>NC_086300.1:7631400-9023333 GCF_963924245.1 Chroicocephalus ridibundus
CCACAGCAGCACAATGGGGTTGGAGGGGGCAACTGGTCTTGCACAGAGCTTTTCTGGAACAGAGCTGGGATCTGGCAGCGGTGCAATCTTAGAGGCCCAGAAAAGCTGCCCCAGGCTTGGAGGAGATAAAGTACCACAGAGCAACCGTGGGTCTTCAAGCACTGTATGCTTTCCTGGAGCTACGGGGGCCCATAAGCTGTTGGGAGTGGGGACTCCATTCTGTGTCTGATACCAGTACTAACTTGTGACTTACCTCAGCTCTGCATGTCTGGAGCACAGCTGGACCCTGCCAGGTGCTGTATGAGGTACCCGTCTCATCTGTTTGTGCGCATGTGCGCTGGCCATGGACCCTAGACCTGGTAACGGAGGGGAAGGGAAGGTGGAGATGAGACTGCGGTCTGTCCCCGGGTCTTATCGTCTCTCAGTCCTCACTGCTGCCACCCTTTGGAGCCATCCTCTATGCAGACCTCCTCCCCCAGCACAGCTGCATCCAGAACTAGAGGACACGTGTTGCCCAAGAGCCAGAGGGGCTGCTGAGCTCATTGATTGGCTTCCCACAGCCATGTGCTCCTCACTCAAGGGCAGCAGTGAGTGGACTCCCCATCCACAGAAGATGTTGCGGGGCCCAGTGCTGCAGGCCCATCCGGGAAGAGAAGCAGCAAGGCCAGCGGCTCTGGAGCAACCAGGAACGTATTGCACAGCTCCAAGGGGCAAGGCACAAAAGACAACCGGGTCCAGTGACTCCTACCCCCTCCTTCCTCTGGGAATGAGGAAGGGTCGTCTTTTGCACCCAACCTAATCCTCTCCAAAAAGCCACCTTTTTTCCTGAGCAGACTGAAAGAGTTGCCACAGAAGGAAGGAGGACTCAGAGGCCCAGGCTTGGATGCCGCAAAACTTTAATGAGTCTAAAGAAGAAAAGGAGGCGGCTCGCAGGGAGCACGAGGGGCAGCCACGAAGATGCAGTGGAGCTCCTGCAGGGTATGTCTGCCTGCCTTGAAGAGGGAGGGAGACCAACAAGTCCCCGCTAGGCTGGCATTGGAAAAAGGTGACAGAAAAGGAAACGAGAGAGGGAAGAGAGTGGAAGAAGGAAAAGTAGGCATAGGTCAGCTTATAGACAGCGCAGGCTGCACACCTCCAGCCACCCTTTGCAGGGGAAGCCAGGGATGAAGAGCTATTCTAAATACAAAGATCCAGTGCTCTATCTCGTGTCCGGCAGCATGTTCTGAGGTCGTGGGAGGTCCTTGCCCAAGGCCGTTGCCAGCAGCTTTAGCAGGGCTGACATCTGTTGCCACAGTAGCGGCTGGTAATGCAGGAGAGGTCGCAGCAGCCAGAGTTGATGGGGACTCCGTTACAGCTGAGGATGCTGCCAACGGCAGCGGAGGTGGAGGATCCCACAATGGTATTCTGCGGGAAGGAGCTGAGGATGGGTCCAGGCAGGGTCACCACCACGGGGGAGGGCTCGATGACAACGGTGGAGTTCTGGCACTGCCTGACACAGGGCTCATTGCAGCTGTTGGCCAGCGGGGTCGGGCAGCAGGACTGGCAGGGCTGGCAGGGCGTGCGGCAGGGCTGGCAGGGCGGGCAGCAGGGCCTGCATGGCTCACACTTCTCAGAGCAGGACATGTCTCTGGGTCAGAGGTGCACCTGGGAGAGAGGTCAGGAAGGAAGCAGAGCACAGGGACAGTTGAGGAACAGCCTGCCATGCCACCAAAAGGAAGCCAAGCCACCTGGTGGGTGGGGAGGTGAAGGCTGTGCAGGGAGGAACAAGGGATCCTTTGCCTGAGCCCAGCAGCCAGGCCCAGGGGTCCTTCTGCCTAGCCTGCAGCAAAGAGCCACCTCAGCCCAGCCTCAGCCTTTCTCCATGACAGACCATCTCTCCTCTGCCCTCTTCCACGACCAACATCTCAGACCAGTAACAGAAGACCAAGGAGCAGGTATGAGCTTGTAGGCCAGACCTTGTCCTAGAGGAGGTGGGGGTGAAAGGGGGCTCCAACTCACCTGATTGCCAAAGAGAAGGAGGTGGCAGAAGCGCTTGAGAGAGCGACAAGTTAGGCTGGCTTTTATACTGGCCTCACATGGCCTCAGGGCCCAAAGGCAGCCGCTGCATAAGTAACAATTTCCTTCCATGCTCCTCGTGAACGGAAACACCCCAGGTAATGACGTGGCATGTGCTGCCCTTTCCTTCTACGCCGTCTTTGTATTTCCTGGTTATGACGTGCCCATTTCCTCACGGATGCTTCTTTTGAGTGCTGGGATGAGAGGCCCCATGATTTCTGGGGCAAGGATGCATCAGCGTAGGCAGACGACACAAAGTACCTGAGGGGTCCAGTGGAGGCAGGTGATGTCAGCCTGGGGCACTCTGGTGGGTTTTTTAATGATCCCGCTGACAGGAAGGGCCCAGGTGCTCACAGCCCTGCAATCCTTGACTTGTCCCCCAAGGCGTCCTGTGAGTATGTGCCCTGTCCTCCTCTTCCCTTCCCTCCTGCCTCACTCCAACGATGAGTGGCTGTTGCCTTCCAAGGCAAGAGGGCTGCACTTCAGGCTTTCAGCTGTCGTTCACCTTCAGCTGCCCTCAGGAAGAAGTTACCAGCCTCTTTGGCCTCTACCTCTCTCGACAGTCCCTGAGACTCCTCCAGAAATGCTGCCCCTGCATCTGTCCTGCTTGGAGTGCCTTAATTCTGCGCTGGCAGGGAGGTCCCCAGCAGGTTCTCAGTCACATCCCTTGCTATTATCTCTGCCCCCATGTGCTCATCTGCAATAACGCGTGTGGGAGCGTGATTGTGTACCAGTCTGTGGGGTTCCCTGCATGCACATCCATGGGCTTGTGTGCTTGTGTGTGCACACGCTTGTGTGCCTCCGGTGAGACCATATTTCTGTGTACATGTCTATTTTTCTTTTCAACGGTGTGAGTACTTGTGTCTGTGTCCACATGTGTCTGTGTCCTTGCGCACGATTGCTTGTGTCTGTGCATCTGTGCATATCTGCGTGCCATCCCTCTACAACAGTGCCAGGCACTGACACAGCCTCAGCCCCTCGTTGTCTGAGGGGACGCAGACAGGGCCACAGCACTCAAGTCTCACCGAGGAGAACGTCAAACCCTGGACAAAACTCTTCCTGCTGCCCCCAGGCAGCCGTGAGAGGCTGAGCTGCTTCCCGGGGTCCCTTCTCCTGAGCCATGTTAAAGCTTTGAATTTGCAGGGTTCTGTTGGTCTGTGGTGATGGGGTAGCCCTGTCCCCCAGCTGACCATTGTCGAGAGCCAGGAGCAATGGGAAAAGGGATGAGAGCCTGGGGAGGCTGGGAGAAGGAAGGTGCCATCGAGGCTGTAGCCAATGGCATCAGAAAACAGCCCCAATAGTGGAAGGGCCGAGGATGCTCACGGCCAGCAGCACTATAGGAATTCAGCCATGGCGTAAGCTCCCACTCCAAGCCTCAACTGAGGGACTGCCTGGAAACAATGGTTGCCTGCCTTTTGACCTTGGTTGCGACGCAGGAGACCTGGCTTCTCCATGGCCTGGGGGACGAGAGGGGAAATCCATCACCAGTGGGCATCACCACACAGGGGAAACCACCCACAGGTGCTGCTCTGAAAAAGTTTCCCTTAAAAGTAAGCATCCTCGCAAAATCGTTTGGCATTTGACGAATGAAGCCGTTCATCTGCAGAAGCTGCAGCTGCATGCTCTGACTCCTCCAGTGTGATTCCTTCCAAGTCCCGTTGACTCCTGTTGTCAGTGCTTTCAGGCACCACTACCTGCATTTGTTGTAACCTGTCCTTAAGCCTGTTGCTGCAGATTATGTCAGTATTTGAGGTTTGTTGGCGGAAAGATTCCCCGTGAAAAAAAGGCTCCGGTGTCCCAGACAGGGTGAGGAGATGGAGATGCCCTGGCACTGATGCATCACCCCGTGCCACTGCTTGCAGGTCTCAGAGAAGAAGAAGAAGTGAGGCCTTGGTCTCTCGGCACGGTGAGAAGGTGCCCTCTGCCCGAATGATGAGTACGGACAGTGCCACTGCCCAGAACCAGAGGCAGGAGGAGAGCGAGGGGAGCATTGCCCGAGCCCTTATTTCAAGCCCAGTGGTCCCTTCAGGAGCTCTTCCTCTGCAGCTAGGAGATGGTGATTGCCTGAGGGTGACAAGTGTTTAAATCATGTGGACCTCACACGGTCCACGGGGCACTGTGGGGCTAAGCAGTTATTTTGAGACCAGCAGTGCCTTCATGAGTTCCTTTTCTGCACCCAGGAGACCTTGGATACCTGAGGGATGCCAAGATTTAGGGCATTACCCAGGGCTGAAGGCTGAGATCTAAAAAGAGATTTTTAAGTCTGGCTGAAAAGCATACTTAAATGTTGACGCCAATAGTGAAGCCACAAGTCGTTTGCACGTACTCGGGGAAGACGGACACCTGAAACCAGCCATGAGACGGCAGAGATTCATTGGGTAGCAGAGAGCCCAAGTTGCTATGTGGGCCGCTCTGTGCGCTGCTGTCGTCTGCCCAGTCACCGTCTACCTGTAAATGGTGGAGTGGTGGCCAGAAAGTGGGGATTTCCTGCAGGGCTATGCAGGGAGCAGATGCTTTGAGGCACTCAGGGCCTGCAGAGCTGGACTTCGACAGACCTTGACAACAGGGAAGATGGGGTCAGCGCCCCGACACCTTCATCAGCCCACTTCACATTTGGGTGTCCAGGGAGCAGATGAAGGCTCTCATAACTAAGCCTACAGGCAGAAAGACCCTCTGCCTGGATTTGCCCTTTTCCTCTGGGGAAGACGGTCTCCAGAGCTCCAGATGTGCGTAGCTGCCCTTCTGCCTGGGCATGTCATCCAGGCCAAGGCCTCTGATATGCCAAGTTTTTTGGTCCAGCCAGTTTCCAGGAACATCGTCCAACACAAGAGGGATGAAAATGGCACAGCAGAGACAGATCAAAGAAGCTGCTGCGCACAGAAATGTGTCCCACTGTCGCCACAGCAGCACAATGGGGTTGGAGGGGGCAACTGGTCTTGCACAGAGCTTTTCTGGAACAGAGCTGGGATCTGGCAGCGGTGCAATCTTAGAGGCCCAGAAAAGCTGCCCCAGGCTTGGAGGAGATAAAGTACCACAGAGCAACCGTGGGTCTTCAAGCACTGTATGCTTTCCTGGAGCTACGGGGGCCCATAAGCTGTTGGGAGTGGGGACTCCATTCTGTGTCTGATACCAGTACTAACTTGTGACTTACCTCAGCTCTGCATGTCTGGAGCACAGCTGGACCCTGCCAGGTGCTGTATGAGGTACCCGTCTCATCTGTTTGTGCGCATGTGCGCTGGCCATGGACCCTAGACCTGGTAACGGAGGGGAAGGGAAGGTGGAGATGAGACTGCGGTCTGTCCCCGGGTCTTATCGTCTCTCAGTCCTCACTGCTGCCACCCTTTGGAGCCATCCTCTATGCAGACCTCCTCCCCCAGCACAGCTGCATCCAGAACTAGAGGACACGTGTTGCCCAAGAGCCAGAGGGGCTGCTGAGCTCATTGATTGGCTTCCCACAGCCATGTGCTCCTCACTCAAGGGCAGCAGTGAGTGGACTCCCCATCCACAGAAGATGTTGCGGGGCCCAGTGCTGCAGGCCCATCCGGGAAGAGAAGCAGCAAGGCCAGCGGCTCTGGAGCAACCAGGAACGTATTGCACAGCTCCAAGGGGCAAGGCACAAAAGACAACCGGGTCCAGTGACTCCTACCCCCTCCTTCCTCTGGGAATGAGGAAGGGTCGTCTTTTGCACCCAACCTAATCCTCTCCAAAAAGCCACCTTTTTTCCTGAGCAGACTGAAAGAGTTGCCACAGAAGGAAGGAGGACTCAGAGGCCCAGGCTTGGATGCCGCAAAACTTTAATGAGTCTAAAGAAGAAAAGGAGGCGGCTCGCAGGGAGCACGAGGGGCAGCCACGAAGATGCAGTGGAGCTCCTGCAGGGTATGTCTGCCTGCCTTGAAGAGGGAGGGAGACCAACAAGTCCCCGCTAGGCTGGCATTGGAAAAAGGTGACAGAAAAGGAAAGAGAGAGGGAAGAGAGTGGAAGAAGGAAAAGTAGGCATAGGTCAGCTTATACACAGCGCAGGCTGCACACCTCCAGCCACCCTTTGCAGGGGAAGCCAGGGATGAAGAGCTATTCTAAATACAAAGATCCAGTGCTCTATCTCGTGTCCGGCAGCATGTTCTGAGGTCGTGGGAGGTCCTTGCCCAAGGCCGTTGCCAGCAGCTTTAGCAGGGCTGACATCTGTTGCCACAGTAGCGGCTGGTAATGCAGGAGAGGTCGCAGCAGCCAGAGTTGATGGGGACTCCGTTACAGCTGAGGATGCTGCCAACGGCAGCGGAGGTGGAGGATCCCACAATGGTATTCTGCGGGAAGGAGCTGAGGATGGGGCCGGGCAGGGTCACCACCACGGGGGAGGGCTCGATGACAACGGTGGAGTTCTGGCACTGCCTGACACAGGGCTCATTGCAGCTGTTGGCCAGCGGGGTCGGGCAGCAGGACTGGCAGGGCTGGCAGGGCTGGCAGGGCGTGCGGCAGGGCTGGCAGGGCGGGCAGCAGGGCCTGCATGGCTCACACTTCTCAGAGCAGGACATGTCTCTGGGTCAGAGGTGCACCTGGGAGAGAGGTCAGGAAGGAAGCAGAGCACAGGGACAGTTGAGGAACAGCCTGCCATGCCACCAAAAGGAAGCCAAGCCACCTGGTGGGTGGGGAGGTGAAGGCTGTGCAGGGAGGAACAAGGGATCCTTTGCCTGAGCCCAGCAGCCAGGCCCAGGGGTCCTTCTGCCTAGCCTGCAGCAAAGAGCCACCTCAGCCCAGCCTCAGCCTTTCTCCATGACAGACCATCTCTCCTCTGCCCTCTTCCACGACCAACATCTCAGACCAGTAACAGAAGACCAAGGAGCAGGTATGAGCTTGTAGGCCAGACCTTGTCCTAGAGGAGGTGGGGGTGAAAGGGGGCTCCAACTCACCTGATTGCCAAAGAGAAGGAGGTGGCAGAAGCGCTTGAGAGAGCGACAAGTTAGGCTGGCTTTTATACTGGCCTCACATGGCCTCAGGGCCCAAAGGCAGCCGCTGCATAAGTAACAATTTCCTTCCATGCTCCTCGTGAACGGAAACACCCCAGGTAATGACGTGGCATGTGCTGCCCTTTCCTTCTACGCCGTCTTTGTATTTCCTGGTTATGACGTGCCCATTTCCTCACGGATGCTTCTTTTGAGTGCTGGGATGAGAGGCCCCATGATTTCTGGGGCAAGGATGCATCAGCGTAGGCAGACGACACAAAGTACCTGAGGGGTCCAGTGGAGGCAGGTGATGTCAGCCTGGGGCACTCTGGTGGGTTTTTTAATGATCCCGCTGACAGGAAGGGCCCAGGTGCTCACAGCCCTGCAATCCTTGACTTGTCCCCCAAGGCGTCCTGTGAGTATGTGCCCTGTCCTCCTCTTCCCTTCCCTCCTGCCTCACTCCAACGATGAGTGGCTGTTGCCTTCCAAGGCAAGAGGGCTGCACTTCAGGCTTTCAGCTGTCGTTCACCTTCAGCTGCCCTCAGGAAGAAGTTACCAGCCTCTTTGGCCTCTACCTCTCTCGACAGTCCCTGAGACTCCTCCAGAAATGCTGCCCCTGCATCTGTCCTGCTTGGAGTGCCTTAATTCTGCGCTGGCAGGGAGGTCCCCAGCAGGTTCTCAGTCACATCCCTTGCTATTATCTCTGCCCCCATGTGCTCATCTACAATAACGCGTGTGGGAGCGTGATTGTGTACCAGTCTGTGGGGTTCCCTGCATGCACATCCATGGGCTTGTGTGCTTGTGTGTGCACACGCTTGTGTGCCTCCGGTGAGACCATATTTCTGTGTAAATCTATTTTTCTTTTCAACGGTGTGAGTACTTGTGTCTGTGTCCACATGTGTCTGTGTCCTTGCGCACGATTGCTTGTGTCTGTGCATCTGTGCATATCTGCGTGCCATCCCTCTACAACAGTGCCAGGCACTGACACAGCCTCAGCCCCTCGTTGTCTGAGAGGACGCAGACAGGGCCACAGCACTCAAGTCTCACCGAGGAGAACGTCAAACCCTGGACAAAACTCTTCCTGCTGCCCCCAGGCAGCCGTGAGAGGCTGAGCTGCTTCCCGGGGTCCCTTCTCCTGAGCCATGTTAAAGCTTTGAATTTGCAGGGTTCTGTTGGTCTGTGGTGATGGGGTAGCCCTGTCCCCCAGCTGACCATTGTCGAGAGCCAGGAGCAATGGGAAAAGGGATGAGAGCCTGGGGAGGCTGGGAGAAGGAAGGTGCCATTGAGGCTGTAGCCAATGGCATCAGAAAACAGCCCCAATAGTGGAAGGGCCGAGGATGCTCACGGCCAGCAGCACTATAGGAATTCAGCCATGGCGTAAGCTCCCACTCCAAGCCTCAACTGAGGGACTGCCTGGAAACAATGGTTGCCTGCCTTTTGACCTTGGTTGAGACGTGGGAGTCCTGGCTTCTCCTTGGCCTGGGGCACGAGAGGGGAAATCCAGCATCAGTGGGCATCACCACACATCGGACGGCACCCACAGATTCTGGTGTGCATAAGCATCATAGTGGGATGTGGAATGTAGGGGTGTGGTCAGTTTATTCCAGTTCCTTTCTGCTGGTCTTTCCTCCTCACACTGCTCCGGCGTGAGTGCTCGAGGGTCCAGGAGCCAGGAGCCAGGTTCAGTAGGGTCCGTGTTCAGGCCACAGTTCTTGCACCTGATTTGGCCTGGGATCCTCCAATTGTTGCAGTGTGGATATCTGGTCCACTGCAGTCTTTCGCATGGGCTCTGTTTGAGCTGATGCAGGCAGGACACAGGAATAAACACAAAACCACGGATGAAAGGCAAAGAACAAATTTTACCTTGATAGCTCATGGTTCTTGGAATCTCCAAAGCAGCACCCAGGGAGAGACATGCATGCAGGGGACACAGGCACCGTGGAGTGAGAAATAGTCCTTATTAGCAAAAGAGTTTTGTTAGCAAGAGGGCAAGAGAGCAAGAGCACGCAGTCTCCCTTTTCCTTCTGGTATTTCAAGGGTTCAAGCAGGCGCAGTTTTCCCACTATGATTTGATCTTCTTCAACAATAGGGCAGGATGCTCAAGCGGCTACACAAGGTGCCCCTGACTCCATAGCAGACCTACATTGTCTAAGTGTAGATGTTCTACTTGCAAGCGTATAAGACTGTACAACAGTTAGTGTGATATATGTGTTTTCCAGCACCCAAGTGTGAGTCACCTGAGTGTATTTAAAATCCTCCTTGCTCATCTTCCGTTACATTCCTACAGGCTGCCTGGGAATCTTTCCTCCAGCTTTTTCTTCTCTGGCTTTGCTGTTTGCAGGATTGTTTCCCAAACTCATTTTTTCTCCATTCTTCGCTTCCTGTGCAGTATTTTGTCATGTCTCAATTGTGTTCTCAATGAGGTATTACCAGCATTGCTGATGTGCTCAGCGTTAGTCAGCAGTGAGTCTGTTTTGGAGCCAACTGGAACTGACCTCTCTGACATGGGGCACCCCCTAGGATCTTCTCACACAGGCCAGCACTGTAACGTTCTCCCCTACTATCAAAGCCAAAAGAGTGGGTCGAACACAATGTGAAGCACAATTAGATTAATAAAAATTTCAGTGGAAGAAAACACTTCAGGGCTCACTAAGGGATGGATGTAACTTTGAATAACTTTAAGAAAAATTGCAATTTATTCATATCATGCATTAAGATTTGTAAAGAAATGCTCCAAAAATGCAGACTTCTAATGTCCTTGGTAGATATTTCTGATGCCTTTATCAAATGGCGGGGATGGACCTAATTATGGGGTTTTCCTTAATGTTGTTATACTCAGTTCTTAAGTGCTGTATTTCCCATTCCCCATACCCCTTTGGGCCTCTTTGACCCACCAGGGCACTTTCCCAAAAGTGGTAAACGCCAGACAAGAGAGCTCTCCCAGTTTTTCTCCAAAATCCTAATAAGATCATAGTTCTGCAACTGTGCGCAGAGTTTTAAGTTATCATGCTTGTGCCCTGGCTAAGGCTCTTCTTTTACACATGCCTGGGGTCAAGCTGGAAAGGCAAGTCAGTGAGTGAGTGCAACAAGGTAAGTATGAGTAACCAGAGTCCAGCAACGTTCAGGGATCACCAAATGTGTTGATAGAGAACACAGTTTCAGTTCAAGCTGGGAAGTCACCGACATGTCAGGGTCCAAATCGAGAGCAGTGGGGTCCATGTCCAGACACAGGCACTGGTGTGTCACCACTGGAGACGTAACTCAGGTCAGGGCCAAGCACTAGAACGTAAGCTTGAAAGCTGTTCCCATGGGAAGGAGAGTTGGCTGTGGTTGAAGCCCTCCGGGAGCAATGATCTGGCAATGATCTCAGCAAGGCCAACAAAAGGAAGAGAGTAGCCCTCAGTCACACTACCTCTATGGTGGATCGGATATATATATTGGATACATGCATTCTCTGTCATGGACAGGTAATTTGCTTGACCTTCCTCATGGAAAAATGACACAGCAGCATAGTTTGTGTAATTTGGCCCCGAATCACATATCCCTGCCATCCTAGAGACGGTTGCTGGGAAATCAGACTCATTTTTTAAGGAGGGATATGGAATTCCTGGTGTGTGAACAGCAAAGGAGTCCTCAGCTGCTTGATTGTATGCTTACATAAAGACAGGAAAACATCGGCAGTGTACTGTGATAAAGATATGCTGGGGATGACATGTGACGTGAAGACTCCCATAGCAGTCTTTGAGCATCCTGATGACAAACACAAGAGCGGTGCCCATTTCCCGACAACTTTGCCACAAACAAGCCCACAGGAATGACCCAGCCGCACATCACCTGTCCGCACAGGGCGCCATCTGCGCTTGAGCTGAGTCTTCTGCCTGCGCTGACGTGTTGCTGCCCCGGAAATCCTCGGGCCTCTCATCCCGGCACTTACAGAAGCCTTCAAATAGGAAAGCACGTGCCTTAAGCCAGGAAATGAAAAGGCAGCAGTGCAGGAAACCAGGACGCAGCCCATCCCATTAGCTGGGGTGTTTTGCATTTGACATGAGCTTGTCAGAAAATTAGTACTTCCACAAAGGGTGCCTCTGGGCCTGAGGCAGTGCAGGGCTACTATAAAAGGCAGCCCGACTCTCTGCTCTCTCAGCCACTGCTCTCGCCTCCTTCTCCTTGGGCATCAGGTGAGTGTGAAGGCTCTTCTGCTCCCCCTTCAAGATCGGGTCTTTCCCCGATGTTTGTCTCAGCTGATACGGGCTGTCCTGGCCCAGGGCTGGGACCTGCTTCTCATGGGAGAGGGAAAGGAAGAGAAGGTCTTCCGCAGGGAGAGGCTGGGACTTAGTTGAGCTGCCTCGTGGGCTTTGAGCTGGGCAGCGTATGCTGGTGGTGCCTTGGCTCGCCTGTGGTTGGGTGCAGTGCTGCTCCTCATGGGTCCCTGTGCTCTGCTTCCCCCTGCCCTCTCCTCCAGGCGCACCTCTGACCCAGAGACATGTCCTGCTACGACAAGTGCCAGCCCTGCTGCCCACCCTGCCTGCCCTGCCAGCCCTGTGGCCCCACCCCGCTGGCCAACAGCTGCAATGAGCCCTGTGTCAGGCAGTGCCAGAACTCCACCGTTGTCATCCAGCCCTCCCCCGTGGTGGTGACCCTGCCCGGCCCCATCCTCAGCTCCTTCCCGCAGAACACCGTTGTGGGATCCTCCACCTCCGCTGCCGTTGGCAGCATCCTCAGCTGTGACGGAGTGCCCATCAACTCTGGCTGCTGCGACCTCTCCTGCATTACCAGCCGCTACTGTGGCAACAGATGTCAGCCCTGCTAAAGCTGCTGGCAACGTCCCCAGGCGAGGACCTCCCAACACCTCAGGCATGATGCTGGAAAGGAGATAGAGCTTTGAGGCATTATATTTAGAGCTTTGGGCCATTGTTGCCTTCTTCTACTCTCTCCTCTCTCTTCCTTACCTTTCCCGTCACCACCTCCCAACGCCAGCCTTGCAGCGACCTGTTGGTCTCCCTCCCTCCGCAGGGCAGGCAGTCGGACACCCTGCAGCAGCTCCACCGCATCTTAGTGGCTGCCCCCGGTGCTCCCTGTCAGCCCCCTCCTTTTCCTCTTTAGACTCATTAAAGCTGTGCTGCATCCAAGCCCGTGCCTCCGAGTCCTCCTTCCTTCTGCGGCAACTCCTCCAGTCTGCTCAAGGGAAAAGGTGGAGAAAGTGGGCAGTGGGACTCACTGCAGTGCTTTTTGGTTTGCCTCCTTTCCCTTGGAGCTGAGGAAGACATCCCTCGCGGCTCCACAGCCAGTGCCCATCAGCCCCTTCCCTTGCTGCTTCTCCGCCCAGAAATATTCCCCTTGGCCTCAGAGCACGCCCTACAGATGCCCATCCCAGCTTGTGCTGCTCATGGGAGGACCCCAGTGCTGCAGGAGGCCCTGGGAAGTCAGCAGCCCATCAAGCACTCCAGGCAGTTCCTCTTGCTCTGCATGGAGCTGTGCTGGGGGAGAAGGCTCAGAGAGAAGATGGCCACGAGGATGGAAGGAGGGGCCGGCAGGAGAAGTCACCTTGGCTACAGCCCACAGCCTCCTCCTCGTCACCTTCCCACCCATCTCCACAAGGAGGGGCCACGGCATGCATCTGAGGGCAAGGATAGCTAGGACAACTCCCCTCTTCTCCCATCACACCCATATGGTGGCCCATGCGGCCCCCGCGGTTCATTAGACAGATTTGCAGGCCTCAGGTGACTGGCACATGCCCAACTCCCATCAGACGGATGTCTGTAGGACAGAAAGGTGGTTTCCATGGGCCTGCAAGAGGACACAAAAGAGCGACGGACAGTTCCTCCCACGGTACTGGAGAGAGTGCACCGATCAGAACAGCCCATGCTCTCTCTTTGCAGCTCGTGGCAAGTGCAATCCCATCCTGCGGTGCAGGGGAAGAACAGTTCCATGGCAGAAGCTCTCTCACCACCTTCTGCTTTTCTCTGAAGCCACTAGCCCCAGCCCCTCACGGGAAGAGGTTTTCAGACCTCTGCGTGCCTAGGGGAAAGACGGGTGGCAGGGGAGAACTGGGGGCCCTTTCCCGAGAGCTCAGCCTTGCACAGAAGGGCCTCCTGCCAGGATGCCAAGAGAGGAGAACCGTACTGTGTCCCTCCTCCTTGCTCCCACCTCTCCTGAAGACTACAACTCACGGGGAACAGCCTTTGGTGCCTTAACCTCAGAAATCGGGGACTACAAAGACAGCCAAAACCTTCTGCGCTGACCTATCGCTGAAACACTGAGAGTGGATGGGCCGGAAAAGTGAGGCAATGAGGGGTGGATGGCTGGGGAAAGAAAAGCTGTAAACCTGCCACTAGTCCCCAGGCACACAAGCACAAAGGCCAGTTGACATCATTGCCCACCGTCCTCTGAGGGGAACAAGCGTGGGAGAAAGAGATTGCTCCTGATGGCACAGATAGAAAGCATGGAAATGACGAGCAGTGCTGGCACTTCTGATTACCACTGCTGCTGGAAAACCAGCAAGACCTTGGCTGGCTTCCAGACACCCACCCAGCTGCTTGCTCTCTCCCTCTCCCTCCTCAACAGGACAGGAGGAGAAAGGAAGCTGAGAAAGGTCCTGGGTCGAGATAAAGACAGAGGGATTACTTGCCAATTCTCGTCACAGGCAAAACAGACTTGACCTGGGGAAGATTCACTTAACTTATCACCAATAAAAAGGAGAACACGGTGTGAAAGAGCCAAAACCTCCTAACATACCATCCCTCCATCCCTACCTCTCTTTCACAGACTCAACTTCCCTCCTCCATTCCCGGCTCTTCTGTCTCCTCCACCCCCAAGCAGGGCAGCGGGATGTGGAATGGGGGTTGTGGTCAGTCCACAACAGGTCCTTTCTGCTGCTCTTCCCTCCTCACGCTTTGCTTCTGCTCCAGCGTGAGACCTTCCCATAGGTTGCAGCCTTTCAAGACCGGTCCAAGAGTGGATCCTGTCCATGGGCTGCAGTCCTTCGGATACGACTGCTCCAGCATGGGTGCTCCAGGTGCTGCCAGGAGCCAGCTTCAGCAGGATCTCTGCGCAGGCCGCAGTTCCTGCGTGGCATCTCCACCTGATCTGGCCTGGGATCCTCCACGGGCTGCAGTGTGGACATCTGCTCCACCATCGTCTTCCCGTGGGCTGCCTGGGCACCTCTCCAGGCTCTTGTCTGGAGCACCTCCTCCACTTCCTTCTTCTCTGGCCTTGGTGCTTGCAGGATTGTTTCTCACATTTATTTTATTGGGTTTTTTTCAGTTCATTCCTTGCTTCCTGTGCAGTGTTTGGCCCTTTCTCAAATATGTTTTCATGGAGGCACCACCAGCACTGCTCATGGGCTCGGCGTTGGTCAGCAGTGAGTCCGTTTTTGAGTCGACTGGAACTGACCCTCTCAGACGGGATTTTTCCCACAGAGACCACCCCTGCCACCTTCCTCCCCCTGCTACCAAAGCCTTGCCACCTATGCCCAATCAAGTGGGTCCAACGGAGTAGGAGGCACAGTCAGATGAATAAAAATTGCCACAGCAAAGATCCCGTCCAGGCTTCATTAAGGGACAGCTGTACCTTTGACTCATCTTAAGAGAAATGGTACTATTAGTCACGCTTAAAGATTTGGAATGAACGCTGCAAAAATGCAGCCATCTGATGTCCTTGGTAGATCCCTAGATCCCTTGGCAAGTTGACCAGATAGAGCCAAGAATGGGGACTTCCTTAATGTTATTATCATCAGATCTTAAGTGCTATATTTCCCATTCCCCTGGGCCTCTTTGACCCGCCAGGGCACTTTCCCAAAGGATTCTGCCTGGCAGGTCCCCGAGGGAGCACAAAGCTGCTCTCAGGGAGTGCAGGGTTGCAATGTTGCCTTCTGTTTTGCACAGCCCCTGCACATGCCAGATGCGAGAGCTCTCCCAGCTTTGCTCCAAAACCCCAATAAGATCATAGCTCTGCAAGTGCGCACAGAGTTTTAAGTTGTCCGGCTTGTGTCCTGGCTCAGGCTCTTTGTCTTACACGTGCCTGGGGTCAAGCTGGAAAGGCAAGTTGGTGAGCGTACTGGTTTTGCCTGGGAGGGAGTCACGTTTCTTCATCGTGGCTTGTGTGGGGCTGTGTTTTGCGTTTGTGCTGAAAATAGTGTTGAAAATTCAGGGTCGCTTAGGTTGTTGCTGAGCAGCGTATACGCCACGTCAGGACCTTTTCTGCTCCTTAGGCTGCCCCGCCAGCAAGTAGGCTGGGGGCGTAAGAGAATTTGGGAGGGGACACAGCTGGGACAGCTGACCCCAACTGACCCAAGGGATATTCCATACCACATAACGTCATGCTCCACAATAAAAATGGGGGGCAGTGAGGCCGGTGAGAACTGTCGTTCCTCGGCGACTGGCTTTGGGGCATTGGATCTCTTAGCTAGCTGTAAGCAATTGTTTTCTCTTGCACAACTTTTCTTGGTTTCATTTTCCTTTCCTTTTGTTGTTGGCTTGTTTCCTGCCATTTTTCTTTAATTATTAAAGTGTCTTTATCTCGACCCATGACTTTTCTCACTTTTACCATTCCAATTCTCCCCCCCATCCATCTTGTGGAAGTGAGTGAGGGATCGTGGGGTGCTTACCTGCCGGCTGGGCTGAAACAACAACAGCAACAACAGTGCGCCAATGAGTAGGTCAAGGCCAGGGTGAGGTCTCGCGACAATAATCAGGGTTCAACAAAGTCCAGCGCCGAGCAGGTGCGTTGATGGCGATGAGGCAGGTGTCAGGTCAGGCTGGGGAGTCACCCGCATGGCAGGGTCCAAACGGAGAGCAGTGGGGTCCATGTCCAGACACAGGCACTGGTGTGTCACCACCGGAGATGTAACTCAGGTCGGGGCCAAGCACTGGAACGTAAGCTTGAAAGCTGTTCCCATGGGAAGGAGAGTTGGCTGTGGTTGAAGCCTCCCGGGAGCAACGATCTGGCAATGATCTCAGCAAGGCCAACAACGGGAAGGGGGCAGCCCTCAGCTGTGCTACCTCTGAGCTGGGTCTGTCCAACCATCCTGCGTCTCAGAGCAGAGCAACAGCGGGACCTCGGTCCCTTTAGTCCAATACCCATTTGGTGCCAGGTCTCGGCCCCTGCCTCACTCAGCACCAGGCTGATGAGCCGTAGAAGTGCAGCTGGCATTGGCATGGCCACGAGGAGCCTCTGTCCCATCCCAGTCCCCAGCAACACTGCGTCATAAGGGGATGGATTCAGGGACAATGGCCTGCCAAGACCGGCAGTCTTTCTTGGCCTTTCTCCCTCTGCATAAAGCAAGAAATAGAGGGCGCCGGAGGCAGGCACTGCATTCTGGGTCTCCGGGCATCTCTCTGCCAGGCCAAAGGCACCACCATTCAGCTGTAGGTGGGATCCTTCTGGCAAAGGCAAGCTGCTACTCTGCAGTGCTCATGGACACACCAGGGGAGAGTCCCCCTGCCATGACCTGCACATGGCCTCACCATGAGGGCCACACAAGTACAGACTGACCCACGTGTGCTCATGCACGTCTGCATGGAACCACCAGAAAACCTGTACGCGCGTGTAAGGCCAGGAAAACACCAGCAACTGTAAACCCCGATGCGGCCCACTTTGGCAGAAGAGGACTCAAGCACCCCAGGGAAGGAGCGGGCCCCACACGTGCTGACGGTGTTGCCCACGAGCCTTCAGAGGCTGCACAGAGAGGGGATGAGGCAAATGAGCCCAGCAAAATTGTCCTGAGAGCACTGCTAGTGTTGCAATAGTGTCAAAGCCTGCCAGCAGAAGGCCACCCGTGTGCAACACCGAGCGACCATCCGAGGGAGACGGCGGGAGGGAGAGAAAAGGACGTGGCATGTCTGCTTCCATGGGAGTCCTCAGGCATCCCGATGACAAACACAAGAGCGGTGCCCATTTCCCGACAACTTTGCCACAAACAAGCCCACAGGAATGACCCAGCCGCACATCACCTGTCCGCACAGGGCGCCATCTGCGCTTGAGCTGAGTCTTCTGCCTGCGCTGACGTGTTGCTGCCCCGGAAATCCTCGGGCCTCTCATCCCGGCACTTACAGAAGCCTTCAAATAGGAAAGCACGTGCCTTAAGCCAGGAAATGAAAAGGCAGCAGTGCAGGAAACCAGGACGCAGCCCATCCCATTAGCTGGGGTGTTTTGCATTTGACATGAGCTTGTCAGAAAATTAGTACTTCCACAAAGGGTGCCTCTGGGCCTGAGGCAGTGCAGGGCTACTATAAAAGGCAGCCCGACTCTCTGCTCTCTCAGCCACTGCTCTCGCCTCCTTCTCCTTGGGCATCAGGTGAGTGTGAAGGCTCTTCTGCTCCCCCTTCAAGATCGGGTCTTTCCCCGATGTTTGTCTCAGCTGATACGGGCTGTCCTGGCCCAGGGCTGGGACCTGCTTCTCATGGGAGAGGGAAAGGAAGAGAAGGTCTTCCGCAGGGAGAGGCTGGGACTTAGTTGAGCTGCCTCGTGGGCTTTGAGCTGGGCAGCGTATGCTGGTGGTGCCTTGGCTCGCCTGTGGTTGGGTGCAGTGCTGCTCCTCATGGGTCCCTGTGCTCTGCTTCCCCCTGCCCTCTCCTCCAGGCGCACCTCTGACCCAGAGACATGTCCTGCTACGACAAGTGCCAGCCCTGCTGCCCGCCCTGCCTGCCCTGCCAGCCCTGTGGCCCCACCCCGCTGGCCAACAGCTGCAATGAGCCCTGTGTCAGGCAGTGCCAGAACTCCACCGTTGTCATCCAGCCCTCCCCCGTGGTGGTGACCCTGCCCGGCCCCATCCTCAGCTCCTTCCCGCAGAACACCGTTGTGGGATCCTCCACCTCCGCTGCCGTTGGCAGCATCCTCAGCTGTGACGGAGTGCCCATCAACTCTGGCTGCTGCGACCTCTCCTGCATTACCAGCCGCTACTGTGGCAACAGATGTCAGCCCTGCTAAAGCTGCTGGCAACGTCCCCAGGCGAGGACCTCCCAACACCTCAGGCATGATGCTGGAAAGGAGATAGAGCTTTGAGGCATTATATTTAGAGCTTTGGGCCATTGTTGCCTTCTTCTACTCTCTCCTCTCTCTTCCTTACCTTTCCCGTCACCACCTCCCAACGCCAGCCTTGCAGCGACCTGTTGGTCTCCCTCCCTCCGCAGGGCAGGCAGTCGGACACCCTGCAGCAGCTCCACTGCATCTTAGTGGCTGCCCCCGGTGCTCCCTGTCAGCCCCCTCCTTTTCCTCTTTAGACTCATTAAAGCTGTGCTGCATCCAAGCCCGTGCCTCCGAGTCCTCCTTCCTTCTGCGGCAACTCCTCCAGTCTGCTCAAGGGAAAAGGTGGAGAAAGTGGGCAGTGGGACTCACTGCAGTGCTTTTTGGTTTGCCTCCTTTCCCTTGGAGCTGAGGAAGACATCCCTCGCGGCTCCACAGCCAGTGCCCATCAGCCCCTTCCCTTGCTGCTTCTCTGCCCAGAAATATTCCCCTTGGCCTCAGAGCACGCCCTACAGATGCCCATCCCAGCTTGTGCTGCTCATGGGAGGACCCCAGTGCTGCAGGAGGCCCTGGGAAGTCAGCAGCCCATCAAGCACTCCAGGCAGTTCCTCTTGCTCTGCATGGAGCTGTGCTGGGGGAGAAGGCTCAGAGAGAAGATGGCCACGAGGATGGAAGGAGGGGCCGGCAGGAGAAGTCACCTTGGCTACAGCCCACAGCCTCCTCCTCCTCACCTTCCCACCCATCTCCACAAGGAGGGGCCACGGCATGCATCTGAGGGCAAGGATAGCTAGGACAACTCCCCTCTTCTCCCATCACGCCCATATGGTGGCCCATGCGGCCCCCGCGGTTCATTAGACAGATTTGCAGGCCTCAGGTGACTGGCACATGCCCAACTCCCATCAGACGGATGTCTGTAGGACAGAAAGGTGGTTTCCATGGGCCTGCAAGAGGACACAAAAGAGCGACGGACAGTTCCTCCCACGGTACTGGAGAGAGTGCACCGATCAGAACAGCCCATGCTCTCTCTTTGCAGCTCGTGGCAAGTGCAATCCCATCCTGCGGTGCAGGGGAAGAACAGTTCCATGGCAGAAGCTCTCTCACCACCTTCTGCTTTTCTCTGAAGCCACTAGCCCCAGCCCCTCACGGGAAGAGGTTTTCAGACCTCTGCGTGCCTAGGGGAAAGACGGGTGGCAGGGGAGAACTGGGGGCCCTTTCCCGAGAGCTCAGCCTTGCACAGAAGGGCCTCCTGCCAGGATGCCAAGAGAGGAGAACCGTACTGTGTCCCTCCTCCTTGCTCCCACCTCTCCTGAAGACTACAACTCACGGGGAACAGCCTTTGGTGCCTTAACCTCAGAAATCGGGGACTACAAAGACAGCCAAAACCTTCTGCGCTGACCTATCGCTGAAACACTGAGAGTGGATGGGCCGGAAAAGTGAGGCAATGAGGGGTGGATGGCTGGGGAAAGAAAAGCTGTAAACCTGCCACTAGTCCCCAGGCACACAAGCACAAAGGCCAGTTGACATCATTGCCCACCGTCCTCTGAGGGGAACAAGCGTGGGAGAAAGAGATTGCTCCTGATGGCACAGATAGAAAGCATGGAAATGACGAGCAGTGCTGGCACTTCTGATTACCACTGCTGCTGGAAAACCAGCAAGACCTTGGCTGGCTTCCAGACACCCACCCAGCTGCTTGCTCTCTCCCTCTCCCTCCTCAACAGGACAGGAGGAGAAAGGAAGCTGAGAAAGGTCCTGGGTCGAGATAAAGACAGAGGGATTACTTGCCAATTCTCGTCACAGGCAAAACAGACTTGACCTGGGGAAGATTCACTTAACTTATCACCAATAAAAAGGAGAACACGGTGTGAAAGAGCCAAAACCTCCTAACATACCATCCCTCCATCCCTACCTCTCTTTCACAGACTCAACTTCCCTCCTCCATTCCCGGCTCTTCTGTCTCCTCCACCCCCAAGCAGGGCAGCGGGATGTGGAATGGGGGTTGTGGTCAGTCCACAACAGGTCCTTTCTGCTGCTCTTCCCTCCTCACGCTTTGCTTCTGCTCCAGCGTGAGACCTTCCCATAGGTTGCAGCCTTTCAAGACCGGTCCAAGAGTGGATCCTGTCCATGGGCTGCAGTCCTTCGGATACGACTGCTCCAGCATGGGTGCTCCAGGTGCTGCCAGGAGCCAGCTTCAGCAGGATCTCTGCGCAGGCCGCAGTTCCTGCGTGGCATCTCCACCTGATCTGGCCTGGGATCCTCCACGGGCTGCAGTGTGGACATCTGCTCCACCATCGTCTTCCCGTGGGCTGCCTGGGCACCTCTCCAGGCTCTTGTCTGGAGCACCTCCTCCACTTCCTTCTTCTCTGGCCTTGGTGCTTGCAGGATTGTTTCTCACATTTATTTTATTGGGTTTTTTTCAGTTCATTCCTTGCTTCCTGTGCAGTGTTTGGCCCTTTCTCAAATATGTTTTCATGGAGGCACCACCAGCACTGCTCATGGGCTCGGCGTTGGTCAGCAGTGAGTCCGTTTTTGAGTCGACTGGAACTGACCCTCTCAGACGGGATTTTTCCCACAGAGACCACCCCTGCCACCTTCCTCCCCCTGCTACCAAAGCCTTGCCACCTATGCCCAATCAAGTGGGTCCAACGGAGTAGGAGGCACAGTCAGATGAATAAAAATTGCCACAGCAAAGATCCCGTCCAGGCTTCATTAAGGGACAGCTGTACCTTTGACTCATCTTAAGAGAAATGGTACTATTAGTCACGCTTAAAGATTTGGAATGAACGCTGCAAAAATGCAGCCATCTGATGTCCTTGGTAGATCCCTAGGTCCCTTGGCAAGTTGACCAGATAGAGCCAAGAATGGGGACTTCCTTAATGTTATTATCATCAGATCTTAAGTGCTATATTTCCCATTCCCCTGGGCCTCTTTGACCCGCCAGGGCACTTTCCCAAAGGATTCTGCCTGGCAGGTCCCCGAGGGAGCACAAAGCTGCTCTCAGGGAGTGCAGGGTTGCAATGTTGCCTTCTGTTTTGCACAGCCCCTGCACATGCCAGATGCGAGAGCTCTCCCAGCTTTGCTCCAAAACCCCAATAAGATCATAGCTCTGCAAGTGCGCACAGAGTTTTAAGTTGTCCGGCTTGTGTCCTGGCTCAGGCTCTTTGTCTTACACGTGCCTGGGGTCAAGCTGGAAAGGCAAGTTGGTGAGCGTACTGGTTTTGCCTGGGAGGGAGTCACGTTTCTTCATCGTGGCTTGTGTGGGGCTGTGTTTTGCGTTTGTGCTGAAAATAGTGTTGAAAATTCAGGGTCGCTTAGGTTGTTGCTGAGCAGCGTATACGCCACGTCAGGACCTTTTCTGCTCCTTAGGCTGCCCCGCCAGCAAGTAGGCTGGGGGCGTAAGAGAATTTGGGAGGGGACACAGCTGGGACAGCTGACCCCAACTGACCCAAGGGATATTCCATACCACATAACGTCATGCTCCACAATAAAAATGGGGGGCAGTGAGGCCGGTGAGAACTGTCGTTCCTCGGCGACTGGCTTTGGGGCATTGGATCTCTTAGCTAGCTGTAAGCAATTGTTTTCTCTTGCACAACTTTTCTTGGTTTCATTTTCCTTTCCTTTTGTTGTTGGCTTGTTTCCTGCCATTTTTCTTTAATTATTAAAGTGTCTTTATCTCGACCCATGACTTTTCTCACTTTTACCATTCCAATTCTCCCCCCCATCCATCTTGTGGAAGTGAGTGAGGGATCGTGGGGTGCTTACCTGCCGGCTGGGCTGAAACAACAACAGCAACAACAGTGCGCCAATGAGTAGGTCAAGGCCAGGGTGAGGTCTCGCGACAATAATCAGGGTTCAACAAAGTCCAGCGCCGAGCAGGTGCGTTGATGGCGATGAGGCAGGTGTCAGGTCAGGCTGGGGAGTCACCCGCATGGCAGGGTCCAAACGGAGAGCAGTGGGGTCCATGTCCAGACACAGGCACTGGTGTGTCACCACCGGAGATGTAACTCAGGTCGGGGCCAAGCACTGGAACGTAAGCTTGAAAGCTGTTCCCATGGGAAGGAGAGTTGGCTGTGGTTGAAGCCTCCCGGGAGCAACGATCTGGCAATGATCTCAGCAAGGCCAACAACGGGAAGGGGGCAGCCCTCAGCTGTGCTACCTCTGAGCTGGGTCTGTCCAACCATCCTGCGTCTCAGAGCAGAGCAACAGCGGGACCTCGGTCCCTTTAGTCCAATACCCATTTGGTGCCAGGTCTCGGCCCCTGCCTCACTCAGCACCAGGCTGATGAGCCGTAGAAGTGCAGCTGGCATTGGCATGGCCACGAGGAGCCTCTGTCCCATCCCAGTCCCCAGCAACACTGCGTCATAAGGGGATGGATTCAGGGACAATGGCCTGCCAAGACCGGCAGTCTTTCTTGGCCTTTCTCCCTCTGCATAAAGCAAGAAATAGAGGGCGCCGGAGGCAGGCACTGCATTCTGGGTCTCCGGGCATCTCTCTGCCAGGCCAAAGGCACCACCATTCAGCTGTAGGTGGGATCCTTCTGGCAAAGGCAAGCTGCTACTCTGCAGTGCTCATGGACACACCAGGGGAGAGTCCCCCTGCCATGACCTGCACGTGGCCTCACCATGAGGGCCACACAAGTACAGACTGACCCACGTGTGCTCATGCACGTCTGCATGGAACCACCAGAAAACCTGTACGCGCGTGTAAGGCCAGGAAAACACCAGCAACTGTAAACCCCGATGCGGCCCACTTTGGCAGAAGAGGACTCAAGCACCCCAGGGAAGGAGCGGGCCCCACACGTGCTGACGGTGTTGCCCGCGAGCCTTCAGAGGCTGCACAGAGAGGGGATGAGGCAAATGAGCCCAGCAAAATTGTCCTGAGAGCACTTCTAGTGTTGCAATAGTGTCAAAGCCTGCCAGCAGAAGGCCACCCGTGTGCAACACCGAGCGACCATCCGAGGGAGACGGCGGGAGGGAGAGAAAAGGACGTGGCATGTCTGCTTCCATGGGAGTCCTCAGGCATCCCGATGACAAACACAAGAGCGGTGCCCATTTCCCGACAACTTTGCCACAAACAAGCCCACAGGAATGACCCAGCCGCACATCACCTGTCCGCACAGGGCGCCATCTGCGCTTGAGCTGAGTCTTCTGCCTGCGCTGACGTGTTGCTGCCCCGGAAATCCTCGGGCCTCTCATCCCGGCACTTACAGAAGCCTTCAAATAGGAAAGCACGTGCCTTAAGCCAGGAAATGAAAAGGCAGCAGTGCAGGAAACCAGGACGCAGCCCATCCCATTAGCTGGGGTGTTTTGCATTTGACATGAGCTTGTCAGAAAATTAGTACTTCCACAAAGGGTGCCTCTGGGCCTGAGGCAGTGCAGGGCTACTATAAAAGGCAGCCCGACTCTCTGCTCTCTCAGCCACTGCTCTCGCCTCCTTCTCCTTGGGCATCAGGTGAGTGTGAAGGCTCTTCTGCTCCCCCTTCAAGATCGGGTCTTTCCCTGATGTTTGTCTCAGCTGATACGGGCTGTCCTGGCCCAGGGCTGGGACCTGCTTCTCATGGGAGAGGGAAAGGAAGAGAAGGTCTTCCGCAGGGAGAGGCTGGGACTTAGTTGAGCTGCCTCGTGGGCTTTGAGCTGGGCAGCGTATGCTGGTGGTGCCTTGGCTCGCCTGTGGTTGGGTGCAGTGCTGCTCCTCATGGGTCCCTGTGCTCTGCTTCCCCCTGCCCTCTCCTCCAGGCGCACCTCTGACCCAGAGACATGTCCTGCTACGACAAGTGCCAGCCCTGCTGCCCGCCCTGCCTGCCCTGCCAGCCCTGTGGCCCCACCCCGCTGGCCAACAGCTGCAATGAGCCCTGTGTCAGGCAGTGCCAGAACTCCACCGTTGTCATCCAGCCCTCCCCCGTGGTGGTGACCCTGCCCGGCCCCATCCTCAGCTCCTTCCCGCAGAACACCGTTGTGGGATCCTCCACCTCCGCTGCCGTTGGCAGCATCCTCAGCTGTGACGGAGTGCCCATCAACTCTGGCTGCTGCGACCTCTCCTGCATTACCAGCCGCTACTGTGGCAACAGATGTCAGCCCTGCTAAAGCTGCTGGCAACGTCCCCAGGCGAGGACCTCCCAACACCTCAGGCATGATGCTGGAAAGGAGATAGAGCTTTGAGGCATTATATTTAGAGCTTTGGGCCATTGTTGCCTTCTTCTACTCTCTCCTCTCTCTTCCTTACCTTTCCCGTCACCATCTCCCAACGCCAGCCTTGCAGCGACCTGTTGGTCTCCCTCCCTCCGCAGGGCAGGCAGTCGGACACCCTGCAGCAGCTCCACCACATCTTAGTGGCTGCCCCCGGTGCTCCCTGTCAGCCCCCTCCTTTTCCTCTTTAGACTCATTAAAGCTGTGCTGCATCCAAGCCCGTGCCTCCGAGTCCTCCTTCCTTCTGCGGCAACTCCTCCAGTCTGCTCAAGGGAAAAGGTGGAGAAAGTGGGCAGTGGGACTCACTGCAGTGCTTTTTGGTTTGCCTCCTTTCCCTTGGAGCTGAGGAAGACATCCCTCGCGGCTCCACAGCCAGTGCCCATCAGCCCCTTCCCTTGCTGCTTCTCCGCCCAGAAATATTCCCCTTGGCCTCAGAGCACGCCCTACAGATGCCCATCCCAGCTTGTGCTGCTCATGGGAGGACCCCAGTGCTGCAGGAGGCCCTGGGAAGTCAGCAGCCCATCAAGCACTCCAGGCAGTTCCTCTTGCTCTGCATGGAGCTGTGCTGGGGGAGAAGGCTCAGAGAGAAGATGGCCACGAGGATGGAAGGAGGGGCCGGCAGGAGAAGTCACCTTGGCTACAGCCCACAGCCTCCTCCTCCTCACCTTCCCACCCATCTCCACAAGGAGGGGCCACGGCATGCATCTGAGGGCAAGGATAGCTAGGACAACTCCCCTCTTCTCCCATCACGCCCATATGGTGGCCCATGCGGCCCCCGCGGTTCATTAGACAGATTTGCAGGCCTCAGGTGACTGGCACATGCCCAACTCCCATCAGACGGATGTCTGTAGGACAGAAAGGTGGTTTCCATGGGCCTGCAAGAGGACACAAAAGAGCGACGGACAGTTCCTCCCACGGTACTGGAGAGAGTGCACCGATCAGAACAGCCCATGCTCTCTCTTTGCAGCTCGTGGCAAGTGCAATCCCATCCTGCGGTGCAGGGGAAGAACAGTTCCATGGCAGAAGCTCTCTCACCACCTTCTGCTTTTCTCTGAAGCCACTAGCCCCAGCCCCTCACGGGAAGAGGTTTTCAGACCTCTGCGTGCCTAGGGGAAAGACGGGTGGCAGGGGAGAACTGGGGGCCCTTTCCCGAGAGCTCAGCCTTGCACAGAAGGGCCTCCTGCCAGGATGCCAAGAGAGGAGAACCGTACTGTGTCCCTCCTCCTTGCTCCCACCTCTCCTGAAGACTACAACTCACGGGGAACAGCCTTTGGTGCCTTAACCTCAGAAATCGGGGACTACAAAGACAGCCAAAACCTTCTGCGCTGACCTATCGCTGAAACACTGAGAGTGGATGGGCCGGAAAAGTGAGGCAATGAGGGGTGGATGGCTGGGGAAAGAAAAGCTGTAAACCTGCCACTAGTCCCCAGGCACACAAGCACAAAGGCCAGTTGACATCATTGCCCACCGTCCTCTGAGGGGAACAAGCGTGGGAGAAAGAGATTGCTCCTGATGGCACAGATAGAAAGCATGGAAATGACGAGCAGTGCTGGCACTTCTGATTACCACTGCTGCTGGAAAACCAGCAAGACCTTGGCTGGCTTCCAGACACCCACCCAGCTGCTTGCTCTCTCCCTCTCCCTCCTCAACAGGACAGGAGGAGAAAGGAAGCTGAGAAAGGTCCTGGGTCGAGATAAAGACAGAGGGATTACTTGCCAATTCTCGTCACAGGCAAAACAGACTTGACCTGGGGAAGATTCACTTAACTTATCACCAATAAAAAGGAGAACACGGTGTGAAAGAGCCAAAACCTCCTAACATACCATCCCTCCATCCCTACCTCTCTTTCACAGACTCAACTTCCCTCCTCCATTCCCGGCTCTTCTGTCTCCTCCACCCCCAAGCAGGGCAGCGGGATGTGGAATGGGGGTTGTGGTCAGTCCACAACAGGTCCTTTCTGCTGCTCTTCCCTCCTCACGCTTTGCTTCTGCTCCAGCGTGAGACCTTCCCATAGGTTGCAGCCTTTCAAGACCGGTCCAAGAGTGGATCCTGTCCATGGGCTGCAGTCCTTCGGATACGACTGCTCCAGCATGGGTGCTCCAGGTGCTGCCAGGAGCCAGCTTCAGCAGGATCTCTGCGCAGGCCGCAGTTCCTGCGTGGCATCTCCACCTGATCTGGCCTGGGATCCTCCACGGGCTGCAGTGTGGACATCTGCTCCACCATCGTCTTCCCGTGGGCTGCCTGGGCACCTCTCCAGGCTCTTGTCTGGAGCACCTCCTCCACTTCCTTCTTCTCTGGCCTTGGTGCTTGCAGGATTGTTTCTCACATTTATTTTATTGGGTTTTTTTCAGTTCATTCCTTGCTTCCTGTGCAGTGTTTGGCCCTTTCTCAAATATGTTTTCATGGAGGCACCACCAGCACTGCTCATGGGCTCGGCGTTGGTCAGCAGTGAGTCCGTTTTTGAGTCGACTGGAACTGACCCTCTCAGACGGGATTTTTCCCACAGAGACCACCCCTGCCACCTTCCTCCCCCTGCTACCAAAGCCTTGCCACCTATGCCCAATCAAGTGGGTCCAACGGAGTAGGAGGCACAGTCAGATGAATAAAAATTGCCACAGCAAAGATCCCGTCCAGGCTTCATTAAGGGACAGCTGTACCTTTGACTCATCTTAAGAGAAATGGTACTATTAGTCACGCTTAAAGATTTGGAATGAACGCTGCAAAAATGCAGCCATCTGATGTCCTTGGTAGATCCCTAGATCCCTTGGCAAGTTGACCAGATAGAGCCAAGAATGGGGACTTCCTTAATGTTATTATCATCAGATCTTAAGTGCTATATTTCCCATTCCCCTGGGCCTCTTTGACCCGCCAGGGCACTTTCCCAAAGGATTCTGCCTGGCAGGTCCCCGAGGGAGCACAAAGCTGCTCTCAGGGAGTGCAGGGTTGCAATGTTGCCTTCTGTTTTGCACAGCCCCTGCACATGCCAGATGCGAGAGCTCTCCCAGCTTTGCTCCAAAACCCCAATAAGATCATAGCTCTGCAAGTGCGCACAGAGTTTTAAGTTGTCCGGCTTGTGTCCTGGCTCAGGCTCTTTGTCTTACACGTGCCTGGGGTCAAGCTGGAAAGGCAAGTTGGTGAGCGTACTGGTTTTGCCTGGGAGGGAGTCACGTTTCTTCATCGTGGCTTGTGTGGGGCTGTGTTTTGCGTTTGTGCTGAAAATAGTGTTGAAAATTCAGGGTCGCTTAGGTTGTTGCTGAGCAGCGTATACGCCACGTCAGGACCTTTTCTGCTCCTTAGGCTGCCCCGCCAGCAAGTAGGCTGGGGGCGTAAGAGAATTTGGGAGGGGACACAGCTGGGACAGCTGACCCCAACTGACCCAAGGGATATTCCATACCACATAACGTCATGCTCCACAATAAAAATGGGGGGCAGTGAGGCCGGTGAGAACTGTCGTTCCTCGGCGACTGGCTTTGGGGCATTGGATCTCTTAGCTAGCTGTAAGCAATTGTTTTCTCTTGCACAACTTTTCTTGGTTTCATTTTCCTTTCCTTTTGTTGTTGGCTTGTTTCCTGCCATTTTTCTTTAATTATTAAAGTGTCTTTATCTCGACCCATGACTTTTCTCACTTTTACCATTCCAATTCTCCCCCCCATCCATCTTGTGGAAGTGAGTGAGGGATCGTGGGGTGCTTACTTGTCGGCTGGGCTGAAACAACAACAGCAACAACAGTGCGCCAATGAGTAGGTCAAGGCCAGGGTGAGGTCTCGCGACAATAATCAGGGTTCAACAAAGTCCAGCGCCGAGCAGGTGCGTTGATGGCGATGAGGCAGGTGTCAGGTCAGGCTGGGGAGTCACCCGCATGGCAGGGTCCAAACGGAGAGCAGTGGGGTCCATGTCCAGACGCAGGCACTGGTGTGTCACCACCGGAGATGTAACTCAGGTCGGGGCCAAGCACTGGAACGTAAGCTTGAAAGCTGTTCCCATGGGAAGGAGAGTTGGCTGTGGTTGAAGCCTCCCGGGAGCAATGATCTGGCAATGATCTCAGCAAGGCCAACAACGGGAAGGGGGCAGCCCTCAGCTGTGCTACCTCTGAGCTGGGTCTGTCCAACCATCCTGCGTCTCAGAGCAGAGCAACAGCGGGACCTCGGTCCCTTTAGTCCAATACCCATTTGGTGCCAGGTCTCGGCCCCTGCCTCACTCAGCACCAGGCTGATGAGCCGTAGAAGTGCAGCTGGCATTGGCATGGCCACGAGGAGCCTCTGTCCCATCCCAGTCCCCAGCAACACTGCGTCATAAGGGGATGGATTCAGGGACAATGGCCTGCCAAGACCGGCAGTCTTTCTTGGCCTTTCTCCCTCTGCATAAAGCAAGAAATAGAGGGCGCCGGAGGCAGGCACTGCATTCTGGGTCTCCGGGCATCTCTCTGCCAGGCCAAAGGCACCACCATTCAGCTGTAGGTGGGATCCTTCTGGCAAAGGCAAGCTGCTACTCTGCAGTGCTCATGGACACACCAGGGGAGAGTCCCCCTGCCATGACCTGCACATGGCCTCACCATGAGGGCCACACAAGTACAGACTGACCCACGTGTGCTCATGCACGTCTGCATGGAACCACCAGAAAACCTGTACGCGCGTGTAAGGCCAGGAAAACACCAGCAACTGTAAACCCCGATGCGGCCCACTTTGGCAGAAGAGGACTCAAGCACCCCAGGGAAGGAGCGGGCCCCACGCGTGCTGATGGTGTTGCCCGCGAGCCTTCAGAGGCTGCACAGAGAGGGGATGAGGCAAATGAGCCCAGCAAAATTGTCCTGAGAGCACTGCTAGTGTTGCAATAGTGTCAAAGCCTGCCAGCAGAAGGCCACCCGTGTGCAACACCGAGCGACCATCCGAGGGAGACGGCGGGAGGGAGAGAAAAGGACGTGGCATGTCTGCTTCCATGGGAGTCCTCAGGCATCCCGATGACAAACACAAGAGCGGTGCCCATTTCCCGACAACTTTGCCACAAACAAGCCCACAGGAATGACCCAGCCGCACATCACCTGTCCGCACAGGGCGCCATCTGCGCTTGAGCTGAGTCTTCTGCCTGCGCTGACGTGTTGCTGCCCCGGAAATCCTCGGGCCTCTCATCCCGGCACTTACAGAAGCCTTCAAATAGGAAAGCACGTGCCTTAAGCCAGGAAATGAAAAGGCAGCAGTGCAGGAAACCAGGACGCAGCCCATCCCATTAGCTGGGGTGTTTTGCATTTGACATGAGCTTGTCAGAAAATTAGTACTTCCACAAAGGGTGCCTCTGGGCCTGAGGCAGTGCAGGGCTACTATAAAAGGCAGCCCGACTCTCTGCTCTCTCAGCCACTGCTCTCGCCTCCTTCTCCTTGGGCATCAGGTGAGTGTGAAGGCTCTTCTGCTCCCCCTTCAAGATCGGGTCTTTCCCCGATGTTTGTCTCAGCTGATACGGGCTGTCCTGGCCCAGGGCTGGGACCTGCTTCTCATGGGAGAGGGAAAGGAAGAGAAGGTCTTCCGCAGGGAGAGGCTGGGACTTAGTTGAGCTGCCTCGTGGGCTTTGAGCTGGGCAGCGTATGCTGGTGGTGCCTTGGCTCGCCTGTGGTTGGGTGCAGTGCTGCTCCTCATGGGTCCCTGTGCTCTGCTTCCCCCTGCCCTCTCCTCCAGGCGCACCTCTGACCCAGAGACATGTCCTGCTACGACAAGTGCCAGCCCTGCTGCCCGCCCTGCCTGCCCTGCCAGCCCTGTGGCCCCACCCCGCTGGCCAACAGCTGCAATGAGCCCTGTGTCAGGCAGTGCCAGAACTCCACCGTTGTCATCCAGCCCTCCCCCGTGGTGGTGACCCTGCCCGGCCCCATCCTCAGCTCCTTCCCGCAGAACACCGTTGTGGGATCCTCCACCTCCGCTGCCGTTGGCAGCATCCTCAGCTGTGACGGAGTGCCCATCAACTCTGGCTGCTGCGACCTCTCCTGCATTACCAGCCGCTACTGTGGCAACAGATGTCAGCCCTGCTAAAGCTGCTGGCAACGTCCCCAGGCGAGGACCTCCCAACACCTCAGGCATGATGCTGGAAAGGAGATAGAGCTTTGAGGCATTATATTTAGAGCTTTGGGCCATTGTTGCCTTCTTCTACTCTCTCCTCTCTCTTCCTTACCTTTCCCGTCACCACCTCCCAACGCCAGCCTTGCAGCGACCTGTTGGTCTCCCTCCCTCCGCAGGGCAGGCAGTCGGACACCCTGCAGCAGCTCCACCACATCTTAGTGGCTGCCCCCGGTGCTCCCTGTCAGCCCCCTCCTTTTCCTCTTTAGACTCATTAAAGCTGTGCTGCATCCAAGCCCGTGCCTCCGAGTCCTCCTTCCTTCTGCGGCAACTCCTCCAGTCTGCTCAAGGGAAAAGGTGGAGAAAGTGGGCAGTGGGACTCACTGCAGTGCTTTTTGGTTTGCCTCCTTTCCCTTGGAGCTGAGGAAGACATCCCTCGCGGCTCCACAGCCAGTGCCCATCAGCCCCTTCCCTTGCTGCTTCTCTGCCCAGAAATATTCCCCTTGGCCTCAGAGCACGCCCTACAGATGCCCATCCCAGCTTGTGCTGCTCATGGGAGGACCCCAGTGCTGCAGGAGGCCCTGGGAAGTCAGCAGCCCATCAAGCACTCCAGGCAGTTCCTCTTGCTCTGCATGGAGCTGTGCTGGGGGAGAAGGCTCAGAGAGAAGATGGCCACGAGGATGGAAGGAGGGGCCGGCAGGAGAAGTCACCTTGGCTACAGCCCACAGCCTCCTCCTCCTCACCTTCCCACCCATCTCCACAAGGAGGGGCCACGGCATGCATCTGAGGGCAAGGATAGCTAGGACAACTCCCCTCTTCTCCCATCACGCCCATATGGTGGCCCATGCGGCCCCCGCGGTTCATTAGACAGATTTGCAGGCCTCAGGTGACTGGCACATGCCCAACTCCCATCAGACGGATGTCTGTAGGACAGAAAGGTGGTTTCCATGGGCCTGCAAGAGGACACAAAAGAGCGACGGACAGTTCCTCCCACGGTACTGGAGAGAGTGCACCGATCAGAACAGCCCATGCTCTCTCTTTGCAGCTCGTGGCAAGTGCAATCCCATCCTGCGGTGCAGGGGAAGAACAGTTCCATGGCAGAAGCTCTCTCACCACCTTCTGCTTTTCTCTGAAGCCACTAGCCCCAGCCCCTCACGGGAAGAGGTTTTCAGACCTCTGCGTGCCTAGGGGAAAGACGGGTGGCAGGGGAGAACTGGGGGCCCTTTCCCGAGAGCTCAGCCTTGCACAGAAGGGCCTCCTGCCAGGATGCCAAGAGAGGAGAACCGTACTGTGTCCCTCCTCCTTGCTCCCACCTCTCCTGAAGACTACAACTCACGGGGAACAGCCTTTGGTGCCTTAACCTCAGAAATCGGGGACTACAAAGACAGCCAAAACCTTCTGCGCTGACCTATCGCTGAAACACTGAGAGTGGATGGGCCGGAAAAGTGAGGCAATGAGGGGTGGATGGCTGGGGAAAGAAAAGCTGTAAACCTGCCACTAGTCCCCAGGCACACAAGCACAAAGGCCAGTTGACATCATTGCCCACCATCCTCTGAGGGGAACAAGCGTGGGAGAAAGAGATTGCTCCTGATGGCACAGATAGAAAGCATGGAAATGACGAGCAGTGCTGGCACTTCTGATTACCACTGCTGCTGGAAAACCAGCAAGACCTTGGCTGGCTTCCAGACACCCACCCAGCTGCTTGCTCTCTCCCTCTCCCTCCTCAACAGGACAGGAGGAGAAAGGAAGCTGAGAAAGGTCCTGGGTCGAGATAAAGACAGAGGGATTACTTGCCAATTCTCGTCACAGGCAAAACAGACTTGACCTGGGGAAGATTCACTTAACTTATCACCAATAAAAAGGAGAACACGGTGTGAAAGAGCCAAAACCTCCTAACATACCATCCCTCCATCCCTACCTCTCTTTCACAGACTCAACTTCCCTCCTCCATTCCCGGCTCTTCTGTCTCCTCCACCCCCAAGCAGGGCAGCGGGATGTGGAATGGGGGTTGTGGTCAGTCCACAACAGGTCCTTTCTGCTGCTCTTCCCTCCTCACGCTTTGCTTCTGCTCCAGCGTGAGACCTTCCCATAGGTTGCAGCCTTTCAAGACCGGTCCAAGAGTGGATCCTGTCCATGGGCTGCAGTCCTTCGGATACGACTGCTCCAGCATGGGTGCTCCAGGTGCTGCCAGGAGCCAGCTTCAGCAGGATCTCTGCGCAGGCCGCAGTTCCTGCGTGGCATCTCCACCTGATCTGGCCTGGGATCCTCCACGGGCTGCAGTGTGGACATCTGCTCCACCATCGTCTTCCCGTGGGCTGCCTGGGCACCTCTCCAGGCTCTTGTCTGGAGCACCTCCTCCACTTCCTTCTTCTCTGGCCTTGGTGCTTGCAGGATTGTTTCTCACATTTATTTTATTGGGTTTTTTTCAGTTCATTCCTTGCTTCCTGTGCAGTGTTTGGCCCTTTCTCAAATATGTTTTCATGGAGGCACCACCAGCACTGCTCATGGGCTCGGCGTTGGTCAGCAGTGAGTCCGTTTTTGAGTCGACTGGAACTGACCCTCTCAGACGGGATTTTTCCCACAGAGACCACCCCTGCCACCTTCCTCCCCCTGCTACCAAAGCCTTGCCACCTATGCCCAATCAAGTGGGTCCAACGGAGTAGGAGGCACAGTCAGATGAATAAAAATTGCCACAGCAAAGATCCCGTCCAGGCTTCATTAAGGGACAGCTGTACCTTTGACTCATCTTAAGAGAAATGGTACTATTAGTCACGCTTAAAGATTTGGAATGAACGCTGCAAAAATGCAGCCATCTGATGTCCTTGGTAGATCCCTAGATCCCTTGGCAAGTTGACCAGATAGAGCCAAGAATGGGGACTTCCTTAATGTTATTATCATCAGATCTTAAGTGCTATATTTCCCATTCCCCTGGGCCTCTTTGACCCGCCAGGGCACTTTCCCAAAGGATTCTGCCTGGCAGGTCCCCGAGGGAGCACAAAGCTGCTCTCAGGGAGTGCAGGGTTGCAATGTTGCCTTCTGTTTTGCACAGCCCCTGCACATGCCAGATGCGAGAGCTCTCCCAGCTTTGCTCCAAAACCCCAATAAGATCATAGCTCTGCAAGTGCGCACAGAGTTTTAAGTTGTCCGGCTTGTGTCCTGGCTCAGGCTCTTTGTCTTACATGTGCCTGGGGTCAAGCTGGAAAGGCAAGTTGGTGAGCGTACTGGTTTTGCCTGGGAGGGAGTCACGTTTCTTCATCGTGGCTTGTGTGGGGCTGTGTTTTGCGTTTGTGCTGAAAATAGTGTTGAAAATTCAGGGTCGCTTAGGTTGTTGCTGAGCAGCGTATACGCCACGTCAGGACCTTTTCTGCTCCTTAGGCTGCCCCGCCAGCAAGTAGGCTGGGGGCGTAAGAGAATTTGGGAGGGGACACAGCTGGGACAGCTGACCCCAACTGACCCAAGGGATATTCCATACCACATAACGTCATGCTCCACAATAAAAATGGGGGGCAGTGAGGCCGGTGAGAACTGTCGTTCCTCGGCGACTGGCTTTGGGGCATTGGATCTCTTAGCTAGCTGTAAGCAATTGTTTTCTCTTGCACAACTTTTCTTGGTTTCATTTTCCTTTCCTTTTGTTGTTGGCTTGTTTCCTGCCATTTTTCTTTAATTATTAAAGTGTCTTTATCTCGACCCATGACTTTTCTCACTTTTACCATTCCAATTCTCCCCCCCATCCATCTTGTGGAAGTGAGTGAGGGATCGTGGGGTGCTTACTTGTCGGCTGGGCTGAAACAACAACAGCAACAACAGTGCGCCAATGAGTAGGTCAAGGCCAGGGTGAGGTCTCGCGACAATAATCAGGGTTCAACAAAGTCCAGCGCCGAGCAGGTGCGTTGATGGCGATGAGGCAGGTGTCAGGTCAGGCTGGGGAGTCACCCGCATGGCAGGGTCCAAACGGAGAGCAGTGGGGTCCATGTCCAGACACAGGCACTGGTGTGTCACCACCGGAGATGTAACTCAGGTCGGGGCCAAGCACTGGAACGTAAGCTTGAAAGCTGTTCCCATGGGAAGGAGAGTTGGCTGTGGTTGAAGCCTCCCGGGAGCAACGATCTGGCAATGATCTCAGCAAGGCCAACAACGGGAAGGGGGCAGCCCTCAGCTGTGCTACCTCTGAGCTGGGTCTGTCCAACCATCCTGCGTCTCAGAGCAGAGCAACAGCGGGACCTCGGTCCCTTTAGTCCAATACCCATTTGGTGCCAGGTCTCGGCCCCTGCCTCACTCAGCACCAGGCTGATGAGCCGTAGAAGTGCAGCTGGCATTGGCATGGCCACGAGGAGCCTCTGTCCCATCCCAGTCCCCAGCAACACTGCGTCATAAGGGGATGGATTCAGGGACAATGGCCTGCCAAGACCGGCAGTCTTTCTTGGCCTTTCTCCCTCTGCATAAAGCAAGAAATAGAGGGCGCCGGAGGCAGGCACTGCATTCTGGGTCTCCGGGCATCTCTCTGCCAGGCCAAAGGCACCACCATTCAGCTGTAGGTGGGATCCTTCTGGCAAAGGCAAGCTGCTACTCTGCAGTGCTCATGGACACACCAGGGGAGAGTCCCCCTGCCATGACCTGCACATGGCCTCACCATGAGGGCCACACAAGTACAGACTGACCCACGTGTGCTCATGCACGTCTGCATGGAACCACCAGAAAACCTGTACGCGCGTGTAAGGCCAGGAAAACACCAGCAACTGTAAACCCCGATGCGGCCCACTTTGGCAGAAGAGGACTCAAGCACCCCAGGGAAGGAGCGGGCCCCACACGTGCTGACGGTGTTGCCCGCGAGCCTTCAGAGGCTGCACAGAGAGGGGATGAGGCAAATGAGCCCAGCAAAATTGTCCTGAGAGCACTGCTAGTGTTGCAATCGTGTCAAAGCCTGCCAGCAGAAGGCCACCCGTGTGCAACACCGAGCGACCATCCGAGGGAGACGGCGGGAGGGAGAGAAAAGGACGTGGCATGTCTGCTTCCATGCGAGTCCTCAGGCATCCCGATGACAAACACAAGAGCGGTGCCCATTTCCCGACAACTTTGCCACAAACAAGCCCACAGGAATGACCCAGCCGCACATCACCTGTCCGCACAGGGCGCCATCTGCGCTTGAGCTGAGTCTTCTGCCTGCGCTGACGTGTTGCTGCCCCGGAAATCCTCGGGCCTCTCATCCCGGCACTTACAGAAGCCTTCAAATAGGAAAGCACGTGCCTTAAGCCAGGAAATGAAAAGGCAGCAGTGCAGGAAACCAGGACGCAGCCCATCCCATTAGCTGGGGTGTTTTGCATTTGACATGAGCTTGTCAGAAAATTAGTACTTCCACAAAGGGTGCCTCTGGGCCTGAGGCAGTGCAGGGCTACTATAAAAGGCAGCCCGACTCTCTGCTCTCTCAGCCACTGCTCTCGCCTCCTTCTCCTTGGGCATCAGGTGAGTGTGAAGGCTCTTCTGCTCCCCCTTCAAGATCGGGTCTTTCCCCGATGTTTGTCTCAGCTGATACGGGCTGTCCTGGCCCAGGGCTGGGACCTGCTTCTCATGGGAGAGGGAAAGGAAGAGAAGGTCTTCCGCAGGGAGAGGCTGGGACTTAGTTGAGCTGCCTCGTGGGCTTTGAGCTGGGCAGCGTATGCTGGTGGTGCCTTGGCTCGCCTGTGGTTGGGTGCAGTGCTGCTCCTCATGGGTCCCTGTGCTCTGCTTCCCCCTGCCCTCTCCTCCAGGCGCACCTCTGACCCAGAGACATGTCCTGCTACGACAAGTGCCAGCCCTGCTGCCCGCCCTGCCTGCCCTGCCAGCCCTGTGGCCCCACCCCGCTGGCCAACAGCTGCAATGAGCCCTGTGTCAGGCAGTGCCAGAACTCCACCGTTGTCATCCAGCCCTCCCCCGTGGTGGTGACCCTGCCCGGCCCCATCCTCAGCTCCTTCCCGCAGAACACCGTTGTGGGATCCTCCACCTCCGCTGCCGTTGGCAGCATCCTCAGCTGTGACGGAGTGCCCATCAACTCTGGCTGCTGCGACCTCTCCTGCATTACCAGCCGCTACTGTGGCAACAGATGTCAGCCCTGCTAAAGCTGCTGGCAACGTCCCCAGGCGAGGACCTCCCAACACCTCAGGCATGATGCTGGAAAGGAGATAGAGCTTTGAGGCATTATATTTAGAGCTTTGGGCCATTGTTGCCTTCTTCTACTCTCTCCTCTCTCTTCCTTACCTTTCCCGTCACCACCTCCCAACGCCAGCCTTGCAGCGACCTGTTGGTCTCCCTCCCTCCGCAGGGCAGGCAGTCGGACACCCTGCAGCAGCTCCACTGCATCTTAGTGGCTGCCCCCGGTGCTCCCTGTCAGCCCCCTCCTTTTCCTCTTTAGACTCATTAAAGCTGTGCTGCATCCAAGCCCGTGCCTCCGAGTCCTCCTTCCTTCTGCGGCAACTCCTCCAGTCTGCTCAAGGGAAAAGGTGGAGAAAGTGGGCAGTGGGACTCACTGCAGTGCTTTTTGGTTTGCCTCCTTTCCCTTGGAGCTGAGGAAGACATCCCTCGCGGCTCCACAGCCAGTGCCCATCAGCCCCTTCCCTTGCTGCTTCTCTGCCCAGAAATATTCCCCTTGGCCTCAGAGCACGCCCTACAGATGCCCATCCCAGCTTGTGCTGCTCATGGGAGGACCCCAGTGCTGCAGGAGGCCCTGGGAAGTCAGCAGCCCATCAAGCACTCCAGGCAGTTCCTCTTGCTCTGCATGGAGCTGTGCTGGGGGAGAAGGCTCAGAGAGAAGATGGCCACGAGGATGGAAGGAGGGGCCGGCAGGAGAAGTCACCTTGGCTACAGCCCACAGCCTCCTCCTCCTCACCTTCCCACCCATCTCCACAAGGAGGGGCCACGGCATGCATCTGAGGGCAAGGATAGCTAGGACAACTCCCCTCTTCTCCCATCACGCCCATATGGTGGCCCATGCGGCCCCCGCGGTTCATTAGACAGATTTGCAGGCCTCAGGTGACTGGCACATGCCCAACTCCCATCAGACGGATGTCTGTAGGACAGAAAGGTGGTTTCCATGGGCCTGCAAGAGGACACAAAAGAGCGACGGACAGTTCCTCCCACGGTACTGGAGAGAGTGCACCGATCAGAACAGCCCATGCTCTCTCTTTGCAGCTCGTGGCAAGTGCAATCCCATCCTGCGGTGCAGGGGAAGAACAGTTCCATGGCAGAAGCTCTCTCACCACCTTCTGCTTTTCTCTGAAGCCACTAGCCCCAGCCCCTCACGGGAAGAGGTTTTCAGACCTCTGCGTGCCTAGGGGAAAGACGGGTGGCAGGGGAGAACTGGGGGCCCTTTCCCGAGAGCTCAGCCTTGCACAGAAGGGCCTCCTGCCAGGATGCCAAGAGAGGAGAACCGTACTGTGTCCCTCCTCCTTGCTCCCACCTCTCCTGAAGACTACAACTCACGGGGAACAGCCTTTGGTGCCTTAACCTCAGAAATCGGGGACTACAAAGACAGCCAAAACCTTCTGCGCTGACCTATCGCTGAAACACTGAGAGTGGATGGGCCGGAAAAGTGAGGCAATGAGGGGTGGATGGCTGGGGAAAGAAAAGCTGTAAACCTGCCACTAGTCCCCAGGCACACAAGCACAAAGGCCAGTTGACATCATTGCCCACCATCCTCTGAGGGGAACAAGCGTGGGAGAAAGAGATTGCTCCTGATGGCACAGATAGAAAGCATGGAAATGACGAGCAGTGCTGGCACTTCTGATTACCACTGCTGCTGGAAAACCAGCAAGACCTTGGCTGGCTTCCAGACACCCACCCAGCTGCTTGCTCTCTCCCTCTCCCTCCTCAACAGGACAGGAGGAGAAAGGAAGCTGAGAAAGGTCCTGGGTCGAGATAAAGACAGAGGGATTACTTGCCAATTCTCGTCACAGGCAAAACAGACTTGACCTGGGGAAGATTCACTTAACTTATCACCAATAAAAAGGAGAACACGGTGTGAAAGAGCCAAAACCTCCTAACATACCATCCCTCCATCCCTACCTCTCTTTCACAGACTCAACTTCCCTCCTCCATTCCCGGCTCTTCTGTCTCCTCCACCCCCAAGCAGGGCAGCGGGATGTGGAATGGGGGTTGTGGTCAGTCCACAACAGGTCCTTTCTGCTGCTCTTCCCTCCTCACGCTTTGCTTCTGCTCCAGCGTGAGACCTTCCCATAGGTTGCAGCCTTTCAAGACCGGTCCAAGAGTGGATCCTGTCCATGGGCTGCAGTCCTTCGGATACGACTGCTCCAGCATGGGTGCTCCAGGTGCTGCCAGGAGCCAGCTTCAGCAGGATCTCTGCGCAGGCCGCAGTTCCTGCGTGGCATCTCCACCTGATCTGGCCTGGGATCCTCCACGGGCTGCAGTGTGGACATCTGCTCCACCATCGTCTTCCCGTGGGCTGCCTGGGCACCTCTCCAGGCTCTTGTCTGGAGCACCTCCTCCACTTCCTTCTTCTCTGGCCTTGGTGCTTGCAGGATTGTTTCTCACATTTATTTTATTGGGTTTTTTTCAGTTCATTCCTTGCTTCCTGTGCAGTGTTTGGCCCTTTCTCAAATATGTTTTCATGGAGGCACCACCAGCACTGCTCATGGGCTCGGCGTTGGTCAGCAGTGAGTCCGTTTTTGAGTCGACTGGAACTGACCCTCTCAGACGGGATTTTTCCCACAGAGACCACCCCTGCCACCTTCCTCCCCCTGCTACCAAAGCCTTGCCACCTATGCCCAATCAAGTGGGTCCAACGGAGTAGGAGGCACAGTCAGATGAATAAAAATTGCCACAGCAAAGATCCCGTCCAGGCTTCATTAAGGGACAGCTGTACCTTTGACTCATCTTAAGAGAAATGGTACTATTAGTCACGCTTAAAGATTTGGAATGAACGCTGCAAAAATGCAGCCATCTGATGTCCTTGGTAGATCCCTAGATCCCTTGGCAAGTTGACCAGATAGAGCCAAGAATGGGGACTTCCTTAATGTTATTATCATCAGATCTTAAGTGCTATATTTCCCATTCCCCTGGGCCTCTTTGACCCGCCAGGGCACTTTCCCAAAGGATTCTGCCTGGCAGGTCCCCGAGGGAGCACAAAGCTGCTCTCAGGGAGTGCAGGGTTGCAATGTTGCCTTCTGTTTTGCACAGCCCCTGCACATGCCAGATGCGAGAGCTCTCCCAGCTTTGCTCCAAAACCCCAATAAGATCATAGCTCTGCAAGTGCGCACAGAGTTTTAAGTTGTCCGGCTTGTGTCCTGGCTCAGGCTCTTTGTCTTACATGTGCCTGGGGTCAAGCTGGAAAGGCAAGTTGGTGAGCGTACTGGTTTTGCCTGGGAGGGAGTCACGTTTCTTCATCGTGGCTTGTGTGGGGCTGTGTTTTGCGTTTGTGCTGAAAATAGTGTTGAAAATTCAGGGTCGCTTAGGTTGTTGCTGAGCAGCGTATACGCCACGTCAGGACCTTTTCTGCTCCTTAGGCTGCCCCGCCAGCAAGTAGGCTGGGGGCGTAAGAGAATTTGGGAGGGGACACAGCTGGGACAGCTGACCCCAACTGACCCAAGGGATATTCCATACCACATAACGTCATGCTCCACAATAAAAATGGGGGGCAGTGAGGCCGGTGAGAACTGTCGTTCCTCGGCGACTGGCTTTGGGGCATTGGATCTCTTAGCTAGCTGTAAGCAATTGTTTTCTCTTGCACAACTTTTCTTGGTTTCATTTTCCTTTCCTTTTGTTGTTGGCTTGTTTCCTGCCATTTTTCTTTAATTATTAAAGTGTCTTTATCTCGACCCATGACTTTTCTCACTTTTACCATTCCAATTCTCCCCCCCATCCATCTTGTGGAAGTGAGTGAGGGATCGTGGGGTGCTTACTTGTCGGCTGGGCTGAAACAACAACAGCAACAACAGTGCGCCAATGAGTAGGTCAAGGCCAGGGTGAGGTCTCGCGACAATAATCAGGGTTCAACAAAGTCCAGCGCCGAGCAGGTGCGTTGATGGCGATGAGGCAGGTGTCAGGTCAGGCTGGGGAGTCACCCGCATGGCAGGGTCCAAACGGAGAGCAGTGGGGTCCATGTCCAGACACAGGCACTGGTGTGTCACCACCGGAGATGTAACTCAGGTCGGGGCCAAGCACTGGAACGTAAGCTTGAAAGCTGTTCCCATGGGAAGGAGAGTTGGCTGTGGTTGAAGCCTCCCGGGAGCAACGATCTGGCAATGATCTCAGCAAGGCCAACAACGGGAAGGGGGCAGCCCTCAGCTGTGCTACCTCTGAGCTGGGTCTGTCCAACCATCCTGCGTCTCAGAGCAGAGCAACAGCGGGACCTCGGTCCCTTTAGTCCAATACCCATTTGGTGCCAGGTCTCGGCCCCTGCCTCACTCAGCACCAGGCTGATGAGCCGCAGAAGTGCAGCTGGCATTGGCATGGCCACGAGGAGCCTCTGTCCCATCCCAGTCCCCAGCAACACTGCGTCATAAGGGGATGGATTCAGGGACAATGGCCTGCCAAGACCGGCAGTCTTTCTTGGCCTTTCTCCCTCTGCATAAAGCAAGAAATAGAGGGCGCCGGAGGCAGGCACTGCATTCTGGGTCTCCGGGCATCTCTCTGCCAGGCCAAAGGCACCACCATTCAGCTGTAGGTGGGATCCTTCTGGCAAAGGCAAGCTGCTACTCTGCAGTGCTCATGGACACACCAGGGGAGAGTCCCCCTGCCATGACCTGCACATGGCCTCACCATGAGGGCCACACAAGTACAGACTGACCCACGTGTGCTCATGCACGTCTGCATGGAACCACCAGAAAACCTGTACGCGCGTGTAAGGCCAGGAAAACACCAGCAACTGTAAACCCCGATGCGGCCCACTTTGGCAGAAGAGGACTCAAGCACCCCAGGGAAGGAGCGGGCCCCACACGTGCTGACGGTGTTGCCCGCGAGCCTTCAGAGGCTGCACAGAGAGGGGATGAGGCAAATGAGCCCAGCAAAATTGTCCTGAGAGCACTGCTAGTGTTGCAATAGTGTCAAAGCCTGCCAGCAGAAGGCCACCCGTGTGCAACACCGAGCGACCATCCGAGGGAGACGGCGGGAGGGAGAGAAAAGGACGTGGCATGTCTGCTTCCATGGGAGTCCTCAGGCATCCCGATGACAAACACAAGAGCGGTGCCCATTTCCCGACAACTTTGCCACAAACAAGCCCACAGGAATGACCCAGCCGCACATCACCTGTCCGCACAGGGCGCCATCTGCGCTTGAGCTGAGTCTTCTGCCTGCGCTGACGTGTTGCTGCCCCGGAAATCCTCGGGCCTCTCATCCCGGCACTTACAGAAGCCTTCAAATAGGAAAGCACGTGCCTTAAGCCAGGAAATGAAAAGGCAGCAGTGCAGGAAACCAGGACGCAGCCCATCCCATTAGCTGGGGTGTTTTGCATTTGACATGAGCTTGTCAGAAAATTAGTACTTCCACAAAGGGTGCCTCTGGGCCTGAGGCAGTGCAGGGCTACTATAAAAGGCAGCCCGACTCTCTGCTCTCTCAGCCACTGCTCTCGCCTCCTTCTCCTTGGGCATCAGGTGAGTGTGAAGGCTCTTCTGCTCCCCCTTCAAGATCGGGTCTTTCCCCGATGTTTGTCTCAGCTGATACGGGCTGTCCTGGCCCAGGGCTGGGACCTGCTTCTCATGGGAGAGGGAAAGGAAGAGAAGGTCTTCCGCAGGGAGAGGCTGGGACTTAGTTGAGCTGCCTCGTGGGCTTTGAGCTGGGCAGCGTATGCTGGTGGTGCCTTGGCTCGCCTGTGGTTGGGTGCAGTGCTGCTCCTCATGGGTCCCTGTGCTCTGCTTCCCCCTGCCCTCTCCTCCAGGCGCACCTCTGACCCAGAGACATGTCCTGCTACGACAAGTGCCAGCCCTGCTGCCCGCCCTGCCTGCCCTGCCAGCCCTGTGGCCCCACCCCGCTGGCCAACAGCTGCAATGAGCCCTGTGTCAGGCAGTGCCAGAACTCCACCGTTGTCATCCAGCCCTCCCCCGTGGTGGTGACCCTGCCCGGCCCCATCCTCAGCTCCTTCCCGCAGAACACCGTTGTGGGATCCTCCACCTCCGCTGCCGTTGGCAGCATCCTCAGCTGTGACGGAGTGCCCATCAACTCTGGCTGCTGCGACCTCTCCTGCATTACCAGCCGCTACTGTGGCAACAGATGTCAGCCCTGCTAAAGCTGCTGGCAACGTCCCCAGGCGAGGACCTCCCAACACCTCAGGCATGATGCTGGAAAGGAGATAGAGCTTTGAGGCATTATATTTAGAGCTTTGGGCCATTGTTGCCTTCTTCTACTCTCTCCTCTCTCTTCCTTACCTTTCCCGTCACCACCTCCCAACGCCAGCCTTGCAGCGACCTGTTGGTCTCCCTCCCTCCGCAGGGCAGGCAGTCGGACACCCTGCAGCAGCTCCACCGCATCTTAGTGGCTGCCCCCGGTGCTCCCTGTCAGCCCCCTCCTTTTCCTCTTTAGACTCATTAAAGCTGTGCTGCATCCAAGCCCGTGCCTCCGAGTCCTCCTTCCTTCTGCGGCAACTCCTCCAGTCTGCTCAAGGGAAAAGGTGGAGAAAGTGGGCAGTGGGACTCACTGCAGTGCTTTTTGGTTTGCCTCCTTTCCCTTGGAGCTGAGGAAGACATCCCTCGCGGCTCCACAGCCAGTGCCCATCAGCCCCTTCCCTTGCTGCTTCTCTGCCCAGAAATATTCCCCTTGGCCTCAGAGCACGCCCTACAGATGCCCATCCCAGCTTGTGCTGCTCATGGGAGGACCCCAGTGCTGCAGGAGGCCCTGGGAAGTCAGCAGCCCGTCAAGCACTCCAGGCAGTTCCTCTTGCTCTGCATGGAGCTGTGCTGGGGGAGAAGGCTCAGAGAGAAGATGGCCACGAGGATGGAAGGAGGGGCCGGCAGGAGAAGTCACCTTGGCTACAGCCCACAGCCTCCTCCTCCTCACCTTCCCACCCATCTCCACAAGGAGGGGCCACGGCATGCATCTGAGGGCAAGGATAGCTAGGACAACTCCCCTCTTCTCCCATCACACCCATATGGTGGCCCATGCGGCCCCCGCGGTTCATTAGACAGATTTGCAGGCCTCAGGTCACTGGCACATGCCCAACTCCCATCAGACGGATGTCTGTAGGACAGAAAGGTGGTTTCCATGGGCCTGCAAGAGGACACAAAAGAGCAACGGACAGTTCCTCCCACGGTACTGGAGAGAGTGCACCGATCAGAACAGCCCATGCTCTCTCTTTGCAGCTCGTGGCAAGTGCAATCCCATCCTGCGGTGCAGGGGAAGAACAGTTCCATGGCAGAAGCTCTCTCACCACCTTCTGCTTTTCTCTGAAGCCACTAGCCCCAGCCCCTCACGGGAAGAGGTTTTCAGACCTCTGCGTGCCTAGGGGAAAGACGGGTGGCAGGGGAGAACTGGGGGCCCTTTCCCGAGAGCTCAGCCTTGCACAGAAGGGCCTCCTGCCAGGATGCCAAGAGAGGAGAACCGTACTGTGTCCCTCCTCCTTGCTCCCACCTCTCCTGAAGACTACAACTCACGGGGAACAGCCTTTGGTGCCTTAACCTCAGAAATCGGGGACTACAAAGACAGCCAAAACCTTCTGCGCTGACCTATCGCTGAAACACTGAGAGTGGATGGGCCGGAAAAGTGAGGCAATGAGGGGTGGATGGCTGGGGAAAGAAAAGCTGTAAACCTGCCACTAGTCCCCAGGCACACAAGCACAAAGGCCAGTTGACATCATTGCCCACCATCCTCTGAGGGGAACAAGCGTGGGAGAAAGAGATTGCTCCTGATGGCACAGATAGAAAGCATGGAAATGACGAGCAGTGCTGGCACTTCTGATTACCACTGCTGCTGGAAAACCAGCAAGACCTTGGCTGGCTTCCAGACACCCACCCAGCTGCTTGCTCTCTCCCTCTCCCTCCTCAACAGGACAGGAGGAGAAAGGAAGCTGAGAAAGGTCCTGGGTCGAGATAAAGACAGAGGGATTACTTGCCAATTCTCGTCACAGGCAAAACAGACTTGACCTGGGGAAGATTCACTTAACTTATCACCAATAAAAAGGAGAACACGGTGTGAAAGAGCCAAAACCTCCTAACATACCATCCCTCCATCCCTACCTCTCTTTCACAGACTCAACTTCCCTCCTCCATTCCCGGCTCTTCTGTCTCCTCCACCCCCAAGCAGGGCAGCGGGATGTGGAATGGGGGTTGTGGTCAGTCCACAACAGGTCCTTTCTGCTGCTCTTCCCTCCTCACGCTTTGCTTCTGCTCCAGCGTGAGACCTTCCCATAGGTTGCAGCCTTTCAAGACCGGTCCAAGAGTGGATCCTGTCCATGGGCTGCAGTCCTTCGGATACGACTGCTCCAGCATGGGTGCTCCAGGTGCTGCCAGGAGCCAGCTTCAGCAGGATCTCTGCGCAGGCCGCAGTTCCTGCGTGGCATCTCCACCTGATCTGGCCTGGGATCCTCCACGGGCTGCAGTGTGGACATCTGCTCCACCATCGTCTTCCCGTGGGCTGCCTGGGCACCTCTCCAGGCTCTTGTCTGGAGCACCTCCTCCACTTCCTTCTTCTCTGGCCTTGGTGCTTGCAGGATTGTTTCTCACATTTATTTTATTGGGTTTTTTTCAGTTCATTCCTTGCTTCCTGTGCAGTGTTTGGCCCTTTCTCAAATATGTTTTCATGGAGGCACCACCAGCACTGCTCATGGGCTCGGCGTTGGTCAGCAGTGAGTCCGTTTTTGAGTCGACTGGAACTGACCCTCTCAGACGGGATTTTTCCCACAGAGACCACCCCTGCCACCTTCCTCCCCCTGCTACCAAAGCCTTGCCACCTATGCCCAATCAAGTGGGTCCAACGGAGTAGGAGGCACAGTCAGATGAATAAAAATTGCCACAGCAAAGATCCCGTCCAGGCTTCATTAAGGGACAGCTGTACCTTTGACTCATCTTAAGAGAAATGGTACTATTAGTCACGCTTAAAGATTTGGAATGAACGCTGCAAAAATGCAGCCATCTGATGTCCTTGGTAGATCCCTAGATCCCTTGGCAAGTTGACCAGATAGAGCCAAGAATGGGGACTTCCTTAATGTTATTATCATCAGATCTTAAGTGCTATATTTCCCATTCCCCTGGGCCTCTTTGACCCGCCAGGGCACTTTCCCAAAGGATTCTGCCTGGCAGGTCCCCGAGGGAGCACAAAGCTGCTCTCAGGGAGTGCAGGGTTGCAATGTTGCCTTCTGTTTTGCACAGCCCCTGCACATGCCAGATGCGAGAGCTCTCCCAGCTTTGCTCCAAAACCCCAATAAGATCATAGCTCTGCAAGTGCGCACAGAGTTTTAAGTTGTCCGGCTTGTGTCCCGGCTCAGGCTCTTTGTCTTACACGTGCCTGGGGTCAAGCTGGAAAGGCAAGTTGGTGAGCGTACTGGTTTTGCCTGGGAGGGAGTCACGTTTCTTCATCGTGGCTTGTGTGGGGCTGTGTTTTGCGTTTGTGCTGAAAATAGTGTTGAAAATTCAGGGTCGCTTAGGTTGTTGCTGAGCAGCGTATACGCCACGTCAGGACCTTTTCTGCTCCTTAGGCTGCCCCGCCAGCAAGTAGGCTGGGGGCGTAAGAGAATTTGGGAGGGGACACAGCTGGGACAGCTGACCCCAACTGACCCAAGGGATATTCCATACCACATAACGTCATGCTCCACAATAAAAATGGGGGGCAGTGAGGCCGGTGAGAACTGTCGTTCCTCGGCGACTGGCTTTGGGGCATTGGATCTCTTAGCTAGCTGTAAGCAATTGTTTTCTCTTGCACAACTTTTCTTGGTTTCATTTTCCTTTCCTTTTGTTGTTGGCTTGTTTCCTGCCATTTTTCTTTAATTATTAAAGTGTCTTTATCTCGACCCATGACTTTTCTCACTTTTACCATTCCAATTCTCCCCCCCATCCATCTTGTGGAAGTGAGTGAGGGATCGTGGGGTGCTTACCTGCCGGCTGGGCTGAAACAACAACAGCAACAACAGTGCGCCAATGAGTAGGTCAAGGCCAGGGTGAGGTCTCGCGACAATAATCAGGGTTCAACAAAGTCCAGCGCCGAGCAGGTGCGTTGATGGCGATGAGGCAGGTGTCAGGTCAGGCTGGGGAGTCACCCGCATGGCAGGGTCCAAACGGAGAGCAGTGGGGTCCATGTCCAGACACAGGCACTGGTGTGTCACCACCGGAGATGTAACTCAGGTCGGGGCCAAGCACTGGAACGTAAGCTTGAAAGCTGTTCCCATGGGAAGGAGAGTTGGCTGTGGTTGAAGCCTCCCGGGAGCAACGATCTGGCAATGATCTCAGCAAGGCCAACAACGGGAAGGGGGCAGCCCTCAGCTGTGCTACCTCTGAGCTGGGTCTGTCCAACCATCCTGCGTCTCAGAGCAGAGCAACAGCGGGACCTCGGTCCCTTTAGTCCAATACCCATTTGGTGCCAGGTCTCGGCCCCTGCCTCACTCAGCACCAGGCTGATGAGCCGTAGAAGTGCAGCTGGCATTGGCATGGCCACGAGGAGCCTCTGTCCCATCCCAGTCCCCAGCAACACTGCGTCATAAGGGGATGGATTCAGGGACAATGGCCTGCCAAGACCGGCAGTCTTTCTTGGCCTTTCTCCCTCTGCATAAAGCAAGAAATAGAGGGCGCCGGAGGCAGGCACTGCATTCTGGGTCTCCGGGCATCTCTCTGCCAGGCCAAAGGCACCACCATTCAGCTGTAGGTGGGATCCTTCTGGCAAAGGCAAGCTGCTACTCTGCAGTGCTCATGGACACACCAGGGGAGAGTCCCCCTGCCATGACCTGCACATGGCCTCACCATGAGGGCCACACAAGTACAGACTGACCCACGTGTGCTCATGCACGTCTGCATGGAACCACCAGAAAACCTGTACGCGCGTGTAAGGCCAGGAAAACACCAGCAACTGTAAACCCCGATGCGGCCCACTTTGGCAGAAGAGGACTCAAGCACCCCAGGGAAGGAGCGGGCCCCACACGTGCTGACGGTGTTGCCCGCGAGCCTTCAGAGGCTGCACAGAGAGGGGATGAGGCAAATGAGCCCAGCAAAATTGTCCTGAGAGCACTGCTAGTGTTGCAATAGTGTCAAAGCCTGCCAGCAGAAGGCCACCCGTGTGCAACACCGAGCGACCATCCGAGGGAGACGGCGGGAGGGAGAGAAAAGGACGTGGCATGTCTGCTTCCATGGGAGTCCTCAGGCATCCCGATGACAAACACAAGAGCGGTGCCCATTTCCCGACAACTTTGCCACAAACAAGCCCACAGGAATGACCCAGCCGCACATCACCTGTCCGCACAGGGCGCCATCTGTGCTTGAGCTGAGTCTTCTGCCTGCGCTGACGTGTTGCTGCCCCGGAAATCCTCGGGCCTCTCATCCCGGCACTTACAGAAGCCTTCAAATAGGAAAGCACGTGCCTTAAGCCAGGAAATGAAAAGGCAGCAGTGCAGGAAACCAGGACGCAGCCCATCCCATTAGCTGGGGTGTTTTGCATTTGACATGAGCTTGTCAGAAAATTAGTACTTCCACAAAGGGTGCCTCTGGGCCTGAGGCAGTGCAGGGCTACTATAAAAGGCAGCCCGACTCTCTGCTCTCTCAGCCACTGCTCTCGCCTCCTTCTCCTTGGGCATCAGGTGAGTGTGAAGGCTCTTCTGCTCCCCCTTCAAGATCGGGTCTTTCCCCGATGTTTGTCTCAGCTGATACGGGCTGTCCTGGCCCAGGGCTGGGACCTGCTTCTCATGGGAGAGGGAAAGGAAGAGAAGGTCTTCCGCAGGGAGAGGCTGGGACTTAGTTGAGCTGCCTCGTGGGCTTTGAGCTGGGCAGCGTATGCTGGTGGTGCCTTGGCTCGCCTGTGGTTGGGTGCAGTGCTGCTCCTCATGGGTCCCTGTGCTCTGCTTCCCCCTGCCCTCTCCTCCAGGCGCACCTCTGACCCAGAGACATGTCCTGCTACGACAAGTGCCAGCCCTGCTGCCCGCCCTGCCTGCCCTGCCAGCCCTGTGGCCCCACCCCGCTGGCCAACAGCTGCAATGAGCCCTGTGTCAGGCAGTGCCAGAACTCCACCGTTGTCATCCAGCCCTCCCCCGTGGTGGTGACCCTGCCCGGCCCCATCCTCAGCTCCTTCCCGCAGAACACCGTTGTGGGATCCTCCACCTCCGCTGCCGTTGGCAGCATCCTCAGCTGTGATGGAGTGCCCATCAACTCTGGCTGCTGCGACCTCTCCTGCATTACCAGCCGCTACTGTGGCAACAGATGTCAGCCCTGCTAAAGCTGCTGGCAACGTCCCCAGGCGAGGACCTCCCAACACCTCAGGCATGATGCTGGAAAGGAGATAGAGCTTTGAGGCATTATATTTAGAGCTTTGGGCCATTGTTGCCTTCTTCTACTCTCTCCTCTCTCTTCCTTACCTTTCCCGTCACCACCTCCCAACGCCAGCCTTGCAGCGACCTGTTGGTCTCCCTCCCTCCGCAGGGCAGGCAGTCGGACACCCTGCAGCAGCTCCACCGCATCTTAGTGGCTGCCCCCGGTGCTCCCTGTCAGCCCCCTCCTTTTCCTCTTTAGACTCATTAAAGCTGTGCTGCATCCAAGCCCGTGCCTCCGAGTCCTCCTTCCTTCTGCGGCAACTCCTCCAGTCTGCTCAAGGGAAAAGGTGGAGAAAGTGGGCAGTGGGACTCACTGCAGTGCTTTTTGGTTTGCCTCCTTTCCCTTGGAGCTGAGGAAGACATCCCTCGCGGCTCCACAGCCAGTGCCCATCAGCCCCTTCCCTTGCTGCTTCTCCGCCCAGAAATATTCCCCTTGGCCTCAGAGCACGCCCTACAGATGCCCATCCCAGCTTGTGCTGCTCATGGGAGGACCCCAGTGCTGCAGGAGGCCCTGGGAAGTCAGCAGCCCATCAAGCACTCCAGGCAGTTCCTCTTGCTCTGCATGGAGCTGTGCTGGGGGAGAAGGCTCAGAGAGAAGATGGCCACGAGGATGGAAGGAGGGGCCGGCAGGAGAAGTCACCTTGGCTACAGCCCACAGCCTCCTCCTCCTCACCTTCCCACCCATCTCCACAAGGAGGGGCCACGGCATGCATCTGAGGGCAAGGATAGCTAGGACAACTCCCCTCTTCTCCCATCACGCCCATATGGTGGCCCATGCGGCCCCCGCGGTTCATTAGACAGATTTGCAGGCCTCAGGTGACTGGCACATGCCCAACTCCCATCAGACGGATGTCTGTAGGACAGAAAGGTGGTTTCCATGGGCCTGCAAGAGGACACAAAAGAGCGACGGACAGTTCCTCCCACGGTACTGGAGAGAGTGCACCGATCAGAACAGCCCATGCTCTCTCTTTGCAGCTCGTGGCAAGTGCAATCCCATCCTGCGGTGCAGGGGAAGAACAGTTCCATGGCAGAAGCTCTCTCACCACCTTCTGCTTTTCTCTGAAGCCACTAGCCCCAGCCCCTCACGGGAAGAGGTTTTCAGACCTCTGCGTGCCTAGGGGAAAGACGGGTGGCAGGGGAGAACTGGGGGCCCTTTCCCGAGAGCTCAGCCTTGCACAGAAGGGCCTCCTGCCAGGATGCCAAGAGAGGAGAACCGTACTGTGTCCCTCCTCCTTGCTCCCACCTCTCCTGAAGACTACAACTCACGGGGAACAGCCTTTGGTGCCTTAACCTCAGAAATCGGGGACTACAAAGACAGCCAAAACCTTCTGCGCTGACCTATCGCTGAAACACTGAGAGTGGATGGGCCGGAAAAGTGAGGCAATGAGGGGTGGATGGCTGGGGAAAGAAAAGCTGTAAACCTGCCACTAGTCCCCAGGCACACAAGCACAAAGGCCAGTTGACATCATTGCCCACCATCCTCTGAGGGGAACAAGCGTGGGAGAAAGAGATTGCTCCTGATGGCACAGATAGAAAGCATGGAAATGACGAGCAGTGCTGGCACTTCTGATTACCACTGCTGCTGGAAAACCAGCAAGACCTTGGCTGGCTTCCAGACACCCACCCAGCTGCTTGCTCTCTCCCTCTCCCTCCTCAACAGGACAGGAGGAGAAAGGAAGCTGAGAAAGGTCCTGGGTCGAGATAAAGACAGAGGGATTACTTGCCAATTCTCGTCACAGGCAAAACAGACTTGACCTGGGGAAGATTCACTTAACTTATCACCAATAAAAAGGAGAACACGGTGTGAAAGAGCCAAAACCTCCTAACATACCATCCCTCCATCCCTACCTCTCTTTCACAGACTCAACTTCCCTCCTCCATTCCCGGCTCTTCTGTCTCCTCCACCCCCAAGCAGGGCAGCGGGATGTGGAATGGGGGTTGTGGTCAGTCCACAACAGGTCCTTTCTGCTGCTCTTCCCTCCTCACGCTTTGCTTCTGCTCCAGCGTGAGACCTTCCCATAGGTTGCAGCCTTTCAAGACCGGTCCAAGAGTGGATCCTGTCCATGGGCTGCAGTCCTTCGGATACGACTGCTCCAGCATGGGTGCTCCAGGTGCTGCCAGGAGCCAGCTTCAGCAGGATCTCTGCGCAGGCCGCAGTTCCTGCGTGGCATCTCCACCTGATCTGGCCTGGGATCCTCCACGGGCTGCAGTGTGGACATCTGCTCCACCATCGTCTTCCCGTGGGCTGCCTGGGCACCTCTCCAGGCTCTTGTCTGGAGCACCTCCTCCACTTCCTTCTTCTCTGGCCTTGGTGCTTGCAGGATTGTTTCTCACATTTATTTTATTGGGTTTTTTTCAGTTCATTCCTTGCTTCCTGTGCAGTGTTTGGCCCTTTCTCAAATATGTTTTCATGGAGGCACCACCAGCACTGCTCATGGGCTCGGCGTTGGTCAGCAGTGAGTCCGTTTTTGAGTCGACTGGAACTGACCCTCTCAGACGGGATTTTTCCCACAGAGACCACCCCTGCCACCTTCCTCCCCCTGCTACCAAAGCCTTGCCACCTATGCCCAATCAAGTGGGTCCAACGGAGTAGGAGGCACAGTCAGATGAATAAAAATTGCCACAGCAAAGATCCCGTCCAGGCTTCATTAAGGGACAGCTGTACCTTTGACTCATCTTAAGAGAAATGGTACTATTAGTCACGCTTAAAGATTTGGAATGAACGCTGCAAAAATGCAGCCATCTGATGTCCTTGGTAGATCCCTAGATCCCTTGGCAAGTTGACCAGATAGAGCCAAGAATGGGGACTTCCTTAATGTTATTATCATCAGATCTTAAGTGCTATATTTCCCATTCCCCTGGGCCTCCTTGACCCGCCAGGGCACTTTCCCAAAGGATTCTGCCTGGCAGGTCCCCGAGGGAGCACAAAGCTGCTCTCAGGGAGTGCAGGGTTGCAATGTTGCCTTCTGTTTTGCACAGCCCCTGCACATGCCAGATGCGAGAGCTCTCCCAGCTTTGCTCCAAAACCCCAATAAGATCATAGCTCTGCAAGTGCGCACAGAGTTTTAAGTTGTCCGGCTTGTGTCCTGGCTCAGGCTCTTTGTCTTACACGTGCCTGGGGTCAAGCTGGAAAGGCAAGTTGGTGAGCGTACTGGTTTTGCCTGGGAGGGAGTCACGTTTCTTCATCGTGGCTTGTGTGGGGCTGTGTTTTGCGTTTGTGCTGAAAATAGTGTTGAAAATTCAGGGTCGCTTAGGTTGTTGCTGAGCAGCGTATACGCCACGTCAGGACCTTTTCTGCTCCTTAGGCTGCCCCGCCAGCAAGTAGGCTGGGGGCATAAGAGAATTTGGGAGGGGACACAGCTGGGACAGCTGACCCCAACTGACCCAAGGGATATTCCATACCACATAACGTCATGCTCCACAATAAAAATGGGGGGCAGTGAGGCCGGTGAGAACTGTCGTTCCTCGGCGACTGGCTTTGGGGCATTGGATCTCTTAGCTAGCTGTAAGCAATTGTTTTCTCTTGCACAACTTTTCTTGGTTTCATTTTCCTTTCCTTTTGTTGTTGGCTTGTTTCCTGCCATTTTTCTTTAATTATTAAAGTGTCTTTATCTCGACCCATGACTTTTCTCACTTTTACCATTCCAATTCTCCCCCCCATCCATCTTGTGGAAGTGAGTGAGGGATCGTGGGGTGCTTACTTGTCGGCTGGGCTGAAACAACAACAGCAACAACAGTGCGCCAATGAGTAGGTCAAGGCCAGGGTGAGGTCTCGCGACAATAATCAGGGTTCAACAAAGTCCAGCGCCGAGCAGGTGCGTTGATGGCGATGAGGCAGGTGTCAGGTCAGGCTGGGGAGTCACCCGCATGGCAGGGTCCAAACGGAGAGCAGTGGGGTCCATGTCCAGACACAGGCACTGGTGTGTCACCACCGGAGATGTAACTCAGGTCGGGGCCAAGCACTGGAACGTAAGCTTGAAAGCTGTTCCCATGGGAAGGAGAGTTGGCTGTGGTTGAAGCCTCCCGGGAGCAACGATCTGGCAATGATCTCAGCAAGGCCAACAACGGGAAGGGGGCAGCCCTCAGCTGTGCTACCTCTGAGCTGGGTCTGTCCAACCATCCTGCGTCTCAGAGCAGAGCAACAGCGGGACCTCGGTCCCTTTAGTCCAATACCCATTTGGTGCCAGGTCTCGGCCCCTGCCTCACTCAGCACCAGGCTGATGAGCCGTAGAAGTGCAGCTGGCATTGGCATGGCCACGAGGAGCCTCTGTCCCATCCCAGTCCCCAGCAACACTGCGTCATAAGGGGATGGATTCAGGGACAATGGCCTGCCAAGACCGGCAGTCTTTCTTGGCCTCTCTCCCTCTGCATAAAGCAAGAAATAGAGGGCGCCGGAGGCAGGCACTGCATTCTGGGTCTCCGGGCATCTCTCTGCCAGGCCAAAGGCACCACCATTCAGCTGTAGGTGGGATCCTTCTGGCAAAGGCAAGCTGCTACTCTGCAGTGCTCATGGACACACCAGGGGAGAGTCCCCCTGCCATGACCTGCACATGGCCTCACCATGAGGGCCACACAAGTACAGACTGACCCACGTGTGCTCATGCACGTCTGCATGGAACCACCAGAAAACCTGTACGCGCGTGTAAGGCCAGGAAAACACCAGCAACTGTAAACCCCGATGCGGCCCACTTTGGCAGAAGAGGACTCAAGCACCCCAGGGAAGGAGCGGGCCCCACACGTGCTGACGGTGTTGCCCGCGAGCCTTCAGAGGCTGCACAGAGAGGGGATGAGGCAAATGAGCCCAGCAAAATTGTCCTGAGAGCACTGCTAGTGTTGCAATAGTGTCAAAGCCTGCCAGCAGAAGGCCACCCGTGTGCAACACCGAGCGACCATCCGAGGGAGACGGCGGGAGGGAGAGAAAAGGACGTGGCATGTCTGCTTCCATGGGAGTCCTCAGGCATCCCGATGACAAACACAAGAGCGGTGCCCATTTCCCGACAACTTTGCCACAAACAAGCCCACAGGAATGACCCAGCCGCACATCACCTGTCCGCACAGGGCGCCATCTGCGCTTGAGCTGAGTCTTCTGCCTGCGCTGACGTGTTGCTGCCCCGGAAATCCTCGGGCCTCTCATCCCGGCACTTACAGAAGCCTTCAAATAGGAAAGCACGTGCCTTAAGCCAGGAAATGAAAAGGCAGCAGTGCAGGAAACCAGGACGCAGCCCATCCCATTAGCTGGGGTGTTTTGCATTTGACATGAGCTTGTCAGAAAATTAGTACTTCCACAAAGGGTGCCTCTGGGCCTGAGGCAGTGCAGGGCTACTATAAAAGGCAGCCCGACTCTCTGCTCTCTCAGCCACTGCTCTCGCCTCCTTCTCCTTGGGCATCAGGTGAGTGTGAAGGCTCTTCTGCTCCCCCTTCAAGATCGGGTCTTTCCCCGATGTTTGTCTCAGCTGATACGGGCTGTCCTGGCCCAGGGCTGGGACCTGCTTCTCATGGGAGAGGGAAAGGAAGAGAAGGTCTTCCGCAGGGAGAGGCTGGGACTTAGTTGAGCTGCCTCGTGGGCTTTGAGCTGGGCAGCGTATGCTGGTGGTGCCTTGGCTCGCCTGTGGTTGGGTGCAGTGCTGCTCCTCATGGGTCCCTGTGCTCTGCTTCCCCCTGCCCTCTCCTCCAGGCGCACCTCTGACCCAGAGACATGTCCTGCTACGACAAGTGCCAGCCCTGCTGCCCGCCCTGCCTGCCCTGCCAGCCCTGTGGCCCCACCCCGCTGGCCAACAGCTGCAATGAGCCCTGTGTCAGGCAGTGCCAGAACTCCACCGTTGTCATCCAGCCCTCCCCCGTGGTGGTGACCCTGCCCGGCCCCATCCTCAGCTCCTTCCCGCAGAACACCGTTGTGGGATCCTCCACCTCCGCTGCCGTTGGCAGCATCCTCAGCTGTGACGGAGTGCCCATCAACTCTGGCTGCTGCGACCTCTCCTGCATTACCAGCCGCTACTGTGGCAACAGATGTCAGCCCTGCTAAAGCTGCTGGCAACGTCCCCAGGCGAGGACCTCCCAACACCTCAGGCATGATGCTGGAAAGGAGATAGAGCTTTGAGGCATTATATTTAGAGCTTTGGGCCATTGTTGCCTTCTTCTACTCTCTCCTCTCTCTTCCTTACCTTTCCCGTCACCACCTCCCAACGCCAGCCTTGCAGCGACCTGTTGGTCTCCCTCCCTCCGCAGGGCAGGCAGTCGGACACCCTGCAGCAGCTCCACCGCATCTTAGTGGCTGCCCCCGGTGCTCCCTGTCAGCCCCCTCCTTTTCCTCTTTAGACTCATTAAAGCTGTGCTGCATCCAAGCCCGTGCCTCCGAGTCCTCCTTCCTTCTGCGGCAACTCCTCCAGTCTGCTCAAGGGAAAAGGTGGAGAAAGTGGGCAGTGGGACTCACTGCAGTGCTTTTTGGTTTGCCTCCTTTCCCTTGGAGCTGAGGAAGACATCCCTCGCGGCTCCACAGCCAGTGCCCATCAGCCCCTTCCCTTGCTGCTTCTCCGCCCAGAAATATTCCCCTTGGCCTCAGAGCACGCCCTACAGATGCCCATCCCAGCTTGTGCTGCTCATGGGAGGACCCCAGTGCTGCAGGAGGCCCTGGGAAGTCAGCAGCCCATCAAGCACTCCAGGCAGTTCCTCTTGCTCTGCATGGAGCTGTGCTGGGGGAGAAGGCTCAGAGAGAAGATGGCCACGAGGATGGAAGGAGGGGCCGGCAGGAGAAGTCACCTTGGCTACAGCCCACAGCCTCCTCCTCCTCACCTTCCCACCCATCTCCACAAGGAGGGGCCACGGCATGCATCTGAGGGCAAGGATAGCTAGGACAACTCCCCTCTTCTCCCATCACACCCATATGGTGGCCCATGCGGCCCCCGCGGTTCATTAGACAGATTTGCAGGCCTCAGGTCACTGGCACATGCCCAACTCCCATCAGACGGATGTCTGTAGGACAGAAAGGTGGTTTCCATGGGCCTGCAAGAGGACACAAAAGAGCAACGGACAGTTCCTCCCACGGTACTGGAGAGAGTGCACCGATCAGAACAGCCCATGCTCTCTCTTTGCAGCTCGTGGCAAGTGCAATCCCATCCTGCGGTGCAGGGGAAGAACAGTTCCATGGCAGAAGCTCTCTCACCACCTTCTGCTTTTCTCTGAAGCCACTAGCCCCAACCCCTCACGGGAAGAGGTTTTCAGACCTCTGCGTGCCTAGGGGAAAGACGGGTGGCAGGGGAGAACTGGGGGCCCTTTCCCGAGAGCTCAGCCTTGCACAGAAGGGCCTCCTGCCAGGATGCCAAGAGAGGAGAACCGTACTGTGTCCCTCCTCCTTGCTCCCACCTCTCCTGAAGACTACAACTCACGGGGAACAGCCTTTGGTGCCTTAACCTCAGAAATCGGGGACTACAAAGACAGCCAAAACCTTCTGCGCTGACCTATCGCTGAAACACTGAGAGTGGATGGGCCGGAAAAGTGAGGCAATGAGGGGTGGATGGCTGGGGAAAGAAAAGCTGTAAACCTGCCACTAGTCCCCAGGCACACAAGCACAAAGGCCAGTTGACATCATTGCCCACCGTCCTCTGAGGGGAACAAGCGTGGGAGAAAGAGATTGCTCCTGATGGCACAGATAGAAAGCATGGAAATGACGAGCAGTGCTGGCACTTCTGATTACCACTACTGCTGGAAAACCAGCAAGACCTTGGCTGGCTTCCAGACACCCACCCAGCTGCTTGCTCTCTCCCTCTCCCTCCTCAACAGGACAGGAGGAGAAAGGAAGCTGAGAAAGGTCCTGGGTCGAGATAAAGACAGAGGGATTACTTACCAATTCTCGTCACAGGCAAAACAGACTTGACCTGGGGAAGATTCACTTAACTTATCACCAATAAAAAGGAGAACACGGTGTGAAAGAGCCAAAACCTCCTAACATACCATCCCTCCATCCCTACCTCTCTTTCACAGACTCAACTTCCCTCCTCCATTCCCGGCTCTTCTGTCTCCTCCACCCCCAAGCAGGGCAGCGGGATGTGGAATGGGGGTTGTGGTCAGTCCACAACAGGTCCTTTCTGCTGCTCTTCCCTCCTCACGCTTTGCTTCTGCTCCAGCGTGAGACCTTCCCATAGGTTGCAGCCTTTCAAGACCGGTCCAAGAGTGGATCCTGTCCATGGGCTGCAGTCCTTCGGATACGACTGCTCCAGCATGGGTGCTCCAGGTGCTGCCAGGAGCCAGCTTCAGCAGGATCTCTGTGCAGGCCGCAGTTCCTGCGTGGCATCTCCACCTGATCTGGCCTGGGATCCTCCACGGGCTGCAGTGTGGACATCTGCTCCACCATCGTCTTCCCGTGGGCTGCCTGGGCACCTCTCCAGGCTCTTGTCTGGAGCACCTCCTCCACTTCCTTCTTCTCTGGCCTTGGTGCTTGCAGGATTGTTTCTCACATTTATTTTATTGGGTTTTTTTCAGTTCATTCCTTGCTTCCTGTGCAGTGTTTGGCCCTTTCTCAAATATGTTTTCATGGAGGCACCACCAGCACTGCTCATGGGCTCGGCGTTGGTCAGCAGTGAGTCCGTTTTTGAGTCGACTGGAACTGACCCTCTCAGACGGGATTTTTCCCACAGAGACCACCCCTGCCACCTTCCTCCCCCTGCTACCAAAGCCTTGCCACCTATGCCCAATCAAGTGGGTCCAACGGAGTAGGAGGCACAGTCAGATGAATAAAAATTGCCACAGCAAAGATCCCGTCCAGGCTTCATTAAGGGACAGCTGTACCTTTGACTCATCTTAAGAGAAATGGTACTATTAGTCACGCTTAAAGATTTGGAATGAACGCTGCAAAAATGCAGCCATCTGATGTCCTTGGTAGATCCCTAGATCCCTTGGCAAGTTGACCAGATAGAGCCAAGAATGGGGACTTCCTTAATGTTATTATCATCAGATCTTAAGTGCTATATTTCCCATTCCCCTGGGCCTCCTTGACCCGCCAGGGCACTTTCCCAAAGGATTCTGCCTGGCAGGTCCCCGAGGGAGCACAAAGCTGCTCTCAGGGAGTGCAGGGTTGCAATGTTGCCTTCTGTTTTGCACAGCCCCTGCACATGCCAGATGCGAGAGCTCTCCCAGCTTTGCTCCAAAACCCCAATAAGATCATAGCTCTGCAAGTGCGCACAGAGTTTTAAGTTGTCCGGCTTGTGTCCCGGCTCAGGCTCTTTGTCTTACACGTGCCTGGGGTCAAGCTGGAAAGGCAAGTTGGTGAGCGTACTGGTTTTGCCTGGGAGGGAGTCACGTTTCTTCATCGTGGCTTGTGTGGGGCTGTGTTTTGCGTTTGTGCTGAAAATAGTGTTGAAAATTCAGGGTCGCTTAGGTTGTTGCTGAGCAGCGTATACACCACGTCAGGACCTTTTCTGCTCCTTAGGCTGCCCCGCCAGCAAGTAGGCTGGGGGCGTAAGAGAATTTGGGAGGGGACACAGCTGGGACAGCTGACCCCAACTGACCCAAGGGATATTCCATACCACATAACGTCATGCTCCACAATAAAAATGGGGGGCAGTGAGGCCGGTGAGAACTGTCGTTCCTCGGCGACTGGCTTTGGGGCATTGGATCTCTTAGCTAGCTGTAAGCAATTGTTTTCTCTTGCACAACTTTTCTTGGTTTCATTTTCCTTTCCTTTTGTTGTTGGCTTGTTTCCTGCCATTTTTCTTTAATTATTAAAGTGTCTTTATCTCGACCCATGACTTTTCTCACTTTTACCATTCCAATTCTCCCCCCCATCCATCTTGTGGAAGTGAGTGAGGGATCGTGGGGTGCTTACCTGCCGGCTGGGCTGAAACAACAACAGCAACAACAGTGCGCCAATGAGTAGGTCAAGGCCAGGGTGAGGTCTCGCGACAATAATCAGGGTTCAACAAAGTCCAGCGCCGAGCAGGTGCGTTGATGGCGATGAGGCAGGTGTCAGGTCAGGCTGGGGAGTCACCCGCATGGCAGGGTCCAAACGGAGAGCAGTGGGGTCCATGTCCAGACACAGGCACTGGTGTGTCACCACCGGAGATGTAACTCAGGTCGGGGCCAAGCACTGGAACGTAAGCTTGAAAGCTGTTCCCATGGGAAGGAGAGTTGGCTGTGGTTGAAGCCTCCCGGGAGCAACGATCTGGCAATGATCTCAGCAAGGTCAACAACGGGAAGGGGGCAGCCCTCAGCTGTGCTACCTCTGAGCTGGGTCTGTCCAACCATCCTGCGTCTCAGAGCAGAGCAACAGCGGGACCTCGGTCCCTTTAGTCCAATACCCATTTGGTGCCAGGTCTCGGCCCCTGCCTCACTCAGCACCAGGCTGATGAGCCGTAGAAGTGCAGCTGGCATTGGCATGGCCACGAGGAGCCTCTGTCCCATCCCAGTCCCCAGCAACACTGCGTCATAAGGGGATGGATTCAGGGACAATGGCCTGCCAAGACCGGCAGTCTTTCTTGGCCTTTCTCCCTCTGCATAAAGCAAGAAATAGAGGGCACCGGAGGCAGGCACTGCATTCTGGGTCTCCGGGCATCTCTCTGCCAGGCCAAAGGCACCACCATTCAGCTGTAGGTGGGATCCTTCTGGCAAAGGCAAGCTGCTACTCTGCAGTGCTCATGGACACACCAGGGGAGAGTCCCCCTGCCATGACCTGCACATGGCCTCACCATGAGGGCCACACAAGTACAGACTGACCCACGTGTGCTCATGCACGTCTGCATGGAACCACCAGAAAACCTGTACGCGCGTGTAAGGCCAGGAAAACACCAGCAACTGTAAACCCCGATGCGGCCCACTTTGGCAGAAGAGGACTCAAGCACCCCAGGGAAGGAGCGGGCCCCACACGTGCTGACGGTGTTGCCCGCGAGCCTTCAGAGGCTGCACAGAGAGGGGATGAGGCAAATGAGCCCAGCAAAATTGTCCTGAGAGCACTGCTAGTGTTGCAATAGTGTCAAAGCCTGCCAGCAGAAGGCCACCCGTGTGCAACACCGAGCGACCATCCGAGGGAGACGGCGGGAGGGAGAGAAAAGGACGTGGCATGTCTGCTTCCATGGGAGTCCTCAGGCATCCCGATGACAAACACAAGAGCGGTGCCCATTTCCCGACAACTTTGCCACAAACAAGCCCACAGGAATGACCCAGCCGCACATCACCTGTCCGCACAGGGCGCCATCTGCGCTTGAGCTGAGTCTTCTGCCTGCGCTGACGTGTTGCTGCCCCGGAAATCCTCGGGCCTCTCATCCCGGCACTTACAGAAGCCTTCAAATAGGAAAGCACGTGCCTTAAGCCAGGAAATGAAAAGGCAGCAGTGCAGGAAACCAGGACGCAGCCCATCCCATTAGCTGGGGTGTTTTGCATTTGACATGAGCTTGTCAGAAAATTAGTACTTCCACAAAGGGTGCCTCTGGGCCTGAGGCAGTGCAGGGCTACTATAAAAGGCAGCCCGACTCTCTGCTCTCTCAGCCACTGCTCTCGCCTCCTTCTCCTTGGGCATCAGGTGAGTGTGAAGGCTCTTCTGCTCCCCCTTCAAGATCGGGTCTTTCCCCGATGTTTGTCTCAGCTGATACGGGCTGTCCTGGCCCAGGGCTGGGACCTGCTTCTCATGGGAGAGGGAAAGGAAGAGAAGGTCTTCCGCAGGGAGAGGCTGGGACTTAGTTGAGCTGCCTCGTGGGCTTTGAGCTGGGCAGCATATGCTGGTGGTGCCTTGGCTCGCCTGTGGTTGGGTGCAGTGCTGCTCCTCATGGGTCCCTGTGCTCTGCTTCCCCCTGCCCTCTCCTCCAGGCGCACCTCTGACCCAGAGACATGTCCTGCTACGACAAGTGCCAGCCCTGCTGCCCGCCCTGCCTGCCCTGCCAGCCCTGTGGCCCCACCCCGCTGGCCAACAGCTGCAATGAGCCCTGTGTCAGGCAGTGCCAGAACTCCACCGTTGTCATCCAGCCCTCCCCCGTGGTGGTGACCCTGCCCGGCCCCATCCTCAGCTCCTTCCCGCAGAACACCGTTGTGGGATCCTCCACCTCCGCTGCCGTTGGCAGCATCCTCAGCTGTGACGGAGTGCCCATCAACTCTGGCTGCTGCGACCTCTCCTGCATTACCAGCCGCTACTGTGGCAACAGATGTCAGCCCTGCTAAAGCTGCTGGCAACGTCCCCAGGCGAGGACCTCCCAACACCTCAGGCATGATGCTGGAAAGGAGATAGAGCTTTGAGGCATTATATTTAGAGCTTTGGGCCATTGTTGCCTTCTTCTACTCTCTCCTCTCTCTTCCTTACCTTTCCCGTCACCACCTCCCAACGCCAGCCTTGCAGCGACCTGTTGGTCTCCCTCCCTCCGCAGGGCAGGCAGTCGGACACCCTGCAGCAGCTCCACCGCATCTTAGTGGCTGCCCCCGGTGCTCCCTGTCAGCCCCCTCCTTTTCCTCTTTAGACTCATTAAAGCTGTGCTGCATCCAAGCCCGTGCCTCCGAGTCCTCCTTCCTTCTGCGGCAACTCCTCCAGTCTGCTCAAGGGAAAAGGTGGAGAAAGTGGGCAGTGGGACTCACTGCAGTGCTTTTTGGTTTGCCTCCTTTCCCTTGGAGCTGAGGAAGACATCCCTCGCGGCTCCACAGCCAGTGCCCATCAGCCCCTTCCCTTGCTGCTTCTCTGCCCAGAAATATTCCCCTTGGCCTCAGAGCACGCCCTACAGATGCCCATCCCAGCTTGTGCTGCTCATGGGAGGACCCCAGTGCTGCAGGAGGCCCTGGGAAGTCAGCAGCCCATCAAGCACTCCAGGCAGTTCCTCTTGCTCTGCATGGAGCTGTGCTGGGGGAGAAGGCTCAGAGAGAAGATGGCCACGAGGATGGAAGGAGGGGCCGGCAGGAGAAGTCACCTTGGCTACAGCCCACAGCCTCCTCCTCCTCACCTTCCCACCCATCTCCACAAGGAGGGGCCACGGCATGCATCTGAGGGCAAGGATAGCTAGGACAACTCCCCTCTTCTCCCATCACGCCCATATGGTGGCCCATGCGGCCCCCGCGGTTCATTAGACAGATTTGCAGGCCTCAGGTGACTGGCACATGCCCAACTCCCATCAGACGGATGTCTGTAGGACAGAAAGGTGGTTTCCATGGGCCTGCAAGAGGACACAAAAGAGCGACGGACAGTTCCTCCCACGGTACTGGAGAGAGTGCACCGATCAGAACAGCCCATGCTCTCTCTTTGCAGCTCGTGGCAAGTGCAATCCCATCCTGCGGTGCAGGGGAAGAACAGTTCCATGGCAGAAGCTCTCTCACCACCTTCTGCTTTTCTCTGAAGCCACTAGCCCCAGCCCCTCACGGGAAGGGGTTTTCAGACCTCTGCATGCCTAGGGGAAAGACGGGTGGCAGGGGAGAACTGGGGGCCCTTTCCCGAGAGCTCAGCCTTGCACAGGAGGGCCTCCTGCCAGGATGCCAAGAGAGGAGAACCGTACTGTGTCCCTCCTCCTTGCTCCCACCTCTCCTGAAGACTACAACTCACGGGGAACAGCCTTTGGTGCCTTAACCTCAGAAATCGGGGACTACAAAGACAGCCAAAACCTTCTGCGCTGACCTATCGCTGAAACACTGAGAGTGGATGGGCCGGAAAAGTGAGGCAATGAGGGGTGGATGGCTGGGGAAAGAAAAGCTGTAAACCTGCCACTAGTCCCCAGGCACACAAGCACAAAGGCCAGTTGACATCATTGCCCACCGTCCTCTGAGGGGAACAAGCGTGGGAGAAAGAGATTGCTCCTGATGGCACAGATAGAAAGCATGGAAATGACGAGCAGTGCTGGCACTTCTGATTACCACTGCTGCTGGAAAACCAGCAAGACCTTGGCTGGCTTCCAGACACCCACCCAGCTGCTTGCTCTCTCCCTCTCCCTCCTCAACAGGACAGGAGGAGAAAGGAAGCTGAGAAAGGTCCTGGGTCGAGATAAAGACAGAGGGATTACTTACCAATTCTCGTCACAGGCAAAACAGACTTGACCTGGGGAAGATTCACTTAACTTATCACCAATAAAAAGGAGAACACGGTGTGAAAGAGCCAAAACCTCCTAACATACCATCCCTCCATCCCTACCTCTCTTTCACAGACTCAACTTCCCTCCTCCATTCCCGGCTCTTCTGTCTCCTCCACCCCCAAGCAGGGCAGCAGGATGTGGAATGGGGGTTCCAGGCAGTTCCATGTGGAATGGGGGTTCCTGGGAACTCCAGGCAGTTCCTTTTGCTCTGCATGGAGCTGTGCTGGGGGAGAAGGCTCAGAGAGAAAATGGTCACGAGGATGGAAGTAGGGGCCGGCAGGAGAATTCACCCTGGCTACAGCCCACAGACAATATCTAGAAGCATACCGAGTTATTAATTTACATCAGGCATTACTCACTACATGAAACTTGTTGAAACTTCAGACTTGACATGCAGAGATATGTCATTTTGTGGCCTGAACATAGTGAGAAAAAACCTGACAAAATGACAAATGGTGGTTATTTTTAAATCCTCTGGGGAAAATTTGGACAGGATTCAACCTACTCAACATCAACCTTGCAGACAACCGGATGAGTTGCATGGTTACCTCTTTTCTCCAGCTTATAATATGTCCTCTTGTGCTTTTATTGATGGGGATACAGGTGCTGTTTCACGGAATCACGCCAAAGTGTACATGACCCTGGAATACAACACTAACATTTCTGTAACTTGCTTCACAACTGCATATGCACACCTAGAACTTTACAATCTCTCACTGCAAGACCATTGCCTTTATCTTGATACAGCCTCTGTGAGTCTGATGAGATGTCTATGAGTCTTGCAGGAGTCTGGGATCACCCTGCCCAGTGAGTTGATGGGCGAGTGTCTGCCAGATGACCATATAGTGGAGTTTGTGTCATCAGGCCCTAAATCCTACAGCTTCTTGCAGTCAGATAAAAGCGTAATTTAGAGGTTAAAGGCATCACTCTAAATGCAACAAACAGAGGAAAGATCAATTTTGAGGCACTGAGGGGTCTCATGTTGGATTACAGTGTAAATCTAGACAGTGTAAATCTAGACAACCCTATAAAGATTGTGATAGAGAGGTGCTGCATCACCAGGAACAAGCAGAAGTGGGCAAGAGAAACTGAGGCCCTTTTGGAAGATGCAGAAAAGAGTACTGACAGAAAATTTAAAAGCCTTCTTTAAGGCTTTTGATCATGGGCATGCACTGGAAGTACCCCTTTTCTACTGTCCTGGAAGGGCATAGCAACTGTGGGAAAAGTTACTTTGTAAAAATTCTTTTGGAGAATCACAGAATGGTTGAGGTTGGAAGGGACCACTAGAAATGACCTTGTCCAACCACCCTTCTGAAGCAGGGTCACCTAGAGCGGGTTGCCCATAAGTATGTCCTGATGGATCTTGAATATCTCCAAGGAAGGTGGAGATATTCAGCCAGGAGATGCAACAACCTCGCTGGGCAACTTGTACCAGTGTTTAGTCACCCTCACAGTAAAAAAGCATTTCCTGATGTTTCAGACTCCGCCTCATGTGTTTCAGCCTGTGATCGTTGCCTGTGGTCCTGTCATTGGGCACCTCTGAGAAGAGTTTTCTTTGTACCTTCCCTGCCTTCTTTGCACCTTCCCTTCAGTTATTTGTATATGTAGCATATTGGGTTTATATGACAAGGATTTGGTAGTGGAGGGGGTTCCAGGGATGGCTTCTGTGAGAAGATGCTAGAAATTGCCCGTATGTTGGATGAAGCCAGTTCCAGCTGATACAGTAGGTGGTGATACAGTAGCCTTGAACAGCGTAGAACACTGGGGTGGAAGGCACCTCAGGCCCTACTGATACGGAGTTAAAAAGAACATGTGCTTCCCTCCTTACTGGAATAATGTAGCTAAGTTTGAAATACTTTGTAAGCGGATGGGTTAAACATCTGCTAGATTTAGTTTGATAAAAGAAGCTTTGAGACATTGTATCCTTGAGTAGAATAGGCAGGGAGAGATGCTAGATATAAGCTAGCTTTGTGAAAACAAGAGTTGCAAACTAAGCCAAAAGACAAACTGAGTATGCACAAAGACGGAGTTCAATCAGTGGGCATGGTGAGGAGGACTATCGACGCATGGTGAGGAAGATGCCCACCAGAGGACCCTGGAAGACCACCAATGGACATAGATGCGCATGTGTCAAGGACATTTACATACATTAACGAGTTCTAGGTGGTAATATGAATATGTTAAACCTTTCTGGGAAATGTAATGAATATGTATATTCTGATTGCTTATAACCTTCGTAGTTGAGCAATTTGGTGTGCACAGTAAGCGGAGTGATCCCTTGTGTGCCCAGCGCTGCAATAAAGAATGCCTGCTTTCTAACACTCCAAAATTGAGACTTAGAGTGCCCTTACTCGCCAGCTTATGGTATCACAGCCAGCTCCAAGATGGACCCACTGCTGGCTGAAGCTGAGCCAATCAGCAAACCTGGTAGCACTTCTCTGATAACATATTTAAGAAGAGGTAAAAAACTACTGTGCAGCAGCAGCTGGGAGAAAGGAGTGAGAATATGTGAGAGCAAACAACTATGCAGACACAAAGGTCAGTGAAGAAGGAGGGGTAGGTGGCATGGGAGCTACAGGCACTGGAGCAAAGATTCCCCTGCAGCCCATGGAGGTCCATGGTGGAGCAGATATCCACCCTGCAGCTTGTTGAGGACCCCATGTTGGAGCAGGTAGATGTACCCTAAAGGAAGCTGTGACCCCGTGGAAAGCCTGAACAGGTTCCTAGCAGTAACTGTTGTCCCATGCAGAGGAGCCCACACAGGAGCAGGTTTTCAGTTAGGACCTGCAGCCCCATGGGGGACCCACACCAGAGCAATCTGTTCCTGAAGAACTGCACCCTGTGGAAAGGAACCATGCCGGAGCAGTTTGTGAAGAACAACAGCCTGTGGGAATGACCCACTTTGGAGAAGTTTGTGAAGAACTGTCTCCCATGGGCGGGACCCCATGCTGGAGCTGTGGAAGAGCATGAGGAGGAAAAAGTGACAGAGAGAGCACATGATGCAACATATTGCAACCCTGTTCCCCTGTTCCCCTGTGCCACTTGAGGGGAGGAGGCAGAGAAGTCAAGGAGTGAAGCTGAGCCCAGGAAGAAGGAGGGTTGGAGAGAATATGCTTCTAGATTTGTTCTTATTTTCCATTATCCTGCTATGATTTTGATTGTCAATAAATTAAATTAATTTCCCCAAGTCGAGTCTGTTTTACACATACAGTAATTGCTGAGTCATTTCCCTGTCTTTATTTTGACACATGAACTTTTTGTCATATTTTGTCCCCCTGTCCAGTTGAGGATGAGGATTGATGGAGCATCTTGGTAAGCACCTGGCAGCCAGCCAAGGTCAACCTGTCACACATTGATAAGATGCCCCCTGAGCCTTCTCTTCTGCGGGGTAACCAGTTCCAGTTCTCTCAGCCTTACCTCATAGGAGAGATGCTCCAGTCTCTTAGTTATCTTTGTGACCCTTCATTGGACTCTTTCCACTACGTCCACATCTCCCTTGTACTAAGAAGCCCAGAACTGGAACCAGTACTCCAGGTGTCACCTCACCAGTGCTGAGTAGAAGGAAAGGATCACCTCCCTCTACCTGCTCGTAACACTCCTCTTAAATGTAGCCTAGGTCACTGTTAGCCTTCTTGAGGAAAGTGACATTTCTGCCTCGTGATCAACTTGGTGTCCAGCAGGATAACACAGGTCCTTTTCTGCAAAGCTGCTTTCCAGCTAAGCAGCCTCCAGCATAGAGGAATAACCCTGTCCTCCATCCTGGTCCTCTGATTCTGGCAGTGTGCAGGGTCTGTGTGAGGGCAAACTCCTACAGCACAGGACCACAGGGTCTGTAGTTGTGGGAAGGCCCTTGCCTGTGTGTGGGGAGCAGCAGTGCTGCACAGAGCACAAAGGCCACTCCAGCCACAGGCCTCTGGGAATGCTGAAGGACCTTGGTCCCTGGGGGAAGACACCCCAACATGTGCCCTATGGTTGATATGGTACATGCCCTGTGCCATTCACAGACAACTCATGGATCCTGTTGAGCACAAAATCAGGTCCCAGTTACTGCCATGTCTCCATGGAGCTGGGAATACCTGCTTTCACATAACATCTTTCCAGATCAGAGTGGGGTTGTGGCACTTTTGGGGCCGTAGAGTTCCTGGGCCTCAGGAAAACTGCTCCCTACTTGGGAAAGGCAAGACAGCACAGAGCAGTGTTGTGTGTTTGGGCACCGTCACTGTCCTAGGCCTGTCTTCAGCCAAGGGGGAGTTGGGTTCCCTGGCACAGGGGACAGTGCTGAAGCTGATACCAATAGCTGAAGCTGATACCTGCTGTAGCTGATACCAATAGTAACTTGTGAACACCTCAGTTGTTTTGGCAACAGATGGGCCATGACAGATGCTGGAGGATGATAGGGCTGCATGGGGAAGCTGGCCCTGCTGCTCATGTCATGACATACTGACCGTGGCCCCTAGATCAGGTGATGGAAGGAAGGGGCAGGTGGAGTAGGAAATGTGGGCCATCCCCAAGGCTATTCACCCATTCACAGTTCCTGTCATCCTTTGAGATTACTGTCTTCTGAGCCTCCCTGCCCAGCACAGCTCCACCCAAAGCAAGAGGAGCATTCTTCCCCAAGAGCTTGTGGGACTGCAGACCTCCCAGGCCTCCTACATGCCCACAGTTCCTCTCTGGAGGACAGCAGTTGTCAGGATTCCCTTTCACATGACACGGTCCATGGCCAAGGGGGTGTTTCTGAACAGAGTCACAGCAAAGAAAGGACTGATGGCCATTGGCTGTGGAGTAACTAGGGATGTCTTCTTCAGCTTCAAGAGGCAGTGCCTGAAAGAGGACTCACTGCAGTGTGTCCCACCCTCCAATGCCTCTAGGAGTGATGAAAGGTTCCCCTGTGCCCCCACCTAATTCCTCCTGGAAAGCAATGAGTTTCTCCCTCCACAGTCAGTGTGCAGATGGAAAGACCATGTAAAGGGCCCAGGCAGGGTTGCATCAATTGTTTAATGAGTCTAAAGAGGGAAATGAGGTCACACCAAGTGGAGGTCCCCAGTGTGAGGACAACCAAGAGCAGCCAGAATATGTTCCCCTTTTGCTGTGGTAGAGTTCCCACAGGGCATACGTTGACCTGCCCATCAAAGGGAGACAGGCTAGCAGGTCCCTCCAGACTCGCTTCTGGATTCCTCACAGCAGGCTTTGAGGGGGGCATCAGACAAGAAAGAAAAGAGAGAAAAAGGGTGAGTGGAAGACAGGAAAGGTAAACATTGGCCATGTTTTCAGAGAGCCCAGGATGCTACCTTTCAGCTTCCCCTTGCAGGGCAAGCCAGAGTTGGTCAGCTGCTCTTAAAAAAATGACAAAAAGTTTGACCCTCCGACCAGCATAACGTTCTGAGTTCCAGGGGGTCCTTGTACGAGGCCATTGAAAACAGCTTTAGCAGGGGGGGCATCTGCTGCCACGGTAGCAGCTGGAAATGCAGGAGAGGTCACAGCACCCAGAGGTGATGGGCACTCCATCACAGCTGAGGATGCTGCCAACGGCAGCAGAGGTGGAGGATCCCACAACGGTATTCTGTGTGAAGGAGCTGAGGATGGGGCCGGGCAGGGTCACCACCACGGGGGACGGCTGGATGACGACGGTGGAGTTCTGGCACTGCCTGACACAGGGCTCATTGCTCATTGTTGGCCAGTGGGGTGGGGCCACAGGGCTGACAGGGCCCACAGGGCTGGCACTGATTATAGCAGGACATATCTGTGGGTCAGAGATGCACTTGTGAGGTAGGAGAGGAAGGAAACAAAACATGGAGATGTGTGAGGAGCAGCCTGTCACCACACCATAGGGAACCAAGGCACAGACAGTTCCAGGAGGTGGAGTCTGTGCGGAGATTTGCAATAGCTTCTTGGCTTCATCGCGCCATGGTCCCAAAACAGCCACCAGGTATTTTGTGGCTATTTCCTTGCTTATAGCCCAAAAGCCACCTCAGTACATTTCCAGCCTCCCTCCATGCCTAACCTTCTCCCCACTTCCCTCTTGTGACAAGCAGTCCCAAGATCTGGCATAGAAGAGAACTGGTATCAGCTGAGAGAGCCATTGAGGTGAGAACTCCTTTTAGAGAGAGTAGAGAAGGAGAAGGGTCTTCAGACTCACCTGACTCCCAAGGAGAAGGAGGCAAGAGGAGTGGATGAGAAAGCAAGGAGCTGGGCTGGCTTTTATCATGCACCTTAACTGCCCCGGGCTGCCAGAGGCATCCCTTGCAGAGGTGATTGTTTGCTGACAAGCTCATCTTGAATGCAAACCATCCCCACTAATGTTATGGGCTGTGTTTTGGCTTCCTGGATTGCTGTCTTTCCATTTCCTGCTTTATGCCAGGCACATTCCCCAGTGGGGTCATCTTTAGCATGACACGATGAGAGGCCCGAGCATTTCCAGTGCAAAACATGTCAGCATGGGTAGAGGACTCAGCTTAAATGCTGGTAGAGTCCAGTAAAGGCAAATGATGTCAGCCTGGGTCACTCTTTTGGGGCTCTTTGTGGCCCCATTAGCAAGAAGTGGCTCAGCTGCTGGGTTTGACTGTATTCACCTAACACTTCTGTCAGGAAAATTTGGCTGTCCTGTTTTGCGTTCTCCTTTTCTGTGCCAGGGAGAGGGGTGTGTGTCCTATGTCTAGGGCCTTGTCCTTCTCCAGAATGCTGTAGCCCTGCTGCAGTCATCCCCAGATGTCCACAGCAGAGTCCATGGTTGCTTGTGTTCCTACGTGTGTTCTTGTCTTGTGTGCACTTGTGCACAGCTGGGTTTGTGTGAATGCACATGGATGCAAAAATTTGTGGAAGATTCCATGCTGATTTGCGTGAGAGCGTGTGCGCATGTGTGTGCATCCCTCTTATGAGGGATTGTTCTGCTCTTCTTCAGTCTTCCTTTTCCTAATGCTCCAAAGCTCACACTCTGCTGCTGATGATTCCAGGCCCCAACAAGCAGTTTCACACTAGTTTAGATCTATTCTGTGTAAACAATATTGGGAATGCCTCAGTATGATTGGCGGTCTCCAGCTCTCCCCAGATCTAGGGAGTTCAGCAGAATGGAGTTTGCTTTATGGACAGGGAGAAAGGCTGAAAAATACTGCCAATTTCATCCAGGCTATGTCCAAGTGGGTCTGCTTCAAGTGCAGTGATAGTGGTGTCTGGTGTGAGAAACAGCCCTGCCTCATGTCCAAGTCAATGTCAGATGTACCTGTGCAGCGCATCAGCCTGATGCTGTGACAGGGGCTGAGACCTTGGACTGAACAGGTACTTGGACTGAATTAAAAGAACATGGTATAGGGAAAGACTGAAGTGCACAATGGATATTTGTCCTCAGTTTTTACTGATATGGCTCCTCCTCAGGCCCATCATATACATGAGCCTCCTAGGAGAGACTCCCTGGGAATGAAGCAGCGCCCACAACAGAATAAAGAATTTAAGGACCTCTTACTACCAACTGAACATAGATTACACCATGGGACCAGCTGGAATACATCCAGGGGTGTTCAAGGAGCTGACTGTTCAGTGTCCACTCAGTCTCTAAAGAAGCTCTTAGAAGCCTTTTCCAAACTCACGGAAGTCAATAAAGTGACTGAGAGCAGCTCACATGGGTTTACTGAGGGAAAATCAGTGGACCATCCCCAAGGCTATTCCATCCATACACACTCCTGCCAATCTTTGGGGACATCTTCTGTCCTCTCCTCCTGTCCCAGCAGAGCACTGACCAGAACAGGAGGCACCCCACTCCCATAAGCCTGCAGGGTGGCTTGCCTTCATGGCTTGGCAAAGAGTCCTAGCTGCCAGTTGAGGACAGCAGAGGATTTTGCAGGACCTCTGTCTGGGCAGAGGTACTGCAAGGCAAGGGGCAATGGGCAAAAACTGAAACACAGGAAATTCCATCCCAATATGAGAAAAAAATTCTTTACATTGAGGGTGACAGAGCACTAGAAAAGTCTGCCCAGAGAGACTTCTCCTTCTCTGTACATATTCAAAACCCGCCTGCATGCTTTCCTATAAGCCTGCTCTAGGTGAACCTGCTTTAGCAGGAGGGTTGGACTAGATGATCTCGGAAGGTCCCTTCCAACTTCTGTGGAGTTCCAATTCTGTGATTCTGTGATTCTGTGATTGCCACTTGCTCTGGGGCAGCTGGGGTTGTTTTGCATACTGCCACAGGTTAGTAGCCCAAAGACACACCCCTGCAGTGTATTCCAACCTCCCATTCTACTGAGAGTTGTGAAGGGTCCCCTTATACCATCATCATATTCCCTGCCATGATCAAAGCCATTCTTCCTGGGCAGCTTGGGAGGGCATACCTGGATGAAAGGATGACTCGGAGGCCCAAGCTGGGATGCAGAAATCTTTAATGAACCTAAAGAGGAAACTGAGGTCACTCCAAGCAAAGGCCCTCAGTGCAGGGATCAGGAGGGGCAAGTGAGAGACTGTCCCTTGGCCGTGATGAAGCTCATGAAGAGTTCAGGGTGGTTTTGGAACCTCTAACAGCCCAGGAATAAGAAGGAAAAAATGAAAAGAGAGAAAAAGAGGTAGGTGGAAAAAAAGAAGGAAAGACATGGGCCATGTTTTCAAAGAGCCCAGGCTGTCCCCTTCCTGACAGAGTTTTCAGGAGGAGCTATAGATTGTTGATTCCTGTGAAAGCAATGGCCTGAAGATTTATCATCTGTCCAGCACCATATGCAGAGATCTTAGGGAGGCTCCCTAAGAGATATGCGCAGCAGCTTTAGCAGGGAGGGCACCTTCTGCCATAGTAGCGTCTGGAAATGCCAGAGAGGTCACAGAACCCAGAGGCGATGGGCACTCCATCACAGCTGAGGATGCTGCCAACAGCAGCGGAGGTGGAGGATCCCACAACGGTGTTCTGTGGGAAGGAGCTGAGGATGGGGCCAGGCAGGGTCACCACCACAGGGGAGGGCTCAATGACGACGGTGGAGTTCTGGCACTGCTGACACAGGGCTCATTGCAGCTGTTGGCCAGAGGTGTTGGGCCACAGGGCCGGCGGGGCAGGCACTGGTTGTAGCAGGACATGTCTTGGGGCTGGAGGTGCACCTGGGAGAAAGTAGAGAGGAAGCAGAGCACAAAGGTGGGTGAGGAGTAGCCTGGTTACTCTGTTACAAAGGAACCAAAGCCACCAATGAGTGGGAGGTTGTAGACTGTGCCAGCAGACAGATGGTCTTCATTGCCTCATCCAGCCAGAGCCCTAAGAAGAGCAGCTTGACCCAAGGAAGCTCTCTCCTAGTGCATAAATCAAAAGGCACCACAGTCATGTCGCAGCCTCTCTCTAAGTTGACCTTCTTCCCTCTTCCCTCTGTCGTGACAATACGCTCCAAGACCCAACATATGCCAAAGCCAACATCAGCTGAGATGTCCATCAAGCGGAGATCTCTCTTTGGAAGAGAAGGAGGAGGGGTTTCAGACTCACCTGGTTCCCTAGAAGGAGGCCAGAGAAGTGGATAAGAGAGCAGGGACTTGGGCTGGCTTTTATACCTGCCCTTCATTGCCGCAGCACCAGAGGCACCCTTTGCAGAGGTAACAATTTTTGCACAAGCTCATCTTGAATGCAAACCATCACAGCTAATGATATGAGCTGTGCTTTGGTTTCCTGCGCTACTGCCTTTTCATTTCCAGGTTTGTTCCATGCCCATTCCCCAGTGAAGGCTTCCTGTGATCACTGGGATGAAAGGCCCCAGGATTTCTAGGGCAGGAATGCAGCAGTGCGGGTGGAAGAGACAGCTCAAGTACTGGACAGGTCCAGAGCAGGCAAGTGACATCAGCCTGGGTCACTCTGTTGGGGCTGTTTGAATTGTTGTTCTCAGGAAGAAGCTCAAGCCATCCTCAACTGGACGCCCAAGGGCTCCCATGAATAAGGGCACGCTCTGTCCTTGTCTTTCCCTCCATCCTAAGCTCACCCCAATGGTCATTTGTTGTTGCCTCCCCAGGATCTGTGTGCTGTGCTGCTAGGTTTTGACTCCATCCTGCCTAACACTGCCCTCAGGAAAAAACTGTGGCCTGTTTGACTCGACCCCACTCTGTGCAGTCTGTGAGTACACAAAAAAATGGCATGGGCATGCCTGGGGCCTCATCATTCCCCAGAATGCTGTAGCCCTGCCACTGTTTTCCCTGGCTGTCCTCAGCAGAATCCACAGTTGGCTGAGTTCCTGTGTGTGTTCCTGTGCTGTGTGCTCTTGTGTGCAGCTAGGTTAGTGGGAATGTATGTGGGTGGAAAAATTTGTGCATGGTTCCACAAAGGTCCACATGAGCATGTGTGTGTTCTTTTGTGTCTCTCCTCACAGACCGCGTTGCTCATGGCAGGGACACTCTCCACTGCTCTGTTCATGAGCACTGGAGAGCAGCAGGTTCCCAGTGACAGCTGGAGCCTGAGTGCAGATGAGTGGTGATGGCACCAGCCTGCTAGAGCTCTGTCCAGGAAAGAGGCACTGAAATGCAGTCCCTGCCTCCTGAATACTCCTTCGCTTGCCCCTCCAAAGCTCATGCTCCACTGGTGATGATTGCAGGCCCCAACAAGAACCATATCACATCACTTTGGATCCTTAGTATAATTCAGTGTAGCAACATGGGGAACACTTCAGCATGGCTGACAGTCCTCACTCCCTGCCTTTCCAGGCCATGACATAGCTTCTAGAGAGGTCAAAAGGGTGAGGTTTTCTTTATGGGCCTAGAGAAAGGCTGAGGAATCCTGCCCACCTTGTGCAGGCCATGTCCAAATGGATCTGCTTCCAGTGAAGTGTTGGTGATTTCTGGGGTGGGACACAGCCCTCCTTCATGTTCAAGCCAATGCCAAATGTACTTCTACAGCTCATTGACCTGGTGCTGTGTCAGGAAGGGGCTGAGATCTTGGACCAAGCAGGTACTGAATTAAAGGAGCACAGAGCCTGATATCACTGTGCTCTGAGTGGAAGGACAGAAGCACTGTGTGTTGTACAGTGGGAGCCAAACAGCTGATGACCACTTCGATGTTCAGCCCCTAGCACCTTCATGTGCCACATTAGAATCTCAGTCTAAGTGCCCAGCAACCCCCCTGGGAGGGAAAGGACATTAGATTCAAGGCCACTCCCCACAAACCCTGCTGCTATGGCACAGGGGTATCCAGAAGCAGCCCTCTTTCCAACAAGGGTATCACACAGTATATAGAATTCCTGAGCCAATCTCTCTGCCTGAATGTTTGCCTGCCTGGGCTCAGGTCCCACATGGAGTGAGTGCAGACAATGTTTTCCCCATTCCCTTTAGTGACCTTGCTGAGAGAAGTGCTAGGGAGCCCTGCCAGGGCAGATTCTTCTCTCTGTGGAGCTGCTGTTTCTGAGTTGAAGCTCTAGTGTAGCCAAAGGCTAGCCTCTTTGCTTTCTCCTGAGGTGATGGGCACCATGGACAAGGGAAGAGCAGGCCATGTGTCTAGCTAAAGTTTGGTAATACCTTTGACTGTCTCTCCCATCCTTCCTTTATGACCAAATTGGAGACAAATGGGTTCAGTTAGAGGATGATAAGGTGGGTGGAAACTTGTCTGGGCTACCAGGCACAAAGAGTTGTGACCGTGGAAAATGTGCTGACCAGAATGTCACGGAGGTCAAAAACAATAAGGTAAAGTTTTGAGCCTAGGGGAGGAACCAGCCCGTGCAGTCATACAGGCTAGGGGCTGGCTGCCTAGGAAGAAGATCCACTGAAAATTATGTGTGATTTTAGAAGAAACACAGCTGAACATGACATCACAGTGTCCCCTTGCGCCAAAGAAGACCAAATGTATCCTGATCTGAGTTAGTCACCATGTTGTTATCAGGTCCAGGAAAGTGATCCTGCCCCTCTGGCCCATTTGTGACCAGGTTGGCGTTCCCCAGTCCAGGAAGGATATTGACATACTGAAGTGAATCCAATAAAGGCCACCATTTTGATTAGGAGGCTGGCTAACATGACTTGCGAGGAGAGGCTGAGTGAACTGAGCCTGCTTATCTTGCAGAAGCGGTGGCTCATGGGAGACCTTCTTGCTTTCTACAACTACTTGTTGAGAGGAGAGAGAGAAGAGCGGTGCTGGCACATGGCCCAGCCCCCGGGCAGAGCTGGTAGCAGTGTGTGACAGCAGCAGAGAGGAGATGCTGGGGCCAGAGCAGACAGCCTGGGCTGGCAGTGGACAGTGAAATGTGGGCTGCAGAGGATGGGATGTGCAGGGCTGGTGGGGCTGGCCTTGGTGCTACTGAGTGTGTAGAGCAGGCATCAACTATGGGTGGCCAGGGCTGTGTTGTTCTTCATGGAGCCTCTCCCCCTCCCTGTCTGTCTGCCATCTCATGTCCCTCTTTGCCAATTCTGAGTCCTCACTCAGTATTCTTGCATTGTGTCCATCAACCCTATTGGTATGAGTTTGCTTGCATATATGGCTACCTTTCAAAATACACACTCTTTCCTTTGTGCATTCAGCAATTATTGCCCTGAATTTAGTCCTCTGTCCTTCACTGTAACACCCACTCTCCCTGCCAGTGTTCCTCTCTCTCTCCATCCATCCATCCATCCATCCATCCATCCATCCATCCATCCATCCATCTTTTGACCCATGTATCCACATATCTACCGTCTCTAGCCCCTCTTCCTGCTCTCTGAGAGCCCTCTCTCATCTTTCCCTCTGCTTTCTTCATGTCTGTAGGCACAAATTTGCTTTCCTGCACCTTTCAATTATTCCATACATCCATGTATCCCTTTGTGCATTCAGGGTTCATTCTTGTTCAAATTCGGCCCTTTCTGCTGCACCGTAATACTCCCAGCTCTCCTGTCTACTCTTCGTCTCTTCATCCATCCATCCATCCATCCATCCATCCATCCATCCATCCATCCATGCATCTGACATTCATGCTGTCTCTCCATGCATCTATATCAAATTTCTTTCAAGCCATTTCCCCTCACTCCACAAAACCACATCAGGATCACTCTCTATCCCTGCCCCTGTGGCGCATGTCCCCATCTGTTCCAGTCCAGCTCTGTTTCACTGGCACTTTTCCCAAACATTTCTCTGTGAAACACACCATCAGACATGAATGATCTTTGGTGATTTTTGGCCTTTCCTTCTCCTTTCTCAGCAGTGGCTGTGGGCAGAGCCCAGGTGCAGAAGGAGCCATTGTCAGAGACCACCAAGCACACCAGAATCAGCATCAACTGCTCACACCCCAACAAACAGTCCACTGAGTTCATCCACTGGCACCATCTGCTCCCTGTCTGAGGCTCCAAACTCCTTATGAGCCTTCTAAAAGGTTCCAAACTGCTGCTGGACCCACTGGAGCAGCTGTCAGTGGTGGGTGACCACTGGTCCAGCACCCTGTGTCTCGCCTGGCCCTGACATAGGGAAGTTGTGGAAGTGCCCCAGGATACACTGGTGGAAGAGCATAAACTGACACAGGCAGGGCTGGATGTGTGTGGTGGAGGCAAGGGGACAGTCCCAGCTCAGCCCTCCCCCACCTGGGAACACTGCCAGTCTGCCCAACGGGGCTTCCTTCCCATGCCTGTCCCTGGAAGAGGTAAAGTTCAGCACTGTCCCCGACCTCAGCTGGGGCATGTTGTGGCAGCCATAGTTGTATTCCAAGGGAACTCCTGGCAGGTTTGCAGTCATTGGAGAGCAGACGGCAGCCCACTGTCCTTCTGCCATGGCCTCGACTGAACAACGGGACAGTAAAGGCCTTGTGGGAGCGTGGCTGTGAATGGGGGCTGCTGTGCCAATAACGTGCTTCCTGCAGTCCCTGCCAACTGTGTGAGAAAGGCCCTGGGTGAGAAGAGGCAGAGGAGCCCTGCTCCAGGCAGCAGACACCAGAAGACATGAAAATCAAGTAGGCCTTTTGCTTGCCTGGGTATTGAGGTTCTGGGGCTCAGGGTGGGAGAAGCATGTGGAGGCTGTGTGTAATGTGGGTAAGTGAAGGGACACAGAAGGACTGCCTGCACAACAGAGAGCTGGGTTGCCATGTCCTCCCCCTGCCAGGGTGAGGCAGTGTGTCTGTCCCTGTGCAGCTGGTTTCTGGAGCAGATGCTCTTCACAGAGATGTTTCTCTTCAGGTTCCTCCTCTATGGGCAGAGGAGAAGGGAAAGAGTGTGTGACACCTGGGTCCAAGGCACTTCAGAGTGTGCCTGGTCCTCTCTCCATCCAGACAGTCCCAGGGACAGGGTGGACATGGGTGGGTGCAGGGGTGCCTTCTCCCTCTCCTGCAGAGCTGGGTGCAGGCCTGTGCAGCTGGCTAGGTGGTGGGTGTCAGGAGAAGTTCTCGAGGGATTCCTGTCCCTTAGCTGGCCACTACTTAAACCATGATTCTTTTATGTCTCTAGAGGGCTGCCTTGTGGTAGAGGTCGGGGGACAGGCCCAAAGAGGCCTGGCTGGAGCAGCAGGGAGAGAGTTTTACTCCACGCTCTGGGCTGTGGGCTTTGATCTGGCAGAGGTAGAAGAAGAGGTGAAGGTGCGAGCCTCGGGTCCCTCCTGCTCGTAGGTCCCTGGGCACCCCGTGAAGACAGAGCGTGACATGATCCTGATTTTCCTGTCAGCCCTGGTGGGATTGGCTGTCTTTGGTGAGATGTGACTTTCAGGCTGGGGAGAATGAGGCAAGAGTTTGCACAACTGGTGGTGGAAGCAGAGAGATGTGAGTTCTGACTGTGAATCTGTAAGTGTTTCCGTAGGGAGAGCAGAAGCTGCAGTTGGATATGGCAAATAATCTGGGAGATGTCAGGAGTAATGGGCATCAAAGAAGGAATAAGATAAATAATAAATAATAATAATAAATCAATTTGCAGGTACTGATAATTCTTGAATGTGCTGCTAATACATACGTAGCTCAAAGAAGGAAAGATACTGGGGAGTGGAGCGATGTGGCATCACCAGCAGCACCAGACCCAGTCCCATCAGATGTTGCTGCAGGTGGACATATGGAAACCACAAGTGGAATCAGGGAGGTTCTCCTCTGCACTGTCTGTGGAGACCTCACACGTGTTTCTGCATGTGCAGGATGCTGAGCTCCAGGATAGCACTGCCTATTTTTGTGAAAGAAAGAAACCTGACTTGGAGGTTACACGGTAAACAAACCAAACTAGGTTTGTAACTGCCCTCTGCTTAAACTAGCCGGTACACTGGAGTGAGTACTTAGGGCAAGTAACCTATCTTTGGGCACAGGTCTGGCTGCAGGTCTAAGAGCCAAGTGGCCAGGACAGAGGGACACAGGAGGTTGGTGAATTGCCTCCAGAAGGACCACTGCTTCCAGAAGGGAGAAGCAGATGTTCAGTCCAGACTTATTCACTTCACTTGGAGAGCTCTACATGCAGGATAAATTAATCCTATGCTGTTAATAAAAGTGTATCTGTCATGTTGACGCCTCCTCCTTCTGAAGTGGTCACATGGACTCCCTTCACTGTCAGTGCGTAGAAAGAAGAGCTTTGAGAACATGATTCATCTGTTCTGAAATGAAAACCAGGAGAGGAAAAGCATGTGCCCTTTGGAAGTGCTGGTGTCCTCCCAATGACTGTAAAAGGACACTTGCTGCCCAGCCAGCCTTTCACAGCTCTGCAGTTTGGGGACTTTGCCAATCCTATTAAAGTAGTTCCACAACAAAGCCTGAAATGGGTGGAACAATGGACTGTTAAAGACTGATGTGGGGTTTTAGATGTGGAAACTCCCTAACACATCTAGCATTAAGCATAGTGATTCGCATATTTTTAATTAAACATTAAAAAGTACATTCAGATACTAGATAGAGAAAAGGAAAAGGAATATAAATATTATTGACTGTCTTATGCTAGAAATAATGGCTATAGGGAGAAATACCAGAAAATGACAAATTTTATTTTGAACCAGAGCATGATTTTCTGAAACAGCCACAAGAATGGGTCATAAATCCATCCAGAAAACATCTGACTAAATGGAGAAACACATGCCCATTTCCTAAAGCAGTGGGCAAGCTGCTGGGAATTCCTTTGGGGCTTCAGGTGAATCCCTGACAAAATGAAGCACTTTTTATACTGGAATACAAACCTATGCGACTATCCAGTGTTCTGTCGGACAATTGCTTCTGGATGGGGTTTGTGAGCCTTTCCAAGTGGTGGTCTTCAGAGCACTGGGAGGCATTCTGAGTTTACCCAGGAGGGAACAGAGGGAGGTGGGAGCATTAGAATCAAGGTTCAGCCCAGCCTTAGATGGCTGTGAGGTGAGTGAGATGAGCTCAGTGGGGAACTGGTGGCTTCTCACTACCTGTGATGCCCAGGTGCAGTTACGCTTTGGTGAGGACTTTCTGTAGGGTGTAAGTCATGGGAGGGAGGGGATGAACCTGTTTGCTCCCACCAAGGCCCTTTGAAAAGCCACTTCACTTTTTCTGGAAAGTGAAAGCCTGCCCCAGAGCTTGCTTCACTTCTTTGTTCCTGAGTGTGTAAATGAAGGGGTTCAACAAAGGAGTTACAACTGTGTTAAAGATATTCATGAGTTTGTTCAGATCCAGGGAGTTCTGGGCCGATGGCTTCACATACAGGAACATGGTGGAACCATACCAGATTGTGACGACACTGAGATGGGCAGAGCAAGTGGAGAATGCCTTTTTCCGGCCATGAGCTGACTGGATTCTCAGGATGGAAGAGATGATGTATATATAGGAGATCAGAGTGACCACACAGGAGGCCACCACAACGATTATGGAGACTAGGAAGGTTGCCATCTCCACGGGCCATGTGTCACTGCAGGAGAGGGCAAGGCAGGAGTCTATATCACAGAGGAAATGATTGATGACATGTGGCCCACAGAACGTCAGCCTGGATGTCAGAAAGGCCAGCAGCGAGACGGACAGAAAGCCTCCCAGCCAGGAGCTGAGCGCCAGCCGAGCAGAGAGGACACTGCTCATGAGGGAGCTGTATCTCAAGGGGTAGCGTATGGCTAAGTAGCGGTCATAGGCCATGACAGACAGGAGAAAACACTCAGTGGAACCTAAAGAGAGAAGAAAGAACAACTGGAGGATGCAGACGTTGAAGGAGATGGTCTGGCTACTCCCCAGCATGACTCCTATGGCTTTGGGAACAACACCTGTGGTGTACCAGATCTCCAGAAAGGAAAGATTACAGAGGAAAAAGTACATTGGTGTATGGAGGTTCTTGGTCATCCACACGAGGGCTATGATGGATGCATTGCCTGTTAGTGTCAGTGAGTACGTCAGTGCAAATACCACTACAAGGCAGACCCGGAAGTGCCACGTGCCTGTGAAGCCAAGAAGGATGAATTCTTCCACACTTGTCCCATTTTCCATGTTCTCCCAGGAGCTGAGGTTCATCTGCAAAGACAGGAAAGTTTCTGTGAGAGTCTGCATGCCTGTGATGGTCCTTCAGATGTCACTAGTAGTGAAATAAAGCCATCATCCCTGTAAAAAGTGTTGTTGCAGAGCACAGAAAAACAGCATCTACCCTAAGTTAGAATTGTCAGGGAAATCCTTTGCTGCAGAAACATGTTTGGACAACTAGATCTGACCATGCCTACACCATCAAATGAACCTGGAGAATTATCAGATCAAGCACAGGCATCTCCTTTAGAACATGTGGAATGCAATCATTTTTGTGAGATGAAAATCCCATTTAGGAAACTATGGATAGCAGGCTGAGGGTCTCCAGCTATGTGAAAAGCTGTTGCAGTGAGGAAGGGAATAACATACTTGCACTCCTTAGGGCAGGAAATAACGAGTTGTGATTTCAGGAAATGAGACTGAGGGATCAGAAAACCATCATGATAATGTGGTACTGGAAGAGATTTTCTCACCTCTTCTAGGTCAGTTTATCACAATGGCTTCTGATTGAGATGGCAGCAGCACAGGCAGCAGGCTAGTATGACACTTATTACTGAAGGACTTGTGGCCTTGTATATTTGCCTTCTTCCGAGTCTCAGCACAGGAAGCTTTTGCAAATACCTTCATTACTTCCACTGACGTCTGCTTCTCAGCATAGCTGCTAGGGTTTAAGATTCATCTTTTTAAAATTTTGCCACTTCAGAGTCAGAGGAATGATTTCTGCTGACCAAGTTGAAAGACCTACAATGAATTACTCTTATCTCAGCTCCTCATCTCACCCTCCTTCTTTCCCAATGTACAGAGAAAAAGCACTAGGGAGATATGGCTCATCTCATCTAATATACACGGCTAAAATCCATCTAGAAGTGTCAGATTGTCCCTGAGTACTAGAGCAGGAGTCTAGCAAGAAGGTCAGATGGGTAAGTCAGACAGCTCAACTTGGGCAGAGGTACCCATGCCTCAGTGGTTGACAGCAAAATCTTCTGAGTTGAATCCCATCCAGGGTACCTCTTCCGAGAAGCCAGCCAAAAATGCAAGTTGTAATCTATGCCCTCCTTGCAGACAAGGGAGGATTATTGATCAGTTCTTTAGGGGAGAACCGGTCTCATGCTCAGGTGGGTATCTAAGATAGATGGAGCTGAACCACTATCTGAAGGATCCCTTTATCTCCTTTCCTTCTCTTTAGGAATTTACATATCAGAAATCTCATGTGGGTGAAGAGTAGAGAAATCCCCCTTAACCTGGCTCTCTTTAAATGTGCAAGGCATTGAAAGTCAATGCTAGAGGTCTTGGGCAGGCTTCACTCACCAGCTCAGCTAATGGAAATGATCCAAACAACATCTCTTCATGCACCATCCTCCAGATGAAGCCATGGTCTCTTTGGCTGAGGAAGAACATTGGAAAGAGGTTAATTTATTGGAGAAGCTCTGGGTGCAGTGATGTCAGGAGAAGTGTGGCTGAACAACTCTCACCATGTCAACTCACTTCAAGCTTACCTTGCTTCCTCTCCATCCACCTGGTAGGTATTGACAGCTTGTGGTCCCAGTTTTCTTTTCCCCTCACAGCCACCACTGTCCTTCCACAAAGTGGTGCCCATGTGTCACACACACAGAGTAAAGTCTCTCCAGGTTAGCTCCATATAATGAGAGCATACATCAGAGAGTCTCCAGCATCGTTAGCATAATAACTTCCCCATATTCATCTCATTAACACACTGAAGCTCAAACTGGCCACACTGAGGAGATGGTTTTCTGTTTTCCCTCTATGTACTACAGGGAATTTGATCTTTTGGGGATTTCATGGAATTATTGCAGATGTGTAATGCTCTCTCTTCACACAGGCCAATTAAAGAACAGCAACACAATTCTCTAAGGTTTATGTCAGGCTGTGTGTTTGCCTCCTGCCTGTAGCTGTAGTACGTAACATTCTCAGGAACTCAGTGCTGTCTTGTGTAGCTATTGCTGACATGCAGGAGATGTTTGACATAGCTGTGTCTCAAGAGACTGGAAGTGTCAAGTATTTGGTGCTGGATGCTAACATGGTCTTGAAATCTCCAGGGTGGGAGATAACTAAAGGCAACTATGGACACATGAATATAGAGAGAGTAAGGTAAGGGATTCACTTGCCACATTTCATACCCTCTAACTGCAGTTAAGGCCTAAGTCTTCAGACTTCATTGAAGTGAAGATCTAAGTACAGATCACAGAATCAAAGAATCATGGAATCATAGAATGGTTAGTGTTGGAAGGGACCTTAAAGATCACCTAGTTCCAACCAGCCTGCCATAGGCATGGACACCTTTGACTACACCAGGTTGCTCAAAGCCCCATTCATCCTGGCCTTGAGTGCTTTGAGGGATGGGGCATGCACAGCTTCTCTGGAAATCCTGTTCCAGTGTCTCACCACCCTCAGAGTAATGATTTTCTTCCTAATATCTAATCTAAATCTTTTTCAGTTTAAAACCTTGACCCCCTCATCATATCACTACATGCCCTTGTAAAAGTTCCTCTGCATCTTTCTTGTAGGCCCTCTAAGTACTGGAAGGCTGCTATAAGGTCTCCCCGGAGCCTTCTCTTCTCCAGGCTGAACAATCTCAACTTTCCCAGACTGTCTTCATAGGAGAGGTGTTCCAGTCCTCTGATCATCTTCGTGGCATTCTCTGGACTCACAGGTCCATGTCATTATTATTTTGGGGGCTCCAGAGGTGGACGCGGTACTCCAAGTGGGACCTCATGAGAGTGGAGTAGAGGGGGACAATAACATCCCTCAACCTACTGGCCATATTTCTTTTTATGCAGCCCAGGATGCAGTTATCTTTCTAGACTGTGAGCGCACATTGCCGACTCATGTTGAGCTCTCATTCACCAACACCTGCAAATGCTTCTCAGCAGGGCTGCTGTCAACCCATTCTCTGCCCAGCCTGCATTTGTACATGGGATTGCTCTGCCCCATGTGCAGGACCTTCCAACCCAGAGCAATACCTTTCTCCTTTGGAATTGAGGAGTCTCCACAGAGAGAAGGACCACGTTGAGTCTAGGCTTGAATGCAATAGAACTTTAATGAGTCAAAGAGGAAAACAAAGTCACTCCAGGCAGGGACCGCCAGTTCATAGGGGCAGCTGTGAGTCTTAGGTCCTTGGCTGTGGGGAAGATCTTGCATGATGTCTGTCTGCCTGCCCCATAGACAGAGAGGAGACAGACGGTTCCCACCAGGTTGGCCTTGGGGGAACCTTGCTGCTAAGAGAATGTAAAGCAAACAAGGAAAAAGGAAATAAAAGCAAAGTCTCTCAGCTATGCTGAAAGCAACATTGAAAACATCTATCCTCTGCCCAGCACCATGTTCTGAGCTCCTCAGGGTGTCTCCTTGGGAATTTCCCAGCAGCTTTAGCAGGGCTGACATCTGTTGCCACAGTAGCGGCTGGTAATGCAGGAGAGGTCACAGCACCCAGAGTTGATGGGCACTCCATCACAGCTGAGGATGCTGCCAATGGCAGCGGAGGTGGAGGATCCCACAACAGTGTTCTGCGGGAAGGAGCTGAGGATGGGGCCAGGCAGAGTCACCACCACAGGGGAGGGCTCGATGATGACGGTCGAGTTCTGGCACTGCCTGACACAGGGCTCATTGCAGCTGTTGGCCAGTGGAGTTGGGCCACAGGGCCGGCAGGGCAGGCACTGGTTGTAGCAGGACATGTCTCTCAGATGGAGGTGCACCTGGGAGAAAATCATAGTACGGGCATGGGTGAGAAAGAAGCTTCCTGCTAGGTAGTTAGGAGGAAACTGTGCAGGGAGACACCAGGAGTTCTTTCCCTTGGACCCATGGACTCTACAAAGACTAGCCAGTCTTAGAGAGGTTCTTGCCAAGCCTCTAGAGCAGGAGCCACCTCAGCCAACGCCCAGTGTCCCTCCAAGCCACTCTTCCCCATTCAATGTCCCATAAGAAGGAGCACAAGAGTAGGGCAGAGTGGGTACCATCTGAGATGGCCATTGAGGCAAGACTTTATCCTGGAGCAGAAAGAGGAGAAAGCGCTTCCCTCACCTGGTCTTCAATGCAGAAGGAGGCAAGAGAAGTGGATGAGAGAGCAAGGAGTTGTACTTGCTTTTATACTGGTCCTACACTTGCCCAGGTCCACAGGCAGCTTTTGTGGAGGTAGTAATCTTCTGAAATGCTCATCTCTAAAGTAAAATGTCCCAGCTAATGACGTAGGCTGTGTTTTGATTTTCTGCAGTGCTACCTTTTAATTTTCTTTTTTCTAGCATCCTCATTCTCTCATGGAATGCTGGGAATACGAGTCCATTGATTTCCAGGGCAGAAATGCGTCAGAGCAGCCAGAAGACACAGACTAAGAGCCAGAGGGGTCCTTTGCAGGCAGATGATGTAAGGCTGGGGCACTCTGGTGGGGTTGCTTGCGTTCTCCTTTTCAGGGAGGAGCTCAGGTGCTTCCAGCCCTGTAATCCTTAGCCCCATCACCCAAGGCACTCATCCAGGAGGACACGTCACATCCTTCTCTCTCCCTCACTGCTGGGATTTGTATCTTTTCCTCCTAATGCTGCCCTCAGGAGAAGGTTATTGCCCTGTTTGGCCTCCTGCCATGCCTGGGAAGTCTCTGGGAGTTCTCAATGTACACTATGGATATGTTTGTGGCTTTATTGTAATCCAAGGTGCTCTGGCCCTTCCCTGACATGGTGGTCCTCCGTGTCTCCTCTCTTGAGCTCACAGCTGCTTCTGTGGATGCATGTATGCTTGTTTGTGTGGACATTTGTGCATGTGGACCGCTGTGAATGCATGTGTGTGCCAGCAATGTTGGTTGCCAGCAAGATGAGCAGTACAGATGTGAAAGCAGTGCTGCCTAAGGGTGCAGGCTGTTCCATGAGTCCCCTGAGTGCTATGCTTTGCCTGAATTTCAGTTGGTTTCTTCCTCTGCACATTATATTAGAGCACACAGATTTGCTGTTATCTTCCATTATGCCTTCCCATAGTCTCTCTTATTGCTTTATTTTAACTAAATGTGAATGTTTCAGCAGGCTTTGCAAGAAAAAAAGAATATTAAGAGCATACATTTGTTACTTGTGCCTTTAGGTAAGATAATTTGGAATATCAGTCAAGGTTTTTCCTCCTTTCTGTCCTTCAGCAGGCTCTAAGAGTCTTAGACTGTATAAAAACATAAACTTACACCCAGCCAGAAACTTACTGATGTGGTGCTGAACTGGGCAAGGACTGAGACATTGGACTGAGCAGGTATTGAACTGAAGGGACCAAGGTCCTGATGTCACTGTGCTGTGCCCAGGAAGAGCACCAAGGACCTTCATGTCCTACATTGAAATATGGATCTGAGTGACCAGCAACCGGCCCTGGGGCAAAGGCATATCTGATTAAGTGTTGCACACCTCAGCGCCTGATGATGTTGCCTGACTGGGTCAGGGAAAGACCCTCTTTTCCCCAGGGGCTGCTGGTGGTGGAAGGAAGGACACTGGGAAAGAAGTGGAAACACTGTCTTGGGAGCTGTTCCCCTGAGGAATTGCTCCTCTGGGTGACTTCTGGCTTATTCCTGTCAATGATCTTCCTCCTTTTCCAGACAAGCTTTCCTTGTCCATGGTCATCATATTTGGAGCCTGCTGGTGGGAAACGGGGGCTACAACAGCAGAGAGAATTTCCTTCCCTGTCTGCAGGTGACACCTAAGCCCCCTGATTTACCCCTTCCCTCCCTGTCTCCCTTATAGCCATGAGTCCATTTCTCCACGCACTCCCTTCACCTCTGCAAACCTCTTGGGCATTGGCTTTGGGCCACAGAGAGGCACCTGGAAGGAGTCTCTCATCCTTTCTTTCCCATCTCCAGAAAGACAGTGGATACTCCATCTAGTCCCAGAGTTCTCCGATTGGTATGCCTGACACCTCCAGGTGCCATGGCTGCTCAGCTGTCCCTGTCTAAGGATGTAGCTGTACAAACTTAGTCTTGCTAGGCACTCTCCACCAAGAAGGCCTCCACTTTCTCCTTCTCTCTGGACAGAGGGCTTTTAGCCTTTTCCCACCTCTCCTTCTTTTGGTCCTCTCTCCTGCACCCAAGGAAGGGGCAGGTCAGATTCCCAACTGTCAGCAATCCTGCTTCTTACCAAACATGACTGCAAGCACAGGGGCCGTTTCCCAGACAACATCTAGCATGGATGGTGCAGTACTGATAGACAAATCTGGACATTCACTGCAACTTGTCCTCGTGGGACATCTGAGTCAGACCACAGTTACACTCAAGGTTTCAGTTAGACTCTTGTTCTCATTTTGATCTCACCAATTGACATCACAAGCAAATGGAAGTAATTGCACAGCCACGTACACACAGATACATGAGAAAATATCCATGCAGTCAAAGGGTGTACACACCTGTCTACACCTGTTGACACACAGGTATGTGCGGTCACAAGCATGCATGACACAAAGGCACATACATGTGCCTCTAGAAACACAGACTTTTGGTCAGATGTGAGCAAACATGAAAAAACATATGTATGCACACCCAGCTACACAAGAACCCTTGTGCCCGCACATACATTCACTCCTCAGGCTTGTCATCATGTAAGTGTTCACATGTGCTTGTATGCATTTTCACACTCACAATTGCACATAGATAATTGCATGCTTGAGTACATAGACACATATGTGTGCACGTCTGCACACACTTGCACACTGACAGCACAGATGCATACTTGCCTACCTGCAAAAACATGTGTGGACACAAACACATGCACAGACATAAACAGAAATGTCCTTGTTCACACACACGCTGGCAGACACTCACTCTCATATGTGCATTGCAAATACCCACACAAATGCAAATACAGAGGCACAAATATGCCCCCAGGTGCAGACAGATGCATATGCACATGAGGAAGCCCAGCCTCTCCCCACACTCTGAGAAGCAGGACTCCACGGGCAGCTCTCTGCCCCTGTGCCCCTGACAACTTCAGGCAAGTCCTCGAAAGCCTACTGCTAAGAAGGCAAATGAGGCGCCAGCCACTGTTGGTGGATTTAGTGACAGCAGAGGGCTTTTGGGCTTTTGTGTGTTGGCCAGAAGTAGTTCAACTGATTGTGTTCTCAATTACAGGAAAGAGAGAAGGTGTATTGAGGTCCAAGCAGCGGGGTCTTTTTTTGAAATTCAACCATGTTCACATACCAATTCAGTCCATGAGAGACAAAGTCAAAGCTCAAGACCATCCCTATTGCTGCAGCTCCAGGCATTCTCCACTTTACAAGTCAAAATGATCCCGACGTTTTGCAAGCTCCGGCCCATCCCTGGTGATTGCCGTAAGGCAGTTGTGGAGGTCTGGGACCAGTTCCAGGTTCAATGCAGGGAGAGGTGCTGCCCTGACACGCTCACATGGCAGCAAAGGGTTGTGTGCGGGGGGTGAGCCCCATGGCCTGCAGTTGCAAATGCTGGGGCTGGGACACCAGAGAGGAAGCTGGCCTGATGAAGTTGCCTTAAGATAAATACCATCTCTTCAAAAGACAAACTAATATTACTTAAAAGGGGTTTAAAAGAAACAGAGAGTGAGAGATTTTACCAAGGTCTGTAGTGATAGGACTTTAAACTGAAAGAGGGTAGATTTAGATCGTACATAAGTAAGAAATGTTTTTCAATTAGGGTGGTGAGACATTGGAAGAAGTGTTCCCAAAAACTTGTGGATTCCCCATCACCGGAATTGCTCAAGGTCAGGTTGGATAGGGCTTTGAGTAATCTGCACTAGTAATGGATGTCACAAGACTAGATGGTCCTTCAAGGTCCCTTCAAAACCAAACCAAACCATTTTATGATTCTATGATTATGTGATTCCATGATTCTATGAAAGCCCTGGCCAGGCCCACCGCAGGGTGCTGACACTCTGCCTGCTGGAACTACCTTGCCCTAACCAGCTCCACCTGGCCAGGCACCCCAGGGTCCTTCCCCCACTGCCTGTCACTAGCATTGCCATCAGTATTGGCAAAAGCTAGGCACCAGCATCAACATTGGAATTGGCATCAGGCTTCTCACAAGCTCCTCCATCATTTCCCCCATGGAGGTCTTTTCTGGAGCTCGGGAGGCCATGCCATAATGTCAGGAGTTTGAGCTCAACACAGACTTGAGAAAATGATGTAGAACTGGCTGAAACCTTCAGACTTTCTCCATAGGTTCCAGATCATGAGGCTATTGTAGAGGATTTCCCTCCACACCAAACACAGAGTCTTTGGGTGTGCAGGTGAAGTCCTGGAGACAGAATGAAAGCCTCAAAACCCTTTGCAAAGACACATTTAGGGCCCTGAGAGGAGTATTCTCTGTCCATCTGGTCCCCAGGGAGACGTGTCTGGCTCGAGTAGCTCACTCAGCTGTTCCAAGTCAATGTTCTTGGGCTTTAGAAGCAGAGAGGGAAACCAGGTTTCTGCAACCTCAGATGTCCCTGTCTTTAACTTCTTTAACTGGCAAAGGATCCCTTCTCCACGCATTATTTGGATGCGCTTCAAACTGGCCAGGCAGCATGCTTGCCTCTGTGGTGGTGTCCTGGAACCCAGGGAAGCACAAGCAGACTGGGATCGTTCATATAGGTATCTGAAGGGATGGATGGAGCTTGTCTGTAAAGCAGAGGGCAAGGGCATCTGTGCTGCCTTCTGTGCCTCCCCAGCCTGTATGCCAATGAGGAAAGCTGTTGGGACATATATAGGTGTGCCTTTCTCAGTCATGTCAAGGCCCAGGGACTTGGAACACAGGAGTGGAACCTCAGCAGAAGCATCCCACCTGCTTGCCTTGCTCCTATGCTTCCCTCAGCATCCACCAACCGCTCTTGACAGAAGACACGATTACTCCTGTGGTTTATTTGTTGGCCAAACTTGCCTAAGGAGGGAAAAATGCCTTTCTTGCCTTGCATCTAGGAATTGTCTGAACCTTAAGCCTGCAATATCAGCCTGTTCAAATACGTGGATCAGCCTTTGGTAGCTTATAGAAAGAGAGATGGAGGATGAAGCCAGAAATAAAGCTCATGAAGTGATAGATAGATGCATTTAGAGTCAGGCAAAGGTGAAATACCTTTCTGTCTTTGCAGATCATGTGCAGTAAGAGTTTGTTCTGCAGTTCCTACCAGAAGCGACCATCCAGGTAGGACACGACAAAACACAATTTTTCTCCAAAAGCCTGAGTCAAGAACAATCGGGTCCTCTGGGGACAGGCACCTTCCAGCTTCTTGATGTACCTTGGACTGTGCTGTAGACAGAGGTTATAGGTCAGGCAGCTGGGAAGGCAGGGGATGGCTGGTGACCAATGGCTGAAGGTGAGTCATCAGTGTGCCCTTGTGGCAAAGCAGACTTATGGCACTTTTATCTCACCATTTCTGACAGCTCTTCTCTCTTGGGGTTGTTGGTGCAGAGGTTTCCGAGTCACTCTCACACTTGCAGGAGGATCGGTCTCAGCATGCACCTTTGGTATCTCGTCCTCACTGCCTTCCTGAGGCAACCACTGGGTAAGCATTGGCTTTGTCTGGAGGCACGATTCCTCTCCTTCCTAGGAGACCCGCATCCCCTCAACAGTTCTCTACAGGGAGCTGCTCTTGAATTATGGTCAAATATTGGGAAACATCAGGTCAGATGGGTTTTTCTGCACCTGCTTTCTCAAGATACTGCTGCTACTGATACAAAAGAAAAGATGAGACTGAGAAGAAACAGCTCCTCTCCTGACCATCATAGACCCCTTGCCTTCCTATTTTCTTGCCAGTTGCCCACCTCTCTCTGTCTCTTTCAATCTTTCTGGGCCCAGCGTTTCACCTGGCAACCCAAAAGCACAGGACTTTTGCAAGTTGATGCAGGAACATGAAAGCACTCTCATCCCACTCATTCTTAGGGTGTCCCAGTCTCTCTCCTGGCTGGCATAAGTCACGCAGCATGCCCTGACTAGCCATTCCTCCTGCAAGTCCACAATGCCTGAGCTTCCTTTTCCCTACCTTCCTTGACCTCGGAGACCTCTGAGAAGACAGGGAATGGGGAGCAGGAGGAAACATCTTTGCAGGTGTTCCCATGGTCTCTCACCCTGCTGGAGATATTCTGGATCTAGCAGAGGAGAGCCAGCCTCCACAAGTTCTTCCCTGGAGACTCCGGGCAGCAAGAGCGTGGGGATGGAAGACCTGACTGTCTCTGGGGGTATCCCTTTGGGAGTTAATTGACACTATTATGCTGTGGAATCCATGCTGACCTGAGGTCTCAGACTTCTTGCCCAGAGACACTCACCATATTGCTGTTCCCATCCATGGGGCTTTTGCTGCAGCGCAAAGCATAGGAAATCTTCTCCTCTGACGCTTTGCATGCCCTCTTGTTTTGCATCTTGGAGCCTTTCCACGCAGTTGCTGACCCTTGCTTTCTTCCAGGTACCATGAGGCAGACCATCGTCACTCACCAAGAAGGACAAGTCAATGTGGAGGAGAAAGGCATCTTCCAGTCCACCTGCACCTAGCAGACCGCTAATTTTTATGGTTTGTTTTGGTACCAACAAAGGAAAGGCCAAGCCCCACATCTTGTTTCATATCAGGCAGCAGCTGGCCCCAAGCACAGTGGCCAACTTACCACGTTGCTGAACACCACGGGGAAACACAGCCTCCTGCAGCTGGAGGAAGTTGAGTTCTCTGACAGTGCTTTGTACCTCTGTGCTGTGCGTGACACCCCAGTGCAGGGAGCTTCCTTGTCTGTGCAAGAACCCAGGGGAGGCAGGGAATGTGTCTGTGCAGGACTGAGCTTCATGGAAAGGGCCCTCAACACTGTTTCCTCAGTACATCCAGAGCTCTGCTGCCCAAGATCTTCTTTGCAGAAGAGGCCAATGTCAGTGGTGTGAGAGGAAGGAGAAGGTGATGAAAGAGTCTCAGGTTCTCTTATTTTCACCTTGGGTTATATGGTTATTATACCTAACAGCTCTGGTGAGGTGACAGGCAATGCAGGAGTCTGGGACTGCTTGTATAATAGTTCCTTGCTGCAACTCTTTACTTTCTCTTTTTTCCTGCTACATATTGATTTATCAGGGTTTCCTGTAGGACTGTCTCTTAGAGTATCTGCTCTGGGATGTATCCCTTAGAGGCTGGAGTTCAAAGAAAGATGAGAAACCTAAATAACATGCCACAGGGCAATGCCCCTTCCTGGAACTACAAGATTACAACAAATTTGCCAAATACTCAGAACTACCCTTGGATCCTCCAGTTGCTGCATGTCTGTGTGCTGGGTTCTGGAAGCCTTTTCTCCCCAGTGCATTTTGCTGGTCCTTGGAGCTCTTCTCATGCCCAACTTCATGATCTTCCCTTAGCACCACCTTATTTTTTTCTGCAGTGGTCCCAGGCTGTACAGCTCTATGCAACATCTCAGTGGGGGAGCAAACCACCAGGCAGAGGTGGACAACAGGCCTTGCCAGGAGAAGAGCTGGCCTTGGGAAAAGGCACTTCATGCCTGGGAGAATGCCAGGCACCACGGTGCAGCCATGGGGAATTGGGCACTAGCTACTGTCCTTGGGATGCCCTGCTGGGGGTGTTTGAGAGGCACTGGTGCCCTAGTGTGTCCCATGGCCAGGTTTATTTCAGCCTGTGAGTCCCCTTAGCCCTGCACATCTGTGTAACTGCTGGGCTGTGAAGGGAACTCTTAGGGAGTAGAAGGTGAAGAGGTGATCTGCCCTTGCTACCACTGCTCTTGGGTGTAGGCCATGCCCCATCGTTCTGAAGACAGGTGGGCTGTTTTGAAGGCTTTTTCTCACTTTACCCTGACTCCTGCATCCATTGGGGACCATCTTCTGACAACTTCTTTTCCCTTCTGCACAGACATGTGAGCTGCTGACCTCTCAGAGCCCCAAGCAGCACCAGCTTCCTCTCTAAGGAAAAGCAGTGGTGAGCCTCCCTGTTGCAGGATGTGCTCTGAGGCCAAAGGATCGTATATGAGCAGAGATGCTGGAATACAGGGCCTGATACCCACGGCTGTGGAAAAGATATCTTCCTCAGCTCAAGAAACGGTAACTGGAAAGGACCCATTGCCCTGTAGCCCACCCTCCCCTTCCTCTTCTGCTTGTGCCCCCACCTTATTCCCCGCCACCCAAGGCAATGCCTTTCTTCCTTGGCAATACAAGATAATATCCATCAAGAAAAGAATTACGTGTAGGCAGAGGCTTGGATGCAGAAAACTTTAATGACTCTGAAGAGGGATACAAGTTCACTTTCAGAGGATGCCAGTGCAGGTAGATCACAAGCAGCTGCCACCATTGCCCATGGCAGAGACCACACAGGGCATCCATCTGCCTGTACCACAGAAGAGGGTCCAGCAGATGCCTCAGGTTGGCTCTGGGGTTCTTACAACACAGAACACCAGAAGACAAGAAAGAGAAGGGAGAGAGAGTAAGACAGGGAAGTTAGACTTTGGCAATGATTTGAGAGGTCCAAAGCTGCCCTCCCTTGGAAGGGCAGTACTGAATTCTCAGCCTCTCTGAAATCAATGGCCAGAAGCTCTATCCTGAATCCAGCATCAGCTTCTGGGTTCTGGGAGGTCCTTGTCCAGGCTGTCACCAGTGGATTTAGCAGGGGAGGCACCTTCTGCCATAGTAGCGGCTGGAAATGCCAGAGAGGTCACAGCACCCGGAGGTGATAGGCACCCCATCACGGCTGAGGATACTGCCAACAGCAGCAGAGGTGGAGGATCCCACAACAGTGTTCTGTGGGAAGGAGCTGAGGATGGGTCCGGGCAGGGTGACCACCACGTGGGAGGGCTGGATGACGACAGTGGAGTCCTGGCACTGCCTGACACAGGGCTCATTGCAGCTGTTGGCCAGCGGGGTGGGGCCACAGGGCCGGCAGGGCAGGCACTGGTTGTAGCAGGACATGTCTCAAGGGTGGATGTGTACCTCGGAGAGAGGTCAGGGGGGAGTTAGAGGTATATGTGAGGAGCAGTCCACCACAAGTGTGTCACCGTGCCATAAGCATTTCAAAAGCACCTGCAGAGCCAGGAGGTAGAAAGCGTGCAGTGAGGCAGAAGGAAATTCTTGGCCTCAACCATGCAATTTAATGCAAAGTTTTGGAAGGCCTAACAAGGTTGCTACTTATCTCTTCAGTGAAGAGCTTTCTCAGGCAAGTTCCACATACTCTCCAAGTCAGACTTTCACCCATTTTTCCCCCTCTCAAGCAGCACCAAGACCCAGCACAGGATGGAGGGTAACACATCTGCATGAACACAAAAAGGACATGAGGAAAGGGATTCAGACTCACCTGGTTCCCAAGGAGAAGGATGACAGAGAAGTAGATGAGAGAGTGAGGAGTTGGGCTGGCTTTTATTGTGGCCCTGACCTGCCCCGGGCCCAGAGGTAGCTTCTACAGAAGTGGCAGTTTTCTAAGCTGCTTATGATGAACAGAAAACATCCCAGCTAATTACATGGGCTGGGTGGTTGTTTTCCCCGATGCCGACGTTTCATTTCCTGGCTTATGCCATACCCATTCCCTTACTGATGCATATTCTGAGTGCTGGGATTGAAAGGCCTCAGGATTTCCAGGGCAGGAATGTGTCAGTGCCTGCTGAAGCCTCAGCTCAAGTGCCGAATGGGTGCAGTGCAGGCAAGTGATGTTGGCCTGGGGCACACTGGTGGGGTGGTCTGTGGCTGCATTGACAGGAAGGGGCCAAACTACTCCCAACCCTGCAATCCTTGGTTGGTCTCCCAAGGACTTCCCTGTGTGAGGATGTGCCTTGTCTTTCTCTCCCTCCCATCTCACTCCAGTGGTCACTTGTAGGGTGCAGGTAGGCTGCACTGCTGGGTTTCATCAACTCTTTAAATCTTTCACTGAGGAAACTAAGCAGCCTTCCCCAAGCTATGGGTATTGAGGGCTGCAAAGGTTATTTCCCCCATGATTTCAACACTGCTGAAAATCAAAGTTGTGTGGGTCCTCTACTACCGCCAGGTTATTATGGGTGGACATATTGAAGAGAAAACTCGTTTCTTGGCATAGCACACAGATAACCAGGGGAAGGCTTATGCTTTGCAAAACACCTGAGTGTTACCATTGTCTACCAGATGTAAAAATTTTGAGGGAGGCCTGCAGTTTGCTTAAATATTCCCTGAACTTATCCTCTTCCACCCAGGATACACCTCCCTGGCTCTTAACTTCCCCCTTGGTTTCAGGGACCTAGGATTCCTAAAGACTGATCTTTCTCATGAAGACTGAGGCAAAGAAGACATTCAGCACCTTAGTCTTTCCATGTCCTGTGTTGCCAGACTGTGCAGCATCAGAGAAGGTCCACTCATTCATCAGGGGGACTATGTTTCTCCTAGCCTTCCTTTTGTCACCTGTGTCCTTAGAGAAGCCCTTCTTGTTGCCATTGACATCTGTTGCCAGAGTCAGTTCCAGTTGGGCTTTGGCTTTCCTAACCCCATCCCTGCATATGCATGGGATGGCCATGGACCCTGTATGGGGAATGGCATGCTTGGACATGTGTCTCTCTAATCCTCCTAGGCTACCCATCCTTGCTTCCACCTTCTGCATGCTTCTTTCTTGTGTTTTGGTTTGGCCAGGAGTTCCATGTTCATTCATGCAGGCCTCCTGGCATGCCTTCCTAACTTTTTGCTCATTGGGACAGTCTGCTCTTGAGTTGGAGGAGGTGATACTGGAATATTAACCAGCTTTCTGGGGCCCCTTTTCTGCCTCCAGGGCCACATCACTGAGGACTCTTTTGAGCATCTCTTTAAAGAGACCAAAGTCTGATCTCCTGAAGTCCAGGGTTTTGATCTTGCTATTTACCCTTCTTATTGTCCTCAGGATCTTGAAGTCCACCATTTCATGGTCACTGCAGCCCAGGCTGCATTTGGTCTTCATATGCACAACAAGACTTTCGTTCTTGGTGCCTATGAGATCCAGCAGAACAGCTGTCCTCATTGGATCCTCTATCACTTGGGTGATGAAGTTGTCATGCATACATTCAAGGAACATCCTGGCTTGTTTATGTCCTCCTGTGTTGTCCATCCAGCAGATATCACAGTGGTTGGACCGCTTAAGCACTGTTTTCTTGAACTTGTGATCCGTTCTTGGCACATCACCCCAGGCCATTTGCTCATCAGCTGTGTCCATGACTCCCTCAAAGGGCTGCAGGTTACTCTGTCCCTCCCCTGTCATTCCTAGTTTAAAGCCCTCCTTACCAGGTCAGCCACCCTATTGGCAAAGGCAACTCTGCCCCACTTGGTGAGGTGGATCCCAGCTCTCCTGAGCAGTTGCTGCTCTGCAAACAGGGCCCCATACTCGTAGAACCCAAAACCCTGTCACCAACTCCAGTTCCACAGACAATTATTGACCTGCATTATCAGTGCCCTCCTCCTTACACCCTTTCCTCTCACCAGCAGGATAGAGGAAAACACCACCTGGGCCCCCATGCCCTTGAATACTTCCCACAGAGCTCTTTAATCACTTTTTATATTGTCTAGATTTCCCTTAGCAGTATCATTTGTGACCACAAGGAAGGTTAGCAAGGTGTTAGTAGTAGAGCTGAATGAGCTTTGGCAGTCTCTTCACAACTTCCTGCATTCCTGCCCCTGGCAGGCAGCAAACCTCTCTAGATGATAGTCCAGGTTGGCAGATCAGTGCTTCTGACCCCTGCAGGAAAGAGTCAACCATAAGGATCACTTGCTGCTTCTTCCTGCTGGTCGTGCATGGTTGAAGGTCAGGTGGACCAGATCCTAGGCTTCAAGGCAAATCTGGCTCCTCTTTAACTTTGAGGATGGTGAACCTTTTTTGTAGTTTTAAGTCTTCAGATGGGGCAGGAGTCTTCCATGCGGTGCCAGAAGTCAACAGCTTCCATCCCGAGATTGTTCCCTGGGAATCTTCTTTTGAAGTCCTGGGAATCCATAAGTGATGGCCAGTTTTTAAGAACCACCTTTTAAAAACACAGGAGCAGACAATTCCATTGTGTCTCAAGTTAAGCTAGTGGGGCAGAAGACCAGCTTGACTGAGCAGGGAACTCTTGGAAAACACTGGCCAAATACTTGTTGAAGATGGTCACCTGACTAATAGAGATGAAGAAAAAGTGGAGGCATTCACTGTTTTTTTTGCCTCAATCTTTAATAATACTGATAGACCTTGGGCTGCCCAGTCCACTGAGTTGGAGGACCATGAGTGCAGGAACAGTGACTTTCCATTTGTGGACACTGAATTTCTAAGGGATCGGTTGTACGAGCTGACTGTTCATACGTCCATGGGGACAGACAGGATTCATGTCAGAGTACTGAAGGAGCTAGCAGATGTAAGAGCAGGACGACTCTGAGTTACCTACCAAAGGTCTTGGGTGTCTGGGGAGGTCCCTGCTGGTGGGAAGCCATACAATGTTATTCAAATTTACAAATAGAGCGTGAAGGAAGATCCAGGAACATATAGACCTGTTAGTTTAACCTCAGTCCATGGAAAACATTATGGAGAAGGTCATACTGGGTGCTATTGAAAGGCATTTAAAGAACAATGCAATCATCAGGCACTGTCAACATAGGACACAAAGCGAAAGTCCTGTCAAATTAGATATCCTTCTATGATAAGGTCACCCACCTAGTGGATGAAGATAAAGTGGTGGATGGAGTTTTTCTGGATTTTACTAAGGCTTTTAATAGTGTCCCTCACAATACCCTTCTGGAGAAGTTGTCCAACTGTGGGATGAGCAGGAATATGGTGTGCTGGGTGAAAAACTGACTGAAAGGCAGGGCTCAAAGGGTTGTAGTGAATGGGGCTACATCTGGCTGATGACCAGTCAGCACTGGTGCTCCTCAGGGTTCAATTCTGGGGCAGGTTCTGTTCAATATTTTGATCAGTGATCTGGGTGTAGGAGTTGAGTGTGCCATGAGCAATTTTGCTGATGATACCAAACTGGGAGGTGTTGATGCGTCTCTGGAGGGACAAAAGGCGTTGCAGAGGGATATCTAGATAAATTGGAGCATTGGGCAATCATTAATGGCATGAAATTTAACAAGTCCAAATGACAGATTCTGCATCTGGGATGGAGTAACACCAGACACAGGTATAAATTTGGAGAGGAGTGGCTGGAGCTGCCCTGCAGAAAGGGATCTGGGGGTGCTGGTTGTCAGCAGGCTCAACAGGAGTCAGCAGTGTGCCCTGGCAGCCAGAGGGCAAACCACAGCCTGGGATGCATTAACACAGTCCAACCAGCGGTCAAGAGAGGGATTATCCCGCCGTATCAAGTGTTGGGGCGGCCTCCCCTTGAATGCTGTGTGTAGTTCTGGGCCCCACAAGTTAAGAAGGAAGTGAAGGTGCTTGAATGCATCCAGAGGAGGACAACAAAGCCTGTGAAAAGGCTGGAAGGAATGTCCCATGAGGAGTGGCTAAGGACTTTGAGCTTGTCTAGTTTGGAGAAAAGGAGTCTGAGAGGTGACGTCATGGCTCTCTATAGCTTCCTGAGGAGGGGAAGTGGAGAGGGAAGTGCTGATGTCTTCTCCCTGGGATCCAGTGGCAGGACACATGACAATGGTTCAAAGCTGCATCAGGAGAGGTTCAAACCTGACATTAAGAAACGTTTCTTTACCAAGAGGGTAGTCAGACACTGGAACAGGCTTCCTAGAGAGGTGGTCGATGCCTGTCGGTGTTTAAGAGGCATTTTTGGACAATGCCCTTAATAGCATGCTTTAACTTTTTTAACTTGCAACTGCTTGACGACTGACGAATGCCCACCGCTTGCCTTGCATTTGTTATGCCTGAGAATATTCTGTGGTCTTACAGTTGCTGGCAACTGCTGCTTAAGGAAGTGCTCTGGAAAGATCCTTTTACCAAATTTGTGGAGGACTTAAGTTTTGCTCTTCTGCTCATTCACAGAGCTTTTGGTGAAGCAGGGATGGACAGGGATGGACAAAAAAAGGCATCTGGTCCATGCAAATTAGGACAAGCAACTATGGGGACTATAACTACCTGGGGAAGACATGAGGGCTGATATGGTCCTCTCTTTGGATGCTGAAATGAGGGACATTCTCCAGACACCAGGTTTGCTGGCCTATGAGAAAGCTTAGGTGTATACAAACGCTCTGCAAAAGTACTTCTCCCACAAGAAGCAGAGCAATCAGAAAAGGCAGACAATAACTCCTGCTTTTCCAGAGGAAAACCAGACAGAGGTGGATAAGCCCCTGGAGACTCCTGAGGACTCCAGCCCTGTTGTTCAGGAAGTGCTTGATAATATGCATCCACGGTATTGGAAGAATGCGCAAGTGCTCCTAGGTGAACTAGGGCAGCACAAGCATATCTCTTCTTGGGAAAACCAGGGAAGTGTTGTGTACAAAAGAGATGTCATTAAGGGGTCCCACCTGCTTGATTTAGTCCGAGGTGTCCTTCAGACTTGTGTCCCATCTGAGAAGACCTGAAGACTAGGATGTGTTTAGGAAAGCCATGGCTGCAGTGAATGTCCCCTCTGGCATCATGGATCATACAACAACCACGGTCTCTGGAAAAACTAAAAGTGACCGAAGATGGCCAAGAAGCATCCCAGACATCTTGTAATATGAGGATGATACCTAAAAATCAGTGGTGCATGCTGTGAAGTTTACTGTTGAAATAAAAATATTCATGAAACCATGGAATCACAGGATGGCTTTACTAGGAAAGGACCTTTAAAAGGCCATCTAGTCCAACTCCCCCTGCCACGGAGGTTTTATATTCATACAATCTAGAAACTTTGCTGTCTGTTGTGTCCATTCAAAAAACATGTTGGGTTGCGTTGGGTTAGGTTGAGATTAAAAAGCACACACTCAGCCGTGCAGTTGGGTTGTAGGCTTTATTTATGGAACACAGTTACGAAAATGACTGGAAGAAATGCTGGTCTGGGTCTTCTGAAAATTATTTTGAGTAGGTGTGGCCATGAGGAGAGCTCCATCTTCATATTTTACAAAACACGTCAGTATCTGATCATTTTCTACTGGATTGTGAGAATACAAATTTGAAAACTGTTTGGAAGGTAATCCCTTGTTACGGTGATGTAGGAAAAGACGCAGTGGTATCCACAGGCCATGAGGGGGAGATGCTGCAGTTGCTTCCTCTGGAAAGCACTTTCTGTAGCATTGTGATTTTCAAAGGCCATGATGCTTTCAGGAAAGAGAGCACTCTTTGAGTGGGGGGTAACCACATGAGTCAAAAAACTCTGTGTGGTTCTGATGTGCCAAGAAAATTGCTAGCCAGTGCTCTCTGGGCTGGTTATGAGGGTGTGTGGTCACCACCACGCTCACTGGTCTTGGGGGAACATGGGCCCTAGGGAGCTAGTTCCTCGGCTAAGCACCCAGAAATGTTTCCCTGGTGTAGGGCTCTGCTAAGAAAAAACAAGAGAGCTGGTCCATCTCAGACTGCGATCTCATCCCTGTGTTACCACTGGACTCAGCACTGACTCCTACAGAAGAGGGAGAGGTGGGGAGAGGTGTCCCCAGTCCTAACCCCATGCAGGAATCACTCTGTCCTCTGCCCTGGTCCTGTGCTGCTGTCGGTGTGTGGCATTTGTGTGAGGGCAAACTCCCACAGCACATGGGCACAGAGTCTGCAGTTGTGGGATGCCCTTGGCCTGAGTGTGAGGAGCAGCAGTGCTGCATGGAGCACAAGGGTCACTTCAGCCCCAGGGTTCTGGGAATGCTGAAGGAGGTTGGTGCCAGGGGAAAGGCACCCCAGCGTGTAACCTGTGTTTGGGCTGGTGCGTGCCCTATGCCGTTCAGAGACAGCTCATGGATCCTGCTGAGTGTTGAATGAAATCCCACTGTCGCTGCCATGTCTCCATGAAGCTGGAATATCTCCTCTCACACAGCACCTTTCTGGACTAGACTGGGGTTGTGGCACTTGTGGGGCTGCAGAGTTCCTGCGCCTCAGGAAAGCTCTGCTTGAGGAAGACAAGGCAGCCAGTCACTGTCCTAGGCCTGCCTTCAGCCAAGGGGTGCTGGGTTCACTGGGACAGGGGACTCCAGTGAGTGGCCTGCTGTAGCTGATACCAATAGTAACTTGTGAACACCTCAGCCCTACATATCTGGGCAACAGATGGGCCATGAGAGACGTTGGAGAGTGATAGAATTGCATGGGGAATCTCCCTGCTGCTCGTGCATGGCATACTGACCATGTCCCCTAGATCAGGTGATGGAGGGAAGCGGCAGGTGGAGTAGGAAATGTGGGCCATCCCCAAGGCTATTCACCCATTCCCAGTTCCTGCTATCCTTTGGGAACATGGTCTTCTGAGCCTCCTTGCCCAGCACAGCTCCACCCAAAGCAAGAGGAGCACTCTTCCCCAAGAGCTTGTGGAACTGCAGACCTCCCAGGCCTCCTACATGCCCACAGTTCCTCTCTCGAGGACAAGAGTTGTCATGATTCCATTTCACATGACATGGTCCATGGTCAAGGGGCTATTTCTGAGCAGAGCTGCAGCAAGGCAAGGACTGATGGCCGTTGGCTGTGGAGTAACCAGGGACGTCTTCCTCAACTTCAAGAGGCAGTGCCTGAAAGAGGACTCGCTGCAGTGTGTCCCATCCTCCAATGCCTCTAGGAGTGATGAAAGGTTCCCCTGTGCCCCCACCTAATTCCTCCTGGAAAGCAATGGCTTTCTCCTTCCACAGTCAGTGTGCAGATGGAAAGACCATGCAAAGGGCACAGGCAGGGTTGCAGTAGTTGTTTAATGAGTCTGAAGAATGAGAATGAGTCTAAAGAATGTGATCATTCCAAGTGGAGGCCCCCAGCGTGGGGAGCAGAAGGAGCAGACAAGAATGTGTTCCCCATTTCCTGTGGCAGAGTTCCCACAGGGCATCTGTTGACCTGCCCATCAAAGGGAGACAGGCTAGCAGGTTCCTCCAGGCCGGTTTCTGAGGTCTTCACAACAAGGCTTTAAGGGAAGCACAAGACATCAAAGAAAAGATAGAAAAAGGGTGAGAGGAAGACCGGAAAGGTAAATATTGTCTGTGTTTTCAGAGACACCAGGTTGGCGTCTTCACATCTGTACTTGCAGGGAGAGTCAGAGATGGTCAGCTGCTTTTAAAAAAAATGGCATGAAGTCTGATCCTCTGTCCAGCACCATGTTCTGAGTTCCAAGGGGTCCTTACGGGGAGCCGTTGTCAGCATGTTTAGCAGGGGGGGCATCTGCTGCCACAGTAGCGGCTGGAAATGCAGGAAAGGTCACAGCAGCCAGAGTTGATGGGCACTCCATCACAGCTGAGGATGCTGCCAACGGCAGCAGAGGTGGAGGATCCCACAACGGTGTTCTGTGGGAAGGAGCTGAGGATGGGGCCAGGCAGGGTGACCACCACGGGGGAGGGCTCAATGACGACGGTGGAGTTCTGGCACTGCCTGACACAGGGCTCATTGCAGCTGTTGGCCAGTGGGGTGGGGCCACAGGGCCGGCAGGGTTGGCACGGCTGGCACTGGTCGTAGCAGGACATGTCTTGGGTTCAGAGGTGCGCCTGCGAGACAACCAAGTGAGGAAGCAAAACAACGGGTTGTATGAGGAACAGCCTGTCACAGCACCATGAGAGAGAGAAAGAACATGCAGGGCTGGGAGACGGAGGCTGTGCCAAGAATGTGAGGACTTCTTGGCCTCATTCTGACAGGGCCCAAAAAGAGCCACCAGCTCCTACGCAGCTACTGCCTGGACCCTGAGTCCAGAAGCCACCTCAGCAGAGTCCCAGCCTCCCTCCATGTCTAACCTTCTCCCTGCTTCCCCCTCCCATGACAAGCAGCCCCATGAGCTGGCAGAGAACAAAGCTGGTATCAGCTGAGAGGTCAGCTGAAGTGAGACCCCCTTTTAGAGACAGTGGAAAAGAAGGTTCTTCAGACTCACCTGACTCCCAAGGAGAAGGAGGCAAGAGAAGTGGATGAGAGAGTGAGGAGCTGGGCTGGCTTTTATCATGCACCTTAACTGCCCCAGGCTGCCAGAGGCATCCTTTGCAGAGGTGATTCTTTGCTGACAAGCTCATCTTGAATGCAAAACATCCCGAGCAATGCTATGAGCTATGTTTTGGCTTCCTGGATTGCTGTCTTTCCATTTCCTGCTTTATGCCAGGCACACTCCCCAGTGGAGGCATCTTTTACATGACAGGATGAGAGGCCCAAGCATTTCCAGTGCAAAACACATCAGTGTGGGCAGAGTACTCATTTTTACATGCTGCAAGATTCAAGTAAAGGTCACTTGAGTCAGAGTAAACAGCTAGCTTAGACTGCACACACACAAATCTAGACCTCTAGGCATCTAGAGTTAATGGAAAAGACTCAAGATGTGCAATGAGAGGCTGTCTACACTGTCCAGGGCAACTACAGAGGTGTTGGACTTTAAAGAAACATCTTGTGCAAGTCCTTCTTCCAAGTGTTCAGAATGGCTGAGGGAAGACTGATCTGCACTTGGTGGGAGCTGGACATGCAGCTGAGAGTAACATACCCAGCTTGATTCCATTCGCCCACAGAAAAGCCCTTTCCCTGCTATACATCTGTCCCAGAGTACCATGGACACAGAAATGGGTTTTAGCCATGGGATGGAGGTGCTTGTAGGCTCTGGTAGGGCAGCTTGTGGGTTCTCTTCAAATCACATGATGAAGCAAACCACACACATGTGACCAGGTAGGAAGGCCCTACTGTGAGCTTATGCTAGCTGAGGAGTTCAGAGGCCACCATTGGTCAATTGCAGGATCAGTGTCTCCAGAAAAATTATTCATCCCATTTACCATGGACATCTGCTCTGCGATGGCATAAGTCCCATGTGTGAGCTGCTGTCTCTTCACTGACTGTGGGAAGAGTCTGTAGAGTCTGTTAAAGCAGGTCCAAAGGAGGGCCATAAGAAATCGTAGAAGGATTGGAACACCTCTCCTGTGAAGAAAGGCTGAGAGAGGTGAGGCTGTTCAGCCTGGAGAGAAGAATGGTCCAGGGAGACCTTCTTGAGGGCTTTCAAAGGGGGCTTATAAGAAAGAGAGAGAAAGAAGTTGTGCCACGGCCTGTAATGAAAGGACAAGGGTCAACGGCTTAAAACCAAAAGAGGGTAGATTTAGATTAGATATAGGTAAAAATTTTTTTATGGTGAGGGTGGTGAGACACTGGAAGAAGTTGCCCAGAGATGGTGTGAAAGCCCAGTCATTGAAAGTATTCAAGGTCATGCTGGATGCATCTCTGAGAAACCTGATCTAGTGACAGATGTCCCTGTGCACGGCAGGGGGATGGGACTAGATGGTCTTTCATGGTCCCTTCCAACCCAAACCATTCTATGATACTATGATTCTATGAATTACGCTGGTAACAAAGATGACTCTGTGAGGTCCTTCTCGCCAGGACAGTGAGTTTGGGCTGAGAGAGTCTCTACACGAAGATGTCTTTGGAATCTGAGTTGGTCCCACAAGGCTGGAAGGATATACCCCTTGAAAGGATCTTGATCCATGTCACTCACAACCCTTAAATTACCTATATTTACTAAGACTGAGATGCAAAGCATGGCACTGGAATCAGAAGAGAATCCTTCTGGCTTGAGAGCTCATTTGGGCAGCATGCATGGCAGGATGCAGCAGCACTCATTAGGTTTGTCTTCTGTCCACAGAGGACCCTCTTGGAAGAGTGAGGTCAAGTGGTAAGAACTAGAATGTGTTTGGCAATGTGAAGTAAGACTGTCTTTGCAAATGCCTGCTAAACTGGGAAGAAGGAATTTGAAGTAGGTATGGAGTGGGAGGTCTAGCACAGACTGAAGAGCAGTGATGTCACAAGGTGCGTAGGGGATACTGGCAGGGGAGGCTCTCAGTACCCAGAGGTGGTGGGCACTCCATCACAGCTGAGGGTACTGCCAACAGCAGCGGAGGTGGAGGATCCCACAACTGTGTTCTGTGGGAAGGAGTTGAGGATGGGGCAGGGCAGGGTCACCTCCACAGCAGGGGGCTCAATGACAATGGTGGAGTTCTGGCACTGCCTGACAGAGGGCTCATTGCAGCTGTTGGCCAGCGGGATTGGGCCACAGAGTCGGCAGGCCAGGCACTCGTTGTAGCAGGACATGTCTCTGGGCTGGATGAGCACCTGGTAGAGAGGAGAGGAAGGAAGCAGAGCACAAGGGTGGGTGAGGAGCAGCCTGGTTACCCTGTCACAAAGACCCAAGGCCACTGCTGAGTAGGGAGCTGGAAGCTGGGCCAGAAGCCACATGCTCTTCATTGCCCTAGAAAGAGCAGCCTGACCGAAGGAGGCTCTCTCGTAACTAATAAACTAAAACCTACCACAGTCGAGTCTCAGCCTCTCTCTAAGCAGACCTTCTCCACACTTCTCTCTCCTATGACAAGATGCTCCAAGCCACAGCAAAGGACATAGCCACTATCAGCTGAGATGTCTATCAAGGACAGATCTCACTTTGGAAATGAGGAGAAGGGGCTTCAAACTCACCTGGTCCCCAAGGAGAAGGAGGCCAGAGAAATGGATGAGAGACCAGGGACTTGGGCTGCATTTTACATGTGCCCTCCATTGCCGCAGCAGCAGAGGCACCCTTTGCAGAGGTAACAATTTTTGCACACACTCATCTTGAATGCAAAAAAATCACAGCTAATGATATGGGCTGTGCTTTCATTTCCTGCACTGCTGTCTTTTCATTTCCACATTTGTGCCATGACCATTCCCCAGTGAAGGCTGCTTCTTAGTGCTGGCACTAAAGGCCCCAGGATTTATAGGGCAGGAATGCAGCAGTGCAGGCAGAGTCAGCTCAAGTGCTGGACACATCCAGTGCAGGCAAGTGACATCAGCCTGGATCACTCTTGGGGATTATTTGAAGCTTTGTCCTCAGGAAGAAGCTCAAGCCATTCTCAGGTAGAAGCCCAAGGGTTACTATATATGAGGATGTGCCATGTCCAGTCTATCTCTCTCCGTCCCTCCTCAGCACACCCCAATGGTCACTGTTTGCCTTCCCAGGTGTGTGCGTTGTGCTGCTAGATTTTGACCTCATCCTCCCTAACACTGCCCTCAGGAAAAAACTGTGGCCGGTTTTGACTCGACCCTAGTCTATGCAGTCTGTGAGAACACAAATAATGCCGTAGGCATGCCCTTCCCCAGAACACTCAAGCTCTGCTGCTGTTGTGCCCACATGTCCTCAGCAGAAGCCACGGTTGATTGTGTTCCTACGTATGTTTTTGTCTAGTGTGGTTTTCTGAGCAGCTGTGTTTGTATGAATGCACATGGGAGCACAAATTTCTGCATGATTCCATGCCAGTGTGCCTGAGCCTGTGTGTATGTGTCCTTGTGTGTCACTCATCAAGAGGGCATGTGTTGGTTATGGCAGGGATACTGTCCACTGCCCTGTCCATGAGCACCACAGAGCAGCATGTTCCCAGGATTAGAAGGAGCCCGAGTGCAGCTGAGCGGTGATGGCACCAGCCTGCTGGAGATCCGCCCAGGGGAGAGGTACTGAAATGCAGCCCCGGCCTTCTGAGATCTCCTTCTTCTGCCTCTCCACAGCTGACACTCTGCTGCTGCCCATTTCATGCCACAACAAGGATGGTTTCACTCCAACCCTGATCCTTAGTTGAAATCAGTGTGACAATATTAGGAGTGCCTCAGCATGGCTGGCAGTCCCTGCTCCCTGCCTTTCCAGGCGAGGACACAGCCTCTCTCCCCAGTGCTACAGAGTTCAAAGGATGGGGATTGCTTTCTGGGCAAGGAGAAAGGCTGAGGAATGCTGCCTACCTTGTGCTGGCCTTTGCTGGGTGCATGTTTCCAATGCAGTGTCTGTGGTGCCTGGGGTGGGACACAGCCCTCTCTCATGTCCATGTCAATATCAAATGGGCTTGTGCAGCACATTGACCTGGTGCCATGTCAGGCAGGGGCTGAGACCTTGGATCAAACAGGTCCTGAATGAAAGGAACATGAAGCCTGACATCGCTGTGCTGTGAGTGGAAGGACAGACCCTGTGGCTTGCGCAGGAAAGCCAAAGAACTGATGACAGCTTTGATGTTCTTGACCAGAATGTTCATGCCCCCTACTGGAATCTCAGTCTGAGTGCCCAGCAACTGTCCCTGGGAGGCAAGGGACATGTGATTCAAGACCGAATCCCACAAAGCCAGCTGCTTTCCCACAGGGATGTCCAGAACTGACCTCTTCCTGACAAGGGCTGTCTGTGGTGTTTAAAGTTCTTGAGCTCATCTCCCCTCCTGAATTCTCTGTCTACCTGGACTCAGGTCCAACTTGGAGACAGGTTTCCCTCCTTCTCTATCGTGACTTTGGTGACATCATTTTCAGGAAGCTCTGCTGGGACAGATCAGCCAGGGCACGTTCCCCTCTCTGTGGAGCTGCTTCTGAGCTGAGGCTGTAGTGTATCTGAGGGCAAAGCTCATTGCTTTCTCATGAGGTAACAGGCACTGTGGACAAGGAAAAGGCAAGGGATGTGTGTAGCTAGAGTTTAGCAAGACCTTTGTCAGTCTCTCTCACACTTCCATTATGACCAAATTCATAGAATCATAGAATCTTCATGGTTGGAAAGGACCTTTGAGATCATCGAGTCCAGCCATACACACACAAAAAAAAAAAAGAAAAAAAAAACCAACAAAGTAAACCCCTACAATCTCTGTCACTAGAGCATGCCCTGAAGTGCCAAATGTACACATTTCTTAAACACCTCTAGGGATGGTGACTCAACCACCTCCCTGGGCAGGCTGTTCCAGTGCCTGACCACTCTTTCAGTAAAGTCATTCTTCCTAATATCTAATCTAAACCTCCCCTGCCGCAACTTCAGACCATTTCCTCTGGTCCTGTCATTATTCACCTGGCAGAAGAGGCCAACACCCACCTCTCTACAACCTCCTTCCAGGTAGCTGTAGAGGGCAATGAGGTCTCCTTTCAGTCTCCTCTTCTTCAAGCTAAACATGCCTAGCTCCCTCAGCCTCTCCTCATATGCCCTGGTCTCCAGACCCCTCACCAGCCTGGTACCTCTCCTCTGGACACAATCCAGCACTTCTATGTCCCTCTTGTACAGAGGGGCCCAGAACTGAACACAGCACTCGAGGTGAGGCCTCACCAGTGCCCAGTACAGAGGCACCATCACTTCCCTACTCCTGCTGGCCATGATATTCCTGATAGAAGCCAGAATGCTGTTGGCCTTCTTGGCCACCTGGGCACACTGCTGGCTCATGTGAAGCTGGCCGTCCACCAGCACCCCCACGTCCTTTTCTGCTGGGCAGCTTTCTAGCCACTCTTCCACAAGCCTGTAGCGTTGCTTGGGGTTGTTGTGACCAAAATGCAGGACCCAGCACTTGGCCTTATTAACCCTCGTACAGTTGGCCTTGGCCCATCGATCCAGCCTGTCCAGGTCCCTCTGTAGAGCCTTCCTACCCTCAAGCAGATCAACACTCCCACCTAGTTTGGTGTCATCTGCAAACTTACTGAGGGTGCACTCAATTTCCTCATCCAGATCATTGATAAAGATATTAAACAAAACTGGCCCCAAAACTGAGCCGTGAGGGACACCACTGGTGACCGGCCACCAAGAGGATTTCGCCCCATTAATCACAACTCTCTGGGCATGGCCATCCAGCCAGTTTTTAACGCAGCGAAGAGTACACTTGTCTGTGCCATGATTCGCCAACTTCTCCAGGAGAATGCTGTGGGGGACGGTGTCAAAGGCCTTACCAAAGTCCAGATAGACAATGTCCACAGCCTTCCCCGCATCCAGAAGGCAGGTCACGTGGTCATAGAAAGAGATCAGGTTAGTTAAGCAGGACTCCTCTTTCCTAAACCCATGCTGGCTGGCCCTGAGATTCATCCCCAAATTGGAGATGAATGGGTTCAGTGAGAGGATGATAAGGCGGGTGGAAATTGGCCGGACTAGCAGGCACAAAGAATTGTTACCAGTGGTGCAAAGCCTAACTGGAAGACATATACTACTGGGGTCTTTCAGGGATCAGCAGTAGGAGCAATACTCCAATGTTTTCATGAACACAATGAGTAGTGGGAAGGTTGGTACTTCCTGTAAGTTTGGGGATGACACCAAACCACAGGGAAAATCATAGAATTATAAAACGGTTTGGGTTAGAAGGGACCTTAAAGATCATGTATTTCCATCTAGTTCCCGTGTCATGGGCAGGGATGCCTCCCACCAGACCAGGCTGCTCAAAGCCCCATCCAGCCTGGTCTTGAACACTTCCAGGAACGGGGCATCCACAACTTCCCTGGGCAATATGTTCCAGTGCCTCACCACACTCACAGTCGATAATTTCTTCCTAATATCTAATCTAAATCTCCCCTCTTCCAGTTTAAAACCTTTACCACTTGTCCTATCATTACACTCCCTGATAAAGAGTCCCTCCCCATCTTTCCTGTAGGCCCCCTTTAACTACTGGAAGTCTGTTGTAAGGTCTCCCAAGAGGCTTCTCTTCTCCAGGTTGAACAACCCGAACTCTCTCAGCCTGTCCTCATATGAGAGGTGCTCCAGCCCTCTGATCATCTTTGTGGCGCTCCGCTGGACCCATTCCAATAGGCCTATGCCCTTCTTGTACTGAGGACTCCAGAGCTGAACACAGTACTCCAGATGAGGGTCTCACCAGTGTGTAATAGAGGGGCAGAATCACTTCCTTCAGCCTGCTGGCCATGCTTCTTTTGATGCAGCCCAGGATGCAGTTGGCTTTCTGGGCTACAAGTGCACATTGCTGGCTCTTGTTGAGCATCTCATCCAGCAGCAGCCCCAAGCCCAAGTCCTTCTCTGTCTGCTTTCAAGCGTTCTCCACCCAACCAGTATTTGTGCCTGGGATTGCCACAACCCAAGTGCAGGACTTTGCACCTGTACCTGGTTGAACTTCACGAGGTTCGCATGGGGACACCTCTCAAGCTTGTCCAGGTCCCTCTGGATGGTATCCCTCCCTCCAGTGTGTTGACACTGTGGTACGCTGATCTATGTTAGCCAGACTGTTCCCAGCAGGTCCAGGAAGTACCTGTTCCAAGAAAACTGAGAAGGTGGCCTAGACTGTGGAAGTCCACTGCTACAGGAGTAGAGGCAATGAAGAGCTGCTGAAACGTGGGGATTTGTAGTTCAGTAACAGGCTAAAAGAAGTAATGAGAAAAGGAATATGTTTCTCAGTGAGCTTGTGCAGTCCGCAGCAAGGTATTCAAGGCTGAGCTGAACATGGCTTTCATCAATCTGATCTAATGGGAGGCTGTTCTAAGGTGCAGGGTGATCTAGATGACCTCTGGAGGTCCCTTCTTACCTACAGCCTGACTCTGTGATAGCCTCCCTGCCCCCCGGCCTTCCCCCGTTCTCCCTGACCCACCCATGGGCACATTTGTCCTTGCACTCCCTCTGCCCCAAAACCACTTTTAGGCCTTAGGCTCTGACTGCAGAATGGCAGCTCTCACTCCCAGCCGCAGGAAGTGAGTGGCTGCTGGTTCCAGCCCCTGGGCTTGGAGAGAGCTCTGGGAAGCTGGTCCATGTGCTGGGCCAAGGCCCCGCTGCTGTGCCAGGCTGCAGCTGGTGCTGTGCAGGCTTCTTCTTGCTGGAGGATGGGGAGAGTCCGTTTCCCAGCTGGGCAAAGTGGTGCTTGTGCGGAGCCCCTGAGTGCTTGGAGCCTGGGCGAGTCCGAGGAGAGGAGAGGAGAGGAGAGGAGAGGAGAGGAGAGGAGAGGAGAGGAGAGGAGAGGAGAGGAGAGGAGAGGAGAGGAGAGGAGAGGAGAGGAGAGGAGAGGAGAGGAGAGGAGAGGAGAGGAGAGGAGGTGGTGTGGCCAGAGCAGGGAGTCGGGGCTGGCGGGGGGCAGCAAGGTGCAGGCAGCGAAGCGGCGGGATGTGGCCGTGCTGGGATGCAGGGCTGGCGGGGCTGGTGGCGCTGCTGCTGGGTGCGTGGGGCTGGCGGCGGTGGATGGGGCCGGGGCTGTGCCCGGTGGGTGCCGCAGGGAGCCCAGCGCCAACTCTTCCCTCCCCTTCTTCTGCCTCTCTTTACCACTCCTGACTCTCTACCATCTTTTGTGCCACTTCCCAACCCTCCGACTCCCCTCTTCCTCTTCTCCCTCTTTCTTCACCACCTCTGTCAGTACGAGCCTCCTGGCATGTATGCCTCATTTTCATGCACCCTCTCCTTCCCCTGTGCATTCTGCTGTTCTTGTTGCTTTCAAGATAGCCCTCTCTCCTTCACTGTAACAACCTCTGCTCCCTCTCTGCTCTTTATCCACCCACCCACCCATCTTCTGGTCCATCTATCCATGCGTCTACCATCTCTAACCCCTCTTCCTACTCCCCGAGACCCCTCTCTCACCTTTCCCTCTGCTTCCTTAATATCCATAACCACAAATTGACTTTTCTGCACCGTGCCATTATTCCATATATCCTCTGATCTCCCTGTGCTTTCAGCATTTATTCTTCTCAATTCAACCCTTCATCCTTCACTGTAACACATCCAGCTCTTCTGTCTCCTTTTCTTCTCTCCACCAATGCATCAATCCATCCATCCATCCCTCCCTCCACCTGGCTTTCATTCTATCTCTGTATGCATCCATTACAAAGTCCCTTGCGGACTTGTCCCATTGCTCCACAAACCCACACCAGCATCACTCTCGATGACCACATTGTCCCCATTTGTTCCAGTCCAGCTCTATCCACATGCCACTCTTTCTGACGATTTTTCTGGGAAAAAGAGCCATCAGAGCTGGGTGCTCTTAGGTGATCTTTGGCCTTTTCTTATCCTTTCTCAGCAGTGGCTGTGGGAAGAGACCAGGTGAAGCAGGAGCCGTCGGCAGAGACCAGCAAGGGCACTGCCATCAGCATCAACTGCTCACACCCCAATAAAAAGACCAGAGTTCATCTACTGGTACTGTCAGCTCCCAGGGCGAGGCCCCGCACTGCTCCTGAGCACTCTCAAAGACTCCAAAGAGCTGCGGGACCCGCCGGGGCGGCTGTGGGTGTCGGCAGACCGCCGCTCCAGCGCCCTGTGGCTCGCACGGCCCCGGCGCGGGGACGCGGCAGTGTATTACTGTGCCGTGGGTCTCCCACGGGGAGAGGAGCCGGGGCTGCGGCCGGGCAGGAACCGGCGCGGGCGGGGCCGGGCGTGTGTGTCGGGGCCGGGGGGACAGCCCCGGGCGGGCCCGCCAGGGGGCGCTGCCGCTCCGCCCGCCGGGGCCGCCTTGCCCCAACCGGCCACAACCGGCCCCTCGCCTCGGGCCTCTTCCCCCGCCTCACCGGCCCTGGCAGCGGCAACCCCGCACTCCCAGCGGGACGCACACAGAAATCCCCCGCCACACTGCCCCCGCCGCCTGGGCAGGAATGGCGCCCGGAGCGCTGGCCGTGTCCGGCGGGGCCCGGCAAGGAGCGATGGCAGCCGCCGGCCCCGCTGGCGCCCGGCCAGGAGCAGCGTCTTTCTGCTCCGCACAGGGCGGTGGGCAGCAGGAATCCTCCTGCCCACGGGCAGACGCCCAGCCCTCGCTCCTGCCGCACGGACTGCCCACTGCTGACATGGAACATACAGGGCCTCTTCTCGGCCTTTTGACTTTCCCCACGAGGATGACGAGGGAACCCTGAGCAGCTGCTTTCCTCTGCTCTGCAGCCACGGGGACTCCAGAGCAGAGTTGCCAATGCCAAATGGTCCTTAGAAAAGGACAATCAGAAAGGGTTTCACACTTGCTTTATTAAAGCTCAGATATGCATTGAAAAACTGAGTCCTCCAGCTCCAGAATTTCACACACCTGCCCAAATGCTCCTGCTGGCGTTACAAAGTCATTGCATGGGGTCAGGAGTTCAAGCTCCTCCGTGGCAGGAGAAAGGGGTGTTGAGGTCAGAGGCACCTTCAAGCGCTCCCCACAGGTGCTTAGTGGTGAGACCAGGAGCTTGTTTGACAGGATTCAGGACCTTTGCAGTTGGGGCCCAGGAGGCAGGGTAAACACTTGACCTGGACAGACTGAGCGCAGTCTCAAGGCATGCCAGGTTCCTCCTTGAGGAGTGAGTCAGAATGGGATTTGCTGAGTTGCCCTAAGGGGCTGGAGGTCTGAGGGGAGTAAGAGCTGGCAGGAGGCCTGTGGCAAGAGACTATGGGCTCCAGCCAGTCCCTGTGTGACTGGAGTTCCACACAGAACTCTGTGTGGCTCGAGCAGCTGACAGAGCCTCAAACTCATGGGCAGAGGCTTCTGAGTCACACAGGGAAGGATCAGCCCTGCTCTCTGTCCCAACTGGACTTGATAACTGTGTTCCCAGGGATCTCCTGGCAGGTGACAAACAAGGCAGAGCAACAGGCATGGCCAGGCCAGCACATGCATCTGATACATGGTCACATGGGATTGGCCCCTCTTATTGCTGTCTCTGTCTTCCCATGCTTGCTCCTGGCCAAATTGCCTTGATCCTTCCCTTTCCCTGTCTCTGCTGCTTCTCCGAAACATCCCATGTCTTCCACAAACTAGAAAAAAAAATTTCCACTTCACAGAATCATAGAACGTGTTGGGTTGGAAGGGATCTTTGAAGGTCATCTAGTCCAACCCCCCTGCAGGAAGCGGGGACATCTTCAACTAGATCAGGTTGCTCAGAGCCTCATCAAGCCTGGCCTTGAATGTCTCCAGGGATGGGGCCTCCACCACTGCTCTGGGCAACCAGTTCCAGTGTCTCACCACCCTCATTGTAAAGAACTTCTTCCTCATGTCAAATCTAAACCTACCCTGCTCTAGCTTAAAACCATTGCCCTTTGTCCTATTGCTACATGCCCTTGCAAAGAGTCTCTCCCCAGCTTTCTTGTAGGCCCCCTTCAGGTACTGGAAGGCCGCTATAAGGTCTCCCCGGAGCCTTCTCTTCTCCAGGCTGAAAAACCCCAAATCTCTCAACCTGTCTTCATAGGAGACGTGCTCCAGCCATTGGATCATCTTTGTTTCCCTCCTCTGGATCTGCTCCCACAGGTCCATGTCCTTCTTGTGCTGAGGGTTCCAGAGCTGGAAGTGGAATCCCATAAGGTGTTTGATCCCCCTGAAGGTGGAAACATCCCTGAGTTTATAAGATGATCCTCTCTTCTCACCCTTCTGGAGGGTGTCGTCTTCAGGCAAAGGGGCAGACCGTTATACCTGAAGGGATGGGCAGTAGATGTCTGTGAAGCAGAGGGCTGTGCTGGATGTCCTCCAGCCAGAGAGAGGTTGTCTGACTCTGGGTGGGATGGTTACAGCAGGTGCTGTTCCCAGAGACATTTCCCTTGAAGGGCTTCATCCATGGCCTAGGGAGAAGGGAGAGAATACTCCTGTGGCAAAAGAGACACAGATACTGTTCCTGGGTGTGTCTTGTCTGTTCCTGGTTCTACCTCTTTTCAGACACTACGGAGGAACAGAGACCACATGAGTGGCTACAAATGGGTCTTTCTTCAGGTGGTTGCAGGCCCCTGTCTCCGGCTGGGCACTGCATGGCAGGAGCAGGTCACCATGGACCCTGCTCCCATGCTGGGGCTGGTTGGGCTGGTTGTGACCTCCAGGAGGAGCAAAAAGCAGGAAAACAACCTGCAGCCTCCTAGACTAGAACTGGCCTTCTTCAGCGTTCAAAAGAGAAGCTTAAGAGAGACCTGTTCCTAAGACATGACTGGAGCATGAAAAGCCAGATGGAGCCAGACACTTCTTGAGCACAGTGACAGAGCGAAAGGCAATGGACATGATCTGGAACAGGGGAAATTCCTACTGAAAATTTGGAATTGTGGAGTTTTTTGATGATGAAGGCGCAGCATGGCTGTAGATAGATCCCACTAGGAATGGGTGTCTGCCTCCAGAGTCTTGACTAAAATACCATGAGCTGGAGATAGTACCAGAAGGTAAAAGGGGATAGAATGTGTGATGTTATGCCCCTTCAAATGCTGGGAACCCTGAGTTATGGAGCCTGAGGTGGAGATCGAGTTGGGACTTAGCGCATAGTGCAAATCCTGCCCATGCTGAGATTCATCTTAGGCATTGTCATCTCTGGAGTTTTCATGGCATTTCCTTAGAAATAAACCGCTCCCAATTTCTACTGTTCAGCAAAAGGGCATTTATATGAAAGCACAGTGCTTCACTCCTAGATCAAGACAAGGACGTGTTTGTGGCAGCGTTGCCAAGTTTGCCAAGTGATATATACAGCTCAGCACAGCACAGGTCTGGGCCTACTCAGGTCAGGTTAACTTAACGACAATGAGCGGTTGGTTCTCTCTGCCATGAGTGGTGCATGGGATCACTCTGGAGTTCCTGTGGCAAGGGGGTGGGAGTAGGGGTCCCCACCTGCAGTACCCCCACCCCTTCACATGCCCTTTCAGCTGTGGGTGCGGGGCTGCCCTATCCCCATCCCTCACAGTGCAGCACTCCAATGGGTGTCCCATGTGCTCCCTGGGAGCGCAGGTGACCCACTCATGCCTAGTTCTGTTCCCTCCTGGTCCCTTACACTTTACCCTAGTGTAGGAGTCTGTTGTCCTTGATATCTCTGGGTTTGTTGCATCTACACAGCAGTTCTGGAGCCAGGTTCCTTGCTCATACTGTGGGTTGTCCTACCAGAACTGGACACAGCCAGAAGCCCCGGGCTGCTGGATGGTTCCTGTCCTAACTGGGGAGGACTCCACTGTGAGCTCGCTGGAACAGAGCGAGTCCCTTTCCACGACTGGGACCCCCAGATTCCCCAGGAACTCTTCATGGGGAAATGCTGAGAATGCCACTGGCTGAGGGAGCCACAGGTGTTGCTGTTGGAGGAAGGAGAAACCCAGAACCTTTGCTCCCCCAACAGCGTTGTTTCCAGCAGCTCTGTTATCTCGGGTCTGGGAGGGGGTTTTCTGACTCTCTCTCACTCCACAAACAGGTGGGTTGGTCTCAACATGCAAGTCAGATCTCTCATCCTCACGGCCTTCCTGGGGCAACTGCTGGGTAAGTCCTGGCTTTCTATAAATGCATCCTTCTTCTCCCAAGGCTTGCCAGGTTGATCAGGATCATGCAGAGAACTACTCCTTAACTAGAAAAAAATGCTGGGAAATATTGACTCACATTTTTGGATTTCAACCTGTTCTCTCAAGATCCTCTTTCTTTTGGATATGAAAAGAAAGAAGAGAGATACCTGCTTTTCTCTCACCTTCATGCCTTTCTCTCTGACTTTCGCTCCTGATCCGCGTGCTGTCGCCATAGGAGATCTCAGCTCTCATTTTTGCATGAGAGCACTCTCACATTTTCCCTTTCCAATGCAAATTGGCAGAACTTGTCAACACTGCCTGGAGGACATTTATGCTCTCATCCCACTGGCATTACCAGGGCATCCCATTATGCCTCCTGGCTGGCACATGCCTGACATGCCTTCCAGTTTTCTCCTGTCTGTTTACACAACCAGGGCTGTTTACAGAGCTCCGAGCTGCTGCCCAAAACTCCTCTCCACCTGGATGTCCCCAGAACTCAGGATTTTCCTACAGGACAAGGGAGAGGCAACCTTCTCTGCCTGGGTCTTGCTTCCACTCCTGGTTTGTTTCCCAGAGCCCTTCCCTGCTGAGCTGCTGACCTTCGCTTTCTTCCAGGCACCATGGGCCAGGTCACTGTCACCCAGCAAGAAGGACAAGTCACAGTGAAGCAGGGAGACAACTTTCAAATAACATGAACCTACCAGACTTCCAGCTATTATGGCTTGGTCTGGTACCAGCAGAGGAAAGGCCAAGGTCCCCAGCTGGTCTGTTATCAGGCAACTGCTGTCCGCAAGCCCAGTGGCCGTCTCACCACCGTGCTGAACACCATGGAGAAATACAGCCTCCTGCAGCTGGAGGAAGTCGGGCTCTTTGACAGTGCCTTGTACCTCTGTGCAGTGCGTGACACCCCGGTGCAGGGAGCTTCCTTGGCTGTGGAAGAGCCCAGGGGATGGAGGAGATGTGTCTGTGCAAGGCTGAGGGTGGGGGAAGGGGCTGTCAGGTGTGCCCTTGCAGCGCTGCTTCCCCTGTACACGCAGGGGAAGTGCCCTCGGGGGTCCGTTCCACACATCAATTTATGCAACCATGGCCTTAAATATTCCCATACCACACTACATGAAGGCACACTCTTCGTATTGCCAATGCTTTGGACGTTCTGCTGTCTGATTAAACAGCACACACTTGAACCATTGCATTTATATATTAGCTATTTGTTTATCTTCACCACTATTAATAACCGCAGGCACATCCATCCTCCCTGACACCCACTGGGTTTGTCTTGTCTCAAGATGGAGACACCTTAAAGCTGGTTCCATTTTGTTATTTCCCTCTTGAACATTGGCCATGGCGGTTGATGTAAAGAGATGCTGTGCCTTTTCTTCTCCTAGGCAGATCCCAGCATGGGGCATCCATGGGTCTTCATTCCCCTGTTCTCGCTGGGGGCGTTAAACATTCTAGTGGGAGCTGGTCAGTTCCTCCACCTCATCTGCTGTGATGAACTGGCACTTTTGGTAGCAAGTGTCCTGGATCTGCTCAGTCACAAATGAGTGCCTGAGCACTGCTCTCTTCCCCCAGAGGGATTTTCTTTCCCTTTTGTCCCTGTGCATAGAGGTGGCTCCTCAAGGGAAACATCTCCATGAACAGTAGCTGCTGCAGAAGCTCCCCACACAGGGACAGGCATTGCCCCTCACTCTGCTGGGTTGAGGGAGACACTCAGCACAGCCCTCTGCTTTACAGACAGTCCCTCTCCAAGCTTCACATAGGCACACGTGTGACCTCTAAATGCCTTTGCTAGCCAGGGTCCTGTCCCCTGGGCAAGCACACGGTCTACCCTAGTACAACAGCACAGTCCAGGGAAAGGCTGCATTGCTGTTGACAACAGGAACATTGGGTGCCCCTGACGTGTAACTGTCATCATCCCCTTGGGAGCTGCAGGCTCCAGTCCCTGAGAAGGAAATGCCAGGCTACAGTGACTTGGGCCCACAGCAGGAGCCTGTAAGGTTTTACATTTCAGGTGCAATTGGGTAGGCTAGAGCAAGAAAGCAAGAGCAGGAAATAGGAATGAAGACGACCCCAGTCCAGGTCAGGCAGTGTGCACACCATGGGTTCAGGTGCTCATGGATGACTTTCACCACCTCATTGTCTGCTACAGGAGGAAAATGGCTGGGCACAAGCAAACCAGGACACGTGTGGGCTGTATGGAAGACACGTTTTTGATGCAGGCAATCCATGAACAGACTATGACAGAGGCTCTCTGTGATCTGCTACTCACAAATGAGGAAGAACTGTTGGATGATGTAAAGTTCAAGGTCAACCTTGCCTGCAGTGACCAGGAGACTGTGGAGTTTAAGATCCTCAGAGAACTGACCAAGACAAACAGGACAACTACTGCAATGGACTTCAGAAGAGCACATCTTGCAGTGGTAAGGAACCGACCGGCTTGGCAAGATGCCCTGGGAAACTTCCCCAAGGCAGGGAGGTCTCAGAGGAGCTGGCTAATCTTCACAGAGAGCCTCCTCAGAGCACAAGGATGGTCCTCTGCAAAGTGGATTTTAAAGCACAGCTGGAGTGGAAAATTGAGAGATGTGAAGGGAATCAAGAAAGGTATTTCTGGGCCTATTGGCAGCAACAGGATGGCTAAGTAGATTTGGGCTCATTACTTGGTAAGGAAGTGGATCTGGAGACAAATGACATGTACTCGATGTCTCTTTCTCCTCAGCTTTTACTGGTATGGCTTCTTCTCAGGGCTACCATATCCCTCACCCTCCCCACAGACTCTATGGGAATGAAGCAGCACCCACAGTAGAAGAATAAGGAATTAAGGAGCTCGTACTACCATTTGGACGTACACAAGTTCATGGGATCACTTGGGATGCATCCAAGGGCATTCAAGGAGCTGACTGGACAGTATCTACCCAGTCCCTGGAAGGAAGATGGAGACAATACTCTCAGGAACCTTCTCTACATGCATGAAAGGCAAGGAGGGGATTGGGAGCAGCTGACATGGTTTTACTGAGGACAAATGATGCCTCACCAACCTCATTGCTTTCCATGAGGAGTTGACAGGCACTGTGGGAAGGGTAGGGGCACTGCCTGGGGTGTACCTTAAGTTCATCAAGACCTTTGACATACCCTCATGGGTGCACACACATGCACACCGAGCTATGCACACTCACAGGCATGGACACGCACAAATATGTGTGCTGTTGGGGAATTTTTATTGTACCATTTGAGGCAAGTTAAACACTTGCCTATGCTTAGAGTTAAAAAAAAAAAAAAAAAAAAAACAACCAAAAAAAACCCCAACAAACGACAACCAAATGATCAATCTATTGGCCAGAGTCCTATCACCATAAGCAGTTCTACAAGGAATCTGCAAAGATGAGTCAGAAGCCAATTCCTTATATACACTGGCAGAAGCACAGGTGCCAACTGTCATAAGTGATCTCCCTAAGGGTGCCGTCGGGGTGTGGGGCCAGTCCCAGCTCTGTAAAGGGAATGGTGCCTCAGTGATCAGTATTCACAGGGCAGCAGAGTGTGGCACACCTGGGACAAGCCAGACTCCCCACAGGCTGCAAACAATGAGGCTGGGGCACCTGAAATTATAATAACTGATCCCAGTAAAAAAGGCACTCTGCCTCTTCAAAGCATTCCTTAAAAATGTCATTTATTAGTGCCAGGACTAGAAAGAAAGAGATGATAATATAGGTAACCTTACATCCCTCGAGACGCTGGGAACACTGAGCAGATCCCATTCACAGAAGCGTTGCTCCATTTTGGTCCGTTGAGTTTTAGAGCATTTTCTTCAAAGGAAACAGTTCCATTCATCATTTCAACTGTCAAATGCTACAACTCTGCCAGTTGTTTATTGCAGGTGAAAAACTACGAGCAGCTTTCCCATCCTTGTTTCTTAGGGTGGAAACCAAGGGGTTGAGCAGGGGAGTAAGAATGATGCAAAGAAGAGCCACTGCTCTGCCTAGCGACCCTTTGGAGGGGGCTCCCATGTACGTGGAGACACACGTGCCATAGAAACAGGCCACAGCAGTGAAATGGGAAGCACGGGTTGAGTCAGCTCAGTGCCTGCCTTCTGCACAGCAGAGCCACAGGATGATTCTTGCTCTGCACCTCTAGAGAATTGACGATGAAGTGGAAGCAGCAGAGGGTCACCTAACCAATACCGAACATGATGACATCCTTGTTGGCAGAAGTGCCAGCACAAGCCATGTCCAGGAGGAGGGGTGGCAGATGACTGAACTGGTGCATGTGCCTGGGTGCGCAGTAAACCAAGTGGGACGTGATCTTCTCATTCCCCTGCATGCTCTTTATGAGAGCAATTTGATCTCCCTCAGAAATACACCGTTTCACTGTCCCCATTTCTGTGCTGACTGCCCACAGTTCCCACAGGTTTAGCTCCAGTTTCCAGCCTCAATTCATTCAGCAGAATGAGTGACTTTTCCCTGCTGATGCCTCCAGGCCATGGCCCGAGATTTGGTGATGGAGGAAGGAGGTCACCCCAAAGCCTGTTCCCTGCATTACCACTCCTGCTATTCTGCGGAGCCAATCATCTTCTGGAACTCCACACCCACTACCCAACCACCCCAGCACAGCTCCGGCCATAGCAAGAGGAACACCCTTCCTCAAGAGCTCATAGGGCTGCTGCCCCCTCAGGGCCTCCTGCCTCTCTGGGCATCCATGAGCAGAGACAGAGCAGGGCAAGGCCTGATGCTCATTGGCAGCAGAACAGCCCGGGATGCCTTCCTCAGCTCCAAGGGATGGTTCCCAAAAGAGAAGCCCCTGCAAGCTGTCCCAACCTCCCACTCCTCTGAGAATGGAGACGGGTCTCCTTGTGCTCTCAATCCCTTCCATCCCTTCTCCTTTGGAAGCCAGGCAGTGTCCCTAGAGGGAAGGACCACGTGGACGCCAGGCTTGAATGCAACAGAACTTTAATGATTCAAAAGAGGGAAACAAAGTCATTCCACATGGAGGCCACCAATGCGTGGGGCCCCAAGGGCAGCTGTGAGTCTGCTGTCCTTGGCTATGGAGAAGTTCCCACATCATGTCTGTCATCCTGGCCCACAGAAGGAGATGAGACAGACAGTCCCTAGCAGGCTGGCATTAGGGGGACAAGGGGATCCAAAGCAAACAAGGAAAAGGGAGAGAAAGGCAAAGCCATTCTGCTGTGTTGAAAACAACATTCAAAAGATCAGTCCGCTGCCCAGCACCATGTTCTGAGTTCCTCAGGGAGTCTCTTCTTGGGGCTTTCCTATATTCTTATCAGAGGAGGGACCTTCTTCCACAGTAGCGGCTGGAAATGCCAGAGAGGTCACAGCACCCAGAGTTGATGGGCACTCCATCACAGCTGAGGATGCTGCCAACGGCAGCGGAGGTAGAGGATCCCACAATGGTGTTCTGTGGGAAGGAGCTGAGGATGGGGCCAGGCAGGGTCACCACCACGGGAGAGGGCTCGATGACAACGGTGGAGTTCTGGCACTGCCTGACACAGGGCTCATTGCAGCTGTTGGCCAGAGGTGTTGGGCCACAGGGCCGGCAGGGCAGGCACTGGTTGTAGCAGGACATGTCTCTAAGGGTAGAGGTGCACCTGGCAGAGAAGCAGGGAGGAAAGAGAGCACAAGGGTGGGTGAGGAGCAGCCTGGTTACCCTGTCACAAAGGGTCTAAGGCCACTACTGAGTGGAGAGATGGAAGCTGTGTTAAGGAGCCATATTGTTATCAATGGTCTACAAATTGGGGCCTGGCCCATGGAGGGTCTCATAATCTGTAAACCAGGGCCACCACAGCTACATCCCAGCTACTCTCTTTGCAGAACTTCCCCACACTTCCCTCTAGCATGACAGGGAGCTCCAGGACACAGAAAAGAAGAGAGGCAATACCAGCTGAGAGGTCCATCGAGGAGACATATCACTTTGGAAGAGGAGGAGAAGGAGCTTCAGACTCACCTGGTTCCCAAGGAGAAGGAGGCCAGAGAAGTGGAGGAGAGAGCAGGGACTTGGGCTGGCTTTTATACCTGCCCTTCATTGCCGCAGCACCAGAGGCATCCTTTGCGGAGGTAACAATTTTTGCACAAGCTCATCTTGAATGCAAACCATCACAGCTAATGATATGGGCTGTGCTTTGGTCTCCTGCACTGCTGCCTTTTAATTTCCAGAGTTGTACCATACCCATTCCTCAATCAAAGTTTCCTGTGATCACTGGGATGAAAGGCCCCAGGATTTCCAGGGCAGGAACGCAGCAGTGTAGGCAGAAGACTCAGTTCAAGTGCTGAGTGGGTCCAGAGGAGGCAAGTGACACCAGCCTGGGTCACTTCAGTGGGGCTGTTTGGTGTCGTTCTCTGGAAGAAGCTCCAGCCGTCCTCCGGTGGCAGCCCAAGTGCTCCCGCACATGAGGAAGTGACACTTCCATCTCTTTCGTTCCTTCCTCAGCTCACCCCGGTGGTCACTTGTTGTTGCCTCCCCAGGTGTGTGCGTTGTGCTGTTAGGTTTTTGACCCCATCCTGCCTAACACTGTCTTCAGGAAAAAACTGTGGCCTGTTTTGACTCGTCCCCACTCTGTGCAGTCTGTGAGTACACAAGTAAAGACATAGGAATGCCTGGGGCCTTGTCCTTTCCCAAATGCTCTAACCCTGCCACAGTTGTCCCCAGGTGTTGTCAGCAGGATCCACACCTGGGTGTGTTCCTGCATCTGTTCTTCTCATCTGTGCTTTACGAGCAGCTGTGTTAGCGTGGATGAATGTGGAATCACAAATTAGTGTATAATTTCATGGTGGCCTGCATGAGACCGTGTGTGCATGTGTGTCCCTGTGTGTCCCTCCTCAAGAAGCAATATGCTGCTCATGACAGGGACATTCTCCGTTGCTCTCTCCATGAGCACCAGAGAGCAGCAGATTCCCAGATTCAGAAGGCACCTGAGTGCAGCTGAGTGGTGATGGCACCAGCCTGCTGGAGATGTGTCCAGGGAAGAGGCACTGAAACGCAGCCCCTGCCTCCTGACACCTCCTTCTCCTGCCCCTCCAAAGCTTCTGCCAATTTCAGGCCACAAGAACAGTTTCCCTCCTGTTTGACTCCTTAGTTTAATTCATATTAGCAATATTGGGAGCTCCTCAGCATGGTTGGCAGTCCCCACTCCCTGCCTCTCCAGGCCAGGACACAGTTCTTTTCCCTAGTATTAGAGAGTTCAAAAGGATGGGGATTGCTTTCTGGGCAAGGAGAAAGGATGAGGGATCTTGTCCACCATGTGCTGGCCATCCCTGAGTGGATCTGCTTCCAAAGCACTATTGACTGTGTCTGGGATGGGACATAGCCCTCTCTCATGCCCAAGCCAATGCCAAACGTACTTGTGCTCTTCACAGGCGTGGTGCTGTGCCCGGCAGGGGCTGAGACCTTTTCCCAAACAGGTCCTGAATGAAAGGAACACAGAGTCTGATATCACTGCGCTGTGATTGGAAGAACAGACTCTGTGGATTTCATAGGAGAAGCCAAAGAACTGATGACAGCTTTGATGTTCATGCCCATAATGAACACTAGTGTCGGTGGTGTCTGGGGTGGGACACGGTCCTCTCTCATGTCCATGTCAATGCCAAATGGGCTTGTTCAGCACATTGACCTGATGCCATGTCAGGCAGGGGCTGAGACCTTGGATCAAACAGGTCCTGAATGAAAGGAACTTGAAGCCTGACATCGCTGTGCTGTGAGTGGAAGGACAGACCCTGTGGCTTGCACAGGGAAAGCCAAAGGGCTGACAACTGCTTTGGTCTTACAGCCTACAAGGACCTTCATGTCCCACACTGGAATCTCAGTCTGAGTGCCCAGCAACTGCCGCAGGAGGGTACAGACATTAGATTTGAGGCCACATCCACCAAAGCCTAGTGCTGTCCCACAGGGGTTTCCAAAAGGGACCCTCTTTCCGACACGGGGTGTCAAGGGTGTATGGAGTTCCTGAGCCCATCTCCCCTCCTGAATGTTTGTCTTCCTGGACTCAGGCCCAACCAGGAGACAGTGTAGCCAAGGCTTCCCCCTTCCCTTTCATGTACTTTGGTGAGCTCATTGCCAGGGAGCTCTGCTGGGACAGCTCAGCCAGGGATGACTTCCCTCTCTGTGGAGCTACTTCTGAACCAAGATTCTAGTGTAGTTGAGGGCAAAGCTCATTGCTTTCTTATTACCTTTTCAGGAGGTAACTGAGGCACTGTGGACGAGAAAAGGCAGTGGAGATGAGTATCTAGAGTATAGCAGGACCTCTGACAGCCTCTCCTGTCCTTTTTATGACCTAACTGGAGGTAATTTGGCTCAATAAGAGGATGGTAAGGTGAGAGTGGAATGTTGTTGCGGGCGGAGTGAATAACTTCACTTGTAAGAGAGTAGTGAAATGTTTATTAACATAAACCTGTGATTTAACAAAGTTAGTAGTGAATGCGACAGCGTTTTACGAGATTCGATGCCAAGGTACACTTGATTATTTACTGCATAGAGGACAGGGTCAGACAAGCTGTCAGGGAGACCCTCCTGTTGAGTCACGAGGTTCAGAAAGGACCCCCTTGCTTTCTAAACTCCTTCTCAGAGAGGAGTCTAGGTGCGGCTGGATCCAATCCTAGTCCCAGACTTGGTCAATGGTTTATGTCTAAAGGATTATATATGTGCAATCAATCCTTATATCACTTAGCTAAGATTTCAAAGTTTAGCATGCTATTAGTCACTTACTGAGAATCTGTTGCGGCAAGGAACCTCTCAGCCTCAAGGAGAAGAACCTTAAGCAAGCGTCCCCACTCAAGGGGAGGTCCTGTCATGCAGCCCGCTGCCGTGCAGAAGAGCTCAAAGGAGGGCTCTTGGGCTGTCCACTATTTATGGAGTAAGATAATTGACCTATAGTCATATTCTCATGGGAACAAGATATCTAGGTTCCCACTCCAGACAGTGTTTTGGTTATGTTGCCAGCCACCTCCCACAGTTCAAGTGCAACTCATAACAGCTCCTGCTGATGGACATGGCTTGAGCAGGAACTGGGGGGGGGAAAGGGGAGAGCACACCGCCACACTCCAGCCCGTGACTATAGTCAATTCATCTTACCTTCACAGAGTGGTGGTGCTGTCACCTCTTGCCTCTGTGCCATAAATAGTATGCTAATAGGTTTTGCATTTAGAGATTCATGGTAAGTAGACAGTGAAGCACTGCTATTTGTTATTTGTTAATTTGTATGTTTTGGGTGGTTGAAGTTGGGTATTTGTTTGGTCAAGTACCAAACTTTTATATACAACATAACTATAAGCAACAAACATATTAAAATTAGAACTAGCAAGATCACAACTGGGTGAAGCATACAATTAAAGAGTCCCTTTGCTGTTGGTGACCATCCAAGGAGAATTTCCCACCAATAGTGTTCTCCCTCCTTTTTCACTCTTTCAAAGACACGATGTATCTCCTCTGTATCATGCTGAACAGTGATTAAAGTTTTGTGTCCATTATTTCGAATTCGTTCTAGCAGCTGACACAGGTCATCATGCTGTCTTCACCAATGTAAGATTCATTCCGATAGGTGTAGTCAACAAATCTTGAATCAATGTATAATTAGATTGTAGCAACTGATAAGACATAACAGGAGCTAAATAATTGAAATCACATCCCATAATTTTAGTGAAATTACAAATACAAACATTTGAATGATTACTTTTATCTACAGTAACATTATCTACGAATATAGTATTACAAAGCGTTCTCATACAAACACATCCTTTTCTAACATATATAAGTACAGTTTCAGGATTTTCATCAAGGTGTATCTAAAAATGACAAACATTCTGTTCAGACAAACATCTTGGGCTTTGATGGTGTTACTCTCACAAATAAATCCTTGTTGTTCTCATACAACACAGACATTAACATCAACGGTCTGCCATTTGTTCCCATTCCATTGGGCCCACACTCTATGTTCTAATGGATAGAGTATAGTTCCATTGTGATTTAATCCTAGTGCAATGATTGGGTATATACCATACCACAGGTTAAAAGCAGCATTGCTGGGGTTTGGAATATTAACACAAACACAGCACTTCCTTTTGCCATCCTGCAAGCTGCTGTAAGAGAAAACAAAGACTTGTTTCGGTGGGGAGAGTCTGAACAGGTTACCCCATTAACAAGAAGGAAAAATCCACTGTGCACTAATTCTGTTTTACACCACTGCTATCGGTATCTTCCCAGGCACGTGGGCCACGAGGTTTAGTTAAGGTCATAGGCATAATACCTAAAATCCAGGCACATGCTTCCTCCAATATCCTAAAGTTCCCATTAATTGTTGTAACTCCTTCCTTGCTTGGGGCATTTGCAGCTCTTCAATTTTTCTTAAGGTATCCGGAAGAATCATAGCACTGCCTGCTATCCAGCAAGTACCTAAAATTTTTACTTCTTTACTTGGTCCCTGACATCTTCCAGGTGGAACCTCAGTTTCTGCTTTATTTAGTGCTTCCCCCACTGCTGCTACTGCTTCCCCCACTGTCTTAGGAGAAGTTCCTCCAATCAGAATATTAACTATATATTGGGACAGTTTTACACCTTGGGGGAGTGAGACTGTCTGCAAAAGTTCGGCAAGCGCAGCATGAGCAATTGTGGGTGAATGTTTATACCCCTGTGGGAGTCTGTTAAAGGTATATTGTATTCCCTCCCAAGTGAAAGCAAACTTCCTTTTATCCTCCTCCTTCAAGGGAACCATAAAGAACATATCCTTTACATCTAATGCCGCCATCCATGGGTGGGCAGCTGCTTGCAGAGTAGCTGTTAAAGTTGCAATGTTCGGTACAGCAGCCGTTAGCGGGGCTGTATTAGCATTTAGACGGCGGTAATCGACTGTTAAATGCCACCTCCCATCAGGTTTCCGAACTGGCCAGACAGGTGAGTTATACGGGGAGTGGGTTCTGAAAATAATTTGTCTTTTCTCTAAATCAGCTATGACTTCAGAAATGCCCTTTCGTGCCTCAGCAGAGATCGGGTACTGCGGTACATTTGTAATCTTTGACTCGGGGAGCGCAGGGGCTGAGCGGAGCACCCGCACTGCGGCTTCCTGGTTTCTGCACGAGTTAAGGTCAGTGCTTGAGCCGAAAGACCACACGCTGCCGTCCGGCAGACACCAGGTTCGGCCGTTTAAAATATCAAAACCTAAAATATTTTCATGATGAACTTTAATTGCAAAGCGAGTAGACGATATGCGCTTCTCGCCTGGGAGCCATAAACTAACCTTCGCAGTTTGACATACATCAGCTCCCCCGTTCACATCTGTAATTGTAACTCTTTGCCGTCCGGATCGCACGCCCAGCTTCTCGGCATCTTGTTGTGTTAGTATCGAAATTTGTGCCCCTGTATCTCTTAAAAACTTTACTAATTGTCTTCGAGGACCAACTGGAATTAATATGTATGGGCCATCATCACTTATCCACTGATAAGCCTCCACTTTCCGGACAGGCAGGCACAATTGCCTTCGGGACATTACTCGTTTTTTAACTTGGTGTCCTGCAATTCCTCCTTAAGAGGGAGAAAGGGATTATCCTCCTTTAGAGAAGTTGAAATACAGCCTCTGTTTCCACCGCTATCTCGTTTCAGGAATGCTTCAATCAGACTCAAGATAATATCAGTAGGCTGACCTTGCATCGTGGCTCTGGGAATGCCTAGTGCTAATGCTTTCCTCCACAATTCATTCCTCTTTTCTCGAGACTCTGTTTGCAAGTTTTTATTTCCCTTTGATTTAATTCCTGTTCCCTGTTTCACGGGTCATATAGTCATATTCTCATGGGAACAAGATATCTAGGTTCCCACTCCAGACAGTGTTTTGGTTATGTTGCCAGCCACCTCCCACAGTTCAAGTGCAACTCATAACAACTCCTGCTGATGGCCATGGCTTGACCAGGAGTCGGGGGGGGGGTGGGGGTGGGTGTGCCGGGAGGGGAGAGGACACCACCACAAATGCAAATGTCAGTTAGAAAGAGTTGTGAGCAGTGGTGCAAAGCCCAGCTGGCAGACATGACCTTGTGGGGTCCCGCAGGGATCAGCAGTAGCACCAACACTTCCTAACGTTTTCATGAACAGTAGTGGGAAGGTCAGCACTTCCTGCAAGTTTGGGGATGATGCCCAAGTACAGGGAAGAGGCAGGACACTGATCTCTGTAAGCCAAATTGTTCCCAGCAGGTCCATGAAGTACCTGTTTCAAGGAAACCGAGAAGGTGGCCTAGACTCTGGAAGCACCCAATGACAGGAGTAGAGGCAATGGACAGCAGCTGGCACATATCGAGCTCAAATTCAGTAATGGGCTAAAAGAATTGAGGACAGGAATGGATTTCCCTGGGGGTTTCTGCAATCTCTATCCTGGAGTGGCCTGATATAATGGGAACTGTTCAATGCAGGTGTTGGTCTAGATGACCTCTGAAGGTCCCTTCTCACCTATATTCTGACACTGGGATTCCCCACCACCCCTGCCCTCCCTGACCCCTGCCCACCCATGGGCACATTTGTCCTCACACTCCCTCTGCCCCAACACAACTCCTAGGCATTGCGCTGGGGCTGCAGAGCAGCAGCTGAAGGGAGGCTCTCAGCCTCCTCACTCCCAGCTGCAGGAAATGAGTGGCTGCTGGTTCCAGCCCCTGGGCTCGTAGAGAGCTCTGGGAAGCTGGTCCATGTGCTGGTCCAAGGCCCCGCTGCTGTGCCAGGCTGCAGCTGGCGCTGTGCAGGCTTCTTCTTGCTGGAGGACAGAGAGAGTCCATTTCCCAGTTGGGCAAAGTGCTCCCCGCGCCGGGGAGAGCCCCTGCGCACTCTGAGCCCAGGTGAGCCCCCGAGCGGCGCTGGCGCAGGGCTGAGCTCCGGGGCGGAGCTGGCAGCGGCGGAGAGGAGAGGAGGCGGTGGAGAGCAGGCGGAGCGGCCGGAGCAGAGAGCCGGGGCTGGCGGGGGGCAGCGAGGCGCGGGCGGCGGAGCGGCGGGATGCGGATGTGCCGGGGCACAGGGCTGGCCGCACTGCTGCTGGGTACATGGCACTGGTGGTGGTGGAAGGGGCCGGGGCTGTGCCTGGCGGGTTCCCCGGGGAGCCCAGCACCAATTCTTCCCTCTCCTTCTTCAACGTGTCTTTCCCCCTCCTGCCTCTCTGCCATCTTGTGTGCCTCCGAGTCTCCTCTTGCTGTTTTCCCGATGTCTTCACTATTTCTATCAGTAGACCTGCTTTGCATTCACCTTTGCATGTCTATTTTTGCATTCACCCTCTCCTTCCCGTATGCATTCTGCAGTTCTTATTGGCCTGAAGATTGTCCTCTATCCTTTGCTGTAATACCCACTTCCCCTCCTGGTCCTCTCTTGCCATCCATCCACCCACCTGACTTCTATCTAATCTCTGCATGCATAAATTTCAGCTTCCCTCCCTGCCTTCTCTCATGCCCTCAGACACCCACACCCGGGTCACTCTCCATTTGTGTTGATAGGCCCATACTGCCATCTCTTCCTGTCCTGTGTCCCTGCCACTGTTCCTGACAATTCCCCTGCTAGAAGAGCCATCACAGCTGGACCACCTTTAACAGCTGTCGTCCTTTCCTTCTCCTTTCTCAGCAGCAGCTGCAGGAGGAGCCCCGAGGGCACTGGCATCAACATAAATTGCTCGCACCCCAATATAAACTCTTACGACTTCAAACACTGGTACACTCAGCTGCCAGGACGAGGCCCTGCATTGCTCATGCGCACACTTGAAGATTCGAAAGAGCTGCGGGACCCGCCAGGGCGGCTGTGGGTGTCGGCAGACCGCCGCTCCAGCGCCCTGTGGCTCGCCCGGCCCCGGCGCGGGGCTGCGCTCGCGTATTACTGCGCCCTGGGAGACACGGGGAGAGGAGCCGGGGCTGCGGCCGGGCAGGAACCGGCGCGGGCGGGGCCGGGCGTGTGTGTCGGGGTCGGGGGGACAGCCCCGGGCGGGCCCGCCAGGGGGCGCTGCCGCTCCGCCCGCCGGGGCCGCCTCGCCCCACCCGGTCCCAACCGGCCTCTCGCCCCGCGCCGCTTCGCCCGCCCGCCTGGTCCCGGTCCAGGTCCCGGCCCTGGCCGCGGCAACCAGCTGGACACACGCAGAAATCCCCCGCCACACTGCCGTCGCCGCCGGGGCAGGAATGGCGCCCGGAGCGCTTGCGGTGTCCGGCGGGGCCCGGCAAGGAGCGATGGCAGCCACCGGCCCCGCTGGCTCCCGGCCAGGAGCAGCGCCTTTCTGCTCCGCACAGGGCGGCGGGCGGCAGAAATCCTCCTGCCCGCGGGCAGCCGCCCAGCCCTCGCTCCTGCCGCACGGACTGCCCACTGCTGCTGCTGCTCCACGGGCAGGGGCTGGGGATCTCTTCCACCCCACTCAACGTTGCCAGGCAGTCTTAGAAGAGAAAGACCCAACTGCTACAGTGCCCTCTCAAGCCCTTGCTCTGAAACCACAACCACAAGTGGTTTCTTGCTGGGAACTTTGTCAATCCACTCAGCTACACAATTACAACCTGTACCCTCCAGCTTCACACTGCTTCTAGTGTTGCAAAGGCATCCTGTGGAGTTTGCAGTTCTACTTTGGCACCAATTTAAGAAGGAGATACTCATTGTCACAGACACCTTCAAGTGTCTCCTGCAGTGCCTGGTGATCAGAACATATGGCTTGTGGCACCAGATTACCCTTAACCTCAGATTGAGAGCCTTTGGTGTTGAAGGGAAGTCCAGGAGACAGGAGAGAAGCCAGAGCTGGGCACTGGCTGAAAGACACATCTGAGACTCAAGGTCAGACTCAGGAGGGAGCCCCAAAAGAGATGTGCTAAGTTACCCCATGGGGCTGAAGGTCTGTAGGGAGAGCTGAAAAGGGGCTTCTGGGCATGGGGTCCTGGGCCCAGCTAGTCCCCGGTGAGGCCTGTGTGGCTGTAGGAGCTGAGAGAGCTGGAACAGTCCGTGTTCAGAGGCTTCAGGGGCAGAGAGGAAAGGCTCAGTCCTCTTCCCTGCCCCAGCTGGGGCCTGTAGTGGCAGCCATAGTTGTATTCCAAGGGAACTCCTGGCAGGTTTGCAGTCATTGGAGAGCAGACGGCAGCCCACTGTCCTTCTGCCATGGCCTCGACTGAACAACGGGACAGTAAAGGCCTTGTGGGAGCGTGGCTGTGAATGGGGGCTGCTGTGCCAATAACGTGCTTCCTGCAGTCCCTGCCAACTGTATGAGAAAGGCCCTGGGTGAGAAGAGGCAGAGGAGCCCTGCTCCAGGCAGCAGACACCAGAAGACATGAAAATCAAGTAGGCCTTTTGCTTGCCTGGGTATTGAGGTTCTGGGGCTCAGGGTGGGAGAAGCATGTGGAGGCTGTGTGTAATGTGGGTAAGTGAAGGGACACAGAAGGACTGCCTGCACAACAGAGAGCTGTGTTGCCATGCCAGAGTGAGGCAGTGTGTCTGTCCCTGTGCAGCTGGTTTCTGGAGCAGATGCTCTTCACAGAGATGTTTCTCTTCAGGTTCCTCCTCTATGGGCAGAGGAGAAGGGAAAGAGTGTGTGACACCTGGGTCCAAGGCACTTCAGTGTGTGCCTGGTCCTCTCTCCATCCAGACAGTCCCAGGGACAGGGTGGACATGGGTGGGTGCAGGGGTGCTTTCTCCCTCTCCTGCAGAGCTGGGTGCAGGCCTGTGCAGCTGGCTAGGTGGTGGGTGTCAGGAGAAGTTCTCAAGGGATCTTTGTTCTTTAGATGGCCACTACTTAAACCATGATTCTTTTATGTCTCTAGAGGGCTGCCTTGTGGTAGAGGTTGAGGGGACAGGCCCAAAGAGGCCTGGCTGGAGCAGCAGGGAGAGAGTTTTGCTCCACCCTCTGGGCTGTGGTTTGGAGGCCTCTTTGATCAGGCAGAGGAGTAGAAGAGGTGAAGGTGCAAGCCTCAGGTCCCTCATGCTCGCAGGTCCCTGGGCACCCCGGTGAAGACAGAGCGTGACATGATCCTGATTTTCCTGTCAGCCCTGGTGGGACTGGCTGACTTTGGTGAGATGTGACTTTCAGGCTGGGGAGCTTGAGGCAAGAGTTTGTGCATCTGGTGGTGGAAGGGAGGAGATGTGAGTGCTGACTGCCTGGGATACCTGGGAATGTATCCGTAGGGAGATCAGGGGCTGCGTATGGGTACAGCAAATAATCTGGGAGATGTCAGGAGTAATGGGCATCAAAGGAGGAATAAGACGTCACCTGAACTTTGCAGCTGCTCAGCATTCCTGAATGTGCTGCTAATACATATTAAGCCTGAAAAGAGGGAAAGGTGCTGGGGAATGGACCAACGTGGCATAGAGCGGCTTCTCTGCTGTATGTATTGGATACAATGCTACCAATCTCTGTAGGGATGGTCATAAACAAGAAGCTGCAGAACAAACAAGGGCAAACAGCTAGTCATTTCTGAAGCTAGGAAAAGTGAGAGGGACAGTGGGGACAGTGAGCAAACTGATGAAGTGGTAGATGGACAGGTCCATTGACAAGCAAAGCTGAAAGCTCTGGCTTTACAGGTCATGCCCAAAAGGACTCTGTTCTCCAGTTCCCAGCAGAAATGACCATCCAGGCGGGACACAAGGCAACGCGGCCTTGCAATTTCTCCACCAGCGATTCCAATCCCTACGCCTCCTGGTACCAGCAGAGCCAGACCCAGTCCCTTCAGATGCTGCTACGAGTAAGCAAGTACAGAGCTCGCAAGGCATCAGGGAGGTTCTCCTCCACACTGTCTGCAAAGGACTCCCAGGTGCTTCTGCATGTGCGAGACACAGAGCTCCAGGAGAGTGCTGCCTATTTCTGTGCACTGAGCCCACACTGGTGCCCACAGCTGGCAGCAGTGCACAGAAACGTGGGGGTGCTCTGAGGAGCAGTTCCCTCCCTGCCACTGCTTGCATGGAGCTCTGAGCTCAGCCTGCCCAGCAGTGGCACCTGGGGCTGTGGTGAGGGTGGGCCTCTGCCTCCCCAGCCTGTGCTGCTGTGAAGCACATGCCAATGTGACTTTTACAGCTGTGTCTAGATCCAGGGTCTTTGTTGGTGAATAGAACCAAAGAAACCTGACTTGGGGCAGGCCTATTGGAGGATAAACCATAAAGAAGCCGAACCAGGCTTGTAAATGCCCTCTGCTTAAAAGAGCTGGTACACTGGTGTGTAACTACCTCAGGGCAAGTAACCTATCAGCTTGTGTGCTTCTTCCCTTTCCCTGTGGCTCCACTGATGGACACAGCTGGGGAATGAAGCTTGTGGTAGGAAGCACAACTGCTTTTATGGTTTTGCCACAAGGCCATAGTAGCTCCGGAAGGGAAGTAGCTCCGTGCCCCATATGTAGGCATCATCAAGTGTAAAAGACCCATCAGCCAGATGCTGAACAAGATTCTCTGGTTAAACCCTTCCTGCACTCATCCACTGCCAGAGAGTGGTCCCACTCTTTTTCATGTCTCTTCTCCTTCTCAGGAAAACCACCAGTGCTCAACTGGGAGGAACCCCTATGTCCCTGAGTCCATGCTGGTTTCTCTGTCCAACAACTGGTAACCACATCCCAGTGATCTCATTTGCTCCCATAGGGAACACAATGGTTGCTCATGAAGCATCATCCACTTCACCTGAGAAAGCCTAGGCTAGATTGTAGTTGTCCTAGTACTGCTGCAGGATGGCCTGCCTCTCCCAAGTGATGTGGGTCTGCTCTGACAGCCCTGTTGCAGGCTTTGAATGCCCCTGTTTATCTCAGAGGGCTTTAGGCAGTGTTGATGGGAAATTGACAGCAGCCTTCAGTGTCCCACACTCCTTTGTGTCTCAGGTCCCTTGGACACTTCAGGTCCTGCTTTTGATTGCTCTCCAGGGCTGTAGAGTGCTTCAACACTCCACAGAGATAGTTCTCCCCCAAAAGCAAGGAATGACAAACAGTGATGGCTACTTGAGGACACATCCAGCCTCAGGTTCTTTCTCCAGCCTCAGTGGGCTGTCGCAGGGATTTTCCCAAGTGCCCCTGAGAAAGAGAGCACAGCTGACAAGGGCGGGCATCAGCCTGTCCTTGGCACTGGTGCCTGGGCCTGGCTGAAGGTCTAAGAGCCAAGTGCCCAAGACAGGTGGACACAGGAAAATCACCTCCAGAAACGTCACTGCTTCCAGAAGGGAGGAGAGGATGTTCAGTATGGATTCAATCATCTCAATGGAGAGCTCTACACTCAGGTGAAATCAGTCCCAGACTGATCTTAAAGGTGTGTCTGCCATCTTGATGCCTCCTCCTTCTTTAGTGGTGACATGGACTCCCTTCAGTGTCCATGTGCAGAAAGAAGAGCTTTGAGAACATGATGCCTCAAATGAAAATTGGAAGGAGGAAAAGCAAGTGCCCTTTGGAAGTGCTGACGTCCTCCCAAGGAGTGAGAGGAGAGAGTTGCTGCCCAGCCAGCCTTTCACAGCTCTGCAGTTTGGGGACTTTGCCAATCTCATTGAAGTGTTTCCACAACAAAGCCCTAAATGAGTGGCACGATGGACTGTTAAAAGCTGATGTGGAGTTTCAGATGTGGAAATGTCCTGAGACATCTAGCATGAAGCATAGTGATTTGCATATTTTTAATTAGAGAGAACAAAGTACCTCCAGATACTGGATAGGGGGAAGGAAGAGGAGTGTGAATTTTGTTGACTGCCTTCTGTTAGAAGTAATGGCTTTTGAGATACCAGAACTTGCCAAATTTTCTGTTGAACCAGAGCATGATTCTCTGAAACAGCCCCAAGAGTGGGACATAAATCCTTCCAGAAAATGTCAAACTAAACTGAGAAATACATGCCCATTTCCTAAAGCAGTGAGCCAGCTGCTAAAAATCATTTAGGGGGCACAGGTGAATCCCTGACAAAATGAAGCACTTGGCAACCTGGGATACAAACCTGTGGGAGGACCACTCCTCCAGTGTTCTGTTGGAGACCTGCTTCTGGATGGTATTTGTGAGCCTTTCCAAGTGGTGGTCTTTAGAGCACTGGGAGGCATTCTGAGTTTACCCAGGAGGGAACAGAGGGAGGTGGGAGCATTCGAATTGAGGTGCAGCCCAGCCTAAGGTGGCTGTGAGGTGAATGAAATGGGCTCAGTGGAGAACTGGTGGCTTCTCACTACCTGTGATGCCCAGGTGCAGTTACACTTTGGTGAGGACCTTCTGCAGGGTGGAAACCATGGGAGGGAGGGGATGAACCTCTTTGGTCCCATTGAGACCCTTTGAAAAGCCACTTCACTTGTTCTGGAAGGCCCACCACAGAGCTTGCTTCACATCTTTGTTCCTGGTTCCTGAGTGTGTAAATGAAGGGGCTCAACAAAGGAGTTACAGCTGTGTGAAAGGTGTTCATGAGTTTGTTCAGATCCAGTGAGTTCTGGGCCAATGGCTTGACGCACAGGAACATGGTGGAGCCATACCAGACTGTGATAACACTGAGGTGGGCGGAGGAAGTGGAAAATGCCTTTTTCTGACCATGAGCTGACATGATTCTGAGCATGGAAGAGGTGATGTACACGTAGGAGAGCTGGGTAACCACACAGGGCACCACCAGAACAGTTTAGGAGGCAAGGATTGTTGCTAGCTCCATGGGCCACATGTCACTGCAGGAGAGGGCGAGGCAGGAATCTATATCACAGAGGAAATGATTGATGACATGTGGCCCACAGAACGTCAGCCTGGATGTCAGAAAGGCCGGCAGCGAGACGGACAGAAAGCCTCCCAGCCAGGAGCTGAGCACCAGCCGAGCAGAGAGGACACTGCTGATGAGGGAGCTGTATCTCAAGGGGTAGCGTGTGGCTAAGTAGTGGTCATAGGCCATGACAGACAGGAGAAAACACTGAGTGGAGCCTAGGGAGAGAAGAAAGAACAACTGGAGGATGCACACACTGAAGGAGATGGTCTGGCTACTCACCAGCATGACTCCTATGGCTTTGGGAACAACACGAGTAGTGTGCCAGATCTCCAGAAAGGGGAGTTTATGGAGGAGAAAGTACATTGGGGTACAGACGTTGCTGTTCATCCACATGAGAGCCATGATGGATGCATTGCATGTTACTCTCAGGGAGCACGTCAGTGCAAATACCACCACAAGGGAGACCCAGAAATGCCATGTGCCTGGCAAGCCAAGAAAAATGAATTCTTCCACAGTTGTCCCATTTGCAGTGTGCTCCCCAGAGTTGAGGTTCATTTGCAAAGACAGGAAAGTTTCTGTGAGATTCTGCATGCCTGTGCTGGTCCTTCAGATGCCACTAGGAGTGAAACTAGAGCAAATGATGCCTCATCAACCTCATTGCTTTCTATGTGGACATGAGACGCACTGTGGGAAGGGGAGGGGCACTGCCTGGGGTGTACCTTGATTTCGTCAAGACCTTTGACCTACCTTCATGGGTGCACACACATGCACACCCATGCGCACACAGAGGTATGCAGACTCACAGGCATGCACATGCACAATTACGAATATACAGACCAGTCACACACATTTATGCCCTCCTCCATGTGTGTATGTGTATGGCGGTGTGCTCTCCCCCTTTCCCCACCTCGGCTGCTGCTCAAGCCATAACCATCAGTGGGAGTTGTGATGAGTTGCAGCTGGACTTTGAGGGATGGCTGGCAACACAGTCAAAACACTGTCTGGAGTGGGGACCTAGCTATTTTGTTCCCATGCGAATATGACTATAGGACAACTCTCTTACTCTATAAATAGTGGACTGCGTGCCAGGATCTCCCCTCGAGTGGGGACACCCACTTAAGGTTCTTCTCCTCGAGGCCGAGAGGTTCCTTGCCACAACAGATTCTTGGTAAGTGACTAATAGCATGCTAAACTTTGAAATCTTAGCTAAGTGATATAAAGGATTGATTGCACATATATAATCCTTTAGACATAAACCGTTGAGCAAGTCTGGGACTAGGGCTGCATCCAGCCACGCCCAGACTCCTCTCTGAGAAGGAGTTTAGAAAGCAAGGGGGTCCTTACTGAACCTCGTGACTCAACGGGAGGGTTTCCCTGACAGCTTGTCTGACCCTGTCCTCTATGCAGTAAATAAACAAGTGTACCCTTCTACTGAAGCTCGTAAAACACTGTTGCATTCACTACTAACTTTGTTAAATTACTGTTTCATATAAATAAATATTTCACTATTTCTCTCTTACGAGTGAAGTTAATCACTCCCCCCATGACAGTCTGCGAAAACACATACACATGGATACAATTGCCAGAACACATACCCACAGAGGACATTGGTGCACGCTCACATTTGCATGTGTATTACCACAGGCACACACATGTATGTGTGAATGTGTTGTCCCAAATCTGGGTTCTTTACCCGGTGTGCAAGCCAATAACACACATAGCAGAGATATTTCCAAGTTTATTCCATTACTGCGCAGAAACGGAGTGCTCGTTCCAAGGGAGCACACCTTAGTTTCAAAAATTTCCCTTTTCATACACTGATTATTACATATGCTAATAATTGATACATATTCATTGTTATTCTCTTTAATGATTGGTCAAGGTTTCTTTGCTTCCTTTATGTATTGGTATGCAGACTCTGTCCTCTTCGTCTGTGCTTCTCTTTTAAATAGGTGGTATCAATGGGTCGGTGGTCACGGTCTCCCCCTACCAAAATTACCTTTTAACTACTTCTCCTCTAATCTTAGATTAATCATGTCAAGTTACTATTTCTCTATAATTAATGAAACATGGTTGGCGCTGTATAGATGACTTCTAGCAGCAGCGACAGGTTCCCTTGGTTGCTTCAGATACATGCTATATTTCACTTTTCAAGTTAATATCAATTTTACTACAAGTGCACACATGAGTACAGCGAGAGGAACATGTACACAACCACGATCATGCACACACCCCACTGAGAACCAGGACTCCTGACACCAGCTCTCAGCCCCTCTAGAGGAATCTAGGCCAGTCCTTCAGACCCTACAGGTAAGGAAGGAATCAGCCCTGCATGCTCTGTATCAGAGCAATATGATCTCCCTCAGAAATATACCGTTTCACTGTCCCCGTTTCTGTGATGACTACCCTCAGCTCCCACAGGCTTAGCTCCGGTTTCCAGCCTCAACGCATTCGGCAACATGGATGACAATTCCCTGCTACTCCTCCTGATGCCTACTGGCCATGGCCCCTGGATTGGGCGATGGAGGGGAGAGGAAGGTGGAGTGGCAGCTATGGGCCATCCCAAGGGCTGTTTCCTGCTTAACCACTCCCGCCATTCTGCAGAACAAATCATCTTCTGTAGCCCCACACTGACCCCCTGACAGCCCAGAGCAGCTCTGGCCATAGCAAGAGGAAGGCCCTTCCTCAAGAGCTCATGGGGCTGCTGACACCTCAGGGACTCCTGCCTTTCTGGACATCTGTGGGCAGAGATAACAGCAAGGCAAGGCCTGATGGTCACTGGCAGGAGAGCAGACCAGGATATCTTCCTCAGCTTCAAGGGTTGGTGCCCAAAACAGGAGCCACTACAGGCTGTCCCAACCTCCCACTCCTCTGAGAATGGAGATGTGTCTCCTTGTGCTCTAACCCCCTTCCACCCCAGAGCAACACCTTTCTCCTTTGGTAGCTTGGGGAGTGTCCACAGAGGGAAGGACCACATGGAGGCCAGGCTTGAATGCAGCAGAAGTTTAATGAGTCCAAAGAGGGAGACAAAGTCACTCCAGGTGGGGGCCGCCAGTTCATGGAGCCCCACGGGCAGCAGCAGAGGCTCTGTTGTCCTTGGCCGTGCAGAAGTTCTTGCATGCTGTCTGTCTGCCTGCCCCATAGAGGGAGAGGAGACAGCAGGTCCCTACCAGGCTGGCATTAGTAGCACCTTACTGCCAAGGGGAACTGAAGCAGTCAAAGAAAAGGGAGAGAAAAGCAAAGCTCTTCAGCTACACCAAAAACACATCCTAAATCTCGATCCCTTGCCCAGCATCATGTTCTGCATTGCTCGAGATATCTCCCTGGGGCTTTCCCAGCATCTTTATCAGAGGAGGGACCTTCTGCCACAGTAGCGGCTGGAAATGCCAGAGAGGTCACAGCACCCAGAGGTGATGGGCACTCCATCACAGCTGAGGATGCTGCCAACAGCAGCGGAGGTGGAGGATCCCACAACGGTGTTCTGTGGGAAGGAGCTGAGGATGGGGCCGGGCAGGGTGACCACCACAGGAGGAGGCTCAATGACGACACTGGAGTTCTGGCACTGCCTGATGCAGGGCTCATTGCAGCTGTTGGCCAGTGGGGTGGGGCCACAGGGCCGGCAGGGCTGGCACTGGTTGTAGCAGGACATGTCTCAAGGGCCTGGAGGTGCACCTGCAGAGGATCAAGGAGGAAACAGAGCACAAGGGTGGGTGAGGAGCAGCCTTGTTACCCCGTCAGAAAGGAGCCAAGGCCACTACTGATTGGGGAGCTGGAATCTTGGCCAGGAGACACACAGTCTTCATCACCCTACAAAGAGTAGCCTGGCCCATGGAAGGTGTCTCCTAGAGCATAAACCAAAAGCCCTGTCAGCCACCACTCAGCTTGTCTCTAAGCAGACCTTCTCCCTGCTTTCCCCTAGCATGACAAGAAGACGCAAACCCAAGGATGGAGAGAGACAATATCAGCTGAGAGGTCCATCGAGGAGAGATCTCACTTTGGAAGAGGAGGAGAAGGAGCTGCAGACTCACCTGGTCCCCAAGGAGAAGGCGGCCAGAGAAGTGGAGTAGAGAGCAGGGACTTGGGCTGGCTTTTATACCTGCCCTTCATTGACGCAGCACCAGAGGCATCCTTTGCAGAGGTAACAATTTTTGCACAAGCTCATCTTGAGTGCAAACCATTGCAGCTAATGATATGGGCTGTGCTTTGGTTTCCTGCACTGCTGCCTTTTCATTTCCAGAGTTGTTCCATGCCCATTCCCCATTCCCCATTCCCCAGTGAAGGCTTCCTGTCATCAGTGGGATGAAAGGCCCCAGGATTTCCAGGGCAGGAATGCAGCAGTGTGGGCAGAAGACTCAGATCAAGTGCTGGACAGGTTCAGAGCAGACGACAATAGCCTGGGTCACTCTGCTCATCTCGCCTCATCTCACCCCAATGGTCACTTACTGTTGCTTCCCCGGATGTATGTGTTGCACTGCCAGGTTTTCACCCCACCCTGCCTAATACTGCCCGGTTCCCAGGGGTCCTCAGAAGAATCCATGGTTCATGGTGTTCCTATGTGTGTTCTTGTCTTTTGTGTACTTGTAAGCAGCCAGGTTTTTGTGAATGCACATGGGAACACAAATTTTTGCATGATTCCATGCCAGCGTGCCTGAGCCTGTGTGTATGTGTCGTTGTGTGTCACTCATCAAGAGGGCATGTGCTGGTTATTGCAGGGATACTGTCCGCTGCTCTATCCATGAGCACCACAGAGCAGCATGTTCCCCGGGGCAAAAGGAGCCCGAGTGCAGCTGAGCGGTGATGGCACCAGCCTGCTGGAGGTGTATCCAGGGAAGAGGCACTGAAATGTAGCCCCTGCCTCCTGACACCTCCTTCTCCTGCCCCTGCAGAGCTCACACTCTGCTGCTGCCTATTTCAGGCCACAACGAGGATGGTTTCACTCCATTTTGGATCCTTAGTTGAATTCAGTGTGACACTATTTAGAGTTCCTCAGCACGGCCTCTCCAGGCCAGGGCACAGGTGCTCTCCCCAATGCTAGAGAGTTCAAAGGATGCGGATTGCATTCTGGGCAAGGAGAAAGGCTGAGCAATCCTGCCCACCTTGTGCTGGCTGCCCCTGAGTGCACTTCTTTCCAATGCAGTGTCGGTGGTGTCTGGGGTGGGACATGGCTCTCTCTCATGTCCATGTCAATGCCAAACGTATTTATGTAGCTTATCAACCTGGTGCGGGGACAGGCAGGGGCTGAGACCTTGGATCAAACAGGTCCTGAATGAAAGGAACATGAAGCCTGACATTGCTGTGCTGTGAGTGGAAGGACAGACCCTGCGGCTTGCACAGGAAAGCCAAAGAACTAATGACCACTTTGGACTTCAGCCAATAAGGTCCATCATGTCCCACATTGGAATCTCAGTCTGAGCCCAGCAACTGTCCCTGGGAGGGAAGGGACGTTGGATTCAAGACCACATCCCCCAAAGCCAGCTACTGTCCCACAGGGCTGTCCAGTATAGACCCTCTTTCTGACAAGGGCTGTGCCCAGTGGGGAAATTTTCTAAGGCCATCTCCCCTCCTGAATATCGGTCGCCCTGTGCTCACATCAAGCTTGGAGACAGTACAGCCAAGGGCTTTCCCCCTTGCCTTCGAGAGACCTTAGTGAGATCAGAGCCAGGGAGCTCTGCTGGGAGAGCTCAGCCAGGGCAGGTTCCCCTCTCCGTGGAGCTGCTGTTTCTGAGCTGAGGCTCTAGTGTAGCCACGATAGCTGACTGTTCCTTTTCTATTGCTACCTGAGAGCATCCAGCAGAACCCCGTGCCCTTCCCTTCCACATCTGCTTTTAAATGTCCAAGTTTTGTCCAAGAATGTCCGAGACCTATTCGAGAAAATAAGAGTACTGTTAAAATAGCAAGCACTTGACCTCCAAACCTTCCTGCCATGCCCTGCTGCTGTGCCATTTGCCCTCCCCTTGGCTCCTTCCAGGCCACCAGCGTCCCCGTGGCCGAGGTGCCCGTGCCGGGGACAGCCGGTGCCTGCCCTCCCTCACAGCCGGTGTAGCTGCGGGCAGCTCTGCTCCGGCCGGTCTCTGCCCCGGTGCCGCCTTCCTGCTCAGGGCGCAGGGCTGAGCCCCGGGGCGGAACTGGCGGAGGCGGAGAGGAGAGTAGAGGAGGTGGCGGAGAGAAGGGGGCGCGGCAGGAGCAGAAAGCCGAGGCTGGCGGCGGGCAGCGAGGCACGGGCGGCGGAGCGGCGGGATGCAGCGGTACCGGCGCGCAGGGCTGTCGGGGCTGGCCGTGCTGCTGCTGGGTGTGTGGGGCTGGTGGCGGCAGGCAGTGGGCTGTGTGTTACCAGCGCTGGAGCCGGGGCTCTCCTGCTCCTTCTCGAACCTTATTCCCCCTCTGTTCTCCTTTCTACAGACATCCCTTCTGCCCTCAATGAGGACATTCCCTCCCAGATGACCTGTCTCACTCTGTTACTCCATCCATCCATCCATCCATCCATCCATCCATCCATCCATCCATCCATTCCTCCCAGTCCATATCTTTTCCTTATTCCTTTCTCCTCGTCTTTATTCTGTTCTTCCAAACATCCCTCCTACATTCTTGTCTTCAACTCTCCAACTCCAACTCTCTCCAACTCTCAGAGAAATTTTCTCTCCATACTTTGTTCTCTGAACATATCCCCATCATCAGTGACCTGTCTTCTCCCCTCTCCTGGTGCATGACATTTCCTGCTGAAGCAAAGTGATTCTTCTTTTCTTCTTGGCAGTGGCTGCAGGCAGAACCCAGGTGCAGCAAGAGCCGTTGGCAGAGACCACCGAGGGCGCCGGCATCAGCATCAACTGCTCCCACCCCAACATAAAGATCACCTACTTCATCCACTGGTACCGTCAGCTCCTGGGCCGAGGCCCTGCATACCTCGTGAGCAGCCTAAAAGACTCCAAAGAGCTGCGGGACCCGCCGGGGCGGCTGTGGGTGTCGGCAGACCGCCGCTCCAGCGCCCTGTGGCTCGCCCGGCCCCGGCGCGGGGACGCGGCGGTGTATTACTGTGCCGTGGGTCTCCCACGGGGAGAGGAGCCGGGGCTGCAGCCGGGCAGGAACCGGCGCGGGCGGGGCCGGGCGTGTGTGTTGTGGGCGGAGGAACAGCCCTGGGCGGGCCCGCCAGGGGGCGCTGCGCTCCGCCCGCCGGGGCCCCTCCGGACAACCGGAAGGGGTTTCACAGTTCGTTCCCTGTAAAAGCTCAGATATACAATGGAAAACTGAGTCCGCCAGCTACAGAATTTCAGACACCTGCCCAAATGTTCCTGCTAGTGTTACAAAGTCATTGCGTGGGGTCAGAAGTTGAAGCTCCCCAGCGGCAGGAGAAGGGCATGTCGAGGTCAGAGGCACCTTCAAACGCTCCCCACAGGGGCTCAGTGGTGAGACCAGGAGCTTGTTTGACAGGATTCAGCACCTTGGCAGCTGGGGCCCAGGAGACAGGGTAAACCGCTTGGCCTGGACACACTGAGCGCAGCCTCAAGGCATGCCAGGTTTCTCCTTGAGGGATGAGTCAGAAAGGGATTTACTGAGTTGCCCTCAGGGGCTGGAGGTCTGAAGGGAATGAGAGCTGGCAGGAGGCCTCTGGTAAGAGGCTGTAGGCTCCAGCCAGGCCCCGGGGGACTCTGTGTGACTGAAGCAGCTGACAGAGGTGGTCAAACCCATGGGCAGAGGCTTCCAAGGCACAGAGTGAAGGATCTGTCTTGCTCCCTGTCCCCGTCCCCTGCGCCATGGGGCTTCCCCCACCTGACCGGAACCGGCATCAGCACCAGCACTGGGCGTGGCATCAGCATCCACCATGGCCCCAGCACCGGCATCACCGGGTCCTCCTTGGAGTCAGTGCCTGGGCTCAGCCCCATTTCTCATCAATGGCTCCTGTGGATCTGTGCTCCTGAAGGCAGCGGACAGCCCCTTGGTCAGCAGACACATGGAGACTGAGATGCTCAGTGCAAGGCAGGGAGGGGAGTGTGGTGTTTCCTACAAGATTCTCTTGCTTCCCTATAAAGTGCTCCCAGTGTTCTGGGTAACGTGGCGTCCTCTGGCCTGTCCGTAAAGGCCTGACAGCTTTGTCTCAGAAATGCCTCACAGACGTAGAATAAGTTGCAATGGCAGTCATCCACCCCAGCGAACCATAAATGTTTGTAAGAGCTCCTTCAAGTTCTCTTTACTGTGGCCTACCACCTGCTCCTCAGCCCTGTCAGGGCCAGACCTTCACCTGGGCTGTAGTGGTTCCCTTGCTTTGCAGCAGTGCTTGATTTTATTCCTCTGACACCAATGGAGACAAAGAATTCACCCCAGAACACCTTTGGATCCTCCCTCTTGCCTAGGTAGCTGATTCCTTCTGGACATGACAAAGCTGTTTCAAACAGGGCAGTACGTTGCCCCAAAGGAAACACCAATATAGTCAAACAGGGGGACCTCCCCAGGGGGCACATGCTTCTGCTTGTCTTTGTCTTCTCCGTGCATCTCCTAATCATAGTGGGAATAGCCTCATGGTTGTCACCGCAGGATCCTGAGGTAGCTCTTCCTTGGCTGGTTTTCCTTCTTGGAGATCTGCTGTGCCACCACCGTTGTCCCCAGATGCTGGAGGCATTCCATCATTTGTGTTTCCTGCTTTCCTTTTCCCACTTCTTCCTAGGTATGACTGAGTTCCTGATCCTCTCAGCCACGTCCTTTGATCATTCTGTCACCATATGCAAGCTGCTCGGTGAAAAATGCTGTCACGACAAAGAAAGTCTGCTTCCTGCCAGCACTGGGAGCACGCACAGTCGGCTTTATGGTCATCTTTGCCCAGGTGGCTCTGCTGCTGCAGTGCCCTTTCTGCACCAAGAAGGTTGTTGACCAGTTCTACCGAGATGCTGGGCCAGCAGGATCATGGCCTGTTTGGGTTGGGTTGACCTTGGCTGGCTGCCAGGTGCCCACCAAGCTGCTCTGTCACCCCCACTCCTCAGGAGGACAGGGGGAGAAAAGAAGACGAAACAAGAGAAAACAAGCTCATGTGTTGAGAGAAGGACAAGGAGATCACTCAGCCATTACTGTCACGGGCAATACAGGCTTGACTTGGGGAAATCAATTTAATGTATTGACAATCAAATCCGAGTAGGATAACAGAAAATAACAAATCTAACAGCACCTTCCCCCCACCCCTCTCTTCTTCACAAGCTCAACTTCACTCCTGACTTCTCTACTTCCTCCTCCCAAGCATCTCAGGGGGAAGGGGAACGGGGGGTGCAGTCCGTTCATAACGCTTCTTCTCTGCCACTCCTTCCTTCTCGTGCTCTTCCTCTGCTCCAATGTGGAGTCCTTCCCATGGGAGACTTTATGAACCGCTCCAACACAGGCCCTTCCCATGGATTGCAGTTCTTCATGAACCGCTCCAGCATGGGCCCTTTCCATGGTCTGCAGTCCTTCAGGCACAGATTGTTGCAGTGTGGGTCCCCCGCAGGGCCACAGGTTCCGCCAGAAAACCTGCTGCAGTGTGGGGTCCTCTCCACGGGGCCACAGGTCCTGCCAGCAGCCTGGTCCAGCGTGGGGTCTCCATGGAGTCACAGCTTCCTTCAGGGCACATCTACCTGCTGTGGTGTGGGGTCCTCCATGGGCTGCAAGTGGATATCTGCTCCACCTCTAACCTCCATGGGCTGCAGGGGGACAGCCTGCGTCCCCATGGTCTTCACCATGAACTACAGGGGAATCTCTGCTCTGCGCCTGGAGCACCTCTTCCCACTCCTTCTTCACTGACATTGGTGTCTGCAGGGCTGTTTCTCTCACCTATTCTCACTCCTCTCTTCCAGCTGCTCTTGCGCAACTGTTTTTTCCCTTCTTAAATATGTTAGCATAGAGGTCCTACCACTATCGCTGGATGGCTCCGATTTAGTCAGTGGCGGACCTGTCTTGGAGCCGGCTGGAGCTGGTTCTGTTCAACATGGGACAGATGCAACTTCTGTCATCTTCTCACAGAAGCCACCCCTGCAGCCTCCCTGATACCAAACCCTTGTCCAATAAACCAGATACAGTCCACCCCTCGCCTCTGTGAATCGCATATTTGAGAATTGTCCTTAATAGATGCATTCATCACACAATCTACAATGTTCACAAACTTCTCTTACATCAACAAAAAAGAATTCCTCACACCAAAATCGAAATAACACCATCACAACACCCACTAAGGTGGGCAATTTACACACACTCCACGCCCCGTCCCTCCACAACAATGACATCAGCAGCAATTCCCCACAATTATTCCACTCTCTGGTCTCTAGCAATGTTTAGTCCATGTTCCAGGGTTCCCCAGGGCTCAATTTCAGGGCCAGTCCTCTTTAATGGTTTCATAAATGATCTGGAGGCAGGAATCAAATGTACCTTGAGTAAGTTTGCCAACGATACTAAACCAGGAGGAGCTGTGGACTTCCTTGAGGGTAGAGAGGCCTTGTAGAGAGATCTGGGTAAACCAGAGCACTGGGCAATCACCAGCCATATGAAAAGCAACAAGATCAAGTGACAGATTCCTCGCCTGGGATGAGGTAATCCTGGTTACACATACGAACCGGGGGATGAGAGGCTGGAGAGCAGCCCCGTGGAAAGAGGTCAGAGGGTTTGGGTCGATGGCAAGTTGAATATGAGTCACCAGTGTGCCCTGGCAGCCAAAAGGGCCAACAGTGTGCTGGGGTGCATCAAGCCCAGCGTAGCTAGCTGTTTTTGGGAGATGATTGTCCCACTCTACACTGCACTAGTGTGGCCCCACCTCGAGTCCTGTGTGCGGTTATGGGCGCCTCAACTTAAGAAGGACAGCAAACTATTGGAGTGTGTCCAAGAGAACGGTGATCAAGATGGTGAAAGGTCTCGAGGGCAAGACTTAGGAGGAGTGGCTGAGGTCACTTGGTAGGTTCAGCTTGGAGAAGAGAAGGCTGAGGGGTGACCTCATTGCAGTCCACAATTTCCTCAAGGAGGGGCAGTGGAAGGGCAGGTGCTGATCTCCTCTTTCTGGTGACCAGTGACAGGACACATAGAAATGGTATGAAGCTGCATCAGAGAAGCTCAGATTGAACATTAGGAAAAGGTTCTTCACTGAAAGGGAGATCGGTCACTGGAACAAGCTCCCCAGGGAAGTAGTCACAGCACCAAGCTTGTTAGAGTTGAAGGAACGTATGGATGATGCTCTTAGTCATATGGTTTAGTTTTAGGTAGAATCATAGAATCATAGAATCATAGAATCATTTAGGTTGGAAAAGACCCTTAGGATCATTGAGTCCAACCATCAACTCCACCCTATGAAGTTCTCCCTTACACTATATCCCTTAACACCACATCTAAACAAGTCTTAAACACATTCAGGGATGGTGAATCCACCACCTCCCCGGGCAGCCTATTCCAGTGTCTAACCACTCTTTCTCTGAAGAATTTTTTCCTAATGTCCAGCCTAACCCTACCCTGCTGCAGCTTGAACCCATTCCTTCTTGTTCTATCACTAATTACCTGTGAGAAGAGACCAGCAGCAACCTCTCGACAATGTCCTTTCAAGTAGTTGTAGAGAGTGATGAGGTCTCCCCTCAGCCTCCTGTTCCTCAAACTAAACAGTCCCAGCTCCTTCAATCGCTCCTCATCAGATTTATTCTCCAGGCCCTCCACCAGCTTCGTTGCCCTCCTCTGCACTCGCTCCAGCACCTCGATATCTCTCTCATATTGAGGTGCCCAAAACTGGCCACAATACTCAAGGTGTGGCCTCACCAGTGCTGAGTACAGGGCGACAATTACCTCCCTACTTCTGCTGGTCACACTATTTCTAATACAAGCCAGGATGCCATTGGCTTCTTGGCCACCTGGGCACACTTCTGGCTCATGTTCAGCCGCTTGTCAATTAGAACCCCCAGGTCCTTTTCTGCCGGGCAGCTCTCCAGCCACACTTCCCCAAGCCTGTAGCAATGCATGGGCTTGGGGAAGTGTGGCTGGAGAGCTGCCTGGCAGAAAAGGTAGTCCTGCAAGAAGCAGGGAGTTGGACGCGATGATCCTTATGGGTCCCTTCCAACTCGGGATATTCTAAGATTCTATGACATGCCAGCACACATAAAAATACATGTGCATATACATTCAGTTACATGGGAACCCCTGCGCAAGCACACACACACACACAATTTCACCCCTGAGACTTGTCACTACATAAGTGTTCACATATGCTTATACACACTTGCACCTAGATATATATGCAAGCTCCTGTACTGAGGAGAAATAACTGGACTCCAGACGATCCAATGTGAATCAACAGAAGCCGTTTATTAAGCACAGATCATCATCTTTTATACCCTGTGTTGTAGCCGTACATGCCACTTGCTTATTTCTGATTAGCTGGTTACACTGTCCACGCGCTGTCCATGCAGTTCATTCACACATCAGATTGGTTACAAGAATTCACATAGTAAATTGCTTAGTCATTAGCACAATATGTTTTCTGCCTTCTCAGTTCCCGTTTTTCCCATGTACTAATTCCATCTTCTACCACCTGTTTTGCCCTTAATCCAATCTCTCATAGTAGGGAGGCTGGCTCACATGACCATTTTCTCTCAGACACATTCCTACAATATGCCCTTTTTCTTCTTGAGCCAGCCAGACCTTATGCATGGCATTTTCTATCATGTCAGTCACTTTGCGGAGAACACACAAGGCTGCCATAATCAATAATAATATAACCAACAATAGCATGAGCCCTTGCTTTAGTAAATCTGATAATCATCCCATTATACCCCATGAGCTTAACCAATCATCAAAACCGTTTTTAACCACTTTTAATTTGGACGTGTTATCCTTCAGCTTCCGTAACTGCTTATGAATGGATGATAAGTGGTCAGAAAGGTTCATACAACACATACCTTCAAAATCTTCACATGCATGACCCTGAGCCAACAGCAAAAATCAATCATCACCCCTATGGTGTCTCCACAAAAGTTCACGAGGGACGTGTTAAATGTTGGGTAAACTGAATTGAATCCTGCTGTATTAAAAGAAGCCGAAATACCAAGGGTTCTCAATTTTGTGCTCAGCTGCAACTTCCAATCACAAAGATAAGCCCAACACTAATTCTCAGTGGCATCTTCAAATATCAGTACCCTTGCCCTTCTTTCTGCGCTGTAGATGACCGAACCTGTTGCTACAGTGACGTACTACCTGTTCCCACTAGTCCTCTGGAACCGACCAAACCTCTGGCAGTAGCACTGCGTAACAGCACTGTATGCCACACCTTGACCAATCCTTGTGAATGGTAGACTTCCCTAATCTCCTGTCGCTCAGCCAGCTCGTGTTGAGGTGAACCTGACTCTGTGTACTCTATTGCAATAGCTAAACGAATTAAACCCGTCACCTTACTTAGTTCTTTATTAAAACACACAGCATGCCAGATTTAAAACACACAGCACACTGGATTTAAAACACACAGCACACCCTGTCACCTTACTTAACTCCTTATTAAAACACACAGCACACCGGAATTAAAATACACAGCACACTGGATTAAAAACAGACAGCATACCCTGTCACTTTACCTAATTCCTTATTAAAATACACAGCACACTAAAATTAAAATACACAGCACACCGGATTAAAAACACACAGCACACCGGGTGGCAGCACGTGGTCTTTCAAACCACCACCGGCCTCAACAATCCTCACAAGGCACAAGGATCTATGGGTCACAGTTCCACACCTAGGGCACTGCACTTCTTCAGCCCTCATTGTCGTTGTTGGTATTGTGGGGTAACTCATTTGAATCCGTCTGCTCAAACCAGGGCTTTATCCGCTTGGCTGGTACCCATCTGGTTCCAGCATCTGTAGCGACACAGGCATATCCTCGACCCCAGGTTAATAGTCTACACGGTCCTTCCCACTTCCCTGTCACACTGTTTTTAACTGCTACCATGCCATTTTCCTGCCTAAAATCTCCCAGGTCTCTCTGCAGGCCTGTGCCGTGCCGCACGATTGGAGGTCCAAGGCAGTGTTGAGGAAGGCGTAGGAAGTTCAGGATGTAAATGGCTTTGTTCAGTCGATCTACAGGACTCAGCCCTTGCTCTCCCCCTTTTTGTTTTTGAAGTAAATTTTTTAAAGACTGGTTCATGCGTTCCACTATGGCTTGACCCATCAGAGAATGTGGTGTGCCAGTCACATGTGTAATGCCTCACAGCTGTAGAAATACCTCTGTTGAACGGGCTACATACCCTGGGCCATTATCAGTCTTTATCACACGCGGTACACCTAAGGCTGCAAACGCGCATCGCAAATGCTTTCGTACATGTTTACTAGATTCACCAGTCTGCACAGTTGCCCAAATTGCAGTTGAATAACAGTCTACACTCAGGTGTATAAATTTCAGTTTTCCAAATTCTGACACATGGGTTACATCAGTCTGCCAGAACTCCAAAGGTCCGTGCCCTTGGGGACTGACGCCTGGGTTGAAGTTAGGTATAAATGGTTGACAATCAGCACAAGTTCACACAATATCATGTGCTTGTTGTTGTGTTAAAGAAAATTCCTTCCTCAATGCCTTCGCATTTTGATGAAAAAAAAAAATCACGCGACTTTTCAGCTTGCTGCATAATGTTCCAAGTTGTTACCAACAGTGTGATAATCCGCAACTGTGTTTCCCTCAGTTAAAGGACCAAGTAAACAGCTATGAGAGCGTATGTGGACAATAAAATAACGAAACTGTCTTTTTCATAAAAGCAACATTAATTGCAGTAAGAGACTAAATAACAATTGGTTCTCTACTTGTTTTATAAATGCTCCTTCAAGTCCTTGAACAATACCAGTAGCATATTGAGATTCTGCCTACATTTAACAGTTCCTGTTGAAATAAGTCAAAGGCCTTTACTGTGTCCCTGAACCATCTACAAACACCGAACAGGTGCCATCAAGAGGCTTTGGTGCTCACAGGATGCGCGGCTGTAAAGGAATTTGTGAAAGTGACTGTAATAGTCTGTGCTAGGGGAAAGAATAATTTATTTGCCCAATATAATGTACTAAGAAGGTTAAGACTTTGTGATAACCAAGGGTCAAGGTCATCCTTTTTGATGGGGACATGTATGTGGCTTGGATCCATTCCAGAAAGCTGGTGACAGCACAAACGACCCTGGAAAAACAATCGTGGTAACATTTCAATCATCATAGTTACTGGTTTTGAAAAGGTATGTGGCAAAAATACCCCCTCTAATGAAGTCAGGCTCTTTGTGAGTGCATCACCGCACTGTCCTATCAGGGCATAAAGTTGAAATTCTTGTAGGAAGGTGTTCAATGCGTCTTGCAGCAGTAGGAGACTATATCTTATCTTGCAACATGCTGTAATGCCTTCGGAGCTGTTGGGGTTAATGAACATAGAACTTATGGGGGGGCGGGGGGGGTGTGGGGGCAGACACAGTGCTTCAGGGCATCCCCTGTATCTTCAAAGTGTGCTCATGTCTCTCTCCCCCTCTCTGACCCGAGACAGCCCCCCTATATCCTACACTGCATTGAGTGGAGAAGTACAGGCTAGAGTCACTGCATGCATGGCCAGTGCACGCAGCAAGTCCCACCAGACTCTCCTGCACTGGACTGAGTAGAAAAGTACAGGCTAGAGTCGCTGCACACGTGGCCAGCGTATGCAGCGAGTCTCACCAAACTCATGATCCAGCTTTGCTAACAGCAGCTGTCTGATACGTGACTACATTGTTGTAATCCCTTCTTGTTATCTTCTTCTGTGAAGGTCAGGTTCTCATGGATACACACATAGTTTTTAGAGAACATATTCTACAACTCGTACAAGGGTACGATGCAAAGCGGCATTTACAGCTGATCGTATAATGCTTATTAAACACAGCAAACAGCATACTAAACATAACAGACAAATTCCTTCCACATAGGCAATGAGTATAATTTGCTTCAACCAACCCCACCCCCGAGTCCATCCAGCAAAAAGATTTTCAAAAGTGGTCTCCACAAGTTGCTGGTTCAGTCGGTGCAGTTCCTGCAACTGGGCATGGATGGATTTGGAGCGGTCACTTAGATTCATACAATACAGTCCTTTAAAATCTTGACAACCATGTCTGTGAGCTGAAAGCAAAAAATCAGTAGCAGTTCTGTTTTGCAACATCGCATATCGAATACTATCTACATCTAGCAATAACTCAGAAATAGCGGTACTAGTAGCATTGTTAAACTTATCCTTGGCAGCAAGAGAGTCGTTGTTATCACGAATCCTTGGCAGCAAAAAAGTCCTTGTTAGCAAGAGCGCATGCGGACTCCCTGTTCTCGCTGGTACTGTGCTTTGATCTTCTTCCACAACAGGCCAAGATTCTCAAGCAGCTAGATAAGGTGTCTGAGAGTCCATTACAGGCTTATGTCATCCAAATGTTTTTCTTGCCAGCACCCGAGACTGAATAACGATTGGTGTGATATATGTGTTTTCCAGCACCCACGTGCGAGTCCCTTGAGTGTATTTACAATCCTCCTCGCCGATCTTCCGTTGCTTTCCCATATTCCACCCCCTTGCTCAAGAGACTGCTTCTGCTGGGGTTCATTTTAGTCTCACAGGGTATAACACAGAGCAATCTACTAAGGCATGCAATAACATATACACATATAGGAAAAAACCCAAAAACATATCTCTATGGTACTGCTTTGAATCAGGTGTCCTATTTCTCTTTTTCTGATGCTTTCTCGTAATGCGTATGGCATACTTTTGTGCTAACGTGGCACATTTCCCATCTAATTGTTCCTGTTTGGTTTCTTTTTTTTTCTTTCTTTTTTTTTTCTCTTTTTTTTTCTCTTTTTAATTTTTTTCTTTTTTTTTCTTTTCTCTTTTTTTTTCTTGTCTCTTTTTTTTTTTTTCCATCACTTACGACTGACATAAAAGTCTGCCTTTGCAACAAGAGCTCAGTTTCTCATTTTTCCTTAAGTTTCTCATTTTCATACAGAGCATCCTATAGACTTTGTCTCAAGTCCTTTTCCCAATCAACCATGATCTTATAGACAAACAACAAACAACCAGCGATACGCCCTGCACGGGCAAGCCATTCCCGAGAGTGTAAACGTGTCGGCTCGTGAAAACTCCCCCAATATTTCAGGACTTCCATCGGTTCTACAGCCCATCCTGGTGTATCTGCCTGGGGCGCGCTCACCTTACGTCTAAACATTGTGTATATACAAACTTCTTCACTTGACAGAGTGTCAGCCCTAGATGCATACGAGAACAGTACCACACTGGCAGAACACCTGCTCAAGTGGAGTCACCTAACGACACTGCACACAACAAAAAGCAAACAGTAGCACACATGCTGATCAGCAGGTATAAGCTGGCGCCCACACACACTTACACAGCAGACATAAAAAACCAGCACTTCTATCTCAGGGAGACGACTGGGGAGGGGGTGAGGCGGGCAATGTCAGGAGCAAACAGCTCCGGCTCTGTCCTTCTCTGCTGACATTCTGCCTCCTCCATCGGCCTCAGGTGGAGCAGAGGGGATCAGCAGGGGATCGTCCCAGACCTTCGTACCTGGCCAGTTTGATCCCCCTCCCGTGGGTTCTAATGCTGCAAAAGCCCCGGCTGCCATGGCTCGCTCTGCCTTCATATCTTGTAAGGTCGATAACACCAACCACCATGTTGTCGCTAATGGTGATGCCTCTTTGTCTCCTTTACTTATCACTTCCCACAGTTTTTTCCCAACAGCCTCCTGTATTTCTGGTTTAAAAGCTGTCTGGGGCTCTGGTGCGAATCCGTTCTCTCTGCACCAGGTTAACAACCTTCGGAGCATACGCTCGTCGTATTTCACCCCTCTCTTAGAGGGGATATGCAGGAGAAGTCTTAGTATAGCCCCTTCTTCTTTTGTTACTTGTTGCCCCATCTCCTGCCCCGGCTGCTCACCTCTCTCTGGGTGTCCATGGCCACGTCATCTGTTTCCTCTATTCCGGGTTGCCGCCCAATCCGCCCGGTCTCAGTCCAGCTGAGCCGTCCTCCAGCTGGTGGATCTCCTTCTGGGTCTTCCGCCCCTTGCATTCCGTTGCTCAAGACAAGTGCCAATCGGTATCACGTCGGGGTCACCATCTGAGGAGAAATAACTGGACTCCAGACGATCCAATGTGAATCAACAGAAGCCGTTTATTAAGCACAGATCATCATCTTTTATACCCTGTGTTGTAGCCGTACATGCCACTTGCTTATTTCTGATTAGCTGGTTACACTGTCCACGCGCTGTCCATGCAATTCATTCACGCATCAGATGATTGGTTACAAGAATTCTCATAGTAAATTGCTTAGTCATTAGCACAACATTTTTTCTGCCTTCTCAGTTCCCGTTTTTCCCATGTACTAATTCCATCTTCTACCACCTGTTTTGCTCTTAATCTAATCTCTCATAGTAGGGAGGCTGGCTCACATGACCATTTTCTCTCAGATGCATTCCTACACTGTACAAACACAGACATGTGTTCGTCTGCTCACATGTATGCCCACAGACATACAAACAGACACACACTGACAACACACAAACACTTACCTCCACACCTGCAAAAATGTGTGTGGACACAAACACATGCACAGACATAAACAGAAATGTCCTCGTTCACACGCACGCTGGCAGACACTCACTCTCACGTGTGCATTTGCAAATGCCCACACAAATGCAAATACAGAGGCACAAATATGCCCCCAGGTGCAGACAGATGCATATGCACATGAGGAAGCCCAGCCTCTCCCCACATTCTGAGAAGCAGGACTCCACGGGCAGCTCTCTGCCCCTGTGCCCCTGACAACTTCAGGCAAGTCCTCGAAAGCCTACTGCTAAGAAGAAGACACATGAGGTGCCAGCCACTGTTGGTGGATTTAGTGACAGCAGAGGGCTTTTGGGCTTTTGTGTGTTGGCCAGAAGTAGTTCAACTGATTGTGTTCTCAATTACAGGAAAGAGAGAAGGTGTATTGAGGTCCAAGCAGCGGGGTCTTTTTTTGAAATTCAACCATGTTCACATACCAATTCAGTCCATGAGAGACAAAGTCAAAGCTCAAGACCATCCCTATTGCTGCAGCTCCAGGCATTCTCCACTTTACAAGTCAAAATGATCCCGACGTTTTGCAAGCTCCGGCCCATCCCTGGTGATTGCCGTAAGGCAGTTGTGGAGGTCTGGGACCAGTTCCAGGTTCAATGCAGGGAGAGGTGCTGCCCTGACACGCTCACATGGCAGCAAAGGGTTGTGTGCGGGGGGTGAGCCCCATGGCCTGCAGCTGCAAATGCTGGGGCTGGGACACCAGAGAGGAAGCTGGCCTGATGAAGTTGCCTTAAGATAAATACCATCTCTTCAAAAGACAAACTAATATTAATTAGCAGGTGGCATCAGGAGGAGATTTCAAGCTGCCTGAGCCAAGCCCCAACATCTGTCAGTGAACGTGGCTCATTTGAGCTCAGGGAGCTGCTCTGCTGAGGTGACCATCTCCTCATCTGCTTTTAGCACTGGAGCAGCCGGGAGAGCCAGAGGAGTGGTGGCAGAAGGCTGTGCCCAGCACTGCACAGGCACCGGGAGGACAAGCCTTGTGCCCTGAGAACCTCCCAGAAAGGTTGGCATTTTCCAAGGGTCCTCACCTGGCCTGGAAGGCTCCCATTCAGGTCCCCCCAACTGGGACCTGCCTCCCTTGGAAGGAGTCCCTCTCCCAGCTGTGCTCTGCAAGTGCAGCATCAGGAAGCAAGGTGCCAGACAAACGGTTTTTCCGGCTTTGACAAACATGCAGGTATGGCCTGCTCTGAGCAAGCTCTTGAAATTGGTGACCTGCAGAGGTGCTGTCCAACCTAAATTATGCTATGGAAAGAGTAAAGACAGTTGGGTTAGTTGGTTTGTTAAATGCTAAAAGTAAGGAGAGGACAAATGGAGATCCTACCTGTGTTGAGGAAAGTGAGAATGGAAGGGCTATGGTCAAGTGGAAGGACCGTCTCTTTGGGTTTGAGTGTGTTTTTTTCCCCAATGAGCTTGAGATGGGAACGATTTATGAGATGGGATGGGAAGTGTGGCAGGAAACTTGATTTGTTGGTTCCTGAGACATCTTCTTTTGGACAGAGGAAGAAAGTGCCCAGTGCCTCGTTGGGCTGAGTAGGGCAGCTGGTGTCTGCAGGGTGTGGGGGTGTTGACCGTTGTGTTTCTGAGACCTGCGGGTTTGGGTATGCTGAAAGGAGCTTGGGACTAGATACCATGCAGGAGCCAGGAGAGGCCAACCCAGCCAAGGGCTTGAGGATGGAGAGAGAGAGGACGCAGGCATCAGGGAAGGAGACACTCCCAACACGTTGCAGAGGGGGATGTGTCAGAGAGGTGGGTCACCAGGTGCAGGCCTATCCCCCTTTCACCCCTCACCTTGCAAAGGCAGAAGCTGTTGACTGCAGGAGCAACATGTGCCAGTACTGGGGAAGGGAAAACCGCAGCACAGGCATTTGAGATGCGCTAAGAACAAGTATTTTCTCCTCCCCATTTCATTCTTTGTTCCCCTTGCAGAGCCATTTCCGGCAGCTCTGCTCTCTCGGGGCTCTTGGTGGGGACGTGTGGGTTTTCTGAGTCTGTCCCACACATGCAAGAGGATCGGTCTCAGCACGCACATCAGGTATCTCGTCCTCTCTGCCTTCCTGAGGCAACCACTGGGTAAGGATTGTCTTTGACTGGAGGCATGATTCCTCTTCTTCCCAGGAGACCCACACCCCCTCAACACGTCTCTGCGGGGAGCTGCTCTTGAATTATGGGCAAATGCACCTGCTTTCTCAAGATACTGCTACATAGAGAAAAGATGAGACCAAGAAGAAAGAGCTCCTCTCCTGACCATCATAGACCCCTTGCTTTCCTTTTCTCTTGCCACCCATCCACCTCTCTCTGCCTCTCTCTTCTGATCTCTCCGAGCCCAGTGTTTCACAGACATACCATTGCAGAAGCTCTTTTCTATCTTGGTAGTACACCTTTCCTGACCTTGTACTTGTGTTTTGACACACAGGGTTTTTTGAAAGCTGATGCAGGGACATGAAAGCTCTCTCATGCCACTCACGCTCTTAGGGTGTCCCAGTCTCTCTCCAGGCTGGTGCATGTCATGCAGCTTGCCCGGACTATCCATTCCTCCTGCAAGTCCTCAGTGCCTGGGCTTTCTTTTCCCTCCCTACCTTGACTTCGGAGCCTCCTGAGAGGACAGGGAATGGGGAGCAGCATGAAAGTGCTCACAGGTGTTCCCATGATCTCTCACCATGCTGGAGGTGACCTGGAGCCAGCACAGGAGGGCCAGGCACCACAGGTTCTTCCCTGGACACTCCAGGCAGCAGGAGAGTGGAAATTAAAAGTGTGGGTGAAAGCACAGCTCTCCTCTGGGGGTATCCCTGTGTGAGGTAGTTGGCATTACTGTGTTGTGAGATCCACGCTGAGCTGAGGTGTGAGGCTGCCTGCTCAAAGATACCGCCTTGCTGTACCCATCCATGGGGCTAGTGCTGCAGAGAAAGGAAAAGGGAGCCTGCTCCTCTGACATTTTGCATCTCCTCTTGTTTTGCATTTCAGAGTCTTTCCCTGCACAGTCACTGACCCTCTTTTTCTTCCAGGCACCATGGGATAGACCACTGTCACCCAGCAAGAAGCACAAGTCACAGTGAAGCAGGGAGACACCTTTGAAACCACCTGCACCTACCAAACCTCCAGCTTTGATGCCTTGCTCTGGTACAAACAGAGAAAAGGACAAGCTCCACAGCGTATCTCCTATCAGGCAGCAGCTGGCTACAAGCCCAGTGGCTGTCTCACCACCGTGCTGAACACCACCGAGAAATACAGCCTCCTCCAGCTGGAGAAAGTCGAGCTCTCTGACAGTGCCTTCTACCTCTGTGCTTTGCAAGACACCCTGGTGCAGGGAGCTTCCTTGGCTGTGCAAGAGCCCAGGGGATGGAGGGGATGTGTCTTAGAGTTGGGGAAGGGGTCGTCAGGTGTCCCTTGGCAGAGCTGCTTCCCCTGTACGCTCAGGGATTTGCAGGACAAGATCTTCTTCCAGGAGGGGACAGTGCCAGTGGCCTGAGAGGAAATAGAAGGGTGGTGAAAGACTCTCAGGTTCCCTTGTTTTCACCGGGGGTTATGTGGTTATTCTGCCCAATGGCACTAGTGAGCTGATGGGCAATGCAGGAGGTTGTGGCGGTTTGTGCAATGGTTCCTCGTTTGCTGCTCTTTGCTTTCTGGAGAAAGCATCTGAAAGATGGAAAACCTGCCCTCTGGCAATGCTCCTTCCTGGAATTACATGATTGCAATAATTTTCAAAAATACTCAGAACCACCATGCGGACCCTCCAATTGCTGCATGGCCGTGTGCTGAGATCTGGAGGACCTGCTCTCCCCAGTGCACTCTGCCCATCCTTGGAGCCCTTCTCATGCAGTACCTCATAGGTTTCCCGCAGCCCTGCCCCATTTCTTCTGCAGTGTGACCAGGCTGTGCAGCTCTATGCAAGATCTCGGTAGGGGAGCAGACCACCAAGCAGAGCTGGACAACATGCCCTGCCAGGAGAAGAGCTGGCCTAGGGGAAAGATACTTTGTGATTCCAATATCAACCTGGGAGTCCCCTTAGCCCTGCACATCTGTGCAACTGCTGGGCTGTGCAGGGGACTCTTTGGGGGCAGAAGGTGTATGGGTCGCCTGCCCTTACTGTCCTTGCCCTCGGGTTCAGGCCATGCTCCCTCATTCAGGGGAGAAGTTGGAGGATTAGGATGAGAAGGTCAGGGGTTGTTCTGAAGGCTTTTTCTCACACCATCTTTGCTCCTGCATCCTTGGGGGCCACCTTCTGACTGAGCTTCTTTTCCCACCACAGGGCTATCCAGAGCAGGAGGAATTCCCTTCTGCACAGGCTTGTGAGCTGCTGACCTCTCAGAGCCTCCAGCAGCACTGGGGAGCACTCTCTAAGGGAAAGCAATGGTCAGTCTCCTTGTTGCAGGACGTGTTCTGATGCCAAGAGATTCCATGTGAGCAGAGATGCTGGAATACAGGGCCTGATACCCACTGGCTGTGGAGGAGATGAGTATATCTTCCTCAGCACCAAGGGACAGTGAATGGAAGGGACCCATTACCCCATATCCCACCCTCCCCTTCCTCTTCTGCTTGTGCCCTCACCTTATCCCCCACCACCCAAGACAAAGTCTTTCTCCCTTGGCATACAAGACAAGGTCCACCATGAAAAGGATGACATGGAAGCAGAGGTCAGCATGCAGAAAACTTTAATGACTCTGAGGTGGAAAGAAGTTCACTTGTAGAGGAGGTGGCCAGAGCAGGGAGAGGATCAGCAGATGCCAAAATTCTGCTGCCATTGCCCACAGTTGAAATCCCACAGGCCTATCCCACAGAGGGTGAGGGGCCAGTAGATGCCCCATGGTGGCTTTGCAGGTCTTATGGCCTAGAAGAACAAAAAATACCAGAAGAAATGGGAGAGAGAATAAGGCACGGAAGTTAGACTTTGGCCAGATTTTCAGCGAACCCCAGCAGCTCTCCTTTGGAAGGGCAGCAATGGCTGCTCAGTCTCCCTAAAATCAATGGCCAGGAGCTTTGTCTTCAATCCAGCATCAGGTTCCTGGGGGTCCTTGTCAGGGCTGTCACCAGCGCATTTAGCAGGGGGGACACCTTCTGCCACAGTAGCGGCTGGAAATGCCAGAGAGGTCACAGCACCCAGAGTTGATGGGCACTCCATCACAGCTGAGGATGCTGCCAACGGCAGCAGAGGTGGAGGATCCCACAACGGTGTTCTGTGGGAAGGAGCTGAGGATGGGGCCAGGCAGGGTCACCACCACAGCAGGAGGCTCAATGACAACGGTGGAGTTCTGGCACTGCCTGACACAGGGCTCATTGCAGCTGTTGGCCAGCGGGGTGGGGCCACAGGGCCGGCAGGGCTGGCACCGGTCATAGCAGGACATGTCTCTGGGCTGCAGGAGCACCTGTGAGAGAGGGCAGAGAGGCAGTAGAGCACATACATATTTGAGGAACAGTCTGCCAGGAGTCTGTCACTCCACCACAAGCGTGTCAAAGGCACCTGCTGAGCCAGGAGCTAGAAACTGTGCAGTGAGGCAAAAGGGTTACCAGACACAGTACTGTGAGGATCACCCAGGCCCAACCAGGCTGCTGCCAATCTTTGCAGTGAAGGGCAACCTCAGCCAAGTGCCAAGTCCTCTTTCAAGATAATGCAAAGTGTCTCCAAGCCCAAGGAGGCTGCTGCCTATCTCTTAAGAGAACAGCTCCCTCAACCAAGTCCCAGACACTCTCTACTCAGACCTTCACCCTTCTTCCCCTTCTCATGGAGAGCAGCACCACAGCCCACTATAGGAGGGAGGAGTACACACCTGCATGAGCAGAAAACAACACAGGGAAAGGGCTTCAGACTCACCTGGTTCCCAAGGAGGAGGAGGAGAGAGAAGTGGATGGGAGAGCGAGGAGTTGGGCTGGCTTTTATGGTGGCCCTGACCTGCCCTGGGCCGAGAGGTAGCTTCTACCGAAGTGGCAATTGTCTAAGCTGCTCATGATGAACAGAAAACATCCCAGCTAATGACATGGTCTGTGTGGTTGTTTTCTCAATGCCACCTTCGCATTTCCTGGCTTATGCTGTCCACCTTCCCTCACGGAGTCTTCTTCTGAGTGCTGGGATTGTGAGACGCCATGATTTCCAAGGCAGGAATGTGTCAGTGAGTCAGTCTGGTGAGTGGTCTGTGGCTGCAATTACAGGAAAGGGCCAAACTACTCCCCACCCTTTAATCCATGGTTCGTCTCGCAAGGACGTGCCTTGTCTTTCTCTCCCTCCCAACTCACTCCAGTAGACTCTTTTAATCTTTTACCGAGGAAAATAAGCAGCCTTCCCCTAGCTATGGGTATTGAGGGCTGCAAAATTACTTCCACTGTTATTTCAATGCTGCTGAGTACCAAAGTTATGTGTTTCCTCTACCACCACCGGGATATTACTCTGCCTTGGCGAGGCCACATCTGGAGGTGGAACTTCGTTAATTTGAGGGTGGCAGAACACTGGAACAGGCTGCCCAGAGAGGTGGTGGAGTCTCTGTGTCTGGAGACCTTCAAACCCATCTGGATGCGTTCCTGTGCAGCCTGCTCTAGGTGAATCTGCTCTGACAGGGGGGTTGGACTAGATGATCTCCAGAGGTCCCTTCCAACCCCCATCATTCTGTGATTCTGTGATGACCTCCCTCGAACTGCTGACCACACCCTTCTTAATGCACCCAGGAGACCACTGGCCCTCTTGGCCACAAGGACACATTGCTGCCTCACAGTCAACTTGCTGTCCACGAGGACTCCCAGGTCTCTCTCTACAGAGCCACTTTCCAGCAGATCAGATCCTATCCTGTTATTCCTCCCTTGGTGTAGGACCCTACACTTGCCCTTGTTGAACTTTATTAGGTTCCTCTCCACCCAAGTCTCCAGCCGGTCTATGTCTTGCTGTATGGCACCACAGCCTTCTGCTGTGTCAGCCACTCCTCCCAGTGTTGTACCATCACCAAACTTGCTGAGGGTATACTCTGTCCCCTCATCCAGGTTGTTGATGGGTACATTGAACAAGACTGGGCCCAGCACTGACCCCTGAGGAACATCTGCTAGTTACAGGCCTCCAACTGGACTCTGTGCCACTGCTCCTGGTCTCAAGGACATAGGATTCCTCAAGACTGGTCTTTGCTTGTAAAGACTGAGGCAAAGAAGGCATTCCACACCTCAGCCTTTCCATGTCCTGTGTTGCCAAGCTGTGCAACATCAGAGAAGGCCCACTCATTCAGCAGGGGGACTACAGTTCCTCTAGCCTTCCTTTTGTCACCTGTGCCCTTAGAGAATCCCTTCTTGTTGCCTTTGACAGCTGTTGCCAGAGTCAGTTCCACTTGGCCTTTGCCTTTCCTAACCTCATCCCTGCATGCTTGGACAGTGTCCCTGGAGTCCTCCCCAGTTTCCTCTGCTCACTTCCTTCTTGTGTTTTAGTTTGGCCAGGAGCTCCTTGTTCATCCATGCAGGCCTCCTGGCATGCTTTCCTGACTTTCTGCTCATTGGGATGGCCCGCTCTTGAGCTTGGAGGAAGTGGTCCAGATGTCTTAAGCCTCTGTTGCCTCCAGGGCTATACCCCACAGGAAATTTCCAAGCAGGTCTTTAAAGACACCAAAGCCTGCTGTCCTAAAGGCCCAGGTTATGAGCTTGCTATTTACCCTCCTCAGTCCCCTTGGGATCATGAACTCCACCATTTCACGGTCACTGCAACCCAGGCTGCCTTTGATCTTCACATCCACAACAAGCTCTTCCTTCTTGATACCTATGAGGTCCAGCAGAACACCTGTCCTCATGGGATCCTCTATCACTTGGGGGATGAAGTTGTCATCCATGCACTTGAGGAAACGTGCTTATGTCCTGCTGTGCTGCTCCTCCAGCAGATATTGGGGTGGTTGAATTTTCCCATGAAGGCCAGTGAATATCAGACTGCTCCTCCCTGCCTGTAGAGGGTCTCTTCTGCTGGTTCTTTCTGATCAGGTGTCCCATAGGGGACACCCACTACAGTGTGTCTTTATCTGTCTTCTCTTTAATGCTTACCCACAAGCTCTCGGTTGGCACATCACCCATCGCCAGGCAGAGCTCCATGCACTCCAGCTGCTCTCTCACAGAAAGAGAAAGTCCCCCTCCTCATCTTTTCAGTCTGTCTTCTGAAAGAGCCTGTATCACTCACTGAAACATGCCAGTCATGGGAGCCATCCCACCCTGTCTCCATGATCCCAACATGATTGTAGCCCTGCAACTGCTCATTCATCTCTAACTCCTCACGTTTATTCTCTTTAAGGGCAATGAACTGTTTTGTAGTTGTAAACCCGTAGGTGGGGCAGAAGCCTTCCGCTTGGTGCCAGAAGTCACCAGCATCCATCCTGGGATTGTGCCTTTAGAATCTGCTTTTAGGAGTCTGCAAGCGGTATCCAGTTTTTAAGAACCATCTTTTAAAAGCACAGGAACAGGCAATTCCATTGTGTCTCAAGCTAAGCAAGAGGGGCAGAAGACCTCATGGAACTCAACAGGCAAAAGAAATTGTACAATGTCTGGAAGGAAGGTCAGGCTTCACAGGAAGGTTACAGAGCTGTGGTTAACATATGCAGGGAAAAGGCAGGAAAGGCCAAGGCTCAATGAGAGTTGAGAGTTGGCCCGTCTTGTGTCAGTCAACAAGAAAGGATTTTTAAGTACGTAGACAGCAAGAGGAGGTCTAAAGGAAACACTGAACAAATACCTGTTGAAGATGGTCACTTGACTAAACTCCTGTCGAATTAATAAGATATCCTTCAAAGTAAGGTCACCCACCGAGTGGATGAAGGGAAGGCGGTGGATGGAGTTTTTCTGAATTTTACTAAGGCTTTTAATAGTGTCCCTATCCTTCTGGAAAAGTTGGAAAGTCAAGTGAGTTCAGGAGAGTCAACTGTGGGATGAGCAGGAATATGGTGTGCTGGGTGAAAAACTGGCTGAAAGGCAGGGCTCAAAGGGTTGTAGTGAATGGGGCTACATCTGGCTGATGACCAGTCAGCACTGGTGCTCCTCAGGGCTCAATTCTAGGGATGGTTCTGTTCAATATTTTGATCAGTGATCTGGATGTAGGAGTTGAGTGTGCCATGAGCAATTTTGCTGATGATACCAAACTGGGAGGTGTTGACGGGTCTCTGGAGGGACAGGAGGCCCTGCAGAGGGATCTAGGTAAATTGGAGCATTGGGCAATCATTAATGGCATGAAATTTAACTAGTCCAAATGACAGATTCTGCATCTGGGATGGAGTAACTCCAGACACAGGTATAAATTTGGAGAGGAGTGGCTGGAGCTGCCCTGCAGAAAGGGATCTGGGGGTGCTGGTTGTCAGCAGGCTCAACAGGAGTCAGCAGTGTGCCCTGGAGGCCAGAGGGCAAACCACAGCCTGGGGTGCATTAACACAGTCCAACCAGCCGGTCAAGAGAGGGGATTACCCCGCCGTATCAAGTGTTGGGGTGGCCTCCCCTTGAGTACCGTGCGTAGTTCTGGGCCCCACAAGTTAAGAAGGAAGTGAAGGTGCTTGAATGCATCCAGAGGAGGACAACAAAGCCTGTGAAAAGGCTCGAAGGAATGTCCCATGAGGAGTGGCTAAGAACTTTGGGCTTGTCTAGTTTGGAGAAAAGGAGTCTGAGAGGTGACGTCATGGCTCTCTATAGCTTCCTGAGGAGGGGAAGTGGAGAGGGAAGTGCTGATGTCTTCTCCCTGGGATCCAGTGGCAGGACACATGACAATGGTTCAAAGCTGCATCAGGAGAGGTTCAAAGTTGTCATTAAGAAACAGTTCTTCACCAAGAGAGTGGTCATACACGGGGACAGCCTTCCTAGAGAGGGGGTTGATGCCTGTCAGTAGTTAAGAGGCATTTTTGGACAATGCCCTTTATAACATGCTTTAACTTTTTTAACTTGCAACTGCTTGACGACCGACGAATGCCCACTGCTTGCCTTGCATTTGTTATGCCTGAGAATATTCTGTGGTCTTACAGTTGCTGGCACAAGGAAGTGCTCTGGAAAGATCCTTTTACCAAATTTTTGGAGGACGTAAGGTTTGCTCTTCTGCTCATTACAGAGCTTTAGGTAAAGCAGGGATGGACTATGTGGGGAAAAAGAAGAACCTAGTCCATGCAAATTAGGACAAGCAACTATGGGGGCTGTAATTACCTTGGGAAGACATGAGGACTGACACAGTCCTCTCTTTGGATGCTGAAATGAGGGACATTCTCCAGACACCAGGTTTGCTGGCCTATGAGAAAGCTTAGGTGTATACAAACGCTCTGCAAAAGTACTTCTCCCACAAGAAGGAAAGCAATCAGAAAAGGGGGACAATAACTGCTGCTTTTCCAGAGAAAAACCAGACAGAGGTGGATAAGCCCCTGGAGACTCCTGAGGACTCCAGCCCTGTTGTTCAGGAAGTGCTTGATAATATGCATCCACGGTATTGGAAGAATGCGCAAGTGCTCCTAGGTGAACTAGGGCAGCACAAGCATATCTCTTCTTGGGAAAACCAGGGAAGTGTTGTGTACAAAAGAGATGTCATTAAGGGGTCCCACCTGCTTGATTTAGTCCGAGGTGTCCTTCAGACTTGTGTCCCATCTGAGAAGACCTAAAGGCTGGAATGTTTTTAGGAAAGCCATGGCTGCAGTGAATGTCCCATCATGCATCACGGGTCATACAACAACCACGGTCTCTGGAAAAACTAAAAGTGACTGAAGATGTCCAAGAAGCATCCCAGACATCTTGTAATATGAGGATGATACCTAAAAATCAGTGGTGCATGCTGTAAACTTTACTGTTGAAATAAAAATATTCATGGAACCATGGAATCACAGGATGGCTTTACTAGGAAAGGACCTTTAAAAGGCCATCTAGTCCAACTCCCCCTGCCATGGAGGTTTTATATTCATAAAATCTTGAAACTTTGCTGTCTGTTGTGTCCATTCAAAAAACATGTTGGGTTGCGTTGAGATTAGAAAGCACACGGTCAGCTGTGCAGTTGGGTTGTAAGCTTTATTTATGGAACACAGTTACGAAAATGACTGCAAGAAATGCTGGTCTGGGTCTTCTGAAAATTATTTTGAGTAGGTGTGGCCATGAGGAGAGCTCCATCTTCATATTTTACAAAACACGTCAGTATCTGATCATTTTCTACTGGATTGTGAGAATACAAATTTGAAAACTGTTTGGAAGGTAATCCTTTGTTATGGTGATGTAGGAAAAGACGCAGTGGTATCCACAGGCCATGAGGGGGAGATGCTGCAGTTGCTTCCTCTGGAAAGCACTTTCTGTAGCATTGTGATTTTCAAAGGCCATGATGCTTTCAGGAAAGAGAGCACTCTTTGAGTGGGGGGTAACCACATGAGTCAAAAAACTCTGTGTGGTTCTGATGTGCCAAGAAAATTGCTAGCCAGTGCTCTCTGGGCTGGTTATGAGGGTGTGTGGTCACCACCACGCTCACTGGTCTTGGGGGAACATGGGCCCTAGGGAGCTAGTTCCTCGGCTAAGCACCCAGAAGTGTTTCCCTGGTGTAGGGCTCTGCTAAGACAAAAGGAGAAGGAGGCAAGAGAAGTGGATGAGAGAGTGAGGAGCTGGGCTGGCTTTTATCATGCACCTTAACTGCCCCAGGCTGCCAGAGGCATCCCTTGCAGAGGTGATTCTTTGCTGACAAGCTCATCTTGAATGCAAAACATCCCGAGCAATGCTATGAGCTATGTTTTGACTTCCTGAATTGCTGTCTTTCCATTTCCTGCTTTATGCCAGGCACATTCTCCAGTGGAGGCATCTTTTGCATGACAGGATGAGAGCCCCAAGCATTTCTGGTGCAATACACGTTGGCGTGGGCAGACGACTCACCTCACATGCTGGAAGAGTCCAGGAAGGGTCACTCAAGACACACTAAACAGATGCTTTGACAACACACACACACACACATACTCACACACTAATCTAGACCTCCAGGCATCTAGAGTGAAATGAGGAGACTCAAGACACCCAATGAGAGGCTGCCTACACCGTCCAGGGCACAGGGCATGGACCTGACAGAGTCATCTTCTGCAAATCCTGTTTGAAAGAGTTCATTGTAGCTGAGGGAAGACTGATGTGCACTCAGGGAGAGCCAGAGATGCAGCTGAGGAGAGTGACATACCCAGCTTGATGCCATTCACCCACACAAAAGCCCTTTCCCTGTTATCCATCTGTGCCTGAGTACCAGGGACATGGATATGGGGTTTAGCCGTGGGATAGAGGTGTTTGTAAGCTCTGATGGAAGAGCCTGTGGGTTCACTTCTGACCGTATGGTGAAGCAAGCCATGTGCAGGTGACCAGGTAGGCAGGCCCTGCTGTGAGCTTAGTTCGGAGATCAGAGGCAACCATTGGTCAATTGCAGGATCAGTGTCTCCAGAAAGATGATTCATTCCGTTTACTGTGGACGTCTGCTTAGGATGGGATAAGTCCCCTGTGTGAGCTCATGTCTCTCTACTAACTGTGGGCAGAGTCTGTAGAGTCTGTTGGAGTGGGTCCAAAGAAAGGCTCCAGAAATGATCCGAGGGTTGGAACACCTCTCCTGTGAAGAAAGGCTGAGAGAGGTGGGGTTGTTTAGCCTGGAGAGGAGGAGGCTCTGGGGAGACCTTCTTGTGGTTTTGCAATTTTTGAAGGTGGCTTATAAGAAAGAAGGAGAAAGACATTTTACCAGGACCTGTAGTGAAAGGACAAAGGTCAATGGCTTAAAACTGAAAGAGGGTAGATTTAGATTTAATATATAAGGAAGAAATTATTGTATGATGAGGGTGGTGACACACTAGAAGAGTTTGGCCAGAGATGTTATGGAAGCCCTGTCATTGGAAGTTAGTCTCAAGGTCAGGTTGGATGGGGCTCTGAGCAACCTGATCTAGTGAGAGATGCCACTGGCCATGGCAGGGGGTTGGACTAGATGGTCTTTCAAGGTGTCTTCCCATGTGTGCAAATGCATACATGAGCACAGCAAGAGGAACATGTATGTGAGCATGAACCTGCACACACACCGCTGAGAACTAGGGCACCCAATGCCAGCTCTCAGCCTCTTGGGATGACTCTAGGCAAGTCCTTCAGGTGCCACAGTCAAGGCAATGAATCAGGCAGCATCAGCTTTAATGAACTCAAGAGCTTGACGCTGGTTCAGTAAATTCTTTTCTCGCCAGAAAAGAGAGAGAAAGCACAGTGGAGTCGAAGCTGCCATGACCTTTCCAGATATTGAGCTTCTCCATGCCCCAGCTCTGCGGGTCAGGCACAACATAAAATCTAGAGAACATCCATATTGCTGCAACTACAAAGAATCTCCACATTACAACGGAAAAAACTCCTCCGGCCCTCAGATCATCCCAGATGTCCTAAGTGATCTCTTTAAGGACGATGTTGGGGTGTGGGACTTGGCCCAGCACTGTAAAGGGTACAGTGCCTCAGTGGTGAGCCTGGGACAAGCCCGACTCCCCACAAGCTGCAAAAACAGGCTGGAGCACCAGAAATGACATGGACTGATCCCACTAAGAAAGTCACTCAGCATCGTCAACGCATTCCTTAAAATGCTATTTACTAGCGCTAAGACTAGAAAGAGAGGATAGGAGGGATTGAAGGAGCTGGGACTGTTTAGTTTGAGGAAGACGAGGCTGAGGGGAGACCTCATCGCTCTCTACAACTACTTGAAAGGACATTGTCGAGAGGTTGCTGCTGGTCTCTTCTCACAGGTAATTAGCGATAGAACAAGAGGGAATGGCTTCAAGCTGCAACAGGGTAGGTTTAGACTGGACATTAGGAAAAAAATTCTTCACAGAAAGAGTGGTCAGACACTGGAATAGGCTGCCCAGGGAGGTGGTGGAATCACCATCCCTGAATGTGTTTAAGAGTCGTTTAGATGTGGTGTTAGGGCATATGGTGTAGGGGAGAACTTTGTAGAGTGGGGTTGATGGTTGGACTCGATGATCCCAAGGGTCTTTTCCAACCTAAATGATTCTATGATTCTATAGATAACCTTGTATCCCGTCAGAGGGTGGGAACTCAGAGCTGCTCTATATCAGCTGCTCTCAGAGAAAGAAAGAATCACAGAATGGCTGAAGTTGGAAGGGACTCCTGGAGGTCATCTTGTCCACCCTCCCTGCACAAGCAGAACCACGAAGAGCCAGTTGCCCAGGACCGTGTCCAGGTAGTTTTTGAACATCTCTAAAGAGGGAGACTTGGTAAACTCCTTGGAATACCTATGCCAGTGCCCAGTCACTCCCACAGCACAGTACAATGTGCTTCCCCCTCTCCAGGGCACAGGTCACTGGACTGATCCCATCCACAGAGGATTACCCAGTTTCGGTCAGTCGAGTATTAGAGCATTGTCTTCAAAGGAAACAGTTCTATTCATCAGTTCTACCATCAAACACCACAACCCTGCCAGCTGTTTATTGGATGCGAACAAATACAAGCAGCTTTCCCATCCCCGTTTCTTAGGGTGCAAATCAAGGGGTTGAGCAGAGGAGTAAGAATCGTGTAAAGAACAGCTGCTGTTCTGTCCAATGACCATTTGGAGGTCACTTCCCATGATGGTGGAGACACATGGGCCCTAGCAACAGACCATAGCAGTGAAATGGGAAGCACAGGTTGAGGTAGCTTCGTGCCTGTCTTCTGCACAGCAGAGTCACAGGGTGGTTCTTGCTCTGCACCTGTAGGAAGTGAGAATGAAGATGGGAGGTTCTCATCACCAATACTGAAGGTAATCACGGACTTGTTGGCACAAGTGCCAGCACAAGCCATGTCCAGGGCAGCTTGTGAATCAGCTAAGAAGTGGAGGATGTGCTTGGGCCTGCAGGAAGCCAAACGGGAGGTGAGTATTGCATGCAGAGAAGGAGGCAGGGAACTGGCCAGCCTGTTCTGTGCCTGAACTGTGCCTGCCACCAGCCAGATGCACACAGCCTTATGCACGATGGCCTCATAGTGCAGTGGGTTGCAGAGCGTCAAGCAGTGGCCGTAGGACATGAGATCGTAGAGGAAGCATTGAGCACTTCCCAGCAGATGGAAGAAGTACAGGTGGGCCATGCAGCTGTGGAAGGAGATGTGTATGTCCCCTGGCCTGAGAAGTCATCCAGCACCTTTGGAAGGAAGGCACAAGAGAAGAGAGACTGCAACTTTTGGTCTTCAGTCATTCTGAGCTACACTTCATCCGTCCTAATTCCCTCTCAGTGGAGGACATGGGTGGGGGGATTACCATCCTTGCATGTGTACTTTTTTTGCAAGGCAACTGAATTTTCATGGTGGGAAAGAGGATATGAGACTGTAGTGGCTGCCAAGAGATAGTTCCACTGGTCATAAGGGATAAGATTTACACGTGTCCTGGCTCCGGTGGGGATAGGGTTAATTCTCCCCAGGCTCCAGCAGGGACACAGGTATTCCATCCCATGTGAGCCATTCCCACAGGGAGCTGCTGGGGGAGGGGGCAGGAAGTCGAGCTTGGAGCAGGCTGGGGCATCCAGGGTCTGGTCGGTGAGCGGCGATTCTGTAATCGTGTTTGTATATTCCTCTATCCGTGTTGTTGTTTTCTTATTCCCTTTGCTGTTCTGTTAAACTGCCTTGGTCTTAACCCACATGTTTTGCCTTTTTTCTTCTTATTCTTCTCCATATTGGGGAAGCCCGAGAGAGCAGCACATGGTTCTTTGTTGCCATATGAGGCCAAACCACATCAACACGTTAAAAAGTACTCTCCCCCCGAGAAGGGCAGCCAATTTCTGAGTACAAATTCTTTGGGGGGACCAAGGAAGCAGTCAAGAGCTCTGCACCTGCCTTCAGCACTCATGGGAAGTGCACCCAGTACCCTCATCCTTGCTGATCTTCCCGTTCTCCTGCACGATCTCTATCACAGCAATTTGATCTCCTTCAGAAATAAACTGTCCCCACTTCTGTCCTGACCACCCTCAGCTCCCACATGCTTAGCTCCAGTTTCGAGCCTTGATACCTTCAGTGGCATAGACAACTTTACCCTGCTGCTGCCTCCAGGCCATGGCCCCTAAATTACGTGGTGGAGGGGAGAGGTCATCCCAAAGGCTGTTCCCTGCATGACCACTCCTGCTATTCTGCCAGCAAATCATCTTCCGGAGCCCCACACCCTTCACCCCACCACCCCACAGCAGCTCCGTCCATAGCAAGAGGAACACCCTTCCTCAAGAGCTCATGGGGCTGCTGGGTCCTCAGGATCTCCTGCCTTCTGGGCATTTGTGGGCAGAGATACCAGCAGGGCAAGGCCTGATGCTCACTGGCAGCAGAGCAGCTACAGATGTTTTCCTCAGCTCCAAGGGATGGTTCCCAAAAGAGGAGCCAATGTAGGATGTTTGAACTGCTCATTTGTCTGTGACTGGAGCAGGGTTTCCTTGTGCTCTCAACCCCTTCCACCCCTTGTGCTTTGTCAGGATGGGAAGTGTCCACAGAGGGAAGGACCACATGGAGACCAAGCTTGAATGCAACGGAACTTTAATGAGTCAAAAGAGGGAAAGAAACTCATTCCAAGTGGGGGGTGCCAGTTCATGGAGCCCCACGGGCAGCTGTGAGGGTGCGGTCCTTGGCCGTGGAGATGTTCCTGCATCATGTCTGTCTGCCTGCCCCATAAAGGATGAAGAAGACACATGGTTCCCACCAGGTGGGCCTTGAGGGAACCTTGCTGCTAAGGGGATATGAAGCAAACAAGGAAAAGGGAGAGAAAAGCAAAGTCGTTCAGCTATGCTGAAAGCAGCATTGAAAACATCAATCCTTTGCCCAGCACCATGTTCTGAGTTCCTCAGGGTGTCTCCTTGGGGTTTCCCCCAGAGTCTTTAGCAGGGGAGGCACCTTCTGCCATAGTAGCGGCTGGAAATGCCAGAGAGGTCACAGCACCCAGAGGTGATGGGCACTCCATCACAGCTGAGGATGCTGCCAACGGCAGCAGAGGTGGAGGATCCCACAACGGTGTTCTGTGGGAAGGAGCTGAGGATGGGGCCAGGCAGGGTCACCACCACGGGGGAGGGCTGGATGACAACAGAAGAGTTCTGGCACTGCCTGACACAGGGCTCATTGCAGCTGTTGGCCAGAGGTGTTGGGCCACAGGGCCGGCAGGGCTGGCACTGGTCGTAGCAGGACATGTCTCAAGGGTGGAGGTGCACCTGGGAGAGAAGCAGGGAGGAAAGAGAGCACAAGGGTGGGTGAGGAGCAGCCTGGTTACCCCACCACAAAGGAGCCAAGGCCACTTCTGGGTGGGGAGCTGGAAGCTCGGCAGGGCCCACATGGTATATATTGCACTACAAAGGGCAGCCTGGCCCAGGGAAGGCCTTTCATTGGGCATAAACCAAAAGATCCCTCTGCCACGTCCCAGTCTCTCACTAAGCAGGCACTCACCCCTCTTCCTTCTGTCAAGAGAAGAAGTCAGAAAACCCAGGAGAGGACATAGCCAATATCAGCGGAGATGTCCATCAGGGAGAGATCTCACTTTGAAAGAAGAAAAGAGGCTCCAGACTCACCTGGTTCCCAAGGAGAAGGAGGCCAGAGAAGTGGATGAGAAAGCAGGGACTTGGGCTGGCTTTTATACCTGCCCTTCATTGCCACAGGACCAGAGGCACCCTTTGCAGAGGTAACAATTTTTGGACACAGTCATCTTGAATGCAAACCATCGCAGCTAATGATATGGGCTGTGCTTTGGTTTCCAACACTGCTGCCTTTTCATTTCCAGAGCTGTGCCATGCCCATTCCCAAATGAAAGCTTCTTGTTACTGCTAGAATGAAAGGCCCCAGGATTTCCAGGGCAGGAATGCAGCAGTGCAAGGCAGAAGAGTCAGCTCAAGTGCTGGAGTGGTCCAGGGCAGGAAAGACACCTCAGCTTGGGTCACTCCGGTGGGGCTGTTTGAAGTGTTTTCCTCAGGAAGACAATTCAGCCATCCTCAGCTCGACGCCCATGGGCTCCCATGCATGAGGACGCTTTCCCTCCCTCCTCTACTCCCTCCAGTGGTCACTTGTTGTTGCCTCCCCAGGTATGTGCGTTGTGTTGCTAGGTTTTGAACCTGTCCTGACTACCACTGACCTCAGGAAAAAATTCTGGCTGCTTTGGAATGGTGCCCACTCCCTGGAGTCTGTGAGTACACAAACAATGGCATGGGCATGCCTGGGGCCTTGTGCTTCCGCACAGAGTTCTAACTCTGTAACAACCCCATCTGTCCTTGGCAGACTCCACGCTTGCTTGTGTCCCTACTTGTCTTCTTGTCTTATGTGCACTTATGTGCAGCCGTGTTTGTGTGGATGAATGTGGGAGCACAAATTTGTGGATGACTTGATGCTGTTGTGCATTAATGTGTGAGTGTGTGTGTCCTCGTGTGTCCCTCATTACAAGGGAATGTGCTGCTTATGGTGGGGACAGTCAGAATAATGTCGAAGTGCAGCAGGTTCCCAGGGTCAGAAGGAGCCCGACCTCAGCGGAGTGGTGATGGCACCAGCCTGCTGGAGATGCGTCCAGGGAAGAGGCACTGAAATGCAGCCCCTGCCTCCTGACGCCTCCTTCTCCTGCCCCTGCAGAGCTCACACTCTGCTGCTGCCCATTTCAGGCCACGACAAGGATTGTTCCACTCCAATTTGGATCCTTAGTTGAATTCAGTGTAATGATATTGGGAGTGCCTCAGCATGGCTGGCAGTCCCCACTCCCTGCCTCTCCAGGCCAGAACACAGCTGCTCTCCCCAGTGCTAGAGAGTTCAAAGGATGGGGACTGCATTCTGGGCAAAGTGAAAGGCTGAGGAATCCTGCCCACCATGTGCTGGCCATCCCTGAGTGGATCTTCTTCCAAAGCAGTGTCAGTGCTTTCTGGGATGCACTTGTGCTCTTCACAGGCCTGGTGCTGTGCCAGGCAGGGGCCAAGACCTTTTCCCAAACAGGTCCTGAATGAACGGAACACAGAGTCTGATATCACTGCACTGTGAGTGGAAGAACAGACTCTGTGGATTTCACAGGAGGAGCCAAAGAACTGATGACAGCTTTGATGTTCATGCTCAGAATGTTCATGTCCTATATTGGAATCTCAGTGTGAGCACCCAGCAACTGTCCCTGGGAGGGAAGGACATTGGATCCAAGGCCACAGTCCCCCAAAGCCCACTGCTGTCCTGCAGGGGTTTCCAGAGACACCCTCATTCAAACAAGGGCTATGCACAGTACAGAAAGTTCCTGAGCCCATATCCCTGTCTGAATGTTTGTCTGCCTGGACTCACATCCAGCTTGGAGATAAGGCAGCTGAGGGCTCCTCCACTTCCCTGTAGTGACCCCATAGAGATGAGTGCCAGGGAACTCCTCCAGGGGAGCTCAGCCAGGGCTGGTTTCCCTCTCCATGGAGGTGCTTCCCAGCTGAGGAGCTGATGGCCAAGCTCATTGCTTTCTCAGGAGGTAACAGTCACTGTGGAGAAGGGAAAGGCAGGACATGAATGTACATAGAGTTTAGCAAGACCTTTGACAGCCTCTCTCCTACTTCCTTCAGAGCCAAATTGGGGATAAATGGGTTGGAGCATGATAAGGTGAGAGGAAAATTGGCTGGAGTGTTATGCAGAAAGAATTGTGAGCAGTGGTGCAAAGCCCAGCTGGCAGTCAGGTACTAGTGGGGTCTCTCAGGGATCAGCAGTAGGACCAACACTGTTTCTTGATTTCTTGAGCAACATGAGAGGTGGGAAGGAGAGCACTCCCAGCAAGGCTTTGGCAAACACTGACTCAGGGGGAACAGTTGCTACACTGAGCTGTGTAGAGGTAAAGTGTTCTGAACGGGTCGAGGAACCACATATTCAGAGGAGAAGGAGTAGACGGGCCTTGCCTCTGGAAGTGCTCAATGACAGGAGTAGAGGCAATGGACATCAGCTGAAACAGGGGAATTCTCGTGAAGCAGTAGGCTAAAAGAAATAGTGAATCAAGGAAGGGGTTTCCCAGGGAGGCTGTGCAATCTCCATCCTGGGAGGTGTTCAAGGCTGGGCTGAATGTGACCTTGAGCAACCGGATTTGTTCTAAGCAGGGGTTGTTACAGATGACCTCTGGAGATCCCTTCTCACCTACATTCTGACACTGTGATTCCCCACCACCCCTGTCCTCCGTGATCCCTGCCCGCCCATGGGCACATTTGTCCTCACACTCCCTCTGCCCCAACACAACTCCTAGGCATTGTGCTGGGGCTGCAAAGCAGCAGCTGAAAAGAGGCTCTCAGCTGCCTCACTCCCAGCTGCAGGAAACGAGTGGCTGCTGGTTCCAGTCCATGGGCTCGGAGAGAACCCTGGGAAGCTGGTCCATGCGCTGGTCCAAGGCCCCGCTGCTGTGCCAGGCTGCAGCTGGCGCTGTGCAGGCTTCTTCTTGCTGGAGGACGGGGAGAGTCCATTTCCCAGCTGGGAAAAGCAGCAAACCCTGAGCGGTCTGAGCAGGAGCGAGCCCCCGGGCGGTGCCGGCGCAGAGCTGAGCCCCAGGACGGAGCTGGCGGCAGATGGCAGGAGCGGAGAGGAGGCGGTGGAGAGGAGGCGGCCTTGTGGGGCTGGCCGCACTGCTGCTGGGTGCATGGGGTGGCAGGGCCGGATGGGGCCGGGGCTGTGCCCAGTGGGTGCCCCAGGGAGCCCAGCGTCAACTCTTCCCTCTCCTTCTTCAGCCTCTCTTTACCACTCCTGACTCTCTGCCATCTTTTGTGCCCCTTTCCAACCCCCCGAGTCCCCTCTTCCTGTTCTTCCTCTTTCTTCCCCACCTCTGTCGGTACTAGCCTCCTTGCATGTACACCTGATTTTTCATGCACCCTCTCCTTCCCTTGTGCATTCTGCAGTTCTTATTGCCCTCAATATAGACCTCTCTCCTTCACTGTAACAAGCCCTCTCCCAGTCTGCTCTTTATTCACTCACACACTCATATTCTGACTCATGTCTCCATGCATCTACCATCTCCGAAGCCTCTTCCTACTCCTCGAGACCCCTCTCTCATCTTTCTCTCTGCTTCCTTCATATCCATAACCACAAATTGTCTTTTCTGCACCGTGCCATTATTCCATATATCCTCTGATCCCCCTGCGCTTTCTGCATTTATTCTTCTTCTCAATTAAGCCCTTCATCATTCACTGTAACACTTCCAACTTTCCTGTCTCCCCTTCTTCTCTCCACCCATGCATCCATCCACCCATGCATCCATGCATCCATCCCTCCACCTAGTTTTCATTCTAACTCTGTATGCATCCATTAAAAAGTCCCTTGCAGACTTGTCCCCTTGCTCCACAAACTCACACCAGCATCACTCTCGATAGCCACATGGTCCCCATTTGTTACAGTCCAGCTCTATCCACATGCCACTCTTTCTGACGATTTTTCTGGCAAAACAGCCATCAGAGATGGTTGCTCTTAGGTGATCTTTGGCCTTTTCTTATACTTTCTCAGCAGTGGCTGTGGGCAGAGCCCAGGTGGAGCAGGAGCCGTCGGCAGAGACCACCGAGAGCACCGGCATCAGCATCAACTGCTCGTATCCCAACATAAAGCTTTCCTACTACATCTACTGGTACCGCCAGCTCCCGGGACGAGGCCCCGCGCTGCTCCTGAGCACTCTCAAAGACTCCAAAGAGCTGCGGGACCCGCCGGGGCGGCTGTGGGTGTCGGCACACCGCCGCTCCAGCGCCCTGTGGCTCACCCGGCCCCGGCGCGGGGACGCGGTGGTGTATTACTGTGCCGTGGGTCTCCCACGGGGAGAGGAGCCGGGGCTGCGGCCGGGCAGGAACCGGCGCGGGCGGGGCCGGGCGTGTGTGTCGGGGCCGAGGGGACAGCCCCGGGCGGGCCCGCCAGGGGGCGCTGCCGCTCCGGCCGCCGGGGCCGCCTCGCCCCAAACGGCCCCAGCCAGCCCCTGGCCCCGGGCCGCTTCCCCCGCCCGACCAGCCCCGGCAGCGGCAACCCCGCACTCCCAGTGGGACGCACAGAGAAATCCCCCGCCACACTGCCGCCACCGCCGGGGCAGGAATGGCGCCCGGAGCGCTGGCCGTGTCCGGCGGGGCCCGCCAAGGAGAGATGGCAGCCGCCGGCCCCGCTGGCGCCCGGCCGGGAGCAGCGCCTTTCTGCTCCGCACAGGGCGGCGGGCGGCAGAGATCCTCCTGCCAACGGGCAGCTGCCCAGCCCTCTCTCCTGCCGCACGGACCGCCCAGTGCTGACATGGAACATACAGGGCCTATTCTGGGCCTTTTGACTTTCCCCACGAGGATGCCGAGGGAACCCTGAGCAGCTGCTTTTGTCTGCTCTGCAACCACGGGGACTCCAGGGCACAGTTGCCAATGCCAAACCTGCCTTAGAAAAGGAGAACCAGAAAGGGTTTCTCATTTCATTGCTCTGTGAAAGCTCAGATATACAATGGAAAACTGAGTCCTCCAGCCCCACATTTTCGCAGAGCTTTCAAAATGTTCCTGCTGACATTACAAAGTCGTTGCATGGGGTCAGGAGTTGAAGCTCGCCAGCAGCAGGAGAAGGGCATGTCGAGGTCAGAGGCACCTTCAAGCGCGCCCCACAGGGGCTCAGTGGTGAGACCAGGAGCTTGTTTGACAGGATTCAGCACCTTTGGAGTTGAGGCCCAGGAGGCAGGGTAAACCGCTTGGCCTGGACACACTGAGCGCAGTCTCAAGGCATGCCAGGTTCCTCCTTGAGGAGTGAGTCAGAAAGGGATTTGCTGAGTTGCCCTCAGGGGCTGGAGATCTGAGGGGAGTGAGAGCTGGCAGGAGGCCTCTGGCAAGAGACTGTGGGCTCCAGCCAGTCCCCGGGGAACCCTGTGTGTCCCAAATAGCTGACAGAGGTAGTCAAACCCCATGGGCAGAGGCTTCCAAGGCACAGAGTGAAGGATCAGCCCTGCTCCTTATTTTCTTTCGACTTGATGGCTTTATTTCCAGGGAACTCCTGGCAGGTGACAAACAAGGCAGAGCAACAGGTATGGCCAGGCCAGCACTCACATTAGACACATGCTCACACACTTTAGCCCCTCTCATCGCTTTCTCCATCTGTCTTCCCACGCTTGCTCCTGTCCAAATGGCCTTGATCCCTCTCTTTCCCCATCTCTGCTGCTTCTCCTAAACATCCCATGTCACACACAATCCCCAAATACTTTTTGACCCTATCCCATAAGGCGTTTGATCCCCTTGTAGGCAGAAACATCCCTGAGTTTTTGTGATGATCCTCTCTTCTCACACTTCTGGAGGGTGCCATCCCTAGAGAAAGTGGCTGATTGTGATACTTGAATGAAGAAGGATTTGATGTCTGTGAAGCAGAGGGCTGTGCTGGATGTCCTCCAGCCAAGAGAGGTGGTGTGTCTTACTGTGGGTGGGATGTTTACAGCAGGTGCTCTTCCTAGAGACATTTCTCTTGAAAGGTCTCATCCATGGCCTTGGGAGAAAGGAGAGAAAACCCTGTAGGGACAGGGAGTCAGACACCTGGATCTAGGTGCTATTGGCCATTCCTCGTTCTGCCTCCTTTCAGACACTACCGAGGCACAAGGACCACATCATGAGTGCAAAAGTTCCTCTCTCAAACCCCATGACAGGTGAGTGCAGACCCTTTTCCCTGGCTGGGCAGTGGATGCCAGGAGAAGTTCACTGCTCCCATGCTGGGGGCTGGTTGTGCTGGTTGTGATCTCCAGGAAGAGCAAAAAGCAGGAAAACAGCCTGCAGCCTCCTAGTCTCTGACAACAGACTGCTTGCTCTCTTCCTTCAGGCTTCCACAGGAGTTTTCCGGTCCTCAGGTCCCTTTGGCAGTGTGACCTGGAGCTGAGAGGCAGCGCTTCTACACCAAGCTATGTCTGCCTGAGGGGATGCTCAAGCACCTTCTGACATGGAACACTGTGAGAAGCCTGGCTGTGGCCTGACTTCCCAAAGACGAGCCTTCCCGTGCTGAACAACCTCCCCTTGGCACTTGTAAAATTAGGGTCACAGTTTGGTTTCGTTCCTTGGGCTGAGCACTTTAACAACTTCAATTAGTCTCTCTGCAGAGCCTCCTCGTGGCAGAGATGTGGAGTCCCAAGCCAGACAGTCCCAAACTCCTGTCTGCAGCAGCAGAGAAAGGGTTTTGCTCCACCCCCTGTGCTGAGGGTTGGTGGGTGCTTTGGGCTGGCAGAGGGAGGAGAAGTGGTGAACTCTCAAGCTTCAACTCCCGCTTCCTGTGACATGCTTTGACACGGGGTGCATGGGAGAGTGTGACATGGTCCTGATTTTCCTGGCAGCTCTGGTGGGACTGGCATATTTTGGTGAGACACAAGGTTCAGGCTGGGGAGGAGCAGGGCAAGAGGTTGTTGTGCCAGTGGTGGGAGAAGAAATTTGAGTTTGACTCTGCAGGAAACTGGGATTCATTCCACAGGGAGAGCAGGGAGTACAGGTGGGAATGGAAAATCATCTGGGAGATGTCAGCTGTAATGGGTATGGAAGGAGGACGAAGACTCTGCACATGCCTTTCAGTGCTCGCAAGAACCTTTCTATGGGTTATTTTTGCACGGGTGTTTAGAGAAAGAGAGAGCTGCTTGGGTAGAGTCCTACACTGGAAATGGAAACTTCTCTCCCAGGTGTATTTGACCAAATGCTGCCAGCCTGTGTAGGGATGGTTGAAATTCTAGGGGAAGGCTGGGTCAATGCAAGGAATGTTGGAATTCCTTTACACGTCATGCACAGAAGGACTCTGTGCTCCAATTCCCTCCAGAAAGGACCATCCAGGCAGGATACGACACAACACTGCACTGCAATTTCTCCACCAACTATTCCGGTGCCTTCACCTACTGGTACCAGCAGCTCCCAAAGCAGTCCCCTCAGATGCTGTTGTGGGTGAGCAAATACAAAGCTCATGTGGATTCAGGGAGGTTCTCCTCCATGCTGTCTGCAGAGGACTCCCAGGTGCTTCTGCATATGCGCGATGCCGAGCTCCAGGACAACGCTCTCTACCTCTGCGCACTGAACCCACATCTGTGCCCTCAGTGTGCAGCACTGCACAAGAAGGGGAGGGTGTACCCTGGGGAGTGATTCCCTCCCCACCACTGCTTGCATGGAGCTCTAAGCTCATCTTGCCCAGGAACCACACCCGGGTGCTGTGGTGAGGCTGGGTCTCTGTCTGCACAGTCTATGCATCAGGGAGAGGATCTGAGAATTGGTTAGGTTGAAAAGCATCTTTTGAGATCATGCAGTCCCTGTTAAAGCTGGGCCAGCCAGAGCAGGTTTCCCAGGACTACGTTCATTTTGGTTTTTCTGCTGGTGGGCACTCACTCTTCTCCCATCAGTGGGCATTACTGAGAAGAGTCTCTTCTTCATTCCCTCCCATCAGCTATTTACACACATTGCCAAGATCTCCCACAAGCCTTCTCTTCCCCAGGCTGAACACTGCCAGCCCTCTCAGCCCATCCTCAGAGGAAACATGCTCCAGTCCATCCACTATTTTGCTGTGCTCACTCCAGTATCTTTCTTGTACTGGGGAGCCCAGAACTGGACCCAGCACTCCACAAGTGGCCTCACCAGCACTGAGTGGAGAGGAAGGGTCAGGTACCTTGTCCTGCTGGTGATTCTCTTCCTGCTGCAGCCCAGGATGCTGTTGGCCTGCCTTGCCACGAGGGTGCATTGCCACAGCAGGCTCAGGGACACCCCTGAGCCACTGAGACTGAGTGGGACACAGCAGTGAGTGTTCAGGAGAAGCATCCCAGAGGCTTCTTCAGCTATAACTTTTCCTGAGCGTCCCTCAATGACCACTGTGTGAGAAGGGGGCTCTTGGTAGGAGACATGACTGCTCATGTCGCTTTACTTCCCAGGTACAGAAGCCCAAAGTGGGAAAATGACTTCCTGGCCCTATGTCTGGGGATCAGGCAAAGCTTAGACATGTGAGCAGGACCCATCAACCAGGCATTGGACAAGATTCCCTGTTCAACCACTTGAGCTGTCCGCCTGCTTTTCATGTCTCCCCTCCAGCCCTGAGCACTCACTAGTACTTGGCTGGGGCGATGCCTGTGTCCCTGAGTCCCTCTGGGTTCTCTGCCCAACAGAAAACCACTGGTGGCTGCATTTCCAGGATGTGCATTTCTGGGCTCTAGTTTGTCCCTCTGTGCACAAGGCTCTTGCCATACTAAGTCCCTCAGCCTTTCTTTATGAGAGAGGTGTTCCAGTCCCCTAATCATCTTGGTAGCCCTTTGCTGTACCCTCTCCAGCAGTTCCCTGTCCTTCTTGAACCAGGGAGCCCAGAAATGGACACAGCACTCCAGATGCAGCCTCACCAGGGCAGAGTAGAGAGGAAGGATGACCTCCACTCGATCTGCTGGTCACGCTCTTCTTGATGCACCCCAGGATGCCATCAGCCTTTTTGTCCACCGGGGCGCATTGCTGGCTCATGTCTGAGGCCAGGTTGTCCACCAGGATTCCCAGGTCCTTTTCCACTGAGCCACTCTCCAGCAGGTCAGCCCGCAACCTGTACTGATGCATGGGGTTATTCCTCCCCACGTGCAGCACCCTACGCTTGCCCTTATTGAATTTCATAAGGTTTCTCTCCACCCAGCTCTCACGCCTTTCCAGGTCTCACTGTATGGCAGCACAGGCTTCTGGTGTGTCAGCCACTCCTCCCAGTTTTGTATCATCAGCAAACTTGCTGAGGGTGCACTCTATCCCTTCATCCAGGTCATTGATGAATATATTCACTAGGACTGGGCCCAGTACTGACCCCTGGGGAACACCACTTGTTACTGACCTCCAACTAAACTCTGTGCCTCTAATCACGACCCTCTGAGCTCTATCTTTCAACCAGTTTTCAATGCTTAGGGGAAGGGTCACAGGTGAGGGGGAAAGAGGGGACTGGGGATGAGCAAGGGGAGCCAATAGAGAGGAGGAAGGAAAAAGGGAGGTACTTGCAAGTAGGCAGCGGCTGGTCAGTGCGCTTGTTGGGATGAGCCCTGTGCCCGATCACCACAGTCCCCTCTACCTTCTTCATAAATCCTTTCTTAATCTTCCTTCTGTCTACCTTCACTCCCTTTCCCATATGTGAGTGCTGCAAGGTCTGAGTGCCAGTAAATGGAGCGACTGATGTGCAAGAGAGATCTGGGTGCCAGTAACTGGGCAAACAACCAATGGCCATGGGGACTGTAGGCCTGGGTGCCAGTAACTGGATGGACCAGGGTGTGCTGCAAGGTCTCAGTGCCAGCAACTGGAGAAGCGGCCTCTGGTCACAGACCCTGTCGATCTCTGTGCCGGGGCTGGAGGGACTGGGGTGTAAGCAAGGTCTGGGTGCCAGCAACTGGAGAAGGAAGAACGTGTCCCAGGGCTCATATCTCTTGCTGTCAGCAACTGGAGGCACCACACTGCACATGTGTGTGTGAGAGGTCAAAGGACCAACGACTGCAGGGACTTCAGTGTGTTTTCTCCTGGGTGAATTGAACCTGACATGCATGGGTGATTATGTGGACTCTACCAGCATATTTCAAGCTGGCCCATCCAGAGAGTGGGAGAAAAAGCTGTATCTAAAGTCTGAGACAGAGATGGGTAAGTGAGCTCAAGGCTAGTGCATGGCTATTAGAGAGCCTCATGTGGTGGCAATATCTGAGGGATCTGCAATTGTGAGGGTGGTTGTGAGAGGAGCGGGTGATTGCATGTATCTGTCAGAGAAAAACAGCCTAGTCTAGCCAGAGACCCCAGTGCTGGGTAAGAGGGCCCAGGCTGCAGGCAGGGCTATTGGATGGGCTGAGGGCCTGTGTTGGTATTTGAGACACGCACAAATGTGGGTGTGCTTGTGACTCCCGAGGGTGAGGGGGTGTGTGTTAGAACTAGGGAAGTACATGTCACGGCCGTAATGGAGTCAGTCAAACAAAGGGACACTTTAATGATGAAGAGACCGGAGCATCTCTGGTAGGCTGAGAGAACTGGGCCCGTTCAGCCCCAAGAAGAGAAGGCTCAGGGGAGATCTCATCAAGGCATACAAATAGCTGAAAGGCAGCTGTGAAGAAAGTGGAGCCAGGCTCTTCTCCCTGGTGTCCAGTGACAGGCATTTGGCACAAACTGAAACAACGGAGGCTCCGTCTGAACCCCAGGAAACCCTTTTTCACTGTGAGGGAGCCCTGGCACAGGGTGGCCAGAGAGGTTGTGGTGTCTCCGTCCTTGGAGGAATACAAAATCCATCTGGACATGGTCCTTTGCACCCAGGTCTAGGTCACGCTTCCTGAGGTGGTGTGTGGACCCACTGACCTCCAGACATCCCTTCCAAACTTACTAATTCTGTGTTTCTTTAACAGAAGACATGAGGAGGGTCTGAGAGGACTGGCCTTCTTCAGCCTTCAAAAGAGAAACTAAAGTTGAGAGCTTTTTCTAACACTTGATTGGAGCATGAAGAGCCAGATGGAGCCAAACTCCTTCTTGAGCACAGTGAAACAGAGAAAGGCAATGGCCATGGTCTGGAACAGGGGAAATTCCTACTAGAAATTTGGAGTTCTGGTTGTTTTTTGTTTTTTTTTGTTTGTTTGTTTTTGGTTGTTTTTTTTTAATGCATGCATGTTGATCCCATTAAGAATGGGACTCTGCCTCCACAGAGTCTTGACTAAAATACCACCAGTTGGAGATAAGAAGGTAAAGGGGCATAGCACAGGTGATGTTATGTCCCTTCAGGTGCTGGGAGCCCCAGCTCTGGGGCATGAAGTAGAGCTCGAGTCGGGTCTTAACACATAGTGCAAATCCTGCCCATGCTGAGATTCATCTTAGGCATTGTCATCTCTGGAGTTTTCATGGCATTTCCTTAGCAATAAACCGCTCCCAATTTCTACTGTTCAGCAAAAGGGCGTTTATATGAAAGCACAGTGCTTCACTCCTAGATCAAGACAAGGACGTGTTTGTGGCAGCGTTGCCAAGTTTGCCAAGCGATGTATACAGCTCAGCACAGCACAGGTCTGGGCCTACTCAGGTCAGGTTAACTTAACGACAATGAGCGGTTGGTTCTCTCTGTCATGAGTGGTGCATGGGATCACTCTGGAGTTCCTGTGGCAAGGGGGTGGGAGTAGGGGTCCCCACCTGCAGTACCCCCACCCCTTCACATGCCCTTTCAGCTGTGGGTGCAGGGCTGCCCTATCCATAGCCCTCGCAGTGCAGCACTCCAATGGGTGCCCCATGTTCTCCCTGGGAGTGGGTGTCACCACTCATCCCTCATCCTGCTCTCCGGTGAACTTATACCATTTTCCTAGGGTAAATCGTCCTTATCATCTCTGGGTTTGTTGCATCTACACAGCAGTTCTGGAGCCAGGTTCTTCTCTCACACTCTGGGTTATCCCACCAGAATAGGACAGAGCCAGAAGCCCTGGGCTGCTGCACAGCAGCTTTCATCTTGTGTTTGGGGGAATCTGGGGGAGAGTTGTTTTTCCCAGGTAGCTGAGGAAATAATGGGAAGAAGTGAGAGAAATGGAAGAGACTTCTGTTCCCAAAGGAAATAACAGTGTCCCCAAAGAGCTCAGGCCCCCAGGCAAAGTTCTGAAACTTCACTGTGGAAGAAACCCCTGACGTCCAATATAAGCCAGCACTGGTGTTCAGAAGAGCAGGGGATTCTCGCTGGGGAGGAGGGGACTCCACTGTGAGCTCACTGGGAACAGCCTCTTCCCACCACTGGGACACGCAGAGCCCACAGGGGCTCTTCATGGGGAAATGCTGAGAATGCCACTGGCTGAGGGAGCCACAGGTGTTGCTGCTGGAGGAGGGAGAAACTCAGAAGCAGCATCTGAGGCACAGGAGGAACAGATCTCTGCTCTTCCCCGCTTCTTCCTTTGCTCCCCCAACAAAGTTGTTTCCGGCAGCTCTGTTATCTCGGGGCTGGGAGGGGGTTTTCTGACTCTCTCTCACTCCACAAAGAGGTGGGTTGATGTCAACGTGCAGCTTGGATCTCTCATCCTCACGGCCTTCCTGGGGCAACTGCTGGGTAAGTCCTGGCTTACTATAAATGCATCCTTCTTCTCCCAAGGAAACCCTTGCCAGCCTGATCAGGATCATGCAGAGAACTACTCTTGAATTACAGGAAAACACTGTGAAATACCAGCTCACATTTGTGGTTTTGCACCATTTTTCTCAAGACGCTCTTACTGTTTGAAAGGAGAGAGAAGAGATACCTCAGACCTCTTCTGCTGCTCTTCTCTCACCTTCAATGCCTTTCTCTCTGCCTCTCTCTTCTGATCCACCTGCTCTCACCATAGGAGATCTCATCTCTCTCTGCACTCTCACATTTTTTCTTTCCAATGCAAATCAGCAGAACTTGTATGCTCTCATCCCACTGACATTAACTGGGTGTCCCATTCTGCCTCCTGGATGGCTTATGTCTGCCATGGCTTCCAGTTTTCCCCTGGTTGTTGACTCAGTCGGGGATCCCTCTTTCTACCATTCAGCTCACCATTGTATATACTCAGGGAGCTAGGAGCCCTCAGGGATGAGAGGGATGGGGAAGCAGGATGAATCTTTTTGACAGAGCCCTATGGATGCCTCAACATGATAGAAGGGTGCTGGTCCCAGCATGCAAACACTAGGCATGAAAGGCTGTTCCCTGGTTCTCTGGGTAGTAGGAGCAGGAGCAGGGAGGAGGAGCAGGAGGAGCAAGGAGGAGCAGGGACTCAGCACAGCTCTTCTCAAGATCCACACTGAGCTCAGAGCTCCACATTGCTACTCAAACTCCTCTCCACCTGACTGTCCCCAGGCCTCAGGATTTTCCTCTAAGGCAGATGACAGGGAGCCTTCTATGCTTGCTTTTCACATGTGCTGGTGGTTTTCTTCCCCTGCTGAGCTGCTGACCTTCGCTTTCTTCCAGGCACCATGGGCCAGGTCACTGTCACCCAGCAAGAAGGACAAGTCACAGTGAAGCAGGGAGACACCTTCCAGACAACCTGCACATACCAGACTTCCAGCTTTTATGCCTTGCTTTGGTACCAGCAGAGGAAAGGCCAAGGTCCCCAGCTGGTCTCCTATCAGGTAGCAGCTGGCCGCAAGCCCAGTGGCCGTCTCACCACCGTGCTGAACACCATGGAGAAATACAGCCTCCTCCAGCTGGAGGAAGTCAGGCTCTCTGACAGTGCCTTGTACCTCTGTGCAGTGCGTGACACCCCGGTGCAGGGAGCTTCCTTGGCTGTGCAAGAACCCAGGGGAAGGAGGGGATGTGTCTGTGCAAGGATGAGGGTGGGGGAAGGGGCTGTCAGGTGTGCCCTGGCAGTGCTGCTTCCTCTGTACACCCAGGGATCTGCAGGACAAGATCCTGTGATGGAATGTTTTCTGTCCATTCCACACATTGATTTACGCAACCATGGTCTTAAATAGTCCCATACCACACTAAATGAAGGCACAGTCTTCCTATAGCCAATGCATTGGAAGTCTGGTAAAACACAAGCAGCACGCACATGAGCCATTGCATGTACATATTAGCGATTTATTCGTCTTCACCACTCCTAATACCCACAGGCACATACATCCTCCCCAACAGCGACTGAGTTTGTCTTGTCTCAAGATGGTGACACCTTAAAACTGGTTCCATTGTGTTATTTCCCTCTGGAACATTGGCCATGGCAGTTGATGTAAAGAGATGCTGTACCTTTTCTTCACGTAGGCAGATCTCAGCATGGGGCCTCCATGCATCCTCATTCCCCTGTTCTCGCTGGGGACATTAAACATTCTAGTGGGAGCTGCTCAGTTCCTCCTGCTCATCTGCTGTGACGAACTGGCACTTTTGGTAGCAAGTGTCCTGGATCTGCTCAGTCACAAATGATCAAATTGTGTCTGAGCACTGCTCTCTTCCCCTAGAGGGTCCTTCTGTCCTTTAATCCCTGGGTACTGTGGTGGGGGAAACAAAGGAAACATCTCAAGGGAAACATCCCCATGAACAGCAGCTGCTGCTGCAGAGGCTCCCCACACAGGGACAGGCGTTGCCCCTCACTCCACTGTGTTGGGGAGGATACTCATCACAGCCTCACAGACTCTCTGGGAATTTAGCAGCACCCACAGTAGAAGAATATGGAACTAAGGAGCTCTTAATACAATTTGGACATACACAAGTTCATGGAATCATCGGAGTGTGGCAACCTGGGACAAGTCAGACTCCCCACAGGTTGCAAACACTGAGGCTGGGCCACCAGAAATGACACTGACTGATCACAGTAAGAAAGGCACTCAGCCTCTTCACAGCATTCCTTAAAATGCTATTTGTTAGCATTAAGACTAGAAAGAAAGAGAAGACCAGTATGGATAACCTGACAGCCCTTCAGATGATGGAACCCAGAACGGCGCTACATCATTTGCCATCACAGAATGAGAGAATCACAGAATGGCTGAGGTTGGAAGGGAGCCCTGCAGGTCATCTGGTCCAACCTCCCTGCTCAAGCAAGGGCACCTAGAGCCATTTGCCCAGGATGGTGTCTAGGTGGCTTTTGAATATCTCTAAGGAAAGAGCCTTGGCAACTTCCCCGGGCCAGCCAGGCCAGTGCTCTGTCACTCCCACAGCACAGGACAATGTGTTGTCCCCTTGACAGGGCACAGGACACTGTGCATATCTCATCCACAGAAGGTTTACACAGCTTTGGTCAGTCATGATTTCAGATCATTTTCATCAAAGGAAACAGATCTTGTCATCGTTTCTACTGTCAACAACTACGACCCTGCCAGAAGTGTATTGTACACGAACAAGTATCAGCAGCTTCACGTCCTTATTTCTTGGGGTGTAAATCAAGGAGTTCAGCAAGGGAGTAAGAAAGGTGTAAAGAACAGATGCTGTTCTGTCAGTAGATGGTTTAAATCACCATTAAAAAGAAAAGAAAGAAAAGAACTTTTGGCTACAGTGCCCTTAATTGGAGCTGTAAAACCCACATGGATCCTGTGCCCTTTTCCTGCCTTTCCAGGATCATTTTTGTAGAGCTGGCCATCCTAAGGGCCGTTCCCTGTATTAGCACTCTAGACATTCTGCAAAACAAATCATGTTCCGGAGCATCACACCCATCACCGCACAACCCCAGAGCAGTTCTGGCCATAGCAAGAGGGACACCCTTCCTCAAGAGCTCATGGGGATGCTGACACCTCAGGGTCTCCTGCCTTCCATGGCATTTGTGGGGAGACACAGATCAAAGCAAGGTCTGATGCTCGCTGGAAGTAGAGCAACTCAGAATATCTTCCTTAGCTCCAAGGAATGGTGCTCAAGAGAGGAGCCACTGCAGGCTGTCCCAACCTCCCACTCCTCTGAGAATGGAGACGGGTCTCCTTGTGCCCTCACCCCCTTCCACCCCAGAGCAACACCTTTCTCCTTTGGCAGCCTGGGCAGTGTCCACAGAGGAAAGGGAAAGGACTACATGGAGGCCAGGCTTGAATGCAATGGAGCTTTAATGAGTCCAAAGATGGAAAGGAAGTCATTCCAAATGAAGGATAGGAGTGTAGGGGGCCCTGGAGGCAGTCAAGAGTCTGCTGTGCTTGACCATGTAGAAGTCTTCGCATGATGTCTGTCTGCCTGCCCCATAGAAGGAGAGGAGAAAGATGATCCCCACCAGGCACGTCTTGGTGGGACCTTGCTGCCAAGGGGAATTGAACGAAGCAAGGAAAATGAAAGAAGGACAAAGCCGTTCAGCTACACTGCAAACACATCCCAAATCCTGATCCTTTGCCCAGCATGATGTTCTGAGTTCCTCAGGGAATCTCCCTGGGTCTTTCCCAGCATCTTTATCAGAGGAGGGACCTTCTGCCGCAGTAGCGGCTGGAAATGCCAGAGAGGTCACAGCACCCAGAGGTGATGGGCACTCCATCACAGCTGAGGATGCTGCCAACAGCAGCGGAGGTGGAGGATCCCACAACGGTGTTCTGTGGGAAGGAGCTGAGGATGGGGCCAGGCAGGGTCACCACCACGGGGGAGGGCTGGATGACAACAGAAGAGTTCTGGCACTGCCTGACACAGGGCTCATTGCAGCTGTTGGCCAGTGGGGTGGGGCCACAGGGCCGGCAGGGCAGGCACTGGTTGTAGCAGGACATTCTATAAGGGTTTGGAGGTGCACCTGGGAGAGAGAATACAGACAGTGAAGAGCACAAGGGTGAATGAGAAGCAGCCTTGTTTCCCTGTCACAAAGAATCTAAGGCCACTACCGAGTGGGGAGCTCAAAGCTCAGCCCAGAGCCCCATGGTCCTTATTGCCCTACAAAGAGCAGCCTGGACCATGGAGGATCTTCCCTAGTGCATAAACCAAAAGATACCTCTGCCACGTCCCAGCCTCTCACTAAGCAGACGCTCGCCCCTCTGACAAGAACATCCAAGCCCCAGCACAGGCCACAGACAATATCAGCTGATATGTCCATCAAGGAGAGACCTCACTTAGGAAAAGAAGGAGAAGGAGCTGCAGACTCACCTGGTTCCCAAGGAGAAGGAGGCCAGAGAAGTGGAGGAGAGAGCAGGGACTTGGGCTGGCTTTTATACCTGCCCTTCATTGCCACAGCACCAGAGGCATCCTTTGCAGAGGTAACAATTTTTGCACAAGCTCATCTTGAATGCAAACCATCACAGCTAATGATATGGGCTGTGCTTTGGTTTCCAACACTGCTGCCTTTTCATTTCCAGAGTTGTTTCACGCACATTCCCCATTCCCCAGTGAAGGCTTCCGGTGATCAGTGGGATGAAAGGCCCCAGGATTTCCAGGGCAGGAATGCAGCAGTGTGGACAGAAGAGTCAGCTCAAGTGCTGTATGGTTCCAGGGCAGGAAAGACGCCTCAACATAGGCCACTCTGTTGGGGCTGTTTGAAGTGTCGTTCTGAGAAAGAAGCTCCAGCCGTCCTCACCTAGACACCCATGGGCTCCTGTGCATGAGGAAGTGCCACATCCTTCTCTTGCCCTCCCTCCTCAGCTCACCCCAACGGTCACTTGATGTTGCCTTCCCAGCTGTGTGCGTTGTGCTGCTAGGTTATGACAACATCCTGCCTCACACTGCCCTCAGGAAACTGGCCAGTTTTGACTGTCTCCTTGCAGTCTGTGAGTACATCAAAGACACCATGGGCATGCCAGGGGCCTTGTACTATCCCAGAATGCCCTAGCCTTGCTGTGGTTGTCCCCAGATGTCCTCAGCAGAGCCCACAGTGCATTTTTATGTGTTTCCATCTTGTGTGCTTTTGAGTGCAGCCAGCTTTTTGTGAATGGATACGGGAGCACAAATTTGTTTATGATTCCACACCAGTGTGCATAAGCCTGTGTGAGTGTGTGTATATGTCCTTGTTGTCCCTCCTCAGGAGGGAATGTGCAGGTCATAGTGAGGACAATCTCCCCTGCTCTCTCCATGAGCACCACAGAGCAGCAGGTTCCCAGGATTAGGAGCCCGAGCGCAGCTGAGTGGTGATGGCACCAGCCTGCTGGAGATGCGTCCAGGGAAGAGGCACTGAAATGCAGCCCCTGCCTTCTGAGATCTCCTTCTTCTGCCTCTCCACAGCTGACACTCTGCTGCTGCCCATTTCATGCCACAACAAGGATGGTTCCACTCCACTTCGGATCCTTAGTTCAATTGAGTGTGACAATATCAGGAGTACCTCAGCATGGCCGGCAGTCCCCGCTCCCTGCCTCTCCAGGCCAGGACACAGCTGCTCTCCCCAGTGCTAGAGAGTTCAAAGGATGGGGATTGCTTTCTGGGCAAGGTGAAGGCTGAGAAATCCTGCCCACCATGTGCTGGCCATCCCTGAGTGGATCTGCTTCCAATACCGTGTCAGGGATATCTGGGTTAGGACACAGGGCCCCTCTCATGCCCAAGCTAAGGCCCAACGGAGTTGTTCAGCTCATTGGCCTGGTGCTGTGTCAGGCAAGGCCTGAGAGTGTGTCCCAAACAGGTACTGAATGAAAAGAACATGAAGCCAAGGGCCAAGTGCATTGCTTTCTCAGGAGGTAACAGGCACTGTGGAGAGGGCAAGGGCAGGGGATATGGGTACCTGGAGTTCAGAAGGAACTTTGATACCCTCTCCCATTCTTCTTTATGACCAAATTGGAGATGAATGGGTTCATTAAGAGGATGATAAAATGGGTGGAAAATTGGCTGGACTACCAGGCTCAAAGAGTTGTGCCTATGGAGAAATGGGCTGACTGGAGCCTCATGAAGGCCAAAAAGTGCAAGGGCAATGTTTTGTATCTGATGGAGGAACCAGCCCATGCACTCACGTAAGCTGGGAGCTGGCTGCCTAGGAAGCAGATCCATAGAAAAGGATGTGGGGTATAAGGACAGCAAGCTGAACGTAAGACCACAGTGTGCCCTTGCAGCAAAGGTCAAGTGCATCCTGAGCTGGATTAGTCAAAGCGTAGCCCACAGGTCCAGGAAGGTGACCCTGCCCCTCTGGCCCATGTGAGACCACATCTGGAGCACTGCCTCCAGGCTGAGGTGCCCTCTTCCAAGAAGGATATTGACCTACTGAAGCAAGTCCAACAAAGGCCACCAAAGTAGATAGGGGGCGGGCAAACATGACGTGCGAGGAGAGCCTGAGAGAACTGGGCCTGACCATCTCGGAAAAGCGAAGGCTCAGGGGAGACCTCCTTGCTTTCTACAACTACTTGATCAGAGAGAAAAGAGACAAAGGACGAAGACACTGGAAGTGCTAAGTGACTGAGTAGCGTCAATGGACATCACCTAGCACAGGGAGAAATCTGTAGGATTTCATATGGGAAGCTGGACCATCTGCTGTGCCAAGGCCCCACTGCTGCGCCAGGCTGCAGCTGGCGCTGTGCAGGCTTCTTCTTGCTGGAGGACAGGGAGAGTCCATTTCCCAGTTGGGCAAAGTGGTATTCGTGCGGAGTCCCTGAGCAGCGCCGGCACAGAGCTGAGCTCTGGGGCGGAGCTGGCGGTGGCGGAGAGGAGAGGAGGCGGTTGAGAGGAGGCGGAGTGGCTGGAGCAGAGAGCCGGGGCTGGCGGGGGGCAGCGAGGGGCGGATGGCGGAGCAGCAGGATGCGGCAGTGCCAGGGCACAGGGCTGGCAGGGCTGGCTGCGCTGCTGCTGGGTGCGTGGGGCTGGCGGTAGTGGATGGGTCCAGGGCTGTGCCCGGCGTGTTCCCCGGGGAGCCCAGCGCCAACTCTTCCCTCTCCTTCTTCAGCCTCTCCTTCCCCCTCCTGCGTCTGACATCTTTTGTGCCCCTTTAAAAACCCTCCGAGTCTTCCTATTCTTCTCCTCCCTCTTTCGTCACCACCTCTATTGGTACAAGCCTCCTTGCATGCACGCCTGATTTTTCATGCACCCTCTCCCTCCCCTGTGCATTCAGCAGTACTTATTGCCCTCAATATAGCCCTCTCTCCTTCACTCTAAGAACCCCTCTACCTCTCTACTCTTCCTCTCTTCCCTCGCTGATCTTCTGACCCATCTCTCCATGCAACTACCATCCCTAACCCCTCTTCCTGCTCCCTGAGGTCCCTTTCTCTTCTTACCCTCTGCTTCTCTCATATATGTAGGCACAAGTTTGATTTCTGCATCGTGCCATACATCCACTCATCCCCCTGTGCATTCACCTTTTATACTTCTGAATTCATCCCTCCATCCTTCACTGTAACACACTCACCTTTCCTGTCCTTCTGCCTCTCATCATTCATCCATCCATCCATGCACCTGACTTTCCTTCTGTCTCTCCATGCATCATTTGCAATTTCCCTCCCAGACTGCTCCCCTTGTTCCACACATGCCAGGATCACTCTCCATCCCTGTTGATGAGCTCCCTGTCCCCAGTTGTGCCAGTCTGTCTCTGTCTCACTTCCACCCTTTGTAACGATTTCTTGGGGAAAAGAGCCATCAGAGCTGGGCGACCATTCTTGATTTTTGGCCTTTCCTTCTCTTTCTCGGCAGTGGCTGTGGGCAGAGCCCAGGTGCTGCAGGAGCTGTCGGCAGAGACCACCGAGGGCACTGAAATCAACATCACTTGCTCGCACCCCAATATACAGACCATGGAGTTCATCTACTGGTACTGTCAGCTCCCGGGACGAGGCCCTGCATTGCTCCTGAGCACTCACAAAGACTCCAAAGAGCTGCGGGACCCGCCGGGGCGGCTGTGGGTGTCGGCAGACCGCCGCTCCAGCGCCCTGTGGCTCGCCCGGCCCCGGCGCAGGGACGCAGCCGTGTATTACTGTGCCGTGGGTCTCCCACGGGGAGAGGAGCTGGGGCTGCGGCCGGGCAGGAACCGTCGCGGGCGGGGCCAGGCGTGTGTGTCGGGGCCGGGGGGACAGCCCCGCGCGGGCTCGCCAGGAGGCGCTGCCGCTCCGCCCGCCGGGGCCGCCTCGCCCCAAACGGCCCCAACCGGCCCCTCGCCCCGGTCCGCTTCCCTCGCCCGACCGGCCCCGGCCCCGGCAGTGGCAATCCCGTACACCCAGTGGGACGCACAGAGAAATCCCCCGCCACACTGCCGCCACCGCCGGGGCAGGAATGGTACCCGGAGCGCTGGCCGTGTCCGGCGGGGTCCGGCAAGGAGCGATGGCAGCCGCCGGCCCCGCTGGCGCCCGGCCAGGAGCAGCGCCTTTCTGCTCTGCAAAGGGCTGCGGGCGGCAGAGATCCACCTGCCCACGGGCAGCCGCCCAGCCCTTGCTCCTGCCGCATGGACCGCCCACTGCTGACATGGAACAAACGGGGCCTCTTCTCGGCCTCTTGACGTTCCCCACGAGGATGCCGAGGGAACCCTGAGCAGCTGCTTTTGTCTGCTCTGCAACCACGGGGACTCCAGGGCGCAGTTGCCAATGCCAAACCTGCCTTAGAAAAGGACAGCCAGAAAGGGTTTGTTATAGATTGTGGCCCAATAATTGACAGGAACCAGTCCAATTAATCAAATTAGTTTATTAAGCAAGCGGCAGCAAGCAAAACAGCGCTGGGTGGCCGGGGAGTCTTTGCTCCGCCAACGGCGCACACCCACTTCCCGAAAGTAGCTGATTATATACTCTTCTGGTTCCCGTATATGTGTCAATCCTGGTATATTCTGTGTCTGAGCGACGTGTTGCTAGGGGGTTGTTGCGTGAAACGGGGCCAAGCGGTTTTGGCAGAAGATAAACCCCCTTGCGTTCTAACACTCCTCACCGAGGTGGGAGGCTAGGTGCGGCTAGGTTTAAATTCTGAGTGATGCCCAATTCAGCACTATCAGTCCAATCGCGTTTAATATGTATTAAACTACTACGATTTGGATACACTAATAGTGGACTGCACCTTCAGTCTAGTCGTGCTCCTGAACTAGCACGGCCTCTCTCAAGTTTTGGTCGCGTTCAGTGAGAAAGCGAAACGGCTAGCTACTTAAACAGTGCAGTTTATTTAAACAACAGATATACAGGTTCTTTTGGATTGCCGGTGATAAATACACTGTCTGCAAAGCACGTGCAAATAAAGATATTGCTAAGTATACAAACGCGCGACAAAATTATAAACGATACAGCCTGGCTATAAATGTAGGGTAGAGATTCTCTAGAGAAATTTCTAAGTCCCCGAGAAAGCGCTCGGTGTAATTGAAGTCTTACCCAAAGGCGTCCCTGTGGGGGGGAAGAAAGGCTCAGCCCGTCGACTGATCCCGGAAATCAGCGGTGGAATTCTTCGCGATGGTGTCTTCCCTGACATTCCCTCTCTCTTGGGCTATTTTTATATTATTTTTTTATCTTCAAAGTGGAGTTTGAGTGACTTTAGTCATACGTACTTTTATTATGATTAATGTATTCAAGGAGGAGTGTTCACACCTCAGGGGCGGATAGCCTCCGGGATGGAGGTGTGTTTTGGTACATTGTGGTGAGCAAAGTTCGCACAACAGGACAGCATTTCATCAACATTCGACGAAATGTTGGCTCGGGTAGCGTGTAGGCCGCTTATCAGTTCCGTAGTACCATCTCGTCCCCATATCTGCTATTCGTCACAAGGGAATGCCACGGAACAAGCGTGTTCCGTTCCATCCCTCGTGTAGTTTCGCAGACAACCTTGTACAGGGAATCACAAGTGTTGCATTCTTCGTGTGCTAGCTGCGGCTGTATTCTACCTCAGAAGCCTCTTGATTTTATGACTTTCCTTAATGTGTGAACAATGCTGTATTTTTGTATTCTTGGCCAATTTAGTAATTATTCCACAGGGGTCGGTCTTGTCCCGCCTCCTGGTGGTCGTGAGGCTGAAGGCTCCTCATCTTGATCAGTGTCCTTGGGGAGACTCTTTTCAGCTTATCGCACAACTTAGCTCTTCCCTTTGAAGTGTTAAAGCACACCAGATGCCTGTGATTTAGGCCTTGAGGTGTCAAAGCGCACCAGATAGCACACTGGATGCCTGCGATTTAAGTATGTGAAGAGTCGAAACATTGTAATTTTTCACCAGCCTTTAAGAAAGCCTGATTTGATTAACAAACATGATTTTATTTATTACAGGTTTCACATTCTTTTACTCTTTAAAAGCTCAGATATATAGAATGGAAAACTGAGTCTGCCAGCTACCGAATTTCACACTCCTGCCCAAATGTTCCTGCTAGTGTTACAAAGTCAACCCATGGGGTCAGGAGTTGAAGCTCCCCAGCAGCAGGAGAAGGGCATGTTGAGGTCAGAGGCACCTTCAAGCACTCCCCACAGGGGCTCAGTGGTGAGACCACGAGCTTCTTTGACAGGATTCAGCACATTTGCAGTTGGTGCCCAGGAGGAAGGGTAAACACTTGTCCTGGACACACTGAGCACAGCCTCAAGGCATGCCAGGTTCCTCCTGGAGGAGTGAGTCAGAACGGGATTTACTGAGTTGCCCTAAGGGGCTGGAGGGCTGAGGGGAGTGAGAGCTGGCAGGAGTCCTCTAACCTCCAGCCAGTCCCCGGGGAACCCTGTGTGGCTCGAGCAGCTGACAGAGGTGGTCAAACCTCTGGGCAGAGGCTTCTGAGTCACAGAGGGAAGGATCAGCCCTGCTCTCTGTCCCAACTGGACTTGATAACTGTGTTCCCAGGGATCTCCTGGCAGGTGACAAACAAGGCAGAGCAACAGGCATGGCCAGGCCAGCACATGCATCTGATACATGGTCACATGGGATTGGCCCCTCTTATTGCTGTCTCTGTCTTCCCGTGTTTGCTCCTGGCCAAATTGCCTTGATTCTTCCCTTTCCCTGTCTCTGCTGCTTCTCCGAAATATCCCATGTCTTCCACAAACTAGAAAAAAACTTTTCCACTTCACAGAATCATAGAATGTGTTGGGTTGGAAGGGATCTTTGAAGGTCATCTAGTCCAACCCCCCTGCAGGAAGCGGGGACATCTTCAACTAGATCAGGTTGCTCAGAGCCTCATCAAGCCTGGCCTTGAATGTCTCCAGGGATGGGGCCTCCACCACTGCTCTGGGCAACCAGTTCCAGTGTCTCACCACCCTCATTGTAAAGAACTTCTTCCTCATGTCAAATCTAAACCTACCCTGCTCTAGCTTAAAACCATTGCCCTTTGTCCTATTGCTACATGCCCTTGCAAAGAGTCTCTCCCCAGCTTTCTTGTAGGCCCCCTTCAGGTACTGGAAGGCCGCTATAAGGTCTTCCTGGAGCCTTCTCTTCTCCAGGCTGAAAAACCCCAAATCTCTCAACCGGTCTTCATAGGAGACGTGCTCCAGCCATCGGATCATCTTTGTGTCCCTCCTCTGGATCTGCTCCCACAGGTCCATGTCCTTCTTGTGCTGAGGGTTCCAGAGCTGGAAGTGGAATCCCATAAGGTGTTTGATCCCCCTGAAGGTGGAAACATCCCTGAGTTTATAAGATGATCCTCTCTTCTCACCCTTCTGGAGGGTGTTGTCTTCAGGCAAAGGGGCAGACCGTTATACCTGAAGGGATGGGCAGTAGATGTCTGTGAAGCAGAGGGCTGTGCTGGATGTCCTCCAGCCAGAGAGAGGTGTTTTGTCTGACTGTGGGTGGGATGGTTACAGCAGGTGCTGTTCCCAGAGACATTTCCCTTGAAGGGCTTCATCCATGGCCTAGGGAGAAGGGAGAGAATACTCCTGTAGCAAAAGAGACACAGATACTGTTCCTGGGTGTGTCTTGTCTGTTCCTGGTTCTACCTCTTTTCAGACACTACGGAGGAACAGAGACCACATGAGTGGCTACAAATGGGTCTTTCTTCAGGTGGTTGCAGGCCCCTGTCTCCGGCTGGGCACTGCATGGCAGGAGCAGGTCACCATGGACCCTGCTCCCATGCTGGGGCTGGTTGGGCTGGTTGTGACCTCCAGGAGGAGCAAAAAGCAGGAAAACAGCCTGCAGCCTCCTAGACTAGAACTGGCCTTCTTCAGCGTTCAAAAGAGAAGCTTAAGAGAGACCTGTTCCTAAGACATGACTGGAGCATGAAAAGCCAGATGGAGCCAGACACTTCTTGAGCACAGTGACAGAGCGAAAGGCAATGGACATGATCTGGAACAGGGGAAATTCCTACTGAAAATTTGGAATTGTGGAGTTTTTTGATGATGAAGGCGCAGCATGGCTGTAGATAGATCCCACTAGGAATGGGTGTCTGCCTCCAGAGTCTTGACTAAAATACCATGAGCTGGAGATAGTACCAGAAGGTAAAAGGGGATAGAATGTGTGATGTTATGCCCCTTCAAATGCTGGGAACCCTGAGTTATGGAGCCTGAGGTGGAGATCGAGTTGGGACTTAGCGCATAGTGCAAATCCTGCCCATGCTGAGATTCATCTTAGGCATTGTCATCTCTGGAGTTTTCATGGCATTTCCTTAGAAATAAACCGCTCCCAATTTCTACTGTTCAGCAAAAGGGCATTTATATGAAAGCACAGTGCTTCACTCCTAGATCAAGACAAGGACGTGTTTGTGGCAGCGTTGCCAAGTTTGCCAAGTGATATATACAGCTCAGCACAGCACAGGTCTGGGCCTACTCAGGTCAGGTTAACTTAACGACAATGAGCGGTTGGTTCTCTCTGCCATGAGTGGTGCATGGGATCACTCTGGAGTTCCTGTGGCAAGGGGGTGGGAGTAGGGGTCCCCACCTGCAGTACCCCCACCCCTTCACATGCCCTTTCAGCTGTGGGTGCGGGGCTGCCCTATCCCCATCCCTCACAGTGCAGCACTCCAATGGGTGTCCCATGTGCTCCCTGGGAGCGCAGGTGACCCACTCATGCCTAGTTCTGTTCCCTCCTGGTCCCTTACACTTTACCCTAGTGTAGGAGTCTGTTGTCCTTGATATCTCTGGGTTTGTTGCATCTACACAGCAGTTCTGGAGCCAGGTTCCTTGCTCATACTGTGGGTTGTCCTACCAGAACTGGACACAGCCAGAAGCCCCGGGCTGCTGGATGGTTCCTGTCCTAACTGGGGAGGACTCCACTGTGAGCTCGCTGGAACAGAGCGAGTCCCTTTCCACCACTGGGACCCCCAGATTCCCCAGGAACTCTTCATGGGGAAATGCTGAGAATGCCACTGGCTGAGGGAGCCACAGGTGTTGCTGTTGGAGGAAGGAGAAACCCAGAACCTTTGCTCCCCCAACAGCGTTGTTTCCAGCAGCTCTGTTATCTCGGGTCTGGGAGGGGGTTTTCTGACTCTCTCTCACTCCACAAACAGGTGGGTTGGTCTCAACATGCAAGTCAGATCTCTCATCCTCACGGCCTTCCTGGGGCAACTGCTGGGTAAGTCCTGGCTTTCTATAAATGCATCCTTCTTCTCCCAAGGCTTGCCAGGTTGATCAGGATCATGCAGAGAACTACTCCTTAACTAGAAAAAAATGCTGGGAAATATTGACTCACATTTTTGGATTTCAACCTGTTCTCTCAAGATCCTCTTTCTTTTGGATATGAAAAGAAAGAAGAGAGATACCTGCTTTTCTCTCACCTTCATGCCTTTCTCTCTGACTTTCGCTCCTGATCCGCATGCTGTCACCACAGGAGATCTCAGCTCTCATTTTTGCATGAGAGCACTCTCACATTTTCCCTTTCCAATGCAAATTGGCAGAACTTGTCAACACTGCCTGGAGGACATTTATGCTCTCATCCCACTGGCATTACCAGGGCATCCCATTATGCCTCCTGGCTGGCACATGCCTGACGAGCCTTCCAGTTTTCTCCTGTCTGTTTACACAGCCAGGGATCTCTCTTTCTACCATTCATCTCAGCATTGCCGCTCATCAGGGAGCTAGGAACTCTTGGAGATGACAGGCATAGTGAAACAGGATGAATCTTTTTGCCATAGCTCCATAGATGCCTCAACATGCTGGAGTTGTGCTGGTCCCAGCACACAAAGGTTAGGCTGTTCCCTGGTTCTCTGGGCACTAGGAGCAGGGAGGAGGAACAGGACTTGGGAGGAGGAGCAGGGACACTGCACAGCTCTTCTCAAGCTCCACACTGGGCTCAGAGCTCCGAGCTGCTGCCCAAAACTCCTCTCCACCTGGATGTCCCCAGAACTCAGGATTTTCCTACAGGACAAGGGAGAGGCAGCCTTCTCTGCCTGGGTCTTGCTTCCACTCCTGGTTTGTTTCCCAGAGCCCTTCCCTGCTGAGCTGCTGACCTTCGCTTTCTTCCAGGCACCATGGGCCAGGTCACTGTCACCCAGCAAGAAGGACAAGTCACAGTGAAGCAGGGAGACAACTTTCAAATAACATGAACCTACCAGACTTCCAGCTATTATGGCTTGGTCTGGTACCAGCAGAGGAAAGGCCAAGGTCCCCAGCTGGTCTGTTATCAGGCAACTGCTGGCCGCAAGCCCAGTGGCCGTCTCACCACCGTGCTGAACACCATGGAGAAATACAGCCTCCTGCAGCTGGAGGAAGTCGGGCTCTTTGACAGTGCCTTGTACCTCTGTGCAGTGCGTGACACCCCGGTGCAGGGAGCTTCCTTGGCTGTGGAAGAGCCCAGGGGATGGAGGAGATGTGTCTGTGCAAGGCTGAGGGTGGGGGAAGGGGCTGTCAGGTGTGCCCTTGCAGCGCTGCTTCCCCTGTACACGCAGGGGAAGTGCCCTCGGGGGTCCGTTCCACACATCAATTTATGCAACCATGGCCTTAAATATTCCCATACCACACTACATGAAGGCACAGTCTTCTTATTGCCAATGCTTTGGAAGTTCTGCTGTCTGATTAAACAGCACACACTTGAACCATTGCATTTATATATTAGCCATTTGTTTATCTTCACCGCTATTAATAACCGCAGGCACATCCATCCTCCACGACACCCACTGGGTTTGTCTTGTCTCAAGATGGAGACACCTTAAAGCTGGTTCCATTTTGTTATTTCCCTCTTGAACATTGGCCATGGCGGTTGATGTAAAGAGATGCTGTGCCTTTTCTTCTCCTAGGCAGATCCCAGCATGGGGCATCCATGGGTCTTCATTCCCCTGTTCTCGCTGGGGGCGTTAAACATTCTAGTGGGAGCTGGTCAGTTCCTCCACCTCATCTGCTGTGATGAACTGGCACTTTTGGTAGCAAGTGTCCTGGATCTGCTCAGTCACAAATGAGTGCCTGAGCACTGCTCTCTTCCCCCAGAGGGATTTTCTTTCCCTTTTGTCCCTGTGCATAGAGGTGGCTCCTCAAGGGAAACATCTCCATGAACAGTAGCTGCTGCAGAAGCTCCCCACACAGGGACAGGCATTGTCCCTCACTCTGCTGGGTTAAGGGAGACACTCAGCACAGCCCTCTGCTTTACAGACAGTCCCTCTCCAAGCTTCACATAGTCACACCTGTGACCTCTAAATGCCTTTGCTAGCCAGGGTCCTGTCCCCTGGGCAAGCACATGGTCTACCCTAGTACAACAGCACAGTCCAGGGAAAGGCTGCATTGCTGTTGACAACAGGAACATTGGGTGCCCCTGACGTGTAACTGTCATCATCCCCTTGGGAGCTGCAGGCTCCAGTCCCCGAGAGGGAGATGCCAGGCTACAGTGACTTGGGCCCACAGCAGGAGCCTTTAAGGTTTTACATTTCAGGTGCAGTGACCAGGAGACTGTGGAATTTAAGATCCTCAGAGAACTGACCAAGGCAAACAAGACGACTACTGCAATGGACTTCAGAAGAGCGCATCTTGTAGTGGTAAGGAACCGACCGGCTTGGCACAATGCCCTGGGAAACTTCCCCAAGGCAGGGAGGTCCCAGAGGAGCTGGCTAACCTTCAAGGAGAGCCTCCTCAGAGCACAAGGATGATCCTCTGCAAAATGGATTTAAAAGCACAGCTGGAGTGGAAAATTGCAAGAGATGTGAAGGGAATCAAGAAAGGTATTTCTGGGCCTATTGGCAGCAACAGGATGGCTAAGTAAATTTGGGCTCATTACTTGGTAAGGAAGTGGATCTGGAGACAAGTGACATGTACTCGATGTCTCTTTCTCCTCAGCTTTTACTGGTATGGCTTCTTCTCAGGGCTACCATATCCCTCACCCTCCCCACAGACTCTATGGGAATGAAGCAGCACCCACAGTAGAAGAATAAGGAATTAAGGAGCTCGTACTACCATTTGGACATACACAAGTTCATGGGATCACTTGGGATGCATCCAAGGGCATTCAAGGAGCTGACTGGACAGTATCTACCCAGACCCTGGAAGGAAGATGGAGACAATATTCTCAGGAACCTTCTCTAAATGCATGAAAGGCAAGAAGGGGATTGGGAGCAGCTGACATGGTTTTACTGAGGGCAAATGATGCCTCACCAACCTCATTGCTTTCCATGAGGAGTTGACAGGCACTGTGGGAAGGGGAGGGGCACTGCCTGGGGTGTGCCGTGACTTTAGCAAGACCTTTGACATAGCCTCATGGGTGCACACACATGCACACCCATAGGCAGACGAAGCTATGCACACTCACAGGCATGGACACGCACAAATATGTGTGCTGTTGGGGAATTTTTATTGTACCATTTGAGGCAAGTTAAACACTTGCCTATGCTTAGAGTTAAAAAAAAAAAAAAAAAAAAAAAAAAAACGAAAGAAAACCCCCAACAAACGACAACCAAATGATCAATCTATTGGCCAGAGTCCTATCACCATAAGCAGTTCTACAAGGAATCTGCAAAGATGAGTCAGAAGCCAATTCCTTATATACACTGGCAGAAGCACAGGTGCCAACTGTCATAAGTGATCTCCCTAAGGGTGCCGTCGGGGTGTGGGACCAGTCCCAGCTCTGTAAAGTCACTGGTGCCTCAGTGATCAGTATTCACAGGGCAGCAGAGTGTGGCACACCTGGGACAAGCCAGACTCCCCACAGGCTGCAAACAATGAGGCTGGAACACCTGAAATTATAATAACTGATCCCAGTAAGAAAGGCACTCTGCCTTTTCAAAGCATTCCTTAAAAATGTCATTTATTAGTGCCAGGACTAGAAAGAAAGAGATGATAATACAGGTAACCTTACATCCCTCGAGACGCTGGGAACACTGAGCAGATCCCATTCACAGAAGCGTTGCTCCATTTTGGTCCGTTGAGTTTTAGAGCATTTTCTTCAAAGGAAACAGTTCCATTCATCATTTCAACTGTCAAACGCCACAACTCTGCCAGTTGTTTATTGCATGTGAAAAACTACGAGCAGCTTTCCCATCCTTGTTTCTTAGGGTGGAAACCAAGGGGTTGAGCAGGGGAGTAAGAATGATGCAAAGAAGAGCCACTGCTCTGCCTAGCGACCCTTTGGAGGGGGCTCCCATGTACGTGGAGACACACGTGCCATAGAAACTGGCCACAGCAGTGAAATGGGAAGCACGGGTTGAGTCAGCTCAGTGCCTGCCTTCTGCACAGCAGAGCCACAGGATGATTCTTGCTCTGCACCTGTAGAGAAGTGAGGATGAAGTGGAAGCAGCAGAGGGTGACCTCACCAATACTGAATGTGATGACATCCTTGTTGGCAGAAGTGCCAGCAAAAGCCATGTCCAGGAGGAGGGGTGGCAGATGACTGAACTGGTGCATGTGCCTGGGTGCGCAGTAAACCAAGTGGGACGTGATCTTCTCATTCCCCTGCATGCTCTTTATGAGAGCAATTTGATCTCCCTCAGAAATACACCGTTTCACTGTCCCCATTTCTGTGCTGACTGCCCACAGTTCCCACAGGTTTAGCTCCAGTTTCCAGCCTCAATTCATTCAGCAGAATGAGTGACTTTTCCCTGCTGATGCCTCCAGGCCATGGCCCGAGATTTGGTGATGGAGGAAGGAGGTCACCCCAAAGCCTGTTCCCTGCATTACCACTCCTGCTATTCTGCGGAGCCAATCATCTTCTGGAACTCCACACCCACTACCCAACCACCCCAGCACAGCTCCGGCCATAGCAAGAGGAACACCCTTCCTCAAGAGCTCATAGGGCTGCTGCCCCCTCAGGGCCTCCTGCCTTTCTGGGCATCCATGAGCAGAGGCAGAGCAGGGCAACGCCTGATGCTCATTGGCAGCAGAACAGCCCGGGATGCCTTCCTCAGCTCCAAGGGATGGTTCCCAAAAGAGAAGCCCCTGCAAGCTGTCCCAACCTCCCACTCCTCTGAGAATGGAAACGGGTCTCCTTGTGCTCTCAATCCCTTCCATCCCTTCTCCTTTGGAAGCCAGGCAGTGTCCCTAGAGGGAAGGACCACATAGAGGCCAGGCTTGAATGCAACAGAACTTTAATGATTCAAAAGAGGGAAACAAAGTCATTCCACATGGAGGCCACCAATGCGTGGGGCCCCAAGGGCAGCTGTGAGTCTGCTGTCCTTGGCTATGGAGAAGTTCCCACATCATGTCTGTCATCCTGGCCCACAGAAGGAGATGAGACAGACAGTCCCTAGCAGGCTGGCATTAGGGGGACAAGGGGATCCAAAGCAAACAAGGAAAAGGGAGAGAAAGGCAAAGCCATTCCGCTGTGTTGAAAACAACATTCAAAAGATCAATCCGCTGCCCAGCACCGTGTTCTGAGTTCCTCAGGGAGCCTCTTCTTGGGGCTTTCCTATAATCTTTATCAGAGGAGGGACCTTCTTCCACAGTAGCGGCTGGTAATGCCAGAGAGGTCACAGCACGCAGAGGTGATGGGCACTCCATCACAGCTGAGGATGCTGCCAACGGCAGCGGAGGTGGAGGATCCCACAACGGTGTTCTGTGGGAAGGAGCTGAGGATGGGGCCAGGCAGGGTCACCACCACGGGAGAGGGCTCGATGATGACGGTGGAGTTTTGGCACTGCCTGACACAGGGCTCATTGCAGCTGTTGGCCAGAGGTGTTGGGCCACAGGGCCGGCAGGGCAGGCACTGGTTGTAGCAGGACATGTCTCTAAGGGTAGAGGTGCACCTGGCAGAGAAGCAGGGAGGAAAGAGAGCACAAGGGTGGGTGAGAAGCAGCCTGGTTACCCTGTCACAAAGGATCTAAGGCCACTACTGAGTGGAGAGATGGAAGCTGTGTTAAGGAGCCACATTGTTATCAATGGTCTACAAATTGGAGCCTGGCCCATGGAGGGTCTCGTAATTTGTAAACCAGGGCCACCACAGCTACATCCCAGCTACTCTCTTTGCAGAACTTCCCCACACTTCCCTCTAGCATGACAGGGAGCTCCAGGACACAGAAAAGAAGAGAGGCAATACCAGCTGAGAGGTCCATCGAGGAGACATATCACTTTGGAAGAGGAGGAGAAGGAGCTTCAGACTCACCTGGTTCCCAAGGAGAAGGAGGCCAGAGAAGTGGAGGAGAGAGCAGGGACTTGGGCTGGCTTTTATACCTGCCCTTCATTGCCGCAGCACCAGAGGCACCCTTTGCAGAGGTAACAATTTTTGCACAAGCTCATCTTGAATGCAAACCATCACAGCTAATGATATGGGCTGTGCTTTGGTCTCCTGCACTGCTGCCTTTTAATTTCCAGAGTTGTACCATACCCATTCCTCAATCAAAGTTTCCTGTGATCACTGGGATGAAAGGCCCCAGGATTTCCAGGGCAGGAACGCAGCAGTGTAGGCAGAAGACTCAGTTCAAGTGCTGAGTGGGTCCAGAGGAGGCAAGTGACACCAGCCTGGGTCACTTCAGTGGAGCTGTTTGGTGTCGTTCTCTGGAAGAAGCTCCAGCCGTCCTCTGCTGGCAGCCCAAGTGCTCCCGCACATGAGGAAGTGACACTTCCATCTCTTTCGTTCCCTCCTCAGCTCACCCCGGTGGTCACTTGTTGTTGCCTCCCCAGGTGTGTGCGTTGTGCTGTTAGGTTTTTGACCCCATCCTGCCTAACACTGTCTTCAGGAAAAAACTGTGGCCTGTTTTGACTCGTCCCCACTCTGTGCAGTCTGTGAGTACACAAGTAAAGACATAGGAATGCCTGGGGCCTTGTCCTTTCCCAAATGCCCTAACCCTGCCACAGTTGTCCCCAGGTGTTGTCAGCAGGATCCACACCTGGGTGTGTTCCTGCATCTGTTCTTCTCATCTGTGCTTTACGAGCAGCTGTGTTAGCGTGGATGAATGTGGAATCACAAATTAGTGTATAATTTCAAGGTGGCCTGCATGAGACCGTGTGTGCATGTGTGTCCTTGTGTGTCCCTCCTCAAGAAGCAATATGCTGCTCATGACAGGGACATTCTCTGTTGCTCTCTCCATGAGCACCAGAGAGCAGCAGATTCCCAGATTCAGAAGGCACCTGAGTGCAGCTGAGTGGTGAACAAGAACAAGAACAGTTTCACTCCTGTTTGACTCCTTAGTTTAATTCATATTAGCAATATTGGGAGCTCCTCAGCAGGGTTGGCAGTCCCCACTCCCTGCCTCTCCAGGCCAGGACACAGTTCCTTTCCCCAGTATTAGAGAGTTCAAAAGGATGGGGATTGCTTTCTGGGCAAGGAGAAAGGATGAGGGATCTTGTCCACCATGTGCTGGCCATCCCTGAGTGGATCTGCTTCCAAAGCACTGTTGACTGTGTCTGGGATGGGACATAGCCCTCTCTCATGCCCAAGCCAATGCCAAACGTACTTGTGCTCTTCACAGGCGTGGTGCTGTGCCCGGCAGGGGCTGAGACCTTTTCCCAAACAGGTCCTGAATGAAAGGAACACAGAGTCTGATATCACTGCGCTGTGATTGGAAGAACAGACTCTGTGGATTTCATAGGAGAAGCCAAAGAACTGATGACAGCTTTGATGTTCATGCCCATAATGAACACTAGTGTCGGTGGTGTCTGGGGTGGGACACGGTCCTCTCTCATGTCCATGTCAATATCAAATGGGCTTGTTCAGCACATTGACCTGATGCCATGTCAGGCAGGGGCTGAGACCTTGGATCAAACAGGTCCTGAATGAAAGGAACATGAAGCCTGACATCGCTGTGCTGTGAGTGGAAGGACAGACCCTGTGGCTTGCACAGGGAAAGCCAAAGGGCTGACAACTGCTTTGGTCTTACAGCCTACAAGGACCTTCATGTCCCACACTGGAATCTCAGTCTGAGTGCCCAGCAACTGCCGCAGGAGGGTACAGACATTAGATTTGAGGTCACATCCACCAAAGCCTAGTGCTGTTCCACAGGGGTTTCCAAAAGGGACCCTCTTTCCGACACGGGGTGTCAAGGGTGTATGGAGTTCCTGAGCCCATCTCCCCTCCTGAATGTTTGTCTTCCTGGACTCAGGCCCAACCAGGAGACAGTGTAGCCAAGGCTTCCCCCTTCCCTTTCATGTACTTTGGTGAGCTCATCGCCAGGGAGCTCTGCTGGGACAGCTCAGCCAGGGATGACTTCCCTCTCTGTGGAGCTGCTTCTGAGTCGAGACTCTAGTGTAGTTGAGGGCAAAGCTCATTGCTTTCTCAGGAGGTGATGGGCACTGTGGACAAGAAAAGGCAGTGGAGATGAGTATCTAGAGTATAGCAGGACCTCTGACAGCCTCTCCTGTCCTTTTTATGACCTAACTGGAGGTAATTGGGCTCAATAAGAGGATGGTAAGGTAAGAGTGGAATGTCGGTCAGAAAGAGTTGTGAGCAGTGGTGCAAAGCCCAGCTGGCAGACACGACCTTGTGGGGTCCCACAGGGATCAGCAGTAGCACCAACACTTCCTAATGTTTTCATGTACAGTAGTGGGAAGGTCAGCACTTCCTGCAAGTTTGGGGATGACGCCCAAGTACAGGGAAGAGGCAGGACACTGATCTCTGTAAGCCAAATTGTTCCCAGCAGGTCCATGAAGTACCTGTTTCAAGGAAACCGAGAAGGTGGCCTAGACTCTGGAAGCACCCAATGGCAGGAGTAGAGGCAATGGACAGCAGCTGGCGCATGTCGAGCTCAAATTCAGTAATGGGCTAAAAGAATTGAGGACAGGAATAGATTTCCCTGAGGGTTTCTGCAATCTCCATCCTGGAGTGGCCTGATATAATGGGAATCAATAATGGGAACTGTTCAATGCAGGTGTTGGTCTAGATGACCTCTGAAGATCTCTTCTCACCTACATTCTGACACTGGGATTCCCCACCACCCCTGCCCTCCCTGACCCCTGCCCACCCATGGAGGACAGGGAGAGTCCATTTCCCAGTTGGGCAAAGTGCTCCCCGTGCCGGGGAGAGCCCCTGAGCGCTCTGAGCCCAGGTGAGCCCCCGAGCGGCGCCGGCACAGAGCTGAGCTCCGGGGCGGAGCTGGCGGCGGCGGAGAGGAGAGGAGGCGGTGGAGAGGAGGCGGAGCGGCCGGAGCAGAGAGCCGGGGCTGGCGGGGGGCAGCGAGGTGTGGGCGGCGGAGCGGCGGGATGCGGCGGTGCCGGGGCGCAGGGCTGTCGGGGCTGGCCGCGCTGCTGCTGGGTGCGTGGGGCTGGCGGTAGTGGATGGGTCCAGGGCTGTGCCCGGCGTGTTCCCCGGGGTGCCCAGCGCCAACTCTTCCCTCTCCTTCTTCAGCCTCTCTTTCCCACTCCTGGCTCTCTGCCATCTTTTATGCCTCCGAGCCTCCTCTTGCTATTTTCCCGATGTCCTCACCGTTTCGATCGGTAGACCTGCTTTGCATTCACCTTTGCATGTCTATTTTTGCATGCACCCTCTCCTTCCCCTGTGCATTCTGCAGTTCTTATTGCCCTGAAGATTGTCGTCTATCCTTTGCTGTAACACACACTTCCTCTCCTGGTCCTCTCTCGCCATCCATCCACCCACCCACCCACCTGACTTTTATCTAATCTCCGCATGCATAAATTTCAACTTCACTCCCTGCCTTCTCTCATGCCTTCAGACACCCACACCCGGGTCACTCTCCATTTGTGTTGATAGGCCCATACTGCCATCTCTTCCTGTCCTGTGTCCCTGCCACTGTTCCTGACAATTCCTCTGCTAGAAGAGCCATCACAGCTGGACCACCTTTAACAGCTGTCGTCCTTTCCTTCTCCTTTCTCAGCAGCAGCTGCAGGAGGAGCCCAGGTACAGCAGCAGCAGACGGTAGAGACCCCCGAGGGCACTGGCATCAACATAAATTGCTCGCACCCCAATATAAACTCTTACGACTTCAAACACTGGTACACTCAGCTGCCAGGACGAGGCCCTGCATTGCTCATGCGCACACTTGAAGATTCGAAAGAGCTGCGGGACCCGCCGGGGCGGCTGTGGGTGTCGGCAGACCGCCGCTCCAGCGCCCTGTGGCTCGCCCGGCCCCGGCGCGGGGGCCGCGCTCGCGTATTACTGCGCCCTGGGAGACACGGGGAGAGAAGCCGGGGCTGCGGCCGGGCAGGAACCGGCGCAGGCGGGGCCGGGCGTGTGTGTCGGGGTCGGGGGGACAGCCCCGGGCGGGCCCGCCAGGGGGCGATGCCGCCTCGCCCCAACCGGCTCCAGCTGGCCCCGAGCCCCGGGCCGCTTCCCCCGCCCGACTGGGTCCGGGTCCGGCCCCGGCAGCGGCAACCCCGCACGCCAAGAGGGACGCACAGAGAAATCCCCCGCCACACTGCCGCCGCCGCCGGGGCAGGAATGGCGCCCGGAGCGCTTGCGGTGTCCGGCGGGGCCCGGCAAGGAGAGATGGCAGCCGCCGGCCCCGCTGGCTCCCGGTCAGGAGCCGCGCCTTCCTGCACCGCACAGGGCTGCGGGCGGCAGAGATCCTCCTGCCCACGGGCAGCCGCCCAGCCCTCACTGCTGCCGCACGGACCACCCACTGCTGCTGCTCCATGGGCAGGTGCTGGGGATCTCTTTCCACCCCACTCAACGTTGCCAGGCACTCTTAGAAGAGAAAGACTCAACTGCTACAGTGCCCTCTCAAGCCCTTGCTCTGAAACCACAACCACAAGTGGTTTCTTGCTGGGAACTTTGTCAATCCGCTCAGCTACACAATTACAACCTGTACCCTCCAGCTTCACACTGCTTCTAGTGTTGCAAAGGCATCCTGTGGAGCTGGCAGTTCTACTCCGGCACCAACTTGAGAAAGAGATACTCATTGTCACAGACACCTTCAAGTGTCTCCTGCAGTGCCTGGTGATCGGAACATAGAGCTTGGGGCACCAGATTCCCCTTAACCTCAGATTGAGAGCCTTTGGTGTTGAAGGGAAGTCCAGGAGACAGGAGAGAAGCCTGAGCTGGGCACTAGCTGAAAGACACATCTGAGACTCAAGGCCAGACTCAGGAGGGAGCCCCAAAAGAGATGTGCTAAGTTACCCCATGGGGCTGAAGGTCTGTGGGGAGAGCTGAAAGGGGGCTTCTGGGCATGGGGTCCTGGGCCCAGCTAGTCCCCGGTGAGGCCTGTGTGGCTGTAGGAGCTGAGAGAGCTGGGACAGTCCGTGTTCAGAGGCTTCAGGGGCAGAGAGGAAAGGCTCAGGTCTCTTCCCTGCCTCAGCTGGCGCCTGTAGTGGCAGCCATAATTGTATTCCAAGGGAACTCCTGGCAGTTTTGCAGTCATTGGAGAGAAGAGGGGAGCCCACTGTCCTTCTGAAATGGCCTCGACTGAACAACAGGACAGTAAAGGCCTTGTGGGAGCGTGGTTGTGAATGGGGGCTGGTGTGCCAATAACGTGCTTCCTGCAGTCCCTGCCAACTGTATGAGAAAGGCCCTGGGTGAGAAGAGGCAGAGGAGCCCTGCTCCAGGCAGCAGACACCAGAAGACATGAAAATCAAGTAGGCCTTTTGCTTGCCTGGGTATTGAGGTTCTGGGGCTCAGGGTGGGAGAAGCATGTGGAGGCTGTGTGTAATGTGGGTAAGTGAAGGGACACAGAAGGACTGCCTGCACAACAGAGAGCTGTGTTGCCATGCCAGAGTGAGGCAGTGTGTCTGTCCCTGTGCAGCTGGTTTCTGGAGCAGATGCTCTTCACAGAGATGTTTCTCTTCAGGTTCCTCCTCTATGGGCAGAGGAGAAGGGAAAGAGTGTGTGACACCTGGGTCCAAGGCACTTCAGAGTGTGCCTGGTCCTCTCTCCATCCAGACAGTCCCAAGGACAGGGTGGACATGGGTGGGTGCAGGGGTGCTTTCTCCCTCTCCTGCAGAGCTGGGTGCAGGCCTGTGCAGCTGGCTAGGTGGTGGGTGTCAGGAGAAGTTCTCAAGGGATCTTTGTTCTTTAGATGGCCACTACTTAAACCATGATTCTTTTATGTCTCTAGAGGGCTGCCTTGTGGTAGAGGTCGGGGGACAGGCCCAAAGAGGCCTGGCTGGAGCAGCAGGGAGAGAGTTTTGCTCCACCCTCTGGGCTGTGGTTTGGAGGCCTCTTTGATCGGGCAGAGGTAGAAGAAGAGGTGAAGGTGCAAGCCTCAGGTCCCTCATGCTTGCAGGTCCCTGGGCACCCCGGTGAAGACAGAGCGTGACATGATCCTGATTTTCCTGTCAGCCCTGGTGGGACTGGCTGACTTTGGTGAGATGTGACTTTCAGGCTGGGGAGATTGAGGCAAGAGTTTGTGCATCTGGTGGTGGAAGGGAGGAGATGTGAGTGCTGACTGCCGAGGACACCCGGGAGTGTATCCGTAGGGAGATCAGGGGCTGCATATGGGTACAGCAAATAATCTGGGAGATGTCAGGAGTAATGGGCATCAAAGGAGGAATAAGACCTCACCTGAACTTTGCAGCTGCTCAGCATTCCTGAATGTGCTGCTAATACATATTAAGCCTGAAAAGAGGGAAAGGTGCTGGGGAATGGACCAACGTGGCATAGAGCGGCTTCTCTGCTGTATGTATTGGATACAATGCTACCAATCTCTGTAGGGATGGTCATAAACAAGAAGCTGCAGAACAAACAAGGGCAAACAGCTAGTCATTTCTGAAGCTAGGAAAAGTGAGAGGGACAGTGGGGACAGTGAGCAAACTGATGAAGTGGTAGATGGACAGGTCCATTGACAAGCAAAGCTGAAAGCTCTGGCTTTACAGGTCATGCCCAAAAGGACTCTGTTCTCCAGTTCCCAGCAGAAATGACCATCCAGGCGGGACACAAGGCAACGCGGCCTTGCAATTTCTCCACCAGCGATTCCAATCCCTACGCCTCCTGGTACCAGCAGAGCCAGACCCAGTCCCTTCAGATGCTGCTACGAGTAAGCAAGTACAGAGCTCGCAAGGCATCAGGGAGGTTCTCCTCCACACTGTCTGCAAAGGACTCCCAGGTGCTTCTGCATGTGCGAGACACCGAGCTCCAGGACAGCGCTGCCTATTTCTGTGCACTGAGCCCACACTGGTGCCCACAGCTGGCAGCAGTGCACAGAAACGTGGGAGTGCTCTGAGGAGCAGTTCCCTCCCTGCCACTGCTTGCATGGAGCTCTGAGCTCAGCCTGCCCAGCAGTGGCACCTGGGGCTGTGGTGAGGGTGGGCCTCTGCCTCCCCAGCCTGTGCTGCTGTGAAGCACATGCCAATGTGACTTTTACAGCTGTGTCTAGATCCAGGGTCTTTGTTGGTGAATAGAACCAAAGAAACCTGACTTGGGGCAGGCCCATTGGAGGCTAAACCATAAAGAAGCCAAACCAGGCTTGTAAATGCCCTCTGTTTAAAATAGCTGGTATACTGGAGTGAGTCCGCAGGGCAAGTAACCTAGATGTTCAGTATGGATTCAATCATCTCAATGGAGAGCTCTACACTCAGGTGAAATCCGTCCCACACTGATCTTAATGGTGTGTCTGCCATCTTGATGCCTCCTCCTTCTTTAGTGGTCACATGGACGCCCTTCAGTGTCCATGTGCAGAAAGAAGAGCTTTGAGAACATGATGCCTCAAATGAAAATTGGAAGGGGGAAAAGCAAGTGCCCTTTGGAAGTGCTGACGTCCTCCCAATGAGTGTGAGGAGAGAGTTGCTGCCCAGCCAGCCTTTCACAGTTCTGCAGTTTGGGGACTTTGCCAATCTCATTGAAGTGTTTCCACAACAAAGCCCAAAATGGGTGGAATGATGGATTGTTAAAAACTGATGTGGAGTTTCAGATGTGGAAATGTCCTGAGACGTCTAGCATGAAGCATAGTGATTTGCATATTTTTAATTAGAGAGAACAAAGTACCTCCAGATACTGGATAGGGGGAAGGAAGAGGAGTGTGAATTTTGTTGACTGCCTTCTGTTAGAAGTAATGGCTTTTGAGATACCAGAACTTGCCAAATTTTCTGTTGAACCAGAGCATGACTCTCTGAAACAGCCCCAAGAGTGGGACATAAATCCTTCCAGAAAATGTCAAACTAAACATAGAAATACATGCCCCTTTCCTAAAGCAGTGAGCCAGCTGCTAAAAATCATTTAGGGGGCACAGGTGAATCCCTGACAAAATGAAGCCCTTGGCAAGCTGGAATTCAAACCTGTGGGAGGACTACTCTTCCAGTGTTCTGTTGGAGAGCTGCTTCTGGAAGGGGTTTGTGAGCCTTTCCAAGTGGTGGTCTTTAGAGCACTGGGAGGCATTCTGAGTTTACCCAGGAGGGAACAGAGGGAGGTGGGAGCATTAGAATTGAGGTGCAGCCCAGCCTAAGGTGGCTGTGAGGTGGATGAAATGGGCTCAGTGGGGAACTGGTGGCTTCTCACTACCTGTGATGCCCAGGTGCAGTTACACATTGGTGAGGACCTTCTGCAGGGTGGAAACCATGGGAGGGAGGGGATGAACCTCTTTGGTCCCACTGAGGCCCTTTGAAAAGCCACTTCACTTGTTCTGGAAGGCCCACCACAGAGCTTGCTTCACATCTTTGTTCCTGAGTGTGTAAATGAAGGGGCTCAACAAAGGAGTTACAGCTGTGTGAAAGGTGTTCATGAGTTTGTTCAGATCCAGTGAGTTCTGGGCCAATGGCTTGACGCACAGGAACATGGTGGAGCCATACCAGACTGTGATAACACTGAGGTGGGCGGAGGAAGTGGAAAATGCCTTTTTCTGACCATGAGCTGACATGATTCTGAGCATGGAAGAGGTGATGTACACGTAGGAGAGCTGGGTAACCACACAGGGCGCCACCAGAACAGTTTAGGAGGCAAGGATTGTTGCTAGCTCCATGGGCCACATGTCACTGCAGGAGAGGGCGAGGCAGGAATCTATATCACAGAGGAAATGATTGATGACATGTGGCCCACAGAACGTCAGCCTGGATGTCAGAAAGGCCGGCAGCGAGACGGACAGAAAGCCTCCCAGCCAGGAGCTGAGCACCAGCCGAGCAGAGAGGACACTGCTGATGAGGGAGCTGTATCTCAAGGGGTAGCGTGTGGCTAAGTAGTGGTCATAGGCCATGACAGACAGGAGAAAACACTGAGTGGAGCCTAGGGAGAGAAGAAAGAACAACTGGAGGATGCACACACTGAAGGAGATGGTCTGGCTACTCACCAGCATGACTCCTATGGCTTTGGGAACAACACGAGTAGTGTGCCAGATCTCCAGAAAGGGGAGTTTATGGAGGAGAAAGTACATTGGGGTACAGACGTTGCTGTTCATCCACATGAGAGCCATGATGGATGCATTGCATGTTACTCTCAGGGAGCACGTCAGTGCAAATACCACCACAAGGGAGACCCAGAAATGCCATGTGCCTGGCAAGCCAAGAAAAATGAATTCTTCCACAGTTGTCCCATTTGCAGTGTGCTCCCCAGAGTTGAGGTTCATTTGCAAAGACAGGAAAGTTTCTGTGAGATTCTGCATGCCTGTGCTGGTCCTTCAGATGCCACTAGGAGTGAAACTAGAGCAAATGATGCCTCATCAACCTCATTGCTTTCTATGTGGACATGAGACGCACTGTGGGAAGGGGAGGGGCACTGCCTGGGGTGTACCTTGATTTCGTCAAGACCTTTGACCTACCTTCATGGGTGCACACACATGCACACCCATGCGCACACAGAGGTATGCAGACTCACAGGCATGCACATGCACAATTACGAATATACAGACCAGTCACACACATTTATGCCCTCCTCCATGTGTGTATGTGTATGGCGGTGTGCTCTCCCCCTTTCCCCACCTCGGCTGCTGCTCAAGCCATAACCATCAGTGGGAGTTGTGATGAGTTGCAGCTGGACTTTGAGGGATGGCTGGCAACACAGTCAAAACACTGTCTGGAGTGGGGACCTAGCTATTTTGTTCCCATGCGAATATGACTATAGGACAACTCTCTTACTCTATAAATAGTGGACTGCGTGCCAGGATCTCCCCTCGAGTGGGGACACCCACTTAAGGTTCTTCTCCTCGAGGCCGAGAGGTTCCTTGCCACAACAGATTCTTGGTAAGTGACTAATAGCATGCTAAACTTTGAAATCTTAGCTAAGTGATATAAAGGATTGATTGCACATATATAATCCTTTAGACATAAACCGTTGAGCAAGTCTGGGACTAGGGCTGCATCCAGCCACGCCCAGACTCCTCTCTGAGAAGGAGTTTAGAAAGCAAGGGGGTCCTTACTGAACCTCGTGACTCAACGGGAGGGTTTCCCTGACAGCTTGTCTGACCCTGTCCTCTATGCAGTAAATAAACAAGTGTACCCTTCTACTGAAGCTCGTAAAACACTGTTGCATTCACTACTAACTTTGTTAAATTACTGTTTTATATAAATAAATATTTCACTATTTCTCTCTTACGAGTGAAGTTAATCACTCCCCCCATGACAGTCTGCGAAAACACATACACATGGATACAATTGCCAGAACACATACCCACAGAGGACATTGGTGCACGCTCACATTTGCATGTGTATTACCACAGGCACACACATGTATGTGTGAATGTGTTGTCCCAAATCTGGGTTCTTTACCCGGTGTGCAAGCCAATAACACACATAGCAGAGATATTTCCAAGTTTATTCCATTACTGCGCAGAAACGGAGTGCTCGTTCCAAGGGAGCACACCTTAGTTTCAAAAATTTCCCTTTTCATACACTGATTATTACATATGCTAATAATTGATACATATTCATTGTTATTCTCTTTAATGATTGGTCAAGGTTTCTTTGCTTCCTTTATGTATTGGTATGCAGACTCTGTCCTCTTCGTCTGTGCTTCTCTTTTAAATAGGTGGTATCAATGGGTCGGTGGTCACGGTCTCCCCCTACCAAAATTACCTTTTAACTACTTCTCCTCTAATCTTAGATTAATCATGTCAAGTTACTATTTCTCTATAATTAATGAAACATGGTTGGCGCTGTATAGATGACTTCTAGCAGCAGCGGCAGGTTCCCTTGGTTGCTTCAGATACATGCTATATTTCACTTTTCAAGTTAATATCAATTTTACTACAAGTGCACACATGAGTACAGCGAGAGGAACATGTACACAACCACGATCATGCACACACCCCACTGAGAACCAGGACTCCTGACACCAGCTCTCAGCCCCTCTAGAGGAATCTAGGCCAGTCCTTCAGACCCTACAGGTAAGGAAGGAATCAGCCCTGCATGCTCTGTATCAGAGCAATATGATCTCCCTCAGAAATATACCGTTTCACTGTCCCCGTTTCTGTGATGACTACCCTCAGCTCCCACAGGCTTAGCTCCGGTTTCCAGCCTCAACGCATTCGGCAACATGGATGACAATTCCCTGCTACTCCTCCTGATGCCTACTGGCCATGGCCCCTGGATTGGGCGATGGAGGGGAGAGGAAGGTGGAGTGGCAGCTATGGGCCATCCCAAGGGCTGTTTCCTGCTTAACCACTCCCGCCATTCTGCAGAACAAATCATCTTCTGTAGCCCCACACTGACCCCCTGACAGCCCAGAGCAGCTCTGGCCATAGCAAGAGGAAGGCCCTTCCTCAAGAGCTCATGGGGCTGCTGACACCTCAGGGACTCCTGCCTTTCTGGACATCTGTGGGCAGAGATAACAGCAAGGCAAGGCCTGATGGTCACTGGCAGGAGAGCAGACCAGGATGTCTTCCTCAGCTTCAAGGGTTGGTGCCCAAAACAGGAGCCACTACAGGCTGTCCCAACCTCCCACTCCTCTGAGAATGGAGACGTGTCTCCTTGTGCTCTAACCCCCTTCCACCCCAGAGCAACACCTTTCTCCTTTGGTAGCTTGGGGAGTGTCCACAGAGGGAAGGACCACATGGAGGCCAGGCTTGAATGCAGCAGAAGTTTAATGAGTCCAAAGAGGGAGACAAAGTCACTCCAGGTGGGGGCCGCCAGTTCATGGAGCCCCACGGGCAGCAGCAGAGGCTCTGTTGTCCTTGGCCGTGCAGAAGTTCTTGCATGCTGTCTGTCTGCCTGCCCCATAGAGGGAGAGGAGACAGCAGGTCCCTACCAGGCTGGCATTAGTAGCACCTTACTGCCAAGGGGAACTGAAGCAGTCAAAGAAAAGGGAGAGAAAAGCAAAGCTCTTCAGCTACACCAAAAACACATCCTAAATCTCGATCCCTTGCCCAGCATCATGTTCTGCATTGCTCGAGATGTCTCCCTGGGGCTTTCCCAGCATCTTTATCAGAGGAGGGACCTTCTGCCACAGTAGCGGCTGGAAATGCCAGAGAGGTCACAGCACCCAGAGGTGATGGGCACTCCATCACAGCTGAGGATGCTGCCAACAGCAGCGGAGGTGGAGGATCCCACAACGGTGTTCTGTGGGAAGGAGCTGAGGATGGGGCCGGGCAGGGTGACCACCACAGGAGGAGGCTCAATGACGACACTGGAGTTCTGGCACTGCCTGATGCAGGGCTCATTGCAGCTGTTGGCCAGTGGGGTGGGGCCACAGGGCCGGCAGGGCTGGCACTGGTTGTAGCAGGACATGTCTCAAGGGCCTGGAGGTGCACCTGCAGAGGATCAAGGAGGAAACAGAGCACAAGGGTGGGTGAGGAGCAGCCTTGTTACCCCGTCAGAAAGGAGCCAAGGCCACTACTGATTGGGGAGCTGGAATCTTGGCCAGGAGACACACAGTCTTCATCACCCTACAAAGAGTAGCCTGGCCCATGGAAGGTGTCTCCTAGAGCATAAACCAAAAGCCCTGTCAGCCACCACTCAGCTTGTCTCTAAGCAGGCCTTCTCCCTGCTTTCCCCTAGCATGACAAGAAGACGCAAACCCAAGGATGGAGAGAGACAATATCAGCTGAGAGGTCCATCGAGGAGAGATCTCACTTTGGAAGAGGAGGAGAAGGAGCTGCAGACTCACCTAGTCCCCAAGGAGAAGGCGGCCAGAGAAGTGGAGTAGAGAGCAGGGACTTGGGCTGGCTTTTATACCTGCCCTTCATTGCCGCAGCACCAGAGGCATCCTTTGCAGAGGTAACAATTTTTGCACAAGCTCATCTTGAGTGCAAACCATTGCAGCTAATGATATGGGCTGTGCTTTGGTTTCCTGCACTGCTGCCTTTTCATTTCCAGAGTTGTTCCATGCCCATTCCCCATTCCCCATTCCCCAGTGAAGGCTTCCTGTCATCAGTGGGATGAAAGGCCCCAGGATTTCCAGGGCAGGAATGCAGCAGTGTGGGCAGAAGACTCAGATCAAGTGCTGGACAGGTTCAGAGCAGACGACAATAGCCTGGGTCACTCTGCTCATCTCGCCTCATCTCACCCCAATGGTCACTTACTGTTGCTTCCCCGGATGTATGTGTTGCACTGCCAGGTTTTCACCCCACCCTGCCTAATACTGCCCGGTTCCCAGGGGTCCTCAGAAGAATCCATGGTTCATGGTGTTCCTATGTGTGTTCTTGTCTTTTGTGTACTTGTAAGCAGCCAGGTTTTTGTGAATGCACGTGGGAACACAAATTTTTGCATGATTCCATGCCAGCGTGCCTGAGCCTGTGTGTATGTGTCGTTGTGTGTCACTCATCAAGAGGGCATGTGCTGGTTATGGCAGGGATACTGTCCGCTGCTCTATCCATGAGCACCACAGAGCAGCATGTTCCCCGGGGCAAAAGGAGCCCGAGTGCAGCTGAGCGGTGATGGCACCAGCCTGCTGGAGGTGTATCCAGGGAAGAGGCACTGAAATGTAGCCCCTGCCTCCTGACACCTCCTTCTCCTGCCCCTGCAGAGCTCACACTCTGCTGCTGCCTATTTCAGGCCACAACGAGGATGGTTTCACTCCATTTTGGATCCTTAGTTGAATTCAGTGTGATACTATTTAGAGTTCCTCAGCACGGCCTCTCCAGGCCAGGGCACAGCTGCTCTCCCCAATGCTAGAGAGTTCAAAGGATGCGGATTGCATTCTGGGCAAGGAGAAAGGCTGAGCAATCCTGCCCACCTTGTGCTGGCTGCCCCTGAGTGCACTTCTTTCCAATGCAGTGTTGGTGGTGTCTGGGGTGGGACATGGCTCTCTCTCATGTCCATGTCAATGCCAAACGTATTTATGTAGCTTATCAACCTGGTGCGGGGACAGGCAGGGGCTGAGACCTTGGATCAAACAGGTCCTGAATGAAAGGAACATGAAGCCTGACATTGCTGTGCTGTGAGTGGAAGGACAGACCCTGCGGCTTGCACAGGAAAGCCAAAGAACTAATGACCACTTTGGACTTCAGCCAATAAGGTCCATCATGTCCCACATTGGAATCTCAGTCTGAGCCCAGCAACTGTCCCTGGGAGGGAAGGGACATTGGATTCAAGACCACATCCCCCAAAGCCAGCTACTGTCCCACAGGGCTGTCCAGTATAGACCCTCTTTCTGACAAGGGCTGTGCCCAGTGGGGAAATTTTCTAAGGCCATCTCCCCTCCTGAATATCGGTCGCCCTGTGCTCACATCAAGCTTGGAGACAGTACAGCCAAGGGCTTTCCCCCTTGCCTTCGAGAGACCTTAGTGAGATCAGAGCCAGGGAGCTCTGCTGGGAGAGCTCAGCCAGGGCAGGTTCCCCTCTCCGTGGAGCTGCTGTTTCTGAGCTGAGGCTCTAGTGTAGCCACGATAGCTGACTGTTCCTTTTCTATTGCTACCTGAGGGCATCCAGCAGAACCCCGTGCCCTTCCCTTCCACATCTGCTTTTAAATGTCCAAGTTTTGTCCAAGAATGTCCGAGACCTATTCGAGAAAATAAGAGTACTGTTAAAATAGCAAGCACTTGACCTCCAAACCTTCCTGCCATGCCCTGCTGCTGTGCCATTTGCCCTCCCCTTGGCTCCTTCCAGGCCACCAGCATCCCCGTGGCCGAGGTGCCCGTGCCGGGGACAGCCGGTGCCTGCCCTCCCTCACAGCCGGTGTAGCTGCGGGCAGCTCTGCTCCGGCCGGTCTCTGCCCCGGTGCCGCCTTCCTGCTCAGGGCGCAGGGCTGAGCCCCGGGGCGGAACTGGCGGAGGCGGAGAGGAGAGTAGAGGAGGTGGCGGAGAGAAGGGGGCGCGGCAGGAGCAGAAAGCCGAGGCTGGCGGCGGGCAGCGAGGCACGGGCGGCGGAGCGGCGGGATGCAGCGGTACCGGCGCGCAGGGCTGTCGGGGCTGGCCGTGCTGCTGCTGGGTGTGTGGGGCTGGTGGCGGCAGGCAGTGGGCTGTGTGTTACCAGCGCTGGAGCCGGGGCTCTCCTGCTCCTTCTCGAACCTTATTCCCCCTCTGTTCTCCTTTCTACAGACATCCCTTCTGCCCTCAATGAGGACATTCCCTCCCAGATGACCTGTCTCACTCTGTTACTCCATCCATCCATCCATCCATCCATCCATCCATCCATCCATCCATCCATTCCTCCCAGTCCATATCTTTTCCTTATTCCTTTCTCCTCGTCTTTATTCTGTTCTTCCAAACATCCCTCCTACATTCTTGTCTCCAACCAAGCACTCTCAGAGAAATTTTCTCTCCATACTTTGTTCTCTGAACATATCCCCATCATCAGTGACCTGTCTTCTCCCCTCTCCTGGTGCATGACATTTCCTGCTGAAGCAAAGTGATTCTTCTTTTCTTCTTGGCAGTGGCTGCAGGCAGAACCCAGGTGCAGCAAGAGCCGTTGGCAGAGACCACCGAGGGCGCCGGCATCAGCATCAACTGCTCCCACCCCAACATAAAGATCACCTACTTCATCCACTGGTACCGTCAGCTCCTGGGCCGAGGCCCTGCATACCTCGTGAGCAGCCTAAAAGACTCCAAAGAGCTGCGGGACCCGCCGGGGCGGCTGTGGGTGTCGGCAGACCGCCGCTCCAGCGCCCTGTGGCTCGCCCGGCCCCGGCGCGGCGACGCGGCGGTGTATTACTGTGCCGTGGGTCTCCCACGGGGAGAGGAGCCGGGGCTGCAGCCGGGCAGGAACCGTCGCGGGCGGGGCCGGGCGTGTGTGTTGTGGGCGGAGGAACAGCCCTGGGCGGGCCCGCCAGGGGGCGCTGCGCTCCGCCCGCCGGGGCCCCTCCGGACAACCGGAAGGGGTTTCACAGTTCGTTCCCTGTAAAAGCTCAGATATACAATGGAAAACTGAGTCCGCCAGCTACAGAATTTCAGACACCTGCCCAAATGTTCCTGCTAGTGTTACAAAGTCATTGCGTGGGGTCAGAAGTTGAAGCTCCCCAGCGGCAGGAGAAGGGCATGTCGAGGTCAGAGGCACCTTCAAACGCTCCCCACAGGGGCTCAGTGGTGAGACCAGGAGCTTGTTTGACAGGATTCAGCACCTTGGCAGCTGGGGCCCAGGAGACAGGGTAAACCGCTTGGCCTGGACACACTGAGCGCAGCCTCAAGGCATGCCAGGTTTCTCCTTGAGGGATGAGTCAGAAAGGGATTTACTGAGTTGCCCTCAGGGGCTGGAGGGCTGAAGGGAATGAGAGCTGGCAGGAGGCCTCTGGTAAGAGGCTGTAGGCTCCAGCCAGGCCCCGGGGGACTCTGTGTGACTGAAGCAGCTGACAGAGGTGGTCAAACCCATGGGCAGAGGCTTCCAAGGCACAGAGTGAAGGATCTGTCTTGCTCCCTGTCCCCGTCCCCTGCGCCATGGGGCTTCCCCCACCTGACCGGAACTGGCATCAGCACCAGCACTGGGCGTGGCATCAGCATCCACCATGGCCCCAGCACCGGCATCACCGGGTCCTCCTTGGAGTCAGTGCCTGGGCTCAGCCCCATTTCTCATCAATGGCTCCTGTGGATCTGTGCTCCTGAAGGCAGCGGACAGCCCCTTGGTCAGCAGACACATGGAGACTGAGATGCTCAGTGCAAGGCAGGGAGGGGAGTGTGGTGTTTCCTACAAGATTCTCTTGCTTCCCCATAAAGTGCTCCCAGTGTTCTGGGTAACGTGGCGTCCTCTGGCCTGTCCGTAAAGGCCTGACAGCTTTGTCTCAGAAATGCCTCACAGACGTAGAATAAGTTGCAATGGCAGTCATCCACCCCAGCGAACCATAAATGTTTGTAAGAGCTCCTTCAAGTTCTCTTTACTGTGGCCTACCACCTGCTCCTCAGCCCTGTCAGGGCCAGACCTTCACCTGGGCTGTAGTGGTTCCCTTGCTTTGCAGCAGTGCTTGATTTTATTCCTCTGACACCAATGGAGACAAAGAATTCACCCCAGAACACCTTTGGATCCTCCTTCTTGCCTAGGTAGCTGATTCCTTCTGGACATGACAAAGCTGTTTCAAACAGGGCAGTACGTTGCCCCAAAGGAAACACCAATATAGTCAAACAGGGGGACCTCCCCAGGGGGCACATGCTTCTGCTTGTCTTTGTCTTCTCCGTGCATCTCCTAATCATAGTGGGAATAGCCTCATGGTTGTCACCGCAGGATCCTGAGGTAGCTCTTCCTTGGCTGGTTTTCCTTCTTGGAGATCTGCTGTGCCACCACCGTTGTCCCCAGATGCTGGAGGCATTCCATCATTTGTGTTTCCTGCTTTCCTTTTCCCACTTCTTCCTAGGTATGACTGAGTTCCTGATCCTCTCAGCCACGTCCTTTGATCATTCTGTCACCATATGCAAGCTGCTCGGTGAAAAATGCTGTCACGACAAAGAAAGTCTGCTTCCTGCCAGCACTGGGAGCACGCACAGTCGGCTTTATGGTCATCTTTGCCCAGGTGGCTCTGCTGCTGCAGTGCCCTTTCTGCACCAAGAAGGTTGTTGACCAGTTCTACCGAGATGCTGGGCCAGCAGGATCATGGCCTGTTTGGGTTGGGTTGACCTTGGCTGGCTGCCAGGTGCCCACCAAGCTGCTCTGTCACCCCCACTCCTCAGGAGGACAGGGGGAGAAAAGAAGACGAAACAAGAGAAAACAAGCTCATGTGTTGAGAGAAGGACAAGGAGATCACTCAGCCATTACTGTCACGGGCAATACAGGCTTGACTTGGGGAAATCAATTTAATGTATTGACAATCAAATCCGAGTAGGATAACAGAAAATAACAAATCTAACAGCACCTTCCCCCCACCCCTCTCTTCTTCACAAGCTCAACTTCACTCCTGACTTCTCTACTTCCTCCTCCCAAGCATCTCAGGGGGAAGGGGAACGGGGGGTGCAGTCCGTTCATAACGCTTCTTCTCTGCCACTCCTTCCTTCTCGTGCTCTTCCTCTGCTCCAATGTGGAGTCCTTCCCATGGGAGACTTTGTGAACCGCTCCAACACAGGCCCTTCCCATGGATTGCAGTTCTTCATGAACTGCTCCAGCATGGGCCCTTTCCATGGTCTGCAGTCCTTCAGGCACAGATTGTTGCAGTGTGGGTCCCCCGCAGGGCCACAGGTTCCGCCAGAAAACCTGCTGCAGTGTGGGGTCCTCTCCACGGGGCCACAGGTCCTGCCAGCAGCCTGGTCCAGCGTGGGGTCTCCATGGAGTCACAGCTTCCTTCAGGGCACATCTACCTGCTGTGGTGTGGGGTCCTCCATGGGCTGCAAGTGGATATCTGCTCCACCTCTAACCTCCATGGGCTGCAGGGGGACAGCCTGCGTCCCCATGGTCTTCACCATGAACTACAGGGGAATCTCTGCTCTGCGCCTGGAGCACCTCTTCCCACTCCTTCTTCACTGACATTGGTGTCTGCAGGGCTGTTTCTCTCACCTATTCTCACTCCTCTCTTCCAGCTGCTCTTGCGCAACTGTTTTTTCCCTTCTTAAATATGTTAGCATAGAGGTCCTACCACTATCGCTGGATGGCTCCGATTTAGTCAGTGGCGGACCTGTCTTGGAGCCGGCTGGAGCTGGTTCTGTTCAACATGGGACAGATGCAACTTCTGTCATCTTCTCACAGAAGCCACCCCTGCAGCCTCCCTGATACCAAACCCTTGTCCAATAAACCAGATACAGTCCACCCCTCGCCTCTGTGAATCGCATATTTGAGAATTGTCCTTAATAGATGCATTCATCACACAATCTACAATGTTCACAAACTTCTCTTACATCAACAAAAAAGAATTCCTCACACCAAAATCGAAATAACACCATCACAACACCCACTAAGGTGGGCAATTTACACACACTCCACGCCCCGTCCCTCCACAACAATGACATCAGCAGCAATTCCCCACAATTATTCCACTCTCTGGTCTCTAGCAATGTTTAGTCCATGTTCCAGGGTTCCCCAGGGCTCAATTTCAGGGCCAGTCCTCTTTAATGGTTTCATAAATGATCTGGAGGCAGGAATCAAATGTACCTTGAGTAAGTTTGCCAACGATACTAAACCAGGAGGAGCTGTGGACTTCCTTGAGGGTAGAGAGGCCTTGTAGAGAGATCTGGGTAAACCAGAGCACTGGGCAATCACCAGCCATATGAAAAGCAACAAGATCAAGTGACAGATTCCTCGCCTGGGATGAGGTAATCCTGGTTACACATACGAACCGGGGGATGAGAGGCTGGAGAGCAGCCCCGTGGAAAGAGGTCAGAGGGTTTGGGTCGATGGCAAGTTGAATATGAGTCACCAGTGTGCCCTGGCAGCCAAAAGGGCCAACAGTGTGCTGGGGTGCATCAAGCCCAGCGTAGCTAGCTGTTTTTGGGAGATGATTGTCCCACTCTACACTGCACTAGTGTGGCCCCACCTCGAGTCCTGTGTGCGGTTATGGGCGCCTCAACTTAAGAAGGACAGCAAACTATTGGAGTGTGTCCAAGAGAACGGTGATCAAGATGGTGAAAGGTCTCGAGGGCAAGACTTAGGAGGAGTGGCTGAGGTCACTTGGTAGGTTCAGCTTGGAGAAGAGAAGGCTGAGGGGTGACCTCATTGCAGTCCACAATTTCCTCAAGGAGGGGCAGTGGAAGGGCAGGTGCTGATCTCCTCTTTCTGGTGACCAGTGACAGGACACATAGAAATGGTATGAAGCTGCATCAGAGAAGCTCAGATTGAACATTAGGAAAAGGTTCTTCACTGAAAGGGAGATCGGTCACTGGAACAAGCTCCCCAGGGAAGTAGTCACAGCACCAAGCCTGTCAGAGTTGAAGGAACGTATGGATGATGCTCTTAGTCATATGGTTTAGTTTTAGGTAGTCCTGCAAGCAGCAGGGAGTTGGACGCGATGATCCTTATGAGTCCCTTCCAACTCGGGATATTCTACGGTGCTATGACATGCCAGCACACATAAAAATACATGTGCATATACATCCAGTTACACGGGAACCCCTGTGCAGGCACACACACACACACGTTCACCCCTGAGACTTGTCACCACATAAGTGTTCACATGTGCTTATACACACGTGCACCTATATATATATGCAAGCTCCTGTACAAACACAGATATGTGTTCGTCTGCTCACATGTATGCCCACAGACATACAAAGGCACGCACACTGACAACACACACACACTTACCTCCACACCTGCAAAAATGTGTGTGGACACAAACACATGCACAGACATAAACAGAAATGTCCTCGTTCACACGCACGCTGGCAGACACTCACTCTCACGTGTGCATTTGCAAATGCCCACACAAATGCAAATACAGAGGCACAAATATGCCCCCAGGTGCAGACAGATGCATATGCACATGAGGAAGCCCAGCTTCTTCCCACACTCTGAGAAGCAGGACTCCACGGGCAGCTCTCTGCCCCTGTGCCCCTGAGGCAAGTCCTTGAAAGCCTACTGCTAAGAAGACACATGCGGCGCCAGCCACTGTTGGTGGATTTAGTGACAGCAGAGGGCTTTTGGGCTTTTGTGCGTTGGCCGGTAGTTCAACTGATTGTGTTCTCATTACAGGAAAGAGAGAAGGTGTATTGAGGTCCAAGCAGCGGGGTCTTTTTTTGAAATTCAACCATGTTCACATACCAGTTCAGTCCATGAGAGACAAAGTCAAAGCTCAAGACCATCCCTATTGCTGCAGCTCCAGGCATTCTCCACTTTACAAGTCAAAATGATCCCGACGTTTTGCAAGCTCCGGCCCATCCCTGGTGATTGCCGTAAGGCAGTTGTGGAGGTCTGGGACCAGTTCCAGGTTCAATGCAGGGAGAGGTGCTGCCCTGACACGCTCACATGGCAGCAAAGGGTTGTGTGCGGGGGGTGAGCCCCATGGCCTGCAGCTGCAAATGCTGGGGCTGGGACACCAGAGAGGAAGCTGGCCTGATGAAGTTGCCTTAAGATAAATACCATCTCTTCAAAAGACAAACTAATATTAATTAGCAGGTGGCATCAGGAGGAGATTTCAAGCTGCCTGAGCCAAGCCCCAACATCTGTCAGTGAACGTGGCTCATTTGAGCTCAGGGAGCTGCTCTGCTGAGGTGACCATCTCCTCATCTGCTTTTAGCACTGGAGCAGCCGGGAGAGCCAGAGGAGTGGTGGCAGAAGGCTGTGCCCAGCACTGCACAGGCACCGGGAGGACAAGCCTTGTGCCCTGAGAACCTCCCAGAAAGGTTGGCATTTTCCAAGGGTCCTCACCTGGCCTGGAAGGCTCCCATTCAGGTCCCCCCAACTGGGACCTGCCTCCCTTGGAAGGAGTCCCTCTCCCAGCTGTGCTCTGCAAGTGCAGCATCAGGAAGCAAGGTGCCAGACAAACGGTTTTTCCGGCTTTAACAAACATGCAGGTATGGCCTGCTCTGAGCAAGCTCTTGAAATTGGTGACCTGCAGAGGTGCTGTCCAACCTAAATTATGCTATGGAAAAAGTAAAGACAGTTGGGTTAGTTGGTTTGTTAAATGCTAAAAGTAAGGAGAGGACAAATGGAGATCCTACCTGTGTTGAGGAAAGTGAGAATGGAAGGGCTATGGTCAAGTGGAAGGACTGTCTCTTTGGGTTTGAGTGTGTTTTTTTCCCCAATGAGCTTGAGATGGGAACGATTTATGAGATGGGATGGGAAGTGTGGCAGGAAACTTGATTTGTTGGTTCCTGAGACATCTTCTTTTGGACAGAGGAAGAAAGTGCCCAGTGCCTCGTTGGGCTGAGTAGGGCAGCTGGTGTCTGCAGGGTGTGGGGGTGTTGACCGTTGTGTTTCTGAGACCTGCGGGTTTGGGTATGCTGAAAGGAGCTTGGGACTAGACACCATGCAGGAGCCAGGAGAGGCCAACCCAGCCAAGGGCTTGAGGATGGAGAGAGAGAGGACGCAGGCATCAGGGAAGGAGACACTCCCAACACGTTGCAGAGGGGGATGTGCAGAGAGGCCTATCCCCCTTTCACCCCTCACCTTGCAAAGGCAGAAGCTGTTGACTGCAGGAGCAACATGTGCCAGTACTGGGGAAGAGAAAACCGCAGCACAGGCATTTGAGATGCGTTAAGAACAAGCATTTTCTCCTCCCCATTTCATTCTTTGTTCCCCTTGCAGAGCCATTTCCGGCAGCTCTGCTCTCTCGGGGCTCTTGGTGGGGACGTGTGGGTTTTCTGAGTCTGTCCCACACATGCAAGAGGATCAGTCTCAGCACGCACATCAGGTATCTCGTCCTCTCTGCCTTCCTGAGGCAACCACTGGGTAAGGATTGTCTTTGACTGGAGGCATGATTCCTCTTCTTCCCAGGAGACCCACACCCCCTCAACACGTCTCTGCGGGGAGCTGCTCTTGAATTATGGGCAAATGCACCTGCTTTCTCAAGATACTGCTACATAGAGAAAAGATGAGACCAAGAAGAAAGAGCTCCTCTCCTGACCATCATAGACCCCTTGCTTTCCTTTTCTCTTGCCACCCATCCACCTCTCTCTGCCTCTCTCTTCTGATCTCTCCGAGCCCAGTGTTTCACAGACATACCATTGCAGAAGCTCTTTTCTATCTTGGTAGTACACCTTTCCTGACCTTGTACTTGTGTTTTGACACACAGGGTTTTTTGAAAGCTGATGCAGGGACATGAAAGCTCTCTCATGCCACTCACGCTCTTAGGGTGTCCCAGTCTCTCTCCAGGCTGGTGCATGTCATGCAGCTTGCCCGGACTATCCATTCCTCCTGCAAGTCCTCAGTGCCTGGGCTTTCTTTTCCCTCCCTACCTTGACTTCGGAGCCTCCTGAGAGGACAGGGAATGGGGAGCAGCATGAAAGTGCTCACAGGTGTTCCCATGATCTCTCACCATGCTGGAGGTGACCTGGAGCCAGCACAGGAGGGCCAGGCACCACAGGCTCTTCCCTGGGCACTCCAGGCAGCAGGAGAGTGGAAATTAAAAGTGTGGGTGAAAGCACAGCTCTCCTCTGGGGGTATCCCTGTGTGAGGTAGTTGGCATTACTGTGTTGTGGGATCCACGCTGAGCTGAGGTGTGAGGCTGCCTGCTCAAAGATACCGCCTTGCTGTACCCATCCATGGGGCTAGTGCTGCAGAGAAAGGAAAAGGGAGCCTGCTCCTCTGACATTTTGCATCTCCTCTTGTTTTGCATTTCAGAGTCTTTCCCTGCACAGTCACTGACCCTCTTTTTCTTCCAGGCACCATGGGATAGACCACTGTCACCCAGCAAGAAGCACAAGTCACAGTGAAGCAGGGAGACACCTCTGAAACCACCTGCACCTACCAAACCTCCAGCTTTGATGCCTTGCTCTGGTACAAACAGAAGAAAGGACAAGCTCCACAGCGTATCTCCTATCAGGCAGCAGCTGGCTACAAGCCCAGTGGCTGTCTCACCACCGTGCTGAACACCACCGAGAAATACAGCCTCCTCCAGCTGGAGAAAGTCGAGCTCTCTGACAGTGCCTTCTACCTCTGTGCTTTGCATGACACCCCGGTGCAGGGAGCTTCCTTGGCTGTGCAAGAGCCCAGGGGAGGGAGGGGATGGGTCTGAGCTTGGGGGAAGGGGCCCTCAGGTGTCCCTTGGCAGCGATGCTTCCCCTGTTCACCCAGGGATTTGCAAGACAAGATCCTCTTCCAGGAGAGGACAGTGCCAGTGGCCTGAGAAGAAATAGAAGGGTGGTGAAAGACTCTCAGGTTCCCTTGTTTTCACCAGGGGTTATGTGGTTATTCTGCCCAATGGCTCTGGTGAGCTGGTGGGCAATGCAGGAGGTTGTGGGGGTTTGTGCAATAGTTCCCCGCTGCTGCTCTTTGCTTTCTGGATCTCCCTGCTGCACACTGCTTCCTCAGGGTTTCCTGTGGGCCTGTTTCTTTGAGTCTCTGCTCTGAGACGTGTCCCTTAGCGGCTGGAGTTCAAAGAAAGATGGAAAACCTGCCCTCTGGCAATGCTCCTTCCTGGAATTACATGATTGCAATAATTTTCAAAAATACTCAGAACCACCATGCGGACCCTCCAATTGCTGCATGGCCGTGTGCTGAGATCTGGAGGACCTGCTCTCCCCAGTGCACTCTGCCCATCCTTGGAGCCCTTCTCATGCAGTACCTCATAGGTTTCCCACAGCCCTGCCCCATTTCTTCTGCAGTGTGACCAGGCTGTACAGCTCTATGCAAGATCTCGGTAGGGGAGTAGACCAGCAAGCGGAAGTGAGTAACAGGCTCCGTGAGGAGAAGAGCTGGCCTTAGGGAAAGCTATTTCATGATTCCAACATCAACCTGTGAGTCCCCTTAGCCTTGCACATCTGTGTAACTGCTGGGCTGTGCAGGAAATTCTTTCGGGGTAGAGGGTGTATAGGTGGGCTGCCCTTACTACCCTTGGCCTTGCGTTCAGGCCGTGTGCCCTCATTCAGGGGACAAGTGTGAGGACAAGGATGAGAAGGCCGGATGTTGCTCTGAAGGCTTTTTCTCACACCATCTTTGCTCCTGCATCCTTGGGGGCCACCTTCTGACTGAGCTTCTTTTCCCACCACAGGGCTATCCAGAGCAGGAGGAATTCCCTTCTGCACAGGCTTGTGAGCTGCTGACCTCTCAGAGCCTCCAGCAGCACTGGGGAGCACTCTCTAAGGGAAAGCAATGGTCAGTCTCCTTGTTGCAGGACGTGTTCTGATGCCAAGAGATTCCATGTGAGCAGAGATGCTGGAATACAGGGCCTGATACCCACTGGCTGTGGAGGAGATGAGTATATCTTCCTCAGCTCCAAGGGACAGTGATTGGAAGGGACCCATTACCCCATGTCCCACCCTCCCCTTCCTCTTCTGCTTGTGCCCGCACCTTATCCCCCACCACCCAAGACAATGCCTTTCTTCCTTGGCATACAAGGCAATGTTGACCATGAAAATGATTACACGAAAGCAGACGTAAGTATGAGAAAACTTTAATGACTCTGAGGTGGAAAGAAGTACACTTGTAGAGGAGGTGGCCAGAGCAGGGAGAGGACCAGCAGATGACAGAAGTCTGCTGCCATTGCCCACAGTTGAGACCCCACAGGCCTGTCCCACAGAGGGTGAGGGGCCAGCAGATGCCCCATGGCGGCTTTGCACGTCTTATGGCCTAGAAGAACAAAAAATACCAGAAGAAATGGGAGAGAGAATAAGGCACGGAAGTTAGACTTTGGCCAGATTTTCAGTGAAACCCATCAGCTCTCCTTTGGAAGGGCAGCAATGGATGCTCAGCCTCCCTAAAATCAATGGCCAGGAGCTTTGTCTTCAATCCAGCATCAGGTTCCTGGGGGCCCTTGTCAGGGCTGTCACCAGCGCATTTAGCAGGGGGGACACCTTCTGCCATAGTAGCGGCTGGAAATGCCAGAGAGGTCACAGCACCCAGAGTTGATGGGCACTCCATCACAGCTGAGGATGCTGCCAACGGCAGCGGAGGTGGAGGATCCCACAACGGTGTTCTGCGGGAAGGAGCTGAGGATGGGGCCGGGCAGGGTCACCACCACGGGGGAGGGCTCGATGATGACGGTGGAGTTCTGGTACTGCCTGACACAGGGCTCATTGCAGCTGTTGGCCAGCGGGGTGGGGCCACAGGGCCGGCAGGGCTGGCACTGGTCATAGCAGGACATGTCTCTGGGCTGCAGGAGCACCTGTGAGAGAGGGCAGAGAGGCAGTAGAGCACATACATATTTGAGGAACAGTCTGCCAGGAGTCTGTCACTCCACCACAAGCATGTCAAAGGCATCTGCTGAGCCAGGAGCTAGAAACTGTGCAGTGAGGCAAAAGGGTTACCAGACACAGTACTGTGAGGATCACCCCGGCCCAACCAGGCTGCTGCCAATCTTTTCAGTGAAGGGCAACCTCAGCCAAGTGCCAAGTCCTCTTTCAAGATAATGCAAAGTGTCTCCAAGCCCAAGGAGGCTGCTGCCTATCTCTTAAGAGAACAGCTCCCTCAACCAAGTCCCAGACACTCTCTGACTCAGACCTTCATCCTTCTTCCCCTTCTCATGGAGAGCAGCACCACAGCCCACTATAGAAGGGAGGAGTACACACCTGCATGAGCAGAAAACAACGCAGGGAAAGGGCTTCAGACTCACCTGGTTCCCAAGGAGAAGGAGGAGAGAGAAGTGGATGGGAGAACAAGGAGTTGGGCTGGTTTTATGGTGGCCCTGACCTGCCCTGGGCCGAGAGGTAGCTTCTACCGAAGTGGCATTGTCTAAGCTGCTCATGATGAACAGAAAACATCCCAGCTAATGACATGGGCTGGGTAGCTGTTTTCTCAATGCCGCCTTCTCATTTCCTAGCTTATGCTGTCCGCCTTCCCTCACGGAGTCTTCTTCTGAGTGCTGGGATTGTGAGACCCCATGATTTCTGGGGCAGGAATGTGTCAGTGCCTGCTGCAGCCTCAGCTCAAGTGCCGAATGGGTGCAGTGCAGGCAAGTGATGTTGGCCTGGGGCACACTGGTGGGGTGGTCTGTGGCTGCATTGACAGGAATGAGCCAAACTACTCCCAACTCTGCAATCCTTGGTCGGTCTCCCAAGAACGTACCTTGTCTTTCCCTCCCATCTCACTCCAGTGGTCACTTGTAGGGTGCAGGTGGGCTGCACTGCTGGGTTTCATAGACTCTTCAAATCTTTTAAGCAGGAAACTAAGCAGCCCTCCCCAAGCTATGGGTATTAAAGAGCTGTAAAATTATTTCCCCCATTATTTCAATGCTGATGAAAATCAAAGTTATGCGGGTCCTCTACCAGCACCGGGATATAGCTCTGCCCTGGTGAGGCCACATCTGGAGGAGGAATTTCTTTACTTTGAGGGTGACAGAGCACTGGAACAGGCTGCCCAGAGAGGTGGTGGAGTCTCCGTCTCTGGAGACATTGAAAACCCATCTGGATGCGTTCCTGTGCAACCTGCTCTAGGTGAATCTGCTCTGACAGGGGGGTTGGACTAGGTAATTTCCAGAGGTCCTTTCCAACCCCCATCATTCTGTGATTCTGTGATGACCTCCCTCGACCTGCTGACCACACCCTTCTTAATGTACCCAGGAGACCACTGGCCCTCTTGGCCACAAGGACACATTGCTGCCTCACAGTCAACTTGCTGTCCACCAGGACTCCCAGGTCTCTCTCTACAGAGCCACTTTCCAGCAGATCAGATCCTATCCTGTTATTCCTCCCTTGGTGTAGGACCCTACACTTGCCCTTGTTGAACTTTATTAGGTTCCTCTCCACCCAAGTCTCCAGCCGGTCTATGTCTTGCTGTATGGCACCACAGCCTTCTGCTATGTCAGCCAGTCCTCCCAGTTTTGTATCATCACCAAACTTGCTGAGGGTACACTCTGTCCCCTTACCCAGGTTGCTGATGGATGCATTGAACAAGACTGGGCCCAGCACTGACCCCTGAAGAACACCCACTGGTTACAGGCCTCCAACTGGACTCTGTGCCCCTGTTCCTGGTCTCAAGGACATAGGATTCCTCAAGACTGGTCTTGGCTTGTAAAGACTGAGGCAAAGAAGGCATTCCGCACCTCAGCCTTTCCATGTCCTGTGTTGCCAGGCTGCACAGCATCGGAGAAGGCCCACTCATTCAGCAGGGGGACTACAGTTCCTCTAGCCTTCCTTTTGTCACCTGTGTCCTTAGAGAATCCCTTCTTGTTGCCTTTGACAGCTGTTGCCAGAGTCAGTTCCACTTGGCCTTTGCCTTTCCTAACCTCATCCCTGCATGCTTGGACAGTGTCCCTGGAGTCCTCCCCAGTTTCCTCTGCTCACTTCCTTCTTGTGTTTTAGTTTGGCCAGGAGCTCCTTGTTCATCCATGCAGGCCTCCTGGCATGCTTTCCTGACTTTCTGCTCATTGGGATGGCCTGCTCTTGAGCTTGGAGGAAGTGGTCCAGATGTCTTAAGCCTCTGTTGCCTCCAGGGCTATACCCCACAGGAATTTTCCAAGCAGGTCTTTAAAGGCACCAAAGCCTGCTGTCCTAAAGGCCCAGGTTATGAGCTTGCTATTTACCCTCCTCAGTCCCCTTGGGATCATGAACTCCACCATTTCACGGTCACTGCAACCCAGGCTGCCTTTGATCTTCACATCCACAACAAGCTCTTCCTTCTTGATACCTATGAGGTCCAGCAGAACACCTGTCCTCATGGGATCCTCTATCACTTGGGGGATGAAGTTGTCATCCATGCACTTGAGGAAACGTGCTTATGTCCTGCTGTGCTGCTCCTCCAGCAGATATTGGGGTGGTTGAATTTTCCCATGAAGGCCAGTGAATATCAGACTGCTCCTGCCTGCCTGTAGAGGGTCTCCTCTGCTGGTTCTTCTTGGTAAGGTGTCCTATAGGAGACACCCACTACAGTATGTTCTTTATCTGTCTTCTCTTTAATGCTTACCCACAAGCTCTTGGTTGGCATATCACCCATCCTCAGGCAGAGCTCCATGCACTCCAGCTGCTGTCTCACAGAAAGAGAAAGTCCCCCTCCTCATCTTTTCAGTCTGTCTTCTGAAAGAGCCTGTATCCCTCCACTGAAACATGCCAGTCATGGGAGCCATCCCACCCTGTCTCCATGATCCCAACATGATCGTAGCCCTGCAACTGCTCACTGATCTCTAACTCCTCACATTTATTCTCTTTAAGGGCAATGAACTGTTTTGTAGTTGTAAACCCGTAGGTGGGGCAGAAGCCTTCCGCTTGGTGCCAGAAGTCACCAGCATCCATCCTCCAATTGTCCTCTGCAAATCTGCTTTTAGGAGTCTACAAGCAGTATTCAGTTTTTAAGAACCATCTTTTAAAAGCACAGGAACAGGCAATTCCATTGTGTTTCATGTTAAGCAAGCAGGACAGAAGACCTCATGGAACTCAAGAGGAAAAAGAAATTGTAAAAACTCTGGAAGGAAGGTCAGGCTTCGCAGGAAGGTTATAAAGGTGTGGTTCACATATGCAGGGAAAAGGCAGGAAAGGCCAAGGCTCAATGAGAGTTGAGAGTTGGCCCGTCTTGTGTCAGTCAACAAGAAAGGATTTTTAAGTACGTAGACAGCAAGAGGAGGTCTAAAGGAAACACTGAACAAATACCTGTTGAAGATGGTCACTTGACTGAAGTCCTGTTGAACTACTTAGATATCCTTCTATGATGAGGTCACCCACCTAGTGGATGAAGGGAAGGTGGTGGATGGAGTTTTTCTGAATTTTACTAAGGCTTTTAATAGTGTCCCTATCCTTCTGGAAAAGTTGGGAAGTCAAGTGAGTTCTGGAGAGTCAACTGTGGGATGAGCAGGAATATGGTGTGCTGGGAGAAAAACTGGCTGAAAGGCAGGGCTCAAAGGGTTGTAGTGAATGGGGCTACATCTGGCTGATGACCAGTCAGCACTGGTGCTCCTCAGGGCTCAATTCTAGGGATGGTTCTGTTCAATATTTTGATCAGTGATCTGGATGTAGGAGTTGAGTGTGCCATGAGCAATTTTGCTGATGATACCAAACTGGGAGGTGTTGACGCGTCTCTGGAGGGACAAAAGGCCTTGCAGAGGGATCTAGGTAAATCAGAGCATTGGGCAATCATTAATGGCATGAAATTTAACAAGTCCAAATGACAGATTCTGCATCTGGGATGGAGTAACACCAGACACAGGTATAAATTTGGAGAGGAGTGGCTGGAGCTGCCCTGCAGAAAGGGATCTGGGGGTGCTGGTTGTCAGCAGGCTCAACAGGAGTCAGCAGTGTGCCCTGGAGGCCAGAGGGCAAACCACAGCCTGGGGTGCATTAACACAGTCCAACCAGCCAGTCAAGAGAGGGGATTATCCCACTGCATCAAGCACTGGGGTGGCCTCCCCTTGAGTACTGTGTGTATTTCGGGGCCCCACAAGTTAAGAAGGAAGTGAAGGTGCTTGAATGCATCCAGAGGAGGACAACAAAGCCTGTGAAAAGGCTGGAAGGAATGTCCCATGAAGAGTGGCTAAGAACTTTGGGCTTGTCTAGTTTGGAGAAAAGGAGTCTGAGAAGTGACCTCATGGCTCTCTATAGCTTCCTGAGGAGGGGAAGTGGAGAGGGAAGTGCTGATGTCTTCTCCCTGGGATCCAGTAACACGACACAGAGCAATGGTTCAAAGCTGCATCAGGAGAGGTTCAAAGTTGTCATTAACAAACAGTTCTTCACCAAGAGAGTGGTCACACACGGGGACAGGCTTCCTAAAGAGGGGGTTGATGCCTGTCAGTAGTTAAGAGGCATTTTTGGACAATGCCCTTAATAACATGCTTTAACTTTTTTAACTTGCAACTGCTTGACGACTGACGAATGCCCACTGCTTGCTGTTTGTTATGCCTGAGAATATTCTGTGGTCTTACAGTTGCTGGCAACTGCTGCCTAAGGAAGTGCTCTGGAAAGATCCTTTTAGCAAATTTGTGGAGGACGTAAGGTTTGCTCTTCTGCTCATTTACAGAGCTTTAGGTAAAGCAGGGATGGACTATTTGGGGGAAAAAGAAGCACCTAGTCCATGAAAATTAGCACGAGCAACTATGGGGGCTGTAATGACCTGGGAAAGACAGGAGGACTGACACAGTCCTCTCTTTGGATGCTGAAATGAGGGACATTCTCCAGACACCAGGTTTGCTGGCCTATGAGAAAGCTTAGGTGTATACAAACGCTCTGCAAAAGTACTTCTCCCACAAGAAGCAGAGCAATCAGAAAAGGCAGACAATAACTGCTGCTTTTCCAGAGAAAAACCAGACAGAGGTGGATAAGCCCCTGGAGACTCCTGAGGACTCCAGCCCTGTTGTTCAGGAAGTGCCTGATAATATGCATCCACGGTATTGGAAGAATGCGCAAGTGCTCCTAGGTGAACTAGGGCAGCACAAGCCTGTTTCTTCTTGGGAAAACCAGGGAAGTTTTGTGTACAAAAGAGATGTCATTAAGGGGTCCCACCTGCATGATTTAGTCCAAGGTATCCTTCAGACTTGTGTCCCATCTGAGAAGACCTGAAGACTAGGATGTGTTTAGGAAATCCATGGCTGCAGTGAATGTCCCCTCTGGCATCATGGATCATACAACAACCACGGTCTCTGGAAAAACTAAAAGTGACTGAAGATGTCCAAGAAGCATCCCAGACATCTTGTAATATGAGGGTGATACCTAAAACTCAGTGGCACATGCTCTAAAGTTTACTGTTGAAATAAAAATATTCATGATGCAGTAGTATCCGCAGGCCATGAGGGAGAGATGCTGCAGTTGCTTCCTCTGGAAAGCACTTTCTGTAGCATTGTGATTTTCAAAGGCAATGATGCTTTCAGGAAAGAGAGCACTCTTTGAGTGGGGGGTAACCACATGAGTCAAAAAACTCTGTGTGGTTCTGATGTGCCAAGAAAATTGCTAGCCAGTGCACTCCGGTCTGGTTACGAGGGTGTGTAGTCACCACCACGCTCACTGGTCTTGCGGGAACATGGGCCCCAGGGAGCTAGTTCCTCAGCTAAGCGCCCAGAAATGTTTTCCTGGTGTAGGGCTCTGCTAAGAAAAAACAAGAGAGTTGCTCCATCTCAGACTGCGATCTCATCCCTGTGTTACCACTGGACTCAGCACTGACTCCTACAGAAGAGGGAGAGGTGGGGAGAGGTGTCCCCAGTCCTAACCCCATGCAGGAATCACTCTGTCCTCTGCCCTGGTCCTGTGCTGCTGTCGGTGTGTGGCATTTGTGTGAGGGCAAACTCCCACAGCACATGGGCACAGAGCCTGCAGTTGTGGGATGCCCTTGGCCTGTGTGTGGGGAGCAGCAGTGCTGCATGGAGCACAAGGGTCACTTCAGCCCCAGGGTTCTGGGAATGCTGAAGGAGGTTGGTGCCAGGGGAAAGGCACCCCAGCGTGTAGCCCGTGTTTGGGCTGGTGCGTGCCCTATGCCGTTCAGAGACAGCTCATGGATCCTGCTGAGGGTTGAATGAAATCCCACTGTTGCTGCCATGTCTCCATGAAGCTGGAATATCTCCTCTCACACAGCACCTTTCTGGACTAGACTGGGGTTGTGGCACTTGTGGGGCTGCAGAGTTCCCGCACCTCAGGAAAGCTCTGCTTGAGGAAGACAAGGCAGCACAGAGCAGTGCTGCATCTTTGGGCACCAGTCACTGTCCTAGGCCTGCCTTCAGCCAAGGGGTGCTGGGTTCACTGGGACAGGGGACTCCAGTGAGTGGCCTACTGTAGCCGATACCAATAGTAACTTGTGAACACCTCAGCCCTACATATCTGGGCAACAGATGGGCCATGACAGATGCTGGAGAGTGATAGAATTGTATGGGGAATCTGTCCCTGCTGCTCGTGCCTGGCATACTGACCATGTCCCCTAGATCAGGTGATGGAGGGAAGCGGCAGGTGGAGTAGGCAATGTGGGCCATCCCCAAGGCTATTCACCCATTCCCAGTTCCTGCCATCCTTTGGGAACATGGTTTTCTGAGCCTCCTTGCCCAGCACAGCTCCACCCAAAGCAAGAGGAGCACTCTTCCCCAAGAGCTTGTGGGACTGCAGACTTCCCAGGCCTCTTACATGCCCACAGTTCCTCTCTGGAGGACAAGAGTTGTCATGATTCCCTTTCACATGACACGGGCCATGGCAAAGGGGCTATTTCTGAGCCGAGCTGCAGCAAGGCAAGGACTGATGGCCGTTGGCTGTGGAGTAACCAGGGATGTCTTCTTCAGCTTCAAGAGGCAGTGCCTGAAAGAGGACTCGCTGCAGTGTGTCCCACCCTCCAATGCCTCTAGGAGTGATGAAAGGTTCCCCTGTGCCCCCACCTAATTCCTCCTGGAAAGCAATGGTTTTCTCCTTCCACAGTCAGTGTGCAGATGGAAAGACAATATAAAGGGCACAGGCAGGGTTGCAGTAGTTGTTTAATGAGTCTAAAGAATGAGAATGAGTCTAAAGAATGTGATCATTCCAAGTGGAGGCCCCCAGCGTGGGGAGCAGAAGGAGCAGACAAGAATGTGTTCCCCATTTCCTGTGGCAGAGTTCCCACAGGGCATCTGTTGACCTGCCCATCAAAGGGAGACAGGCTAGCAGGTTCCTCCAGGCCGGTTTCTGAGGTCTTCACAACAAGGCTTTAAGGGAAGCACAGGACATCAAAGAAAAGATAGAAAAAGGGTGAGAGGAAGACCGGAAAGGTAAATATTGTCTGTGTTTTCAGAGACACCAGGTTGGCGTCTTCACATCTGTACTTGCAGGGAGAGTCAGAGATGGTCAGCTGCTTTTAAAAAAAATGGCATGAAGTCTGATCCTCTGTTCAGCACCATGTTCTGAGTTCCAAGGGGTCCTTACGGGGAGCCGTTGTCAGCATGTTTAGCAGGGGGGGCATCTGCTGCCACAGTAGCGGCTGGAAATGCAGGAAAGGTCACAGCACCCAGAGATGATGGGCACTCCATCACAGCTGAGGATGCTGCCAACAGCAGCAGAGGTGGAGGATCCCACAACGGTGTTCTGTGGGAAGGAGCTGAGGATGGGGCCAGGCAGGGTGACCACCACGGGGGAGGGCTCAATGACGACGGTGGAGTTCTGGCACTGCCTGACACAGGGCTCATTGCAGCTGTTGGCCAGTGGGGTGGGGCCACAGGGCCGGCAGGGTTGGCACGGCTGGCACTGGTCGTAGCAGGACATGTCTTGGGTTCAGAGGTGCGCCTGCGAGACAACCAAGTGAGGAAGCAAAACAACGGGTTGTATGAGGAACAGCCTGTCACAGCACCATGAGAGAGAGAAAGAACATGCAGGGCTGGGAGGCGGAGGCTGTGCCAAGAATGTGAGGACTTCTTGGCCTCATTCTGACAAGGCCCAAAAAAAGCCACCAGCTCCTACACAGCTACTGCCTGGCCCCTGAGTCCAGAAGCCACCTCAGCAGAGTCCCAGCCTCCCTCCATGTCTAACCTTCTCCCTGCTTCCCCCTCCCATGACAAGCAGCCCCATAAGCTGGCAGAGAACAAAGCTGGTATCAGCTGAGAGGTCAGCTGAAGTGAGACCCCCTTTTAGAGACAGTGGAAAAGAAGGTTCTTCAGACTCACCTGACTCCCAAGGAGAAGGAGGCAAGAGAAGTGGATGAGAGAGTGAGGAGCTGGGCTGGCTTTTATCATGCACCTTAACTGCCCCAGGCTGCCAGAGGCATCCCTTGCAGAGGTGATTCTTTGCTGACAAGCTCATCTTGAATGCAAAACATCCCGAGCAATGCTATGAGCTATGTTTTGGCTTCCTGGATTGCTGTCTTTCCATTTCCTGCTTTATGCCAGGCACATTCCCCAGTGGAGGCATCTTTTACATGACAGGATGAGAGCCCCAAGCATTTCCAGTGCAATACACGTTGGCGTGGGCAGACGACTCACCTCACATGCTGGAAGAGTCCAGGAAGGGTCACTCAAGACACACTAAACAGATGCTTTGACAACACACACACACACACACACACACATACTCACACACTAATCTAGACCTCCAGGCATCTAGAGTGAAATGAGGAGACTCAAGACACCCAATGAGAGGCTGCCTACACTGTCCAGGGCACAGGACATGGACCTGACAGAGTCATCTTCTGCAAATCCTGTTTGAAAGAGTTCATTGTAGCTGAGGGAAGACTGATGTGCACTCAGGGAGAGCCAGAGATGCAGCTGAGGAGAGTGACATACCCAGCTTGATGCCGTTCACCCACACAAAAGCCCTTTCCCTGCTACCCATCTGCGCCTGAGTACCAGGGACATGGATATGGGGTTTAGCCGTGGGATAGAGGTGTTTGTAGGCTCTGGTGGAAGAGCCTGTGGGTTCACTTCTGACCGTATGGTGAAGCAAGCCATGTGCAGGTGACCAGGTAGACAGGCCCTGCTGTGAGCTTATGCTAGCTGAGGAGTTCAGAGGCAACCATTGGTCATTTGCAGGATCGGTGTCTCCAGAAAGATGATTCATTCCATTTCCTGTGGACATCTGCTTAGGATGGGACAAGTCCCCTGTGTGAGCTGATGTCTCTCTACTGACTGTGGGAAGAGTCTGTTGGAGTGGGTCCAAAGAAAGGCTCCAGAAATGATCCGAGGGTTGGAACACCTCTCCTGTGAAGAAAGGCTGAGAGAGGTGGGGTTGTTTAGCCTGGAGAGGAGGAGGCTCTGGGGAGACCTTCTTGTGGTTTTGCAATTTTTGAAGGTGGCTTATAAGAAAGAAGGAGAAAGACATTTTACCAGGACCTGTAGTGAAAGGACAAAGGTCAATGGCTTAAAACTGAAAGAGGGTAGATTTAGATTGGACTAAGGAAGAAATTATTCTATGATGAGGGTGGTGAGAAACTATAAAAGATTGACTGGAGACGTTATGAAAGCCCCATCATTGGAGGTGTTCAAGGTGAGGTTTGGTGCAGGCTCTGAGCAATGTGATCTAGTGAGAGATGCTGCTGGCCATGACAAGGGATATTGAACTAGATGGTCTTTCAAGGTGCCTTCCCATGGGTGCAAATGCATACATGAGCAGAGCAAGAGGAACATGTACGTGAGCATGAACCTGCACACACACCGCTGAGAACTAGGGCAACCAATGCCAGCTCACAGCCTCTTGGGATGACTTCAGGCAAATCCTTCAGACCCCACAGTCAAGGCAATGAATCAGGCACCATCAGCTTTAGTGAGTTCAAGAGCTTGACGCTGGTTCAGTCAATTGTTTTCTCACTAGAAAAGAGAGAGAAAGCACAGTGGAGTCGAAGCTGCCATGACCTTTCCAGATATTGAGCTTCTCCATGTCCCAACTCTGTGCGTCAGGCATAACAAAAAATCTAGAGAACATCCATATTGCTGCAGCTACAAAGAATCTCCACATTACAATTGAAAAAAACTCCTCCAGCCTTAGATGGTCCCGGGTGTCCTAAGTGATCTCTTTAAGGGCGATGTTGGGGTGTGGGACTTGGCCCAGCACTGTAAAGGGTACAGTGCCTCAGTGGTGAGCCTGGGACAAGCCCGACTCCCCACAGGCTGCAAAAACTGAGGCTGGAGCACCAGAAATGACATGGACTGATCCCACAAATAAAGTCACTCAGCATCTTCAAAGCATTCCTTAAAATGCTATTTACTAGCACTAAGACTAGAAAGAGAGGACCATGTGGATAACCTTAAATCCCGCCAGAGACTGGGAACTCCAAGATGGGAACTCCAACAACACCTGCTGTTCTGTCCAGTGACCATTTGGAGGTCACTTCCCATGATGGTGAAGACACACGGGCCCTAGCAACAGACCACAGCAGTGAAATGGGAAGCATAGGTTGAGGCAGCTCTGGCCCTGCCTTCTGTACAGCAGTCACAGGATGGTTCTCGCTCTGCACCTGTAGGAAGTGAGTATGAAGATGAAGCAGTGGAGGGTCTCATCACCAATACTGAAGGTAATCACGGCCATGTGATTAATCATGGCCAATCACGGCCAGCACAAGCCATGTCCAGGGCAGCTTGTGAATCAGCTAAGAAGTGGAGGATGTGCTTGGGCCTGCAGGAAGCCAAATGGGAGGTGAGTATTGCATGCAGAGAAGGAGACAGGGAACTGGCCAGCCATGTGCCTGCCGCCAGCCAGATGCACACAGCCTTATGCACGATGGCCTCATAGTGCAGTGGGTTGCAGAGAGTCAAGCAGTGGCCGTAGGACATGAGATCGTAGAGGAAGCATTGAGCACTTCCCAGGAGCCAGAAGTATAGCTGGGCCATGCAGCTGTGGAAGGAGATGTGTATGTCCCCTGGCCTGAGAAGTCATCCAGCACCTTTGGAAGGAAGGCACCAGAGAAGAGAGACTGCAACTTTTGGTCTTCAGTCATTCTGAGCTACACTTCATCCACCATAATTCCCTCTCAGTGGAGGACATGGGTGGGAGGATTACCATCCTTGCACTTGTACAGTTTTTGCCAAGGCAACTGAATTTTCATGGTGGGAAATAAGATATGAGACTGTAGTGGCGGCCAAGAGGTAGTTCCACGGATCATAAGGGATGAGACGTACAGGCTAAAAAGTGCTCTGCTCCCAAGAAAGGCAGCCAATTCCTGAGTTGCACATTCTTTAGGGGGACCAATGAAGCAGTCAAGAGCTCTGCACCTGCCTTCAGCATTCATGGGAAGTGCTCCCAGTACCCTCATCCTTGCTGATCTTCCCGTTCTCCTGCACGGTCTCTATCACAGCAATTTGATCTCCTTCAGAAATCAACTGTCCCCACTTCCATGCTGACCACTCTCAGCTCCCACATGCTTAGCTCCAGTTTCGAGCCTTGATACCTTCAGCGGCATAGATAACTACCCTGCTGCTGCCTCCAGGCCATGGCCCCTAAATTAGGTGGTGAAGGGGAGAGGTCATGCCAAAGGCTGTTCCCTGCATGACCACTCCTGCTATTCTGCCAGCAAATCATCTTCCGGAGCCCCACACCCTTCACCCCACCACCCCAGAGCAGCTCCGTCCATAGCAAGAGGAACGCCCTTCCTCAAGAGCTCATGGGGCTGCTGAGTCCTCAGGACCTCCTGCCTTCTGGGCATTTGTGGGCAGAGATACCAGCAGGCCAAGGCCTGATGCTCACTGGCAGCAGAGCAGCCACAGATGTCTTCCTCAGCTCCAAGGGATGGTTCCCAAAAGAGGAGCCAATGTAGGGTGTTTGAACCGCTCATTTGTCTGTGACTGGAACAGGGTTTCCTTGTGCTCTCAACCCCTTCCACCCCTTCTCCTTTGGCAGGACGGGATGTGTCCACAGAGGGAAGGACCACATGGAGGCCAAGCTTGAATGCAACAGAACTTTAATGAGTCAAAAGAGGGAAAGAAAGTCATTCCAAGTGGGGGGTGCCAGTTCATGAAGCCCCAGGGGCATCTGTGAATCTGCGGTCCTCGGCTGTGGAGAAGTTCCTGCATCATGTCTCTCTACCCGCCCCACAGAGGATGAGGAAGACAGATGGTTCCCACCAGATTGGTCTTGGGGGAACCTTGCTGCTAAGGGGATGTGAAGCAAACAAGGAAAAGGGAGAGAAAGGCAAAGTCATTCAGCTATGCTGAAAGCAGCATTGAAAACATCAATCCTTTGCCCAGCACCATGTTGTGATTCCTCAGGGTGTCTCCTTGGGGTTTTCCCCACAGTCTTTAGCAGGGGAGGCACCTTCTGCCACTGTAGCGTCTGGAAATGCCAGAGAGGTCACAGCACCCAGAGTTGATGGGCACTCCATCACAGCTGAGGATGCTGCCAACAGCAGCAGAGGTGGAGGATCCCACAACGGTGTTCTGTGGGAAGGAGCTGAGGATGGGGCCAGGCAGGGTCACCACCACAGCAGGAGGCTCAATGACGACAGTGGAGTTCTGGCACTGCCTGACACAGGGCTCATTGCAGCTGTTGGCCAGCGGGGTGGGGCCACAGGGCCGGCAGGGCTGGCACTGGTTGTAGCAGGACATGTCTCAAGGGTGGAGGTGCACCTGGGAGAGAAGCAGGGAGGAAAGAAAGCACCAGAGTGGATGAGGAGCAGCCTGGTTAGCCCGTCAGAAAGGAGCCAAGGCCACTTCTGAGTGGGGAGCTGGTAGCTCGGCCAGGAGCCACATGGTATATATTGCACTACAAAGAGCAGCCTGGCCCAGGGAAGGCCTTTCCTTGGGTATAAATCAAAAGATCCTTCTGCCACATCCCAGCCTCTCGCTAAGCAGACCTTCTCCACTCTTCCCTCTATCATGACAAGAAGTTACAAAGCCCAGGACAGGACATAGCCAATATCAGCTGAGATGTCCATCAAGGAGAGATCTCATTCTGGAAGAGGTAAAGAGGCTCCAGACTCACCTGGTTCCCAAGGAGAAGGAGGCCAGAGAAGTGGATGAGAAAGCAGGGACTTGGGCTGGCTTTTATACCTGCCCTTCATTGCCGCAGCACCAGAGGCACCCTTTGCAGAGGTAACAATTTTTGCACACAGTCATCTTGAATGCAAACCATCACAGCTAATAATATGGGCTGTGCTTTGGTTTCCTGCACTGCTGCCTTTTCATTTCCAGAGCTGTGCCATGCCCATTCCCAAATGAAAGCTTCTTGTTAGTGCTGGAAGGAAAGACTCCAGGATTTCCAGGGCAGGAATGCAGCAGTGTGGGCAGAAGAGTCAGCTCAAGTGCTGGAGTGGTCCAGGGCAGGAAAGACACCTCAGCTTGGGTCACTCCGGTGGGGCTGTTTGAAGTGTTTTTCTCAGGAAGACAATTCAGCCATCCTCAGCTGGATGCGAATGGGCTCCCATGCATGAGGAGTCTTTCCCCCCCTTCTCTGCTCCCTCCAGTGGTCACTTGTTGTTGCCTCCCCAGGTATGTGCGTTGTGTTGCTAGGTTTTGAACCTGTCCTGACTACCATTGACCTCAGCAAAAAATTCTGGCTGCTTTGGAATGGTGCCCACTCCCTGGAGTCTGTGAGTACACAAACAATGGCATGGGCATGTCTGGGGCCTTGTGCTTCCCCAGGAAGTTCTAAGTCTGTAACAACCCCATCTGTCCTTGGCAGACTCCACGCTCGCTTGTGTCCCTACTTGTCTTCTTGTCTTATGTGCACTTATGTGCAGCCGTGTTTCTGTGGATGAAAGTGGGAGCACAAATTTGTGGATGACTTGATGCTGTTGTGCATTAACGTGTGTGTGTGTGTATCCTTGTGCATTCCTCATCACAAGGGAATGTGCTGCTCATGGTGGGGACAGTCACAGGAGTGCCAAAGTGCAGCAGGTTCCCAAGGTCAGAAGGAGCCTTACCGCAGTGGAGTGGTGATGGCACCAGCCTGCTGAAGGTGTGTCCAGGGAAGAGGCACTGAAATGCAGCCCCTGCCTCCTGACGCCTCCTTCTCCTGCCCCTGCAGAGCTCACGCTCCACTCCTGCCCATTTCAGGCCCCAACAAGGTTGGTTTCACTCCAACCTTGATCCTTAGTTGAATTCAATGTGACAATACTGAGAGTGCCTCAGCATGGCTGGCAGTCCCCACTCCTTGCCACTCCAGGCCGGGACACAGCTGCTCTCCCCAGTGCTAGAGAGTTCAAAGGATGGGGACTGCATTCTGGGCAAAGTGAAAGGCTGAGGAATTCTGCCCACCATGTGCTGGCCATCCCTGAGTGGATCTTCTTCCAAAGCAGTGTGTACTGTGTCTGGGATGGGACACAGCCCTCCCTCATGCCCAAGCCAATGCCAAAAGTACTTGTGCTCTTCACGGCCCTAGTGCTGTGCCAGGCAGGGGCCAAGACCTTTTCCCAAACAGGTCCTGAATGAAAGAAACACAGAGTCTGATATCACTGCGCTGTGAGTGGAAGAACAGTCCCTGCGGATTTCACAGGAGGAGCCAAAGAACTGATGAGAGCTTTGATGTTCATGCACAGAATGTTCATGTCCCCTACTGCAATCTCTCAGACTGAGCACCCAGCAACTGTCCCTGGGAGGGAAGGGACATTGGATCCAAGGCCACACTGCCCCAAAGCCCACTGCTGTCCTGCAGGGGTTTCCAGAGACACCCTCATTCAAACAAGGGCTATGCACAGTACAGAAAGTTCCTGAGCCCATATCCCTGTCTGAATGTTTGTCTGCCTGGACTCACATCCAGCTTGGAAATAAGGCAGCTGAGGGCTCCTCCACTTCCCTGTAGTGACCCCATAGAGATGAGTGCCAGGGAGCTCTTCCGAGGGAGCTCAGCCAGGGCTGGTTTCCCTCTCCATGGAGGTGCTTCCCAGCTGAGGAGCTGATGGCCAAGCTCATTGCTTTCTCAGGAGGTAACAGTCACTGTGGAGAAGGGAAAGGCAGGACATGAATGTACATAGAGTTTAGCAAGACCTTTGACAGCCTCTCTCCTACTTCCTTCAGAGCCAAATTGGGGATAAATGGGTTGGAGAATGATAAGGTGAGAAGAAAATTGGCTGGAGTGTTATGCAGAAAGAATTGTGAGCAGTGGTGCAAAGCCCAGCTGGCAGTCAGGTACTAGTGGGGTCTCTCAGGGATCAGCAGTAGGACCAACACTCTTTCTTGATTTCCTGAGCAACATGAGAGGTGGGAAGGAGAGCACTCCCACCAAGGCTTTGGGAAACACCAACAAGGGGGAAACAGGCACTACACTGAGCTGTGTATAGGTAAAGTGTTCTGAACAGCTTGAAGAACCACTTGCTCAGAGGAGACGGAGAAGACAGGCCTTGCCTCTGGAAGTGCCTAATGACAGGAGTAGAGGCAATGGACATCAGCTGGAACTGCTGGAGAGGAGAGGAGAGGAGAGGAGAGGAGAGGAGAGGAGAGGAGAGGAGAGGAGAGGAGAGGAGAGGAGAGGAGAGGAGAGGAGAGGAGAGGAGAGGAGAGGGCACATCCCGAGCAGAGAAGCGGGGGGCAGCATGGCGCCGGGCTGGTGGGGCTGGCCGCGCTGCTGCTGGGTGCCTGGGGCTGGCGGCGGTGGATTGGGCCGGGGCTGTGCCCCGCGTGTTCCCCGGGGAGCTCAGCGTCAACTCTTCCCTCTCCTCCTTCAGCCTCTCTTTCCCGCTCCTGTCTCTCTGCCATGTTTTGTGCCCCTTCCCAACCCTCCAAGTCCCCTCTTCTCCCTCTTTCTTCACCACCCCTATCAGTACGAGCCTCCTGGCACGTATGCCTAATTTTCACGTACCCTTTCCTTCCCCTGTGCATTCTGCAGTTCTTACTGCTCTCAATATAGCCCTCTCTCCTTACCTGTAAAACCTCTGCTCCCTCTCTGCCCTTTGTCCACCCACCCACCCATATTCTGATCCATCTCTCCATGTGTCTACCATCTCTTCCTAGTCCCCGAGACCCCTCTCCCATCTTTCCCTCTGCTTCCTTCATATCCATAACCACAAATTATCTTTTCTGCACTGTGTCATTATTCCATATATCCTCCGATCCCCCTGTGCTTTCAGCATTTATTCTTCTTCTCAATTCAACCCTTCATCCTTCACTGTAACACATTCAACTCTCCTGTCTCCTCTTCTTCTCCCCACCCATGCATCCACCCATCCATGCCTCCACCTGGCTTTCATTCGATCTCTGTATGCATCTATTACAGAGTCCCTTGCGGACTTGTCCCATTGCTCCACAAACCCACACAAGGATCACTCTTGATGACCACATGGTCCCCATTTGTTCCAGTCCAGCTCTATCCACATGCCACTCTTTCTGACGATTTCTCTGGCATAAGAGCCATCAGACCTGGGTGCTCTTTAGTGATCTTTGGCCTTTTCATATCCTTTCTCTGTAGTGGCTGCGGGCAGAGCCCAGGTGCTGCAGGAGCCGTCGGCAGAGACCAGCAAGGGCACCACCATCAGCATCAACTGCTCACACCCCAACATTAAGGGAAACATGAACGTTCAGTGGTATCATCAGCTTCAAGACCAGGCACTGTGTCACATTGTGACAAGTGTCACCGGAGATAAACCAGTGTGGGACCTGCCGGAGCGGCTGTGGGTGTCGGCAGACCGCCGCTCCAGCGCCCTGTGGCTCGCCCGGCCCCGGCGCGGGGACGCGGCGGTGTATTACTGCGCCCTGGGAGACACGGGGAGAGGAGCCGGGGCTGCGGCCGGGCAGGAACTGGCGTGGGCAGGGCCGGGCGTGTGTGTCGGGGCTGCAGGGACAGCCCCGGGCGGGCCCGCCACAGGGCGCTGCCGCTCCCAGCCAGGAGCAGCGCCTTTCTGCTCCGCACAGGGCGGTGGGCAGCAGGAATCCTCCTGCCCACGGGCAGCCGCACAGCCCTCGCTCCTGCCGCACGGACTGCCCACTGCTGACATGGAACATACAGGGCCTCTTCTCGGCCTTTTGACTTTCCCCACGAGGATGCCGAGGGAATCCTGAGCAGGTGCTTTCCTCTGCTCTGCAACCATGGGGACTCCAGGGCAGAGTTACCAATGCCAAACCTGCCTTAGAAAAGGACAACCAGAAAGGGTTTCACAGTTCATTCCCCTGTAAAAGCTCAGATATACAATGGAAAACTGAGTCCTCCAGCTACAGAATTTCACACTCCTGCCCAAATGTTCCTGCTAGCCTTACACAGTCATTGCATGGGGTCAAGAGTTGAAGCTCCCCAGCAGCAGGAGAAGGGCATGTCGAGGTCAGAGGCACCTTCAAACGCTCCCCACAGGGGCTCAGTGGTGAGACCACGAGCTTCTTTGACAGGATTCAGCACATTTGCAGTTGGTGCCCAGGAGACAGGGCAAACTGCTTGGCCTGGACACACTGAGCACAGCCTCAAGGCATGCCAGGTTCCTCCTGGAGGAGTGAGTCAGTACGGGATTTACTGAGTTGCCCTAAGGGGCTGGAGGGCTGAGGGGAGTGAGAGCTGGCAGGAGTCCTCTAGCCTCCAGCCAGTCCCCGGGGAACCCTGTGTGGCTCGAGCAGCTGACAGAGGTGGACAAACCCATGGGCAGAGGCTTCTGAGTCACACAGGGAAAGATCAGCCCTGCTCTCTGTCCCAACTGGACTTGATAACTGTGTTCCCAGGGATCTCCTGGCAGGTGACAAACAAGGCAGAGCAACAGGCATGGCCAGGCCAGCACATGCATCTGATACATGGTCACATGGGATTGGCCCCTCTTATTGCTGTCTCTGTCTTCCCGTGTTTGCTCCTGGCCAAATTGCCTTGATCCTTCCCTTTCCCTGTCTCTGCTGCTTCTCCGAAATATCCCATGTCTTCCACAAACTAGAAAAAAACTTTTCCACTTCACAGAATCATAGAATGTGTTGGGTTGGAAGGGATCTTTGAAGGTCATCTAGTCCAACCCCCCTGCAGGAAGCGGGGACATCTTCAACTAGATCAGGTTGCTCAGAGCCTCATCAAGCCTGGCCTTGAATGTCTCCAGGGATGGGGCCTCCACCACTGCTCTGGGCAACCAGTTCCAGTGTCTCACCACCCTCATTGTAAAGAACTTCTTCCTCATGTCAAATCTAAACCTACCCTGCTCTAGCTTAAAACCATTGCCCTTTGTCCTATTGCTACATGCCCTTGCAAAGAGTCTCTCCCCAGTTTTCTTGTAGGCCCCCTTCAGGTACTGGAAGGCCGCTATAAGGTCTCCCCGGAGCCTTCTCTTCTCCAGGCTGAAAAACCCCAAATCTCTCAACCTGTCTTCATAGGAGACGTGCTCCAGCCATCGGATCATCTTTGTGTCCCTCCTCTGGATCTGCTCCCACAGGTCCATGTCCTTCTTGTGCTGAGGGTTCCAGAGCTGGAAGTGGAATCCCATAAGGTGTTTGATCCCCCTGAAGGTGGAAACATCCCTGAGTTTATAAGATGATCCTCTCTTCTCACCTTTCTGGAGGGTGTCGTCTTCAGGCAAAGGGGCAGACCGTTATACCCGAAGGGATGGGCAGTAGATGTCTGTGAAGCAGAGGGCTGTGCTGGATGTCCTCCAGCCAGAGAGAGGTGTTTTGTCTGACTGTGGGTGGGATGGTTACAGCAGGTGCTGTTCCCAGAGACATTTCCCTTGAAGGGCTTCATCCATGGCCTAGGGAGAAGGGAGAGAATACTCCTGTAGCAAAAGAGACACAGATACTGTTCCTGGGTGTGTCTTGTCTGTTCCTGGTTCTACCTCTTTTCAGACACTACGGAGGAACAGGGACCACATGAGTGGCTACAAATGGGTCTTTCTTCAGGTGGTTGCAGGCCCCTGTCTCCGGCTGGGCACTGCATGGCAGGAGCAGGTCACCATGGACCCTGCTCCCATGCTGGGGCTGGTTGGGCTGGTTGTGACCTCCAGGAGGAGCAAAAAGCAGGAAAACAACCTGCAGCCTCCTAGACTAGAACTGGCCTTCTTCAGCGTTCAAAAGAGAAGCTTAAGAGAGACCTGTTCCTAAGACATGACTGGAGCATGAAAAGCCAGATGGAGCCAGACACTTCTTGAGCACAGTGACAGAGCGAAAGGCAATGGACATGATCTGGAACAGGGGAAATTCCTACTGAAAATTTGGAATTGTGGAGTTTTTTGATGATGAAGGCGCAGCATGGCTGTAGATAGATCCCACTAGGAATGGGTGTCTGCCTCCAGAGTCTTGACTAAAATACCATGAGCTGGAGATAGTACCAGAAGGTAAAAGGGGATAGAATGTGTGATGTTATGCCCCTTCAAATGCTGGGAACCCTGAGTTATGGAGCCTGAGGTGGAGATCGAGTTGGGACTTAGCGCATAGTGTAAATCCTGCCCATGCTGAGATTCATCTTAGGCATTGTCATCTCTGGAGTTTTCATGGCATTTCCTTAGAAATAAACCGCTCCCAATTTCTACTGTTCAGCAAAAGGGCATTTATATGAAAGCACAGTGCTTCACTCCTAGATCAAGACAAGGACGTGTTTGTGGCAGCGTTGCCAAGTTTGCCAAGTGATATATACAGCTCAGCACAGCACAGGTCTGGGCCTACTCAGGTCAGGTTAACTTAACGACAATGAGCGGTTGGTTCTCTCTGCCATGAGTGGTGCATGGGATCACTCTGGAGTTCCTGTGGCAAGGGGGTGGGAGTAGGGGTCCCCACCTGCAGTACCCCCACCCCTTCACATGCCCTTTCAGCTGTGGGTGCGGGGCTGCCCTATCCCCATCCCTCACAGTGCAGCACTCCAATGGGTGTCCCATGTGCTCCCTGGGAGCGCAGGTGACCCACTCATGCCTAGTTCTGTTCCCTCCTGGTCCCTTACACTTTACCCTAGTGTAGGAGTCTGTTGTCCTTGATATCTCTGGGTTTGTTGCATCTACACAGCAGTTCTGGAGCCAGGTTCCTTGCTCATACTGTGGGTTGTCCTACCAGAACTGGACACAGCCAGAAGCCCCGGGCTGCTGGATGGTTCCTGTCCTAACTGGGGAGGACTCCACTGTGAGCTCGCTGGAACAGAGCGAGTCCCTTTCCACCACTGGGACCCCCAGATTCCCCAGGAACTCTTCATGGGGAAATGCTGAGAATGCCACTGGCTGAGGGAGCCACAGGTGTTGCTGTTGGAGGAAGGAGAAACCCAGAACCTTTGCTCCCCCAACAGCGTTGTTTCCAGCAGCTCTGTTATCTCGGGTCTGGGAGGGGGTTTTCTGACTCTCTCTCACTCCACAAACAGGTGGGTTGGTCTCAACATGCAAGTCAGATCTCTCATCCTCACGGCCTTCCTGGGGCAACTGCTGGGTAAGTCCTGGCTTTCTATAAATGCATCCTTCTTCTCCCAAGGCTTGCCAGGTTGATCAGGATCATGCAGAGAACTACTCCTTAACTAGAAAAAAATGCTGGGAAATATTGACTCACATTTTTGGATTTCAACCTGTTCTCTCAAGATCCTCTTTCTTTTGGATATGAAAAGAAAGAAGAGAGATACCTGCTTTTCTCTCACCTTCATGCCTTTCTCTCTGACTTTCGCTCCTGATCCGCGTGCTGTCGCCACAGGAGATCTCAGCTCTCATTTTTGCATGAGAGCACTCTCACATTTTCCCTTTCCAATGCAAATTGGCAGAACTTGTCAACACTGCCTGGAGGACATTTATGCTCTCATCCCACTGGCATTACCAGGGCGTCCCATTATGCCTCCTGGCTGGCACATGCCTGACGAGCCTTCCAGTTTTCTCCTGTCTGTTTACACAGCCAGGGATCTCTCTTTCTACCATTCATCTCAGCATTGCCGCTCATCAGGGAGCTAGGAACTCTTGGAGATGACAGGCATAGTGAAACAGGATGAATCTTTTTGCCATAGCTCCATAGATGCCTCAACATGCTGGTCCCAGCACACAAAGGTTAGGCTGTTCCCTGGTTCTCTGGGCACTAGGAGCAGGGAGGAGGAACAGGACTTGGGAGGAGGAGCAGGGACACTGCACAGCTCTTCTCAAGCTCCACACTGGGCTCAGAGCTCCGAGCTGCTGCCCAAAACTCCTCTCCACCTGGATGTCCCCAGAACTCAGGATTTTCCTACAGGACAAGGGAGAGGCAGCCTTCTCTGCCTGGGTTTTGCTTCCACTCCTGGTTTGTTTCCCAGAGCCCTTCCCTGCTGAGCTGCTGACCTTCGCTTTCTTCCAGGCACCATGGGCCAGGTCACTGTCACCCAGCAAGAAGGACACGTCACAGTGAAGCAGGGAGACACCTTCCAGACAACCTGCACATACCAGACTTCCAGCTATTACGGCTTGGTCTGGTACCAGCAGAGGAAAGGCCAAGGTCCCCAGCTGGTCTGTTATCAGGCAACTGCTGGCCGCAAGCCCGGTGGCCGTCTCACCACCGTGCTGAACACCATGGAGAAATACAGCCTCCTCCAGCTGGAGGAAGTCGGGCTCTTTGACAGTGCCTTGTACCTCTGTGCAGTGCGTGACACGCTGGTGCAGGGAGCTTCCTTGGCTGTGCAAGAGCCCAGGGGATGGAGGAGATGTGTCTGTGCAAGGCTGAGGGTGAGGGAAGGGGCCGTCAGGTGTGCCCTGGCAGTGCTGCTTCCCCTGTACACCCAGGGGTCTGCAGGACAAGATCCTGTGATGGAACATTTTCTTTCCGTTCCACACATCAATTTATGCAACCATGGCCTTAAATATTCCCATACCACACTACATGAAGGCACAGTCTTCTTATTGCCAATGCTTTGGAAGTTCTGCTGTCTGATTAAACAGCACACACTTGAACCATTGCATTTATATATTAGCCATTTGTTTATCTTCACCGCTATTAATAACCGCAGGCACATCCATCCTCCACGACACCCACTGGGTTTGTCTTGTCTCAAGATGGAGACACCTTAAAGCTGGTTCCATTTTGTTATTTCCCTCTTGAACATTGGCCATGGCGGTTGATGTAAAGAGATGCTGTGCCTTTTCTTCTCCTAGGCAGATCCCAGCATGGGGCATCCATGGGTCTTCATTCCCCTGTTCTCGCTGGGGGCGTTAAACATTCTAGTGGGAGCTGGTCAGTTCCTCCACCTCATCTGCTGTGATGAACTGGCACTTTTGGTAGCAAGTGTCCTGGATCTGCTCAGTCACAAATGAGTGCCTGAGCACTGCTCTCTTCCCCCAGAGGGATTTTCTTTCCCTTTTGTCCCTGTGCATAGAGGTGGCTCCTCAAGGGAAACATCTCCATGAACAGTAGCTGCTGCAGAAGCTCCCCACACAGGGACAGGCATTGTCCCTCACTCTGCTGGGTTAAGGGAGACACTCAGCACAGCCCTCTGCTTTACAGACAGTCCCTCTCCAAGCTTCACATAGTCACACGTGTGACCTCTAAATGCCTTTGCTAGCCAGGGTCCTGTCCCCTGGGCAAGCACATGGTCTACCCTAGTACAACAGCACAGTCCAGGGAAAGGCTGCATTGCTGTTGACAACAGGAACATTGGGTGCCCCTGACGTGTAACTGTCATCATCCCCTTGGGAGCTGCAGGCTCCAGTCCCTGAGAAGGAACTGCCAGGCTACAGTGACTTGGGCCCACAGCAGGAGCCTTTAAGGTTTTACATTTCAGGTGCAATTGGGTAGGCTAGAGTGAGAAAGCAAGAGCAGGAAATAGGAATGAAGATGACCCCAGTCCGGGTCAGGCAGTGCGCACACCATGGGTTCAGGTGCTCATGGATGACTTTCACCACCTCATTGTCTGCTGCAGGAGGAAAATGGCTGGGCACAAGCAAACCAGGACATGTGTGGGCTGTATGGAAGACACATTTTTGATGCAGGCAATCCATGAACACATTAGGACAGAGGCTCTCTGTGATCTGCTACTCACAAATGAGGAAGAACTGTTGGATGATGGAAAGTTCAAGATCAGCCTTGCCTGCAGTGACCAGGAGACTGTGGAATTTAAGCTCCTCAGAGAACTGACCAAGACAAACAAGACGACTACTGCAATGGACTTCAGAAAAGCGCATCTTGTAGTGGTAAGGAACCGACCGGCTTGGCACAATGCCCTGGGAAACTTCCCCAAGGCAGGGAGGTCCCAGAGGAGCTGGCTAACCTTCAAGGAGAGCCTCCTCAGAGCACAAGGATGGTCCTCTGCAAAATGGATTTAAAAGCACAGCTGGAGTGGAAAATTGCAAGAGATGTGAAGGGAATCAAGAAAGGTATTTCTGGGCCTATTGGCAGCAACAGGATGGCTAAGTAGATTTGGGCTCATTACTTGGTAAGGAAGTGGATCTGGAGACAAATGACATGTACTCGATGTCTCTTTCTCCTCAGCTTTTACTGGTATGGCTTCTTCTCAGGGCTACCATATCCCTCACCCTCCCCACAGACTCTATGGGAATGAAGCAGCACCCACAGTAGAAGAATAAGGAATTAAGGAGCTCGTACTACCATTTGGACATACACAAGTTCATGGGATCACTTGGGATGCATCCAAGGGCATTCAAGGAGCTGACTGGACAGTATCTACCCAGACCCTGGAAGGAAGATGGAGACAATATTCTCAGGAACCTTCTCTAAATGCATGAAAGGCAAGAAGGGGATTGGGAGCAGCTGACATGGTTTTACTGAGGGCAAATGATGCCTCACCAACCTCATTGCTTTCCATGAGGAGTTGACAGGCACTGTGGGAAGGGGAGGGGCACTGCCTGGGGTGTGCCGTAACTTTAGCAAGACCTTTGACATAGCCTCATGGGTGCACACACATGCACACCCATAGGCAGACGAAGCTATGCACACTCACAGGCATGGACACGCACAAATATGTGTGCCGTTGGGGAATTTTTATTGTACCATTTGAGGCAAGTTAAACACTTGCCTATGCTTAGAGTTAAAAAAAAAAAAAAAAACAAAAAGGAAAAAAAAACCCCAACAAACGACCACCAAATGATCAATCTATTGGCCAGAGTCCTATCACCATAAGCAGTTCTACAAGGAATCTGCAAAGATGAGTCAGAAGCCAATTCCTTATATACACTGGCAGAAGCACAGGTGCCAACTGTCATAAGTGATCTCCCTAAGGGTGCCGTGGGGGTGTGGGACCAGTCCCAGCTCTGTAAAGTCACTGGTGCCTCAGTGATCAGTATTCACAGGGCAGCAGAGTGTGGCACACCTGGGACAAGCCAGACTCCCCACAGGCTGCAAACACTGAGGCTGGAACACCTGAAATTATAATAACTGATCCCAGTAAGAAAGGCACTCTGCCTCTTCAAAGCATTCCTTAAAAATGTCATTTATTAGTGCCAGGACTAGAAAGAAAGAGATGATCATATAGGTAACCTTACATCCCTCGAGACGCTGGGAACACTGAGCAGGTCCCATTCACAGAAGCGTTGCTCCATTTTGGTCCGTTGAGTTTTAGAGCATTTTCTTCAAAGGAAACAGTTCCATTCATCATTTCAACTGTCAAACGCCACAACTCTGCCAGTTGTTTATTGCATGTGAAAAACTACGAGCAGCTTTCCCATCCTTGTTTCTTAGGGTGGAAACCAAGGGGTTGAGCAGGGGAGTAAGAATGATGCAAAGAAGAGCCACTGCTCTGCCTAGCGACCCTTTGGAGGGGGCTCCCATGTACGTGGAGACACACGTGCCATAGAAACTGGCCACAGCAGTGAAATGGGAAGCACGGGTTGAGTCAGCTCAGTGCCTGCCTTCTGCACAGCAGAGCCACAGGATGATTCTTGCTCTGCACCTGTAGAGAAGTGAGGATGAAGTGGAAGCAGCAGAGGGTGACCTCACCAATACTGAATGTGATGACATCCTTGTTGGCAGAAGTGCCAGCACAAGCCATGTCCAGGAGGAGGGGTGGCAGATGACTGAACTGGTGCATGTGCCTGGGTGCGCAGTAAACCAAGTGGGACGTGATCTTCTCATTCCCCTGCATGCTCTTTATGAGAGCAATTTGATCTCCCTCAGAAATACACCGTTTCACTGTCCTCATTTCTGTGCTGACTGCCCACAGTTCCCACAGGTTTAGCTCCAGTTTCCAGCCTCAATTCATTCAGCAGAATGAGTGACTTTTCCCTGCTGATGCCTCCAGGCCATGGCCCGAGATTTGGTGATGGAGGAAGGAGGTCACCCCAAAGCCTGTTCCCTGCATTACCACTCCTGCTATTCTGCGGAGCCAATCATCTTCTGGAACTCCACACCCACTACCCAACCACCCCAGCACAGCTCCGGCCATAGCAAGAGGAACACCCTTCCTCAAGAGCTCATAGGGCTGCTGCCCCCTCAGGGCCTCCTGCCTTTCTGGGCATCCATGAACAGAGACAGAGCAGGGCAAGGCCTGATGCTCATTGGCAGCAGAACAGCCCGGGATGCCTTCCTCAGCTCCAAGGGATGGTTCCCAAAAGAGAAGCCCCTGCAAGCTGTCCCAACCTCCCACTCCTCTGAGAATGGAGACAGGTCTCCTTGTGCTCTCAGTCCCTTCCATCCCTTCTCCCTTGGAAGTCAGGCAGTGTCCCTAGAGGGAAGGACCACGTGGACGCCAGGCTTGAATGCAACAGAACTTTAATGATTCAAAAGAGGGAAACAAAGTCATTCCACATGGAGGCCACCAATGCGTGGGGCCCCAAGGGCAGCTGTGAGTCTGCTGTCCTTGGCTATGGAGAAGTTCCCACATCATGTCTGTCATCCTGGCCCACAGAAGGAGATGAGACAGACAGTCCCTAGCAGGCTGGCATTAGGGGGACAAGGGGATCCAAAGCAAACAAGGAAAAGGGAGAGAAAGGCAAAGCCATTCTGCTGTGTTGAAAACAACATTCAAAAGATCAGTCCGCTGCCCAGCACCATGTTCTGAGTTCCTCAGGGTGTCTCTTCTTGGGGCTTTCCTATATTCTTATCAGAGGAGGGACCTTCTTCCACAGTAGCGGCTGGAAATGCCAGAGAGGTCACAGCACCCAGAGTTGATGGGCACTCCATCACAGCTGAGGATGCTGCCAACAGCAGCGGAGGTAGAGGATCCCACAATGGTGTTCTGTGGGAAGGAGCTGAGGATGGGGCCAGGCAGGGTCACTACCACGGGAGAGGGCTCGATGACAACGGTGGAGTTCTGGCACTGCCTGACACAGGGCTCATTGCAGCTGTTGGCCAGAGGTGTTGGGCCACAGGGCCGGCAGGGCAGGCACTGGTTGTAGCAGGACATGTCTCTAAGGGTAGAGGTGCACCTGGCAGAGAAGCAGGGAGGAAAGAGAGCACAAGGGTGGGTGAGGAGCAGCCTGGTTACCCTGTCACAAAGGGTCTAAGGCCACTACTGAGTGGAGAGATGGAAGCTGTGTTAAGGAGCCATATTGTTATCAATGGTCTACAAATTGGAGCCTGGCCCATGGAGGGTCTCATAATCTGTAAACCAGGGCCACCACAGCTACATCCCAGCTACTCTCTTTGCAGAACTTCCCCACACTTCCCTCTAGCATGACAGGGAGCTCCAGGACACAGAAAAGAAGAGAGGCAATACCAGCTGAGAGGTCCATCGAGGAGACATATCACTTTGGAAGAGGAGGAGAAGGAGCTTCAGACTCACCTGGTTCCCAAGGAGAAGGAGGCCAGAGAAGTGGAGGAGAGAGCAGGGACTTGGGCTGGCTTTTATACCTGCCCTTCATTGCCGCAGCACCAGAGGCACCCTTTGCAGAGGTAACAATTTTTGCACAAGCTCATCTTGAATGCAAACCATCACAGCTAATGATATGGGCTGTGCTTTGGTCTCCTGCACTGCTGCCTTTTAATTTCCAGAGTTGTACCATACCCATTCCTCAATCAAAGTTTCCTGTGATCACTGGGATGAAAGGCCCCAGGATTTCCAGGGCAGGAACGCAGCAGTGTAGGCAGAAGACTCAGTTCAAGTGCTGAGTGGGTCCAGAGGAGGCAAGTGACACCAGCCTGGGTCACTTCAGTGGGGCTGTTTGGTGTCGTTCTCTGGAAGAAGCTCCAGCCGTCCTCCGGTGGCAGCCCAAGTGCTCCCGCACATGAGGAAGTGACACTTCCATCTCTTTCGTTCCCTCCTCAGCTCACCCCGGTGGTCACTTGTTGTTGCCTCCCCAGGTGTGTGCATTGTGCTGTTAGGTTTTTGACCCCATCCTGCCTAACACTGTCTTCAGGAAAAAACTGTGGCCTGTTTTGACTCGTCCCCACTCTGTGCAGTCTGTGAGTACACAAGTAAAGACATAGGAATGCCTGGGGCCTTGTCCTTTCCCAAATGCTCTAACCCTGCCACAGTTGTCCCCAGGTGTTGTCAGCAGGATCCACACCTGGGTGTGTTCCTGCATCTGTTCTTCTCATCTGTGCTTTACGAGCAGCTGTGTTAGCGTGGATGAATGTGGAATCACAAATTAGTGTATAATTTCAAGGTGGCCTGCATGAGACCGTGTGTGCATGTGTGTCCTTGTGTGTCCCTCCTCAAGAAGCAATATGCTGCTCATGACAGGGACATTCTCTGTTGCTCTCTCCATGAGCACCAGAGAGCAGCAGATTCCCAGATTCAGAAGGCACCTGAGTGCAGCTGAGTGGTGAACAAGAACAAGAACAGTTTCACTCCTGTTTGACTCCTTAGTTTAATTCATATTAGCAATATTGGGAGCTCCTCAGCAGGGTTGGCAGTCCCCGCTCCCTGCCTCTCCAGGCCAGGACACAGTTCCTTTCCCCAGTATTAGAGAGTTCAAAAGGATGGGGATTGCTTTCTGGGCAAGGAGAAAGGATGAGGGATCTTGTACACCATGTGCTGGCCATCCCTGAGTGGATCTGCTTCCAAAGCACTGTTGACTGTGTCTGGGATGGGACATAGCCCTCTCTCATGCCGAAGCCAATGCCAAACGTACTTGTGCTCTTCACAGGCGTGGTGCTGTGCCCGGCAGGGGCTGAGACCTTTTCCCAAACAGGTCCTGAATGAAAGGAACACAGAGTCTGATATCACTGCGCTGTGATTGGAAGAACAGACTCTGTGGATTTCATAGGAGAAGCCAAAGAACTGATGACAGCTTTGATGTTCATGCCCATAATGAACACTAGTGTCGGTGGTGTCTGGGGTGGGACACGGTCCTCTCTCATGTCCATGTCAATGCCAAATGGGCTTGTTCAGCACATTGACCTGATGCCATGTCAGGCAGGGGCTGAGACCTTGGATCAAACAGGTCCTGAATGAAAGGAACATGAAGCCTGACATCGCTGTGCTGTGAGTGGAAGGACAGACCCTGTGGCTTGCACAGGGAAAGCCAAAGGGCTGACAACTGCTTTGGTCTTACAGCCTACAAGGACCTTCATGTCCCACACTGGAATCTCAGTCTGAGTGCCCAGCAACTGCCGCAGGAGGGTACAGACATTAGATTTGAGGTCACATCCACCAAAGCCTAGTGCTGTTCCACAGGGGTTTCCAAAAGGGACCCTCTTTCCGACACGGGGTGTCAAGGGTGTATGGAGTTCCTGAGCCCATCTCCCCTCCTGAATGTTTGTCTTCCTGGACTCAGGCCCAACCAGGAGACAGTGTAGCCAAGGCTTCCCCCTTCCCTTTCATGTACTTTGGTGAGCTCATCGCCAGGGAGCTCTGCTGGGACAGCTCAGCCAGGGATGACTTCCCTCTCTGTGGAGCTGCTTCTGAGTCGAGACTCTAGTGTAGTTGAGGGCAAAGCTCATTGCTTTCTCAGGAGGTGATGGGCACTGTGGACAAGAAAAGGCAGTGGAGATGAGTATCTAGAGTATAGCAGGACCTCTGACAGCCTCTCCTGTCCTTTTTATGACCTAACTGGAGGTAATTGGGCTCAATAAGAGGATGGTAAGGTAAGAGTGGAATGTCGGTCAGAAAGAGTTGTGAGCAGTGGTGCAAAGCCCAGCTGGCAGACATGACCTTGTGGGGTCCCACAGGGATCAGCAGTAGCACCAACACTTCCTAATGTTTTCATGTACAGTAGTGGGAAGGTCAGCACTTCCTGCAAGTTTGGGGATGACGCCCAAGTACAGGGAAGAGGCAGGACACTGATCTCTGTAAGCCAAATTGTTCCCAGCAGGTCCATGAAGTACCTGTTTCAAGGAAACCGAGAAGGTGGCCTAGACTCTGGAAGCACCCAATGGCAGGAGTAGAGGCAATGGACAGCAGCTGGCGCATGTCGAGCTCAAATTCAGTAATGGGCTAAAAGAATTGAGGACAGGAATAGATTTCCCTGGGGGTTTCTGCAATCTCCATCCTGGAGTGGCCTGATATAATGGGAATCAATAATGGGAACTGTTCAATGCAGGTGTTGGTCTAGATGACCTCTGAAGATCTCTTCTCACCTACATTCTGACACTGGGATTCCCCACCACCCCTGCCCTCCCTGACCCCTGCCCACCCATGGAGGACAGGGAGAGTCCATTTCCCAGTTGGGCAAAGTGCTCCCCGTGCCGGGGAGAGCCCCTGAGCGCTCTGAGCCCAGGTGAGCCCCCGAGCGGCGCCGGCACAGAGCTGAGCTCCGGGGCGGAGCTGGCGGCGGCGGAGAGGAGAGGAGGCGGTGGAGAGGAGGCGGAGCGGCCGGAGCAGAGAGCCGGGGCTGGCGGGGGGCAGCGAGGTGTGGGCGGCGGAGCGGCGGGATGCGGCGGTGCCGGGGCGCAGGGCTGTCGGGGCTGGCCGCGCTGCTGCTGGGTGCGTGGGGCTGGCGGTAGTGGATGGGTCCAGGGCTGTGCCCGGCGTGTTCCCCGGGGTGCCCAGCGCCAACTCTTCCCTCTCCTTCTTCAGCCTCTCTTTCCCACTCCTGGCTCTCTGCCATCTTTTATGCCTCCGAGCCTCCTCTTGCTATTTTCCCGATGTCCTCACCGTTTCGATCGGTAGACCTGCTTTGCATTCACCTTTGCATGTCTATTTTTGCATGCACCCTCTCCTTCCCCTGTGCATTCTGCAGTTCTTATTGCCCTGAAGATTGTCGTCTATCCTTTGCTGTAACACACACTTCCCCTCCTGGTCCTCTCTCACCATCCATCCACCCACCCACCCACCTGACTTTTATCTAATCTCCGCATGCATAAATTTCAACTTCACTCCCTGCCTTCTCTCATGCCTTCAGACACCCACACCCGGGTCACTCTCCATTTGTGTTGATAGGCCCATACTGCCATCTCTTCCTGTCCTGTGTCCCTGCCACTGTTCCTGACAATTCCTCTGCTAGAAGAGCCATCACAGCTGGACCACCTTTAACAGCTGTCGTCCTTTCCTTCTCCTTTCTCAGCAGCAGCTGCAGGAGGAGCCCAGGTACAGCAGCAGCAGACGGTAGAGACCCCCGAGGGCACTGGCATCAACATAAATTGCTCGCACCCCAATATAAACTCTTACGACTTCAAACACTGGTACACTCAGCTGCCAGGACGAGGCCCTGCATTGCTCATGCGCACACTTGAAGATTCGAAAGAGCTGCGGGACCCGCCGGGGCGGCTGTGGGTGTCGGCAGAGCGCCGCTCCAGCGCCCTGTGGCTCGCCCGGCCCCGGCGCGGGGGCCGCGCTCGCGTATTACTGCGCCCTGGGAGACACGGGGAGAGGAGCCGGGGCTGCGGCCGGGCAGGAACCGGCGCAGGCGGGGCCGGGCGTGTGTGTCGGGGTCGGGGGGACAGCCCCGCGCGGGCCCGCCAGGGGGCGATGCCGCCTCGCCCCAACCGGCTCCAGCTGGCCCCGAGCCCCGGGCCGCTTCCCCCGCCCGACTGGGTCCGGGTCCGGCCCCGGCAGCGGCAACCCCGCACGCCAAGAGGGACGCACAGAGAAATCCCCCGCCACACTGCCGCCGCCGCTGGGGCAGGAATGGTGCCCGGAGCGCTGGCCGTGTCCGGCGGGGCCCGGCAAGGAGAGATGGCAGCCGCCGGCCCCGCTGGCTCCCGGTCAGGAGCAGCGCCTTTCTGCTCTGCACAGGGCGGCGGGCGGCAGAGATCCTCCTGCCCACGGGCAGCCGCCCAGCCCTCACTGCTGCCGCACGGACCACCCACTGCTGCCGCTCCATGGGCAGGTGCTGGGGATCTCTTTCCACCCCACTCAACGTTGCCAGGCACTCTTAGAAGAGAAAGACTCAACTGCTACAGTGCCCTCTCAAGCCCTTGCTCTGAAACCACAACCACAAGTGGTTTCTTGCTGGGAACTTTGTCAATCCGCTCAGCTACACAATTACAACCTGTACCCTCCAGCTTCACACTGCTTCTAGTGTTGCAAAGGCATCCTGTGGAGCTTGCAGTTCTACTCCGGCACCAACTTGAGAAAGAGATACTCATTGTCACAGACACCTTCAAGTGTCTCCTGCAGTGCCTGGTGATCGGAACATAGAGCTTGGGGCACCAGATTCCCCTTAACCTCAGATTGAGAGCCTTTGGTGTTGAAGGGAAGTCCAGGAGACAGGAGAGAAGCCTGAGCTGGGCACTGGCTGAAAGACACATCTGAGACTCAAGGTCAGACTCAGGAGGGAGCCCCAAAAGAGATGTGCTAAGTTACCCCATGGGGCTGAAGGTCTGTGGGGAGAGCTGAAAGGGGGCTTCTGGGCATGGGGTCCTGGGCCCAGCTAGTCCCCGGTGAGGCCTGTGTGGCTGTAGGAGCTGAGAGAGCTGGGACAGTCCGTGTTCAGAGGCTTCAGGGGCAGAGAGGAAAGGCTCAGGTCTCTTCCCTGCCTCAGCTGGCGCCTGTAGTGGCAGCCATAATTGTATTCCAAGGGAACTCCTGGCAGTTTTGCAGTCATTGGAGAGAAGAGGGGAGCCCACTGTCCTTCTGAAATGGCCTCGACTGAACAACAGGACAGTAAAGGCCTTGTGGGAGCGTGGCTGTGAATGGGGGCTGGTGTGCCAATAACGTGCTTCCTGCAGTCCCTGCCAACTGTATGAGAAAGGCCCTGGGTGAGAAGAGGCAGAGGAGCCCTGCTCCAGGCAGCAGACACCAGAAGACATGAAAATCAAGTAGGCCTTTTGCTTGCCTGGGTATTGAGGTTCTGGGGCTCAGGGTGGGAGAAGCATGTGGAGGCTGTGTGTAATGTGGGTAAGTGAAGGGACACAGAAGGACTGCCTGCACAACAGAGAGCTGTGTTGCCATGCCAGAGTGAGGCAGTGTGTCTGTCCCTGTGCAGCTGGTTTCTGGAGCAGATGCTCTTCACAGAGATGTTTCTCTTCAGGTTCCTCCTCTATGGGCAGAGGAGAAGGGAAAGAGTGTGTGACACCTGGGTCCAAGGCACTTCAGAGTGTGCCTGGTCCTCTCTCCATCCAGACAGTCCCAAGGACAGGGTGGACATGGGTGGGTGCAGGGGTGCTTTCTCCCTCTCCTGCAGAGCTGGGTGCAGGCCTGTGCAGCTGGCTAGGTGGTGGGTGTCAGGAGAAGTTCTCAAGGGATCTTTGTTCTTTAGATGGCCACTACTTAAACCATGATTCTTTTATGTCTCTAGAGGGCTGCCTTGTGGTAGAGGTCGGGGGACAGGCCCAAAGAGGCCTGGCTGGAGCAGCAGGGAGAGAGTTTTGCTCCACCCTCTGGGCTGTGGTTTGGAGGCCTCTTTGATCGGGCAGAGGTAGAAGAAGAGGTGAAGGTGCAAGCCTCAGGTCCCTCATGCTTGCAGGTCCCTGGGCACCCCGGTGAAGACAGAGCGTGACATGATCCTGATTTTCCTGTCAGCCCTGGTGGGACTGGCTGACTTTGGTGAGATGTGACTTTCAGGCTGGGGAGATTGAGGCAAGAGTTTGTGCATCTGGTGGTGGAAGGGAGGAGATGTGAGTGCTGACTGCCGAGGACACCCGGGAGTGTATCCGTAGGGAGATCAGGGGCTGCATATGGGTACAGCAAATAATCTGGGAGATGTCAGGAGTAATGGGCATCAAAGGAGGAATAAGACCTCACCTGAACTTTGCAGCTGCTCAGCATTCCTGAATGTGCTGCTAATACATATTAAGCCTGAAAAGAGGGAAAGGTGCTGGGGAATGGACCAACGTGGCATAGAGCGGCTTCTCTGCTGTATGTATTGGATACAATGCTACCAATCTCTGTAGGGATGGTCATAAACAAGAAGCTGCAGAACAAACAAGGGCAAACAGCTAGTCATTTCTGAAGCTAGGAAAAGTGAGAGGGACAGTGGGGACAGTGAGCAAACTGATGAAGTGGTAGATGGACAGGTCCATTGACAAGCAAAGCTGAAAGCTCTGGCTTTACAGGTCATGCCCAAAAGGACTCTGTTCTCCAGTTCCCAGCAGAAATGACCATCCAGGCGGGACACAAGGCAACGCGGCCTTGCAATTTCTCCACCAGCGATTCCAATCCCTACGCCTTCTGGTACCAGCAGAGCCAGACCCAGTCCCTTCAGATGCTGCTACGAGTAAGCAAGTACAGAGCTCGCAAGGCATCAGGGAGGTTCTCCTCCACACTGTCTGCAAAGGACTCCCAGGTGCTTCTGCATGTGCGAGACACCGAGCTCCAGGACAGCGCTGCCTATTTCTGTGCACTGAGCCCACACTGGTGCCCACATCTGGCAGCAGTGCACAGAAACGTGGGAGTGCTCTGAGGAGCAGTTCCCTCCCTGCCACTGCTTGCATGGAGCTCTGAGCTCAGCCTGCCCAGCAGTGGCACCTGGGGCTGTGGTGAGGGTGGGCCTCTGCCTCCCCAGCCTGTGCTGCTGTGAAGCACATGCCAATGTGACTTTTACAGCTGTGTCTAGATCCAGGGTCTTTGCTGGTGAATAGAACCAAAGAAACCTGACTTGGGGCAGGCCCATTGGAGGCTAAACCATAAAGAAGCCAAACCAGGCTTGTAAATGCCCTCTGTTTAAAATAGCTGGTATACTGGAGTGAGTCCGCAGGGCAAGTAACCTAGATGTTCAGTATGGATTCAATCATCTCAATGGAGAGCTCTACACTCAGGTGAAATCCGTCCCACACTGATCTTAATGGTGTGTCTGCCATCTTGATGCCTCCTCCTTCTTTAGTGGTCACATGGACGCCCTTCAGTGTCCATGTGCAGAAAGAAGAGCTTTGAGAACATGATGCCTCAAATGAAAATTGGAAGGGGGAAAAGCAAGTGCCCTTTGGAAGTGCTGACGTCCTCCCAATGAGTGTGAGGAGAGAGTTGCTGCCCAGCCAGCCTTTCACAGTTCTGCAGTTTGGGGACTTTGCCAATCTCATTGAAGTGTTTCCACAACAAAGCCCAAAATGGGTGGAATGATGGATTGTTAAAAACTGATGTGGAGTTTCAGATGTGGAAATGTCCTGAGACGTCTAGCATGAAGCATAGTGATTTGCATATTTTTAATTAGAGAGAACAAAGTACCTCCAGATACTGGATAGGGGGAAGGAAGAGGAGTGTGAATTTTGTTGACTGCCTTCTGTTAGAAGTAATGGCTTTTGAGATACCAGAACTTGCCAAATTTTCTGTTGAACCAGAGCATGACTCTCTGAAACAGCTCCAAGAGTGGGACATAAATCCTTCCAGAAAATGTCAAACTAAACATAGAAATACATGCCCATTTCCTAAAGCAGTGAGCCAGCTGCTAAAAATAATTTAGGGGGCACAGGTGAATCCCTGACAAAATGAAGCACTTGGCAACCTGGAATTCAAACCTGTGGGAGGACTACTCTTCCAGTGTTCTGTTGGAGAGCTGCTTCTGGATGGGGTTTGTGAGCCTTTCCAAGTGGTGGTCTTTAGAGCACTGGGAGGCATTCTGAGTTTACCCAGGAGGGAACAGAGGGAGGTGGGAGCATTAGAATTGAGGTGCAGCCCAGCCTAAGGTGGCTGTGAGGTGGATGAAATGGGCTCAGTGGGGAACTGGTGGCTTCTCACTACCTGTGATGCCCAGGTGCAGTTACACATTGGTGAGGACCTTCTGCAGGGTGGAAACCATGGGAGGGAGGGGATGAACCTCTTTGGTCCCACTGAGGCCCTTTGAAAAGCCACTTCACTTGTTCTGGAAGGCCCACCACAGAGCTTGCTTCACATCTTTGTTCCTGAGTGTGTAAATGAAGGGGTTCAACACAGGAGTTACAGCTGTGTGAAAGGTGTTCATGAGTTTGTTCAGATCCAGGCAGTTCTGGGCCAATGGCTTGACGCACAGGAACATGGTGGAGCCATACCAGACTGTGATAACACTGAGGTGGGCGGAGGAAGTGGAAAATGCCTTTTTCTGACCATGAGCTGACATGATTCTGAGCATGGAAGAGGTGATGTACACGTAGGAGAGCTGGGTAACCACACAGGGCGCCACCAGAACAGTTTAGGAGGCAAGGATTGTTGCTAGCTCCATGGGCCACATGTCACTGCAGGAGAGGGCGAGGCAGGAATCTATATCACAGAGGAAATGATTGATGACATGTGGCCCACAGAACGTCAGCCTGGATGTCAGAAAGGCCGGCAGCGAGACGGACAGAAAGCCTCCCAGCCAGGAGCTGAGCACCAGCCGAGCAGAGAGGACACTGCTGATGAGGGAGCTGTATCTCAAGGGGTAGCGTGTGGCTAAGTAGTGGTCATAGGCCATGACAGACAAGAGAAAACACTGAGTGGAGCCTAGGGAGAGAAGAAAGAACAACTGGAGGATGCAGACGTTGAAGGAGATGGTCTGGCTACTCCCCAGCATGACTCCTATGGCTTTGGGAACAACACGAGTAGTGTGCCAGATCTTCAGAAAGGGGAGTTTATGGAGGAGAAAGTACATTGGGGTACAGACGTTGCTGTTCATCCACATGAGAGCCATGATGGATGCATTGCATGTTACTCTCAGGGAGCACGTCAGTGCAAATACCACCACAAGGGAGACCCAGAAATGCCACGTGCCTGGCAAGCCAAGAAAAATGAATTCTTCCACAGTTGTCCCATTTGCAGTGTGCTCCCCAGAGTTGAGGTTCATTTGCAAAGACAGGAAAGTTTCTGTGAGATTCTGCATGCCTGTGCTGGTCCTTCAGATGCCACTAGGAGTGAAACTAGAGCAAATGATGCCTCATCAACCTCATTGCTTTCTATGTGGACATGAGAGGCACTGTGGGAAGGGGAGGGGTACTGCCTGGGGTGTACCTTGATTTCGTCAAGACCTTTGACCTACCTTCATGGGTGCACACACATGCACACCCATGCGCACACAGAGGTATGCAGACTCACAGGCATGCACATGCACAATTACGAATATACAGACCAGTCACACACATTTATGCCCTCCTCCATGTGTGTATGTGTATGGCGGTGTGCTCTCCCCCTTTCCCCACCTCGGCTGCTGCTCAAGCCATAACCATCAGTGGGAGTTGTGATGAGTTGCAGCTGGACTTTGAGGGATGGCTGGCAACACAGTCAAAACACTGTCTGGAGTGGGGACCTAGCTATTTTGTTCCCATGCGAATATGACTATAGGACAACTCTCTTACTCTATAAATAGTGGACTGCGTGCCAGGATCTCCCCTCGAGTGGGGACACCCACTTAAGGTTCTTCTCCTCGAGGCCGAGAGGTTCCTTGCCACAACAGATTCTTGGTAAGTGACTAATAGCATGCTAAACTTTGAAATCTTAGCTAAGTGATATAAAGGATTGATTGCACATATATAATCCTTTAGACATAAACCGTTGAGCAAGTCTGGGACTAGGGCTGCATCCAGCCACGCCCAGACTCCTCTCTGAGAAGGAGTTTAGAAAGCAAGGGGGTCCTTACTGAACCTCGTGACTCAACGGGAGGGTTTCCCTGACAGCTTGTCTGACCCTGTCCTCTATGCAGTAAATAAACAAGTGTACCCTTCTACTGAAGCTCGTAAAACACTGTTGCATTCACTACTAACTTTGTTAAATTACTGTTTCATATAAATAAATATTTCACTATTTCTCTCTTACGAGTGAAGTTAATCACTCCCCCCATGACAGTCTGCGAAAACACATACACATGGATACAATTGCCAGAACACATACCCACAGAGGACATTGGTGCACGCTCACATTTGCATGTGTATTACCACAGGCACACACATGTATGTGTGAATGTGTTGTCCCAAATCTGGGTTCTTTACCCGGTGTGCAAGCCAATAACACACATAGCAGAGATATTTCCAAGTTTATTCCATTACTGCGCAGAAACGGAGTGCTCGTTCCAAGGGAGCACACCTTAGTTTCAAAAATTTCCCTTTTCATACACTGATTATTACATATGCTAATAATTGATACATATTCATTGTTATTCTCTTTAATGATTGGTCAAGGTTTCTTTGCTTCCTTTATGTATTGGTATGCAGACTCTGTCCTCTTCGTCTGTGCTTCTCTTTTAAATAGGTGGTATCAATGGGTCGGTGGTCACGGTCTCCCCCTACCAAAATTACCTTTTAACTACTTCTCCTCTAATCTTAGATTAATCATGTCAAGTTACTATTTCTCTATAATTAATGAAACATGGTTGGCGCTGTATAGATGACTTCTAGCAGCAGCGGCAGGTTCCCTTGGTTGCTTCAGATACATGCTATATTTCACTTTTCAAGTTAATATCAATTTTACTACAAGTGCACACATGAGTACAGCGAGAGGAACATGTACACAACCACGATCATGCACACACCCCACTGAGAACCAGGACTCCTGACACCAGCTCTCAGCCCCTCTAGAGGAATCTAGGCCAGTCCTTCAGACCCTACAGGTAAGGAAGGAATCAGCCCTGCATGCTCTGTATCAGAGCAATATGATCTCCCTCAGAAATATACCGTTTCACTGTCCCCGTTTCTGTGATGACTACCCTCAGCTCCCACAGGCTTAGCTCTGGTTTCCAGCCTCAACGCATTCGGCAACATGGATGACAATTCCCTGCTACTCCTCCTGATGCCTACTGGCCATGGCCCCTGGATTGGGCGATGGAGGGGAGAGGAAGGTGGAGTGGCAGCTATGGGCCATCCCAAGGGCTGTTTCCTGCTTAACCACTCCCGCCATTCTGCAGAACAAATCATCTTCTGTAGCCCCACACTGACCCCCTGACAGCCCAGAGCAGCTCTGGCCATAGCAAGAGGAAGGCCCTTCCTCAAGAGCTCATGGGGCTGCTGACACCTCAGGGACTCCTGCCTTTCTGGACATCTGTGGGCAGAGATAACAGCAAGGCAAGGCCTGATGGTCACTGGCAGGAGAGCAGACCAGGATGTCTTCCTCAGCTTCAAGGGTTGGTGCCCAAAACAGGAGCCACTACAGGCTGTCCCAGCCTCCCACTCCTCTGAGAATGGAGACGTGTCTCCTTGTGCTCTAACCCCCTTCCACCCCAGAGCAACACCTTTCTCCTTTGGTAGCTTGGGGAGTGTCCACAGAGGGAAGGACCACATGGAGGCCAGGCTTGAATGCAGCAGAAGTTTAATGAGTCCAAAGAGGGAGACAAAGTCACTCCAGGTGGGGGCCGCCAGTTCATGGAGCCCCACGGGCAGCAGCAGAGGCTCTGTTGTCCTTGGCCGTGCAGAAGTTCTTGCATGCTGTCTGTCTGCCTGCCCCATAGAGGGAGAGGAGACAGCAGGTCCCTACCAGGCTGGCATTAGTAGCACCTTACTGCCAAGGGGAACTGAAGCAGTCAAAGAAAAGGGAGAGAAAAGCAAAGCTCTTCAGCTACACCAAAAACACATCCTAAATCTCGATCCCTTGCCCAGCATCATGTTCTGCATTGCTCGAGATGTCTCCCTGGGGCTTTCCCAGCATCTTTATCAGAGGAGGGACCTTCTGCCACAGTAGCGGCTGGAAATGCCAGAGAGGTCACAGCACCCAGAGGTGATGGGCACTCCATCACAGCTGAGGATGCTGCCAACAGCAGCGGAGGTGGAGGATCCCACAACGGTGTTCTGTGGGAAGGAGCTGAGGATGGGGCCAGGCAGGGTCACCACCACAGGAGGAGGCTCAATGACGACACTGGAGTTCTGGCACTGCCTGATGCAGGGCTCATTGCAGCTGTTGGCCAGTGGGGTGGGGCCACAGGGCCGGCAGGGCTGGCACTGGTTGTAGCAGGACATGTCTCAAGGGCCTGGAGGTGCACCTGCAGAGGATCAAGGAGGAAACAGAGCACAAGGGTGGGTGAGGAGCAGCCTTGTTACCCCGTCAGAAAGGAGCCAAGGCCACTACTGATTGGGGAGCTGGAATCTTGGCCAGGAGACACACAGTCTTCATCACCCTACAAAGAGTAGCCTGGCCCATGGAAGGTGTCTCCTAGAGCATAAACCAAAAGCCCTGTCGGCCACCACTCAGCTTGTCTCTAAGCAGGCCTTCTCCCTGCTTTCCCCTAGCATGACAAGAAGACGCAAACCCAAGGATGGAGAGAGACAATATCAGCTGAGAGGTCCATCGAGGAGAGATCTCACTTTGGAAGAGGAGGAGAAGGAGCTGCAGACTCACCTAGTCCCCAAGGAGAAGGCGGCCAGAGAAGTGGAGTAGAGAGCAGGGACTTGGGCTGGCTTTTATACCTGCCCTTCATTGACGCAGCACCAGAGGCATCCTTTGCAGAGGTAACAATTTTTGCACAAGCTCATCTTGAGTGCAAACCATTGCAGCTAATGATATGGGCTGTGCTTTGGTTTCCTGCACTGCTGCCTTTTCATTTCCAGAGTTGTTCCATGCCCATTCCCCATTCCCCATTCCCCAGTGAAGGCTTCCTGTCATCAGTGGGATGAAAGGCCCCAGGATTTCCAGGGCAGGAATGCAGCAGTGTGGGCAGAAGACTCAGATCAAGTGCTGGACAGGTTCAGAGCAGACGACAATAGCCTGGGTCACTCTGCTCATCTCGCCTCATCTCACCCCAATGGTCACTTACTGTTGCTTCCCCGGATGTATGTGTTGCACTGCCAGGTTTTCACCCCACCCTGCCTAATACTGCCCGGTTCCCAGGGGTCCTCAGAAGAATCCATGGTTCATGGTGTTCCTATGTGTGTTCTTGTCTTCTGTGTACTTGTAAGCAGCCAGGTTTTTGTGAATGCACATGGGAACACAAATTTTTGCATGATTCCATGCCAGCGTGCCTGAGCCTGTGTGTATGTGTCGTTGTGTGTCACTCATCAAGAGGGCATGTGCTGGTTATGGCAGGGATACTGTCCGCTGCTCTATCCATGAGCACCACAGAGCAGCATGTTCCCCGGGGCAAAAGGAGCCCGAGTGCAGCTGAGCGGTGATGGCACCAGCCTGCTGGAGGTGTATCCAGGGAAGAGGCACTGAAATGTAGCCCCTGCCTCCTGACACCTCCTTCTCCTGCCCCTGCAGAGCTCACACTCTGCTGCTGCCTATTTCAGGCCACAACGAGGATGGTTTCACTCCATTTTGGATCCTTAGTTGAATTCAGTGTGACACTATTTAGAGTTCCTCAGCACGGCCTCTCCAGGCCAGGGCACAGCTGCTCTCCCCAATGCTAGAGAGTTCAAAGGACGCGGATTGCATTCTGGGCAAGGAGAAAGGCTGAGCAATCCTGCCCACCTTGTGCTGGCTGCCCCTGAGTGCACTTCTTTCCAATGCAGTGTCGGTGGTGTCTGGGGTGGGACATGGCTCTCTCTCATGTCCATGTCAATGCCAAACGTATTTATGTAGCTTATCAACCTGGTGCGGGGACAGGCAGGGGCTGAGACCTTGGATCAAACAGGTCCTGAATGAAAGGAACATGAAGCCTGACATTGCTGTGCTGTGAGTGGAAGGACAGACCCTGCGGCTTGCACAGGAAAGCCAAAGAACTAATGACCACTTTGGACTTCAGCCAATAAGGTCCATCATGTCCCACATTGGAATCTCAGTCTGAGCCCAGCAACTGTCCCTGGGAGGGAAGGGACATTGGATTCAAGACCACATCCCCCAAAGCCAGCTACTGTCCCACAGGGCTGTCCAGTATAGACCCTCTTTCTGACAAGGGCTGTGCCCAGTGGGGAAATTTTCTAAGGCCATCTCCCCTCCTGAATATCGGTCGCCCTGTGCTCACATCAAGCTTGGAGACAGTACAGCCAAGGGCTTTCCCCCTTGCCTTCGAGAGACCTTAGTGAGATCAGAGCCAGGGAGCTCTGCTGGGAGAGCTCAGCCAGGGCAGGTTCCCCTCTCCGTGGAGCTGCTGTTTCTGAGCTGAGGCTCTAGTGTAGCCACGATAGCTGACTGTTCCTTTTCTATTGCTACCTGAGGGCATCCAGCAGAACCCCGTGCCCTTCCCTTCCACATCTGCTTTTAAATGTCCAAGTTTTGTCCAAGAATGTCCGAGACCTATTCGAGAAAATAAGAGTACTGTTAAAATAGCAAGCACTTGACCTCCAAACCTTCCTGCCATGCCCTGCTGCTGTGCCATTTGCCCTCCCCTTGGCTCCTTCCAGGCCACCAGCATCCCCGTGGCCGAGGTGCCCGTGCCGGGGACAGCCGGTGCCTGCCCTCCCTCACAGCCGGTGTAGCTGCGGGCAGCTCTGCTCCGGCCGGTCTCTGCCCCGGTGCCGCCTTCCTGCTCAGGGCGCAGGGCTGAGCCCCGGGGCGGAACTGGCGGAGGCGGAGAGGAGAGTAGAGGAGGTGGCGGAGAGAAGGGGGCGCGGCAGGAGCAGAAAGCCGAGGCTGGCGGCGGGCAGCGAGGCACGGGCGGCAGAGCGGCAGGATGCAGCGGTACCGGCGCGCAGGGCTGTCGGGGCTGGCCGTGCTGCTGCTGGGTGTGTGGGGCTGGTGGCGGCAGGCAGTGGGCTGTGTGTTACCAGCGCTGGAGCCGGGGCTCTCCTGCTCCTTCTCGAACCTTATTCCCCCTCTGTTCTCCTTTCTACAGACATCCCTTCTGCCCTCAATGAGGACATTCCCTCCCAGATGACCTGTCTCACTCTGTTACTCCATCCATCCATCCATCCATCCATCCATCCATCCATCCATCCATCCATCCATCCATTCCTCCCAGTCCATATCTTTTCCTTATTCCTTTCTCCTCGTCTTTATTCTGTTCTTCCAAACATCCCTCCTACATTCTTGTCTCCAACCAAGCACTCTCAGAGAAATTTTCTCTCCATACTTTGTTCTCTGAACATATCCCCATCATCAGTGACCTGTCTTCTCCCCTCTCCTGGTGCATGACATTTCCTGCTGAAGCAAAGTGATTCTTCTTTTCTTCTTGGCAGTGGCTGCAGGCAGAACCCAGGTGCAGCAAGAGCCGTTGGCAGAGACCACCGAGGGCGCCGGCATCAGCATCAACTGCTCCCACCCCAACATAAAGATCACCTACTTCATCCACTGGTACCGTCAGCTCCTGGGCCGAGGCCCTGCATACCTCGTGAGCAGCCTAAAAGACTCCAAAGAGCTGCGGGACCCGCCGGGGCGGCTGTGGGTGTCGGCAGACCGCCGCTCCAGCGCCCTGTGGCTCGCCCGGCCCCGGCGCGGGGACGCGGCGGTGTATTACTGTGCCGTGGGTCTCCCACGGGGAGAGGAGCCGGGGCTGCAGCCGGGCAGGAACCGGCGCGGGCGGGGCCGGGCGTGTGTGTTGTGGGCGGAGGAACAGCCCTGGGCGGGCCCGCCAGGGGGCGCTGCGCTCCGCCCGCCGGGGCCCCTCCGGACAACCGGAAGGGGTTTCACAGTTCGTTCCCTGTAAAAGCTCAGATATACAATGGAAAACTGAGTCTGCCAGCTACAGAATTTCAGACACCTGCCCAAATGTTCCTGCTAGTGTTACAAAGTCATTGCATGGGGTCAGAAGTTGAAGCTCCCCAGCGGCAGGAGAAGGGCATGTCAAGGTCAGAGGCACCTTCAAACGCTCCCCACAGGGGCTCAGTGGTGAGACCAGGAGCTTGTTTGACAGGATTCAGCACCTTGGCAGCTGGGGCCCAGGAGACAGGGTAAACCGCTTGGCCTGGACACACTGAGCGCAGCCTCAAGGCATGCCAGGTTTCTCCTTGAGGGATGAGTCAGAAAGGGATTTACTGAGTTGCCCTCAGGGGCTGGAGGTCTGAAGGGAATGAGAGCTGGCAGGAGGCCTCTGGTAAGAGGCTGTAGGCTCCAGCCAGGCCCCGGGGAACTCTGTGTGACTGAAGCAGCTGACAGAGGTGGTCAAACCCATGGGCAGAGGCTTCCAAGGCACAGAGTGAAGGATCTGTCTTGCTCCCTGTCCCCGTCCCCTGCGCCATGGGGCTTCCCCCACCTGACCGGAACCGGCATCAGCACCAGCACTGGGCGTGGCATCAGCATCCACCATGGCCCCAGCACCGGCATCACCGGGTCCTCCTTGGAGTCAGTGCCTGGGCTCAGCCCCATTTCTCATCAATGGCTCCTGTGGATCTGTGCTCCTGAAGGCAGCGGACAGCCCCTTGGTCAGCAGACACATGGAGACTGAGATGCTCAGTGCAAGGCAGGGAGGGGAGTGTGGTGTTTCCTACAAGATTCTCTTGCTTCCCCATAAAGTGCTCCCAGTGTTCTGGGTAACGTGGCGTCCTCTGGCCTGTCCGTAAAGGCCTGACAGCTTTGTCTCAGAAATGCCTCACAGACGTAGAATAAGTTGCAATGGCAGTCATCCACCCCAGCGAACCATAAATGTTTGTAAGAGCTCCTTCAAGTTCTCTTTACTGTGGCCTACCACCTGCTCCTCAGCCCTGTCAGGGCCAGACCTTCACCTGGGCTGTAGTGGTTCCCTTGCTTTGCAGCAGTGCTTGATTTTATTCCTCTGACACCAATGGAGACAAAGAATTCACCCCAGAACGCCTTTGGATCCTCCTTCTTGCCTAGGTAGCTGATTCCTTCTGGACATGACAAAGCTGTTTCAAACAGGGCAGTACGTTGCCCCAAAGGAAACACCAATATAGTCAAACAGGGGGACCTCCCCAGGGGGCACATGCTTCTGCTTGTCTTTGTCTTCTCCGTGCATCTCCTAATCATAGTGGGAATAGCCTCATGGTTGTCACCGCAGGATCCTGAGGTAGCTCTTCCTTGGCTGGTTTTCCTTCTTGGAGATCTGCTGTGCCACCACCGTTGTCCCCAGATGCTGGAGGCATTCCATCATTTGTGTTTCCTGCTTTCCTTTTCCCACTTCTTCCTAGGTATGACTGAGTTCCTGATCCTCTCAGCCACGTCCTTTGATCATTCTGTCACCATATGCAAGCTGCTCGGTGAAAAATGCTGTCACGACAAAGAAAGTCTGCTTCCTGCCAGCACTGGGAGCACGCACAGTCGGCTTTATGGTCATCTTTGCCCAGGTGGCTCTGCTGCTGCAGTGCCCTTTCTGCACCAAGAAGGTTGTTGACCAGTTCTACCGAGATGCTGGGCCAGCAGGATCATGGCCTGTTTGGGTTGGGTTGACCTTGGCTGGCTGCCAGGTGCCCACCAAGCTGCTCTGTCACCCCCACTCCTCAGGAGGACAGGGGGAGAAAAGAAGACGAAACAAGAGAAAACAAGCTCATGTGTTGAGAGAAGGACAAGGAGATCACTCAGCCATTACTGTCACGGGCAATACAGGCTTGACTTGGGGAAATCAATTTAATGTATTGACAATCAAATCCGAGTAGGATAACAGAAAATAACAAATCTAACAGCACCTTCCCCCCACCCCTCTCTTCTTCACAAGCTCAACTTCACTCCTGACTTCTCTACTTCCTCCTCCCAAGCATCTCAGGGGGAAGGGGAACGGGGGGTGCAGTCCGTTCATAACGCTTCTTCTCTGCCACTCCTTCCTTCTCGTGCTCTTCCTCTGCTCCAATGTGGAGTCCTTCCCATGGGAGACTTTGTGAACCGCTCCAACACAGGCCCTTCCCATGGATTGCAGTTCTTCATGAACTGCTCCAGCATGGGCCCTTTCCATGGTCTGCAGTCCTTCAGGCACAGATTGTTGCAGTGTGGGTCCCCTGCAGGGCCACAGGTTCCGCCAGAAAACCTGCTGCAGTGTGGGGTCCTCTCCACGGGGCCACAGGTCCTGCCAGCAGCCTGGTCCAGCGTGGGGTCTCCATGGAGTCACAGCTTCCTTCAGGGCACATCTACCTGCTGTGGTGTGGGGTCCTCCATGGGCTGCAAGTGGATATCTGCTCCACCTCTAACCTCCATGGGCTGCAGGGGGACAGCCTGCGTCCCCATGGTCTTCACCATGAACTACAGGGGAATCTCTGCTCTGCGCCTGGAGCACCTCTTCCCACTCCTTCTTCACTGACATTGGTGTCTGCAGGGCTGTTTCTCTCACCTATTCTCACTCCTCTCTTCCAGCTGCTCTTGCACAACTGTTTTTTCCCTTCTTAAATATGTTAGCATAGAGGTCCTACCACTATCGCTGGATGGCTCCGATTTAGTCAGTGGCGGACCTGTCTTGGAGCCGGCTGGAGCTGGTTCTGTTCAACATGGGACAGATGCAACTTCTGTCATCTTCTCACAGAAGCCACCCCTGCAGCCTCCCTGATACCAAACCCTTGTCCAATAAATCAGATACAGTCCACCCCTCACCTCTGTGAATCGCATATTTGAGAATTGTCCTTAATAGATGCATTCATCACACAATCTACAATGTTCACAAACTTCTCTTACATCAACAAAAAAGAATTCCTCACACCAAAATCGAAATAACACCATCACAACACCCACTAAGGTGGGCAATTTACACACACTCCACGCCCCGTCCCTCCACAACAATGACATCAGCAGCAATTCCCCACAATTATTCCACTCTCTGGTCTCTAGCAATGTTTAGTCCATGTTCCAGGGTTCCCCAGGGCTCAATTTCAGGGCCAGTCCTCTTTAATGGTTTCATAAATGATCTGGAGGCAGGAATCAAATGTACCTTGAGTAAGTTTGCCAACGATACTAAACCAGGAGGAGCTGTGGACTTCCTTGAGGGTAGAGAGGCCTTGTAGAGAGATCTGGGTAAACCAGAGCACTGGGCAATCACCAGCCATATGAAAAGCAACAAGATCAAGTGACAGATTCCTCGCCTGGGATGAGGTAATCCTGGTTACACATACGAACCGGGGGATGAGAGGCTGGAGAGCAGCCCCGTGGAAAGAGGTCAGAGGGTTTGGGTCGATGGCAAGTTGAATATGAGTCACCAGTGTGCCCTGGCAGCCAAAAGGGCCAACAGTGTGCTGGGGTGCATCAAGCCCAGCGTAGCTAGCTGTTTTTGGGAGATGATTGTCCCACTCTACACTGCACTAGTGTGGCCCCACCTCGAGTCCTGTGTGCGGTTATGGGCGCCTCAACTTAAGAAGGACAGCAAACTATTGGAGTGTGTCCAAGAGAACGGTGATCAAGATGGTGAAAGGTCTCGAGGGCAAGACTTAGGAGGAGTGGCTGAGGTCACTTGGTAGGTTCAGCTTGGAGAAGAGAAGGCTGAGGGGTGACCTCATTGCAGTCCACAATTTCCTCAAGGAGGGGCAGTGGAAGGGCAGGTGCTGATCTCCTCTTTCTGGTGACCAGTGACAGGACACATAGAAATGGTATGAAGCTGCATCAGAGAAGCTCAGATTGAACATTAGGAAAAGGTTCTTCACTGAAAGGGAGATCGGTCACTGGAACAAGCTCCCCAGGGAAGTAGTCACAGCACCAAGCCTGTCAGAGTTGAAGGAACGTATGGATGATGCTCTTAGTCATATGGTTTAGTTTTAGGTAGTCCTGCAAGCAGCAGGGAGTTGGACGCGATGATCCTTATGAGTCCCTTCCAACTCGGGATATTCTACGGTGCTATGACATGCCAGCACACATAAAAATACATGTGCATATACATCCAGTTACACGGGAACCCCTGTGCAGGCACACACACACACACGTTCACCCCTGAGACTTGTCACCACATAAGTGTTCACATGTGCTTATACACACGTGCACCTATATATATATGCAAGCTCCTGTACAAACACAGATATGTGTTCGTCTGCTCACATGTATGCCCACAGACATACAAACAGACACACACTGACAACACACAAACACTTACCTCCACACCTGCAAAAATGTGTGTGGACACAAACACATGCACAGACATAAACAGAAATGTCCTCGTTCACACGCACGCTGGCAGACACTCACTCTCACGTGTGCATTTGCAAATGCCCACACAAATGCAAATACAGAGGCACAAATATGCCCCCAGGTGCAGACAGATGCATATGCACATGAGGAAGCCCAGCTTCTTCCCACACTCTGAGAAGCAGGACTCCACGGGCAGCTCTCTGCCCCTGTGCCCCTGAGGCAAGTCCTTGAAAGCCTACTGCTAAGAAGACACATGCGGCGCCAGCCACTGTTGGTGGATTTAGTGACAGCAGAGGGCTTTTGGGCTTTTGTGCGTTGGCCGGTAGTTCAACTGATTGTGTTCTCATTACAGGAAAGAGAGAAGGTGTATTGAGGTCCAAGCAGCGGGGTCTTTTTTTGAAATTCAACCATGTTCACATACCAATTCAGTCCATGAGAGACAAAGTCAAAGCTCAAGACCATCCCTATTGCTGCAGCTCCAGGCATTCTCCACTTTACAAGTCAAAATGATCCCGACGTTTTGCAAGCTCCGGCCCATCCCTGGTGATTGCCGTAAGGCAGTTGTGGAGGTCTGGGACCAGTTCCAGGTTCAATGCAGGGAGAGGTGCTGCCCTGACACGCTCACATGGCAGCAAAGGGTTGTGTGCGGGGGGTGAGCCCCATGGCCTGCAGCTGCAAATGCTGGGGCTGGGACACCAGAGAGGAAGCTGGCCTGATGAAGTTGCCTTAAGATAAATACCATCTCTTCAAAAGACAAACTAATATTAATTAGCAGGTGGCATCAGGAGGAGATTTCAAGCTGCCTGAGCCAAGCCCCAACATCTGTCAGTGAACGTGGCTCATTTGAGCTCAGGGAGCTGCTCTGCTGAGGTGACCATCTCCTCATCTGCTTTTAGCACTGGAGCAGCCGGGAGAGCCAGAGGAGTGGTGGCAGAAGGCTGTGCCCAGCACTGCACAGGCACCGGGAGGACAAGCCTTGTGCCCTGAGAACCTCCCAGAAAGGTTGGCATTTTCCAAGGGTCCTCACCTGGCCTGGAAGGCTCCCATTCAGGTCCCCCCAACTGGGACCTGCCTCCCTTGGAAGGAGTCCCTCTCCCAGCTGTGCTCTGCAAGTGCAGCATCAGGAAGCAAGGTGCCAGACAAACGGTTTTTCCGGCTTTGACAAACATGCAGGTATGGCCTGCTCTGAGCAAGCTCTTGAAATTGGTGACCTGCAGAGGTGCTGTCCAACCTAAATTATGCTATGGAAAGAGTAAAGACAGTTGGGTTAGTTGGTTTGTTAAATGCTAAAAGTAAGGAGAGGACAAATGGAGATCCTACCTGTGTTGAGGAAAGTGAGAATGGAAGGGCTATGGTCAAGTGGAAGGACCGTCTCTTTGGGTTTGAGTGTGTTTTTTTCCCCAATGAGCTTGAGATGGGAACGATTTATGAGATGGGATGGGAAGTGTGGCAGGAAACTTGATTTGTTGGTTCCTGAGACATCTTCTTTTGGACAGAGGAAGAAAGTGCCCAGTGCCTCGTTGGGCTGAGTAGGGCAGCTGGTGTCTGCAGGGTGTGGGGGTGTTGACCGTTGTGTTTCTGAGACCTGCGGGTTTGGGTATGCTGAAAGGAGCTTGGGACTAGATACCATGCAGGAGCCAGGAGAGGCCAACCCAGCCAAGGGCTTGAGGATGGAGAGAGAGAGGACGCAGGCATCAGGGAAGGAGACACTCCCAACACGTTGCAGAGGGGGATGTGTCAGAGAGGTGGGTCACCAGGTGCAGGCCTATCCCCCTTTCACCCCTCACCTTGCAAAGGCAGAAGCTGTTGACTGCAGGAGCAACATGTGCCAGTACTGGGGAAGGGAAAACCGCAGCACAGGCATTTGAGATGCGCTAAGAACAAGTATTTTCTCCTCCCCATTTCATTCTTTGTTCCCCTTGCAGAGCCATTTCCGGCAGCTCTGCTCTCTCGGGGCTCTTGGTGGGGACGTGTGGGTTTTCTGAGTCTGTCCCACACATGCAAGAGGATCGGTCTCAGCACGCACATCAGGTATCTCGTCCTCTCTGCCTTCCTGAGGCAACCACTGGGTAAGGATTGTCTTTGACTGGAGGCATGATTCCTCTTCTTCCCAGGAGACCCACACCCCCTCAACACGTCTCTGCGGGGAGCTGCTCTTGAATTATGGGCAAATGCACCTGCTTTCTCAAGATACTGCTACATAGAGAAAAGATGAGACCAAGAAGAAAGAGCTCCTCTCCTGACCATCATAGACCCCTTGCTTTCCTTTTCTCTTGCCACCCATCCACCTCTCTCTGCCTCTCTCTTCTGATCTCTCCGAGCCCAGTGTTTCACAGACATACCATTGCAGAAGCTCTTTTCTATCTTGGTAGTACACCTTTCCTGACCTTGTACTTGTGTTTTGACACACAGGGTTTTTTGAAAGCTGATGCAGGGACATGAAAGCTCTCTCATGCCACTCACGCTCTTAGGGTGTCCCAGTCTCTCTCCAGGCTGGTGCATGTCATGCAGCTTGCCCGGACTATCCATTCCTCCTGCCTCCTCCTCAGGGCCTGGGCTTTCTTTTCCCTCCCTACCTTGACTTCGGAGCCTCCTGAGAGGACAGGGAATGGGGAGCAGCATGAAAGTGCTCACAGGTGTTCCCATGATCTCTCACCATGCTGGAGGTGACCTGGAGCCAGCACAGGAGGGCCAGGCACCACAGGCTCTTCCCTGGGCACTCCAGGCAGCAGGAGAGTGGAAATTAAAAGTGTGGGTGAAAGCACAGCTCTCCTCTGGGGGTATCCCTGTGTTAGGTAGTTGGCATTACTGTGTTGTGGGATCCACGCTGAGCTGAGGTGTGAGGCTGCCTGCTCAAAGATACCGCCTTGCTGTACCCATCCATGGGGCTAGTGCTGCAGAGAAAGGAAAAGGGAGCCTGCTCCTCTGACATTTTGCATCTCCTCTTGTTTTGCATTTCAGAGTCTTTCCCTGCACAGTCACTGACCCTCTTTTTCTTCCAGGCACCATGGGATAGACCACTGTCACCCAGCAAGAAGCACAAGTCACAGCGAAGCAGGGAGACACCTCTGAAACCACCTGCACCTACCAAACCTCCAGCTTTGATGCCTTGCTCTGGTACAAACAGAAGAAAGGACAAGCTCCACAGCGTATCTCCTATCAGGCAGCAGCTGGCTACAAGCCCAGTGGCTGTCTCACCACCGTGCTGAACACCACCGAGAAATACAGCCTCCTCCAGCTGGAGAAAGTCGAGCTCTCTGACAGTGCCTTCTACCTCTGTGCTTTGCATGACACCCCGGTGCAGGGAGCTTCCTTGGCTGTGCAAGAGCCCAGGGGAGGGAGGGGATGGGTCTGAGCTTGGGGGAAGGGGCCCTCAGGTGTCCCTTGGCAGCGATGCTTCCCCTGTTCACCCAGGGATTTGCAAGACAAGATCCTCTTCCAGGAGAGGACAGTGCCAGTGGCCTGAGAAGAAATAGAAGGGTGGTGAAAGACTCTCAGGTTCCCTTGTTTTCACCAGGGGTTATGTGGTTATTCTGCCCAATGGCTCTGGTGAGCTGGTGGGCAATGCAGGAGGTTGTGGGGGTTTGTGCAATGGTTCCTCACTGCTGCTCTTTGCTTTCTGGATCTCCCTGCTGCACACTGCTTCCTCAGGGTTTCCTGTGGGCCTGTTTCTTTGAGTCTCTGCTCTGAGACGTGTCCCTTAGCGGCTGGAGTTCAAAGAAAGATGGAAAACCTGCCCTCTGGCAATGCTCCTTCCTGGAATTACATGATTGCAATAATCTTCAAAAATACTCAGAACCACCATGCGGACCCTCCAATTGCTGCATGGCCGTGTGCTGAGATCTGGAGGACCTGCTCTCCCCAGTGCACTCTGCCCATCCTTGGAGCCCTTCTCATGCAGTACCTCATAGGTTTCCCGCAGCCCTGCCCCATTTCTTCTGCAGTGTGACCAGACTGTACAGCTCTATGCAAGATCTCGGTAGGGGAGTAGACCAGCAAGCGGAAGTGAGTAACAGGCTCCGTGAGGAGAAGAGCTGGCCTTAGGGAAAGCTATTTCATGATTCCAACATCAACCTGTGAGTCCCCTTAGCCTTGCACATCTGTGTAACTGCTGGGCTGTGCAGGAAATTCTTTCGGGGTAGAGGGTGTATAGGTGGGCTGCCCTTACTACCCTTGGCCTTGCGTTCAGGCCGTGTGCCCTCATTCAGGGGACAAGTGTGAGGACAAGGATGAGAAGGCCGGATGTTGCTCTGAAGGCTTTTTCTCACACCATCTTTGCTCCTGCATCCTTGGGGGCCACCTTCTGACTGAGCTTCTTTTCCCACCACAGGGCTATCCAGAGCAGGAGGAATTCCCTTCTGCACAGGCTTGTGAGCTGCTGACCTCTCAGAGCCTCCAGCAGCACTGGGGAGCACTCTCTAAGGGAAAGCAATGGTCAGTCTCCTTGTTGCAGGACGTGTTCTGATGCCAAGAGATTCCATGTGAGCAGAGATGCTGGAATACAGGGCCTGATACCCACTGGCTGTGGAGGAGATGAGTATATCTTCCTCAGCTCCAAGGGACAGTGATTGGAAGGGACCCATTACCCCATGTCCCACCCTCCCCTTCCTCTTCTGCTTGTGCCCGCACCTTATCCCCCACCACCCGAGACAATGCCTTTCTTCCTTGGCATACAAGGCAATGTTGACCATGAAAATGATTACACGAAAGCAGACGTAAGTATGAGAAATCTTTAATGACTCTGAGGTGGAAAGAAGTACACTTGTAGAGGAGGTGGCCAGAGCAGGGAGAGGACCAGCAGATGACAGAAGTCTGCTGCCATTGCCCACAGTTGAGACCCCACAGGCCTGTCCCACAGAGGGTGAGGGGCCAGCAGATGCCCCACGGCGGCTTTGCACGTCTTATGGCCTAGAAGAACAAAAAATACCAGAAGAAATGGGAGAGAGAATAAGGCACGGAAGTTAGACTTTGGCCAGATTTTCAGTGAAACCCAGCAGCTCTCCTTTGGAAGGGCAGCAATGGATGCTCAGCCTCCCTAAAATCAATGGCCAGGAGCTTTGTCTTCAATCCAGCATCAGGTTCCTGGGGGCCCTTGTCAGGGCTGTCACCAGCGCATTTAGCAGGGGGGACACCTTCTGCCATAGTAGCGGCTGGAAATGTCAGAGAGGTCACAGAACCCAGAGTTGATGGGCACTCCATCACAGCTGAGGATGCTGCCAACGGCAGCGGAGGTGGAGGATCCCACAACGGTGTTCTGCGGGAAGGAGCTGAGGATGGGGCCGGGCAGGGTCACCACCACGGGGGAGGGCTCGATGACGACAGTGGAGTTCTGGCACTGCCTGACACAGGGCTCATTGCAGCTGTTGGCCAGTGGGGTCGGGCCACAGGGCCGGCAGGGCTGGCACTGGTCATAGCAGGACATGTCTCTGGGCTGCAGGAGCACCTGTGAGAGAGGGCAGAGAGGCAGTAGAGCACATACATATTTGAGGAACAGTCTGCCAGGAGTCTGTCACTCCACCACAAGCGTGTCGAAGGCATCTGCTGAGCCAGGAGCTAGAAACTGTGCAGTGAGGCAAAAGGGTTACCAGACACAGTACTGTGAGGATCACCCCGGCCCAACCAGGCTGCTGCCAATCTTTTCAGTGAAGGGCAACCTCAGCCAAGTGCCAAGTCCTCTTTCAAGATAATGCAAAGTGTCTCCAAGCCCAAGGAGGCTGCTGCCTATCTCTTAAGAGAACAGCTCCCTCAACCAAGTCCCAGACACTCTCTGACTCAGACCTTCATCCTTCTTCCCCTTCTCATGGAGAGCAGCACCACAGCCCACTATAGGAGGGAGGAGTACACACCTGCATGAGCAGAAAACAACGCAGGGAAAGGGCTTCAGACTCACCTGGTTCCCAAGGAGAAGGAGGAGAGAGAAGTGGATGGGAGAACAAGGAGTTGGGCTGGCTTTTATGGTGGCCCTGACCTGCCCTGGGCCGAGAGGTAGCTTCTACCGAAGTGGCATTGTCTAAGCTGCTCATGATGAACAGAAAACATCCCAGCTAATGACATGGGCTGGGTAGCTGTTTTCTCAATGCCGCCTTCTCATTTCCTAGCTTATGCTGTCCGCCTTCCCTCACGGAGTCTTCTTCTGAGTGCTGGGATTGTGAGACCCCATGATTTCTGGGGCAGGAATGTGTCAGTGCCTGCTGCAGCCTCAGCTCAAGTGCCGAATGGGTGCAGTGCAGGCAAGTGATGTTGGCCTGGGGCACACTGGTGGGGTGGTCTGTGGCTGCATTGACAGGAATGAGCCAAACTACTCCCAACTCTGCAATCCTTGGTCGGTCTCCCAAGAACGTACCTTGTCTTTCCCTCCCATCTCACTCCAGTGGTCACTTGTAGGGTGCAGGTGGGCTGCACTGCTGGGTTTCATAGACTCTTCAAATCTTTTAAGCAGGAAACTAAGCAGCCCTCCCCAAGCTATGGGTATTAAAGAGCTGTAAAATTATTTCCCCCATTATTTCAATGCTGATGAAAATCAAAGTTATGCGGGTCCTCTACCAGCACCGGGATATAGCTCTGCCCTGGTGAGGCCACATCTGGAGGAGGAATTTCTTTACTTTGAGGGTGACAGAGCACTGGAACAGGCTGCCCAGAGAGGTGGTGGAGTCTCCGTCTCTGGAGACATTGAAAACCCATCTGGATGCGTTCCTGTGCAACCTGCTCTAGGTGAATCTGCTCTGACAGAGGGGTTGGACTAGGTAATTTCCAGAGGTCCTTTCCAACCCCCATCATTCTATGATTCTGTGATGACCTCCCTTGACCTGCTGACCACACCCTTCTTAATGTACCCAGGAGACCACTGTCCCTCTTGGCCACAAGGACACATTGCTGCCTCACAGTCAACTTGCTGTCCACCAGGACTCCCAGGTCTCTCTCTACAGAGCCACTTTCCAGCAGATCAGACCCTATCGTGTTATTCCTCCCTTGGTGTAGGACCCTACACTTGCCCTTGTTGAACTTTATTAGGTTCCTCTCCACCCAAGTCTCCAGCCGGTCCATGTCTTGCTGTATGGCACCACAGCCTTCTGCTATGTCAGCCAGTCCTCCCAGTTTTGTATCATCACCAAACTTGCTGAGGGTACACTCTGTCCCCTTACCCAGGTTGCTGATGGATGCATTGAACAAGACTGGGCCCAGCACTGACCCCTGAAGAACACCCACTGGTTACAGGCCTCCAACTGGACTCTATGCCACTGTTCCTGGTCTCAAGGACATAGGATTCCTCAAGACTGGTCTTGGCTTGTAAAGACTGAGGCAAAGAAGGCATTCCGCACCTCAGCCTTTCCATGTCCTGTGTTGCCAGGCTGCACAGCATCGGAGAAGGCCCACTCATTCAGCAGGGGGACTACAGTTCCTCTAGCCTTCCTTTTGTCACCTGTGTCCTTAGAGAATCCCTTCTTGTTGCCTTTGACAGCTGTTGCCAGAGTCAGTTCCACTTGGCCTTTGCCTTTCCTAACCTCATCCCTGCATGCTTGGACAGTGTCCCTGGAGTCCTCCCCAGTTTCCTCTGCTCACTTCCTTCTTGTGTTTTAGTTTGGCCAGGAGCTCCTTGTTCATCCATGCAGGCCTCCTGGCATGCTTTCCTGACTTTCTGCTCATTGGGATGGCCTGCTCTTGAGCTTGGAGGAAGTGGTCCAGATGTCTTAAGCCTCTGTTGCCTCCAGGGCTATACCCCACAGGAATTTTCCAAGCAGGTCTTTAAAGGCACCAAAGCCTGCTGTCCTAAAGGCCCAGGTTATGAGCTTGCTATTTACCCTCCTCAGTCCCCTTGGGATCATGAACTCCACCATTTCACGGTCACTGCAACCCAGGCTGCCTTTGATCTTCACATCCACAACAAGCTCTTCCTTCTTGATACCTATGAGGTCCAGCAGAACACCTGTCCTCATGGGATCCTCTATCACTTGGGGGATGAAGTTGTCATCCATGCACTTGAGGAAACGTGCTTATGTCCTGCTGTGCTGCTCCTCCAGCAGATATTGGGGTGGTTGAATTTTCCCATGAAGGCCAGTGAATATCAGACTGCTCCTGCCTGCCTGTAGAGGGTCTCCTCTGCTGGTTCTTCTTGGTCAGGTGTCCTATAGGAGACACCCACTACAGTATGTTCTTTATCTGTCTTCTCTTTAATGCTTACCCACAAGCTCTTGGTTGGCATATCACCCATCCTCAGGCAGAGCTCCATGCACTCCAGCTGCTCTCTCACAGAAAGAGAAAGTCCCCCTCCTTGCCTTTTCAGTCTGTCTTCTGAAAGAGCCTGTATCCCTCCACTGAAACATGCCAGTCATGGGAGCCATCCCACCCTGTCTCCATGATCCCAACATGATCGTAGCCGTGCAACTGCTCACTGATCTCTAACTCCTCACATTTATTCTCTTTAAGGGCAATGAACTGTTTTGTAGTTGTAAACCCGTAGGTGGGGCAGAAGCCTTCCGCTTGGTGCCAGAAGTCACCAGCATCCATCCTCCAATTGTCCTCTGCAAATCTGCTTTTAGGAGTCTACAAGCAGTATTCAGTTTTTAAGAACCATCTTTTAAAAGCACAGGAACAGGCAATTCCATTGTGTTTCATGTTAAGCAAGCAGGGCAGAAGACCTCATGGAACTCAAGAGGAAAAAGAAATTGTAAAAACTCTGGAAGGAAGGTCAGGCTTCGCAGGAAGGTTATAAAGGTGTGGTTCACATATGCAGGGAAAAGGCAGGAAAGGCCAAGGCTCAATGAGAGTTGAGAGTTGGCCCGTCTTGTGTCAGTCAACAAGAAAGGATTTTTAAGTACGTAGACAGCAAGAGGAGGTCTAAAGGAAACACTGAACAAATACCTGTTGAAGATGGTCACTTGACTGAAGTCCTGTTGAACTACTTAGATATCCTTCTATGATGAGGTCACCCACCTAGTGGATGAAGGGAAGGTGGTGGATGGAGTTTTTCTGAATTTTACTAAGGCTTTTAATAGTGTCCCTATCCTTCTGGAAAAGTTGGGAAGTCAAGTGAGTTCTGGAGAGTCAACTGTGGGATGAGCAGGAATATGGTGTGCTGGGAGAAAAACTGACTGAAAGGCAGGGCTCAAAGGGTTGTAGTGAATGGGGCTACATCTGGCTGATGACCAGTCAGCACTGGTGCTCCTCAGGGCTCAATTCTAGGGATGGTTCTGTTCAATATTTTGATCAGTGATCTGGATGTAGGAGTTGAGTGTGCCATGAGCAATTTTGCTGATGATACCAAACTGGGAGGTGTTGAGGCGTCTCTGGAGGGACAGGAGGCCTTGCAGAGGGATCTAGGTAAATCAGAGCATTGGGCAATCATTAATGGCATGAAATTTAACAAGTCCAAATGACAGATTCTGCATCTGGGATGGAGTAACACCAGACACAGGTATAAATTTGGAGAGGAGTGGCTGGAGCTGCCCTGCAGAAAGGGATCTGGGGGTGCTGGTTGTCAGCAGGCTCAAAAGGAGTCAGCAGTGTGCCCTGGAGGCCAGAGGGCAAACCACAGCCTGGGGTGCATTAACACAGTCCAACCAGCCGGTCAAGAGAGGGGATTATCCCACTGCATCAAGCACTGGGGTGGCCTCCCCTTGAGTACCGTGTGTATTTCGGGGCCCCACAAGTTAAGAAGGAAGTGAAGGTGCTTGAATGCATCCAGAGGAGGACAACAAAGCCTGTGAAAAGGCTGGAAGGAATGTCCCATGAAGAGTGGCTAAGAACTTTGGGCTTGTCTAGTTTGGAGAAAAGGAGTCTGAGAGGTGACGTCATGGCTCTCTATAGCTTCCTGAGGAGGGGAAGTGGAGAGGGAAGTGCTGATGTCTTCTCCCTGGGATCCAGTACCACGACACAGAGCAATGGTTCAAAGCTGCATCAGGAGAGGTTCAAAGTTGTCATTAACAAACAGTTCTTCACCAAGAGAGTGGTCATACACGGGGACAGGCTTCCTAAAGAGGGGGTTGATGCCTGTCAGTAGTTAAGAGGCATTTTTGGACAATGCCCTTTATAACATGCTTTAACTTTTTTAACTTGCAACTGCTTGACGACTGACGAATGCCCACTGCTTGCTGTTTGTTATGCCTGAGAATATTCTGTGGTCTTACAGTTGCTGGCAACTGCTGCCTAAGGAAGTGCTCTGGAAAGATCCTTTTAGCAAATTTGTGGAGGACGTAAGGTTTGCTCTTCTGCTCATTTACAGAGCTTTAGGTAAAGCAGGGATGGACTATTTGGGGGAAAAAGAAGCACCTAGTCCATGAAAATTAGCACGAGCAACTATGGGGGCTGTAATGACCTGGGAAAGACAGGAGGACTGACACAGTCCTCTCTTTGGATGCTGAAATGAGGGACATTCTCCAGACACCAGGTTTGCTGGCCTATGAGAAAGCTTAGGTGTATACAAACGCTCTGCAAAAGTACTTCTCCCACAAGAAGCAGAGCAATCAGAAAAGGCAGACAATAACTGCTGCTTTTCCAGAGAAAAACCAGACAGAGGTGGATAAGCCCCTGGAGACTCCTGAGGACTCCAGCCCTGTTGTTCAGGAAGTGCCTGATAATATGCATCCACGGTATTGGAAGAATGCGCAAGTGCTCCTAGGTGAACTAGGGCAGCACAAGCCTGTTTCTTCTTGGGAAAACCAGGGAAGTTTTGTGTACAAAAGAGATGTCATTAAGGGGTCCCACCTGCATGATTTAGTCCAAGGTATCCTTCAGACTTGTGTCCCATCTGAGAAGACCTGAAGACTAGGATGTGTTTAGGAAAGCCATGGCTGCGGTGAATGTCCCCTCTGGCATCATGGATCATACAACAACCACGGTCTCTGGGAAAACTAAAAGTGACTGAAGATGTCCAAGAAGCATCCCAGACATCTTGTAATATGAGGGTGATACCTAAAACTCAGTGGCACATGCTCTAAAGTTTACTGTTGAAATAAAAATATTCATGATGCAGTAGTATCCGCAGGCCATGAGGGAGAGATGCTGCAGTTTCTTCCTCTGGAAAGCACTTTCTGTAGCATTGTGATTTTCAAAGGCAATGATGCTTTCAGGAAAGAGAGCACTCTTTGAGTGGGGGGTAACCACATGAGTCAAAAAACTCTGTGTGGTTCTGATGTGCCAAGAAAATTGCTAGCCAGTGCACTCCAGTCTGGTTACGAGGGTGTGTAGTCACCACCACGCTCACTGGTCTTGCGGGAACATGGGCCCTAGGGAGCTAGTTCCTCAGCTAAGCGCCCAGAAATGTTTTCCTGGTGTAGGGCTCTGCTAAGAAAAAACAAGAGAGTTGCTCCATCTCAGACTGCGATCTCATCCCTGTGTTACCACTGGACTCAGCACTGACTCCTACAGAAGAGGGAGAGGTGGGGAGAGGTGTCCCCAGTCCTAACCCCATGCAGGAATCACTCTGTCCTCTGCCCTGGTCCTGTGCTGCTGTTGGTGTGTGGCATTTGTGTGAGGGCAAACTCCCACAGCACATGGGCACAGAGTCTGCAGTTGTGGGATGCCCTTGGCCTGTGTGTGAGGAGCAGCAGTGCTGCATGGAGCACAAGGGTCACTTCAGCCCCAGGGTTCTGGGAATGCTGAAGGAGGTTGGTGCCAGGGGAAAGGCACCCCAGCGTGTAGCCTGTGTTTGGGCTGGTGCGTGCCCTATGCCGTTCAGAGACAGCTCATGGATCCTGCTGAGGGTTGAATGAAATCCCACTGTTGCTGCCATGTCTCCATGAAGCTGGAATATCTCCTCTCACACAGCACCTTTCTGGACTAGACTGGGGTTGTGGCACTTGTGGGGCTGCAGAGTTCCCGCACCTCAGGAAAGCTCTGCTTGAGGAAGACAAGGCAGCACAGAGCAGTGCTGCATCTTTGGGCACCAGTCACTGTCCTAGGCCTGCCTTCAGCCAAGGGGTGCTGGGTTCACTGGGACAGGGGACTCCAGTGAGTGGCCTACTGTAGCTGATACCAATAGTAACTTGTGAACACCTCAGCCCTACATATCTGGGCAACAGATGGGCCATGACAGATGCTGGAGAGTGATAGAATTGCATGGGGAAGCTGTCCCTGCTGCTCGTGCATGGCATACTGACCATGTCCCCTAGATCAGGTGATGGAGGGAAGCGGCAGGTGGAGTAGGCAATGTGGGCCATCCCCAAGGCTATTCACCCATTCCCAGTTCCTGCCATCCTTTGGGAACATGGTTTTCTGAGCCTCCTTGCCCAGCACAGCTCCACCCAAAGCAAGAGGAGCACTCTTCCCCAAGAGCTTGTGGGACTGCAGATTTCCCAGGCCTCCTACATGCCCACAGTTCCTCTCTCGAGGACAAGAGTTGTCAGGATTCCCTTTCACATCACACGGGCCATGGCAAAGGGGCTATTTCTGAGCCGAGCTGCAGCAAGGCAAGGACTGATGGCCGTTGGCTGTGGAGTAACCAGGGATGTCTTCTTCAGCTTCAAGAGGCAGTGCCTGAAAGAGGACTCGCTGCAGTGTGTCCCACCCTCCAATGCCTCTAGGAGTGATGAAAGGTTCCCCTGTGCCCCCACCTAATTCCTCCTGGAAAGCAATGGTTTTCTCCTTCCACAGTCAGTGTGCAGATGGAAAGACCATATAAAGGGCACAGGCAGGGTTGCAGTAGTTGTTTAATGAGTCTAAAGAATGAGAATGAGTCTAAAGAATGTGATCATTCCAAGTGGAGGCCCCCAGCGTGGGGAGCAGAAGGAGCAGACAAGAATGTGTTCCCCATTTCCTGTGGCAGAGTTCCCACAGGGCATCTGTTGACCTGCCCATCAAAGGGAGACAGGCTAGCAGGTTCCTCCAGGCCGGTTTCTGAGGTCTTCACAACAAGGCTTTAAGGGAAGCACAAGACATCAAAGAAAAGATAGAAAAAGGGTGAGAGGAAGACCGGAAAGGTAAATATTGTCTGTGTTTTCAGAGACACCAGGTTGGCATCTTCACATCTGTACTTGCAGGGAGAGTCAGAGATGGTCAGCTGCTTTTAAAAAAAATGGCATGAAGTCTGATCCTCTGTTCAGCACCATGTTCTGAGTTCCAAGGGGTCCTTACGGGGAGCCGTTGTCAGCATGTTTAGCAGGGGGGGCATCTGCTGCCACAGTAGCGGCTGGAAATGCAGGAAAGGTCACAGCAGCCAGAGTTGATGGGCACTCCATCACAGCTGAGGATGCTGCCAACAGCAGCGGAGGTGGAGGATCCCACAACGGTGTTCTGTGGGAAGGAGCTGAGGATGGGGCCAGGCAGGGTGACCACCACGGGGGAGGGCTCAATGACGACGGTGGAGTTCTGGCACTGCCTGACACAGGGCTCATTGCAGCTGTTGGCCAGTGGGGTGGGGCCACAGGGCCGGCAGGGTTGGCACGGCTGGCACTGGTCGTAGCAGGACATGTCTTGGGTTCAGAGGTGCGCCTGCGAGACAACCAAGTGAGGAAGCAAAACAACGGGTTGTATGAGGAACAGCCTGTCACAGCACCATGAGAGAGAGAAAGAACATGCAGGGCTGGGAGACGGAGGCTGTGCCAAGAATGTGAGGACTTCTTGGCCTCATTCTGACAGGGCCCAAAAAAAGCCACCAGCTCCTACACAGCTACTGCCTGGACCCTGAGTCCAGAAGCCACCTCAGCAGAGTCCCAGCCTCCCTCCATGTCTAACCTTCTCCCTGCTTCCCCCTCCCATGACAAGCAGCCCCATGAGCTGGCAGAGAACAAAGCTGGTATCAGCTGAGAGGTCAGCTGAAGTGAGACCCCCTTTTAGAGACAGTGGAAAAGAAGGTTCTTCAGACTCACCTGACTCCCAAGGAGAAGGAGGCAAGAGAAGTGGATGAGAGAGTGAGGAGCTGGGCTGGCTTTTATCATGCACCTTAACTGCCCCAGGCTGCCAGAGGCATCCCTTGCAGAGGTGATTCTTTGCTGACAAGCTCATCTTGAATGCAAAACATCCCGAGCAATGCTATGAGCTATGTTTTGGCTTCCTGGATTGCTGTCTTTCCATTTCCTGCTTTATGCCAGGCACATTCCCCATTGGAGGCATCTTTTACATGACAGGATGAGAGCCCCAAGCATTTCCGGTGCAATACACGTTGGCGTGGGCAGACGACTCACCTCACATGCTGGAAGAGTCCAGGAAGGGTCACTCAAGACACACTAAACAGATGCTTTGACAACACACACACACACACACACACATACTCACACACTAATCTAGACCTCCAGGCATCTAGAGTGAAATGAGGAGACTCAAGACACCCAATGAGAGGCTGCCTACACTGTCCAGGGCACAGGACATGGACCTGACAGAGTCATCTTCTGCAAATCCTGTTTGAAAGAGTTCATTGTAGCTGAGGGAAGACTGATGTGCACTCAGGGAGAGCCAGAGATGCAGCTGAGGAGAGTGACATACCCAGCTTGATGCCATTCACCCACACAAAAGCCCTTTCCCTGCTACCCATCTGCGCCTGAGTACCAGGGACATGGATATGGGGTTTAGCCGTGGGATAGAGGTGTTTGTAGGCTCTGGTGGAAGAGCCTGTGGGTTCACTTCTGACCGTGTGATGAAGCAAGCCATGTGCAGGTGACCAGGTAGACAGGCCCTGCTGTGAGCTTATGCTAGCTGAGGAGTTCAGAGGCAACCATTGGTCATTTGCAGGATCGGTGTCTCCAGAAAGATGATTCATTCCATTTCCTGTGGACATCTGCTTAGGATGGGACAAGTCCCCTGTGTGAGCTGATGTCTCTCTACTGACTGTGGGAAGAGTCTGTTGGAGTGGGTCCAAAGAAAGGCTCCAAAATGATCCGAGGGTTGGAACACCTCTCCTGTGAAGAAAGGCTGAGAGAGGTGGGGTTGTTTAGCCTGGAGAGGAGGAGGCTCTGGGGAGACCTTCTTGTGGTTTTGCAATTTTTGAAGGTGGCTTATAAGAAAGAAGGAGAAAGATATTTTACCAGGACCTGTAGTGAAAGGCCAAGGGTCAATAGCTTAAAACTGAAAGAGGGTAGATTTAGATTGGACTAAGGAAGAAATTATTCTATGATGAGGGTGGTGAGAAACTATAAAAGATTGACTGGAGACGTTATGAAAGCCCCATCATTGGAGGTGTTCAAGGTGAGGTTTGGTGCAGGCTCTGAGCAATGTGATCTAGTGAGAGATGCTGCTGGCCATGACAAGGGATATTGAACTAGATGGTCTTTCAAGGTGCCTTCCCATGGGTGCAAATGCATACATGAGCAGAGCAAGAGGAACATGTACGTGAGCATGAACCTGCACACACACCGCTGAGAACTAGGGCAACCAATGCCAGCTCACAGCCTCTTGGGATGACTTCAGGCAAATCCTTCAGACCCCACAGTCAAGGCAATGAATCAGGCACCATCAGCTTTAGTGAGTTCAAGAGCTTGACGCTGGTTCAGTCAATTGTTTTCTCACTAGAAAAGAGAGAGAAAGCACAGTGGAGTCGAAGCTGCCATGACCTTTCCAGATATTGAGCTTCTCCATGTCCCAACTCTGTGCGTCAGGCATAACAAAAAATCTAGAGAACATCCATATTGCTGCAGCTACAAAGAATCTCCACATTACAATTGAAAAAAACTCCTCCAGCCTTAGATGGTCCCGGGTGTCCTAAGTGATCTCTTTAAGGGCGATGTTGGGGTGTGGGACTTGCCCCAGCACTGTAAAGGGTACAGTGCCTCAGTGGTGAGCCTGGGACAAGCCCGACTCCCCACAGGCTGCAAAAACTGAGGCTGGAGCACCAGAAATGACATGGACTGATCCCACAAATAAAGTCACTCAGCATCTTCAAAGCATTCCTTAAAATGCTATTTACTAGCACTAAGACTAGAAAGAGAGGACCATGTGGATAACCTTAAATCCCGCCAGAGACTGGGAACTCCAAGATGGGAACTCCAACAACACCTGCTGTTCTGTCCAGTGACCATTTGGAGGTCACTTCCCATGATGGTGAAGACACACGGGCCCTAGCAACAGACCACAGCAGTGAAATGGGAAGCATAGGTTGAGGCAGCTCTGGCCCTGCCTTCTGTACAGCAGTCACAGGATGGTTCTCGCTCTGCACCTGTAGGAAGTGAGTATGAAGATGAAGCAGTGGAGGGTCTCATCACCAATACTGAAGGTAATCACGGCCATGTGATTAATCATGGCCAATCACGGCCAGCACAAGCCATGTCCAGGGCAGCTTGTGAATCAGCTAAGAAGTGGAGGATGTGCTTGGGCCTGCAGGAAGCCAAATGGGAGGTGAGTATTGCATGCAGAGAAGGAGACAGGGAACTGGCCAGCCATGTGCCTGCCGCCAGCCAGATGCACACAGCCTTATGCACGATGGCCTCATAGTGCAGTGGGTTGCAGAGAGTCAAGCAGTGGCCGTAGGACATGAGATCGTAGAGGAAGCATTGAGCACTTCCCAGGAGCCAGAAGTATAGCTGGGCCATGCAGCTGTGGAAGGAGATGTGTATGTCCCCTGGCCTGAGAAGTCATCCAGCACCTTTGGAAGGAAGGCACCAGAGAAGAGAGACTGCAACTTTTGGTCTTCAGTCATTCTGAGCTACACTTCATCCACCATAATTCCCTCTCAGTGGAGGACATGGGTGGGAGGATTACCATCCTTGCACTTGTACAGTTTTTGCCAAGGCAACTGAATTTTCATGGTGGGAAATAAGATATGAGACTGTAGTGGCGGCCAAGAGGTAGTTCCACGGATCATAAGGGATGAGACGTACAGGCTAAAAAGTGCTCTGCTCCCAAGAAAGGCAGCCAATTCCTGAGTTGCACATTCTTTAGGGGGACCAATGAAGCAGTCAAGAGCTCTGCACCTGCCTTCAGCATTCATGGGAAGTGCTCCCAGTACCCTCATCCTTGCTGATCTTCCCGTTCTCCTGCACGGTCTCTATCACAGCAATTTGATCTCCTTCAGAAATCAACTGTCCCCACTTCCATGCTGACCACTCTCAGCTCCCACATGCTTAGCTCCAGTTTCGAGCCTTGATACCTTCAGCGGCATAGATAACTACCCTGCTGCTGCCTCCAGGCCATGGCCCCTAAATTAGGTGGTGAAGGGGAGAGGTCATGCCAAAGGCTGTTCCCTGCATGACCACTCCTGCTATTCTGCCAGCAAATCATCTTCCGGAGCCCCACACCCTTCACCCCACCACCCCAGAGCAGCTCCGTCCATAGCAAGAGGAACGCCCTTCCTCAAGAGCTCATGGGGCTGCTGAGTCCTCAGGACCTCCTGCCTTCTGGGCATTTGTGGGCAGAGATACCAGCAGGCCAAGGCCTGATGCTCACTGGCAGCAGAGCAGCCACAGATGTCTTCCTCAGCTCCAAGGGATGGTTCCCAAAAGAGGAGCCAATGTAGGGTGTTTGAACCGCTCATTTGTCTGTGACTGGAACAGGGTTTCCTTGTGCTCTCAACCCCTTCCACCCCTTCTCCTTTGGCAGGACGGGATGTGTCCACAGAGGGAAGGACCACATGGAGGCCAAGCTTGAATGCAACAGAACTTTAATGAGTCAAAAGAGGGAAAGAAAGTCATTCCAAGTGGGGGGTGCCAGTTCATGAAGCCCCAGGGGCATCTGTGAATCTGCTGTCCTCGGCTGTGGAGAAGTTCCTGCATCATGTCTCTCTACCCGCCCCACAGAGGATGAGGAAGACAGATGGTTCCCACCAGATTGGTCTTGGGGGAACCTTGCTGCTAAGGGGATGTGAAGCAAACAAGGAAAAGGGAGAGAAAGGCAAAGTCATTCAGCTACGCTGAAAGCAGCATTGAAAACATCAATCCTTTGCCCAGCACCATGTTGTGATTCCTCAGGGTGTCTCCTTGGGGTTTTCCCCACAGTCTTTAGCAGGGGAGGCACCTTCTGCCACTGTAGCGTCTGGAAATGCCAGAGAGGTCACAGCACCCAGAGTTGATGGGCACTCCATCACAGCTGAGGATGCTGCCAACAGCAGCAGAGGTGGAGGATCCCACAACGGTGTTCTGTGGGAAGGAGCTGAGGATGGGGCCAGGCAGGGTCACCACCACAGCAGGAGGCTCAATGACGACAGTGGAGTTCTGGCACTGCCTGACACAGGGCTCATTGCAGCTGTTGGCCAGCGGGGTGGGGCCACAGGGCCGGCAGGGCTGGCACTGGTCGTAGCAGGACATGTCTCAAGGGTGGAGGTGCACCTGGGAGAGAAGCAGGGAGGAAAGAAAGCACCAGAGTGGATGAGGAGCAGCCTGGTTAGCCCGTCAGAAAGGAGCCAAGGCCACTTCTGAGTGGGGAGCTGGTAGCTCGGCCAGGAGCCACATGGTATATATTGCACTACAAAGAGCAGCCTGGCCCAGGGAAGGCCTTTCCTTGGGTATAAATCAAAAGATCCTTCTGCCACATCCCAGCCTCTCGCTAAGCAGACCTTCTCCACTCTTCCCTCTATCATGACAAGAAGTTACAAAGCCCAGGACAGGACATAGCCAATATCAGCTGAGATGTCCATCAAGGAGAGATCTCATTCTGGAAGAGGTAAAGAGGCTCCAGACTCACCTGGTTCCCAAGGAGAAGGAGGCCAGAGAAGTGGATGAGAAAGCAGGGACTTGGGCTGGCTTTTATACCTGCCCTTCATTGCCGCAGCACCAGAGGCACCCTTTGCAGAGGTAACAATTTTTGCACACAGTCATCTTGAATGCAAACCATCACAGCTAATAATATGGGCTGTGCTTTGGTTTCCTGCACTGCTGCCTTTTCATTTCCAGAGCTGTGCCATGCCCATTCCCAAATGAAAGCTTCTTGTTAGTGCTGGAAGGAAAGACTCCAGGATTTCCAGGGCAGGAATGCAGCAGTGTGGGCAGAAGAGTCAGCTCAAGTGCTGGAGTGGTCCAGGGCAGGAAAGACACCTCAGCTTGGGTCACTCCGGTGGGGCTGTTTGAAGTGTTTTTCTCAGGAAGACAATTCAGCCATCCTCAGCTGGATGCGAATGGGCTCCCATGCATGAGGAGTCTTTCCCCCCCTTCTCTGCTCCCTCCAGTGGTCACTTGTTGTTGCCTCCCCAGGTATGTGCGTTGTGTTGCTAGGTTTTGAACCTGTCCTGACTACCATTGACCTCAGCAAAAAATTCTGGCTGCTTTGGAATGGTGCCCACTCCCTGGAGTCTGTGAGTACACAAACAATGGCATGGGCATGTCTGGGGCCTTGTGCTTCCCCAGGAAGTTCTAACTCTGTAACAACCCCATCTGTCCTTGGCAGACTCCACGCTCGCTTGTGTCCCTACTTGTCTTCTTGTCTTATGTGCACTTATGTGCAGCCGTGTTTCTGTGGATGAAAGTGGGAGCACAAATTTGTGGATGACTTGATGCTGTTGTGCATTAACGTGTGTGTGTGTGTATCCTTGTGCATTCCTCATCACAAGGGAATGTGCTGCTCATGGTGGGGACAGTCACAGGAGTGCCAAAGTGCAGCAGGTTCCCAAGGTCAGAAGGAGCCTTACCGCAGTGGAGTGGTGATGGCACCAGCCTGCTGAAGGTGTGTCCAGGGAAGAGGCACTGAAATGCAGCCCCTGCCTCCTGACGCCTCCTTCTCCTGCCCCTGCAGAGCTCACGCTCCACTCCTGCCCATTTCAGGCCCCAACAAGGTTGGTTTCACTCCAACCTTGATCCTTAGTTGAATTCAATGTGACAATACTGAGAGTGCCTCAGCATGGCTGGCAGTCCCCACTCCTTGCCACTCCAGGCCGGGACACAGCTGCTCTCCCCAGTGCTAGAGAGTTCAAAGGATGGGGACTGCATTCTGGGCAAAGTGAAAGGCTGAGGAATTCTGCCCACCATGTGCTGGCCATCCCTGTGTGGATCTGCTTCCAAAACACTGTGTACTGTGTCTGGGATGGGACACAGCCCTCCCTCATGCCCAAGCCAATGCCAAAAGTACTTGTGCTCTTCACGGCCCTAGTGCTGTGCCAGGCAGGGGCCAAGACCTTTTCCCAAACAGGTCCTGAATGAAAGAAACACAGAGTCTGATATCACTGCGCTGTGAGTGGAAGAACAGACTCTTAGGATTTCACAGGAGGAGCCAAAGAACTGATGACAGCTTTGATGTTCATGCTCAGAATGTTCATGTCCCCTACTGCAATCTCTCAGACTGAGCACCCAGCAACTGTCCCTGGGAGGGAAGGGACATTGGATCCAAGGCCACACTGCCCCAAAGCCCACTGCTGTCCTGCAGGGGTTTCCAGAGACACCCTCATTCAAACAAGGGCTATGCACAGTACAGAAAGTTCCTGAGCCCATATCCCTGCCTGAAGGTTTGTCTGCCTGGACTCACATCCAGCTTGGAGATAAGGCAGCTGAGGGCTCCTCCACTTCCCTGTAGTGACCCCATAGAGATGAGTGCCAGGGAGCTCTTCCGAGGGAGCTCAGCCAGGGCTGGTTTCCCTCTCCATGGAGGTGCTTCCCAGCTGAGGAGCTGATGGCCAAGCTCATTGCTTTCTCAGGAGGTAACAGTCACTGTGGAGAAGGGAAAGGCAGGACATGAATGTACATAGAGTTTAGCAAGACCTTTGACAGCCTCTCTCCTACTTCCTTCAGAGCCAAATTGGGGATAAATGGGTTGGAGAATGATAAGGTGAGAAGAAAATTGGCTGGAGTGTTATGCAGAAAGAATTGTGAGCAGTGGTGCAAAGCCCAGCTGGCAGTCAGGTACTAGTGGGGTCTCTCAGGGATCAGCAGTAGGACCAACACTCTTTCTTGATTTCCTGAGCAACATGAGAGGTGGGAAGGAGAGCACTCCCACCAAGGCTTTGGGAAACACCAACAAGGGGGAAACAGGCACTACACTGAGCTGTGTATAGGTAAAGTGTTCTGAACAGCTTGAAGAACCACTTGCTCAGAGGAGACGGAGAAGACAGGCCTTGCCTCTGGAAGTGCCTAATGACAGGAGTAGAGGCAATGGACATCAGCTGGAACTGCTGGAGAGGAGAGGAGAGGAGAGGAGAGGAGAGGAGAGGAGAGGAGAGGAGAGGAGAGGAGAGGAGAGGAGAGGAGAGGAGAGGAGAGGAGAGGAGAGGAGAGGGCACATCCCGAGCAGAGAAGCGGGGGGCAGCATGGCGCCGGGCTGGTGGGGCTGGCCGCGCTGCTGCTGGGTGCCTGGGGCTGGCGGCGGTGGATGGGGCCGGGGCTGTGCCCCGCGTGTTCCCCGGGGAGCTCAGCGTCAACTCTTCCCTCTCCTCCTTCAGCCACTCTTTCCCGCTCCTGTCTCTCTGCCATGTTTTGTGCCCCTTCCCAACCCTCCAAGTCCCCTCTTCTCCCTCTTTCTTCACCACCCCTATCAGTACGAGCCTCCTGGCACGTATGCCTAATTTTCACGTACCCTTTCCTTCCCCTGTGCATTCTGCAGTTCTTACTGCTCTCAATATAGCCCTCTCTCCTTACCTGTAAAACCTCTGCTCCCTCTCTGCCCTTTGTCCACCCACCCACCCATATTCTGATCCATCTCTCCATGTGTCTACCATCTCTTCCTAGTCCCCGAGACCCCTCTCCCATCTTTCCCTCTGCTTCCTTCATATCCATAACCACAAATTATCTTTTCTGCACTGTGTCATTATTCCATATATCCTCCGATCCCCCTGTGCTTTCAGCATTTATTCTTCTTCTCAATTCAACCCTTCATCCTTCACTGTAACACATTCAACTCTCCTGTCTCCTCTTCTTCTCCCCACCCATGCATCCACCCATCCATGCCTCCACCTGGCTTTCATTCGATCTCTGTATGCATCTATTACAGAGTCCCTTGCGGACTTGTCCCATTGCTCCACAAACCCACACAAGGATCACTCTTGATGACCACATGGTCCCCATTTGTTCCAGTCCAGCTCTATCCACATGCCACTCTTTCTGACGATTTCTCTGGCATAAGAGCCATCAGACCTGGGTGCTCTTTAGTGATCTTTTCCTTTTCATATCCTTTCTCTGTAGTGGCTGCGGGCAGAGCCCAGGTGCTGCAGGAGCCGTCGGCAGAGACCAGCAAGGGCACCACCATCAGCATCAACTGCTCACACCCCAACATTAAGGGAAACATGAACGTTCAGTGGTATCATCAGCTTCAAGACCAGGCACTGTGTCACATTGTGACAAGTGTCACCGGAGATAAACCAGTGTGGGACCTGCCGGAGCGGCTGTGGGTGTCGGCAGAGCGCCGCTCCAGCGCCCTGTGGCTCGCCCGGCCCCGGCGCGGGGACGCGGCGGTGTATTACTGCGCCCTGGGAGACACGGGGAGAGGAGCCGGGGCTGCGGCCGGGCAGGAACTGGCGTGGGCAGGGCCGGGCGTGTGTGTCGGGGCTGCAGGGACAGCCCCGGGCGGGCCCGCCACAGGGCGCTGCCGCTCCCAGCCAGGAGCAGCGCCTTTCTGCTCCGCACAGGGCGGTGGGCAGCAGGAATCCTCCTGCCCACGGGCAGCCGCACAGCCCTCGCTCCTGCCGCACGGACTGCCCACTGCTGACATGGAACATACAGGGCCTCTTCTCGGCCTTTTGACTTTCCCCACGAGGATGCCGAGGGAATCCTGAGCAGGTGCTTTCCTCTGCTCTGCAACCATGGGGACTCCAGGGCAGAGTTACCAATGCCAAACCTGCCTTAGAAAAGGACAACCAGAAAGGGTTTCACAGTTCATTCCCCTGTAAAAGCTCAGATATACAATGGAAAACTGAGTCCTCCAGCTACAGAATTTCATACTCCTGCCCAAATGTTCCTGCTAGCCTTACACAGTCATTGCATGGGGTCAAGAGTTGAAGCTCCCCAGCAGCAGGAGAAGGGCATGTCGAGGTCAGAGGCACCTTCAAACGCTCCCCACAGGGGCTCAGTGGTGAGACCACGAGGTTCTTTGACAGGATTCAGCACATTTGCAGTTGGTGCCCAGGAGACAGGGCAAACTGCTTGGCCTGGACACACTGAGCACAGCCTCAAGGCATGCCAGGTTCCTCCTGGAGGAGTGAGTCAGAACGGGATTTACTGAGTTGCCCTAAGGGGCTGGAGGGCTGAGGGGAGTGAGAGCTGGCAGGAGGCCTCTAGCCTCCAGCCAGTCCCCGGGGAACCCTGTGTGGCTCGAGCAGCTGACAGAGGTGGACAAACCCATGGGCAGAGGCTTCTGAGTCACACAGGGAAGGATCAGCCCTGCTCTCTGTCCCAACTGGACTTGATAACTGTGTTCCCAGGGATCTCCTGGCAGGTGACAAACAAGGCAGAGCAACAGGCATGGCCAGGCCAGCACATGCATCTGATACATGGTCACATGGGATTGGCCCCTCTTATTGCTGTCTCTGTCTTCCTGTGCTTGCTCCTGGCCAAATTGCCTTGATCCTTCCCTTTCCCTGTCTCTGCTGCTTCTCCGAAATATCCCATGTCTTCCACAAACTAGAAAAAAACTTTTCCACTTCACAGAATCATAGAATGTGTTGGGTTGGAAGGGATCTTTGAAGGTCATCTAGTCCAACCCCCCTGCAGGAAGCGGGGACATCTTCAACTAGATCAGGTTGCTCAGAGCCTCATCAAGCCTGGCCTTGAATGTCTCCAGGGATGGGGCCTCCACCACTGCTCTGGGCAACCAGTTCCAGTGTCTCACCACCCTCATTGTAAAGAACTTCTTCCTCATGTCAAATCTAAACCTACCCTGCTCTAGCTTAAAACCATTGCCCTTTGTCCTATTGCTACATGCCCTTGCAAAGAGTCTCTCCCCAGCTTTCTTGTAGGCCCCCTTCAGGTACTGGAAGGCCGCTATAAGGTCTCCCCGGAGCCTTCTCTTCTCCAGGCTGAAAAACCCCAAATCTCTCAACCTGTCTTCATAGGAGACGTGCTCCAGCCATCGGATCATCTTTGTGTCCCTCCTCTGGATCTGCTCCCACAGGTCCATGTCCTTCTTGTGCTGAGGGTTCCAGAGCTGGAAGTGGAATCCCATAAGGTGTTTGATCCCCCTGAAGGTGGAAACATCCCTGAGTTTATAAGATGATCCTCTCTTCTCACCCTTCTGGAGGGTGTCGTCTTCAGGCAAAGGGGCAGACCGTTATACCTGAAGGGATGGGCAGTAGATGTCTGTGAAGCAGAGGGCTGTGCTGGATGTCCTCCAGCCAGAGAGAGGTGTTTTGTCTGACTCTGGGTGGGATGGTTACAGCAGGTGCTGTTCCCAGAGACATTTCCCTTGAAGGGCTTCATCCATGGCCTAGGGAGAAGGGAGAGAATACTCCTGTAGCAAAAGAGACACAGATACTGTTCCTGGGTGTGTCTTGTCTGTTCCTGGTTCTACCTCTTTTCAGACACTACGGAGGAACAGGGACCACATGAGTGGCTACAAATGGGTCTTTCTTCAGGTGGTTGCAGGCCCCTGTCTCCAGCTGGGCACTGCATGGCAGGAGCAGGTCACCATGGACCCTGCTCCCATGCTGGGGCTGGTTGGGCTGGTTGTGACCTCCAGGAGGAGCAAAAAGCAGGAAAACAACCTGCAGCCTCCTAGACTAGAACTGGCCTTCTTCAGCGTTCAAAAGAGAAGCTTAAGAGAGACCTGTTCCTAAGACATGACTGGAGCATGAAAAGCCAGATGGAGCCAGACACTTCTTGAGCACAGTGACAGAGCGAAAGGCAATGGACATGATCTGGAACAGGGGAAATTCCTACTGAAAATTTGGAATTGTGGAGTTTTTTGATGATGAAGGCGCAGCATGGCTGTAGATAGATCCCACTAGGAATGGGTGTCTGCCTCCAGAGTCTTGACTAAAATACCATGAGCTGGAGATAGTACCAGAAGGTAAAAGGGGATAGAATGTGTGATGTTATGCCCCTTCAAATGCTGGGAACCCTGAGTTATGGAGCCTGAGGTGGAGATCGAGTTGGGACTTAGCGCATAGTGCAAATCCTGCCCATGCTGAGATTCATCTTAGGCATTGTCATCTCTGGAGTTTTCATGGCATTTCCTTAGAAATAAACCGCTCCCAATTTCTACTGTTCAGCAAAAGGGCATTTATATGAAAGCACAGTGCTTCACTCCTAGATCAAGACAAGGACGTGTTTGTGGCAGCGTTGCCAAGTTTGCCAAGTGATATATACAGCTCAGCACAGCACAGGTCTGGGCCTACTCAGCTCAGGTTAACTTAACGACAATGAGCAGTTAGTTCTTTCTGCCATGAGTGGTGCATGGGATCACTCTGGACTTCCTGTGGCATGGGGTGGGAGTAGGGGTCCCCACCTGCAGTACCCCCACCCCTTCACATGCCCTTTCAGCTGTGGATGCGGGGCTGCCCTATCCCCATCCCTCGCAGTGCAGCACTCCAATGGGTGCCCTATGTGCTCCCTGGGAGCGGGGGTGACCCATTCATCCCTCATTCTGTTCCCTCCTGGTCCCTTACACTTTACCCTAGTGTAGGAGTCTGTTGTCCTTGATATCTCTGGGTTTGTTGCATCTACACAGCAGTTCTGGAGCCAGGTTCCTTGCTCATACTGTGGGTTGTCCTACCAGAACTGGACACAGCCAGAAGCCCCGGGCTGCTGGATGGTTCCTGTCCTAACTGGGGAGGACTCCACTGTGAGCTCGCTGGAACAGAGCGAGTCCCTTTCCACCACTGGGACCCCCAGATTCCCCAGGAACTCTTCATGGGGAAATGCTGAGAATGCCACTGGCTGAGGGAGCCACAGGTGTTGCTGTTGGAGGAGGGAGAAACCCAGAACCTTTGCTCCCCCAACAGCGTTGTTTCCAGCAGCTCTGTTATCTCGGGTCTGGGAGGGGGTTTTCTGACTCTCTCTCACTCCACAAACAGGTGGGTTGGTCTCAACATGCAAGTCAGATCTCTCATCCTCATGGCCTTCCTGGGGCAACTGCTGGGTAAGTCCTGGCTTTCTATAAATGCATCCTTCTTCTCCCAAGGCTTGCCAGGTTGATCAGGATCATGCAGAGAACTACTCCTTAACTAGAGGAAAATGCTGGGAAATATTGACTCACATTTTTGGATTTCAACCTGTTCTCTCAAGATCCTCTTTCTTTTGGATATGAAAAGAAAGAAGAGAGATACCTGCTTTTCTCTCACCTTCATGCCTTTCTCTCTGACTTTCGCTCCTGATCCGCATGCTGTCACCACAGGAGATCTCAGCTCTCATTTTTGCATGAGAGCACTCTCACATTTTCCCTTTCCAATGCAAATTGGCAGAACTTGTCAACACTGCCTGGAGGACATTTATGCTCTCATCCCACTGGCATTACCAGGGCGTCCCATTATGCCTCCTGGCTGGCACATGCCTGACATGCCTTCCAGTTTTCTCCTGTCTGTTTACACAGCCAGGGATCTCTCTTTCTACCATTCATCTCAGCATTGCCGCTCATCAGGGAGCTAGGAACTCTTGGAGATGACAGGCATAGTGAAACAGGATGAATCTTTTTGCCATAGCTCCATAGATGCCTCAACATGCTGGTCCCAGCACACAAAGGTTAGGCTGTTCCCTGGTTCTCTGGGCACTAGGAGCAGGGAGGAGGAACAGGACTTGGGAGGAGGAGCAGGGACACTGCACAGCTCTTCTCAAGCTCCACACTGGGCTCAGAGCTCCGAGCTGCTGCCCAAAACTCCTCTCCACCTGGATGTCCCCAGAACTCAGGATTTTCCTACAGGACAAGGGAGAGGCAGCCTTCTCTGCCTGGGTTTTGCTTCCACTCCTGGTTTGTTTCCCAGAGCCCTTCCCTGCTGAGCTGCTGACCTTCGCTTTCTTCCAGGCACCATGGGCCAGGTCACTGTCACCCAGCAAGAAGGACAAGTCACAGTGAAGCAGGGAGACAACTTTCAAATAACATGAACCTACCAGACTTCCAGCTATTATGGCTTGGTCTGGTACCAGCAGAGGAAAGGCCAAGGTCCCCAGCTGGTCTGTTATCAGGCAACTGCTGGCCGCAAGCCCAGTGGCCGTCTCACCACCGTGCTGAACACCACCGAGAAATACAGCCTCCTCCAGCTGGAGGAAGTCGGGCTCTTTGACAGTGCCTTGTACCTCTGTGCAGTGCGTGACACGCTGGTGCAGGGAGCTTCCTTGGCTGTGCAAGAGCCCAGGGGATGGAGGAGATGTGTCTGTGCAAGGCTGAGGGTGAGGGAAGGGGCCGTCAGGTGTGCGCTGGCAGTGCTGCTTCCCCTGTACACCCAGGGGTCTGCAGGACAAGATCCTGTGATGGAACATTTTCTTTCCATTCCACACATCAATTTATGCAACCATGGCCTTAAATATTCCCATACCACACTACATGAAGGCACAGTCTTCTTATTGCCAATGCTTTGGAAGTTCTGCTGTCTGATTAAACAGCACACACTTGAACCATTGCATTTATATATTAGCCATTTGTTTATCTTCACCGCTATTAATAACTGCAGGCACATCCATCCTCCACGACACCCACTGGGTTTGTCTTGTCTCAAGATGGAGACACCTTAAAGCTGGTTCCATTTTGTTATTTCCCTCTTGAACATTGGCCATGGCGGTTGATGTAAAGAGATGCTGTGCCTTTTCTTCTCCTAGGCAGATCCCAGCATGGGGCATCCATGGGTCTTCATTCCCCTGTTCTCGCTGGGGGCGTTAAACATTCTAGTGGGAGCTGGTCAGTTCCTCCTGCTCATCTGCTGTGATGAACTGGCACTTTTGGTAGCAAGTGTCCTGCATCTGCTCAGTCACAAATGAGTGCCTAAGCACTGCTCTCTTCCCCCAGACGGATTTTCTTTCCTTTTTGTCCCTGTGCATAGAGGTGGCTCCTCAAGGGAAACATCTCCATGAACAGCAGCTGCTGCTGAAGAGGCTCCCCACACAGGGACAGGCATTGTCCCTCACTCTGCTGGGTTGAGGGAGACACTCAGCACAGCCCTCTGCTTTACAGACAGTCCCTCTCCAAGCTTCACATAGTCACACGTGTGACCTCTAAATGCCTTTGCTTGCCAGGGTCCTGTCCCCTGGGCAAGCACATGGTCTACCCTAGTACAACAGCACAGTCCAGGGAAAGGCTGCATTGCTGTTGACAACAGGAACATTGGGTGCCCCTGACGTGTAACTGTCATCATCCCCTTGGGAGCTGCAGGCTCCAGTCCCTGAGAGGGAGATGCCAGGCTACAGTGACTTGGGCCCACAGCAGGAGCCTTTAAGGTTTTACATTTCAGGTGCAATTGGGTAGGCTAGAGTGAGAAAGCAAGAGCAGGAAATAGGAATGAAGATGACCCCAGTCCGGGTCAGGCAGTGCGCACACCATGGGTTCAGGTGCTCATGGATGACTTTCACCACCTCATTGTCTGCTGCAGGAGGAAAATGGCTGGGCACAAGCAAACCAGGACATGTGTGGGCTGTATGGAAGACACATTTTTGATGCAGGCAATCCATGAACACATTAGGACAGAGGCTCTCTGTGATCTGCTACTCACAAATGAGGAAGAACTGTTGGATGATGGAAAGTTCAAGATCAGCCTTGCCTGCAGTGACCAGGAGACTGTGGAATTTAAGCTCCTCAGAGAACTGACCAAGACAAACAAGACGACTACTGCAATGGACTTCAGAAGAGCGCATCTTGTAGTGGTAAGGAACTGACCGGCTTGGCACAATGCCCTGGGAAACTTCCCCAAGGCAGGGAGGTCCCAGAGGAGCTGGCTAACCTTCAAGGAGAGCCTCCTCAGAGCACAAGGATGGTCCTCTGCAAAATGGATTTAAAAGCACAGCTGGAGTGGAAAATTGCAAGAGATGTGAAGGGAATCAAGAAAGGTATTTCTGGGCCTATTGGCAGCAACAGGATGGCTAAGTAGATTTGGGCTCATTACTTGGTAAGGAAGTGGATCTGGAGACAAGTGACATGTACTCGATGTCTCTTTCTCCTCAGCTTTTACTGGTATGGCTTCTTCTCAGGGCTACCATATCCCTCACCCTCCCCACAGACTCTATGGGAATGAAGCAGCACCCACAGTAGAAGAATAAGGAATTAAGGAGCTCGTACTACCATTTGGACATACACAAGTTCATGGGATCACTTGGGATGCATCCAAGGGCATTCAAGGAGCTGACTGGACAGTATCTACCCAGACCCTGGAAGGAAGATGGAGACAATATTCTCAGGAACCTTCTCTAAGTGCATGAAAGGCAAGAAGGGGATTTGGAGCAGCTGACATGGTTTTACTGAGGACAAATGATGCCTCACCAACCTCATTGCTTTCCATGAGGAGTTGACAGGCACTGTGGGAAGGGGAGGGGCACTGCCTGGGGTGTGCCGTGACTTTAGCAAGACCTTTGACATAGCCTCATGGGTGCACACACATGCACACCCATAGGCAGACGAAGCTATGCACACTCACAGGCATGGACACGCACAAATATGTGTGCCGTTGGGGAATTTTTATTGTACCATTTGAGGCAAGTTAAACACTTGCCTATGCTTAGAGTTAAAAAAAAAAAAAAAACCAAAAACGAAAAAAAAAACCCCAACAAACGACCACCAAATGATCAATCTATTGGCCAGAGTCCTATCACCATAAGCAGTTCTACAAGGAATCTGCAAAGATGAGTCAGAAGCCAATTCCTTATATACACTGGCAGAAGCACAGGTGCCAACTGTCATAAGTGATCTCCCTAAGGGTGCCGTGGGGGTGTGGGACCAGTCCCAGCTCTGTAAAGTCACTGGTGCCTCAGTGATCAGTATTCACAGGGCAGCAGAGTGTGGCACACCTGGGACAAGCCAGACTCCCCACAGGCTGCAAACACTGAGGCTGGAACATCTGAAATTATAATAACTGATCCCAGTAAGAAAGGCACTCTGCCTCTTCAAAGCATTCCTTAAAAATGTCATTTATTAGTGCCAGGACTAGAAAGAAAGAGATGATCATATAGGTAACCTTACATCCCTCGAGACGCTGGGAACACTGAGCAGGTCCCATTCACAGAAGCGTTGCTCCATTTTGGTCCGTTGAGTTTTAGAGCATTTTCTTCAAAGGAAACAGTTCCATTCATCATTTCAACTGTCAAACGCCACAACTCTGCCAGTTGTTTATTGCATGTGAAAAACTACGAGCAGCTTTCCCATCCTTGTTTCTTAGGGTGGAAACCAAGGGGTTGAGCAGGGGAGTAAGAATGATGCAAAGAAGAGCCACTGCTCTGCCTAGCGACCCTTTGGAGGGGGCTCCCATGTACGTGGAGACACACGTGCCATAGAAACTGGCCACAGCAGTGAAATGGGAAGCACGGGTTGAGTCAGCTCAGTGCCTGCCTTCTGCACAGCAAAGCCACAGGATGATTCTTGCTCTGCACCTGTAGAGAAGTGAGGATGAAGTGGAAGCAGCAGAGGGTGACCTCACCAATACTGAATGTGATGACATCCTTGTTGGCAGAAGTGCCAGCACAAGCCATGTCCAGGAGGAGGGGTGGCAGATGACTGAACTGGTGCATGTGCCTGGGTGCGCAGTAAACCAAGTGGGACGTGATCTTCTCATTCCCCTGCATGCTCTTTATGAGAGCAATTTGATCTCCCTCAGAAATACACCGTTTCACTGTCCTCATTTCTGTGCTGACTGCCCACAGTTCCCACAGGTTTAGCTCCAGTTTCCAGCCTCAATTCATTCAGCAGAATGAGTGACTTTTCCCCGCTGATGCCTCCAGGCCATGGCCCGAGATTTGGTGATGGAGGAAAGAGGTCACCCCAAAGCCTGTTCCCTGCATTACCACTCCTGCTATTCTGCAGAGCCAATCATCTTCTGGAACTCCACACCCACTACCCAACCACCCCAGCACAGCTCCGGCCATAGCAAGAGGAACACCCTTCCTCAAAAGCTCATAGGGCTGCTGCCCCCTCAGGGCCTCCTGCCTTTCTGGGCATCCATGAGCAGAGGCAGAGCAGGGCAACGCCTGATGCTCATTGGCAGCAGAGCAGCCCGGGATGCCTTCCTCAGCTCCAAGGGATGGTTCCCAAAAGAGAAGCCCCTGCAAGCCATCCCAACCTCCCACTCCTCTGAGAATGGAGACGGGTCTCCTTGTGCTCTCAATCCCTTCCATCCCTTCTCCCTTGAAAGCCAGGCAGTGTCCCTAGAGGGAAGGACCACGTGGATGCCAGGCTTGAATGCAACAGAACTTTAATGATTCAAAAGAGGGAAACAAAGTCATTCCACATGGAGGCCACCAATGCGTGGGGCCCCAAGGGCAGCTGTGAGTCTGCTGTCCTTGGCTATGGAGAAGTTCCCACATCATGTCTGTCATCCTGGCCCACAGAAGGAGATGAGACAGACAGTCCCTACCAGGCTGGCATTAGGGGGACAAGGGGATCCAAAGCAAACAAGGAAAAGGGAGAGAAAGGCAAAGCCATTCCGCTGTGTTGAAAACAACACTCAAAAGATCAATCCGCTGCCCAGCACCGTGTTCTGAGTTCCTCAGGGAGCCTCTTCTTGGGGCTTTCCTATAATCTTTATCAGAGGAGGGACCTTCTTCCACAGTAGCGGCTGGAAATACCAGAGAGGTCACAGCACCCAGAGGTGATGGGCACTCCATCACAGCTGAGGATGCTGCCAACAGCAGCGGAGGTGGAGGATCCCACAACGGTGTTCTGTGGGAAGGAGCTGAGGATGGGGCCAGGCAGGGTCACCACCACAGGAGAGGGCTCGATGACGACGGTGGAGTTCTGGCACTGCCTGACACAGGGCTCATTGCAGCTGTTGGCCAGAGGTGTTGGGCCACAGGGCCGGCAGGGCAGGCACTGGTTGTAGCAGGACATGTCTCTAAGGGTAGAGGTGCACCTGACAGAGAAGCAGGGAGGAAAGAGAGCACAAGGGTGGGTGAGAAGCAGCCTGGTTACCCTGTCACAAAGGATCTAAGGCCACTAATGAGTGGAGAGATGGAAGCTGTGTTAAGGAGACACATTGTTATCAATGGTCTACAAATTGGAGCCTGGCCCATGGAGGGTCTCGTAATTTGTAAACCAGGGCCACCACAGCTACATCCCAGCTACTCTCTTTGCAGAACTTCCCCACACTTCCCTCTAGCATGACAGGGAGCTCCAGGACACAGAAAAGAAGAGAGGCAATACCAGCTGAGAGGTCCATCGAGGAGACATATCACTTTGGAAGAGGAGGAGAAGGAGCTTCAGACTCACCTGGTTCCCAAGGAGAAGGAGGCCAGAGAAGTGGATGAGAGAGCAGGGACTTGGGCTGGCTTTTATACCTGCCCTTCATTGCCGCAGCACCAGAGGCATCCTTTGCGGAGGTAACAATTTTTGCACAAGCCCATCTTGAATGCAAACCATCACAGCTAATGATATGGGCTGTGCTTTGGTCTCCTGCACTGCTGCCTTTTAATTTCCAGAGTTGTACCATACCCATTCCTCAATCAAAGTTTCCTGTGATCACTGGGATGAAAGGCCCCAGGATTTCCAGGGCAGGAACGCAGCAGTGTAGGCAGAAGACTCAGTTCAAGTGCTGAGTGGGTCCAGAGGAGGCAAGTGACACCAGCCTGGGTCACTTCAGTGGAGCTGTTTGGTGTCGTTCTCTGGAAGAAGCTCCAGCCGTCCTCCGCTGGCAGCCCAAGTGCTCCCACACATGAGGAAGTGACACTTCCATCTCTTTCGTTCCCTCCTCAGCTCACCCCGGTGGTCACTTGTTGTTGCCTCCCCAGGTGTGTGCGTTGTGCTGTTAGGTTTTTGACCCCATCCTGCCTAACACTGTCTTCAGGAAAAAACTGTGGCCTGTTTTGACTCGTCCCCACTCTGTGCAGTCTGTGAGTACACAAGTAAAGACATAGGAATGCCTGGGGCCTTGTCCTTTCCCAAATGCTCTAACCCTGCCACAGTTGTCCCCAGGTGTTGTCAGCAGGATCCACACCTGGGTGTGTTCCTGCATCTGTTCTTCTCATCTGTGCTTTACGAGCAGCTGTGTTAGCGTGGATGAATGTGGAATCACAAATTAGTGTATAATTTCAAGGTGGCCTGCATGAGACCGTGTGTGCATGTGTGTCCTTGTGTGTCCCTCCTCAAGAAGCAATATGCTGCTCATGACAGGGACATTCTCTGTTGCTCTCTCCATGAGCACCAGAGAGCAGCAGATTCCCAGATTCAGAAGGCACCTGAGTGCAGCTGAGTGGTGATGGCACCAGCCTGCTGGAGATGTGTCCAGGGAAGAGGCACTGAAATGCAGCCCCTGCCTCCTGACACCTCCTTCTCCTGCCCCTCCAAAGCTTCTGCCAATTTCAGGCCACAAGAACAGTTTCCCTCCTGTTTGACTCCTTAGTTTAATTCATATTAGCAATATTGGGAGCTCCTCAGCAGGGTTGGCAGTCCCCGCTCCCTGCCTCTCCAGGCCAGGACACAGTTCCTTTCCCCAGTATTAGAGAGTTCAAAAGGATGGGGATTGCTTTCTGGGCAAGGAGAAAGGATGAGGGATCTTGTCCACCATGTGCTGGCCATCCCTGAGTGGATCTGCTTCCAAAGCACTGTTAACTGTGTCTGGGATGGGACATAGCCCTCTCTCATGCCCAAGCCAATGCCAAACGTACTTGTGCTCTTCACAGGCGTGGTGCTGTGCCCGGCAGGGGCTGAGACCTTTTCCCAAACAGGTCCTGAATGAAAGGAACACAGAGTCTGATATCACTGCGCTGTGATTGGAAGAACAGACTCTGTGGATTTCATAGGAGAAGCCAAAGAACTGATGACAGCTTTGATGTTCATGCCCATAATGAACACTAGTGTCGGTGGTGTCTGGGGTGGGACACGGTCCTCTCTCATGTCCATGTCAATATCAAATGGGCTTGTTCAGCACATTGACCTGATGCCATGTCAGGCAGGGGCTGAGACCTTGGATCAAACAGGTCCTGAATGAAAGGAACATGAAGCCTGACATTGCTGTGCTGTGAGTGGAAGGACAGACCCTGTGGCTTACACAAGGAAAGCCAAAGAGCTGACAACTGCTTTGGTCTTACAGCCTACAAGGACCTTCATGTCCCACACTGGAATCTCAGTCTGAGTGCCCAGCAACTGCCGCAGGAGGGTACAGACATTAGATTTGAGGCCACATCCACCAAAGCCTAGTGCTGTCCCACAGGGGTTTCCAAAAGGGACCCTCTTTCCGACACGGGGTGTCAAGGGTGTATGGAGTTCCTGAGCCCATCTCCCCTCCTGAATGTTTGTCTTCCTGGACTCAGGCCCAACCAGGAGACAGTGCAGCCAAGGCTTCCCCCTTCCCTTTCATGTACTTTGGTGAGCTCATCGCCAGGGAGCTCTGCTGGGACAGCTCAGCCAGGGATGACTTCCCTCTCTGTGGAGCTGCTTCTGAGTCGAGACTCTAGTGTAGTTGAGGGCAAAGCTCATTGCTTTCTCAGGAGGTGATGGGCACTGTGGACAAGAAAAGGCAGTGGAGATGAGTATCTAGAGTATAGCAGGACCTCTGACAGCCTCTCCTGTCCTTTTTATGACCTAACTGGAGGTAATTGGGCTCAATAAGAGGATGGTAAGGTAAGAGTGGAATGTCGGTCAGAAAGAGTTGTGAGCAGTGGTGCAAAGCCCAGCTGGCAGACACGACCTGTGGGGTCCCACAGGGATCAGCAGTAGCACCAACACTTCCTAATGTTTTCATGTACAGTAGTGGGAAGGTCAGCACTTCCTGCAAGTTTGGGGATGACGCCCAAGTACAGGGAAGAGGCAGGACACTGATCTCTGTAAGCCAAATTGTTCCCAGCAGGTCCATGAAGTACCTGTTTCAAGGAAACCGAGAAGGTGGCCTAGACTCTGGAAGCACCCAATGGCAGGAGTAGAGGCAATGGACAGCAGCTGGCGCATGTCGAGCTCAAATTCAGTAATGGGCTAAAAGAATTGAGGACAGGAATAGATTTCCCTGGGGGTTTCTGCAATCTCCATCCTGGAGTGGCCTGATATAATGGGAATCAATAATGGGAACTGTTCAATGCAGGTGTTGGTCTAGATGACCTCTGAAGATCTCTTCTCACCTACATTCTGACACTGGGATTCCCCACCACCCCTGCCCTCCCTGACCCCTGCCCACCCATGGAGGACAGGGAGAGTCCATTTCCCAGTTGGGCAAAGTGCTCCCCGTGCCGGGGAGAGCCCCTGAGCGCTCTGAGCCCAGGTGAGCCCCCGAGCGGCGCCGGCACAGAGCTGAGCTCCGGGGCGGAGCTGGCGGCGGCGGAGAGGAGAGGAGGCGGTGGAGAGGAGGCGGAGCGGCCGGAGCAGAGAGCCGGGGCTGGCGGGGGGCAGCGAGGTGTGGGCGGCGGAGCGGCGGGATGCGGCGGTGCCGGGGCGCAGGGCTGTCGGGGCTGGCCGCGCTGCTGCTGGGTGCGTGGGGCTGGCGGTAGTGGATGGGTCCAGGGCTGTGCCCGGCGTGTTCCCCGGGGTGCCCAGCGCCAACTCTTCCCTCTCCTTCTTCAGCCTCTCTTTCCCACTCCTGGCTCTCTGCCATCTTTTATGCCTCCGAGCCTCCTCTTGCTATTTTCCCGATGTCCTCACCGTTTCGATCGGTAGACCTGCTTTGCATTCACCTTTGCATGTCTATTTTTGCATGCACCCTCTCCTTCCCCTGTGCATTCTGCAGTTCTTATTGCCCTGAAGATTGTCGTCTATCCTTTGCTGTAACACACACTTCCCCTCCTGGTCCTCTCTCACCATCCATCCACCCACCCACCCACCTGACTTTTATCTAATCTCCGCATGCATAAATTTCAACTTCACTCCCTGCCTTCTCTCATGCTTTCAGACACCCACACCCGGGTCACTCTCCATTTGTGTTGATAGGCCCATACTGCCATCTCTTCCTGTCCTGTGTCCCTGCCACTGTTCCTGACAATTCCTCTGCTAGAAGAGCCATCACAGCTGGACCACCTTTAACAGCTGTCGTCCTTTCCTTCTCCTTTCTCAGCAGCAGCTGCAGGAGGAGCCCAGGTACAGCAGCAGCAGACGGTAGAGACCCCCGAGGGCACTGGCATCAACATAAATTGCTCGCACCCCAATATAAACTCTTACGACTTCAAACACTGGTACACTCAGCTGCCAGGACGAGGCCCTGCATTGCTCATGCGCACACTTGAAGATTCGAAAGAGCTGCGGGACCCGCCGGGGCGGCTGTGGGTGTCGGCAGAGCGCCGCTCCAGCGCCCTGTGGCTCGCCCGGCCCCGGCGCGGGGGCCGCGCTCGCGTATTACTGCGCCCTGGGAGACACGGGGAGAGGAGCCGGGGCTGCGGCCGGGCAGGAACCGGCGCAGGCGGGGCCGGGTGTGTGTGTCGGGGTCGGGGGGACAGCCCCGGGCGGGCCCGCCAGGGGGCGATGCCGCCTCGCCCCAACCGGCTCCAGCTGGCCCCGAGCCCCGGGCCGCTTCCCCCGCCCGACTGGGTCCGGGTCCGGCCCCGGCAGCGGCAACCCCGCACGCCAAGAGGGACGCACAGAGAAATCCCCCGCCACACTGCCGCCGCCGCTGGGGCAGGAATGGTGCCCGGAGCGCTGGCCGTGTCCGGCGGGGCCCGGCAAGGAGAGATAGCAGCCGCCGGCCCCGCTGGCTCCCGGTCAGGAGCAGCGCCTTCCTGCACCGCACAGGGCTGCGGGCGGCAGAGATCCTCCTGCCCACGGGCAGCCGCCCAGCCCTCACTGCTGCCGCACGGACCACCCACTGCTGCTGCTCCATGGGCAGGTGCTGGGGATCTCTTTCCACCCCACTCAACGTTGCCAGGCACTCTTAGAAGAGAAAGACTCAACTGCTACAGTGCCCTCTCAAGCCCTTGCTCTGAAACCACAACCACAAGTGGTTTCTTGCTGGGAACTTTGTCAATCCGCTCAGCTACACAATTACAACCTGTACCCTCCAGCTTCACACTGCTTCTAGTGTTGCAAAGGCATCCTGTGGAGCTTGCAGTTCTACTCCGGCACCAACTTGAGAAAGAGATACTCATTGTCACAGACACCTTCAAGTGTCTCCTGCAGTGCCTGGTGATCGGAACATAGAGCTTGGGGCACCAGATTCCCCTTAACCTCAGATTGAGAGCCTTTGGTGTTGAAGGGAAGTCCAGGAGACAGGAGAGAAGCCTGAGCTGGGCACTAGCTGAAAGACACATCTGAGACTCAAGGTCAGACTCAGGAGGGAGCCCCAAAAGAGATGTGCTAAGTTACCCCATGGGGCTGAAGGTCTGTGGGGAGAGCTGAAAGGGGGCTTCTGGGCATGGGGTCCTGGGCCCAGCTAGTCCCCGGTGAGGCCTGTGTGGCTGTAGGAGCTGAGAGAGCTGGGACAGTCCGTGTTCAGAGGCTTCAGGGGCAGAGAGGAAAGGCTCAGTCCTCTTCCCTGCCCCAGCTGGGGCCTGTAGTGGCAGCCATAATTGTATTCCAAGGGAACTCCTGGCAGTTTTGCAGTCATTGGAGAGAAGAGGGGAGCCCACTGTCCTTCTGCCATGGCCTCGACTGAACAACAGGACAGTAAAGGCCTTGTGGGAGCGTGGCTGTGAATGGGGGCTGGTGTGCCAAGAACGTGCTTCCTGCAGTCCCTGCCAACTGTATGAGAAAGGCCCTGGGTGAGAAGAGGCAGAGGAGCCCTGCTCCAGGCAGCAGACACCAGAAGACATGAAAATCAAGTAGGCCTTTTGCTTGCCTGGGTATTGAGGTTCTGGGGCCCAGGGTGGGAGAAGCATGTGGAGGCTGTGTGTAATGTGGGTAAGTGAAGGGACACAGAAGGACTGCCTGCACAACACAGAGCTGGGTTGCCATGCCAGAGTGAGGCAGTGTGTCTGTCCCTGTGCAGCTGGTTTCTGGAGCAGATGCTCTTCACAGAGATGTTTCTCTTCAGGTTCCTCCTCTATGGGCAGAGGAGAAGGGAAAGAGTGTGTGACACCTGGGTCCAAGGCACTTCAGAGTGTGCCTGGTCCTCTCTCCATCCAGACAGTCCCAGGGACAGGGTGGACATGGGTGGGGGCAGGGGTGCCTTCTCCCTCTCCTGCAGAGCTGGGTGCAGGCCTGTGCAGCTGGCTAGGTGGTGGGTGTCAGGAGAAGTTCTCAAGGTATCTTTGTTCTTTAGATGGCCACTACTTAAACCATGATTCTTTTATGTCTCTAGAGGGCTGCCTTGTGGTAGAGGTCGGGGGACAGGCCCAAAGAGGCCTGGCTGGAGCAGCAGGGAGAGAGTTTTGCTCCACCCTCTGGGCTGTGGTTTGGAGGCCTCTTTGATCAGGCAGAGGTAGAAGAAGAGGTGAAGGTGCAAGCCTCGGGTCCCTCATGCTCGCAGGTCCCTGGGCACCCCCTGAAGAGAGAGCGTGACATGGTCCTGATTTTCCTGTCAGCCCTGGTGGGACTGGCTGACTTTGGTGAGATGTGACTTTCAGGCTGGGGAGATTGAGGCAAGAGTTTGTGCATCTGGTGGTGGAAGGGAGGAGATGTGAGTGCTGACTGCCGAGGACACCCGGGAGTGTATCCGTAGGGAGATCAGGGTCTGCATATGGGTACAGCAAATAATCTGGGAGATGTCAGGAGTAATGGGCATCAAAGGAGGAACAAGACCTCACCTGAACTTTGCAGCTTCTCAGCATTCCTGAATGTGCTGCTAATACATATTAAGCCTGAAAAGAGGGAAAGGTGCTGGGGAATGGACCAACGTGGCATAGAGCGGCTTCTCTGCTGTATGTATTGGATACAATGCTACCAATCTCTGTAGGGATGGTCATAAACAAGAAGCTGCAGAATAAACAAGGGCAAACAGCTAGCCATTTCTGAAGCTAGGAAAAGTGATAGGGACAGTGGGGACAGTGAGCAAACTGATGAAGTGGTAGATGGACAGGTCCATTGGCAAGCAAAGCTGAAAGCTCTTCCTGGCTTTACAGGTCATGCCCAAAAGGACTCTGTTCTCCAGTTCCCAGCAGAAATGACCATCCAGGTGGGACACAAGGCAACACGGCCTTGCAATTTCTCCACCAGCGATTCCAATCCCTACGCCTTCTGGTACCAGCAGAGCCAGACCCAGTCCCTTTAGATGCTGCTACGAGTAAGCAAGTACAGAGCTCGCAAGGCATCAGGGAGGTTCTCCTCCACACTGTCTGCAAAGGACTCCCAGGTGCTTCTGCATGTACGGGACACCGAGCTCCAGGACAGCGCTGCCTATTTCTGTGCACTGAGCCCACACTGGTGCCCACAGCTGGCAGCAGTGCACAGAAACGTGGGGGTGCTCTGAGGAGCAGTTCCCTCCCTGCCACTGCTTGCATGGAGCTCTGAGCTCAGCCTGCCCAGCAGTGGCACCTGGGGCTGTGGTGAGGGTGGGCCTCTGCCTCCCCAGCCTGTGCTGCTGTGAAGCACATGCCAATGTGACTTTTACAGCTGTGTCTAGATCCAGGGTCTTTGCTGGTGAATAGAACCAAAGAAACCTGACTTGGGGCAGGCCCATTGGAGGCTAAACCATAAAGAAGCCAAACCAGGCTTGTAAATGCCCTCTGTTTAAAATAGCTGGTATACTGGAGTGAGTCCGCAGGGCAAGTAACCTAGATGTTCAGTATGGATTCAATCATCTCAATGGAGAGCTCTACACTCAGGTGAAATCCGTCCCACACTGATCTTTGCCAATCTCATTGAAGTGTTTCCACAACAAAGCCCAAAATGGGTGGAATGATGGATTGTTAAAAACTGATGTGGGGTTTCAGATGTGGAAATGTCCTGAGACATCTAGCATGAAGCATAGTGATTTGCATATTTTTAATTAGAAAGAAAAAAGTACCTCCAGATACTGGATAGGGGGAAGGAAGAGGAGAGTAAATTTTGTTGACTGCCTTCTGTTAGAAGTAATGGCTTTTGAGATACCAGACATTGCCAAATTTTCTGTTGAACCAGAGCATGACTCTCTGAAACAGCCCCAAGAGTGGGACATAAATCCTTCCAGAAAATGTCAAACTAAACATAGAAATACATGCCCCTTTCCTAAAGCAGTGAGCCAGCTGCTAAAAATCATTTAGGGGGCACAGGTGAATCCCTGACAAAATGAAGCACTTGGCAACCTGGAATTCAAACCTGTGGGAGGACTACTCTTCCAGTGTTCTGTTGGAGAGCTGCTTCTGGATGGGGTTTGTGAGCCTTTCCAAGTGGTGGTCTTTAGAGCACTGGGAGGCATTCTGAGTTTACCCAGGAGGGAACAGAGGGAGGTGGGAGCATTAGAATTGAGGTGCAGCCCAGCCTAAGGTGGCTGTGAGGTGGATGAAATGGGCTCAGTGGGGAACTGGTGGCTTCTCACTACCTGTGATGCCCAGGTGCATTTACACATTGGTGAGGACCTTCTGCAGGGTGGAAACCATGGGAGGGAGGGGATGAACCTCTTTGGTCCCACTGAGGCCCTTTGAAAAGCCACTTCACTTGTTCTGGAAGGCCCACCACAGAGCTTGCTTCACATCTTTGTTCCTGAGTGTGTAAATGAAGGGGTTCAACACAGGAGTTACAGCTGTGTGAAAGGTGTTCATGAGTTTGTTCAGATCCAGGCAGTTCTGGGCCAATGGCTTGACGCACAGGAACATGGTGGAGCCATACCAGACTGTGATAACACTGAGGTGGGCGGAGGAAGTGGAAAATGCCTTTTTCTGACCATGAGCTGACATGATTCTGAGCATGGAAGAGGTGATGTACACGTAGGAGAGCTGGGTAACCACACAGGGCGCCACCAGAACAGTTTAGGAGGCAAGGATTGTTGCTAGCTCCATGGGCCACATGTCACTGCAGGAGAGGGCGAGGCAGGAATCTATATCACAGAGGAAATGATTGATGACATGTGGCCCACAGAACATCAGCCTGGATGTCAGAAAGGCCAGCAGCGAGACGGACAGAAAGCCTCCCAGCCAGGAGCTGAGCACCAGCCGAGCAGAGAGGACACTGCTGATGAGGGAGCTGTATCTCAAGGGGTAGCGTATGGCTAAGTAGTGGTCATAGGCCATGACAGACAAGAGAAAACACTAAGTGGAGCCTAGGGAGAGAAGAAAGAACAACTGGAGGATGCACACACTGAAGGAGATGGTCTGGCTACTCCCCAGCATGACTCCTATGGCTTTGGGAACAACACGAGTAGTGTGCCAGATCTCCAGAAAGGGGAGATTACGGAGGAGAAAGTACATTGGGGTACAGACGTTGCTGTTCATCCACATGAGAGCCATGATGGATGCATTGCATGTTACTCTCAGGGAGCACGTCAGTGCAAATACCACCACAAGGGAGACCCAGAAATGCCATGTGCCTGGCAAGCCAAGAAAAATGAATTCTTCCACAGTTGTCCCATTTGCAGTGTGCTCCCCAGAGTTGAGGTTCATTTGCAAAGACAGGAAAGTTTCTGTGAGATTCTGCATGCCTGTGCTGGTCCTTCAGATGCCACTAGGAGTGAAACTAGAGCAAATGATGCCTCATCAACCTCATTGCTTTCTATGTGGACATGAGACGCACTGTGGGAAGGGGAGGGGCACTGCCTGGGGTGTACCTTGATTTCGTCAAGACCTTTGACCTACCTTCATGGGTGCACACACATGCACACCCATGCGCACACAGAGGTATGCAGACTCACAGGCATGCACATGCACAATTACGAATATACAGACCAGTCACACACATTTATGCCCTCCTCCATGTGTGTATGTGTATGGCGGTGTGCTCTCCCCCTTTCCCCACCTCGGCTGCTGCTCAAGCCATAACCATCAGTGGGAGTTGTGATGAGTTGCAGCTGGACTTTGAGGGATGGCTGGCAACACAATCAAAACACTGTCTGGAGTGGGGACCTAGCTATTTTGTTCCCATGCGAATATGACTATAGGACAACTCTCTTACTCTATAAATAGTGGACTGCGTGCCAGGATCTCCCCTCGAGTGGGGACACCCACTTAAGGTTCTTCTCCTCGAGGCCGAGAGGTTCCTTGCCACAACAGATTCTTGGTAAGTGACTAATAGCATGCTAAACTTTGAAATCTTAGCTAAGTGATATAAAGGATTGATTGCACATATATAATCCTTTAGACATAAACCGTTGAGCAAGTCTGGGACTAGGGCTGCATCCAGCCACGCCCAGACTCCTCTCTGAGAAGGAGTTTAGAAAGCAAGGGGGTCCTTACTGAACCTCGTGACTCAACGGGAGGGTTTCCCTGACAGCTTGTCTGACCCTGTCCTCTATGCAGTAAATAAACAAGTGTACCCTTCTACTGAAGCTCGTAAAACACTGTTGCATTCACTACTAACTTTGTTAAATTACTGTTTCATATAAATAAATATTTCACTATTTCTCTCTTACGAGTGAAGTTAATCACTCCCCCCATGACAGTCTGCGAAAACACATACACATGGATACAATTGCCAGAACACATACCCACAGAGGACATTGGTGCACGCTCACATTTGCATGTGTATTACCACAGGCACACACATGTATGTGTGAATGTGTTGTCCCAAATCTGGGTTCTTTACCCGGTGTGCAAGCCAATAACACACATAGCAGAGATATTTCCAAGTTTATTCCATTACTGCGCAGAAACGGAGTGCTCGTTCCAAGGGAGCACACCTTAGTTTCAAAAATTTCCCTTTTCATACACTGATTATTACATATGCTAATAATTGATACATATTCATTGTTATTCTCTTTAATGATTGGTCAAGGTTTCTTTGCTTCCTTTATGTATTGGTATGCAGACTCTGTCCTCTTCGTCTGTGCTTCTCTTTTAAATAGGTGGTATCAATGGGTCGGTGGTCACGGTCTCCCCCTACCAAAATTACCTTTTAACTACTTCTCCTCTAATCTTAGATTAATCATGTCAAGTTACTATTTCTCTATAATTAATGAAACATGGTTGGCGCTGTATAGATGACTTCTAGCAGCAGCGGCAGGTTCCCTTGGTTGCTTCAGATACATGCTATATTTCACTTTTCAAGTTAATATCAATTTTACTACAAGTGCACACATGAGTACAGCGAGAGGAACATGTACACAACCACGATCATGCACACACCCCACTGAGAACCAGGACTCCTGACACCAGCTCTCAGCCCCTCTAGAGGAATCTAGGCCAGTCCTTCAGACCCTACAGGTAAGGAAGGAATCAGCCCTGCATGCTCTGTATCAGAGCAATATGATCTCCCTCAGAAATATACCGTTTCACTGTCCCCGTTTCTGTGATGACTACCCTCAGCTCCCACAGGCTTAGCTCTGGTTTCCAGCCTCAACGCATTCGGCAACATGGATGACAATTCCCTGCTACTCCTCCTGATGCCTACTGGCCATGGCCCCTGGATTGGGCGATGGAGGGGAGAGGAAGGTGGAGTGGCAGCTATGGGCCATCCCAAGGGCTGTTTCCTGCTTAACCACTCCCGCCATTCTGCAGAACAAATCATCTTCTGTAGCCCCACACTGACCCCCTGACAGCCCAGAGCAGCTCTGGCCATAGCAAGAGGAAGGCCCTTCCTCAAGAGCTCATGGGGCTGCTGACACCTCAGGGACTCCTGCCTTTCTGGACATCTGTGGGCAGAGATAACAGCAAGGCAAGGCCTGATGGTCACTGGCAGGAGAGCAGACCAGGATGTCTTCCTCAGCTTCAAGGGTTGGTGCCCAAAACAGGAGCCACTACAGGCTGTCCCAACCTCCCACTCCTCTGAGAATGGAGACGTGTCTCCTTGTGCTCTAACCCCCTTCCACCCCAGAGCAACACCTTTCTCCTTTGGTAGCTTGGGGAGTGTCCACAGAGGGAAGGACCACATGGAGGCCAGGCTTGAATGCAGCAGAAGTTTAATGAGTCCAAAGAGGGAGACAAAGTCACTCCAGGTGGGGGCCGCCAGTTCATGGAGCCCCACGGGCAGCAGCAGAGGCTCTGTTGTCCTTGGCCGTGCAGAAGTTCTTGCATGCTGTCTGTCTGCCTGCCCCATAGAGGGAGAGGAGACAGCAGGTCCCTACCAGGCTGGCATTAGTAGCACCTTACTGCCAAGGGGAACTGAAGCAGTCAAAGAAAAGGGAGAGAAAAGCAAAGCTCTTCAGCTACACCAAAAACACATCCTAAATCTCGATCCCTTGCCCAGCATCATGTTCTGCATTGCTCGAGATGTCTCCCTGGGGCTTTCCCAGCATCTTTATCAGAGGAGGGACCTTCTGCCACAGTAGCGGCTGGAAATGCCAGAGAGGTCACAGCACCCAGAGGTGATGGGCACTCCATCACAGCTGAGGATGCTGCCAACAGCAGCAGAGGTGGAGGATCCCACAACGGTGTTCTGTGGGAAGGAGCTGAGGATGGGGCCGGGCAGGGTGACCACCACAGGAGGAGGCTCAATGACGACACTGGAGTTCTGGCACTGCCTGATGCAGGGCTCATTGCAGCTGTTGGCCAGTGGGGTGGGGCCACAGGGCCGGCAGGGCTGGCACTGGTTGTAGCAGGACATGTCTCAAGGGCCTGGAGGTGCACCTGCAGAGGATCAAGGAGGAAACAGAGCACAAGGGTGGGTGAGGAGCAGCCTTGTTACCCCGTCAGAAAGGAGCCAAGGCCACTACTGATTGGGGAGCTGGAATCTTGGCCAGGAGACACACAGTCTTCATCACCCTACAAAGAGTAGCCTGGCCCATGGAAGGTGTCTCCTAGAGCATAAACCAAAAGCCCTGTCAGCCACCACTCAGCTTGTCTCTAAGCAGGCCTTCTCCCTGCTTTCCCCTAGCATGACAAGAAGACGCAAACCCAAGGATGGAGAGAGACAATATCAGCTGAGAGGTCCATCGAGGAGAGATCTCACTTTGGAAGAGGAGGAGAAGGAGCTGCAGACTCACCTAGTCCCCAAGGAGAAGGCGGCCAGAGAAGTGGAGTAGAGAGCAGGGACTTGTGCTGGCTTTTATACCTGCCCTTCATTGACGCAGCACCAGAGGCATCCTTTGCAGAGGTAACAATTTTTGCACAAGCTCATCTTGAGTGCAAACCATTGCAGCTAATGATATGGGCTGTGCTTTGGTTTCCTGCACTGCTGCCTTTTCATTTCCAGAGTTGTTCCATGCCCATTCCCCATTCCCCATTCCCCAGTGAAGGCTTCCTGTCATCAGTGGGATGAAAGGCCCCAGGATTTCCAGGGCAGGAATGCAGCAGTGTGGGCAGAAGACTCAGATCAAGTGCTGGACAGGTTCAGAGCAGACGACAATAGCCTGGGTCACTCTGCTCATCTCGCCTCATCTCACCCCAATGGTCACTTACTGTTGCTTCCCCGGATGTATGTGTTGCACTGCCAGGTTTTCACCCCACCCTGCCTAATACTGCCCGGTTCCCAGGGGTCCTCAGAAGAATCCATGGTTCATGGTGTTCCTATGTGTGTTCTTGTCTTTTGTGTACTTGTAAGCAGCCAGGTTTTTGTGAATGCACATGGGAACACAAATTTTTGCATGATTCCATGCCAGCGTGCCTGAGCCTGTGTGTATGTGTCGTTGTGTGTCACTCATCAAGAGGGCATGTGCTGGTTATGGCAGGGATACTGTCCGCTGCTCTATCCATGAGCACCACAGAGCAGCATGTTCCCCGGGGCAAAAGGAGCCCGAGTGCAGCTGAGCGGTGATGGCACCAGCCTGCTGGAGGTGTATCCAGGGAAGAGGCACTGAAATGTAGCCCCTGCCTCCTGACACCTCCTTCTCCTGCCCCTGCAGAGCTCACACTCTGCTGCTGCCTATTTCAGGCCACAACGAGGATGGTTTCACTCCATTTTGGATCCTTAGTTGAATTCAGTGTGACACTATTTAGAGTTCCTCAGCACGGCCTCTCCAGGCCAGGGCACAGCTGCTCTCCCCAATGCTAGAGAGTTCAAAGGATGCGGATTGCATTCTGGGCAAGGAGAAAGGCTAAGCAATCCTGCCCACCTTGTGCTGGCTGCCCCTGAGTGCACTTCTTTCCAATGCAGTGTCGGTGGTGTCTGGGGTGGGACATGGCTCTCTCTCATGTCCATGTCAATGCCAAACGTATTTATGTAGCTTATCAACCTGGTGCGGGGACAGGCAGGGGCTGAGACCTTGGATCAAACAGGTCCTGAATGAAAGGAACATGAAGCCTGACATTGCTGTGCTGTGAGTGGAAGGACAGACCCTGCGGCTTGCACAGGAAAGCCAAAGAACTAATGACCACTTTGGACTTCAGCCAATAAGGTCCATCATGTCCCACATTGGAATCTCAGTCTGAGCCCAGCAACTGTCCCTGGGAGGGAAGGGACATTGGATTCAAGACCACATCCCCCAAAGCCAGCTACTGTCCCACAGGGCTGTCCAGTATAGACCCTCTTTCTGACAAGGGCTGTGCCCAGTGGGGAAATTTTCTAAGGCCATCTCCCCTCCTGAATATCGGTCGCCCTGTGCTCACATCAAGCTTGGAGACAGTACAGCCAAGGGCTTTCCCCCTTGCCTTCGAGAGACCTTAGTGAGATCAGAGCCAGGGAGCTCTGCTGGGAGAGCTCAGCCAGGGCAGGTTCCCCTCTCCGTGGAGCTGCTGTTTCTGAGCTGAGGCTCTAGTGTAGCCACGATAGCTGACTGTTCCTTTTCTATTGCTACCTGAGAGCATCCAGCAGAACCCCGTGCCCTTCCCTTCCACATCTGCTTTTAAATGTCCAAGTTTTGTCCAAGAATGTCCGAGACCTATTCGAGAAAATAAGAGTACTGTTAAAATAGCAAGCACTTGACCTCCAAACCTTCCTGCCATGCCCTGCTGCTGTGCCATTTGCCCTCCCCTTGGCTCCTTCCAGGCCACCAGCGTCCCCGTGGCCGAGGTGCCCGTGCCGGGGACAGCCGGTGCCTGCCCTCCCTCACAGCCGGTGTAGCTGCGGGCAGCTCTGCTCCGGCCGGTCTCTGCCCCGGTGCCGCCTTCCTGCTCAGGGCGCAGGGCTGAGCCCCGGGGCGGAACTGGCGGAGGCGGAGAGGAGAGTAGAGGAGGTGGCGGAGAGAAGGGGGCACGGCAGGAGCAGAAAGCCGAGGCTGGCGGCGGGCAGCGAGGCACGGGCGGCGGAGCGGCGGGATGCAGCGGTACCGGCGCGCAGGGCTGTCGGGGCTGGCCGTGCTGCTGCTGGGTGTGTGGGGCTGGTGGCGGCAGGCAGTGGGCTGTGTGTTACCAGCGCTGGAGCCGGGGCTCTCCTGCTCCTTCTCGAACCTTATTCCCCCTCTGTTCTCCTTTCTACAGACATCCCTTCTGCCCTCAATGAGGACATTCCCTCCCAGATGACCTGTCTCACTCTGTTACTCCATCCATCCATCCATCCATCCATCCATCCATCCATCCATCCATCCATCCATCCATCCATTCCTCCCAGTCCATATCTTTTCCTTATTCCTTTCTCCTCGTCTTTATTCTGTTCTTCCAAACATCCCTCCTACATTCTTGTCTCCAACCAAGCACTCTCAGAGAAATTTTCTCTCCATACTTTGTTCTCTGAACATATCCCCATCATCAGTGACCTGTCTTCTCCCCTCTCCTGGTGCATGACATTTCCTGCTGAAGCAAAGTGATTCTTCTTTTCTTCTTGGCAGTGGCTGCAGGCAGAACCCAGGTGCAGCAAGAGCCGTTGGCAGAGACCACCGAGGGCGCCGGCATCAGCATCAACTGCTCCCACCCCAACATAAAGATCACCTACTTCATCCACTGGTACCGTCAGCTCCTGGGCCGAGGCCCTGCATACCTCGTGAGCAGCCTAAAAGACTCCAAAGAGCTGCGGGACCCGCTGGGGCGGCTGTGGGTGTCGGCAGAGCGCCGCTCCAGCGCCCTGTGGCTCGCCCGGCCCCGGCGCGGCGACGCGGCGGTGTATTACTGTGCCGTGGGTCTCCCACGGGGAGAGGAGCCGGGGCTGCAGCCGGGCAGGAACCGGCGCGGGCGGGGCCGGGCGTGTGTGTTGTGGGCGGAGGAACAGCCCTGGGCGGGCCCGCCAGGGGGCGCTGCGCTCCGCCCGCCGGGGCCCCTCCGGACAACCGGAAGGGGTTTCACAGTTCGTTCCCCTGTAAAAGCTCAGATATACAATGGAAAACTGAGTCCTCCAGCTACAGAATTTCAGACACCTGCCCAAATGTTCCTGCTAGTGTTACAAAGTCATTGCGTGGGGTCAGAAGTTGAAGCTCCCCAGCGGCAGGAGAAGGGCATGTCGAGGTCAGAGGCACCTTCAAACGCTCCCCACAGGGGCTCAGTGGTGAGACCAGGAGCTTGTTTGACAGGATTCAGCACCTTGGCAGCTGGGGCCCAGGAGACAGGGTAAACCGCTTGGCCTGGACACACTGAGCGCAGCCTCAAGGCATGCCAGGTTTCTCCTTGAGGGATGAGTCAGAAAGGGATTTACTGAGTTGCCCTCAGGGGCTGGAGGTCTGAAGGGAATGAGAGCTGGCAGGAGGCCTCTGGTAAGAGGCTGTGGGCTCCAGCCAGGCCCCGGGGAACTCTGTGTGACTCAAGCAGCTGACAGAGGTGGTCAAACCCATGGGCAGAGGCTTCCAAGGCACAGAGTGAAGGATCTGTCTTGCTCCCTGTCCCCGTCCCCAGCACCATGGGGCTTCCCCCACCTGACCGGAACCGGCATCAGCACCAGCACTGGGCGTGGCATCAGCATCCACCATGGCCCCAGCACCGGCATCACCGGGTCCTCCTTGGAGTCAGTGCCTGGGCTCAGCCCCATTTCTCATCAATGGCTCCTGTGGATCTGTGCTCCTGAAGGCAGCGGACAGCCCCTTGGTCAGCAGACACATGGAGACTGAGATGCTCAGTGCAAGGCAGGGAGGGGAGTGTGGTGTTTCCTACAAGATTCTCTTGCTTCCCCATAAAGTGCTCCCAGTGTTCTGGGTAACGTGGCGTCCTCTGGCCTGTCCGTAAAGGCCTGACAGCTTTGTCTCAGAAATGCCTCACAGACGTAGAATAAGTTGCAATGGCAGTCATCCACCCCAGCGAACCATAAATGTTTGTAAGAGCTCCTTCAAGTTCTCTTTACTGTGGCCTACCACCTGCTCCTCAGCCCTGTCAGGGCCAGACCTTCACCTGGGCTGTAGTGGTTCCCTTGCTTTGCAGCAGTGCTTGATTTTATTCCTCTGACACCAATGGAGACAAAGAATTCACCCCAGAACGCCTTTGGATCCTCCCTCTTGCCTAGGTAGCTGATTCCTTCTGGACATGACAAAGCTGTTTCAAACAGGGCAGTACGTTGCCCCAAAGGAAACACCAATATAGTCAAACAGGGGGACCTCCCCAGGGGGCACATGCTTCTGCTTGTCTTTGTCTTCTCCGTGCATCTCCTAATCATAGTGGGAATAGCCTCATGGTTGTCACCGCAGGATCCTGAGGTAGCTCTTCCTTGGCTGGTTTTCCTTCTTGGAGATCTGCTGTGCCACCACCGTTGTCCCCAGATGCTGGAGGCATTCCATCATTTGTGTTTCCTGCTTTCCTTTTCCCACTTCTTCCTAGGTATGACTGAGTTCCTGATCCTCTCAGCCACGTCCTTTGATCATTCTGTCACCATATGCAAGCTGCTCGGTGAAAAATGCTGTCACGACAAAGAAAGTCTGCTTCCTGCCAGCACTGGGAGCACGCACAGTCGGCTTTATGGTCATCTTTGCCCAGGTGGCTCTGCTGCTGCAGTGCCCTTTCTGCACCAAGAAGGTTGTTGACCAGTTCTACCGAGATGCTGGGCCAGCAGGATCATGGCCTGTTTGGGTTGGGTTGACCTTGGCTGGCTGCCAGGTGCCCACCAAGCTGCTCTGTCACCCCCACTCCTCAGGAGGACAGGGGGAGAAAAGAAGACGAAACAAGAGAAAACAAGCTCATGTGTTGAGAGAAGGACAAGGAGATCACTCAGCCATTACTGTCACGGGCAATACAGGCTTGACTTGGGGAAATCAATTTAATGTATTGACAATCAAATCCGAGTAGGATAACAGAAAATAACAAATCTAACAGCACCTTCCCCCCACCCCTCTCTTCTTCACAAGCTCAACTTCACTCCTGACTTCTCTACTTCCTCCTCCCAAGCATCTCAGGGGGAAGGGGAACGGGGGGTGCAGTCCGTTCATAACGCTTCTTCTCTGCCACTCCTTCCTTCTCGTGCTCTTCCTCTGCTCCAATGTGGAGTCCTTCCCATGGGAGACTTTGTGAACCGCTCCAACACAGGCCCTTCCCATGGATTGCAGTTCTTCATGAACTGCTCCAGCATGGGCCCTTTCCATGGTCTGCAGTCCTTCAGGCACAGATTGTTGCAGTGTGGGTCCCCCGCAGGGCCACAGGTTCCGCCAGAAAACCTGCTGCAGTGTGGGGTCCTCTCCACGGGGCCACAGGTCCTGCCAGCAGCCTGGTCCAGCGTGGGGTCTCCATGGAGTCACAGCTTCCTTCAGGGCACATCTACCTGCTGTGGTGTGGGGTCCTCCATGGGCTGCAAGTGGATATCTGCTCCACCTCTAACCTCCATGGGCTGCAGGGGGACAGCCTGCGTCCCCATGGTCTTCACCATGAACTACAGGGGAATCTCTGCTCTGCGCCTGGAGCACCTCTTCCCACTCCTTCTTCACTGACATTGGTGTCTGCAGGGCTGTTTCTCTCACCTATTCTCACTCCTCTCTTCCAGCTGCTCTTGCGCAACTGTTTTTTCCCTTCTTAAATATGTTAGCATAGAGGTCCTACCACTATCGCTGGATGGCTCCGATTTAGTCAGTGGCGGACCTGTCTTGGAGCCGGCTGGAGCTGGTTCTGTTCAACATGGGACAGATGCAACTTCTGTCATCTTCTCACAGAAGCCACCCCTGCAGCCTCCCTGATACCAAACCCTTGTCCAATAAACCAGATACAGTCCACCCCTCGCCTCTGTGAATCGCATATTTGAGAATTGTCCTTAATAGATGCATTCATCACACAATCTACAATGTTCACAAACTTCTCTTACATCAACAAAAAAGAATTCCTCACACCAAAATCGAAATAACACCATCACAACACCCACTAAGGTGGGCAATTTACACACACTCCACGCCCCGTCCCTCCACAACAATGACATCAGCAGCAATTCCCCACAATTATTCCACTCTCTGGTCTCTAGCAATGTTTAGTCCATGTTCCAGGGTTCCCCAGGGCTCAATTTCAGGGCCAGTCCTCTTTAATGGTTTCATAAATGATCTGGAGGCAGGAATCAAATGTACCTTGAGTAAGTTTGCCAACGATACTAAACCAGGAGGAGCTGTGGACTTCCTTGAGGGTAGAGAGGCCTTGTAGAGAGATCTGGGTAAACCAGAGCACTGGGCAATCACCAGCCATATGAAAAGCAACAAGATCAAGTGACAGATTCCTCGCCTGGGATGAGGTAATCCTGGTTACACATACGAACCGGGGGATGAGAGGCTGGAGAGCAGCCCCGTGGAAAGAGGTCAGAGGGTTTGGGTCGATGGCAAGTTGAATATGAGTCACCAGTGTGCCCTGGCAGCCAAAAGGGCCAACAGTGTGCTGGGGTGCATCAAGCCCAGCGTAGCTAGCTGTTTTTGGGAGATGATTGTCCCACTCTACACTGCACTAGTGTGGCCCCACCTCGAGTCCTGTGTGCGGTTATGGGCGCCTCAACTTAAGAAGGACAGCAAACTATTGGAGTGTGTCCAAGAGAACGGTGATCAAGATGGTGAAAGGTCTCGAGGGCAAGACTTAGGAGGAGTGGCTGAGGTCACTTGGTAGGTTCAGCTTGGAGAAGAGAAGGCTGAGGGGTGACCTCATTGCAGTCCACAATTTCCTCAAGGAGGGGCAGTGGAAGGGCAGGTGCTGATCTCCTCTTTCTGGTGACCAGTGACAGGACACATAGAAATGGTATGAAGCTGCATCAGAGAAGCTCAGATTGAACATTAGGAAAAGGTTCTTCACTGAAAGGGAGATCGGTCACTGGAACAAGCTCCCCAGGGAAGTAGTCACAGCACCAAGCTTGTTAGAGTTGAAGGAACGTATGGATGATGCTCTTAGTCATATGGTTTAGTTTTAGGTAGAATCATAGAATCATAGAATCATAGAATCATTTAGGTTGGAAAAGACCCTTAGGATCATTGAGTCCAACCATCAACTCCACCCTATGAAGTTCTCCCTTACACTATATCCCTTAACACCACATCTAAACAAGTCTTAAACACATTCAGGGATGGTGAATCCACCACCTCCCCGGGCAGCCTATTCCAGTGTCTAACCACTCTTTCTCTGAAGAATTTTTTCCTAATGTCCAGCCTAACCCTACCCTGCTGCAGCTTGAACCCATTCCTTCTTGTTCTATCACTAATTACCTGTGAGAAGAGACCAGCAGCAACCTCTCGACAATGTCCTTTCAAGTAGTTGTAGAGAGTGATGAGGTCTCCCCTCAGCCTCCTGTTCCTCAAACTAAACAGTCCCAGCTCCTTCAATCGCTCCTCATCAGATTTATTCTCCAGGCCCTCCACCAGCTTCGTTGCCCTCCTCTGCACTCGCTCCAGCACCTCGATATCTCTCTCATATTGAGGTGCCCAAAACTGGCCACAATACTCAAGGTGTGGCCTCACCAGTGCTGAGTACAGGGCGACAATTACCTCCCTACTTCTGCTGGTCACACTATTTCTAATACAAGCCAGGATGCCATTGGCTTCTTGGCCACCTGGGCACACTTCTGGCTCATGTTCAGCCGCTTGTCAATTAGAACCCCCAGGTCCTTTTCTGCCGGGCAGCTCTCCAGCCACACTTCCCCAAGCCTGTAGCAATGCATGGGCTTGGGGAAGTGTGGCTGGAGAGCTGCCTGGCAGAAAAGGTAGTCCTGCAAGAAGCAGGGAGTTGGACGCGATGATCCTTATGGGTCCCTTCCAACTCGGGATATTCTAAGATTCTATGACATGCCAGCACACATAAAAATACATGTGCATATACATTCAGTTACATGGGAACCCCTGCGCAAGCACACACACACACACAATTTCACCCCTGAGACTTGTCACTACATAAGTGTTCACATATGCTTATACACACTTGCACCTAGATATATATGCAAGCTCCTGTACTGAGGAGAAATAACTGGACTCCAGACGATCCAATGTGAATCAACAGAAGCCGTTTATTAAGCACAGATCATCATCTTTTATACCCTGTGTTGTAGCCGTACATGCCACTTGCTTATTTCTGATTAGCTGGTTACACTGTCCACGCGCTGTCCATGCAGTTCATTCACACATCAGATTGGTTACAAGAATTCACATAGTAAATTGCTTAGTCATTAGCACAATATGTTTTCTGCCTTCTCAGTTCCCGTTTTTCCCATGTACTAATTCCATCTTCTACCACCTGTTTTGCCCTTAATCCAATCTCTCATAGTAGGGAGGCTGGCTCACATGACCATTTTCTCTCAGACACATTCCTACAATACGCCCTTTTTCTTCTTGAGCCAGCCAGACCTTATGCATGGCATTTTCTATCATGTCAGTCACTTTGCGGAGAACACACAAGGCTGCCATAATCAATAATAATATAACCAACAATAGCATGAGCCCTTGCTTTAGTAAATCTGATAACCATCCCATTATACCCCATGAGCTTAACCAATCATCAAAACCGTTTTTAACCACTTTTAATTTGGACGTGTTATCCTTCAGCTCCCGTAACTGCTTATGAATGGATGATAAGTGGTCAGAAAGGTTCATACAACACATACCTTCAAAATCTTCACATGCATGACCCTGAGCCAACAGCAAAAATCAATCATCACCCCTATGGTGTCTCCACAAAAGTTCACGAGGGACGTGTTAAATGTTGGGTAAACTGAATTGAATCCTGCTGTATTAAAAGAAGCCGAAATACCAAGGGTTCTCAATTTTGTGCTCAGCTGCAACTTCCAATCACAAAGATAAGCCCAACACTAATTCTCAGTGGCATCTTCAAATATCAGTACCCTTGCCCTTCTTTCTGCGCTGTAGATGACCGAACCTGTTGCTACAGTGACGTACTACCTGTTCCCACTAGTCCTCTGGAACCGACCAAACCTCTGGCAGTAGCACTGCGTAACAGCACTGTATGCCACACCTTGACCAATCCTTGTGAATGGTAGACTTCCCTAATCTCCTGTCGCTCAGCCAGCTCGTGTTGAGGTGAACCTGACTCTGTGTACTCTATTGCAATAGCTAAACGAATTAAACCCGTCACCTTACTTAGTTCTTTATTAAAACACACAGCACGCCAGATTTAAAACACACAGCACACTGGATTTAAAACACACAGCACACCCTGTCACCTTACTTAACTCCTTATTAAAACACACAGCACACCGGAATTAAAATACACAGCACACTGGATTAAAAACAGACAGCATACCCTGTCACTTTACCTAATTCCTTATTAAAATACACAGCACACTAAAATTAACATACACAGCACACCGGATTTAAAACACACAGCACACCGGGTGGCAGCACATGGTCTTTCAAACCACCACCGGCCTCAACAATCCTCACAAGGCACAAGGATCTATGGGTCACAGTTCCACACCTAGGGCACTGCACTTCTTCAGCCCTCATTGTCGTTGTTGGTATTGTGGGGTAACTCATTTGAATCCGTCTGCTCAAACCAGGGCTTTATCCGCTTGGCTGGTACCCATCTGGTTCCGGCATCTGTAGCGACACAGGCATATCCTCGACCCCAGGTTAATAGTCTACACGGTCCTTCCCACTTCCCTGTCACACTGTTTTTAACTGCTACCATGCCATTTTCCTGCCTAAAATCTCCCAGGTCTCTCTGCAGGCCTGTGCCGTGCCGCACGATTGGAGGTACAAGGCAGTGTTGAGGAAGGCGTAGGAAGTTCAGGATGTAAATGGCTTTGTTCGGTCGATCTACAGGACTCAGCCCTTGCTCTCCCCCTTTTTGTTTTTGAAGTAAATTTTTTAAAGACTGGTTCATGCGTTCCACTATGGCTTGACCCATCAGAGAATGTGGTGTGCCAGTCACATGTGTAATGCCTCACAGCTGTAGAAATACCTCTGTTGAACGGGCTACATACCCTGGGCCATTATCAGTCTTTATCACACGCGGTACACCTAAGGCTGCAAACGCGCATCACAAATGCTTTCGTACATGTTTACTAGATTCACCAGTCTGCACAGTTGCCCAAATTGCAGTTGAATAACAGTCTACACTCAGGTGTATAAATTTCAGTTTTCCAAATTCTGACACATGGGTTACATCAGTCTGCCAGAACTCCAAAGGTCCGTGCCCTTGGGGACTGACGCCTGGGTTGAAGTTAGGTATAAATGGTTGACAATCAGCACAAGTTCACACAATATCATGTGCTTGTTGTTGTGTTAAAGAAAATTCCTTCCTCAATGCCTTCGCATTTTGATGAAAAAAAAAAATCACGCGACTTTTCAGCTTGCTGCATAATGTTCCAAGTTGTTACCAACAGTGTGATAATCCGCAACTGTGTTTCCCTCAGTTAAAGGACCAAGTAAACAGCTATGAGAGCGTATGTGGACAATAAAATAACGAAACTGTCTTTTTCATAAAAGCAACATTAATTGCAGTAAGAGACTAAATAACAATTGGTTCTCTACTTGTTTTATAAATGCTCCTTCAAGTCCTTGAACAATACCAGTAGCATATTGAGATTCTGCCTACATTTAACAGTTCCTGTTGAAATAAGTCAAAGGCCTTTACTGTGTCCCTGAACCATCTACAAACACCGAACAGGTGCCATCAAGAGGCTTTGGTGCTCACAGGATGCGCGGCTGTAAAGGAATTTGTGAAAGTGACTGTAATAGTCTGTGCTAGGGGAAAGAATAATTTATTTGCCCAATATAATGTACTAAGAAGGTTAAGACTTTGTGATAACCAAGGGTCAAGGTCATCCTTTTTGATGGGGACATGTATGTGGCTTGGATCCATTCCAGAAAGCTGGTGACAGCACAAACGACCCTGGAAAAACAATCGTGGTAACATTTCAATCATCATAGTTACTGGTTTTGAAAAGGTATGTGGCAAAAATACCCCCTCTAATGAAGTCAGGCTCTTTGTGAGTGCATCACCGCACTGTCCTATCAGGGCATAAAGTTGAAATTCTTGTAGGAAGGTGTTCAATGCGTCTTGCAGCAGTAGGAGACTATATCTTATCTTGCAACATGCTGTAATGCCTTCGGAGCTGTTGGGGTTAATGAACATAGAACTTATGGGGGGGCGGGGGGGGGTGGGGGCAGACACAGTGCTTCAGGGCATCCCCTGTATCTTCAAAGTGTGCTCATGTCTCTCTCCCCCTCTCTGACCCGAGACAGCCCCCCTATATCCTACACTGCATTGAGTGGAGAAGTACAGGCTAGAGTCACTGCATGCATGGCCAGTGCACGCAGCAAGTCCCACCAGACTCTCCTGCACTGGACTGAGTAGAAAAGTACAGGCTAGAGTCGCTGCACACGTGGCCAGCGTATGCAGCGAGTCTCACCAAACTCATGATCCAGCTTTGCTAACAGCAGCTGTCTGATACGTGACTACATTGTTGTAATCCCTTCTTGTTATCTTCTTCTGTGAAGGTCAGGTTCTCATGGATACACACATAGTTTTTAGAGAACATATTCTACAACTCGTACAAGGGTACGATGCAAAGCGGCATTTACAGCTGATCGTATAATGCTTATTAAACACAGCAAACAGCATACTAAACATAACAGACAAATTCCTTCCACATAGGCAATGAGTATAATTTGCTTCAACCAACCCCACCCCCGAGTCCATCCAGCAAAAAGATTTTCAAAAGTGGTCTCCACAAGTTGCTGGTTCAGTCAGTGCAGTTCCTGCAACTGGGCATGGATGGATTTGGAGCGGTCACTTAGATTCATACAATACAGTCCTTTAAAATCTTGACAACCATGTCTGTGAGCTGAAAGCAAAAAATCAGTAGCAGTTCTGTTTTGCAACATCGCATATCGAATACTATCTACATCTAGCAATAACTCAGAAATAGCGGTACTAGTAGCATTGTTAAACTTATCCTTGGCAGCAAGAGAGTCGTTGTTATCACGAATCCTTGGCAGCAAAAAAGTCCTTGTTAGCAAGAGCGCATGCGGACTCCCTGTTCTCGCTGGTACTGTGCTTTGATCTTCTTCCACAACAGGCCAAGATTCTCAAGCAGCTAGATAAGGTGTCTGAGAGTCCATTACAGGCTTATGTCATCCAAATGTTTTTCTTGCCAGCACCCGAGACTGAATAACGATTGGTGTGATATATGTGTTTTCCAGCACCCAGGTGCGAGTCCCTTGAGTGTATTTACAATCCTCCTCGCCGATCTTCCGTTGCTTTCCCATATTCCACCCCCTTGCTCAAGAGACTGCTTCTGCTGGGGTTCATTTTAGTCTCACAGGGTATAACACAGAGCAATCTACTAAGGCATGCAATAACATATACACATATAGGAAAAAACCCAAAAACATATCTCTATGGTACTGCTTTGAATCAGGTGTCCTATTTCTCTTTTTCTGATGCTTTCTCGTAATGCGTATGGCATACTTTTGTGCTAACGTGGCACATTTCCCATCTAATTGTTCCTGTTTGGTTTCTTTTTTTTTCTTTCTTTTTTTTTCTCTTTTTTTTTCTCTTTTTAATTTTTTTCTTTTTTTTTCTTTTCTCTTTTTTTTTCTTGTCTCTTTTTTTTTTTTCCATCACTTACGACTGACATAAAAGTCTGCCTTTGCAACAAGAGCTCAGTTTCTCATTTTTCCTTAAGTTTCTCATTTTCATACAGAGCATCCTATAGACTTTGTCTCAAGTCCTTTTCCCAATCAACCATGATCTTATAGACAAACAACAAACAACCAGCGATACGCCCTGCACGGGCAAGCCATTCCCGAGAGTGTAAACGTGTCGGCTCGTGAAAACTCCCCCAATATTTCAGGACTTCCATCGGTTCTACAGCCCATCCTGGTGTATCTGCCTGGGGCGCGCTCACCTTACGTCTAAACATTGTGTATATACAAACTTCTTCACTTGACAGAGTGTCAGCCCTAGATGCATATGAGAACAGTACCACACCGGGCAGAACACCTGCTCAAGTGGAGTCACCTAACGACACTGCACACAACAAAAAGCAAACAGTAGCACACATGCTGATCAGCAGGTATAAGGGGGCGCCCACACACACTTACACAGCAGACATAAAAAACCAGCACTTCTATCTCAGGGAGACGACTGGGGAGGGGGTGAGGCGGGCAATGTCAGGAGCAAACAGCTCCGGCTCTGTCCTTCTCTGCTGACATTCTGCCTCCTCCATCGGCCTCAGGTGGAGCAGAGGGGATCAGCAGGGGATCGTCCCAGACCTTCGTACCTGGCCAGTTTGATCCCCCTCCCGTGGGTTCTAATGCTGCAAAAGCCCCGGCTGCCATGGCTCGCTCTGCCTTCATATCTTGTAAGGTCGATAACACCAACCACCATGTTGTCGCTAATGGTGATGCCTCTTTGTCTCCTTTACTTATCACTTCCCACAGTTTTTTCCCAACAGCCTCCTGTATTTCTGGTTTAAAAGCTGTCTGGGGCTCTGGTGCGAATCCGTTCTCTCTGCACCAGGTTAACAACCTTCGGAGCATACGCTCGTCGTATTTCACCCCTCTCTTAGAGGGGATATGCAGGAGAAGTCTTAGTATAGCCCCTTCTTCTTTTGTTACTTGTTGCCCCATCTCCTGCCCCGGCTGCTCACCTCTCTCTGGGTGTCCATGGCCACGTCATCTGTTTCCTCTATTCCGGGTTGCCGCCCAATCCGCCCGGTCTCAGTCCAGCTGAGCCGTCCTCCAGCTGGTGGATCTCCTTCTGGGTCTTCCGCCCCTTGCATTCCGTTGCTCAAGACAAGTGCCAATCGGTATCACGTCGGGGTCACCATCTGAGGAGAAATAACTGGACTCCAGACGATCCAATGTGAATCAACAGAAGCCGTTTATTAAGCACAGATCATCATCTTTTATACCCTGTGTTGTAGCCGTACATGCCACTTGCTTATTTCTGATTAGCTGGTTACACTGTCCACGCGCTGTCCATGCAATTCATTCACGCATCAGATGATTGGTTACAAGAATTCTCATAGTAAATTGCTTAGTCATTAGCACAACATTTTTTCTGCCTTCTCAGTTCCCGTTTTTCCCATGTACTAATTCCATCTTCTACCACCTGTTTTGCTCTTAATCTAATCTCTCATAGTAGGGAGGCTGGCTCACATGACCATTTTCTCTCAGATGCATTCCTACACTGTACAAACACAGACATGTGTTCGTCTGCTCACATGTATGCCCACAGACATACAAACAGACACACACTGACAACACACAAACACTTACCTCCACACCTGCAAAAATGTGTGTGGACACAAACACATGCACAGACATAAACAGAAATGTCCTCGTTCACACGCACGCTGGCAGACACTCACTCTCACGTGTGCATTTGCAAATGCCCACACAAATGCAAATACAGAGGCACAAATATGCCCCCAGGTGCAGACAGATGCATATGCACATGAGGAAGCCCAGCCTCTCCCCACATTCTGAGAAGCAGGACTCCACGGGCAGCTCTCTGCCCCTGTGCCCCTGACAACTTCAGGCAAGTCCTCGAAAGCCTACTGCTAAGAAGAAGACACATGAGGTGCCAGCCACTGTTGGTGGATTTAGTGACAGCAGAGGGCTTTTGGGCTTTTGTGTGTTGGCCAGAAGTAGTTCAACTGATTGTGTTCTCAATTACAGGAAAGAGAGAAGGTGTATTGAGGTCCAAGCAGCGGGGTCTTTTTTTGAAATTCAACCATGTTCACATACCAATTCAGTCCATGAGAGACAAAGTCAAAGCTCAAGACCATCCCTATTGCTGCAGCTCCAGGCATTCTCCACTTTACAAGTCAAAATGATCCCGACGTTTTGCAAGCTCCGGCCCATCCCCGGTGATTGCCGTAAGGCAGTTGTGGAGGTCTGGGACCAGTTCCAGGTTCAATGCAGGGAGAGGTGCTGCCCTGACACGCTCACATGGCAGCAAAGGGTTGTGTGCGGGGGGTGAGCCCCATGGCCTGCAGCTGCAAATGCTGGGGCTGGGACACCAGAGAGGAAGCTGGCCTGATGAAGTTGCCTTAAGATAAATACCATCTCTTCAAAAGACAAACTAATATTAATTAGCAGGTGGCATCAGGAGGAGATTTCAAGCTGCCTGAGCCAAGCCCCAACATCTGTCAGTGAACGTGGCTCATTTGAGCTCAGGGAGCTGCTCTGCTGAGGTGACCATCTCCTCATCTGCTTTTAGCACTGGAGCAGCCGGGAGAGCCAGAGGAGTGGTGGCAGAAGGCTGTGCCCAGCACTGCACAGGCACCGGGAGGACAAGCCTTGTGCCCTGAGAACCTCCCAGAAAGGTTGGCATTTTCCAAGGGTCCTCACCTGGCCTGGAAGGCTCCCATTCAGGTCCCCCCAACTGGGACCTGCCTCCCTTGGAAGGAGTCCCTCTCCCAGCTGTGCTCTGCAAGTGCAGCATCAGGAAGCAAGGTGCCAGACAAACGGTTTTTCCGGCTTTGACAAACATGCAGGTATGGCCTGCTCTGAGCAAGCTCTTGAAATTGGTGACCTGCAGAGGTGCTGTCCAACCTAAATTATGCTATGGAAAGAGTAAAGACAGTTGGGTTAGTTGGTTTGTTAAATGCTAAAAGTAAGGAGAGGACAAATGGAGATCCTACCTGTGTTGAGGAAAGTGAGAATGGAAGGGCTATGGTCAAGTGGAAGGACCGTCTCTTTGGGTTTGAGTGTGTTTTTTTCCCCAATGAGCTTGAGATGGGAACGATTTATGAGATGGGATGGGAAGTGTGGCAGGAAACTTGATTTGTTGGTTCCTGAGACATCTTCTTTTGGACAGAGGAAGAAAGTGCCCAGTGCCTCGTTGGGCTGAGTAGGGCAGCTGGTGTCTGCAGGGTGTGGGGGTGTTGACCGTTGTGTTTCTGAGACCTGCGGGTTTGGGTATGCTGAAAGGAGCTTGGGACTAGACACCATGCAGGAGCCAGGAGAGGCCAACCCAGCCAAGGGCTTGAGGATGGAGAGAGAGAGGACGCAGGCATCAGGGAAGGAGACACTCCCAACACGTTGCAGAGGGGGATGTGTCAGAGAGGTGGGTCACCAGGTGCAGGCCTATCCCCCTTTCACCCCTCACCTTGCAAAGGCAGAAGCTGTTGACTGCAGGAGCAACATGTGCCAGTACTGGGGAAGGGAAAACCGCAGCACAGGCATTTGAGATGCGCTAAGAACAAGCATTTTCTCCTCCCCATTTCATTCTTTGTTCCCCTTGCAGAGCCATTTCCGGCAGCTCTGCTCTCTCGGGGCTCTTGGTGGGGACGTGTGGGTTTTCTGAGTCTGTCCCACACATGCAAGAGGATCGGTCTCAGCACGCACATCAGGTATCTCGTCCTCTCTGCCTTCCTGAGGCAACCACTGGGTAAGGATTGTCTTTGACTGGAGGCATGATTCCTCTTCTTCCCAGGAGACCCACACCCCCTCAACACGTCTCTGCGGGGAGCTGCTCTTGAATTATGGGCAAATGCACCTGCTTTCTCAAGATACTGCTACATAGAGAAAAGATGAGACCAAGAAGAAAGAGCTCCTCTCCTGACCATCATAGACCCCTTGCTTTCCTTTTCTCTTGCCACCCATCCACCTCTCTCTGCCTCTCTCTTCTGATCTCTCCGAGCCCAGTGTTTCACAGACATACCATTGCAGAAGCTCTTTTCTATCTTGGTAGTACACCTTTCCTGACCTTGTACTTGTGTTTTGACACACAGGGTTTTTTGAAAGCTGATGCAGGGACATGAAAGCTCTCTCATGCCACTCACGCTCTTACGGTGTCCCAGTCTCTCTCCAGGCTGGTGCATGTCATGCAGCTTGCCCGGACTATCCATTCCTCCTGCCTCCTCCTCAGGGCCTGGGCTTTCTTTTCCCTCCCTACCTTGACTTCGGAGCCTCCTGAGAGGACAGGGAATGGGGAGCAGCATGAAAGTGCTCACAGGTGTTCCCATGATCTCTCACCATGCTGGAGGTGACCTGGAGCCAGCACAGGAGGGCCAGGCACCACAGGCTCTTCCCTGGACACTCCAGGCAGCAGGAGAGTGGAAATTAAAAGTGTGGGTGAAAGCACAGCTCTCCTCTGGGGGTATCCCAGTGTGAGGTAGTTGGCATTACTGTGTTGTGAGATCCACGCTGAGCTGAGGTGTGAGGCTGCCTGCTCAAAGATACCGCCTTGCTGTACCCATCCATGGGGCTAGTGCTGCAGAGAAAGGAAAAGGGAGCCTGCTCCTCTGACATTTTGCATCTCCTCTTGTTTTGCATTTCAGAGTCTTTCCCTGCACAGTCACTGACCCTCTTTTTCTTCCAGGCACCATGGGATAGACCACTGTCACCCAGCAAGAAGCACAAGTCACAGCGAAGCAGGGAGACACCTCTGAAACCACCTGCACCTACCAAACCTCCAGCTTTGATGCCTTGCTCTGGTACAAACAGAAGAAAGGACAAGCTCCACAGCGTATCTCCTATCAGGCAGCAGCTGGCTACAAGCCCAGTGGCTGTCTCACCACCGTGCTGAACACCACCGAGAAATACAGCCTCCTACAGCTGGAGAAAGTCGAGCTCTCTGACAGTGCCTTCTACCTCTGTGCTTTGCATGACACCCCGGTGCAGGGAGCTTCCTTGGCTGTGCAAGAGCCCAGGGGAGGGAGGGGATGGGTCTGAGCTTGGGGGAAGGGGCCCTCAGGTGTCCCTTGGCAGCGATGCTTCCCCTGTTCACCCAGGGATTTGCAAGACAAGATCCTCTTCCAGGAGAGGACAGTGCCAGTGGCCTGAGAAGAAATAGAAGGGTGGTGAAAGACTCTCAGGTTCCCTTGTTTTCACCAGGGGTTATGTGGTTATTCTGCCCAATGGCTCTGGTGAGCTGGTGGGCAATGCAGGAGGTTGTGGGGGTTTGTGCAATGGTTCCTCACTGCTGCTCTTTGCTTTCTGGATCTCCCTGCTGCACACTGCTTCCTCAGGGTTTCCTGTGGGCCTGTTTCTTTGAGTCTCTGCTCTGAGACGTGTCCCTTAGCGGCTGGAGTTCAAAGAAAGATGGAAAACCTGCCCTCTGGCAATGCTCCTTCCTGGAATTACATGATTGCAATAATTTTCAAAAATACTCAGAACCACCATGCGGACCCTCCAATTGCTGCACGGCCGTGTGCTGAGATCTGGAGGACCTGCTCTCCCCAGTGCACTCTGCCCATCCTTGGAGCCCTTCTCATGCAGTACCTCATAGGTTTCCCGCAGCCCTGCCCCATTTCTTCTGCAGTGTGACCAGGCTGTACAGCTCTATGCAAGATCTCGGTAGGGGAGTAGACCAGCAAGCGGAAGTGAGTAACAGGCTCCGTGAGGAGAAGAGCTGGCCTTAGGGAAAGCTATTTCATGATTCCAACATCAACCTGTGAGTCCCCTTAGCCTTGCACATCTGTGTAACTGCTGGGCTGTGCAGGAAATTCTTTCGGGGTAGAGGGTGTATAGGTGGGCTGCCCTTACTACCCTTGGCCTTGCGTTCAGGCCGTGTGCCCTCATTCAGGGGACAAGTGTGAGGACAAGGATGAGAAGGCCGGATGTTGCTCTGAAGGCTTTTTCTCACACCATCTTTGCTCCTGCATCCTTGGGGGCCACCTTCTGACTGAGCTTCTTTTCCCACCACAGGGCTATCCAGAGCAGGAGGAATTCCCTTCTGCACAGGCTTGTGAGCTGCTGACCTCTCAGAGCCTCCAGCAGCACTGGGGAGCACTCTCTAAGGGAAAGCAATGGTCAGTCTCCTTGTTGCAGGACGTGTTCTGATGCCAAGAGATTCCATGTGAGCAGAGATGCTGGAATACAGGGCCTGATACCCACTGGCTGTGGAGGAGATGAGTATATCTTCCTCAGCTCCAAGGGACAGTGATTGGAAGGGACCCATTACCCCATGTCCCACCCTCCCCTTCCTCTTCTGCTTGTGCCCGCACCTTATCCCCCACCACCCAAGACAATGCCTTTCTTCCTTGGCATAGAAGGACATGTTGACCATGAAAATGATTACACGAAAGCAGACGTAAGTATGAGAAAACTTTAATGACTCTGAGGTGGAAAGAAGTACACTTGTAGAGGAGGTGGCCAGAGCAGGGAGAGGACCAGCAGATGACAGAAGTCTGCTGCCATTGCCCACAGTTGAGACCCCACAGGCCTGTCCCACAGAGGGTGAGGGGCCAGCAGATGCCCCACGGCGGCTTTGCACGTCTTATGGCCTAGAAGAACAAAAAATACCAGAAGAAATGGGAGAGAGAATAAGGCACGGAAGTTAGACTTTGGCCAGATTTTCAGTGAAACCCATCAGCTCTCCTTTGGAAGGGCAGCAATGGCTGCTCAGCCTCCCTAAAATCAATGGCCAGGAGCTTTGTCTTCAATCCAGCATCAGGTTCCTGGGGGCCCTTGTCAGGGCTGTCACCAGCGCATTTAGCAGGGGGGACACCTTCTGCCATAGTAGCGGCTGGAAATGCCAGAGAGGTCACAGCACCCAGAGTTGATGGGCACTCCATCACAGCTGAGGATGCTGCCAACGGCAGCGGAGGTGGAGGATCCCACAACGGTGTTCTGCGGGAAGGAGCTGAGGATGGGGCCGGGCAGGGTCACCACCACGGGGGAGGGCTCGATGACGACAGTGGAGTTCTGGCACTGCCTGACACAGGGCTCATTGCAGCTGTTAGCCAGTGGGGTCGGGCCACAGGGCCGGCAGGGCTAGCACTGGTCATAGCAGGACATGTCTCTGGGCTGCAGGAGCACCTGTGAGAGAGGGCAGAGAGGCAGTAGAGCACATACATATTTGAGGAACAGTCTGCCAGGAGTCTGTCACTCCACCACAAGCATGTCAAAGGCATCTGCTGAGCCAGGAGCTAGAAACTGTGCAGTGAGGCAAAAGGGTTACCAGACACAGTACTGTGAGGATCACCCCGGCCCAACCAGGCTGCTGCCAATCTTTTCAGTGAAGGGCAACCTCAGCCAAGTGCCAAGTCCTCTTTCAAGATAATGCAAAGTGTCTCCAAGCCCAAGGAGGCTGCTGCCTATCTCTTAAGAGAACAGCTCCCTCAACCAAGTCCCAGACACTCTCTGACTCAGACCTTCATCCTTCTTCCCCTTCTCATGGAGAGCAGCACCACAGCCCACTATAGGAGGGAGGAGTACACACCTGCATGAGCAGAAAACAACGCAGGGAAAGGGCTTCAGACTCACCTGGTTCTCAAGGAGGAGGAGGAGAGAGAAGTGGATGGGAGAACAAGGAGTTGGGCTGGTTTTATGGTGGCCCTGACCTGCCCTGGGCCGAGAGGTAGCTTCTACAGAAGTGGCATTGTCTAAGCTGCTCATGATGAACAGAAAACATCCCAGCTAATGACATGGGCTGGGTAGCTGTTTTCTCAATGCCGCCTTCTCATTTCCTAGCTTATGCTGTCCGCCTTCCCTCACGGAGTCTTCTTCTGAGTGCTGGGATTGTGAGACCCCATGATTTCTGGGGCAGGAATGTGTCAGTGCCTGCTGCAGCCTCAGCTCAAGTGCCGAATGGGTGCAGTGCAGGCAAGTGATGTTGGCCTGGGGCACACTGGTGGGGTGGTCTGTGGCTGCATTGACAGGAATGAGCCAAACTACTCCCAACTCTGCAATCCTTGGTCGGTCTCCCAAGAACATACCTTGTCTTTCCCTCCCATCTCACTCCAGTGGTCACTTGTAGGGTGCAGGTGGGCTGCACTGCTGGGTTTCATAGACTCTTCAAATCTTTTAAGCAGGAAACTAAGCAGCCCTCCCCAAGCTATGGGTATTAAAGAGCTGTAAAATTATTTCCCCCATTATTTCAATGCTGATGAAAATCAAAGTTATGCGGGTCCTCTACCAGCACCGGGATATAGCTCTGCCCTGGTGAGGCCACATCTGGAGGAGGAATTTCTTTACTTTGAGGGTGACAGAGCACTGGAACAGGCTGCCCAGAGAGGTGGTGGAGTCTCCGTCTCTGGAGACATTGAAAACCCATCTGGATGCGTTCCTGTGCAACCTGCTCTAGGTGAATCTGCTCTGACAGGGGGGTTGGACTAGGTAATTTCCAGAGGTCCTTTCCAACCCCCATCATTCTATGATTCTGTGATGACCTCCCTTGACCTGCTGACCACACCCTTCTTAATGTACCCAGGAGACCACTGGCCCTCTTGGCCACAAGGACACATTGCTGCCTCACAGTCAACTTGCTGTCCACCAGGACTCCCAGGTCTCTCTCTACAGAGCCACTTTCCAGCAGATCAGATCCTATCCTGTTATTCCTCCCTTGGTGTAGGACCCTACACTTGCCCTTGTTGAACTTTATTAGGTTCCTCTCCACCCAAGTCTCCAGCCGGTCCATGTCTTGCTGTATGGCACCACAGCCTTCTGCTATGTCAGCCAGTCCTCCCAGTTTTGTATCATCACCAAACTTGCTGAGGGTACACTCTGTCCCCTTATCCAGGTTGCTGATGGATGCATTGAACAAGACTGGGCCCAGCACTGACCCCTGAAGAACACCCACTGGTTACAGGCCTCCAACTGGACTCTATGCCACTGTTCCTGGTCTCAAGGACATAGGATTCCTCAAGACTGGTCTTGGCTTGTAAAGACTGAGGCAAAGAAGGCATTCCGCACCTCAGCCTTTCCATGTCCTGTGTTGCCAGGCTGCACAGCATCGGAGAAGGCCCACTCATTCAGCAGGGGGACTACAGTTCCTCTAGCCTTCCTTTTGTCACCTGTGTCCTTAGAGAATCCCTTCTTGTTGCCTTTGACAGCTGTTGCCAGAGTCAGTTCCACTTGGCCTTTGCCTTTCCTAACCTCATCCCTGCATGCTTGGACAGTGTCCCTGGAGTCCTCCCCAGTTTCCTCTGCTCACTTCCTTCTTGTGTTTTAGTTTGGCCAGGAGCTCCTTGTTCATCCATGCAGGCCTCCTGGCATGCTTTCCTGACTTTCTGCTCATTGGGATGGCCCGCTCTTGAGCTTGGAGGAAGTGGTCCAGATGTCTTAAGCCTCTGTTGCCTCCAGGGCTATACCCCACAGGAATTTTCCAAGCAGGTCTTTAAAGGCACCAAAGCCTGCTGTCCTAAAGGCCCAGGTTATGAGCTTGCTATTTACGCTCCTCAGTCCCCTTGGGATCATGAACTCCACCATTTCACGGTCACTGCAACCCAGGCTGCCTTTGATCTTCACATCCACAACAAGCTCTTCCTTCTTGATACCTATGAGGTCCAGCAGAACACCTGTCCTCATGGGATCCTCTATCACTTGGGGGATGAAGTTGTCATCCATGCACTTGAGGAAACGTGCTTATGTCCTGCTGTGCTGCTCCTCCAGCAGATATTGGGGTGGTTGAATTTTCCCATGAAGGCCAGTGAATATCAGACTGCTCCTGCCTGCCTGTAGAGGGTCTCCTCTGCTGGTTCTTCTTGGTCAGGTGTCCTATAGGAGACACCCACTACAGTATGTTCTTTATCTGTCTTCTCTTTAATGCTTACCCACAAGCTCTTGGTTGGCATATCACCCATCCTCAGGCAGAGCTCCATGCACTCCAGCTGCTCTCTCACAGAAAGAGAAAGTCCCCCTCCTCATCTTTTCAATCTGTCTTCTGAAAGAGCCTGTATCCCTCCACTGAAACATGCCAGTCATGGGAGCCATCCCACCCTGTCTCCATGATCCCAACATGATTGTAGCCCTGCAACTGCTCACTGATCTCTAACTCCTCACATTTATTCTCTTTAAGGGCAATGAACTGTTTTGTAGTTGTAAACCCGTAGGTGGGGCTGAAGCCTTCCACTTGGTGCCAGAAGTCACCAGCATCCATCCTCCAATTGTCCTCTGCAAATCTGCTTTTAGGAGTCTACAAGCAGTATTCAGTTTTTAAGAACCATCTTTTAAAAGCACAGGAACAGGCAATTCCATTGTGTTTCATGTTAAGCAAGCAGGGCAGAAGACCTCATGGAACTCAAGAGGAAAAAGAAATTGTAAAAACTCTGGAAGGAAGGTCAGGCTTCGCAGGAAGGTTATAAAGGTGTGGTTCACATATGCAGGGAAAAGGCAGGAAAGGCCAAGGCTCAATGAGAGTTGAGAGTTGGCCCGTCTTGTGTCAGTCAACAAGAAAGGATTTTTAAGTACGTAGACAGCAAGAGGAGGTCTAAAGGAAACACTGAACAAATACCTGTTGAAGATGGTCACTTGACTGAAGTCCTGTTGAACTACTTAGATATCCTTCTATGATGAGGTCACCCACCTAGTGGATGAAGGGAAGGTGGCGGATGGAGTTTTTCTGAATTTTACTAAGGCTTTTAATAGTGTCCCTATCCTTCTGGAAAAGTTGGGAAGTCAAGTGAGTTCTGGAGAGTCAACTGTGGGATGAGCAGGAATATGGTGTGCTGGGAGAAAAACTGGCTGAAAGGCAGGGCTCAAAGGGTTGTAGTGAATGGGGCTACATCTGGCTGATGACCAGTCAGCACTGGTGCTCCTCAGGGCTCAATTCTAGGGATGGTTCTGTTCAATATTTTGATCAGTGATCTGGATGTAGGAGTTGAGTGTGCCATGAGCAATTTTGCTGATGATACCAAACTGGGAGGTGTTGAGGCGTCTCTGGAGGGACAGGAGGCCTTGCAGAGGGATCTAGGTAAATCAGAGCATTGGGCAATCATTAATGGCATGAAATTTAACAAGTCCAAATGACAGATTCTGCATCTGGGATGGAGTAACACCAGACACAGGTATAAATTTGGAGAGGAGTGGCTGGAGCTGCCCTGCAGAAAGGGATCTGGGGGTGCTGGTTGTCAGCAGGCTCAAAAGGAGTCAGCAGTGTGCCCTGGAGGCCAGAGGGCAAACCACAGCCTGGGGTGCATTAACACAGTCCAACCAGCCGGTCAAGAGAGGGGATTATCCCACTGCATCAAGCACTGGGGTGGCCTCCCCTTGAGTACCGTGTGTATTTCGGGGCCCCACAAGTTAAGAAGGAAGTGAAGGTGCTTGAATGCATCCAGAGGAGGACAACAAAGCCTGTGAAAAGGCTGGAAGGAATGTCCCATGAAGAGTGGCTAAGAACTTTGGGCTTGTCTAGTTTGGAGAAAAGGAGTCTGAGAGGTGACGTCATGGCTCTCTATAGCTTCCTGAGGAGGGGAAGTGGAGAGGGAAGTGCTGATGTCTTCTCCCTGGGATCCAGTACCACGACACAGAGCAATGGTTCAAAGCTGCATCAGGAGAGGTTCAAAGTTGTCATTAACAAACAGTTCTTCACCAAGAGAGTGGTCATACACGGGGACAGGCTTCCTAAAGAGGGGGTTGATGCCTGTCAGTAGTTAAGAGGCATTTTTGGACAATGCCCTTAATAACATGCTTTAACTTTTTTAACTTGCAACTGCTTGACGACTGACGAATGCCCACTGCTTGCTGTTTGTTATGCCTGAGAATATTCTGTGGTCTTACAGTTGCTGGCAACTGCTGCCTAAGGAAGTGCTCTGGAAAGATCCTTTTAGCAAATTTGTGGAGGACGTAAGGTTTGCTCTTCTGCTCATTTACAGAGCTTTAGGTAAAGCAGGGATGGACTATTTGGGGGAAAAAGAAGCACCTAGTCCATGAAAATTAGCACGAGCAACTATGGGGGCTGTAATGACCTGGGAAAGACAGGAGGACTGACACAGTCCTCTCTTTGGATGCTGAAATGAGGGACATTCTCCAGACACCAGGTTTGCTGGCCTATGAGAAAGCTTAGGTGTATACAAACGCTCTGCAAAAGTACTTCTCCCACAAGAAGCAGAGCAATCAGAAAGGGGGGACAATAACTGCTGCTTTTCCAGAGAAAAACCAGACAGAGGTGGATAAGCCCCTGGAGACTCCTGAGGACTCCAGCCCTGTTGTTCAGGAAGTGCCTGATAATATGCATCCACGGTATTGGAAGAATGCGCAAGTGCTCCTAGGTGAACTAGGGCAGCACAAGCCTGTTTCTTCTTGGGAAAACCAGGGAAGTTTTGTGTACAAAAGAGATGTCATTAAGGGGTCCCACCTGCATGATTTAGTCCAAGGTATCCTTCAGACTTGTGTCCCATCTGAGAAGACCTGAAGACTAGGATGTGTTTAGGAAAGCCATGGCTGCGGTGAATGTCCCCTCTGGCATCATGGATCATACAACAACCACGGTCTCTGGGAAAACTAAAAGTGACTGAAGATGTCCAAGAAGCATCCCAGACATCTTGTAATATGAGGGTGATACCTAAAACTCAGTGGCACATGCTCTAAAGTTTACTGTTGAAATAAAAATATTCATGATGCAGTAGTATCCGCAGGCCATGAGGGAGAGATGCTGCAGTTGCTTCCTCTGGAAAGCACTTTCTGTAGCATTGTGATTTTCAAAGGCAATGATGCTTTCAGGAAAGAGAGCACTCTTTGAGTGGGGGGTAACCACATGAGTCAAAAAACCTCTGTGTGGTTCTGATGTGCCAAGAAAATTGCTAGCCAGTGCTCTCTGGGCTGGTTATGAGGGTGTGTAGTCACCACCATGCTCACTGGTCTTGCGGGAACATGGGCCCCAGGGAGCTAGTTCCTCAGCTAAGCGCCCAGAAATGTTTTCCTGGTGTAGGGCTCTGCTAAGAAAAAACAAGAGAGTTGCTCCATCTCAGACTGCGATCTCATCCCTGTGTTACCACTGGACTCAGCACTGACTCCTACAGAAGAGGGAGAGGTGGGGAGAGGTGTCCCCAGTCCTAACCCCATGCAGGAATCACTCTGTCCTCTGCCCTGGTCCTGTGCTGCTGTTGGTGTGTGGCATTTGTGTGAGGGCAAACTCCCACAGCACATGGGCACAGAGTCTGCAGTTGTGGGATGCCCTTGGCCTGTGTGTGAGGAGCAGCAGTGCTGCATGGAGCACAAGGGTCACTTCAGCCCCAGGGTTCTGGGAATGCTGAAGGAGGTTGGTGCCAGGGGAAAGGCACCCCAGCGTGTAGCCTGTGTTTGGGCTGGTGCGTGCCCTATGCCGTTCAGAGACAGCTCATGGATCCTGCTGAGGGTTGAATGAAATCCCACTGTTGCTGCCATGTCTCCATGAAGCTGGAATATCTCCTCTCACACAGCACCTTTCTGGACTAGACTGGGGTTGTGGCACTTGTGGGGCTGCAGAGTTCCCGCACCTCAGGAAAGCTCTGCTTGAGGAAGACAAGGCAGCACAGAGCAGTGCTGCCTCTTTGGGCACCAGTCACTGTCCTAGGCCTGCCTTCAGCCAAGGGGTGCTGGGTTCACTGGGACAGGGGACTCCAGTGAGTGGCCTGCTGTAGCTGATACCAATAGTAACTTGTGAACACCTCAGCCCTACATATCTGGGCAACAGATGGGCCATGACAGATGCTGGAGAGTGATAGAATTGTATGGGGAATCTGTCCCTGCTGCTCGTGCATGGCATACTGACCATGTCCCCTAGATCAGGTGATGGAGGGAAGCAGCAGGTGGAGTAGGCAATGTGGGCCATCCCCAAGGCTATTCACCCATTCCCAGTTCCTGCCATCCTTTGGGAACATGGTTTTCTGAGCCTCCTTGCCCAGCACAGCTCCACCCAAAGCAAGAGGAGCACTCTTCCCCAAGAGCTTGTGGGACTGCAGATTTCCCAGGCCTCCTACATGCCCACAGTTCCTCTCTCGAGGACAAGAGTTGTCAGGATTCCCTTTCACATGACACGGGCCATGGCAAAGGGGCTATTTCTGAGCCGAGCTGCAGCAAGGCAAGGACTGATGGCCGTTGGCTGTGGAGTAACCAGGGATGTCTTCTTCAGCTTCAAGAGGCAGTGCCTGAAAGAGGACTCGCTGCAGTGTGTCAAACCCTCCAATGCCTCTAGGAGTGATGAAAGGTTCCCCTGTGCCCCCACCTAATTCCTCCTGGAAAGCAATGGTTTTCTCCTTCCACAGTCAGTGTGCAGATGGAAAGACCATATAAAGGGCACAGGCAGGGTTGCAGTAGTTGTTTAATGAGTCTAAAGAATGAGAATGAGTCTAAAGAATGTGATCATTCCAAGTGGAGGCCCCCAGCGTGGGGAGCAGAAGGAGCAGACAAGAATGTGTTCCCCATTTCCTGTGGCAGAGTTCCCACAGGGCATCTGTTGACCTGCCCATCAAAGGGAGACAGGCTAGCAGGTTCCTCCAGGCCGGTTTCTGAGGTCTTCACAACAAGGCTTTAAGGGAAGCACAAGACATCAAAGAAAAGATAGAAAAAGGGTGAGAGGAAGACCGGAAAGGTAAATATTGTCTGTGTTTTCAGAGACACCAGGTTGGCGTCTTCACATCTGTACTTGCAGGGAGAGTCAGAGATGGTCAGCTGCTTTTAAAAAAAATGGCATGAAGTCTGATCCTCTGTTCAGCACCATGTTCTGAGTTCCAAGGGGTCCTTACGGGGAGCCGTTGTCAGCATGTTTAGCAGGGGGGGCATCTGCTGCCACAGTAGCGGCTGGAAATGCAGGAAAGGTCACAGCAGCCAGAGTTGATGGGCACTCCATCACAGCTGAGGATGCTGCCAACAGCAGCGGAGGTGGAGGATCCCACAACGGTGTTCTGTGGGAAGGAGCTGAGGATGGGGCCAGGCAGGGTGACCACCACGGGGGAGGGCTCAATGACGACGGTGGAGTTCTGGCACTGCCTGACACAGGGCTCATTGCAGCTGTTGGCCAGTGGGGTGGGGCCACAGGGCCGGCAGGGTTGGCACGGCTGGCACTGGTCGTAGCAGGACATGTCTTGGGTTCAGAGGTGCGCCTGCGAGACAACCAAGTGAGGAAGCAAAACAACGGGTTGTATGAGGAACAGCCTGTCACAGCACCATGAGAGAGAGAAAGAACATGCAGGGCTGGGAGACGGAGGCTGTGCCAAGAATGTGAGGACTTCTTGGCCTCATTCTGACAGGGCCCAAAAAAAGCCACCAGCTCCTACACAGCTACTGCCTGGACCCTGAGTCCAGAAGCCACCTCAGCAGAGTCCCAGCCTCCCTCCATGTCTAACCTTCTCCCTGCTTCCCCCTCCCATGACAAGCAGCCCCATGAGCTGGCAGAGAACAAAGCTGGTATCAGCTGAGAGGTCAGCTGAAGTGAGACCCCCTTTTAGAGACAGTGGAAAAGAAGGTTCTTCAGACTCACCTGACTCCCAAGGAGAAGGAGGCAAGAGAAGTGGATGAGAGAGTGAGGAGCTGGGCTGGCTTTTATCATGCACCTTAACTGCCCCAGGCTGCCAGAGGCATCCCTTGCAGAGGTGATTCTTTGCTGACAAGCTCATCTTGAATGCAAAACATCCCGAGCAATGCTATGAGCTATGTTTTGGCTTCCTGGATTGCTGTCTTTCCATTTCCTGCTTTATGCCAGGCACATTCCCCAGTGGAGGCATCTTTTACATGACAGGATGAGAGCCCCAAGCATTTCCGGTGCAATACACGTTGGCGTGGGCAGACGACTCACCTCACATGCTGGAAGAGTCCAGGAAGGGTCACTCAAGACACACTAAACAGATGCTTTGACAACACACACACACACACACCCACACATACTCACACACTAATCTAGACCTCCAGGCATCTAGAGTGAAATGAGGAGACTCAAGACACCCAATGAGAGGCTGCCTACACTGTCCAGGGCACAGGACATGGACCTGACAGAGTCATCTTCTGCAAATCCTGTTTGAAAGAGTTCATTGTAGCTGAGGGAAGACTGATGTGCACTCAGGGAGAGCCAGAGATGCAGCTGAGGAGAGTGACATACCCAGCTTGATGCCATTCACCCACACAAAAGCCCTTTCCCTGCTACCCATCTGCGCCTGAGTACCAGGGACATGGATATGGGGTTTAGCCGTGGGATAGAGGTGTTTGTAGGCTCTGGTGGAAGAGCCTGTGGGTTCACTTCTGACCGTGTGATGAAGCAAGCCATGTGCAGGTGACCAGGTAGACAGGCCCTGCTGTGAGCTTATGCTAGCTGAGGAGTTCAGAGGCAACCATTGGTCATTTGCAGGATCGGTGTCTCCAGAAAGATGATTCATTCCATTTCCTGTGGACATCTGCTTAGGATGGGACAAGTCCCCTGTGTGAGCTGATGTCTCTCTACTGACTGTGGGAAGAGTCTGTTGGAGTGGGTCCAAAGAAAGGCTCCAAAATGATCCGAGGGTTGGAACACCTCTCCTGTGAAGAAAGGCTGAGAGAGGTGGGGTTGTTTAGCCTGGAGAGGAGGAGGCTCTGGGGAGACCTTCTTGTGGTTTTGCAATTTTTGAAGGTGGCTTATAAGAAAGAAGGAGAAAGATATTTTACCAGGACCTGTAGTGAAAGGCCAAGGGTCAATAGCTTAAAACTGAAAGAGGGTAGATTTAGATTGGACTAAGGAAGAAATTATTCTATGATGAGGGTGGTGAGAAACTATAAAAGATTGACTGGAGACGTTATGAAAGCCCCATCATTGGAGGTGTTCAAGGTGAGGTTTGGTGCAGGCTCTGAGCAATGTGATCTAGTGAGAGATGCTGCTGGCCATGACAAGGGATATTGAACTAGATGGTCTTTCAAGGTGCCTTCCCATGGGTGCAAATGCATACATGAGCAGAGCAAGAGGAACATGTACGTGAGCATGAACCTGCACACACACCGCTGAGAACTAGGGCAACCAATGCCAGCTCACAGCCTCTTGGGATGACTTCAGGCAAATCCTTCAGACCCCACAGTCAAGGCAATGAATCAGGCACCATCAGCTTTAGTGAGTTCAAGAGCTTGACGCTGGTTCAGTCAATTGTTTTCTCACTAGAAAAGAGAGAGAAAGCACAGTGGAGTCGAAGCTGCCATGACCTTTCCAGATATTGAGCTTCTCCATGTCCCAACTCTGTGCGTCAGGCATAACAAAAAATCTAGAGAACATCCATATTGCTGCAGCTACAAAGAATCTCCACATTACAATTGAAAAAAACTCCTCCAGCCTTAGATGGTCCCGGGTGTCCTAAGTGATCTCTTTAAGGGCGATGTTGGGGTGTGGGACTTGGCCCAGCACTGTAAAGGGTACAGTGCCTCAGTGGTGAGCCTGGGACAAGCCCGACTCCCCACAGGCTGCAAAAACTGAGGCTGGAGCACCAGAAATGACATGGACTGATCCCACAAATAAAGTCACTCAGCATCTTCAAAGCATTCCTTAAAATGCTATTTACTAGCACTAAGACTAGAAAGAGAGGACCATGTGGATAACCTTAAATCCCGCCAGAGACTGGGAACTCCAAGATGGGACCTCCAACAACACCTGCTCTTCTGTCCAGTGACCATTTGGAGGTCACTTCCCATGATGGTGAAGACACACGGGCCCTAGCAACAGACCACAGCAGTGAAATGGGAAGCATAGGTTGAGGCAGCTCTGGCCCTGCCTTCTGTACAGCAGTCACAGGATGGTTCTCGCTCTGCACCTGTAGGAAGTGAGTATGAAGATGAAGCAGTGGAGGGTCTCATCACCAATACTGAAGGTAATCACGGCCATGTGATTAATCATGGCCAATCACGGCCAGCACAAGCCATGTCCAGGGCAGCTTGTGAATCAGCTAAGAAGTGGAGGATGTGCTTGGGCCTGCAGGAAGCCAAATGGGAGGTGAGTATTGCATGCAGAGAAGGAGACAGGGAACTGGCCAGCCATGTGCCTGCCGCCAGCCAGATGCACACAGCCTTATGCACAATGGCCTCATAGTGCAGTGGGTTGCAGAGAGTCAAGCAGTGGCCGTAGGACATGAGATCGTAGAGGAAGCATTGAGCACTTCCCAGGAGCCAGAAGTATAGCTGGGCCATGCAGCTGTGGAAGGAGATGTGTATGTCCCCTGGCCTGAGAAGTCATCCAGCACCTTTGGAAGGAAGGCACCAGAGAAGAGAGACTGCAACTTTTGGTCTTCAGTCATTCTGAGCTACACTTCATCCACCATAATTCCCTCTCAGTGGAGGACATGGGTGGGAGGATTACCATCCTTGCACTTGTACAGTTTTTGCCAAGGCAACTGAATTTTCATGGTGGGAAATAAGATATGAGACTGTAGTGGCGGCCAAGAGGTAGTTCCACGGATCATAAGGGATGAGACGTACAGGCTAAAAAGTGCTCTGCTCCCAAGAAAGGCAGCCAATTCCTGAGTTGCACATTCTTTAGGGGGACCAATGAAGCAGTCAAGAGCTCTGCACCTGCCTTCAGCATTCATGGGAAGTGCTCCCAGTACCCTCATCCTTGCTGATCTTCCCGTTCTCCTGCACGGTCTCTATCACAGCAATTTGATCTCCTTCAGAAATCAACTGTCCCCACTTCCATGCTGACCACTCTCAGCTCCCACATGCTTAGCTCCAGTTTCGAGCCTTGATACCTTCAGCGGCATAGATAACTACCCTGCTGCTGCCTCCAGGCCATGGCCCCTAAATTAGGTGGTGAAGGGGAGAGGTCATGCCAAAGGCTGTTCCCTGTATGACCACTCCTGCTATTCTGCCAGCAAATCATCTTCCAGAGCCCCACACCCTTCACCCCACCACCCCAGAAGAGCTCCGTCCATAGCAAGAGGAACGCCCTTCCTCAAGAGCTCATGGGGCTGCTGAGTCCTCAGGACCTCCTGCCTTCTGGGCATTTGTGGGCAGAGATACCAGCAGGCCAAGGCCTGATGCTCACTGGCAGCAGAGCAGCCACAGATGTCTTCCTCAGCTCCAAGGGATGGTTCCCAAAAGAGGAGCCAATGTAGGGTGTTTGAACCGCTCATTTGTCTGTGACTGGAACAGGGTTTCCTTGTGCTCTCAACCCCTTCCACCCCTTCTCCTTTGGCAGGACGGGATGTGTCCACAGAGGGAAGGACCACATGGAGGCCAAGCTTGAATGCAACAGAACTTTAATGAGTCAAAAGAGGGAAAGAAAGTCATTCCAAGTGGGGGGTGCCAGTTCATGAAGCCCCAGGGGCATCTGTGAATCTGCTGTCCTCGGCTGTGGAGAAGTTCCTGCATCATGTCTCTCTACCCGCCCCACAGAGGATGAGGAAGACAGATGGTTCCCACCAGATTGGTCTTGGGGGAACCTTGCTGCTAAGGGGATGTGAAGCAAACAAGGAAAAGGGAGAGAAAGGCAAAGTCATTCAGCTACGCTGAAAGCAGCATTGAAAACATCAATCCTTTGCCCAGCACCATGTTGTGATTCCTCAGGGTGTCTCCTTGGGGTTTTCCCCACAGTCTTTAGCAGGGGAGGCACCTTCTGCCACTGTAGCGTCTGGAAATGCCAGAGAGGTCACAGCACCCAGAGTTGATGGGCACTCCATCACAGCTGAGGATGCTGCCAACAGCAGCAGAGGTGGAGGATCCCACAACGGTGTTCTGTGGGAAGGAGCTGAGGATGGGGCCAGGCAGGGTCACCACCACAGCAGGAGGCTCAATGACGACAGTGGAGTTCTGGCACTGCCTGACACAGGGCTCATTGCAGCTGTTGGCCAGCGGGGTGGGGCCACAGGGCCGGCAGGGCTGGCACTGGTCGTAGCAGGACATGTCTCAAGGGTGGAGGTGCACCTGGGAGAGAAGCAGGGAGGAAAGAAAGCACCAGAGTGGATGAGGAGCAGCCTGGTTAGCCCGTCAGAAAGGAGGCAAGGCCACTTCTGAGTGGGGAGCTGGTAGCTCGGCCAGGAGCCACATGGTATATATTGCACTACAAAGAGCAGCCTGGCCCAGGGAAGGCCTTTCCTTGGGTATAAATCAAAAGATCCTTCTGCCACATCCCAGCCTCTCGCTAAGCAGACCTTCTCCACTCTTCCCTCTATCATGACAAGAAGTTACAAAGCCCAGGACAGGACATAGCCAATATCAGCTGAGATGTCCATCAAGGAGAGATCTCATTCTGGAAGAGGTAAAGAGGCTCCAGACTCACCTGGTTCCCAAGGAGAAGGAGGCCAGAGAAGTGGATGAGAAAGCAGGGACTTGGGCTGGCTTTTATACCTGCCCTTCATTGCCGCAGCACCAGAGGCACCCTTTGCAGAGGTAACAATTTTTGCACACAGTCATCTTGAATGCAAACCATCACAGCTAATAATATGGGCTGTGCTTTGGTTTCCTGCACTGCTGCCTTTTCATTTCCAGAGCTGTGCCATGCCCATTCCCAAATGAAAGCTTCTTGTTAGTGCTGGAAGGAAAGACTCCAGGATTTCCAGGGCAGGAATGCAGCAGTGTGGGCAGAAGAGTCAGCTCAAGTGCTGGAGTGGTCCAGGGCAGGAAAGACACCTCAGCTTGGGTCACTCCGGTGGGGCTGTTTGAAGTGTTTTTCTCAGGAAGACAATTCAGCCATCCTCAGCTGGATGCGAATGGGCTCCCATGCATGAGGAGTCTTTCCCCCCCTTCTCTGCTCCCTCCAGTGGTCACTTGTTGTTGCCTCCCCAGGTATGTGCGTTGTGTTGCTAGGTTTTGAACCTGTCCTGACTACCATTGACCTCAGCAAAAAATTCTGGCTGCTTTGGAATGGTGCCCACTCCCTGGAGTCTGTGAGTACACAAACAATGGCATGGGCATGTCTGGGGCCTTGTGCTTCCCCAGGAAGTTCTAACTCTGTAACAACCCCATCTGTCCTTGGCAGACTCCACGCTCGCTTGTGTCCCTACTTGTCTTCTTGTCTTATGTGCACTTATGTGCAGCCGTGTTTCTGTGGATGAAAGTGGGAGCACAAATTTGTGGATGACTTGATGCTGTTGTGCATTAACGTGTGTGTGTGTGTATCCTTGTGCATTCCTCATCACAAGGGAATGTGCTGCTCATGGTGGGGACAGTCACAGGAGTGCCAAAGTGCAGCAGGTTCCCAAGGTCAGAAGGAGCCTTACCGCAGTGGAGTGGTGATGGCACCAGCCTGCTGAAGGTGTGTCCAGGGAAGAGGCACTGAAATGCAGCCCTTGCCTCCTGACGCCTCCTTCTCCTGCCCCTGCAGAGCTCACGCTCCACTCCTGCCCATTTCAGGCCCCAACAAGGTTGGTTTCACTCCAACCTTGATCCTTAGTTGAATTCAATGTGACAATACTGAGAGTGCCTCAGCATGGCTGGCAGTCCCCACTCCTTGCCACTCCAGGCCGGGACACAGCTGCTCTCCCCAGTGCTAGAGAGTTCAAAGGATGGGGACTGCATTCTGGGCAAAGTGAAAGGCTGAGGAATTCTGCCCACCATGTGCTGGCCATCCCTGAGTGGATCTGCTTCCAAAACACTGTGTACTGTGTCTGGGATGGGACACAGCCCTCCCTCATGCCCAAGCCAATGCCAAAAGTACTTGTGCTCTTCACGGCCCTAGTGCTGTGCCAGGCAGGGGCCAAGACCTTTTCCCAAACAGGTCCTGAATGAAAGAAACACAGAGTCTGATATCACTGCGCTGTGAGTGGAAGAACAGTCCCTGCGGATTTCACAGGAGGAGCCAAAGAACTGATGAGAGCTTTGATGTTCATGCACAGAATGTTCATGTCCCCTACTGCAATCTCTCAGACTGAGCACCCAGCAACTGTCCCTGGGAGGGAAGGGACATTGGATCCAAGGCCACACTGCCCCAAAGCCCACTGCTGTCCTGCAGGGGTTTCCAGAGACACCCTCATTCAAACAAGGGCTATGCACAGTACAGAAAGTTCCTGAGCCCATATCCCTGCCTGAAGGTTTGTCTGCCTGGACTCACATCCAGCTTGGAGATAAGGCAGCTGAGGGCTCCTCCACTTCCCTGTAGTGACCCCATAGAGATGAGTGCCAGGGAGCTCTTCCGAGGGAGCTCAGCCAGGGCTGGTTTCCCTCTCCATGGAGGTGCTTCCCAGCTGAGGAGCTGATGGCCAAGCTCATTGCTTTCTCAGGAGGTAACAGTCACTGTGGAGAAGGGAAAGGCAGGACATGAATGTACATAGAGTTTAGCAAGACCTTTGACAGCCTCTCTCCTACTTCCTTCAGAGCCAAATTGGGGATAAATGGGTTGGAGAATGATAAGGTGAGAAGAAAATTGGCTGGAGTGTTATGCAGAAAGAATTGTGAGCAGTGGTGCAAAGCCCAGCTGGCAGTCAGGTACTAGTGGGGTCTCTCAGGGATCAGCAGTAGGACCAACACTCTTTCTTGATTTCCTGAGCAACATGAGAGGTGGGAAGGAGAGCACTCCCACCAAGGCTTTGGGAAACACCAACAAGGGGGAAACAGGCACTACACTGAGCTGTGTATAGGTAAAGTGTTCTGAACAGATTGAAGAACCACTTGCTCAGAGGAGACGGAGAAGACAGGCCTTGCCTCTGGAAGTGCCTAATGACAGGAGTAGAGGCAATGGACATCAGCTGGAACTGCTGGAGAGGAGAGGAGAGGAGAGGAGAGGAGAGGAGAGGAGAGGAGAGGAGAGGAGAGGAGAGGAGAGGAGAGGAGAGGAGAGGAGAGGAGAGGAGAGGAGAGGAGAGGAGAGGAGAGGGCACATCCCGAGCAGAGAAGCGGGGGGCAGCATGGCGCCGGGCTGGTGGGGCTGGCCGCGCTGCTGCTGGGTGCCTGGGGCTGGCGGCGGTGGATTGGGCCGGGGCTGTGCCCCGCGTGTTCCCCGGGGAGCTCAGCGTCAACTCTTCCCTCTCCTCCTTCAGCCTCTCTTTCCCGCTCCTGTCTCTCTGCCATGTTTTGTGCCCCTTCCCAACCCTCCAAGTCCCCTCTTCTCCCTCTTTCTTCACCACCTCTATCAGTACGAGCCTCCTGGCACGTATGCCTAATTTTCACGTACCCTTTCCTTCCCCTGTGCATTCTGCAGTTCTTACTGCTCTCAATATAGCCCTCTCTCCTTACCTGTAAAACCTCTGCTCCCTCTCTGCCCTTTGTCCACCCACCCACCCATATTCTGATCCATCTCTCCATGTGTCTACCATCTCTTCCTAGTCCCCGAGACCCCTCTCCCATCTTTCCCTCTGCTTCCTTCATATCCATAACCACAAATTATCTTTTCTGCACTGTGTCATTATTCCATATATCCTCCGATCCCCCTGTGCTTTCAGCATTTATTCTTCTTCTCAATTCAACCCTTCATCCTTCACTGTAACACATTCAACTCTCCTGTCTCCTCTTCTTCTCCCCACCCATGCATCCACCCATCCATGCCTCCACCTGGCTTTCATTCGATCTCTGTATGCATCTATTACAGAGTCCCTTGCGGACTTGTCCCATTGCTCCACAAACCCACACAAGGATCACTCTTGATGACCACATGGTCCCCATTTGTTCCAGTCCAGCTCTATCCACATGCCACTCTTTCTGACGATTTCTCTGGCATAAGAGCCATCAGACCTGGGTGCTCTTTAGTGATCTTTGGCCTTTTCATATCCTTTCTCTGTAGTGGCTGCGGGCAGAGCCCAGGTGCTGCAGGAGCCGTCGGCAGAGACCAGCAAGGGCACCACCATCAGCATCAACTGCTCACACCCCAACATTAAGGGAAACATGAACATTCAGTGGTATCATCAGCTTCAAGACCAGGCACTGTGTCACATTGTGACAAGTGTCACCGGAGATAAACCAGTGTGGGACCTGCCGGAGCGGCTGTGGGTGTCGGCAGAGCGCCGCTCCAGCGCCCTGTGGCTCGCCCGGCCCCGGCGCGGGGACGCGGCCGTGTATTACTGCGCCCTGGGAGACACGGGGAGAGGAGCCGGGGCTGCGGCCGGGCAGGAACTGGCGTGGGCAGGGCCGGGCGTGTGTGTCGGGGCTGCAGGGACAGCCCCGGGCGGGCCCGCCACAGGGCGCTGCCGCTCCCAGCCAGGAGCAGCGCCTTTCTGCTCCGCACAGGGCGGTGGGCAGCAGGAATCCTCCTGCCCACGGGCAGCCGCACAGCCCTCGCTCCTGCCACACGGACTGCCCACTGCTGACATGGAACATACAGGGCCTCTTCTCGGCCTTTTGACTTTCCCCACGAGGATGCCGAGGGAATCCTGAGCAGGTGCTTTCCTCTGCTCTGCAACCATGGGGACTCCAGGGCAGAGTTACCAATGCCAAACCTGCCTTAGAAAAGGACAACCAGAAAGGGTTTCACAGTTCATTCCCCTGTAAAAGCTCAGATATACAATGGAAAACTGAGTCCTCCAGCTACAGAATTTCACACTCCTGCCCAAATGTTCCTGCTAGCCTTACACAGTCATTGCATGGGGTCAAGAGTTGAAGCTCCCCAGCAGCAGGAGAAGGGCATGTCGAGGTCAGAGGCACCTTCAAACGCTCCCCACAGGGGCTCAGTGGTGAGACCACGAGCTTCTTTGACAGGATTCAGCACATTTGCAGTTGGTGCCCAGGAGACAGGGCAAACTGCTTGGCCTGGACACACTGAGCACAGCCTCAAGGCATGCCAGGTTCCTCCTGGAGGAGTGAGTCAGTACGGGATTTACTGAGTTGCCCTAAGGGGCTGGAGGGCTGAGGGGAGTGAGAGCTGGCAGGAGTCCTCTAGCCTCCAGCCAGTCCCCGGGGAACCCTGTGTGGCTCGAGCAGCTGACAGAGGTGGACAAACCCATGGGCAGAGGCTTCTGAGTCACACAGGGAAAGATCAGCCCTGCTCTCTGTCCCAACTGGACTTGATAACTGTGTTCCCAGGGATCTCCTGGCAGGTGACAAACAAGGCAGAGCAACAGGCATGGCCAGGCCAGCACATGCATCTGATACATGGTCACATGGGATTGGCCCCTCTTATTGCTGTCTCTGTCTTCCCGTGTTTGCTCCTGGCCAAATTGCCTTGATCCTTCCCTTTCCCTGTCTCTGCTGCTTCTCCGAAATATCCCATGTCTTCCACAAACTAGAAAAAAACTTTTCCACTTCACAGAATCATAGAATGTGTTGGGTTGGAAGGGATCTTTGAAGGTCATCTAGTCCAACCCCCCTGCAGGAAGCGGGGACATCTTCAACTAGATCAGGTTGCTCAGAGCCTCATCAAGCCTGGCCTTGAATGTCTCCAGGGATGGGGCCTCCACCACTGCTCTGGGCAACCAGTTCCAGTGTCTCACCACCCTCATTGTAAAGAACTTCTTCCTCATGTCAAATCTAAACCTACCCTGCTCTAGCTTAAAACCATTGCCCTTTGTCCTATTGCTACATGCCCTTGCAAAGAGTCTCTCCCCAGCTTTCTTGTAGGCCCCCTTCAGGTACTGGAAGGCCGCTATAAGGTCTCCCCGGAGCCTTCTCTTCTCCAGGCTGAAAAACCCCAAATCTCTCAACCTGTCTTCATAGGAGACGTGCTCCAGCCTCGGATCATCTTTGTGTCCCTCCTCTGGATCTGCTCCCACAGGTCCATGTCCTTCTTGTGCTGAGGGTTCCAGAGCTGGAAGTGGAATCCCATAAGGTGTTTGATCCCCCTGAAGGTGGAAACATCCCTGAGTTTATAAGATGATCCTCTCTTCTCACCCTTCTGGAGGGTGTCGTCTTCAGGCAAAGGGGCAGACCGTTATACCTGAAGGGATGGGCAGTAGATGTCTGTGAAGCAGAGGGCTGTGCTGGATGTCCTCCAGCCAGAGAGAGGTGTTTTGTCTGACTGTGGGTGGGATGGTTACAGCAGGTGCTGTTCCCAGAGACATTTCCCTTGAAGGGCTTCATCCATGGCCTAGGGAGAAGGGAGAGAATACTCCTGTAGCAAAAGAGACACAGATACTGTTCCTGGGTGTGTCTTGTCTGTTCCTGGTTCTACCTCTTTTCAGACACTACGGAGGAACAGGGACCACATGAGTGGCTACAAATGGGTCTTTCTTCAGGTGGTTGCAGGCCCCTGTCTCCGGCTGGGCACTGCATGGCAGGAGCAGGTCACCATGGACCCTGCTCCCATGCTGGGGCTGGTTGGGCTGGTTGTGACCTCCAGGAGGAGCAAAAAGCAGGAAAACAGCCTGCAGCCTCCTAGACTAGAACTGGCCTTCTTCAGCGTTCAAAAGAGAAGCTTAAGAGAGACCTGTTCCTAAGACATGACTGGAGCATGAAAAGCCAGATGGAGCCAGACACTTCTTGAGCACAGTGACAGAGCGAAAGGCAATGGACATGATCTGGAACAGGGGAAATTCCTACTGAAAATTTGGAATTGTGGAGTTTTTTGATGATGAAGGCGCAGCATGGCTGTAGATAGATCCCACTAGGAATGGGTGTCTGCCTCCAGAGTCTTGACTAAAATACCATGAGCTGGAGATAGTACCAGAAGGTAAAAGGGGATAGAATGTGTGATGTTATGCCCCTTCAAATGCTGGGAACCCTGAGTTATGGAGCCTGAGGTGGAGATCGAGTTGGGACTTAGCGCATAGTGCAAATCCTGCCCATGCTGAGATTCATCTTAGGCATTGTCATCTCTGGAGTTTTCATGGCATTTCCTTAGAAATAAACCGCTCCCAATTTCTACTGTTCAGCAAAAGGGCATTTATATGAAAGCACAGTGCTTCACTCCTAGATCAAGACAAGGACGTGTTTGTGGCAGCGTTGCCAAGTTTGCCAAGCGATATATACAGCTCAGCACAGCACAGGTCTGGGCCTACTCAGGTCAGGTTAACTTAACGACAATGAGCGATTGGTTCTCTCTGCCATGAGTGGTGCATGGGATCACTCTGGAGTTCCTGTGGCAAGGGGGTGGGAGTAGGGGTCCCCACCTGCAGTACCCCCACCCCTTCACATGCCCTTTCAGCTGTGGGTGCGGGGCTGCCCTATCCCCATCCCTCACAGTGCAGCACTCCAATGGGTGTCCCATGTGCTCCCTGGGAGCGCAGGTGACCCACTCATGCCTAGTTCTGTTCCCTCCTGGTCCCTTACACTTTACCCTAGTGTAGGAGTCTGTTGTCCTTGATATCTCTGGGTTTGTTGCATCTACACAGCAGTTCTGGAGCCAGGTTCCTTGCTCATACTGTGGGTTGTCCTACCAGAACTGGACACAGCCAGAAGCCCCGGGCTGCTGGATGGTTCCTGTCCTAACTGGGGAGGACTCCACTGTGAGCTCGCTGGAACAGAGCGAGTCCCTTTCCACCACTGGGACCCCCAGATTCCCCAGGAACTCTTCATGGGGAAATGCTGAGAATGCCACTGGCTGAGGGAGCCACAGGTGTTGCTGTTGGAGGAGGGAGAAACCCAGAACCTTTGCTCCCCCAACAGCGTTGTTTCCAGCAGCTCTGTTATCTCGGGTCTGGGAGGGGGTTTTCTGACTCTCTCTCACTCCACAAACAGGTGGGTTGGTCTCAACATGCAAGTCAGATCTCTCATCCTCATGGCCTTCCTGGGGCAACTGCTGGGTAAGTCCTGGCTTTCTATAAATGCATCCTTCTTCTCCCAAGGCTTGCCAGGTTGATCAGGATCATGCAGAGAACTACTCCTTAACTAGAGGAAAATGCTGGGAAATATTGACTCACATTTTTGGATTTCAACCTGTTCTCTCAAGATCCTCTTTCTTTTGGATATGAAAAGAAAGAAGAGAGATACCTGCTTTTCTCTCACCTTCATGCCTTTCTCTCTGACTTTCGCTCCTGATCCGCATGCTGTCACCACAGGAGATCTCAGCTCTCATTTTTGCATGAGAGCACTCTCACATTTTCCCTTTCCAATGCAAATTGGCAGAACTTGTCAACACTGCCTGGAGGACATTTATGCTCTCATCCCACTGGCATTACCAGGGCGTCCCATTATGCCTCCTGGCTGGCACATGCCTGACATGCCTTCCAGTTTTCTCCTGTCTGTTTACACAGCCAGGGATCTCTCTTTCTACCATTCATCTCAGCATTGCCGCTCATCAGGGAGCTAGGAACTCTTGGAGATGACAGGCATAGTGAAACAGGATGAATCTTTTTGCCATAGCTCCATAGATGCCTCAACATGCTGGTCCCAGCACACAAAGGTTAGGCTGTTCCCTGGTTCTCTGGGCACTAGGAGCAGGGAGGAGGAACAGGACTTGGGAGGAGGAGCAGGGACACTGCACAGCTCTTCTCAAGCTCCACACTGGGCTCAGAGCTCCGAGCTGCTGCCCAAAACTCCTCTCCACCTGGATGTCCCCAGAACTCAGGATTTTCCTACAGGACAAGGGAGAGGCAGCCTTCTCTGCCTGGGTTTTGCTTCCACTCCTGGTTTGTTTCCCAGAGCCCTTCCCTGCTGAGCTGCTGACCTTCGCTTTCTTCCAGGCACCATGGGCCAGGTCACTGTCACCCAGCAAGAAGGACAAGTCACAGTGAAGCAGGGAGACAACTTTCAAATAACATGAACCTACCAGACTTCCAGCTATTATGGCTTGGTCTGGTACCAGCAGAGGAAAGGCCAAGGTCCCCAGCTGGTCTGTTATCAGGCAACTGCTGTCCGCAAGCCCAGTGGCCGTCTCACCACCGTGCTGAACACCATGGAGAAATACAGCCTCCTCCAGCTGGAGGAAGTCGGGCTCTTTGACAGTGCCTTGTACCTCTGTGCAGTGCGTGACACGCTGGTGCAGGGAGCTTCCTTGGCTGTGCAAGAGCCCAGGGGATGGAGGAGATGTGTCTGTGCAAGGCTGAGGATGAGGGAAGGGGCCGTCAGGTGTGCCCTGGCAGTGCTGCTTCCCCTGTACACCCAGGGGTCTGCAGGACAAGATCCTGTGATGGAACATTTTCTTTCCGTTCCACACATCAATTTATGCAACCATGGCCTTAAATATTCCCATACCACACTACATGAAGGCACAGTCTTCTTATTGCCAATGCTTTGGAAGTTCTGCTGTCTGATTAAACAGCACACACTTGAACCATTGCATTTATATATTAGCCATTTGTTTATCTTCACCGCTATTAATAACTGCAGGCACATCCATCCTCCACGACACCCACTGGGTTTGTCTTGTCTCAAGATGGAGACACCTTAAAGCTGGTTCCATTTTGTTATTTCCCTCTTGAACATTGGCCATGGCGGTTGATGTAAAGAGATGCTGTGCCTTTTCTTCTCCTAGGCAGATCCCAGCATGGGGCATCCATGGGTCTTCATTCCCCGGTTCTCGCTGGGGGCGTTAAACATTCTAGTGGGAGCTGGTCAGTTCCTCCTGCTCATCTGCTGTGATGAACTGGCACTTTTGGTAGCAAGTGTCCTGCATCTGCTCAGTCACAAATGAGTGCCTAAGCACTGCTCTCTTCCCCCAGACGGATTTTCTTTCCTTTTTGTCCCTGTGCATAGAGGTGGCTCCTCAAGGGAAACATCTCCATGAACAGCAGCTGCTGCTGCAGAGGCTCCCCACACAGGGACAGGCATTGTCCCTCACTCTGCTGGGTTGAGGGAGACACTCAGCACAGCCCTCTGCTTTACAGACAGTCCCTCTCCAAGCTTCACATAGTCACACGTGTGACCTCTAAATGCCTTTGCTTGCCAGGGTCCTGTCCCCTGGGCAAGCACATGGTCTACCCTAGTACAACAGCACAGTCCAGGGAAAGGCTGCATTGCTGTTGACAACAGGAACATTGGGTGCCCCTGACGTGTAACTGTCATCATCCCCTTGGGAGCTGCAGGCTCCAGTCCCCGAGAGGGAGATGCCAGGCTACAGTGACTTGGGCCCACAGCAGGAGCCTTTAAGGTTTTACATTTCAGGTGCAATTGGGTAGGCTAGAGTGAGAAAGCAAGAGCAGGAAATAGGAATGAAGATGACCCCAGTCCAGGTCAGGCAGTGCGCACACCATGGGTTCAGGTGCTCATGGATGACTTTCACCACCTCATTGTCTGCTGCAGGAGGAAAATGGCTGGGCACAAGCAAACCAGGACATGTGTGGGCTGTATGGAAGACACATTTTTGATGCAGGCAATCCATGAACACATTAGGACAGAGGCTCTCTGTGATCTGCTACTCACAAATGAGGAAGAACTGTTGGATGATGGAAAGTTCAAGATCAGCCTTGCCTGCAGTGACCAGGAGACTGTGGAATTTAAGCTCCTCAGAGAACTGACCAAGACAAACAAGACGACTACTGCAATGGACTTCAGAAAAGCGCATCTTGTAGTGGTAAGGAACCGACCGGCTTGGCACAATGCCCTGGGAAACTTCCCCAAGGCAGGGAGGTCCCAGAGGAGCTGGCTAACCTTCAAGGAGAGCCTCCTCAGAGCACAAGGATGGTCCTCTGCAAAATGGATTTAAAAGCACAGCTGGAGTGGAAAATTGCAAGAGATGTGAAGGGAATCAAGAAAGGTATTTCTGGGCCTATTGGCAGCAACAGGATGGCTAAGTAGATTTGGGCTCATTACTTGGTAAGGAAGTGGATCTGGAGACAAGTGACATGTACTCGATGTCTCTTTCTCCTCAGCTTTTACTGGTATGGCTTCTTCTCAGGGCTACCATATCCCTCACCCTCCCCACAGACTCTATGGGAATGAAGCAGCACCCACAGTAGAAGAATAAGGAATTAAGGAGCTCGTACTACCATTTGGACATACACAAGTTCATGGGATCACTTGGGATGCATCCAAGGGCATTCAAGGAGCTGACTGGACAGTATCTACCCAGACCCTGGAAGGAAGATGGAGACAATATTCTCAGGAACCTTCTCTAAGTGCATGAAAGGCAAGAAGGGGATTTGGAGCAGCTGACATGGTTTTACTGAGGACAAATGATGCCTCACCAACCTCATTGCTTTCCATGAGGAGTTGACAGGCACTGTGGGAAGGGGAGGGGCACTGCCTGGGGTGTGCCGTGACTTTAGCAAGACCTTTGACATAGCCTCATGGGTGCACACACATGCACACCCATAGGCAGACGAAGCTATGCACACTCACAGGCATGGACACGCACAAATATGTGTGCCGTTGGGGAATTTTTATTGTACCATTTGAGGCAAGTTAAACACTTGCCTATGCTTAGAGTTAAAAAAAAAAAAAAACAAAAACGAAAAAAAAACCCCAACAAACGACCACCAAATGATCAATCTATTGGCCAGAGTCCTATCACCATAAGCAGTTCTACAAGGAATCTGCAAAGATGAGTCAGAAGCCAATTCCTTATATACACTGGCAGAAGCACAGGTGCCAACTGTCATAAGTGATCTCCCTAAGGGTGCCGTGGGGGTGTGGGACCAGTCCCAGCTCTGTAAAGTCACTGGTGCCTCAGTGATCAGTATTCACAGGGCAGCAGAGTGTGGCACACCTGGGACAAGCCAGACTCCCCACAGGCTGCAAACACTGAGGCTGGAACACCTGAAATTATAATAACTGATCCCAGTAAGAAAGGCACTCTGCCTTTTCAAAGCATTCCTTAAAAATGTCATTTATTAGTGCCAGGACTAGAAAGAAAGAGATGATCATATAGGTAACCTTACATCCCTCGAGACGCTGGGAACACTGAGCAGGTCCCATTCTCAGAAGCGTTGCTCCATTTTGGTCCGTTGAGTTTTAGAGCATTTTCTTCAAAGGAAACAGTTCCATTCATCATTTCAACTGTCAAACGCCACAACTCTGCCAGTTGTTTATTGCATGTGAAAAACTACGAGCAGCTTTCCCATCCTTGTTTCTTAGGGTGGAAACCAAGGGATTGAGCAGGGGAGTAAGAATGATGCAAAGAAGAGCCACTGCTCTGCCTAGCGACCCTTTGGAGGGGGCTCCCATGTACGTGGAGACACACGTGCCATAGAAACTGGCCACAGCAGTGAAATGGGAAGCACGGGTTGAGTCAGCTCAGTGCCTGCCTTCTGCACAGCAAAGCCACAGGATGATTCTTGCTCTGCACCTGTAGAGAAGTGAGGATGAAGTGGAAGCAGCAGAGGGTGACCTCACCAATACTGAATGTGATGACATCCTTGTTGGCAGAAGTGCCAGCACAAGCCATGTCCAGGAGGAGGGGTGGCAGATGACTGAACTGGTGCATGTGCCTGGGTGCGCAGTAAACCAAGTGGGACGTGATCTTCTCATTCCCCTGCATGCTCTTTATGAGAGCAATTTGATCTCCCTCAGAAATACACCGTTTCACTGTCCTCATTTCTGTGCTGACTGCCCACAGTTCCCACAGGTTTAGCTCCAGTTTCCAGCCTCAATTCATTCAGCAGAATGAGTGACTTTTCCCTGCTGATGCCTCCAGGCCATGGCCCGAGATTTGGTGATGGAGGAAAGAGGTCACCCCAAAGCCTGTTCCCTGCATTACCACTCCTGCTATTCTGCAGAGCCAATCATCTTCTGGAACTCCACACCCACTACCCAACCACCCCAGCACAGCTCCGGCCATAGCAAGAGGAACACCCTTCCTCAAAAGCTCATAGGGCTGCTGCCCCCTCAGGGCCTCCTGCCTTTCTGGGCATCCATGAGCAGAGGCAGAGCAGGGCAACGCCTGATGCTCATTGGCAGCAGAGCAGCCCGGGATGCCTTCCTCAGCTCCAAGGGATGGTTCCCAAAAGAGAAGCCCCTGCAAGCCATCCCAACCTCCCACTCCTCTGAGAATGGAGACGGGTCTCCTTGTGCTCTCAATCCCTTCCATCCCTTCTCCTTTGGAAGCCAGGCAGTGTCCCTAGAGGGAAGGACCACGTGGATGCCAGGCTTGAATGCAACAGAACTTTAATGATTCAAAAGAGGGAAACAAAGTCATTCCACATGGAGGCCACCAATGCGTGGGGCCCCAAGGGCAGCTGTGAGTCTGCTGTCCTTGGCTATGGAGAAGTTCCCACATCATGTCTGTCATCCTGGCCCACAGAAGGAGATGAGACAGACAGTCCCTACCAGGCTGGCATTAGGGGGACAAGGGGATCCAAAGCAAACAAGGAAAAGGGAGAGAAAGGCAAAGCCATTCCGCTGTGTTGAAAACAACACTCAAAAGATCAATCCGCTGCCCAGCACCGTGTTCTGAGTTCCTCAGGGAGCCTCTTCTTGGGGCTTTCCTATAATCTTTATCAGAGGAGGGACCTTCTTCCATAGTAGCGGCTGGTAATGCCAGAGAGGTCACAGCACCCAGAGGTGATGGGCACTCCATCACATCTGAGGATGCTGCCAACGGCAGCGGAGGTGGAGGATCCCACAACGGTGTTCTGTGGGAAGGAGCTGAGGATGGGGCCAGGCAGGGTCACCACCACAGGAGAGGGCTCGATGACGACGGTGGAGTTCTGGCACTGCCTGACACAGGGCTCATTGCAGCTGTTGGCCAGAGGTGTTGGGCCACAGGGCCGGCAGGGCAGGCACTGGTTGTAGCAGGACATGTCTCTAAGGGTAGAGGTGCACCTGACAGAGAAGCAGGGAGGAAAGAGAGCACAAGGGTGGGTGAGGAGCAGCCTGGTTACCCTGTCACAAAGGATCTAAGGCCACTAATGAGTGGAGAGATGGAAGCTGTGTTAAGGAGACACATTGTTATCAATGGTCTACAAATTGGAGCCTGGCCCATGGAGGGTCTCGTAATTTGTAAACCAGGGCCACCACAGCTACATCCCAGCTACTCTCTTTGCAGAACTTCCCCACACTTCCCTCTAGCATGACAGGGAGCTCCAGGACACAGAAAAGAAGAGAGGCAATACCAGCTGAGAGGTCCATCGAGGAGACATATCACTTTGGAAGAGGAGGAGAAGGAGCTTCAGACTCACCTGGTTCCCAAGAAGGAGGCCAGAGAAGTGGAGGAGAGAGCAGGGACTTGGGCTGGCTTTTATACCTGCCCTTCATTGCCGCAGCACCAGAGGCACCCTTTGCAGAGGTAACAATTTTTGCACAAGCTCATCTTGAATGCAAACCATCACAGCTAATGATATGGGCTGTGCTTTGGTCTCCTGCACTGCTGCCTTTTCATTTCCAGAGTTGTACCATACCCATTCCTCAATCAAAGTTTCCTGTGATCACTGGGATGAAAGGCCCCAGGATTTCCAGGGCAGGAACGCAGCAGTGTAGGCAGAAGACTCAGTTCAAGTGCTGAGTGGGTCCAGAGGAGGCAAGTGACACCAGCCTGGGTCACTTCAATGGGGCTGTTTGGTGTCGTTCTCTGGAAGAAGCTCCAGCCGTCCTCCGGTGGCAGCCCAAGTGCTCCCGCACATGAGGAAGTGACACTTCCATCTCTTTCATTCCCTCCTCAGCTCACCCCGGTGGTCACTTGTTGTTGCCTCCCCAGGTGTGTGCGTTGTGCTGTTAGGTTTTTGACCCCATCCTGCCTAACACTGTCTTCAGGAAAAAACTGTGGCCTGTTTTGACTCGTCCCCACTCTGTGCAGTCTGTGAGTACACAAGTAAAGACATAGGAATGCCTGGGGCCTTGTCCTTTCCCAAATGCTCTAACCCTGCCACAGTTGTCCCCAGGTGTTGTCAGCAGGATCCACACCTGGGTGTGTTCCTGCATCTGTTCTTCTCATCTGTGCTTTACGAGCAGCTGTGTTAGCGTGGATGAATGTGGAATCACAAATTAGTGTATAATTTCAAGGTGGCCTGCATGAGACCGTGTGTGCATGTGTGTCCTTTTGTGTCCCTCCTCAAGAAGCAATATGCTGCTCATGACAGGGACATTCTCTGTTGCTCTCTCCATGAGCACCAGAGAGCAGCAGATTCCCAGATTCAGAAGGCACCTGAGTGCAGCTGAGTGGTGATGGCACCAGCCTGCTGGAGATGTGTCCAGGGAAGAGGCACTGAAATGCAGCCCCTGCCTCCTGACACCTCCTTCTCCTGCCCCTCCAAAGCTTCTGACAATTTCAGGCCACAAGAACAGTTTCCCTCCTGTTTGACTCCTTAGTTTAATTCATATTAGCAATATTGGGAGCTCCTCAGCAGGGTTGGCAGTCCCCGCTCCCTGCCTCTCCAGGCCAGGACACAGTTCCTTTCCCCAGTATTAGAGAGTTCAAAAGGATGGGGATTGCTTTCTGGGCAAGGAGAAAGGATGAGGGATCTTGTACACCATGTGCTGGCCATCCCTGAGTGGATCTGCTTCCAAAGCACTGTTGACTGTGTCTGGGATGGGACATAGCCCTCTCTCATGCCCAAGCCAATGCCAAACGTACTTGTGCTCTTCACAGGCGTGGTGCTGTGCCCGGCAGGGGCTGAGACCTTTTCCCAAACAGGTCCTGAATGAAAGGAACACAGAGTCTGATATCACTGCGCTGTGATTGGAAGAACAGACTCTGTGGATTTCATAGGAGAAGCCAAAGAACTGATGACAGCTTTGATGTTCATGCCCATAATGAACACTAGTGTCGGTGGTGTCTGGGGTGGGACACGGTCCTCTCTCATGTCCATGTCAATATCAAATGGGCTTGTTCAGCACATTGACCTGATGCCATGTCAGGCAGGGGCTGAGACCTTGGATCAAACAGGTCCTGAATGAAAGGAACATGAAGCCTGACATTGCTGTGCTGTGAGTGGAAGGACAGACCCTGTGGCTTACACAAGGAAAGCCAAAGAGCTGACAACTGCTTTGGTCTTACAGCCTACAAGGACCTTCATGTCCCACACTGGAATCTCAGTCTGAGTGCCCAGCAACTGCCGCAGGAGGGTACAGACATTAGATTTGAGGCCACATCCACCAAAGCCTAGTGCTGTCCCACAGGGGTTTCCAAAAGGGACCCTCTTTCCGACACGGGGTGTCAAGGGTGTATGGAGTTCCTGAGCCCATCTCCCCTCCTGAATGTTTGTCTTCCTGGACTCAGGCCCAACCAGGAGACAGTGTAGCCAAGGCTTCCCCCTTCCCTTTCATGTACTTTGGTGAGCTCATCGCCAGGGAGCTCTGCTGGGACAGCTCAGCCAGGGATGACTTCCCTCTCTGTGGAGCTGCTTCTGAGTCGAGACTCTAGTGTAGTTGAGGGCAAAGCTCATTGCTTTCTCAGGAGGTGATGGGCACTGTGGACAAGAAAAGGCAGTGGAGATGAGTATCTAGAGTATAGCAGGACCTCTGACAGCCTCTCCTGTCCTTTTTATGACCTAACTGGAGGTAATTGGGCTCAATAAGAGGATGGTAAGGTAAGAGTGGAATGTCGGTCAGAAAGAGTTGTGAGCAGTGGTGCAAAGCCCAGCTGGCAGACACGACCTGTGGGGTCCCACAGGGATCAGCAGTAGCACCAACACTTCCTAATGTTTTCATGTACAGTAGTGGGAAGGTCAGCACTTCCTGCAAGTTTGGGGATGACGCCCAAGTACAGGGAAGAGGCAGGACACTGATCTCTGTAAGCCAAATTGTTCCCAGCAGGTCCATGAAGTACCTGTTTCAAGGAAACCGAGAAGGTGGCCTAGACTCTGGAAGCACCCAATGGCAGGAGTAGAGGCAATGGACAGCAGCTGGCGCATGTCGAGCTCAAATTCAGTAATGGGCTAAAAGAATTGAGGACAGGAATAGATTTCCCTGGGGGTTTCTGCAATCTCCATCCTGGAGTGGCCTGATATAATGGGAATCAATAATGGGAACTGTTCAATGCAGGTGTTGGTCTAGATGACCTCTGAAGATCTCTTCTCACCTACATTCTGACACTGGGATTCCCCACCACCCCTGCCCTCCCTGACCCCTGCCCACCCATGGAGGACAGGGAGAGTCCATTTCCCAGTTGGGCAAAGTGCTCCCCGTGCCGGGGAGAGCCCCTGAGCGCTCTGAGCCCAGGTGAGCCCCCGAGCGGCGCCGGCACAGAGCTGAGCTCCGGGGCGGAGCTGGCGGCGGCGGAGAGGAGAGGAGGCGGTGGAGAGGAGGCGGAGCGGCCGGAGCAGAGAGCCGGGGCTGGCGGGGGGCAGCGAGGTGTGGGCGGCGGAGCGGCGGGATGCGGCGGTGCCGGGGCGCAGGGCTGTCGGGGCTGGCCGCGCTGCTGCTGGGTGCGTGGGGCTGGCGGTAGTGGATGGGTCCAGGGCTGTGCCCGGCGTGTTCCCCGGGGTGCCCAGCGCCAACTCTTCCCTCTCCTTCTTCAGCCTCTCTTTCCCACTCCTGGCTCTCTGCCATCTTTTATGCCTCCGAGCCTCCTCTTGCTATTTTCCCGATGTCCTCACCGTTTCGATCGGTAGACCTGCTTTGCATTCACCTTTGCATGTCTATTTTTGCATGCACCCTCTCCTTCCCCTGTGCATTCTGCAGTTCTTATTGCCCTGAAGATTGTCGTCTATCCTTTGCTGTAACACACACTTCCCCTCCTGGTCCTCTCTCACCATCCATCCACCCACCCACCCACCTGACTTTTATCTAATCTCCGCATGCATAAATTTCAACTTCACTCCCTGCCTTCTCTCATGCTTTCAGACACCCACACCCGGGTCACTCTCCATTTGTGTTGATAGGCCCATACTGCCATCTCTTCCTGTCCTGTGTCCCTGCCACTGTTCCTGACAATTCCTCTGCTAGAAGAGCCATCACAGCTGGACCACCTTTAACAGCTGTCGTCCTTTCCTTCTCCTTTCTCAGCAGCAGCTGCAGGAGGAGCCCAGGTACAGCAGCAGCAGACGGTAGAGACCCCCGAGGGCATCGGCATCAACATAAATTGCTCGCACCCCAATATAAACTCTTACGACTTCAAACACTGGTACACTCAGCTGCCAGGACGAGGCCCTGCATTGCTCATGCGCACACTTGAAGATTCGAAAGAGCTGCGGGACCCGCCGGGGCGGCTGTGGGTGTCGGCAGAGCGCCGCTCCAGCGCCCTGTGGCTCGCCCGGCCCCGGCGCGGGGACGCGGCGGTGTATTACTGCGCCCTGGGAGACACGGGGAGAGGAGCCGGGGCTGCGGCAGGGCAGGAACCGGCGCAGGCGGGGCCGGGCGTGTGTGTCGGGGCCGGGGGGACAGCCCCGCGCGGGCCCGCAAGGGGGCGATGCCGCCTCGACCCAACCGGCTCCAGCTGGCCCCGAGCCCCGGGCCGCTTCCCCCGCCCGACTGGGTCCGGGTCCGGCCCCGGCAGCGGCAACCCCGCACGCCAAGAGGGACGCCTTCCTGCACCGCACAGGGCGGCGGGCGGCAGAGATCCTCCTGCCCACGGGCAGCCGCCCAGCCCTCACTGCTGCCGCACGGACCACCCACTGCTGCTGCTCCATGGGCAGGTGCTGGGGATCTCTTTCCACCCCACTCAACGTTGCCAGGCACTCTTAGAAGAGAAAGACTCAACTGCTACAGTGCCCTCTCAAGCCCTTGCTCTGAAACCACAACCACAAGTGGTTTCTTGCTGGGAACTTTGTCAATCCGCTCAGCTACACAATTACAACCTGTACCCTCCAGCTTCACACTGCTTCTAGTGTTGCAAAGGCATCCTGTGGAGCTTGCAGTTCTACTCCGGCACCAACTTGAGAAAGAGATACTCATTGTCACAGACACCTTCAAGTGTCTCCTGCAGTGCCTGGTGATCGGAACATAGAGCTTGGGGCACCAGATTCCCCTTAACCTCAGATTGAGAGCCTTTGGTGTTGAAGGGAAGTCCAGGAGACAGGAGAGAAGCCTGAGCTGGGCACTAGCTGAAAGACACATCTGAGACTCAAGGTCAGACTCAGGAGGGAGCCCCAAAAGAGATGTGCTAAGTTACCCCATGGGGCTGAAGGTCTGTGGGGAGAGCTGAAAGGGGGCTTCTGGGCATGGGGTCCTGGGCCCAGCTAGTCCCCGGTGAGGCCTGTGTGGCTGTAGGAGCTGAGAGAGCTGGGACAGTCCGTGTTCAGAGGCTTCAGGGGCAGAGAGGAAAGGCTCAGTCCTCTTCCCTGCCCCAGCTGGGGCCTGTAGTGGCAGCCATAATTGTATTCCAAGGGAACTCCTGGCAGTTTTGCAGTCATTGGAGAGAAGAGGGGAGCCCACTGTCCTTCTGCCATGGCCTCGACTGAACAACAGGACAGTAAAGGCCTTGTGGGAGCGTGGCTGTGAATGGGGGCTGGTGTGCCAAGAACGTGCTTCCTGCAGTCCCTGCCAACTGTATGAGAAAGGCCCTGGGTGAGAAGAGGCAGAGGAGCCCTGCTCCAGGCAGCAGACACCAGAAGACATGAAAATCAAGTAGGCCTTTTGCTTGCCTGGGTATTGAGGTTCTGGGGCCCAGGGTGGGAGAAGCATGTGGAGGCTGTGTGTAATGTGGGTAAGTGAAGGGACACAGAAGGACTGCCTGCACAACACAGAGCTGGGTTGCCATGCCAGAGTGAGGCAGTGTGTCTGTCCCTGTGCAGCTGGTTTCTGGAGCAGATGCTCTTCACAGAGATGTTTCTCTTCAGGTTCCTCCTCTATGGGCAGAGGAGAAGGGAAAGAGTGTGTGACACCTGGGTCCAAGGCACTTCAGAGTGTGCCTGGTCCTCTCTCCATCCAGACAGTCCCAGGGACAGGGTGGACATGGGTGGGGGCAGGGGTGCCTTCTCCCTCTCCTGCAGAGCTGGGTGCAGGCCTGTGCAGCTGGCTAGGTGGTGGGTGTCAGGAGAAGTTCTCAAGGGATCTTTGTTCTTTAGATGGCCACTACTTAAACCATGATTCTTTTATGTCTCTAGAGGGCTGCCTTGTGGTAGAGGTCGGGGGACAGGCCCAAAGAGGCCTGGCTGGAGCAGCAGGGAGAGAGTTTTGCTCCACCCTCTGGGCTGTGGTTTGGAGGCCTCTTTGATCAGGCAGAGGTAGAAGAAGAGGTGAAGGTGCAAGCCTCGGGTCCCTCATGCTCGCAGGTCCCTGGGCACCCCCTGAAGAGAGAGCGTGACATGGTCCTGATTTTCCTGTCAGCCCTGGTGGGACTGGCTGACTTTGGTGAGATGTGACTTTCAGGCTGGGGAGATTGAGGCAAGAGTTTGTGCATCTGGTGGTGGAAGGGAGGAGATGTGAGTGCTGACTGCCGAGGACACCCGGGAGTGTATCCGTAGGGAGATCAGGGTCTGCATATGGGTACAGCAAATAATCTGGGAGATGTCAGGAGTAATGGGCATCAAAGGAGGAACAAGACCTCACCTGAACTTTGCAGCTTCTCAGCATTCCTGAATGTGCTGCTAATACATATTAAGCCTGAAAAGAGGGAAAGGTGCTGGGGAATGGACCAACGTGGCATAGAGCGGCTTCTCTGCTGTATGTATTGGATACAATGCTACCAATCTCTGTAGGGATGGTCATAAACAAGAAGCTGCAGAATAAACAAGGGCAAACAGCTAGCCATTTCTGAAGCTAGGAAAAGTGATAGGGACAGTGGGGACAGTGAGCAAACTGATGAAGTGGTAGATGGACAGGTCCATTGGCAAGCAAAGCTGAAAGCTCTTCCTGGCTTTACAGGTCATGCCCAAAAGGACTCTGTTCTCCAGTTCCCAGCAGAAATGACCATCCAGGTGGGACACAAGGCAACACGGCCTTGCAATTTCTCCACCAGCGATTCCAATCCCTACGCCTTCTGGTACCAGCAGAGCCAGACCCAGTCCCTTTAGATGCTGCTACGAGTAAGCAAGTACAGAGCTCGCAAGGCATCAGGGAGGTTCTCCTCCACACTGTCTGCAAAGGACTCCCAGGTGCTTCTGCATGTACGGGACACCGAGCTCCAGGACAGCGCTGCCTATTTCTGTGCACTGAGCCCACACTGGTGCCCACAGCTGGCAGCAGTGCACAGAAACGTGGGGGTGCTCTGAGGAGCAGTTCCCTCCCTGCCACTGCTTGCATGGAGCTCTGAGCTCAGCCTGCCCAGCAGTGGCACCTGGGGCTGTGGTGAGGGTGGGCCTCTGCCTCCCCAGCCTGTGCTGCTGTGAAGCACATGCCAATGTGACTTTTACAGCTGTGTCTAGATCCAGGGTCTTTGCTGGTGAATAGAACCAAAGAAACCTGACTTGGGGCAGGCCCATTGGAGGCTAAACCATAAAGAAGCCAAACCAGGCTTGTAAATGCCCTCTGTTTAAAATAGCTGGTATACTGGAGTGAGTCCGCAGGGCAAGTAACCTAGATGTTCAGTATGGATTCAATCATCTCAATGGAGAGCTCTACACTCAGGTGAAATCCGTCCCACACTGATCTTTGCCAATCTCATTGAAGTGTTTCCACAACAAAGCCCAAAATGGGTGGAATGATGGATTGTTAAAACTGATGTGGGGTTTCAGATGTGGAAATGTCCTGAGACATCTAGCATGAAGCATAGTGATTTGCATATTTTTAATTAGAAAGAACAAAGTACCTCCAGATACTGGATAGGGGGAAGGAAGAGGAGAGTAAATTTTGTTGACTGCCTTCTGTTAGAAGTAATGGCTTTTGAGATACCAGACATTGCCAAATTTTCTGTTGAACCAGAGCATGACTCTCTGAAACAGCCCCAAGAGTGGGACATAAATCCTTCCAGAAAATGTCAAACTAAACATAGAAATACATGCCCCTTTCCTAAAGCAGTGAGCCAGCTGCTAAAAATCATTTAGGGGGCACAGGTGAATCCCTGACAAAATGAAGCACTTGGCAACCTGGAATTCAAACCTGTGGGAGGACTACTCTTCCAGTGTTCTGTTGGAGAGCTGCTTCTGGATGGGGTTTGTGAGCCTTTCCAAGTGGTGGTCTTTAGAGCACTGGGAGGCATTCTGAGTTTACCCAGGAGGGAACAGAGGGAGGTGGGAGCATTAGAATTGAGGTGCAGCCCAGCCTAAGGTGGCTGTGAGGTGGATGAAATGGGCTCAGTGGGGAACTGGTGGCTTCTCACTACCTGTGATGCCCAGGTGCATTTACACATTGGTGAGGACCTTCTGCAGGGTGGAAACCATGGGAGGGAGGGGATGAACCTCTTTGGTCCCACTGAGGCCCTTTGAAAAGCCACTTCACTTGTTCTGGAAGGCCCACCACAGAGCTTGCTTCACATCTTTGTTCCTGAGTGTGTAAATGAAGGGGTTCAACACAGGAGTTACAGCTGTGTGAAAGGTGTTCATGAGTTTGTTCAGATCCAGGCAGTTCTGGGCCAATGGCTTGACGCACAGGAACATGGTGGAGCCATACCAGACTGTGATAACACTGAGGTGGGCGGAGGAAGTGGAAAATGCCTTTTTCTGACCATGAGCTGACATGATTCTGAGCATGGAAGAGGTGATGTACACGTAGGAGAGCTGGGTAACCACACAGGGCGCCACCAGAACAGTTTAGGAGGCAAGGATTGTTGCTAGCTCCATGGGCCACATGTCACTGCAGGAGAGGGCGAGGCAGGAATCTATATCACAGAGGAAATGATTGATGACATGTGGCCCACAGAACATCAGCCTGGATGTCAGAAAGGCCAGCAGCGAGACGGACAGAAAGCCTCCCAGCCAGGAGCTGAGCACCAGCCGAGCAGAGAGGACACTGCTGATGAGGGAGCTGTATCTCAAGGGGTAGCGTATGGCTAAGTAGTGGTCATAGGCCATGACAGACAAGAGAAAACACTAAGTGGAGCCTAGGGAGAGAAGAAAGAACAACTGGAGGATGCACACACTGAAGGAGATGGTCTGGCTACTCCCCAGCATGACTCCTATGGCTTTGGGAACAACACGAGTAGTGTGCCAGATCTCCAGAAAGGGGAGATTACGGAGGAGAAAGTACATTGGGGTACAGACGTTGCTGTTCATCCACATGAGAGCCATGATGGATGCATTGCATGTTACTCTCAGGGAGCACGTCAGTGCAAATACCACCACAAGGGAGACCCAGAAATGCCACGTGCCTGGCAAGCCAAGAAAAATGAATTCTTCCACAGTTGTCCCATTTGCAGTGTGCTCCCCAGAGTTGAGGTTCATTTGCAAAGACAGGAAAGTTTCTGTGAGCGTCTGCATGCCTGTGCTGGTCCTTCAGATGCCACTAGGAGTGAAACTAGAGCAAATGATGCCTCATCAACCTCATTGCTTTCTATGTGGACATGAGAGGCACTGTGGGAAGGGGAGGGGTACTGCCTGGGGTGTACCTTGATTTCGTCAAGACCTTTGACCTACCTTCATGGGTGCACACACATGCACACCCATGCGCACACAGAGGTATGCAGACTCACAGGCATGCACATGCACAATTACGAATATACAGACCAGTCACACACATTTATGCCCTCCTCCATGTGTGTATGTGTATGGCGGTGTGCTCTCCCCCTTTCCCCACCTCGGCTGCTGCTCAAGCCATAACCATCAGTGGGAGTTGTGATGAGTTGCAGCTGGACTTTGAGGGATGGCTGGCAACACAGTCAAAACACTGTCTGGAGTGGGGACCTAGCTATTTTGTTCCCATGCGAATATGACTATAGGACAACTCTCTTACTCTATAAATAGTGGACTGCGTGCCAGGATCTCCCCTCGAGTGGGGACACCCACTTAAGGTTCTTCTCCTCGAGGCTGAGAGGTTCCTTGCCACAACAGATTCTTGGTAAGTGACTAATAGCATGCTAAACTTTGAAATCTTAGCTAAGTGATATAAAGGATTGATTGCACATATATAATCCTTTAGACATAAACCGTTGAGCAAGTCTGGGACTAGGGCTGCATCCAGCCACGCCCAGACTCCTCTCTGAGAAGGAGTTTAGAAAGCAAGGGGGTCCTTACTGAACCTCGTGACTCAACGGGAGGGTTTCCCTGACAGCTTGTCTGACCCTGTCCTCTATGCAGTAAATAAACAAGTGTACCCTTCTACTGAAGCTCGTAAAACACTGTTGCATTCACTACTAACTTTGTTAAATTACTGTTTCATATAAATAAATATTTCACTATTTCTCTCTTACGAGTGAAGTTAATCACTCCCCCCATGACAGTCTGCGAAAACACATACACATGGATACAATTGCCAGAACACATACCCACAGAGGACATTGGTGCACGCTCACATTTGCATGTGTATTACCACAGGCACACACATGTATGTGTGAATGTGTTGTCCCAAATCTGGGTTCTTTACCCGGTGTGCAAGCCAATAACACACATAGCAGAGATATTTCCAAGTTTATTCCATTACTGCGCAGAAACGGAGTGCTCGTTCCAAGGGAGCACACCTTAGTTTCAAAAATTTCCCTTTTCATACACTGATTATTACATATGCTAATAATTGATACATATTCATTGTTATTCTCTTTAATGATTGGTCAAGGTTTCTTTGCTTCCTTTATGTATTGGTATGCAGACTCTGTCCTCTTCGTCTGTGCTTCTCTTTTAAATAGGTGGTATCAATGGGTCGGTGGTCACGGTCTCCCCCTACCAAAATTACCTTTTAACTACTTCTCCTCTAATCTTAGATTAATCATGTCAAGTTACTATTTCTCTATAATTAATGAAACATGGTTGGCGCTGTATAGATGACTTCTAGCAGCAGCGGCAGGTTCCCTTGGTTGCTTCAGATACATGCTATATTTCACTTTTCAAGTTAATATCAATTTTACTACAAGTGCACACATGAGTACAGCGAGAGGAACATGTACACAACCACGATCATGCACACACCCCACTGAGAACCAGGACTCCTGACACCAGCTCTCAGCCCCTCTAGAGGAATCTAGGCCAGTCCTTCAGACCCTACAGGTAAGGAAGGAATCAGCCCTGCATGCTCTGTATCAGAGCAATATGATCTCCCTCAGAAATATACCGTTTCACTGTCCCCGTTTCTGTGATGACTACCCTCAGCTCCCACAGGCTTAGCTCCGGTTTCCAGCCTCAACGCATTCGGCAACATGGATGACAATTCCCTGCTACTCCTCCTGATGCCTACTGGCCATGGCCCCTGGATTGGGCGATGGAGGGGAGAGGAAGGTGGAGTGGCAGCTATGGGCCATCCCAAGGGCTGTTTCCTGCTTAACCACTCCCGCCATTCTGCAGAACAAATCATCTTCTGTAGCCCCACACTGACCCCCTGACAGCCCAGAGCAGCTCTGGCCATAGCAAGAGGAAGGCCCTTCCTCAAGAGCTCATGGGGCTGCTGACACCTCAGGGACTCCTGCCTTTCTGGACATCTGTGGGCAGAGATAACAGCAAGGCAAGGCCTGATGGTCACTGGCAGGAGAGCAGACCAGGATGTCTTCCTCAGCTTCAAGGGTTGGTGCCCAAAACAGGAGCCACTACAGGCTGTCCCAACCTCCCACTCCTCTGAGAATGGAGACGTGTCTCCTTGTGCTCTAACCCCCTTCCACCCCAGAGCAACACCTTTCTCCTTTGGTAGCTTGGGGAGTGTCCACAGAGGGAAGGACCACATGGAGGCCAGGCTTGAATGCAGCAGAAGTTTAATGAGTCCAAAGAGGGAGACAAAGTCACTCCAGGTGGGGGCCGCCAGTTCATGGAGCCCCACGGGCAGCAGCAGAGGCTCTGTTGTCCTTGGCCGTGCAGAAGTTCTTGCATGCTGTCTGTCTGCCTGCCCCATAGAGGGAGAGGAGACAGCAGGTCCCTACCAGGCTGGCATTAGTAGCACCTTACTGCCAAGGGGAACTGAAGCAGTCAAAGAAAAGGGAGAGAAAAGCAAAGCTCTTCAGCTACACCAAAAACACATCCTAAATCTCGATCCCTTGCCCAGCATCATGTTCTGCATTGCTCGAGATGTCTCCCTGGGGCTTTCCCAGCATCTTTATCAGAGGAGGGACCTTCTGCCACAGTAGCGGCTGGAAATGCCAGAGAGGTCACAGCACCCAGAGGTGATGGGCACTCCATCACAGCTGAGGATGCTGCCAACAGCAGCGGAGGTGGAGGATCCCACAACGGTGTTCTGTGGGAAGGAGCTGAGGATGGGGCCGGGCAGGGTGACCACCACAGGAGGAGGCTCAATGACGACACTGGAGTTCTGGCACTGCCTGATGCAGGGCTCATTGCAGCTGTTGGCCAGTGGGGTCGGGCCACAGGGCCGGCAGGGCTGGCACTGGTTGTAGCAGGACATGTCTCAAGGGCCTGGAGGTGCACCTGCAGAGGATCAAGGAGGAAACAGAGCACAAGGGTGGGTGAGGAGCAGCCTTGTTACCCCGTCAGAAAGGAGCCAAGGCCACTACTGATTGGGGAGCTGGAATCTTGGCCAGGAGACACACAGTCTTCATCACCCTACAAAGAGTAGCCTGGCCCATGGAAGGTGTCTCCTAGAGCATAAACCAAAAGCCCTGTCAGCCACCACTCAGCTTGTCTCTAAGCAGACCTTCTCCCTGCTTTCCCCTAGCATGACAAGAAGACGCAAACCCAAGGATGGAGAGAGACAATATCAGCTGAGAGGTCCATCGAGGAGAGATCTCACTTTGGAAGAGGATGAGAAGGAGCTGCAGACTCACCTAGTCCCCAAGGAGAAGAAGGCCAGAGAAGTGGAGTAGAGAGCAGGGACTTGGGCTGGCTTTTATACCTGCCCTTCATTGACGCAGCACCAGAGGCATCCTTTGCAGAGGTAACAATTTTTGCACAAGCTCATCTTGAGTGCAAACCATTGCAGCTAATGATATGGGCTGTGCTTTGGTTTCCTGCACTGCTGCCTTTTCATTTCCAGAGTTGTTCCATGCCCATTCCCCATTCCCCATTCCCCAGTGAAGGCTTCCTGTCATCAGTGGGATGAAAGGCCCCAGGATTTCCAGGGCAGGAATGCAGCAGTGTGGGCAGAAGACTCAGATCAAGTGCTGGACAGGTTCAGAGCAGACGACAATAGCCTGGGTCACTCTGCTCATCTCGCCTCATCTCACCCCAATGGTCACTTACTGTTGCTTCCCCGGATGTATGTGTTGCACTGCCAGGTTTTCACCCCACCCTGCCTAATACTGCCCGGTTCCCAGGGGTCCTCAGAAGAATCCATGGTTCATGGTGTTCCTATGTGTGTTCTTGTCTTTTGTGTACTTGTAAGCAGCCAGGTTTTTGTGAATGCACATGGGAACACAAATTTTTGCATGATTCCATGCCAGCGTGCCTGAGCCTGTGTGTATGTGTCGTTGTGTGTCACTCATCAAGAGGGCATGTGCTGGTTATGGCAGGGATACTGTCCGCTGCTCTATCCATGAGCACCACAGAGCAGCATGTTCCCCGGGGCAAAAGGAGCCCGAGTGCAGCTGAGCGGTGATGGCACCAGCCTGCTGGAGGTGTATCCAGGGAAGAGGCACTGAAATGTAGCCCCTGCCTCCTGACACCTCCTTCTCCTGCCCCTGCAGAGCTCACACTCTGCTGCTGCCTATTTCAGGCCACAACGAGGATGGTTTCACTCCATTTTGGATCCTTAGTTGAATTCAGTGTGACACTATTTAGAGTTCCTCAGCACGGCCTCTCCAGGCCAGGGCACAGCTGCTCTCCCCAATGCTAGAGAGTTCAAAGGATGCGGATTGCATTCTGGGCAAGGAGAAAGGCTGAGCAATCCTGCCCACCTTGTGCTGGCTGCCCCTGAGTGCACTTCTTTCCAATGCAGTGTCGGTGGTGTCTGGGGTGGGACATGGCTCTCTCTCATGTCCATGTCAATGCCAAACGTATTTATGTAGCTTATCAACCTGGTGCGGGGACAGGCAGGGGCTGAGACCTTGGATCAAACAGGTCCTGAATGAAAGGAACATGAAGCCTGACATTGCTGTGCTGTGAGTGGAAGGACAGACCCTGCGGCTTGCACAGGAAAGCCAAAGAACTAATGACCACTTTGGACTTCAGCCAATAAGGTCCATCATGTCCCACATTGGAATCTCAGTCTGAGCCCAGCAACTGTCCCTGGGAGGGAAGGGACGTTGGATTCAAGACCACATCCCCCAAAGCCAGCTACTGTCCCACAGGGCTGTCCAGTATAGACCCTCTTTCTGACAAGGGCTGTGCCCAGTGGGGAAATTTTCTAAGGCCATCTCCCCTCCTGAATATCGGTCGCCCTGTGCTCACATCAAGCTTGGAGACAGTACAGCCAAGGGCTTTCCCCCTTGCCTTCGAGAGACCTTAGTGAGATCAGAGCCAGGGAGCTCTGCTGGGAGAGCTCAGCCAGGGCAGGTTCCCCTCTCCGTGGAGCTGCTGTTTCTGAGCTGAGGCTCTAGTGTAGCCACGATAGCTGACTGTTCCTTTTCTATTGCTACCTGAGAGCATCCAGCAGAACCCCGTGCCCTTCCCTTCCACATCTGCTTTTAAATGTCCAAGTTTTGTCCAAGAATGTCCGAGACCTATTCGAGAAAATAAGAGTACTGTTAAAATAGCAAGCACTTGACCTCCAAACCTTCCTGCCATGCCCTGCTGCTGTGCCATTTGCCCTCCCCTTGGCTCCTTCCAGGCCACCAGCGTCCCCGTGGCCGAGGTGCCCGTGCCGGGGACAGCCGGTGCCTGCCCTCCCTCACAGCCGGTGTAGCTGCGGGCAGCTCTGCTCCGGCCGGTCTCTGCCCCGGTGCCGCCTTCCTGCTCAGGGCGCAGGGCTGAGCCCCGGGGCGGAACTGGCGGAGGCGGAGAGGAGAGTAGAGGAGGTGGCGGAGAGAAGGGGGCACGGCAGGAGCAGAAAGCCGAGGCTGGCGGCGGGCAGCGAGGCACGGGCGGCGGAGCGGCGGGATGCAGCGGTACCGGCGCGCAGGGCTGTCGGGGCTGGCCGTGCTGCTGCTGGGTGTGTGGGGCTGGTGGCGGCAGGCAGTGGGCTGTGTGTTACCAGCGCTGGAGCCGGGGCTCTCCTGCTCCTTCTCGAACCTTATTCCCCCTCTGTTCTCCTTTCTACAGACATCCCTTCTGCCCTCAATGAGGACATTCCCTCCCAGATGACCTGTCTCACTCTGTTACTCCATCCATCCATCCATCCATCCATCCATCCATCCATCCATCCATCCATTCCTCCCAGTCCATATCTTTTCCTTATTCCTTTCTCCTCGTCTTTATTCTGTTCTTCCAAACATCCCTCCTACATTCTTGTCTCCAACCAAGCACTCTCAGAGAAATTTTCTCTCCATACTTTGTTCTCTGAACATATCCCCATCATCAGTGACCTGTCTTCTCCCCTCTCCTGGTGCATGACATTTCCTGCTGAAGCAAAGTGATTCTTCTTTTCTTCTTGGCAGTGGCTGCAGGCAGAACCCAGGTGCAGCAAGAGCCGTTGGCAGAGACCACCGAGGGCGCCGGCATCAGCATCAACTGCTCCCACCCCAACATAAAGATCACCTACTTCATCCACTGGTACCGTCAGCTCCTGGGCCGAGGCCCTGCATACCTCGTGAGCAGCCTAAAAGACTCCAAAGAGCTGCGGGACCCGCCGGGGCGGCTGTGGGTGTCGGCAGACCGCCGCTCCAGCGCCCTGTGGCTCGCCCGGCCCCGGCGCGGCGACGCGGCGGTGTATTACTGTGCCGTGGGTCTCCCACGGGGAGAGGAGCCGGGGCTGCAGCCGGGCAGGAACCGTCGCGGGCGGGGCCGGGCGTGTGTGTTGTGGGCGGAGGAACAGCCCTGGGCGGGCCCGCCAGGGGGCGCTGCGCTCCGCCCGCCGGGGCCCCTCCGGACAACCGGAAGGGGTTTCACAGTTCGTTCCCCTGTAAAAGCTCAGATATACAATGGAAAACTGAGTCCTCCAGCTACAGAATTTCAGACACCTGCCCAAATGTTCCTGCTAGTGTTACAAAGTCATTGCGTGGGGTCAGAAGTTGAAGCTCCCCAGCGGCAGGAGAAGGGCATGTCGAGGTCAGAGGCACCTTCAAACGCTCCCCACAGGGGCTCAGTGGTGAGACCAGGAGCTTGTTTGACAGGATTCAGCACCTTGGCAGCTGGGGCCCAGGAGACAGGGTAAACCGCTTGGCCTGGACACACTGAGCGCAGCCTCAAGGCATGCCAGGTTTCTCCTTGAGGGATGAGTCAGAAAGGGATTTACTGAGTTGCCCTCAGGGGCTGGAGGTCTGAAGGGAATGAGAGCTGGCAGGAGGCCTCTGGTAAGAGGCTGTGGGCTCCAGCCAGGCCCCGGGGAACTCTGTGTGACTCAAGCAGCTGACAGAGGTGGTCAAACCCATGGGCAGAGGCTTCCAAGGCACAGAGTGAAGGATCTGTCTTGCTCCCTGTCCCCGTCCCCTGCGCCATGGGGCTTCCCCCACCTGACCGGAACCGGCATCAGCACCAGCACTGGGCGTGGCATCAGCATCCACCATGGCCCCAGCACCGGCATCACCGGGTCCTCCTTGGAGTCAGTGCCTGGGCTCAGCCCCATTTCTCATCAATGGCTCCTGTGGATCTGTGCTCCTGAAGGCAGCGGACAGCCCCTTGGTCAGCAGACACATGGAGACTGAGATGCTCAGTGCAAGGCAGGGAGGGGAGTGTGGTGTTTCCTACAAGATTCTCTTGCTTCCCCATAAAGTGCTCCCAGTGTTCTGGGTAACGTGGCGTCCTCTGGCCTGTCCGTAAAGGCCTGACAGCTTTGTCTCAGAAATGCCTCACAGACGTAGAATAAGTTGCAATGGCAGTCATCCACCCCAGCGAACCATAAATGTTTGTAAGAGCTCCTTCAAGTTCTCTTTACTGTGGCCTACCACCTGCTCCTCAGCCCTGTCAGGGCCAGACCTTCACCTGGGCTGTAGTGGTTCCCTTGCTTTGCAGCAGTGCTTGATTTTATTCCTCTGACACCAATGGAGACAAAGAATTCACCCCAGAACACCTTTGGATCCTCCCTCTTGCCTAGGTAGCTGATTCCTTCTGGACATGACAAAGCTGTTTCAAACAGGGCAGTACGTTGCCCCAAAGGAAACACCAATATAGTCAAACAGGGGGACCTCCCCAGGGGGCACATGCTTCTGCTTGTCTTTGTCTTCTCCGTGCATCTCCTAATCATAGTGGGAATAGCCTCATGGTTGTCACCGCAGGATCCTGAGGTAGCTCTTCCTTGGCTGGTTTTCCTTCTTGGAGATCTGCTGTGCCACCACCGTTGTCCCCAGATGCTGGAGGCATTCCATCATTTGTGTTTCCTGCTTTCCTTTTCCCACTTCTTCCTAGGTATGACTGAGTTCCTGATCCTCTCAGCCACGTCCTTTGATCATTCTGTCACCATATGCAAGCTGCTCGGTGAAAAATGCTGTCACGACAAAGAAAGTCTGCTTCCTGCCAGCACTGGGAGCACGCACAGTCGGCTTTATGGTCATCTTTGCCCAGGTGGCTCTGCTGCTGCAGTGCCCTTTCTGCACCAAGAAGGTTGTTGACCAGTTCTACCGAGATGCTGGGCCAGCAGGATCATGGCCTGTTTGGGTTGGGTTGACCTTGGCTGGCTGCCAGGTGCCCACCAAGCTGCTCTGTCACCCCCACTCCTCAGGAGGACAGGGGGAGAAAAGAAGACGAAACAAGAGAAAACAAGCTCATGTGTTGAGAGAAGGACAAGGAGATCACTCAGCCATTACTGTCACGGGCAATACAGGCTTGACTTGGGGAAATCAATTTAATGTATTGACAATCAAATCCGAGTAGGATAACAGAAAATAACAAATCTAACAGCACCTTCCCCCCACCCCTCTCTTCTTCACAAGCTCAACTTCACTCCTGACTTCTCTACTTCCTCCTCCCAAGCATCTCAGGGGGAAGGGGAACGGGGGGTGCAGTCCGTTCATAACGCTTCTTCTCTGCCACTCCTTCCTTCTCGTGCTCTTCCTCTGCTCCAATGTGGAGTCCTTCCCATGGGAGACTTTATGAACCGCTCCAACACAGGCCCTTCCCATGGATTGCAGTTCTTCATGAACCGCTCCAGCATGGGCCCTTTCCATGGTCTGCAGTCCTTCAGGCACAGATTGTTGCAGTGTGGGTCCCCCGCAGGGCCACAGGTTCCGCCAGAAAACCTGCTGCAGTGTGGGGTCCTCTCCACGGGGCCACAGGTCCTGCCAGCAGCCTGGTCCAGCGTGGGGTCTCCATGGAGTCACAGCTTCCTTCAGGGCACATCTACCTGCTGTGGTGTGGGGTCCTCCATGGGCTGCAAGTGGATATCTGCTCCACCTCTAACCTCCATGGGCTGCAGGGGGACAGCCTGCGTCCCCATGGTCTTCACCATGAACTACAGGGGAATCTCTGCTCTGCGCCTGGAGCACCTCTTCCCACTCCTTCTTCACTGACATTGGTGTCTGCAGGGCTGTTTCTCTCACCTATTCTCACTCCTCTCTTCCAGCTGCTCTTGCGCAACTGTTTTTTCCCTTCTTAAATATGTTAGCATAGAGGTCCTACCACTATCGCTGGATGGCTCCGATTTAGTCAGTGGCGGACCTGTCTTGGAGCCGGCTGGAGCTGGTTCTGTTCAACATGGGACAGATGCAACTTCTGTCATCTTCTCACAGAAGCCACCCCTGCAGCCTCCCTGATACCAAACCCTTGTCCAATAAACCAGATACAGTCCACCCCTCGCCTCTGTGAATCGCATATTTGAGAATTGTCCTTAATAGATGCATTCATCACACAATCTACAATGTTCACAAACTTCTCTTACATCAACAAAAAAGAATTCCTCACACCAAAATCGAAATAACACCATCACAACACCCACTAAGGTGGGCAATTTACACACACTCCACGCCCCGTCCCTCCACAACAATGACATCAGCAGCAATTCCCCACAATTATTCCACTCTCTGGTCTCTAGCAATGTTTAGTCCATGTTCCAGGGTTCCCCAGGGCTCAATTTCAGGGCCAGTCCTCTTTAATGGTTTCATAAATGATCTGGAGGCAGGAATCAAATGTACCTTGAGTAAGTTTGCCAACGATACTAAACCAGGAGGAGCTGTGGACTTCCTTGAGGGTAGAGAGGCCTTGTAGAGAGATCTGGGTAAACCAGAGCACTGGGCAATCACCAGCCATATGAAAAGCAACAAGATCAAGTGACAGATTCCTCGCCTGGGATGAGGTAATCCTGGTTACACATACGAACCGGGGGATGAGAGGCTGGAGAGCAGCCCCGTGGAAAGAGGTCAGAGGGTTTGGGTCGATGGCAAGTTGAATATGAGTCACCAGTGTGCCCTGGCAGCCAAAAGGGCCAACAGTGTGCTGGGGTGCATCAAGCCCAGCGTAGCTAGCTGTTTTTGGGAGATGATTGTCCCACTCTACACTGCACTAGTGTGGCCCCACCTCGAGTCCTGTGTGCGGTTATGGGCGCCTCAACTTAAGAAGGACAGCAAACTATTGGAGTGTGTCCAAGAGAACGGTGATCAAGATGGTGAAAGGTCTCGAGGGCAAGACTTAGGAGGAGTGGCTGAGGTCACTTGGTAGGTTCAGCTTGGAGAAGAGAAGGCTGAGGGGTGACCTCATTGCAGTCCACAATTTCCTCAAGGAGGGGCAGTGGAAGGGCAGGTGCTGATCTCCTCTTTCTGGTGACCAGTGACAGGACACATAGAAATGGTATGAAGCTGCATCAGAGAAGCTCAGATTGAACATTAGGAAAAGGTTCTTCACTGAAAGGGAGATCGGTCACTGGAACAAGCTCCCCAGGGAAGTAGTCACAGCACCAAGCCTGTTAGAGTTGAAGGAACGTATGGATGATGCTCTTAGTCATATGGTTTAGTTTTAGGTAGAATCATAGAATCATAGAATCATAGAATCATTTAGGTTGGAAAAGACCCTTAGGATCATTGAGTCCAACCATCAACTCCACCCTATGAAGTTCTCCCTTACACTATATCCCTTAACACCACATCTAAACAAGTCTTAAACACATTCAGGGATGGTGAATCCACCACCTCCCCGGGCAGCCTATTCCAGTGTCTAACCACTCTTTCTCTGAAGAATTTTTTCCTAATGTCCAGCCTAACCCTACCCTGCTGCAGCTTGAACCCATTCCTTCTTGTTCTATCACTAATTACCTGTGAGAAGAGACCAGCAGCAACCTCTCGACAATGTCCTTTCAAGTAGTTGTAGAGAGTGATGAGGTCTCCCCTCAGCCTCCTGTTCCTCAAACTAAACAGTCCCAGCTCCTTCAATCGCTCCTCATCAGATTTATTCTCCAGGCCCTCCACCAGCTTCGTTGCCCTCCTCTGCACTCGCTCCAGCACCTCGATATCTCTCTCATATTGAGGTGCCCAAAACTGGCCACAATACTCAAGGTGTGGCCTCACCAGTGCTGAGTACAGGGCGACAATTACCTCCCTACTTCTGCTGGTCACACTATTTCTAATACAAGCCAGGATGCCATTGGCTTCTTGGCCACCTGGGCACACTTCTGGCTCATGTTCAGCCGCTTGTCAATTAGAACCCCCAGGTCCTTTTCTGCCGGGCAGCTCTCCAGCCACACTTCCCCAAGCCTGTAGCAATGCATGGGCTTGGGGAAGTGTGGCTGGAGAGCTGCCTGGCAGAAAAGGTAGTCCTGCAAGAAGCAGGGAGTTGGACGCGATGATCCTTATGGGTCCCTTCCAACTCGGGATATTCTAAGATTCTATGACATGCCAGCACACATAAAAATACATGTGCATATACATTCAGTTACATGGGAACCCCTGCGCAAGCACACACACACACACAATTTCACCCCTGAGACTTGTCACTACATAAGTGTTCACATATGCTTATACACACTTGCACCTAGATATATATGCAAGCTCCTGTACTGAGGAGAAATAACTGGACTCCAGACGATCCAATGTGAATCAACAGAAGCCGTTTATTAAGCACAGATCATCATCTTTTATACCCTGTGTTGTAGCCGTACATGCCACTTGCTTATTTCTGATTAGCTGGTTACACTGTCCACGCGCTGTCCATGCAGTTCATTCACACATCAGATTGGTTACAAGAATTCACATAGTAAATTGCTTAGTCATTAGCACAATATGTTTTCTGCCTTCTCAGTTCCCGTTTTTCCCATGTACTAATTCCATCTTCTACCACCTGTTTTGCCCTTAATCCAATCTCTCATAGTAGGGAGGCTGGCTCACATGACCATTTTCTCTCAGACACATTCCTACAATATGCCCTTTTTCTTCTTGAGCCAGCCAGACCTTATGCATGGCATTTTCTATCATGTCAGTCACTTTGCGGAGAACACACAAGGCTGCCATAATCAATAATAATATAACCAACAATAGCATGAGCCCTTGCTTTAGTAAATCTGATAACCATCCCATTATACCCCATGAGCTTAACCAATCATCAAAACCGTTTTTAACCACTTTTAATTTGGACGTGTTATCCTTCAGCTTCCGTAACTGCTTATGAATGGATGATAAGTGGTCAGAAAGGTTCATACAACACATACCTTCAAAATCTTCACATGCATGACCCTGAGCCAACAGCAAAAATCAATCATCACCCCTATGGTGTCTCCACAAAAGTTCACGAGGGACGTGTTAAATGTTGGGTAAACTGAATTGAATCCTGCTGTATTAAAAGAAGCCGAAATACCAAGGGTTCTCAATTTTGTGCTCAGCTGCAACTTCCAATCACAAAGATAAGCCCAACACTAATTCTCAGTGGCATCTTCAAATATCAGTACCCTTGCCCTTCTTTCTGCGCTGTAGATGACCGAACCTGTTGCTACAGTGACGTACTACCTGTTCCCACTAGTCCTCTGGAACCGACCAAACCTCTGGCAGTAGCACTGCGTAACAGCACTGTATGCCACACCTTGACCAATCCTTGTGAATGGTAGACTTCCCTAATCTCCTGTCGCTCAGCCAGCTCGTGTTGAGGTGAACCTGACTCTGTGTACTCTATTGCAATAGCTAAACGAATTAAACCCGTCACCTTACTTAGTTCTTTATTAAAACACACAGCATGCCAGATTTAAAACACACAGCACACTGGATTTAAAACACACAGCACACCCTGTCACCTTACTTAACTCCTTATTAAAACACACAGCACACCGGAATTAAAATACACAGCACACTGGATTAAAAACAGACAGCATACCCTGTCACTTTACCTAATTCCTTATTAAAATACACAGCACACTAAAATTAAAATACACAGCACACCGGATTAAAAACACACAGCACACCGGGTGGCAGCACGTGGTCTTTCAAACCACCACCGGCCTCAACAATCCTCACAAGGCACAAGGATCTATGGGTCACAGTTCCACACCTAGGGCACTGCACTTCTTCAGCCCTCATTGTCGTTGTTGGTATTGTGGGGTAACTCATTTGAATCCGTCTGCTCAAACCAGGGCTTTATCCGCTTGGCTGGTACCCATCTGGTTCCAGCATCTGTAGCGACACAGGCATATCCTCGACCCCAGGTTAATAGTCTACACGGTCCTTCCCACTTCCCTGTCACACTGTTTTTAACTGCTACCATGCCATTTTCCTGCCTAAAATCTCCCAGGTCTCTCTGCAGGCCTGTGCCGTGCCGCACGATTGGAGGTACAAGGCAGTGTTGAGGAAGGCGTAGGAAGTTCAGGATGTAAATGGCTTTGTTCAGTCGATCTACAGGACTCAGCCCTTGCTCTCCCCCTTTTTGTTTTTGAAGTAAATTTTTTAAAGACTGGTTCATGCGTTCCACTATGGCTTGACCCATCAGAGAATGTGGTGTGCCAGTCACATGTGTAATGCCTCACAGCTGTAGAAATACCTCTGTTGAACGGGCTACATACCCTGGGCCATTATCAGTCTTTATCACACGCGGTACACCTAAGGCTGCAAACGCGCATCGCAAATGCTTTCGTACATGTTTACTAGATTCACCAGTCTGCACAGTTGCCCAAATTGCAGTTGAATAACAGTCTACACTCAGGTGTATAAATTTCAGTTTTCCAAATTCTGACACATGGGTTACATCAGTCTGCCAGAACTCCAAAGGTCCGTGCCCTTGGGGACTGACGCCTGGGTTGAAGTTAGGTATAAATGGTTGACAATCAGCACAAGTTCACACAATATCATGTGCTTGTTGTTGTGTTAAAGAAAATTCCTTCCTCAATGCCTTCGCATTTTGATGAAAAAAAAAAATTACGCGACTTTTCAGCTTGCTGCATAATGTTCCAAGTTGTTACCAACAGTGTGATAATCCGCAACTGTGTTTCCCTCAGTTAAAGGACCAAGTAAACAGCTATGAGAGCGTATGTGGACAATAAAATAACGAAACTGTCTTTTTCATAAAAGCAACATTAATTGCAGTAAGAGACTAAATAACAATTGGTTCTCTACTTGTTTTATAAATGCTCCTTCAAGTCCTTGAACAATACCAGTAGCATATTGAGATTCTGCCTACATTTAACAGTTCCTGTTGAAATAAGTCAAAGGCCTTTACTGTGTCCCTGAACCATCTACAAACACCGAACAGGTGCCATCAAGAGGCTTTGGTGCTCACAGGATGCGCGGCTGTAAAGGAATTTGTGAAAGTGACTGTAATAGTCTGTGCTAGGGGAAAGAATAATTTATTTGCCCAATATAATGTACTAAGAAGGTTAAGACTTTGTGATAACCAAGGGTCAAGGTCATCCTTTTTGATGGGGACATGTATGTGGCTTGGATCCATTCCAGAAAGCTGGTGACAGCACAAACGACCCTGGAAAAACAATCGTGGTAACATTTCAATCATCATAGTTACTGGTTTTGAAAAGGTATGTGGCAAAAATACCCCCTCTAATGAAGTCAGGCTCTTTGTGAGTGCATCACCGCACTGTCCTATCAGGGCATAAAGTTGAAATTCTTGTAGGAAGGTGTTCAATGCGTCTTGCAGCAGTAGGAGACTATATCTTATCTTGCAACATGCTGTAATGCCTTCGGAGCTGTTGGGGTTAATGAACATAGAACTTATGGGGGGGCGGGGGTGGGGTGGGGGCAGACACAGTGCTTCAGGGCATCCCCTGTATCTTCAAAGTGTGCTCATGTCTCTCTCCCCCTCTCTGACCCGAGACAGCCCCCCTATATCCTACACTGCATTGAGTGGAGAAGTACAGGCTAGAGTCACTGCATGCATGGCCAGTGCACGCAGCAAGTCCCACCAGACTCTCCTGCACTGGACTGAGTAGAAAAGTACAGGCTAGAGTCGCTGCACACGTGGCCAGCGTATGCAGCGAGTCTCACCAAACTCATGATCCAGCTTTGCTAACAGCAGCTGTCTGATACGTGACTACATTGTTGTAATCCCTTCTTGTTATCTTCTTCTGTGAAGGTCAGGTTCTCATGGATACACACATAGTTTTTAGAGAACATATTCTACAACTCGTACAAGGGTACGATGCAAAGCGGCATTTACAGCTGATCGTATAATGCTTATTAAACACAGCAAACAGCATACTAAACATAACAGACAAATTCCTTCCACATAGGCAATGAGTATAATTTGCTTCAACCAACCCCACCCCCGAGTCCATCCAGCAAAAAGATTTTCAAAAGTGGTCTCCACAAGTTGCTGGTTCAGTCGGTGCAGTTCCTGCAACTGGGCATGGATGGATTTGGAGCGGTCACTTAGATTCATACAATACAGTCCTTTAATATCTTGACAACCATGTCTGTGAGCTGAAAGCAAAAAATCAGTAGCAGTTCTGTTTTGCAACATCGCATATCGAATACTATCTACATCTAGCAATAACTCAGAAATAGCGGTACTAGTAGCATTGTTAAACTTATCCTTGGCAGCAAGAGAGTCGTTGTTATCACGAATCCTTGGCAGCAAAAAAGTCCTTGTTAGCAAGAGCGCATGCGGACTCCCTGTTCTCGCTGGTACTGTGCTTTGATCTTCTTCCACAACAGGCCAAGATTCTCAAGCAGCTAGATAAGGTGTCTGAGAGTCCATTACAGGCTTATGTCATCCAAATGTTTTTCTTGCCAGCACCCGAGACTGAATAACGATTGGTGTGATATATGTGTTTTCCAGCACCCACGTGCGAGTCCCTTGAGTGTATTTACAATCCTCCTCGCCGATCTTCCGTTGCTTTCCCATATTCCACCCCCTTGCTCAAGAGACTGCTTCTGCTGGGGTTCATTTTAGTCTCGCAGGGTATAACACAGAGCAATCTACTAAGGCATGCAATAACATATACACATATAGGAAAAAACCCAAAAACATATCTCTATGGTACTGCTTTGAATCAGGTGTCCTATTTCTCTTTTTCTGATGCTTTCTCGTAATGCGTATGGCATACTTTTGTGCTAACGTGGCACATTTCCCATCTAATTGTTCCTGTTTGGTTTCTTTTTTTTTCTTTCTTTTTTTTTTCTCTTTTTTTTTCTCTTTTTAATTTTTTTCTTTTTTTTTCTTTTCTCTTTTTTTTTCTTGTCTCTTTTTTTTTTTTCCATCACTTACGACTGACATAAAAGTCTGCCTTTGCAACAAGAGCTCAGTTTCTCATTTTTCCTTAAGTTTCTCATTTTCATACAGAGCATCCTATAGACTTTGTCTCAAGTCCTTTTCCCAATCAACCATGATCTTATAGACAAACAACAAACAACCAGCGATACGCCCTGCACGGGCAAGCCATTCCCGAGAGTGTAAACGTGTCGGCTCGTGAAAACTCCCCCAATATTTCAGGACTTCCATCGGTTCTACAGCCCATCCTGGTGTATCTGCCTGGGGAGCGCTCACCTTACGTCTAAACATTGTGTATATACAAACTTCTTCACTTGACAGAGTGTCAGCCCTAGATGCATACGAGAACAGTACCACACTGGCAGAACACCTGCTCAAGTGGAGTCACCTAACGACACTGCACACAACAAAAAGCAAACAGTAGCACACATGCTGATCAGCAGGTATAAGCTGGCGCCCACACACACTTACACAGCAGACATAAAAAACCAGCACTTCTATCTCAGGGAGACGACTGGGGAGGGGGTGAGGCGGGCAATGTCAGGAGCAAACAGCTCCGGCTCTGTCCTTCTCTGCTGACATTCTGCCTCCTCCATCGGCCTCAGGTGGAGCAGAGGGGATCAGCAGGGGATCGTCCCAGACCTTCGTACCTGGCCAGTTTGATCCCCCTCCCGTGGGTTCTAATGCTGCAAAAGCCCCGGCTGCCATGGCTCGCTCTGCCTTCATATCTTGTAAGGTCGATAACACCAACCACCATGTTGTCGCTAATGGTGATGCCTCTTTGTCTCCTTTACTTATCACTTCCCACAGTTTTTTCCCAACAGCCTCCTGTATTTCTGGTTTAAAAGCTGTCTGGGGCTCTGGTGCGAATCCGTTCTCTCTGCACCAGGTTAACAACCTTCGGAGCATACGCTCGTCGTATTTCACCCCTCTCTTAGAGGGGATATGCAGGAGAAGTCTTAGTATAGCCCCTTCTTCTTTTGTTACTTGTTGCCCCATCTCCTGCCCCGGCTGCTCACCTCTCTCTGGGTGTCCATGGCCACGTCATCTGTTTCCTCTATTCCGGGTTGCCGCCCAATCCGCCCGGTCTCAGTCCAGCTGAGCCGTCCTCCAGCTGGTGGATCTCCTTCTGGGTCTTCCGCCCCTTGCATTCCGTTGCTCAAGACAAGTGCCAATCGGTATCACGTCGGGGTCACCATCTGAGGAGAAATAACTGGACTCCAGACGATCCAATGTGAATCAACAGAAGCCGTTTATTAAGCACAGATCATCATCTTTTATACCCTGTGTTGTAGCCGTACATGCCACTTGCTTATTTCTGATTAGCTGGTTACACTGTCCACGCGCTGTCCATGCAATTCATTCACGCATCAGATGATTGGTTACAAGAATTCTCATAGTAAATTGCTTAGTCATTAGCACAACATTTTTTCTGCCTTCTCAGTTCCCGTTTTTCCCATGTACTAATTCCATCTTCTACCACCTGTTTTGCTCTTAATCTAATCTCTCATAGTAGGGAGGCTGGCTCACATGACCATTTTCTCTCAGATGCATTCCTACACTGTACAAACACAGACATGTGTTCGTCTGCTCACATGTATGCCCACAGACATACAAACAGACACACACTGACAACACACAAACACTTACCTCCACACCTGCAAAAATGTGTGTGGACACAAACACATGCACAGACATAAACAGAAATGTCCTCGTTCACACGCACGCTGGCAGACACTCACTCTCACGTGTGCATTTGCAAATGCCCACACAAATGCAAATACAGAGGCACAAATATGCCCCCAGGTGCAGACAGATGCATATGCACATGAGGAAGCCCAGCCTCTCCCCACATTCTGAGAAGCAGGACTCCACGGGCAGCTCTCTGCCCCTGTGCCCCTGACAACTTCAGGCAAGTCCTCGAAAGCCTACTGCTAAGAAGAAGACACATGAGGTGCCAGCCACTGTTGGTGGATTTAGTGACAGCAGAGGGCTTTTGGGCTTTTGTGTGTTGGCCAGAAGTAGTTCAACTGATTGTGTTCTCAATTACAGGAAAGAGAGAAGGTGTATTGAGGTCCAAGCAGCGGGGTCTTTTTTTGAAATTCAACCATGTTCACATACCAATTCAGTCCATGAGAGACAAAGTCAAAGCTCAAGACCATCCCTATTGCTGCAGCTCCAGGCATTCTCCACTTTACAAGTCAAAATGATCCCGACGTTTTGCAAGCTCCGGCCCATCCCTGGTGATTGCCGTAAGGCAGTTGTGGAGGTCTGGGACCAGTTCCAGGTTCAATGCAGGGAGAGGTGCTGCCCTGACACGCTCACATGGCAGCAAAGGGTTGTGTGCGGGGGGTGAGCCCCATGGCCTGCAGCTGCAAATGCTGGGGCTGGGACACCAGAGAGGAAGCTGGCCTGATGAAGTTGCCTTAAGATAAATACCATCTCTTCAAAAGACAAACTAATATTAATTAGCAGGTGGCATCAGGAGGAGATTTCAAGCTGCCTGAGCCAAGCCCCAACATCTGTCAGTGAACGTGGCTCATTTGAGCTCAGGGAGCTGCTCTGCTGAGGTGACCATCTCCTCATCTGCTTTTAGCACTGGAGCAGCCGGGAGAGCCAGAGGAGTGGTGGCAGAAGGCTGTGCCCAGCACTGCACAGGCACCGGGAGGACAAGCCTTGTGCCCTGAGAACCTCCCAGAAAGGTTGGCATTTTCCAAGGGTCCTCACCTGGCCTGGAAGGCTCCCATTCAGGTCCCCCCAACTGGGACCTGCCTCCCTTGGAAGGAGTCCCTCTCCCAGCTGTGCTCTGCAAGTGCAGCATCAGGAAGCAAGGTGCCAGACAAACGGTTTTTCCGGCTTTGACAAACATGCAGGTATGGCCTGCTCTGAGCAAGCTCTTGAAATTGGTGACCTGCAGAGGTGCTGTCCAACCTAAATTATGCTATGGAAAGAGTAAAGACAGTTGGGTTAGTTGGTTTGTTAAATGCTAAAAGTAAGGAGAGGACAAATGGAGATCCTACCTGTGTTGAGGAAAGTGAGAATGGAAGGGCTATGGTCAAGTGGAAGGACCGTCTCTTTGGGTTTGAGTGTGTTTTTTTCCCCAATGAGCTTGAGATGGGAACGATTTATGAGATGGGATGGGAAGTGTGGCAGGAAACTTGATTTGTTGGTTCCTGAGACATCTTCTTTTGGACAGAGGAAGAAAGTGCCCAGTGCCTCGTTGGGCTGAGTAGGGCAGCTGGTGTCTGCAGGGTGTGGGGGTGTTGACCGTTGTGTTTCTGAGACCTGCGGGTTTGGGTATCCTGAAAGGAGCTTGGGACTAGATACCATGCAGGAGCCAGGAGAGGCCAACCCAGCCAAGGGCTTGAGGATGGAGAGAGAGAGGACGCAGGCATCAGGGAAGGAGACACTCCCAACACGTTGCAGAGGGGGATGTGTCAGAGAGGTGGGTCACCAGGTGCAGGCCTATCCCCCTTTCACCCCTCACCTTGCAAAGGCAGAAGCTGTTGACTGCAGGAGCAACATGTGCCAGTACTGGGGAAGGGAAAACCGCAGCACAGGCATTTGAGATGCGCTAAGAACAAGCATTTTCTCCTCCCCATTTCATTCTTTGTTCCCCTTGCAGAGCCATTTCCGGCAGCTCTGCTCTCTCGGGGCTCTTGGTGGGGACGTGTGGGTTTTCTGAGTCTGTCCCACACATGCAAGAGGATCGGTCTCAGCACGCACATCAGGTATCTCGTCCTCTCTGCCTTCCTGAGGCAACCACTGGGTAAGGATTGTCTTTGACTGGAGGCATGATTCCTCTTCTTCCCAGGAGACCCACACCCCCTCAACACGTCTCTGCGGGGAGCTGCTCTTGAATTATGGGCAAATGCACCTGCTTTCTCAAGATACTGCTACATAGAGAAAAGATGAGACCAAGAAGAAAGAGCTCCTCTCCTGACCATCATAGACCCCTTGCTTTCCTTTTCTCTTGCCACCCATCCACCTCTCTCTGCCTCTCTCTTCTGATCTCTCCGAGCCCAGTGTTTCACAGACATACCATTGCAGAAGCTCTTTTCTATCTTGGTAGTACACCTTTCCTGACCTTGTACTTGTGTTTTGACACACAGGGTTTTTTGAAAGCTGATGCAGGGACATGAAAGCTCTCTCATGCCACTCACGCTCTTAGGGTGTCCCAGTCTCTCTCCAGGCTGGTGCATGTCATGCAGCTTGCCCGGACTATCCATTCCTCCTGCAAGTCCTCAGTGCCTGGGCTTTCTTTTCCCTCCCTACCTTGACTTCGGAGCCTCCTGAGAGGACAGGGAATGGGGAGCAGCATGAAAGTGCTCACAGGTGTTCCCATGATCTCTCACCATGCTGGAGGTGACCTGGAGCCAGCACAGGAGGGCCAGGCACCACAGGTTCTTCCCTGGACACTCCAGGCAGCAGGAGAGTGGAAATTAAAAGTGTGGGTGAAAGCACAGCTCTCCTCTGGGGGTATCCCTGTGTGAGGTAGTTGGCATTACTGTGTTGTGAGATCCACGCTGAGCTGAGGTGTGAGGCTGCCTGCTCAAAGATACCGCCTTGCTGTACCCATCCATGGGGCTAGTGCTGCAGAGAAAGGAAAAGGGAGCCTGCTCCTCTGACATTTTGCATCTCCTCTTGTTTTGCATTTCAGAGTCTTTCCCTGCACAGTCACTGACCCTCTTTTTCTTCCAGGCACCATGGGATAGACCACTGTCACCCAGCAAGAAGCACAAGTCACAGTGAAGCAGGGAGACACCTTTGAAACCACCTGCACCTACCAAACCTCCAGCTTTGATGCCTTGCTCTGGTACAAACAGAGAAAAGGACAAGCTCCACAGCGTATCTCCTATCAGGCAGCAGCTGGCTACAAGCCCAGTGGCTGTCTCACCACCGTGCTGAACACCACCGAGAAATACAGCCTCCTGCAGCTGGAGAAAGTCGAGCTCTCTGACAGTGCCTTGTACCTCTGTGCTTTGCAAGACACCCTGGTGCAGGGAGCTTCCTTGGCTGTGCAAGAGCCCAGGGGATGGAGGGGATGTGTCTTAGAGTTGGGGAAGGGGTCGTCAGGTGTCCCTTGGCAGAGCTGCTTCCCCTGTACGCTCAGGGATTTGCAGGACAAGATCTTCTTCCAGGAGGGGACAGTGCCAGTGGCCTGAGAGGAAATAGAAGGGTGGTGAAAGACTCTCAGGTTCCCTTGTTTTCACCGGGGGTTATGTGGTTATTCTGCCCAATGGCACTAGTGAGCTGATGGGCAATGCAGGAGGTTGTGGGGGTTTGTGCAATGGTTCCTCGTTTGCTGCTCTTTGCTTTCTGGAGAAAGCATCTGAAAGATGGAAAACCTGCCCTCTGGCAATGCTCCTTCCTGGAATTACATGATTGCAATAATTTTCAAAAATACTCAGAACCACCATGCGGACCCTCCAATTGCTGCATGGCCGTGTGCTGAGATCTGGAGGACCTGCTCTCCCCAGTGCACTCTGCCCATCCTTGGAGCCCTTCTCATGCAGTACCTCATAGGTTTCCCGCAGCCCTGCCCCATTTCTTCTGCAGTGTGACCAGGCTGTGCAGCTCTATGCAAGATCTCGGTAGGGGAGTAGACCACCAAGCAGAGCTGGACAACATGCCCTGCCAGGAGAAGAGCTGGCCTAGGGGAAAGATACTTTGTGATTCCAACATCAACCTGGGAGTCCCCTTAGCCCTGCACATCTGTGCAACTGCTGGGCTGTGCAGGGGACTCTTTGGGGGCAGAAGGTGTATGGGTCGCCTGCCCTTACTGTCCTTGCCCTCGGGTTCAGGCCATGCTCCCTCATTCAGGGGAGAAGTTGGAGGATTAGGATGAGAAGGTCAGGGGTTGTTCTGAAGGCTTTTTCTCACACCATCTTTGCTCCTGCATCCTTGGGGGCCACCTTCTGACTGAGCTTCTTTTCCCACCACAGGGCTATCCAGAGCAGGAGGAATTCCCTTCTGCACAGGCTTGTGAGCTGCTGACCTCTCAGAGCCTCCAGCAGCACTGGGGAGCACTCTCTAAGGGAAAGCAATGGTCAGTCTCCTTGTTGCAGGACGTGTTCTGATGCCAAGAGATTCCATGTGAGCAGAGATGCTGGAATACAGGGCCTGATACCCACTGGCTGTGGAGGAGATGAGTATATCTTCCTCAGCACCAAGGGACAGTGAATGGAAGGGACCCATTACCCCATATCCCACCCTCCCCTTCCTCTTCTGCTTGTGCCCTCACCTTATCCCCCACCACCCAAGACAAAGTCTTTCTCCCTTGGCATACAAGACAAGGTCCACCATGAAAAGGATGACATGGAAGCAGAGGTCAGCATGCAGAAAACTTTAATGACTCTGAGGTGGAAAGAAGTTCACTTGTAGAGGAGGTGGCCAGAGCAGGGAGAGGATCAGCAGATGCCAAAATTCTGCTGCCATTGCCCACAGTTGAAATCCCACAGGCCTATCCCACAGAGGGTGAGGGGCCAGTAGATGCCCCATGGTGGCTTTGCAGGTCTTATGGCCTAGAAGAACAAAAAATACCAGAAGAAATGGGAGAGAGAATAAGGCACGGAAGTTAGACTTTGGCCAGATTTTCAGCGAACCCCAGCAGCTCTCCTTTGGAAGGGCAGCAATGGCTGCTCAGTCTCCCTAAAATCAATGGCCAGGAGCTTTGTCTTCAATCCAGCATCAGGTTCCTGGGGGTCCTTGTCAGGGCTGTCACCAGCGCATTTAGCAGGGGGGACACCTTCTGCCACAGTAGCGGCTGGAAATGCCAGAGAGGTCACAGCACCCAGAGTTGATGGGCACTCCATCACAGCTGAGGATGCTGCCAACGGCAGCAGAGGTGGAGGATCCCACAACGGTGTTCTGTGGGAAGGAGCTGAGGATGGGGCCAGGCAGGGTCACCACCACAGCAGGAGGCTCAATGACAACGGTGGAGTTCTGGCACTGCCTGACACAGGGCTCATTGCAGCTGTTGGCCAGCGGGGTGGGGCCACAGGGCCGGCAGGGCTGGCACCGGTCATAGCAGGACATGTCTCTGGGCTGCAGGAGCACCTGTGAGAGAGGGCAGAGAGGCAGTAGAGCACATACATATTTGAGGAACAGTCTGCCAGGAGTCTGTCACTCCACCACAAGCGTGTCAAAGGCACCTGCTGAGCCAGGAGCTAGAAACTGTGCAGTGAGGCAAAAGGGTTACCAGACACAGTACTGTGAGGATCACCCCGGCCCAACCAGGCTGCTGCCAATCTTTGCAGTGAAGGGCAACCTCAGCCAAGTGCCAAGTCCTCTTTCAAGATAATGCAAAGTGTCTCCAAGCCCAAGGAGGCTGCTGCCTATCTCTTAAGAGAACAGCTCCCTCAACCAAGTCCCAGACACTCTCTACTCAGACCTTCACCCTTCTTCCCCTTCTCATGGAGAGCAGCACCACAGCCCACTATAGGAGGGAGGAGTACACACCTGCATGAGCAGAAAACAACACAGGGAAAGGGCTTCAGACTCACCTGGTTCCCAAGGAGGAGGAGGAGAGAGAAGTGGATGGGAGAGCGAGGAGTTGGGCTGGCTTTTATGGTGGCCCTGACCTGCCCTGGGCCGAGAGGTAGCTTCTACCGAAGTGGCAATTGTCTAAGCTGCTCATGATGAACAGAAAACATCCCAGCTAATGACATGGTCTGTGTGGTTGTTTTCTCAATGCCACCTTCGCATTTCCTGGCTTATGCTGTCCACCTTCCCTCACGGAGGCTTCTTCTGAGTGCTGGGATTGTGAGACGCCATGATTTCCAAGGCAGGAATGTGTCAGTGAGTCAGTCTGGTGAGTGGTCTGTGGCTGCAATTACAGGAAAGGGCCAAACTACTCCCCACCCTTTAATCCATGGTTCGTCTCCCAAGGACGTGCCTTGTCTTTCTCTCCCTCCCAACTCACTCCAGTAGACTCTTTTAATCTTTTACCGAGGAAAATAAGCAGCCTTCCCCTAGCTATGGGTATTGAGGGCTGCAAAATTACTTCCACTGTTATTTCAATGCTGCTGAATACCAAAGTTATGTGTTTCCTCTACCACCACCGGGATATTACTCTGCCTTGGCGAGGCCACATCTGGAGGTGGAACTTCGTTAATTTGAGGGTGGCAGAACACTGGAACAGGCTGCCCAGAGAGGTGGTGGAGTCTCTGTGTCTGGAGACCTTCAAACCCATCTGGATGCGTTCCTGTGCAGCCTGCTCTAGGTGAATCTGCTCTGACAGGGGGGTTGGACTAGATGATCTCCAGAGGTCCCTTCCAACCCCCATCATTCTGTGATTCTGTGATGACCTCCCTCGAACTGCTGACCACACCCTTCTTAATGCACCCAGGAGACCACTGGCCCTCTTGGCCACAAGGACACATTGCTGCCTCACAGTCAACTTGCTGTCCACCAGGACTCCCAGGTCTCTCTCTACAGAGCCACTTTCCAGCAGATCAGATCCTATCCTGTTATTCCTCCCTTGGTGTAGGACCCTACACTTGCCCTTGTTGAACTTTATTAGGTTCCTCTCCACCCAAGTCTCCAGCCGGTCTATGTCTTGCTGTATGGCACCACAGCCTTCTGCTGTGTCAGCCACTCCTCCCAGTGTTGTACCATCACCAAACTTGCTGAGGGTATACTCTGTCCCCTCATCCAGGTTGTTGATGGGTACATTGAACAAGACTGGGCCCAGCACTGACCCCTGAGGAACATCTGCTAGTTACAGGCCTCCAACTGGACTCTGTGCCACTGCTCCTGGTCTCAAGGACATAGGATTCCTCAAGACTGGTCTTTGCTTGTAAAGACTGAGGCAAAGAAGGCATTCCACACCTCAGCCTTTCCATGTCCTGTGTTGCCAAGCTGTGCAACATCAGAGAAGGCCCACTCATTCAGCAGGGGGACTACAGTTCCTCTAGCCTTCCTTTTGTCACCTGTGCCCTTAGAGAATCCCTTCTTGTTGCCTTTGACAGCTGTTGCCAGAGTCAGTTCCACTTGGCCTTTGCCTTTCCTAACCTCATCCCTGCATGCTTGGACAGTGTCCCTGGAGTCCTCCCCAGTTTCCTCTGCTCACTTCCTTCTTGTGTTTTAGTTTGGCCAGGAGCTCCTTGTTCATCCATGCAGGCCTCCTGGCATGCTTTCCTGACTTTCTGCTCATTGGGATGGCCCGCTCTTGAGCTTGGAGGAAGTGGTCCAGATGTCTTAAGCCTCTGTTGCCTCCAGGGCTATACCCCACAGGAAATTTCCAAGCAGGTCTTTAAAGACACCAAAGCCTGCTGTCCTAAAGGCCCAGGTTATGAGCTTGCTATTTACCCTCCTCAGTCCCCTTGGGATCATGAACTCCACCATTTCACGGTCACTGCAACCCAGGCTGCCTTTGATCTTCACATCCACAACAAGCTCTTCCTTCTTGATACCTATGAGGTCCAGCAGAACACCTGTCCTCATGGGATCCTCTATCACTTGGGGGATGAAGTTGTCATCCATGCACTTGAGGAAACGTGCTTATGTCCTGCTGTGCTGCTCCTCCAGCAGATATTGGGGTGGTTGAATTTTCCCATGAAGGCCAGTGAATATCAGACTGCTCCTCCCTGCCTGTAGAGGGTCTCTTCTGCTGGTTCTTTCTGATCAGGTGTCCCATAGGGGACACCCACTACAGTGTGTCTTTATCTGTCTTCTCTTTAATGCTTACCCACAAGCTCTCGGTTGGCACATCACCCATCGCCAGGCAGAGCTCCATGCACTCCAGCTGCTCTCTCACAGAAAGAGAAAGTCCCCCTCCTCATCTTTTCAGTCTGTCTTCTGAAAGAGCCTGTATCCCTCACTGAAACATGCCAGTCATGGGAGCCATCCCACCCTGTCTCCATGATCCCAACATGATTGTAGCCCTGCAACTGCTCATTCATCTCTAACTCCTCACGTTTATTCTCTTTAAGGGCAATGAACTGTTTTGTAGTTGTAAACCCGTAGGTGGGGCAGAAGCCTTCCGCTTGGTGCCAGAAGTCACCAGCATCCATCCTGGGATTGTGCCTTTAGAATCTGCTTTTAGGAGTCTGCAAGCGGTATCCAGTTTTTAAGAACCATCTTTTAAAAGCACAGGAACAGGCAATTCCATTGTGTCTCAAGCTAAGCAAGAGGGGCAGAAGACCTCATGGAACTCAAGAGGAAAAAGAAATTGTAAAAACTCTGGAAGGAAGGTCAGGCTTCACAGGAAGGTTACAGAGCTGTGGTTAACATATGCAGGGAAAAGGCAGGAAAGGCCAAGGCTCAATGAGAGTTGAGAGTTGGCCCGTCTTGTGTCAGTCAACAAGAAAGGATTTTTAAGTACGTAGACAGCAAGAGGAGGTCTAAAGGAAACACTGAACAAATACCTGTTGAAGATGGTCACTTGACTAAACTCCTGTCGAATTAATAAGATATCCTTCAAAGTAAGGTCACCCACCGAGTGGATGAAGGGAAGGCGGTGGATGGAGTTTTTCTGAATTTTACTAAGGCTTTTAATAGTGTCCCTATCCTTCCGGAAAAGTTGGAAAGTCAAGTGAGTTCAGGAGAGTCAACTGTGGGATGAGCAGGAATATGGTGTGCTGGGTGAAAAACTGGCTGAAAGGCAGGGCTCAAAGGGTTGTAGTGAATGGGGCTACATCTGGCTGATGACCAGTCAGCACTGGTGCTCCTCAGGGCTCAATTCTAGGGATGGTTCTGTTCAATATTTTGATCAGTGATCTGGATGTAGGAGTTGAGTGTGCCATGAGCAATTTTGCTGATGATACCAAACTGGGAGGTGTTGACGGGTCTCTGGAGGGACAGGAGGCCCTGCAGAGGGATCTAGGTAAATTGGAGCATTGGGCAATCATTAATGGCATGAAATTTAACTAGTCCAAATGACAGATTCTGCATCTGGGATGGAGTAACTCCAGACACAGGTATAAATTTGGAGAGGAGTGGCTGGAGCTGCCCTGCAGAAAGGGATCTGGGGGTGCTGGTTGTCAGCAGGCTCAACAGGAGTCAGCAGTGTGCCCTGGAGGCCAGAGGGCAAACCACAGCCTGGGGTGCATTAACACAGTCCAACCAGCCGGTCAAGAGAGGGGATTACCCCGCCGTATCAAGTGTTGGGGTGGCCTCCCCTTGAGTACCGTGCGTAGTTCTGGGCCCCACAAGTTAAGAAGGAAGTGAAGGTGCTTGAATGCATCCAGAGGAGGACAACAAAGCCTGTGAAAAGGCTGGAAGGAATGTCCCATGAGGAGTGGCTAAGAACTTTGGGCTTGTCTAGTTTGGAGAAAAGGAGTCTGAGAGGTGACGTCATGGCTCTCTATAGCTTCCTGAGGAGGGGAAGTGGAGAGGGAAGTGCTGATGTCTTCTCCCTGGGATCCAGTGGCAGGACACATGACAATGGTTCAAAGCTGCATCAGGAGAGGTTCAAAGTTGTCATTAAGAAACAGTTCTTCACCAAGAGAGTGGTCATACACGGGGACAGCCTTCCTAGAGAGGGGGTTGATGCCTGTCAGTAGTTAAGAGGCATTTTTGGACAATGCCCTTTATAACATGCTTTAACTTTTTTAACTTGCAACTGCTTGACGACCGACGAATGCCCACTGCTTGCCTTGCATTTGTTATGCCTGAGAATATTCTGTGGTCTTACAGTTGCTGGCACAAGGAAGTGCTCTGGAAAGATCCTTTTACCAAATTTTTGGAGGACGTAAGGTTTGCTCTTCTGCTCATTACAGAGCTTTAGGTAAAGCAGGGATGGACTATGTGGGGAAAAAGAAGAACCTAGTCCATGCAAATTAGCACAAGCAACTATGGGGGCTGTAATTACCTTGGGAAGACATGAGGACTGACACAGTCCTCTCTTTGGATGCTGAAATGAGGGACATTCTCCAGACACCAGGTTTGCTGGCCTATGAGAAAGCTTAGGTGTATACAAACGCTCTGCAAAAGTACTTCTCCCACAAGAAGGAAAGCAATCAGAAAAGGGGGACAATAACTGCTGCTTTTCCAGAGAAAAACCAGACAGAGGTGGATAAGCCCCTGGAGACTCCTGAGGACTCCAGCCCTGTTGTTCAGGAAGTGCTTGATAATATGCATCCACGGTATTGGAAGAATGCGCAAGTGCTCCTAGGTGAACTAGGGCAGCACAAGCATATCTCTTCTTGGGAAAACCAGGGAAGTGTTGTGTACAAAAGAGATGTCATTAAGGGGTCCCACCTGCTTGATTTAGTCCGAGGTGTCCTTCAGACTTGTGTCCCATCTGAGAAGACCTAAAGGCTGGAATGTTTTTAGGAAAGCCATGGCTGCAGTGAATGTCCCATCATGCATCACGGGTCATACAACAACCACGGTCTCTGGAAAAACTAAAAGTGACTGAAGATGTCCAAGAAGCATCCCAGACATCTTGTAATATGAGGATGATACCTAAAAATCAGTGGTGCATGCTGTAAACTTTACTGTTGAAATAAAAATATTCATGGAACCATGGAATCACAGGATGGCTTTACTAGGAAAGGACCTTTAAAAGGCCATCTAGTCCAACTCCCCCTGCCATGGAGGTTTTATATTCATAAAATCTTGAAACTTTGCTGTCTGTTGTGTCCATTCAAAAAACATGTTGGGTTGGGTTGAGATTAGAAAGCACACGGTCAGCTGTGCAGTTGGGTTGTAAGCTTTATTTATGGAACACAGTTACGAAAATGACTGCAAGAAATGCTGGTCTGGGTCTTCTGAAAATTATTTTGAGTAGGTGTGGCCATGAGGAGAGCTCCATCTTCATATTTTACAAAACACGTCAGTATCTGATCATTTTCTACTGGATTGTGAGAATACAAATTTGAAAACTGTTTGGAAGGTAATCCTTTGTTATGGTGATGTAGGAAAAGACGCAGTGGTATCCACAGGCCATGAGGGGGAGATGCTGCAGTTGCTTCCTCTGGAAAGCACTTTCTGTAGCATTGTGATTTTCAAAGGCCATGATGCTTTCAGGAAAGAGAGCACTCTTTGAGTGGGGGGTAACCACATGAGTCAAAAAACTCTGTGTGGTTCTGATGTGCCAAGAAAATTGCTAGCCAGTGCTCTCTGGGCTGGTTATGAGGGTGTGTGGTCACCACCACGCTCACTGGTCTTGGGGGAACATGGGCCCTAGGGAGCTAGTTCCTCGGCTAAGCACCCAGAAGTGTTTCCCTGGTGTAGGGCTCTGCTAAGACAAAAGGAGAAGGAGGCAAGAGAAGTGGATGAGAGAGTGAGGAGCTGGGCTGGCTTTTATCATGCACCTTAACTGCCCCAGGCTGCCAGAGGCATCCCTTGCAGAGGTGATTCTTTGCTGACAAGCTCATCTTGAATGCAAAACATCCCGAGCAATGCTATGAGCTATGTTTTGACTTCCTGGATTGCTGTCTTTCCATTTCCTGCTTTATGCCAGGCACATTCTCCAGTGGAGGCATCTTTTGCATGACAGGATGAGAGCCCCAAGCATTTCTGGTGCAATACACGTTGGCGTGGGCAGACGACTCACCTCACATGCTGGAAGAGTCCAGGAAGGGTCACTCAAGACACACTAAACAGATGCTTTGACAACACACACACACACACATACTCACACACTAATCTAGACCTCCAGGCATCTAGAGTGAAATGAGGAGACTCAAGACACCCAATGAGAGGCTGCCTACACCGTCCAGGGCACAGGGCATGGACCTGACAGAGTCATCTTCTGCAAATCCTGTTTGAAAGAGTTCATTGTAGCTGAGGGAAGACTGATGTGCACTCAGGGAGAGCCAGAGATGCAGCTGAGGAGAGTGACATACCCAGCTTGATGCCATTCACCCACACAAAAGCCCTTTCCCTGTTATCCATCTGTGCCTGAGTACCAGGGACATGGATATGGGGTTTAGCCGTGGGATAGAGGTGTTTGTAAGCTCTGATGGAAGAGCCTGTGGGTTCACTTCTGACCGTATGGTGAAGCAAGCCATGTGCAGGTGACCAGGTAGGCAGGCCCTGCTGTGAGCTTAGTTCGGAGATCAGAGGCAACCATTGGTCAATTGCAGGATCAGTGTCTCCAGAAAGATGATTCATTCCGTTTACTGTGGACGTCTGCTTAGGATGGGATAAGTCCCCTGTGTGAGCTCATGTCTCTCTACTAACTGTGGGCAGAGTCTGTAGAGTCTGTTGGAGTGGGTCCAAAGAAAGGCTCCAGAAATGATCCGAGGGTTGGAACACCTCTCCTGTGAAGAAAGGCTGAGAGAGGTGGGGTTGTTTAGCCTGGAGAGGAGGAGGCTCTGGGGAGACCTTCTTGTGGTTTTGCAATTTTTGAAGGTGGCTTATAAGAAAGAAGGAGAAAGACATTTTACCAGGACCTGTAGTGAAAGGACAAAGGTCAATGGCTTAAAACTGAAAGAGGGTAGATTTAGATTTAATATATAAGGAAGAAATTATTGTATGATGAGGGTGGTGACACACTAGAAGAGTTTGGCCAGAGATGTTATGGAAGCCCTGTCATTGGAAGTTAGTCTCAAGGTCAGGTTGGATGGGGCTCTGAGCAACCTGATCTAGTGAGAGATGCCACTGGCCATGGCAGGGGGTTGGACTAGATGGTCTTTCAAGGTGTCTTCCCATGTGTGCAAATGCATACATGAGCACAGCAAGAGGAACATGTATGTGAGCATGAACCTGCACACACACCGCTGAGAACTAGGGCACCCAATGCCAGCTCTCAGCCTCTTGGGATGACTCTAGGCAAGTCCTTCAGGTGCCACAGTCAAGGCAATGAATCAGGCAGCATCAGCTTTAATGAACTCAAGAGCTTGACGCTGGTTCAGTAAATTCTTTTCTCGCCAGAAAAGAGAGAGAAAGCACAGTGGAGTCGAAGCTGCCATGACCTTTCCAGATATTGAGCTTCTCCATGCCCCAGCTCTGCGGGTCAGGCACAACATAAAATCTAGAGAACATCCATATTGCTGCAACTACAAAGAATCTCCACATTACAACGGAAAAAACTCCTCCGGCCCTCAGATCATCCCAGATGTCCTAAGTGATCTCTTTAAGGACGATGTTGGGGTGTGGGACTTGGCCCAGCACTGTAAAGGGTACAGTGCCTCAGTGGTGAGCCTGGGACAAGCCCGACTCCCCACAAGCTGCAAAAACAGGCTGGAGCACCAGAAATGACATGGACTGATCCCACTAAGAAAGTCACTCAGCATCGTCAACGCATTCCTTAAAATGCTATTTACTAGCGCTAAGACTAGAAAGAGAGGATAGGAGGGATTGAAGGAGCTGGGACTGTTTAGTTTGAGGAAGACGAGGCTGAGGGGAGACCTCATCGCTCTCTACAACTACTTGAAAGGACATTGTCGAGAGGTTGCTGCTGGTCTCTTCTCACAGGTAATTAGCGATAGAACAAGAGGGAATGGCTTCAAGCTGCAACAGGGTAGGTTTAGACTGGACATTAGGAAAAAAATTCTTCACAGAAAGAGTGGTCAGACACTGGAATAGGCTGCCCAGGGAGGTGGTGGAATCACCATCCCTGAATGTGTTTAAGAGTCGTTTAGATGTGGTGTTAGGGCATATGGTGTAGGGGAGAACTTTGTAGAGTGGGGTTGATGGTTGGACTCGATGATCCCAAGGGTCTTTTCCAACCTAAATGATTCTATGATTCTATAGATAACCTTGTATCCCGTCAGAGGGTGGGAACTCAGAGCTGCTCTATATCAGCTGCTCTCAGAGAAAGAAAGAATCACAGAATGGCTGAAGTTGGAAGGGACTCCTGGAGGTCATCTTGTCCACCCTCCCTGCACAAGCAGAACCACGAAGAGCCAGTTGCCCAGGACCGTGTCCAGGTAGTTTTTGAACATCTCTAAAGAGGGAGACTTGGTAAACTCCTTGGAATACCTATGCCAGTGCCCAGTCACTCCCACAGCACAGTACAATGTGCTTCCCCCTCTCCAGGGCACAGGTCACTGGACTGATCCCATCCACAGAGGATTACCCAGTTTCGGTCAGTCGAGTATTAGAGCATTGTCTTCAAAGGAAACAGTTCTATTCATCAGTTCTACCATCAAACACCACAACCCTGCCAGCTGTTTATTGGATGCGAACAAATACAAGCAGCTTTCCCATCCCCGTTTCTTAGGGTGCAAATCAAGGGGTTGAGCAGAGGAGTAAGAATCGTGTAAAGAACAGCTGCTGTTCTGTCCAATGACCATTTGGAGGTCACTTCCCATGATGGTGGAGACACATGGGCCCTAGCAACAGACCATAGCAGTGAAATGGGAAGCACAGGTTGAGGTAGCTTCGTGCCTGTCTTCTGCACAGCAGAGTCACAGGGTGGTTCTTGCTCTGCACCTGTAGGAAGTGAGAATGAAGATGGGAGGTTCTCATCACCAATACTGAAGGTAATCACGGACTTGTTGGCACAAGTGCCAGCACAAGCCATGTCCAGGGCAGCTTGTGAATCAGCTAAGAAGTGGAGGATGTGCTTGGGCCTGCAGGAAGCCAAACGGGAGGTGAGTATTGCATGCAGAGAAGGAGGCAGGGAACTGGCCAGCCTGTTCTGTGCCTGAACTGTGCCTGCCACCAGCCAGATGCACACAGCCTTATGCACGATGGCCTCATAGTGCAGTGGGTTGCAGAGCGTCAAGCAGTGGCCGTAGGACATGAGATCGTAGAGGAAGCATTGAGCACTTCCCAGCAGATGGAAGAATGGAAGAAGTACAGGTGGGCCATGCAGCTGTGGAAGGAGATGTGTATGTCCCCTGGCCTGTGTATGTCCCCCAGCACCTTGGAAGGAAGGCACAAGAGAAGAGAGACTGCAACTTTTGGTCTTCAGTCATTCTGAGCTACACTTCATCCGTCCTAATTCCCTCTCAGTGGAGGACATGGGTGGGGGGATTACCATCCTTGCATGTGTACTTTTTTTGCAAGGCAACTGAATTTTCATGGTGGGAAAGAGGATATGAGACTGTAGTGGCTGCCAAGAGATAGTTCCACTGGTCATAAGGGATAAGATTTACACGTGTCCTGGCTCCGGTGGGGATAGGGTTAGTTCTCCCCAGGCTCCAGCAGGGACACAGGTATTCCATCCCATGTGAGCCATTCCCACAGGGAGCTGCTGGGGGAGGGGGCAGGAAGTCGAGCTTGGAGCAGGCTGGGGCATCCAGGGTCTGGTCGGTGAGCGGCGATTCTGTAATCGTGTTTGTATATTCCTCTATCCGTGTTGTTGTTTTCTTATTCCCTTTGCTGTTCTGTTAAACTGCCTTGGTCTTAACCCACATGTTTTGCCTTTTTTCTTCTTATTCTTCTCCATATTGGGGAAGCCCGAGAGAGCAGCACATGGTTCTTTGTTGCCATATGAGGCCAAACCACATCAACACGTTAAAAAGTACTCTCCCCCCGAGAAGGGCAGCCAATTTCTGAGTACAAATTCTTTGGGGGGACCAAGGAAGCAGTCAAGAGCTCTGCACCTGCCTTCAGCACTCATGGGAAGTGCACCCAGTACCCTCATCCTTGCTGATCTTCCCGTTCTCCTGCACGATCTCTATCACAGCAATTTGATCTCCTTCAGAAATAAACTGTCCCCACTTCTGTCCTGACCACCCTCAGCTCCCACATGCTTAGCTCCAGTTTCGAGCCTTGATACCTTCAGTGGCATAGACAACTTTACCCTGCTGCTGCCTCCAGGCCATGGCCCCTAAATTACGTGGTGGAGGGGAGAGGTCATCCCAAAGGCTGTTCCCTGCATGACCACTCCTGCTATTCTGCCAGCAAATCATCTTCCGGAGCCCCACACCCTTCACCCCACCACCCCACAGCAGCTCCGTCCATAGCAAGAGGAACACCCTTCCTCAAGAGCTCATGGGGCTGCTGGGTCCTCAGGATCTCCTGCCTTCTGGGCATTTGTGGGCAGAGATACCAGCAGGGCAAGGCCTGATGCTCACTGGCAGCAGAGCAGCTACAGATGTTTTCCTCAGCTCCAAGGGATGGTTCCCAAAAGAGGAGCCGATGTAGGATGTTTGAACTGCTCATTTGTCTGTGACTGGAGCAGGGTTTCCTTGTGCTCTCAACCCCTTCCACCCCTTGTGCTTTGTCAGGATGGGAAGTGTCCACAGAGGGAAGGACCACATGGAGACCAAGCTTGAATGCAACGGAACTTTAATGAGTCAAAAGAGGGAAAGAAACTCATTCCAAGTGGGGGGTGCCAGTTCATGGAGCCCCACGGGCAGCTGTGAGGGTGCGGTCCTTGGCCGTGGAGATGTTCCTGCATCATGTCTGTCTGCCTGCCCCATAAAGGATGAAGAAGACACATGGTTCCCACCAGGTGGGCCTTGAGGGAACCTTGCTGCTAAGGGGATATGAAGCAAACAAGGAAAAGGGAGAGAAAAGCAAAGTCGTTCAGCTATGCTGAAAGCAACATTGAAAACATTGAACCTTTGCCCAGCACCATGTTCTGAGTTCCTCAGGGTGTCTCCTTGGGGTTTCCCCCACAGTCTTTAGCAGGGGAGGCACCTTCTGCCATAGTAGCGGCTGGAAATGCCAGAGAGGTCACAGCACCCAGAGGTGATGGGCACTCCATCACAGCTGAGGATGCTGCCAACGGCAGCAGAGGTGGAGGATCCCACAACGGTGTTCTGTGGGAAGGAGCTGAGGATGGGGCCAGGCAGGGTCACCACCACGGGGGAGGGCTGGATGACAACAGAAGAGTTCTGGCACTGCCTGACACAGGGCTCATTGCAGCTGTTGGCCAGAGGTGTTGGGCCACAGGGCCGGCAGGGCTGGCACTGGTCGTAGCAGGACATGTCTCAAGGGTGGAGGTGCACCTGGGAGAGAAGCAGGGAGGAAAGAGAGCACAAGGGTGGGTGAGGAGCAGCCTGGTTACCCCACCACAAAGGAGCCAAGGCCACTTCTGGGTGGGGAGCTGGAAGCTCGGCAGGGCCCACATGGTATATATTGCACTACAAAGAGCAGCTGGCCCAGGGAAGGCCTTTCATTGGGCATAAACCAAAAGATCCCTCTGCCACGTCCCAGTCTCTCACTAAGCAGGCACTCACCCCTCTTCCTTCTGTCAAGAGAAGAAGTCAGAAAACCCAGGAGAGGACATAGCCAATATCAGCGGAGATGTCCATCAGGGAGAGATCTCACTTTGAAAGAAGAAAAGAGGCTCCAGACTCACCTGGTTCCCAAGGAGAAGGAGGCCAGAGAAGTGGATGAGAAAGCAGGGACTTGGGCTGGCTTTTATACCTGCCCTTCATTGCCACAGGACCAGAGGCACCCTTTGCAGAGGTAACAATTTTTGGACACAGTCATCTTGAATGCAAACCATCGCAGCTAATGATATGGGCTGTGCTTTGGTTTCCTGCACTGCTGCCTTTTCATTTCCAGAGCTGTGCCATGCCCATTCCCAAATGAAAGCTTCTTGTTACTGCTAGAATGAAAGGCCCCAGGATTTCCAGGGCAGGAATGCAGCAGTGCAAGGCAGAAGAGTCAGCTCAAGTGCTGGAGTGGTCCAGGGCAGGAAAGACACCTCAGCTTGGGTCACTCCGGTGGGGCTGTTTGAAGTGTTTTCCTCAGGAAGACAATTCAGCCATCCTCAGCTCGACGCCCATGGGCTCCCATGCATGAGGACGCTTTCCCTCCCTCCTCTACTCCCTCCAGTGGTCACTTGTTGTTGCCTCCCCAGGTATGTGCGTTGTGTTGCTAGGTTTTGAACCTGTCCTGACTACCACTGACCTCAGGAAAAAATTCTGGCTGCTTTGGAATGGTGCCCACTCCCTGGAGTCTGTGAGTACACAAACAATGGCATGGGCATGCCTGGGGCCTTGTGCTTCCGCACAGAGTTCTAACTCTGTAACAACCCCATCTGTCCTTGGCAGACTCCACGCTTGCTTGTGTCCCTACTTGTCTTCTTGTCTTATGTGCACTTGTGTGCAGCCGTGTTTGTGTGGATGAATGTGGGAGCACAAATTTGTGGATGACTTGATGCTGTTGTGCATTAATGTGTGAGTGTGTGTGTCCTCGTGTGTCCCTCATTACAAGGGAATGTGCTGCTTATGGTGGGGACAGTCAGAATAATGTCGAAGTGCAGCAGGTTCCCAGGGTCAGAAGGAGCCCGACCTCAGCGGAGTGGTGATGGCACCAGCCTGCTGGAGATGCGTCCAGGGAAGAGGCACTGAAATGCAGCCCCTGCCTCCTGACGCCTCCTTCTCCTGCCCCTGCAGAGCTCACACTCTGCTGCTGCCCATTTCAGGCCACGACAAGGATTGTTCCACTCCAATTTGGATCCTTAGTTGAATTCAGTGTAATGATATTGGGAGTGCCTCAGCATGGCTGGCAGTCCCCACTCCCTGCCTCTCCAGGCCAGAACACAGCTGCTCTCCCCAGTGCTAGAGAGTTCAAAGGATGGGGACTGCATTCTGGGCAAAGTGAAAGGCTGAGGAATCCTGCCCACCATGTGCTGGCCATCCCTGAGTGGATCTTCTTCCAAAGCAGTGTCAGTGCTTTCTGGGATGCACTTGTGCTCTTCACAGGCCTGGTGCTGTGCCAGGCAGGGGCCAAGACCTTTTCCCAAACAGGTCCTGAATGAACGGAACACAGAGTCTGATATCACTGCACTGTGAGTGGAAGAACAGACTCTGAGGATTTCACAGGAGGAGCCAAAGAACTGATGACAGCTTTGATGTTCATGCTCAGAATGTTCATGTCCTATATTGGAATCTCAGTGTGAGCACCCAGCAACTGTCCCTGGGAGGGAAGGACATTGGATCCAAGGCCACAGTCCCCCAAAGCCCACTGCTGTCCTGCAGGGCTGTCCAGAGACACCCTCATTCAAACAAGGGCTATGCACAGTACAGAAAGTTCCTGAGCCCATATCCCTGTCTGAATGTTTGTCTGCCTGGACTCACATCCAGCTTGGAGATGACGCAGCTGAGGGCTCCTCCACTTCCCTGTAGTGACCCCATAGAGATGAGTGCCAGGGAACTCCTCCAGGGGAGCTCAGCCAGGGCTGGTTTCCCTCTCCATGGAGGTGCTTCCCAGCTGAGGAGCTGATGGCCAAGCTCATTGCTTTCTCAGGAGGTAACAGTCACTGTGGAGAAGGGAAAGGCAGGACATGAATGTACATAGAGTTTAGCAAGACCTTTGACAGCCTCTCTCCTACTTCCTTCAGAGCCAAATTGGGGATAAATGGGTTGGAGCATGATAAGGTGAGAGGAAAATTGGCTGGAGTGTTATGCAGAAAGAATTGTGAGCAGTGGTGCAAAGCCCAGCTGGCAGTCAGGTACTAGTGGGGTCTCTCAGGGATCAGCAGTAGGACCAACACTGTTTCTTGATTTCTTGAGCAACATGAGAGGTGGGAAGGAGAGCACTCCCAGCAAGGCTTTGGCAAACACTGACTCAGGGGGAACAGTTGCTACACTGAGCTGTGTAGAGGTAAAGTGTTCTGAACGGGTCGAGGAACCACATATTCAGAGGAGAAGGAGTAGACGGGCCTTGCCTCTGGAAGTGCTCAATGACAGGAGTAGAGGCAATGGACATCAGCTGAAACAGGGGAATTCTCGTGAAGCAGTAGGCTAAAAGAAATAGTGAATCAAGGAAGGGGTTTCCCAGGGAGGCTGTGCAATCTCCATCCTGGGAGGTGTTCAAGGCTGGGCTGAATGTGACCTTGAGCAACCGGATTTGTTCTAAGCAGGGGTTGTTACAGATGACCTCTGGAGATCCCTTCTCACCTACATTCTGACACTGTGATTCCCCACCACCCCTGTCCTCCGTGATCCCTGCCCGCCCATGGGCACATTTGTCCTCACACTCCCTCTGCCCCAACACAACTCCTAGGCATTGTGCTGGGGCTGCAAAGCAGCAGCTGAAAAGAGGCTCTCAGCTGCCTCACTCCCAGCTGCAGGAAACGAGTGGCTGCTGGTTCCAGTCCATGGGCTCGGAGAGAACCCTGGGAAGCTGGTCCATGCGCTGGTCCAAGGCCCCGCTGCTGTGCCAGGCTGCAGCTGGCGCTGTGCAGGCTTCTTCTTGCTGGAGGACGGGGAGAGTCCATTTCCCAGCTGGGAAAAGCAGCAAACCCTGAGCGGTCTGAGCAGGAGCGAGCCCCCGGGCGGTGCCGGCGCAGAGCTGAGCCCCAGGACGGAGCTGGCGGCAGATGGCAGGAGCGGAGAGGAGGCGGTGGAGAGGAGGCGGCCTTGTGGGGCTGGCCGCACTGCTGCTGGGTGCATGGGGTGGCAGGGCCGGATGGGGCCGGGGCTGTGCCCAGTGGGTGCCCCAGGGAGCCCAGCGTCAACTCTTCCCTCTCCTTCTTCAGCCTCTCTTTACCACTCCTGACTCTCTGCCATCTTTTGTGCCCCTTTCCAACCCCCCGAGTCCCCTCTTCCTGTTCTTCCTCTTTCTTCCCCACCTCTGTCGGTACTAGCCTCCTTGCATGTACACCTGATTTTTCATGCACCCTCTCCTTCCCTTGTGCATTCTGCAGTTCTTATTGCCCTCAATATAGACCTCTCTCCTTCACTGTAACAAGCCCTCTCCCAGTCTGCTCTTTATTCACTCACACACTCATATTCTGACTCATGTCTCCATGCATCTACCATCTCCGAAGCCTCTTCCTACTCCTCGAGACCCCTCTCTCATCTTTCTCTCTGCTTCCTTCATATCCATAACCACAAATTGTCTTTTCTGCACCGTGCCATTATTCCATATATCCTCTGATCCCCCTGCGCTTTCTGCATTTATTCTTCTTCTCAATTAAGCCCTTCATCATTCACTGTAACACTTCCAACTTTCCTGTCTCCCCTTCTTCTCTCCACCCATGCATCCATCCACCCATGCATCCATGCATCCATCCCTCCACCTAGTTTTCATTCTAACTCTGTATGCATCCATTAAAAAGTCCCTTGCAGACTTGTCCCCTTGCTCCACAAACTCACACCAGCATCACTCTCGATAGCCACATGGTCCCCATTTGTTACAGTCCAGCTCTATCCACATGCCACTCTTTCTGACGATTTTTCTGGCAAAACAGCCATCAGAGATGGTTGCTCTTAGGTGATCTTTGGCCTTTTCTTATACTTTCTCAGCAGTGGCTATGGGCAGAGCCCAGGTGGAGCAGGAGCCGTCGGCAGAGACCACCGAGAGCACCGGCATCAGCATCAACTGCTCGTATCCCAACATAAAGCTTTCCTACTACATCTACTGGTACCGCCAGCTCCCGGGACGAGGCCCCGCACTGCTCCTGAGCACTCTCAAAGACTCCAAAGAGCTGCGGGACCCGCCGGGGCGGCTGTGGGTGTCGGCACACCGCCGCTCCAGCGCCCTGTGGCTCACCCGGCCCCGGCGCGGGGACGCGGTGGTGTATTACTGTGCCGTGGGTCTCCCACGGGGAGAGGAGCCGGGGCTGCGGCCGGGCAGGAACCGGCGCGGGCGGGGCCGGGCGTGTGTGTCGGGGCCGAGGGGACAGCCCCGGGCGGGCCCGCCAGGGGGCGCTGCCGCTCCGGCCGCCGGGGCCGCCTCGCCCCAAACGGCCCCAGCCAGCCCCTGGCCCCGGGCCGCTTCCCATGCCCGACCAGCCCCGGCAGCGGCAACCCCGCACTCCCAGTGGGACGCACAGAGAAATCCCCCGCCACACTGCCGCCACCGCCGGGGCAGGAATGGCGCCCGGAGCGCTGGCCGTGTCCGGCGGGGCCCGCCAAGGAGAGATGGCAGCCGCCGGCCCCGCTGGCGCCCGGCCGGGAGCAGCGCCTTTCTGCTCTGCACAGGGCGGCGGGCGGCAGAGATCCTCCTGCCAACGGGCAGCTGCCCAGCCCTCTCTCCTGCCGCACGGACCGCCCAGTGCTGACATGGAACATACAGGGCCTATTCTGGGCCTTTTGACTTTCCCCACGAGGATGCCGAGGGAACCCTGAGCAGCTGCTTTTGTCTGCTCTGCAACCACGGGGACTCCAGGGCACAGTTGCCAATGCCAAACCTGCCTTAGAAAAGGAGAACCAGAAAGGGTTTCTCATTTCATTGCTCTGTGAAAGCTCAGATATACAATGGAAAACTGAGTCCTCCAGCCCCACATTTTCGCAGAGCTTTCAAAATGTTCCTGCTGACATTACAAAGTCGTTGCATGGGGTCAGGAGTTGAAGCTCGCCAGCAGCAGGAGAAGGGCATGTCGAGGTCAGAGGCACCTTCAAGCGCGCCCCACAGGGGCTCAGTGGTGAGACCAGGAGCTTGTTTGACAGGATTCAGCACCTTTGGAGTTGAGGCCCAGGAGGCAGGGTAAACCGCTTGGCCTGGACACACTGAGCGCAGTCTCAAGGCATGCCAGGTTCCTCCTTGAGGAGTGAGTCAGAAAGGGATTTGCTGAGTTGCCCTCAGGGGCTGGAGATCTGAGGGGAGTGAGAGCTGGCAGGAGGCCTCTGGCAAGAGACTGTGGGCTCCAGCCAGTCCCCGGGGAACCCTGTGTGTCCCAAATAGCTGACAGAGGTAGTCAAACCCCATGGGCAGAGGCTTCCAAGGCACAGAGTGAAGGATCAGCCCTGCTCCTTATTTTCTTTCGACTTGATGGCTTTATTTCCAGGGAACTCCTGGCAGGTGACAAACAAGGCAGAGCAACAGGTATGGCCAGGCCAGCACTCACATTAGACACATGCTCACACACTTTAGCCCCTCTCATCGCTTTCTCCATCTGTCTTCCCACACTTGCTCCTGTCCAAATGGCCTTGATCCCTCTCTTTCCCCATCTCTGCTGCTTCTCCTAAACATCCCATGTCACACACAATCCCCAAATACTTTTTGACCCTATCCCATAAGGCGTTTGATCCCCTTGTAGGCAGAAACATCCCTGAGTTTTTGTGATGATCCTCTCTTCTCACACTTCTGGAGGGTGCCATCCCTAGAGAAAGTGGCTGATTGTGATACTTGAATGAAGAAGGATTTGATGTCTGTGAAGCAGAGGGCTGTGCTGGATGTCCTCCAGCCAAGAGAGCTGGTGTGTCTTACTGTGGGTGGGATGTTTACAGCAGGTGCTCTTCCTAGAGACATTTCTCTTGAAAGGTCTCATCCATGGCCTTGGGAGAAAGGAGAGAAAACCCTGTAGGGACAGGGAGTCAGACACCTGGATCTAGGTGCTATTGGCCATTCCTCGTTCTGCCTCCTTTCAGACACTACCGAGGCACAAGGACCACATCATGAGTGCAAAAGTTCCTCTCTCAAACCCCATGACAGGTGAGTGCAGACCCTTTTCCCTGGCTGGGCAGTGGATGCCAGGAGAAGTTCACTGCTCCCATGCTGGGGGCTGGTTGTGCTGGTTGTGATCTCCAGGAAGAGCAAAAAGCAGGAAAACAGCCTGCAGCCTCCTAGTCTCTGACAACAGACTGCTTGCTCTCTTCCTTCAGGCTTCCACAGGAGTTTTCCGGTCCTCAGGTCCCTTTGGCAGTGTGACCTGGAGCTGAGAGGCAGCGCTTCTACACCAAGCTATGTCTGCCTGAGGGGATGCTCAAGCACCTTCTGACATGGAACACTGTGAGAAGCCTGGCTGTGGCCTGACTTCCCAAAGACGAGCCTTCCCGTGCTGAACAACCTCCCCTTGGCACTTGTAAAATTAGGGTCACAGTTTGGTTTCGTTCCTTGGGCTGAGCACTTTAACAACTTCAATTAGTCTCTCTGCAGAGCCTCCTCGTGGCAGAGATGTGGAGTCCCAAGCCAGACAGTCCCAAACTCCTGTCTGCAGCAGCAGAGAAAGGGTTTTGCTCCACCCCCTGTGCTGAGGGTTGGTGGGTGCTTTGGGCTGGCAGAGGGAGGAGAAGTGGTGAACTCTCAAGCTTCAACTCCCGCTTCCTGTGACATGCTTTGACACGGGGTGCATGGGAGAGTGTGACATGGTCCTGATTTTCCTGGCAGCTCTGGTGGGACTGGCATATTTTGGTGAGACACAAGGTTCAGGCTGGGGAGGAGCAGGGCAAGAGGTTGTTGTGCCAGTGGTGGGAGAAGAAATTTGAGTTTGACTCTGCAGGAAACTGGGATTCATTCCACAGGGAGAGCAGGGAGTACAGGTGGGAATGGAAAATCATCTGGGAGATGTCAGCTGTAATGGGTATGGAAGGAGGACGAAGACTCTGCACATGCCTTTCAGTGCTCGCAAGAACCTTTCTATGGGTTATTTTTGCACGGGTGTTTAGAGAAAGAGAGAGCTGCTTGGGTAGAGTCCTACACTGGAAATGGAAACTTCTCTCCCAGGTGTATTTGACCAAATGCTGCCAGCCTGTGTAGGGATGGTTGAAATTCTAGGGGAAGGCTGGGTCAATGCAAGGAATGTTGGAATTCCTTTACAGGTCATGCACAGAAGGACTCTGTGCTCCAATTCCCTCCAGAAAGGACCATCCAGGCAGGATACGACACAACACTGCACTGCAATTTCTCCACCAACTATTCCGGTGCCTTCACCTACTGGTACCAGCAGCTCCCAAAGCAGTCCCCTCAGATGCTGTTGTGGGTGAGCAAATACAAAGCTCATGTGGATTCAGGGAGGTTCTCCTCCATGCTGTCTGCAGAGGACTCCCAGGTGCTTCTGCATATGCGCGATGCCGAGCTCCAGGACAACGCTCTCTACCTCTGCGCACTGAACCCACATCTGTGCCCTCAGTGTGCAGCACTGCACAAGAAGGGGAGGGTGTACCCTGGGGAGTGATTCCCTCCCCACCACTGCTTGCATGGAGCTCTAAGCTCATCTTGCCCAGGAACCACACCCGGGTGCTGTGGTGAGGCTGGGTCTCTGTCTGCACAGTCTATGCATCAGGGAGAGGATCTGAGAATTGGTTAGGTTGAAAAGCATCTTTTGAGATCATGCAGTCCCTGTTAAAGCTGGGCCAGCCAGAGCAGGTTTCCCAGGACTACGTTCATTTTGGTTTTTCTGCTGGTGGGCACTCACTCTTCTCCCATCAGTGGGCATTACTGAGAAGAGTCTCTTCTTCATTCCCTCCCATCAGCTATTTACACACATTGCCAAGATCTCCCACAAGCCTTCTCTTCCCCAGGCTGAACACTGCCAGCCCTCTCAGCCCATCCTCAGAGGAAACATGCTCCAGTCCATCCACTATTTTGCTGTGCTCACTCCAGTATCTTTCTTGTACTGGGGAGCCCAGAACTGGACCCAGCACTCCACAAGTGGCCTCACCAGCACTGAGTGGAGAGGAAGGGTCAGGTACCTTGTCCTGCTGGTGATTCTCTTCCTGCTGCAGCCCAGGATGCTGTTGGCCTGCCTTGCCACGAGGGTGCATTGCCACAGCAGGCTCAGGGACACCCCTGAGCCACTGAGACTGAGTGGGACACAGCAGTGAGTGTTCAGGAGAAGCATCCCAGAGGCTTCTTCAGCTATAACTTTTCCTGAGCGTCCCTCAATGACCACTGTGTGAGAAGGGGGCTCTTGGTAGGAGACATGACTGCTCATGTCGCTTTACTTCCCAGGTACAGAAGCCCAAAGTGGGAAAATGACTTCCTGGCCCTATGTCTGGGGATCAGGCAAAGCTTAGACATGTGAGCAGGACCCATCAACCAGGCATTGGACAAGATTCCCTGTTCAACCACTTGAGCTGTCCGCCTGCTTTTCATGTCTCCCCTCCAGCCCTGAGCACTCACTAGTACTTGGCTGGGGCGATGCCTGTGTCCCTGAGTCCCTCTGGGTTCTCTGCCCAACAGAAAACCACTGGTGGCTGCATTTCCAGGATGTGCATTTCTGGGCTCTAGTTTGTCCCTCTGTGCACAAGGCTCTTGCCATACTAAGTCCCTCAGCCTTTCTTTATGAGAGAGGTGTTCCAGTCCCCTAATCATCTTGGTAGCCCTTTGCTGTACCCTCTCCAGCAGTTCCCTGTCCTTCTTGAACCAGGGAGCCCAGAAATGGACACAGCACTCCAGATGCAGCCTCACCAGGGCAGAGTAGAGAGGAAGGATGACCTCCACTCGATCTGCTGGTCACGCTCTTCTTGATGCACCCCAGGATGCCATCAGCCTTTTTGTCCACCGGGGCGCATTGCTGGCTCATGTCTGAGGCCAGGTTGTCCACCAGGATTCCCAGGTCCTTTTCCACTGAGCCACTCTCCAGCAGGTCAGCCCGCAACCTGTACTGATGCATGGGGTTATTCCTCCCCACGTGCAGCACCCTACGCTTGCCCTTATTGAATTTCATAAGGTTTCTCTCCACCCAGCTCTCACGCCTTTCCAGGTCTCACTGTATGGCAGCACAGGCTTCTGGTGTGTCAGCCACTCCTCCCAGTTTTGTATCATCAGCAAACTTGCTGAGGGTGCACTCTATCCCTTCATCCAGGTCATTGATGAATATATTCACTAGGACTGGGCCCAGTACTGACCCCTGGGGAACACCACTTGTTACTGACCTCCAACTAAACTCTGTGCCTCTAATCACAACCCTCTGAGCTCTATCTTTCAACCAGTTTTCAATGCTTAGGGGAAGGGTCACAGGTGAGGGGGAAAGAGGGGACTGGGGATGAGCAAGGGGAGCCAATAGAGAGGAGGAAGGAAAAAGGGAGGTACTTGCAAGTAGGCAGCGGCTGGTCAGTGCGCTTGTTGGGATGAGCCCTGTGCCCGATCACCACAGTCCCCTCTACCTTCTTCATAAATCCTTTCTTAATCTTCCTTCTGTCTACCTTCACTCCCTTTCCCATATGTGAGTGCTGCAAGGTCTGAGTGCCAGTAAATGGAGCGACTGATGTGCAAGAGAGATCTGGGTGCCAGTAACTGGGCAAACAACCAATGGCCATGGGGACTGTAGGCCTGGGTGCCAGTAACTGGATGGACCAGGGTGTGCTGCAAGGTCTCAGTGCCAGCAACTGGAGAAGCGGCCTCTGGTCACAGACCCTGTCGATCTCTGTGCCGGGGCTGGAGGGACTGGGGTGTAAGCAAGGTCTGGGTGCCAGCAACTGGAGAAGGAAGAACGTGTCCCAGGGCTCATATCTCTTGCTGTCAGCAACTGGAGGCACCACACTGCACATGTGTGTGTGAGAGGTCAAAGGACCAACGACTGCAGGGACTTCAGTGTGTTTTCTCCTGGGTGAATTGAACCTGACATGCATGGGTGATTATGTGGACTCTACCAGCATATTTCAAGCTGGCCCATCCAGAGAGTGGGAGAAAAAGCTGTATCTAAAGTCTGAGACAGAGATGGGTAAGTGAGCTCAAGGCTAGTGCATGGCTATTAGAGAGCCTCATGTGGTGGCAATATCTGAGGGATCTGCAATTGTGAGGGTGGTTGTGAGAGGAGCGGGTGATTGCATGTATCTGTCTGTTGGAGAAAAACAGCCTAGTCTAGCCAGAGACCCCAGTGCTGGGTAAGAGGGCCCAGGCTGCAGGCAGGGCTATTGGATGGGCTGAGGGCCTGTGTTGGTATTTGAGACACGCACAAATGTGGGTGTGCTTGTGACTCCAGAGGGTGAGGGGGTGTGTGTTAGAACTAGGGAAGTACATGTCACGGCCGTAATGGAGTCAGTCAAACAAAGGGACACTTTAATGATGAAGAGACCGGAGCATCTCTGGTAGGCTGAGAGAACTGGGCCCGTTCAGCCCCAAGAAGAGAAGGCTCAGGGGAGATCTCATCAAGGCATACAAATAGCTGAAAGGCAGCTGTGAAGAAAGTGGAGCCAGGCTCTTCTCCCTGGTGTCCAGTGACAGGCATTTGGCACAAACTGAAACAACGGAGGCTCCGTCTGAACCCCAGGAAACCCTTTTTCACTGTGAGGGAGCCCTGGCACAGGGTGGCCAGAGAGGTTGTGGTGTCTCCGTCCTTGGAGGAATACAAAATCCATCTGGACATGGTCCTTTGCACCCAGGTCTAGGTCACGCTTCCTGAGGTGGTGTGTGGACCCACTGACCTCCAGACATCCCTTCCAAACTTACTAATTCTGTGTTTCTTTAACAGAAGACATGAGGAGGGTCTGAGAGGACTGGCCTTCTTCAGCCTTCAAAAGAGAAACTAAAGTTGAGAGCTTTTTCTAACACTTGATTGGAGCATGAAGAGCCAGATGGAGCCAAACTCCTTCTTGAGCACAGTGAAACAGAGAAAGGCAATGGCCATGGTCTGGAACAGGGGAAATTCCTACTAGAAATTTGGAGTTCTGGTTGTTTTTTGTTTTTTTTTTTGTTTGTTTGTTTTTGGTTGTTTTTTTTTAATGCATGCATGTTGATCCCATTAAGAATGGGACTCTGCCTCCACAGAGTCTTGACTAAAATACCACCAGTTGGAGATAAGAAGGTAAAGGGGCATAGCACAGGTGATGTTATGTCCCTTCAGGTGCTGGGAGCCCCAGCTCTGGGGCATGAAGTAGAGCTCGAGTCGGGTCTTAACACATAGTGCAAATCCTGCCCATGCTGAGATTCATCTTAGGCATTGTCATCTCTGGAGTTTTCATGGCATTTCCTTAGCAATAAACCGCTCCCAATTTCTACTGTTCAGCAAAAGGGCGTTTATATGAAAGCACAGTGCTTCACTCCTAGATCAAGACAAGGACGTGTTTGTGGCAGCGTTGCCAAGTTTGCCAAGCGATATATACAGCTCAGCACAGCACAGGTCTGGGCCTACTCAGGTCAGGTTAACTTAACGACAATGAGCGGTTGGTTCTCTCTGTCATGAGTGGTGCATGGGATCACTCTGGAGTTCCTGTGGCAAGGGGGTGGGAGTAGGGGTCCCCACCTGCAGTACCCCCACCCCTTCACATGCCCTTTCAGCTGTGGGTGCAGGGCTGCCCTATCCATAGCCCTCGCAGTGCAGCACTCCAATGGGTGCCCCATGTTCTCCCTGGGAGTGGGTGTCACCACTCATCCCTCATCCTGCTCTCCGGTGAACTTATACCATTTTCCTAGGGTAAATCGTCCTTATCATCTCTGGGTTTGTTGCATCTACACAGCAGTTCTGGAGCCAGGTTCTTCTCTCACACTCTGGGTTATCCCACCAGAATAGGACAGAGCCAGAAGCCCTGGGCTGCTGCACAGCAGCTTTCATCTTGTGTTTGGGGGAATCTGGGGGAGAGTTGTTTTTCCCAGGTAGCTGAGGAAATAATGGGAAGAAGTGAGAGAAATGGAAGAGACTTCTGTTCCCAAAGGAAATAACAGTGTCCCCAAAGAGCTCAGGCCCCCAGGCAAAGTTCTGAAACTTCACTGTGGAAGAAACCCCTGACGTCCAATATAAGCCAGCACTGGTGTTCAGAAGAGCAGGGGATTCTCGCTGGGGAGGAGGGGACTCCACTGTGAGCTCACTGGGAACAGCCTCTTCCCACCACTGGGACACGCAGAGCCCACAGGGGCTCTTCATGGGGAAATGCTGAGAATGCCACTGGCTGAGGGAGCCACAGGTGTTGCTGCTGGAGGAGGGAGAAACTCAGAAGCAGCATCTGAGGCACAGGAGGAACAGATCTCTGCTCTTCCCCGCTTCTTCCTTTGCTCCCCCAACAAAGTTGTTTCCGGCAGCTCTGTTATCTCGGGGCTGGGAGGGGGTTTTCTGACTCTCTCTCACTCCACAAAGAGGTGGGTTGATGTCAACGTGCAGCTTGGATCTCTCATCCTCACGGCCTTCCTGGGGCAACTGCTGGGTAAGTCCTGGCTTACTATAAATGCATCCTTCTTCCCCCAAGGAAATCCTTGCCAGCCTGATCAGGATCATGCAGAGAACAACTCTTGAATTACAGGAAAACACTGTGAAATACCAGCTCACATTTGTGGTTTTGCACCATTTTTCTCAAGACGCTCTTACTGTTTGAAAGGAGAGAGAAGAGATACCTCAGACCTCTTCTGCTGCTCTTCTCTCACCTTCAATGCCTTTCTCTCTGCCTCTCTCTTCTGATCCACCTGCTCTCACCATAGGAGATCTCATCTCTCTCTGCACTCTCACATTTTTTCTTTCCAATGCAAATCAGCAGAACTTGTATGCTCTCATCCCACTGACATTAACTGGGTGTCCCATTCTGCCTCCTGGATGGCTTATGTCTGCCATGGCTTCCAGTTTTCCCCTGGTTGTTGACTCAGTCGGGGATCCCTCTTTCTACCATTCAGCTCACCATTGTATATACTCAGGGAGCTAGGAGCCCTCAGGGATGAGAGGGATGGGGAAGCAGGATGAATCTTTTTGACAGAGCCCTATGGATGCCTCAACATGATAGAAGGGTGCTGGTCCCAGCATGCAAACACTAGGCATGAAAGGCTGTTCCCTGGTTCTCTGGGTAGTAGGAGCAGGAGCAGGGAGGAGGAGCAGGAGGAGCAAGGAGGAGCAGGGACTCAGCACAGCTCTTCTCAAGATCCACACTGAGCTCAGAGCTCCACATTGCTACTCAAACTCCTCTCCACCTGACTGTCCCCAGGCCTCAGGATTTTCCTCTAAGGCAGATGACAGGGAGCCTTCTATGCTTGCTTTTCACATGTGCTGGTGGTTTTCTTCCCCTGCTGAGCTGCTGACCTTCGCTTTCTTCCAGGCACCATGGGCCAGGTCACTGTCACCCAGCAAGAAGGACAAGTCACAGTGAAGCAGGGAGACACCTTCCAGACAACCTGCACATACCAGACTTCCAGCTTTTATGCCTTGCTTTGGTACCAGCAGAGGAAAGGCCAAGGTCCCCAGCTGGTCTCCTATCAGGTAGCAGCTGGCCGCAAGCCCAGTGGCCGTCTCACCACCGTGCTGAACACCATGGAGAAATACAGCCTCCTCCAGCTGGAGGAAGTCAGGCTCTCTGACAGTGCCTTGTACCTCTGTGCAGTGCGTGACACCCCGGTGCAGGGAGCTTCCTTGGCTGTGCAAGAACCCAGGGGAAGGAGGGGATGTGTCTGTGCAAGGATGAGGGTGGGGGAAGGGGCTGTCAGGTGTGCCCTGGCAGTGCTGCTTCCTCTGTACACCCAGGGATCTGCAGGACAAGATCCTGTGATGGAATGTTTTCTGTCCATTCCACACATTGATTTACGCAACCATGGTCTTAAATAGTCCCATACCACACTAAATGAAGGCACAGTCTTCCTATAGCCAATGCATTGGAAGTCTGGTAAAACACAAGCAGCACGCACATGAGCCATTGCATGTACATATTAGCGATTTATTCGTCTTCACCACTCCTAATACCCACAGGCACATACATCCTCCCCAACAGCGACTGAGTTTGTCTTGTCTCAAGATGGTGACACCTTAAAACTGGTTCCATTGTGTTATTTCCCTCTGGAACATTGGCCATGGCAGTTGATGTAAAGAGATGCTGTACCTTTTCTTCACGTAGGCAGATCTCAGCATGGGGCCTCCATGCATCCTCATTCCCCTGTTCTCGCTGGGGACATTAAACATTCTAGTGGGAGCTGCTCAGTTCCTCCTGCTCATCTGCTGTGACGAACTGGCACTTTTGGTAGCAAGTGTCCTGGATCTGCTCAGTCACAAATGATCAAATTGTGTCTGAGCACTGCTCTCTTCCCCTAGAGGGTCCTTCTGTCCTTTAATCCCTGGGTACTGTGGTGGGGGAAACAAAGGAAACATCTCAAGGGAAACATCCCCATGAACAGCAGCTGCTGCTGCAGAGGCTCCCCACACAGGGACAGGCGTTGCCCCTCACTCCACTGTGTTGGGGAGGATACTCATCACAGCCTCACAGACTCTCTGGGAATTTAGCAGCACCCACAGTAGAAGAATATGGAACTAAGGAGCTCTTAATACAATTTGGACATACACAAGTTCATGGAATCATCGGAGTGTGGCAACCTGGGACAAGTCAGACTCCCCACAGGTTGCAAACACTGAGGCTGGGCCACCAGAAATGACACTGACTGATCACAGTAAGAAAGGCACTCAGCCTCTTCACAGCATTCCTTAAAATGCTATTTGTTAGCATTAAGACTAGAAAGAAAGAGAAGACCAGTATGGATAACCTGACAGCCCTTCAGATGATGGAACCCAGAACGGCGCTACATCATTTGCCATCACAGAATGAGAGAATCACAGAATGGCTGAGGTTGGAAGGGAGCCCTGCAGGTCATCTGGTCCAACCTCCCTGCTCAAGCAAGGGCACCTAGAGCCATTTGCCCAGGATGGTGTCTAGGTGGCTTTTGAATATCTCTAAGGAAAGAGCCTTGGCAACTTCCCCGGGCCAGCCAGGCCAGTGCTCTGTCACTCCCACAGCACAGGACAATGTGTTGTCCCCTTGACAGGGCACAGGACACTGTGCATATCTCATCCACAGAAGGTTTACACAGCTTTGGTCAGTCATGATTTCAGATCATTTTCATCAAAGGAAACAGATCTTGTCATCGTTTCTACTGTCAACAACTACGACCCTGCCAGAAGTGTATTGTACACGAACAAGTATCAGCAGCTTCACGTCCTTATTTCTTGGGGTGTAAATCAAGGAGTTCAGCAAGGGAGTAAGAAAGGTGTAAAGAACAGATGCTGTTCTGTCAGTAGATGGTTTAAATCACCATTAAAAAGAAAAGAAAGAAAAGAACTTTTGGCTACAGTGCCCTTAATTGGAGCTGTAAAACCCACATGGATCCTGTGCCCTTTTCCTGCCTTTCCAGGATCATTTTTGTAGAGCTGGCCATCCTAAGGGCCGTTCCCTGTATTAGCACTCTAGACATTCTGCAAAACAAATCATGTTCCGGAGCATCACACCCATCACCGCACAACCCCAGAGCAGTTCTGGCCATAGCAAGAGGGACACCCTTCCTCAAGAGCTCATGGGGATGCTGACACCTCAGGGTCTCCTGCCTTCCATGGCATTTGTGGGGAGACACAGATCAAAGCAAGGTCTGATGCTCGCTGGAAGTAGAGCAACTCAGAATATCTTCCTTAGCTCCAAGGAATGGTGCTCAAGAGAGGAGCCACTGCAGGCTGTCCCAACCTCCCACTCCTCTGAGAATGGAGACGGGTCTCCTTGTGCCCTCACCCCCTTCCACCCCAGAGCAACACCTTTCTCCTTTGGCAGCCTGGGCAGTGTCCACAGAGGAAAGGGAAAGGACTACATGGAGGCCAGGCTTGAATGCAATGGAGCTTTAATGAGTCCAAAGATGGAAAGGAAGTCATTCCAAATGAAGGATAGGAGTGTAGGGGGCCCTGGAGGCAGTCAAGAGTCTGCTGTGCTTGACCATGTAGAAGTCTTCGCATGATGTCTGTCTGCCTGCCCCATAGAAGGAGAGGAGAAAGATGATCCCCACCAGGCACGTCTTGGTGGGACCTTGCTGCCAAGGGGAATTGAACGAAGCAAGGAAAATGAAAGAAGGACAAAGCCGTTCAGCTACACTGCAAACACATCCCAAATCCTGATCCTTTGCCCAGCATGATGTTCTGAGTTCCTCAGGGAATCTCCCTGGGTCTTTCCCAGCATCTTTATCAGAGGAGGGACCTTCTGCCGCAGTAGCGGCTGGAAATGCCAGAGAGGTCACAGCACCCAGAGGTGATGGGCACTCCATCACAGCTGAGGATGCTGCCAACAGCAGCGGAGGTGGAGGATCCCACAACGGTGTTCTGTGGGAAGGAGCTGAGGATGGGGCCAGGCAGGGTCACCACCACGGGGGAGGGCTGGATGACAACAGAAGAGTTCTGGCACTGCCTGACACAGGGCTCATTGCAGCTGTTGGCCAGTGGGGTGGGGCCACAGGGCCGGCAGGGCAGGCACTGGTTGTAGCAGGACATTCTATAAGGGTTTGGAGGTGCACCTGGGAGAGAGAATACAGACAGTGAAGAGCACAAGGGTGAATGAGAAGCAGCCTTGTTTCCCTGTCACAAAGAATCTAAGGCCACTACCGAGTGGGGAGCTCAAAGCTCAGCCCAGAGCCCCATGGTCCTTATTGCCCTACAAAGAGCAGCCTGGACCATGGAGGATCTTCCCTAGTGCATAAACCAAAAGATACCTCTGCCACGTCCCAGCCTCTCACTAAGCAGACGCTCGCCCCTCTGACAAGAACATCCAAGCCCCAGCACAGGCCACAGACAATATCAGCTGATATGTCCATCAAGGAGAGACCTCACTTAGGAAAAGAAGGAGAAGGAGCTGCAGACTCACCTGGTTCCCAAGGAGAAGGAGGCCAGAGAAGTGGAGGAGAGAGCAGGGACTTGGGCTGGCTTTTATACCTGCCCTTCATTGCCACAGCACCAGAGGCATCCTTTGCAGAGGTAACAATTTTTGCACAAGCTCATCTTGAATGCAAACCATCACAGCTAATGATATGGGCTGTGCTTTGGTTTCCAACACTGCTGCCTTTTCATTTCCAGAGTTGTTTCACGCACATTCCCCATTCCCCAGTGAAGGCTTCCGGTGATCAGTGGGATGAAAGGCCCCAGGATTTCCAGGGCAGGAATGCAGCAGTGTGGACAGAAGAGTCAGCTCAAGTGCTGTATGGTTCCAGGGCAGGAAAGACGCCTCAACATAGGTCACTCTGTTGGGGCTGTTTGAAGTGTCGTTCTGAGAAAGAAGCTCCAGCCGTCCTCACCTAGACACCCATGGGCTCCTGTGCATGAGGAAGTGCCACATCCTTCTCTTGCCCTCCCTCCTCAGCTCACCCCAACGGTCACTTGATGTTGCCTTCCCAGCTGTGTGCGTTGTGCTGCTAGGTTATGACAACATCCTGCCTCACACTGCCCTCAGGAAACTGGCCAGTTTTGACTGTCTCCTTGCAGTCTGTGAGTACATCAAAGACACCATGGGCATGCCAGGGGCCTTGTACTATCCCAGAATGCCCTAGCCTTGCTGTGGTTGTCCCCAGATGTCCTCAGCAGAGCCCACAGTGCATTTTTATGTGTTTCCATCTTGTGTGCTTTTGAGTGCAGCCAGCTTTTTGTGAATGGATACGGGAGCACAAATTTGTTTATGATTCCACACCAGTGTGCATAAGCCTGTGTGAGTGTGTGTATATGTCCTTGTTGTCCCTCCTCAGGAGGGAATGTGCAGGTCATAGTGAGGACAATCTCCCCTGCTCTCTCCATGAGCACCACAGAGCAGCAGGTTCCCAGGATTAGGAGCCCGAGCGCAGCTGAGTGGTGATGGCACCAGCCTGCTGGAGATGCGTCCAGGGAAGAGGCACTGAAATGCAGCCCCTGCCTTCTGAGATCTCCTTCTTCTGCCTCTCCACAGCTGACACTCTGCTGCTGCCCATTTCATGCCACAACAAGGATGGTTCCACTCCACTTCGGATCCTTAGTTCAATTGAGTGTGACAATATCAGGAGTACCTCAGCATGGCCGGCAGTCCCCGCTCCCTGCCTCTCCAGGCCAGGACACAGCTGCTCTCCCCAGTGCTAGAGAGTTCAAAGGATGGGGATTGCTTTCTGGGCAAGGTGAAGGCTGAGAAATCCTGCCCACCATGTGCTGGCCATCCCTGAGTGGATCTGCTTCCAATACCGTGTCAGGGATATCTGGGTTAGGACACAGGGCCCCTCTCATGCCCAAGCTAAGGCCCAACGGAGTTGTTCAGCTCATTGGCCTGGTGCTGTGTCAGGCAAGGCCTGAGAGTGTGTCCCAAACAGGTACTGAATGAAAAGAACATGAAGCCAAGGGCCAAGTGCATTGCTTTCTCAGGAGGTAACAGGCACTGTGGAGAGGGCAAGGGCAGGGGATATGGGTACCTGGAGTTCAGAAGGAACTTTGATACCCTCTCCCATTCTTCTTTATGACCAAATTGGAGATGAATGGGTTCATTAAGAGGATGATAAAATGGGTGGAAAATTGGCTGGACTACCAGGCTCAAAGAGTTGTGCCTATGGAGAAATGGGCTGACTGGAGCCTCATGAAGGCCAAAAAGTGCAAGGGCAATGTTTTGTATCTGATGGAGGAACCAGCCCATGCACTCACGTGAGCTGGGAGCTGGCTGCCTAGGAAGCAGATCCACAGAAAAGGATGTGGGGTATAAGGACAGCAAGCTGAACGTAAGACCACAGTGTGCCCTTGCAGCAAAGGTCAAGTGCATCCTGAGCTGGATTAGTCAAAGCGTAGCCCACAGGTCCAGGAAGGTGACCCTGCCCCTCTGGCCCATGTGAGACCACATCTGGAGCACTGCCTCCAGGCTGAGGTGCCCTCTTCCAAGAAGGATATTGACCTACTGAAGCAAGTCCAACAAAGGCCACCAAAGTAGATAGGGGGCGGGCAAACATGACGTGCGAGGAGAGCCTGAGAGAACTGGGCCTGACCACCTCGGAAAAGGAAAGGCTCAGGGGAGACCTTCTTGCTTTCTACAACTACTTGATCAGAGAGAAAAGAGACAAAGGACGAAGACACTGGAAGTGCTAAGTGACTGAGTAGCGTCAATGGACATCACCTAGCACAGGGAGAAATCTGTAGGATTTCATATGGGAAGCTGGACCATCTGCTGTGCCAAGGCCCCACTGCTGCGCCAGGCTGCAGCTGGCGCTGTGCAGGCTTCTTCTTGCTGGAGGACAGGGAGAGTCCATTTCCCAGTTGGGCAAAGTGGTATTCGTGCGGAGTCCCTGAGCAGCGCCGGCACAGAGCTGAGCTGTGGGGCGGAGCTGGCGGTGGCGGAGAGGAGAGGAGGCGGTTGAGAGGAGGCGGAGTGGCTGGAGCAGAGAGCCGGGGCTGGCGGGGGGCAGCGAGGGGCGGATGGCGGAGCAGCAGGATGCGGCAGTGCCAGGGCACAGGGCTGGCAGGGCTGGCTGCGCTGCTGCTGGGTGCGTGGGGCTGGCGGTAGTGGATGGGTCCAGGGCTGTGCCCGGCGTGTTCCCCGGGGAGCCCAGCGCCAACTCTTCCCTCTCCTTCTTCAGCCTCTCCTTCCCCCTCCTGCGTCTGACATCTTTTGTGCCCCTTTAAAAACCCTCCGAGTCTTCCTATTCTTCTCCTCCCTCTTTCGTCACCACCTCTATTGGTACAAGCCTCCTTGCATGCACGCCTGATTTTTCATGCACCCTCTCCCTCCCCTGTGCATTCAGCAGTACTTATTGCCCTCAATATAGCCCTCTCTCCTTCACTCTAAGAACCCCTCTACCTCTCTACTCTTCCTCTCTTCCCTCGCTGATCTTCTGACCCATCTCTCCATGCAACTACCATCCCTAACCCCTCTTCCTGCTCCCTGAGGTCCCTTTCTCTTCTTACCCTCTGCTTCTCTCATATATGTAGGCACAAGTTTGATTTCTGCATCGTGCCATACATCCACTCATCCCCCTGTGCATTCACCTTTTATACTTCTGAATTCATCCCTCCATCCTTCACTGTAACACACTCACCTTTCCTGTCCTTCTGCCTCTCATCATTCATCCATCCATCCATGCACCTGACTTTCCTTCTGTCTCTCCATGCATCATTTGCAATTTCCCTCCCAGACTGCTCCCCTTGTTCCACACATGCCAGGATCACTCTCCATCCCTGTTGATGAGCTCCCTGTCCCCAGTTGTGCCAGTCTGTCTCTGTCTCACTTCCACCCTTTGTAACGATTTCTTGGGGAAAAGAGCCATCAGAGCTGGGCGACCATTCTTGATTTTTGGCCTTTCCTTCTCTTTCTCGGCAGTGGCTGTGGGCAGAGCCCAGGTGCTGCAGGAGCTGTCGGCAGAGACCACCGAGGGCACTGAAATCAACATCACTTGCTCGCACCCCAATATACAGACCATGGAGTTCATCTACTGGTACTGTCAGCTCCCGGGACGAGGCCCTGCATTGCTCCTGAGCACTCACAAAGACTCCAAAGAGCTGCGGGACCCGCCGGGGCGGCTGTGGGTGTCGGCAGACCGCCGCTCCAGCGCCCTGTGGCTCGCCCGGCCCCGGCGCAGGGACGCAGCCGTGTATTACTGTGCCGTGGGTCTCCCACGGGGAGAGGAGCTGGGGCTGCGGCCGGGCAGGAACCGTCGCGGGCGGGGCCAGGCGTGTGTGTCGGGGCCGGGGGGACAGCCCCGCGCGGGCTCGCCAGGAGGCGCTGCCGCTCCGCCCGCCGGGGCCGCCTCGCCCCAAACGGCCCCAACCGGCCCCTCGCCCCGGTCCGCTTCCCTCGCCCGACCGGCCCCGGCCCCGGCAGTGGCAATCCCGTACACCCAGTGGGACGCACAGAGAAATCCCCCGCCACACTGCCGCCACCGCCGGGGCAGGAATGGTACCCGGAGCGCTGGCCGTGTCCGGCGGGGTCCGGCAAGGAGCGATGGCAGCCGCCGGCCCCGCTGGCGCCCGGCCAGGAGCAGCGCCTTTCTGCTCTGCAAAGGGCTGCGGGTGGCAGAGATCCACCTGCCCACGGGCAGCCGCCCAGCCCTTGCTCCTGCCGCATGGACCGCCCACTGCTGACATGGAACAAACGGGGCCTCTTCTCGGCCTCTTGACGTTCCCCACGAGGATGCCGAGGGAACCCTGAGCAGCTGCTTTTGTCTGCTCTGCAACCACGGGGACTCCAGGGCGCAGTTGCCAATGCCAAACCTGCCTTAGAAAAGGACAGCCAGAAAGGGTTTGTTATAGATTGTGGCCCAATAATTGACAGGAACCAGTCCAATTAATCAAATTAGTTTATTAAGCAAGCGGCAGCAAGCAAAACAGCGCTGGGTGGCCGGGGAGTCTTTGCTCCGCCAACGGCGCACACCCACTTCCCGAAAGTAGCTGATTATATACTCTTCTGGTTCCCGTATATGTGTCAATCCTGGTATATTCTGTGTCTGAGCGACGTGTTGCTAGGGGGTTGTTGCGTGAAACGGGGCCAAGCGGTTTTGGCAGAAGATAAACCCCCTTGCGTTCTAACACTCCTCACCGAGGTGGGAGGCTAGGTGCGGCTAGGTTTAAATTCTGAGTGATGCCCAATTCAGCACTATCAGTCCAATCGCGTTTAATATGTATTAAACTACTACGATTTGGATACACTAATAGTGGACTGCACCTTCAGTCTAGTCGTGCTCCTGAACTAGCACGGCCTCTCTCAAGTTTTGGTCGCGTTCAGTGAGAAAGCGAAACGGCTAGCTACTTAAACAGTGCAGTTTATTTAAACAACAGATATACAGGTTCTTTAGGATTGCCGGTGATAAATACACTGTCTGCAAAGCACGTGCAAATAAAGATATTGCTAAGTATACAAACGCGCGACAAAATTATAAACGATACAGCCTGGCTATAAATGTAGGGTAGAGATTCTCTAGAGAAATTTCTAAGTCCCCGAGAAAGCGCTCGGTGTAATTGAAGTCTTACCCAAAGGCGTCCCTATGGGGGGGAAGAAAGGCTCAGCCCGTCGACTGATCCCGGAAATCAGCGGTGGAATTCTTCGCGATGGTGTCTTCCCTGACATTCCCTCTCTCTTGGGCTATTTTTATATTATTTTTTTATCTTCAAAGTGGAGTTTGAGTGACTTTAGTCATACGTACTTTTATTATGATTAATGTATTCAAGGAGGAGTGTTCACACCTCAGGGGCGGATAGCCTCCGGGATGGAGGTGTGTTTTGGTACATTGTGGTGAGCAAAGTTCGCACAACAGGACAGCATTTCATCAACATTCGACGAAATGTTGGCTCGGGTAGCGTGTAGGCCGCTTATCAGTTCCGTAGTACCATCTCGTCCCCATATCTGCTATTCGTCACAAGGGAATGCCACGGAACAAGCGTGTTCCGTTCCATCCCTCGTGTAGTTTCGCAGACAACCTTGTACAGGGAATCACAAGTGTTGCATTCTTCGTGTGCTAGCTGCGGCTGTATTCTACCTCAGAAGCCTCTTGATTTTATGACTTTCCTTAATGTGTGAACAATGCTGTATTTTTGTATTCTTGGCCAATTTAGTAATTATTCCACAGGGGTCGGTCTTGTCCCGCCTCCTGGTGGTCGTGAGGCTGAAGGCTCCTCATCTTGATCAGTGTCCTTGGGGAGACTCTTTTCAGCTTATCGCACAACTTAGCTCTTCCCTTTGAAGTGTTAAAGCACACCAGATGCCTGTGATTTAGGCCTTGAGGTGTCAAAGCGCACCAGATAGCACACTGGATGCCTGCGATTTAAGTATGTGAAGAGTCGAAACATTGTAATTTTTCACCAGCCTTTAAGAAAGCCTGATTTGATTAACAAACATGATTTTATTTATTACAGGTTTCACATTCTTTTACTCTTTAAAAGCTCAGATATATAGAATGGAAAACTGAGTCTGCCAGCTACCGAATTTCACACTCCTGCCCAAATGTTCCTGCTAGTGTTACAAAGTCAACCCATGGGGTCAGGAGTTGAAGCTCCCCAGCAGCAGGAGAAGGGCATGTTGAGGTCAGAGGCACCTTCAAGCACTCCCCACAGGGGCTCAGTGGTGAGACCACGAGCTTCTTTGACAGGATTCAGCACATTTGCAGTTGGTGCCCAGGAGGAAGGGTAAACACTTGTCCTGGACACACTGAGCACAGCCTCAAGGCATGCCAGGTTCCTCCTGGAGGAGTGAGTCAGAACGGGATTTACTGAGTTGCCCTAAGGGGCTGGAGGGCTGAGGGGAGTGAGAGCTGGCAGGAGTCCTCTAACCTCCAGCCAGTCCCCGGGGAACCCTGTGTGGCTCGAGCAGCTGACAGAGGTGGTCAAACCTATGGGCAGAGGCTTCTGAGTCACAGAGGGAAGGATCAGCCCTGCTCTCTGTCCCAACTGGACTTGATAACTGTGTTCCCAGGGATCTCCTGGCAGGTGACAAACAAGGCAGAGCAACAGGCATGGCCAGGCCAGCACATGCATCTGATACATGGTCACATGGGATTGGCCCCTCTTATTGCTGTCTCTGTCTTCCCGTGTTTGCTCCTGGCCAAATTGCCTTGATTCTTCCCTTTCCCTGTCTCTGCTGCTTCTCCGAAATATCCCATGTCTTCCACAAACTAGAAAAAAACTTTTCCACTTCACAGAATCATAGAATGTGTTGGGTTGGAAGGGATCTTTGAAGGTCATCTAGTCCAACCCCCCTGCAGGAAGCGGGGACATCTTCAACTAGATCAGGTTGCTCAGAGCCTCATCAAGCCTGGCCTTGAATGTCTCCAGGGATGGGGCCTCCACCACTGCTCTGGGCAACCAGTTCCAGTGTCTCACCACCCTCATTGTAAAGAACTTCTTCCTCATGTCAAATCTAAACCTACCCTGCTCTAGCTTAAAACCATTGCCCTTTGTCCTATTGCTACATGCCCTTGCAAAGAGTCTCTCCCCAGCTTTCTTGTAGGCCCCCTTCAGGTACTGGAAGGCCGCTATAAGGTCTTCCTGGAGCCTTCTCTTCTCCAGGCTGAAAAACCCCAAATCTCTCAACCGGTCTTCATAGGAGACGTGCTCCAGCCATCGGATCATCTTTGTGTCCCTCCTCTGGATCTGCTCCCACAGGTCCATGTCCTTCTTGTGCTGAGGGTTCCAGAGCTGGAAGTGGAATCCCATAAGGTGTTTGATCCCCCTGAAGGTGGAAACATCCCTGAGTTTATAAGATGATCCTCTCTTCTCACCCTTCTGGAGGGTGTTGTCTTCAGGCAAAGGGGCAGACCGTTATACCTGAAGGGATGGGCAGTAGATGTCTGTGAAGCAGAGGGCTGTGCTGGATGTCCTCCAGCCAGAGAGAGGTGTTTTGTCTGACTGTGGGTGGGATGGTTACAGCAGGTGCTGTTCCCAGAGACATTTCCCTTGAAGGGCTTCATCCATGGCCTAGGGAGAAGGGAGAGAATACTCCTGTAGCAAAAGAGACACAGATACTGTTCCTGGGTGTGTCTTGTCTGTTCCTGGTTCTACCTCTTTTCAGACACTACGGAGGAACAGAGACCACATGAGTGGCTACAAATGGGTCTTTCTTCAGGTGGTTGCAGGCCCCTGTCTCCGGCTGGGCACTGCATGGCAGGAGCAGGTCACCATGGACCCTGCTCCCATGCTGGGGCTGGTTGGGCTGGTTGTGACCTCCAGGAGGAGCAAAAAGCAGGAAAACAGCCTGCAGCCTCCTAGACTAGAACTGGCCTTCTTCAATGTTCAAAAGAGAAGCTTAAGAGAGACCTGTTCCTAAGACATGACTGGAGCATGAAAAGCCAGATGGAGCCAGACACTTCTTGAGCACAGTGACAGAGCGAAAGGCAATGGACATGATCTGGAACAGGGGAAATTCCTACTGAAAATTTGGAATTGTGGAGTTTTTTGATGATGAAGGCGCAGCATGGCTGTAGATAGATCCCACTAGGAATGGGTGTCTGCCTCCAGAGTCTTGACTAAAATACCATGAGCTGGAGATAGTACCAGAAGGTAAAAGGGGATAGAATGTGTGATGTTATGCCCCTTCAAATGCTGGGAACCCTGAGTTATGGAGCCTGAGGTGGAGATCGAGTTGGGACTTAGCGCATAGTGCAAATCCTGCCCATGCTGAGATTCATCTTAGGCATTGTCATCTCTGGAGTTTTCATGGCATTTCCTTAGAAATAAACCGCTCCCAATTTCTACTGTTCAGCAAAAGGGCATTTATATGAAAGCACAGTGCTTCACTCCTAGATCAAGACAAGGACGTGTTTGTGGCAGCGTTGCCAAGTTTGCCAAGTGATATATACAGCTCAGCACAGCACAGGTCTGGGCCTACTCAGGTCAGGTTAACTTAACGACAATGAGCGGTTGGTTCTCTCTGCCATGAGTGGTGCATGGGATCACTCTGGAGTTCCTGTGGCAAGGGGGTGGGAGTAGGGGTCCCCACCTGCAGTACCCCCACCCCTTCACATGCCCTTTCAGCTGTGGGTGCGGGGCTGCCCTATCCCCATCCCTCACAGTGCAGCACTCCAATGGGTGTCCCATGTGCTCCCTGGGAGCGCAGGTGACCCACTCATGCCTAGTTCTGTTCCCTCCTGGTCCCTTACACTTTACCCTAGTGTAGGAGTCTGTTGTCCTTGATATCTCTGGGTTTGTTGCATCTACACAGCAGTTCTGGAGCCAGGTTCCTTGCTCATACTGTGGGTTGTCCTACCAGAACTGGACACAGCCAGAAGCCCCGGGCTGCTGGATGGTTCCTGTCCTAACTGGGGAGGACTCCACTGTGAGCTCGCTGGAACAGAGCGAGTCCCTTTCCACCACTGGGACCCCCAGATTCCCCAGGAACTCTTCATGGGGAAATGCTGAGAATGCCACTGGCTGAGGGAGCCACAGGTGTTGCTGTTGGAGGAAGGAGAAACCCAGAACCTTTGCTCCCCCAACAGCGTTGTTTCCAGCAGCTCTGTTATCTCGGGTCTGGGAGGGGGTTTTCTGACTCTCTCTCACTCCACAAACAGGTGGGTTGGTCTCAACATGCAAGTCAGATCTCTCATCCTCACGGCCTTCCTGGGGCAACTGCTGGGTAAGTCCTGGCTTTCTATAAATGCATCCTTCTTCTCCCAAGGCTTGCCAGGTTGATCAGGATCATGCAGAGAACTACTCCTTAACTAGAAAAAAATGCTGGGAAATATTGACTCACATTTTTGGATTTCAACCTGTTCTCTCAAGATCCTCTTTCTTTTGGATATGAAAAGAAAGAAGAGAGATACCTGCTTTTCTCTCACCTTCATGCCTTTCTCTCTGACTTTCGCTCCTGATCCGCATGCTGTCACCACAGGAGATCTCAGCTCTCATTTTTGCATGAGAGCACTCTCACATTTTCCCTTTCCAATGCAAATTGGCAGAACTTGTCAACACTGCCTGGAGGACATTTATGCTCTCATCCCACTGGCATTACCAGGGCGTCCCATTATGCCTCCTGGCTGGCACATGCCTGACGAGCCTTCCAGTTTTCTCCTGTCTGTTTACACAGCCAGGGATCTCTCTTTCTACCATTCATCTCAGCATTGCCGCTCATCAGGGAGCTAGGAACTCTTGGAGATGACAGGCATAGTGAAACAGGATGAATCTTTTTGCCATAGCTCCATAGATGCCTCAACATGCTGGAGTTGTGCTGGTCCCAGCACACAAAGGTTAGGCTGTTCCCTGGTTCTCTGGGCACTAGGAGCAGGGAGGAGGAACAGGACTTGGGAGGAGGAGCAGGGACACTGCACAGCTCTTCTCAAGCTCCACACTGGGCTCAGAGCTCCGAGCTGCTGCCCAAAACTCCTCTCCACCTGGATGTCCCCAGAACTCAGGATTTTCCTACAGGACAAGGGAGAGGCAGCCTTCTCTGCCTGGGTCTTGCTTCCACTCCTGGTTTGTTTCCCAGAGCCCTTCCCTGCTGAGCTGCTGACCTTCGCTTTCTTCCAGGCACCATGGGCCAGGTCACTGTCACCCAGCAAGAAGGACAAGTCACAGTGAAGCAGGGAGACAACTTTCAAATAACATGAACCTACCAGACTTCCAGCTATTATGGCTTGGTCTGGTACCAGCAGAGGAAAGGCCAAGGTCCCCAGCTGGTCTGTTATCAGGCAACTGCTGGCCGCAAGCCCAGTGGCCGTCTCACCACCGTGCTGAACACCATGGAGAAATACAGCCTCCTGCAGCTGGAGGAAGTCGGGCTCTTTGACAGTGCCTTGTACCTCTGTGCAGTGCGTGACACCCCGGTGCAGGGAGCTTCCTTGGCTGTGGAAGAGCCCAGGGGATGGAGGAGATGTGTCTGTGCAAGGCTGAGGGTGGGGGAAGGGGCTGTCAGGTGTGCCCTTGCAGCGCTGCTTCCCCTGTACACGCAGGGGAAGTGCCCTCGGGGGTCCGTTCCACACATCAATTTATGCAACCATGGCCTTAAATATTCCCATACCACACTACATGAAGGCACAGTCTTCTTATTGCCAATGCTTTGGAAGTTCTGCTGTCTGATTAAACAGCACACACTTGAACCATTGCATTTATATATTAGCCATTTGTTTATCTTCACCACTATTAATAACCGCAGGCACATCCATCCTCCACGACACCCACTGGGTTTGTCTTGTCTCAAGATGGAGACACCTTAAAGCTGGTTCCATTTTGTTATTTCCCTCTTGAACATGGCGGTTGATGTAAAGAGATGCTGTGCCTTTTCTTCTCCTAGGCAGATCCCAGCATGGGGCATCCATGGGTCTTCATTCCCCTGTTCTCGCTGGGGGCGTTAAACATTCTAGTGGGAGCTGGTCAGTTCCTCCTGCTCATCTGCTGTGATGAACTGGCACTTTTGGTAGCAAGTGTCCTGGATCTGCTCAGTCACAAATGAGTGCCTGAGCACTGCTCTCTTCCCCCAGAGGGATTTTCTTTCCCTTTTGTCCCTGTGCATAGAGGTGGCTCCTCAAGGGAAACATCTCCATGAACAGTAGCTGCTGCAGAAGCTCCCCACACAGGGACAGGCATTGTCCCTCACTCTGCTGGGTTAAGGGAGACACTCAGCACAGCCCTCTGCTTTACAGACAGTCCCTCTCCAAGCTTCACATAGTCACACGTGTGACCTCTAAATGCCTTTGCTAGCCAGGGTCCTGTCCCCTGGGCAAGCACATGGTCTACCCTAGTACAACAGCACAGTCCAGGGAAAGGCTGCATTGCTGTTGACAACAGGAACATTGGGTGCCCCTGACGTGTAACTGTCATCATCCCCTTGGGAGCTGCAGGCTCCAGTCCCCGAGAGGGAGATGCCAGGCTACAGTGACTTGGGCCCACAGCAGGAGCCTTTAAGGTTTTACATTTCAGGTGCAGTGACCAGGAGACTGTGGAATTTAAGATCCTCAGAGAACTGACCAAGGCAAACAAGACGACTACTGCAATGGACTTCAGAAGAGCGCATCTTGTAGTGGTAAGGAACCGACCGGCTTGGCACAATGCCCTGGGAAACTTCCCCAAGGCAGGGAGGTCCCAGAGGAGCTGGCTAACCTTCAAGGAGAGCCTCCTCAGAGCACAAGGATGGTCCTCTGCAAAATGGATTTAAAAGCACAGCTGGAGTGGAAAATTGCAAGAGATGTGAAGGGAATCAAGAAAGGTATTTCTGGGCCTATTGGCAGCAACAGGATGGCTAAGTAGATTTGGGCTCATTACTTGGTAAGGAAGTGGATCTGGAGACAAATGACATGTACTCGATGTCTCTTTCTCCTCAGCTTTTACTGGTATGGCTTCTTCTCAGGGCTACCATATCCCTCACCCTCCCCACAGACTCTATGGGAATGAAGCAGCACCCACAGTAGAAGAATAAGGAATTAAGGAGCTCGTACTACCATTTGGACATACACAAGTTCATGGGATCACTTGGGATGCATCCAAGGGCATTCAAGGAGCTGACTGGACAGTATCTACCCAGACCCTGGAAGGAAGATGGAGACAATATTCTCAGGAACCTTCTCTAAATGCATGAAAGGCAAGAAGGGGATTGGGAGCAGCTGACATGGTTTTACTGAGGGCAAATGATGCCTCACCAACCTCATTGCTTTCCATGAGGAGTTGACAGGCACTGTGGGAAGGGGAGGGGCACTGCCTGGGGTGTGCCGTGACTTTAGCAAGACCTTTGACATAGCCTCATGGGTGCACACACATGCACACCCATAGGCAGACGAAGCTATGCACACTCACAGGCATGGACACGCACAAATATGTGTGCTGTTGGGGAATTTTTATTGTACCATTTGAGGCAAGTTAAACACTTGCCTATGCTTAGAGTTAAAAAAAAAAAAAAAAAAAAAAAAAAAACGAAAGAAAACCCCCAACAAACGACAACCAAATGATCAATCTATTGGCCAGAGTCCTATCACCATAAGCAGTTCTACAAGGAATCTGCAAAGATGAGTCAGAAGCCAATTCCTTATATACACTGGCAGAAGCACAGGTGCCAACTGTCATAAGTGATCTCCCTAAGGGTGCCGTCGGGGTGTGGGACCAGTCCCAGCTCTGTAAAGTCACTGGTGCCTCAGTGATCAGTATTCACAGGGCAGCAGAGTGTGGCACACCTGGGACAAGCCAGACTCCCCACAGGCTGCAAACAATGAGGCTGGAACACCTGAAATTATAATAACTGATCCCAGTAAGAAAGGCACTCTGCCTTTTCAAAGCATTCCTTAAAAATGTCATTTATTAGTGCCAGGACTAGAAAGAAAGAGATGATAATACAGGTAACCTTACATCCCTCGAGACGCTGGGAACACTGAGCAGATCCCATTCACAGAAGCGTTGCTCCATTTTGGTCCGTTGAGTTTTAGAGCATTTTCTTCAAAGGAAACAGTTCCATTCATCATTTCAACTGTCAAACGCCACAACTCTGCCAGTTGTTTATTGCATGTGAAAAACTACGAGCAGCTTTCCCATCCTTGTTTCTTAGGGTGGAAACCAAGGGGTTGAGCAGGGGAGTAAGAATGATGCAAAGAAGAGCCACTGCTCTGCCTAGCGACCCTTTGGAGGGGGCTCCCATGTACGTGGAGACACACGTGCCATAGAAACTGGCCACAGCAGTGAAATGGGAAGCACGGGTTGAGGCAGCTCAGTGCCTGCCTTCTGCACAGCAAAGCCACAGGATGATTCTTGCTCTGCACCTGTAGAGAAGTGAGGATGAAGTGGAAGCAGCAGAGGGTGACCTCACCAATACTGAATGTGATGACATCCTTGTTGGCAGAAGTGCCAGCAAAAGCCATGTCCAGGAGGAGGGGTGGCAGATGACTGAACTGGTGCATGTGCCTGGGTGCGCAGTAAACCAAGTGGGACGTGATCTTCTCATTCCCCTGCATGCTCTTTATGAGAGCAATTTGATCTCCCTCAGAAATACACCGTTTCACTGTCCCCATTTCTGTGCTGACTGCCCACAGTTCCCACAGGTTTAGCTCCAGTTTCCAGCCTCAATTCATTCAGCAGAATGAGTGACTTTTCCCTGCTGATGCCTCCAGGCCATGGCCCGAGATTTGGTGATGGAGGAAGGAGGTCACCCCAAAGCCTGTTCCCTGCATTACCACTCCTGCTATTCTGCGGAGCCAATCATCTTCTGGAACTCCACACCCACTACCCAACCACCCCAGCACAGCTCCGGCCATAGCAAGAGGAACACCCTTCCTCAAGAGCTCATAGGGCTGCTGCCCCCTCAGGGCCTCCTGCCTTTCTGGGCATCCATGAGCAGAGGCAGAGCAGGGCAACGCCTGATGCTCATTGGCAGCAGAACAGCCCGGGATGCCTTCCTCAGCTCCAAGGGATGGTTCCCAAAAGAGAAGCCCCTGCAAGCTGTCCCAACCTCCCACTCCTCTGAGAATGGAGACGGGTCTCCTTGTGCTCTCAATCCCTTCCATCCCTTCTCCTTTGGAAGCCAGGCAGTGTCCCTAGAGGGAAGGACCACATAGAGGCCAGGCTTGAATGCAACAGAACTTTAATGATTCAAAAGAGGGAAACAAAGTCATTCCACATGGAGGCCACCAATGCGTGGGGCCCCAAGGGCAGCTGTGAGTCTGCTGTCCTTGGCTATGGAGAAGTTCCCACATCATGTCTGTCATCCTGGCCCACAGAAGGAGATGAGACAGACAGTCCCTAGCAGGCTGGCATTAGGGGGACAAGGGGATCCAAAGCAAACAAGGAAAAGGGAGAGAAAGGCAAAGCCATTCCGCTGTGTTGAAAACAACATTCAAAAGATCAATCCGCTGCCCAGCACCGTGTTCTGAGTTCCTCAGGGAGCCTCTTCTTGGGGCTTTCCTATAATCTTTATCAGAGGAGGGACCTTCTTCCACAGTAGCGGCTGGTAATGCCAGAGAGGTCACAGCACGCAGAGGTGATGGGCACTCCATCACAGCTGAGGATGCTGCCAACGGCAGCGGAGGTGGAGGATCCCACAACGGTGTTCTGTGGGAAGGAGCTGAGGATGGGGCCAGGCAGGGTCACCACCACGGGAGAGGGCTCGATGATGACGGTGGAGTTTTGGCACTGCCTGACACAGGGCTCATTGCAGCTGTTGGCCAGAGGTGTTGGGCCACAGGGCCGGCAGGGCAGGCACTGGTTGTAGCAGGACATGTCTCTAAGGGTAGAGGTGCACCTGGCAGAGAAGCAGGGAGGAAAGAGAGCACAAGGGTGGGTGAGAAGCAGCCTGGTTACCCTGTCACAAAGGATCTAAGGCCACTACTGAGTGGAGAGATGGAAGCTGTGTTAAGGAGCCACATTGTTATCAATGGTCTACAAATTGGAGCCTGGCCCATGGAGGGTCTCGTAATTTGTAAACCAGGGCCACCACAGCTACATCCCAGCTACTCTCTTTGCAGAACTTCCCCACACTTCCCTCTAGCATGACAGGGAGCTCCAGGACACAGAAAAGAAGAGAGGCAATACCAGCTGAGAGGTCCATCGAGGAGACATATCACTTTGGAAGAGGAGGAGAAGGAGCTTCAGACTCACCTGGTTCCCAAGGAGAAGGAGGCCAGAGAAGTGGAGGAGAGAGCAGGGACTTGGGCTGGCTTTTATACCTGCCCTTCATTGCCGCAGCACCAGAGGCACCCTTTGCAGAGGTAACAATTTTTGCACAAGCTCATCTTGAATGCAAACCATCACAGCTAATGATATGGGCTGTGCTTTGGTCTCCTGCACTGCTGCCTTTTAATTTCCAGAGTTGTACCATACCCATTCCTCAATCAAAGTTTCCTGTGATCACTGGGATGAAAGGCCCCAGGATTTCCAGGGCAGGAACGCAGCAGTGTAGGCAGAAGACTCAGTTCAAGTGCTGAGTGGGTCCAGAGGAGGCAAGTGACACCAGCCTGGGTCACTTCAGTGGAGCTGTTTGGTGTCGTTCTCTGGAAGAAGCTCCAGCCGTCCTCTGCTGGCAGCCCAAGTGCTCCCGCACATGAGGAAGTGACACTTCCATCTCTTTCGTTCCCTCCTCAGCTCACCCCGGTGGTCACTTGTTGTTGCCTCCCCAGGTGTGTGCGTTGTGCTGTTAGGTTTTTGACCCCATCCTGCCTAACACTGTCTTCAGGAAAAAACTGTGGCCTGTTTTGACTCGTCCCCACTCTGTGCAGTCTGTGAGTACACAAGTAAAGACATAGGAATGCCTGGGGCCTTGTCCTTTCCCAAATGCCCTAACCCTGCCACAGTTGTCCCCAGGTGTTGTCAGCAGGATCCACACCTGGGTGTGTTCCTGCATCTGTTCTTCTCATCTGTGCTTTACGAGCAGCTGTGTTAGCGTGGATGAATGTGGAATCACAAATTAGTGTATAATTTCAAGGTGGCCTGCATGAGACCGTGTGTGCATGTGTGTCCTTGTGTGTCCCTCCTCAAGAAGCAATATGCTGCTCATGACAGGGACATTCTCTGTTGCTCTCTCCATGAGCACCAGAGAGCAGCAGATTCCCAGATTCAGAAGGCACCTGAGTGCAGCTGAGTGGTGAACAAGAACAAGAACAGTTTCACTCCTGTTTGACTCCTTAGTTTAATTCATATTAGCAATATTGGGAGCTCCTCAGCAGGGTTGGCAGTCCCCACTCCCTGCCTCTCCAGGCCAGGACACAGTTCCTTTCCCCAGTATTAGAGAGTTCAAAAGGATGGGGATTGCTTTCTGGGCAAGGAGAAAGGATGAGGGATCTTGTCCACCATGTGCTGGCCATCCCTGAGTGGATCTGCTTCCAAAGCACTGTTGACTGTGTCTGGGATGGGACATAGCCCTCTCTCATGCCCAAGCCAATGCCAAACGTACTTGTGCTCTTCACAGGCGTGGTGCTGTGCCCGGCAGGGGCTGAGACCTTTTCCCAAACAGGTCCTGAATGAAAGGAACACAGAGTCTGATATCACTGCGCTGTGATTGGAAGAACAGACTCTGTGGATTTCATAGGAGAAGCCAAAGAACTGATGACAGCTTTGATGTTCATGCCCATAATGAACACTAGTGTCGGTGGTGTCTGGGGTGGGACACGGTCCTCTCTCATGTCCATGTCAATGCCAAATGGGCTTGTTCAGCACATTGACCTGATGCCATGTCAGGCAGGGGCTGAGACCTTGGATCAAACAGGTCCTGAATGAAAGGAACATGAAGCCTGACATCGCTGTGCTGTGAGTGGAAGGACAGACCCTGTGGCTTGCACAGGGAAAGCCAAAGGGCTGACAACTGCTTTGGTCTTACAGCCTACAAGGACCTTCATGTCCCACACTGGAATCTCAGTCTGAGTGCCCAGCAACTGCCGCAGGAGGGTACAGACATTAGATTTGAGGTCACATCCACCAAAGCCTAGTGCTGTTCCACAGGGGTTTCCAAAAGGGACCCTCTTTCCGACACGGGGTGTCAAGGGTGTATGGAGTTCCTGAGCCCATCTCCCCTCCTGAATGTTTGTCTTCCTGGACTCAGGCCCAACCAGGAGACAGTGTAGCCAAGGCTTCCCCCTTCCCTTTCATGTACTTTGGTGAGCTCATCGCCAGGGAGCTCTGCTGGGACAGCTCAGCCAGGGATGACTTCCCTCTCTGTGGAGCTGCTTCTGAGTCGAGACTCTAGTGTAGTTGAGGGCAAAGCTCATTGCTTTCTCAGGAGGTGATGGGCACTGTGGACAAGAAAAGGCAGTGGAGATGAGTATCTAGAGTATAGCAGGACCTCTGACAGCCTCTCCTGTCCTTTTTATGACCTAACTGGAGGTAATTGGGCTCAATAAGAGGATGGTAAGGTAAGAGTGGAATGTCGGTCAGAAAGAGTTGTGAGCAGTGGTGCAAAGCCCAGCTGGCAGACACGACCTTGTGGGGTCCCACAGGGATCAGCAGTAGCACCAACACTTCCTAATGTTTTCATGTACAGTAGTGGGAAGGTCAGCACTTCCTGCAAGTTTGGGGATGACGCCCAAGTACAGGGAAGAGGCAGGACACTGATCTCTGTAAGCCAAATTGTTCCCAGCAGGTCCATGAAGTACCTGTTTCAAGGAAACCGAGAAGGTGGCCTAGACTCTGGAAGCACCCAATGGCAGGAGTAGAGGCAATGGACAGCAGCTGGCGCATGTCGAGCTCAAATTCAGTAATGGGCTAAAAGAATTGAGGACAGGAATAGATTTCCCTGAGGGTTTCTGCAATCTCCATCCTGGAGTGGCCTGATATAATGGGAATCAATAATGGGAACTGTTCAATGCAGGTGTTGGTCTAGATGACCTCTGAAGATCTCTTCTCACCTACATTCTGACACTGGGATTCCCCACCACCCCTGCCCTCCCTGACCCCTGCCCACCCATGGAGGACAGGGAGAGTCCATTTCCCAGTTGGGCAAAGTGCTCCCCGTGCCGGGGAGAGCCCCTGAGCGCTCTGAGCCCAGGTGAGCCCCCGAGCGGCGCCGGCACAGAGCTGAGCTCCGGGGCGGAGCTGGCGGCGGCGGAGAGGAGAGGAGGCGGTGGAGAGGAGGCGGAGCGGCCGGAGCAGAGAGCCGGGGCTGGCGGGGGGCAGCGAGGTGTGGGCGGCGGAGTGGCGGGATGCGGCGGTGCCGGGGCGCAGGGCTGTCGGGGCTGGCCGCGCTGCTGCTGGGTGCGTGGGGCTGGCGGTAGTGGATGGGTCCAGGGCTGTGCCCGGCGTGTTCCCCGGGGTGCCCAGCGCCAACTCTTCCCTCTCCTTCTTCAGCCTCTCTTTCCCACTCCTGGCTCTCTGCCATCTTTTATGCCTCCGAGCCTCCTCTTGCTATTTTCCCGATGTCCTCACCGTTTCGATCGGTAGACCTGCTTTGCATTCACCTTTGCATGTCTATTTTTGCATGCACCCTCTCCTTCCCCTGTGCATTCTGCAGTTCTTATTGCCCTGAAGATTGTCGTCTATCCTTTGCTGTAACACACACTTCCTCTCCTGGTCCTCTCTCGCCATCCATCCACCCACCCACCCACCTGACTTTTATCTAATCTCCGCATGCATAAATTTCAACTTCACTCCCTGCCTTCTCTCATGCCTTCAGACACCCACACCCGGGTCACTCTCCATTTGTGTTGATAGGCCCATACTGCCATCTCTTCCTGTCCTGTGTCCCTGCCACTGTTCCTGACAATTCCTCTGCTAGAAGAGCCATCACAGCTGGACCACCTTTAACAGCTGTCGTCCTTTCCTTCTCCTTTCTCAGCAGCAGCTGCAGGAGGAGCCCAGGTACAGCAGCAGCAGACGGTAGAGACCCCCGAGGGCACTGGCATCAACATAAATTGCTCGCACCCCAATATAAACTCTTACGACTTCAAACACTGGTACACTCAGCTGCCAGGACGAGGCCCTGCATTGCTCATGCGCACACTTGAAGATTCGAAAGAGCTGCGGGACCCGCCGGGGCGGCTGTGGGTGTCGGCAGAGCGCCGCTCCAGCACCCTGTGGCTCGCCCGGCCCCGGCGCGGGGGCCGCGCTCGCGTATTACTGCGCCCTGGGAGACACGGGGAGAGAAGCCGGGGCTGCGGCCGGGCAGGAACCGGCGCAGGCGGGGCCGGGCGTGTGTGTCGGGGTCGGGGGGACAGCCCCGGGCGGGCCCGCCAGGGGGCGATGCCGCCTCGCCCCAACCGGCTCCAGCTGGCCCCGAGCCCCGGGCCGCTTCCCCCGCCCGACTGGGTCCGGGTCCGGCCCCGGCAGCGGCAACCCCGCACGCCAAGAGGGACGCACAGAGAAATCCCCCGCCACACTGCCGCCGCCGCCGGGGCAGGAATGGCGCCCGGAGCGCTTGCGGTGTCCGGCGGGGCCCGGCAAGGAGAGATGGCAGCCGCCGGCCCCGCTGGCTCCCGGTCAGGAGCCGCGCCTTCCTGCACCGCACAGGGCTGCGGGCGGCAGAGATCCTCCTGCCCACGGGCAGCCGCCCAGCCCTCACTGCTGCCGCACGGACCACCCACTGCTGCTGCTCCATGGGCAGGTGCTGGGGATCTCTTTCCACCCCACTCAACGTTGCCAGGCACTCTTAGAAGAGAAAGACTCAACTGCTACAGTGCCCTCTCAAGCCCTTGCTCTGAAACCACAACCACAAGTGGTTTCTTGCTGGGAACTTTGTCAATCCGCTCAGCTACACAATTACAACCTGTACCCTCCAGCTTCACACTGCTTCTAGTGTTGCAAAGGCATCCTGTGGAGCTGGCAGTTCTACTCCGGCACCAACTTGAGAAAGAGATACTCATTGTCACAGACACCTTCAAGTGTCTCCTGCAGTGCCTGGTGATCGGAACATAGAGCTTGGGGCACCAGATTCCCCTTAACCTCAGATTGAGAGCCTTTGGTGTTGAAGGGAAGTCCAGGAGACAGGAGAGAAGCCTGAGCTGGGCACTAGCTGAAAGACACATCTGAGACTCAAGGCCAGACTCAGGAGGGAGCCCCAAAAGAGATGTGCTAAGTTACCCCATGGGGCTGAAGGTCTGTGGGGAGAGCTGAAAGGGGGCTTCTGGGCATGGGGTCCTGGGCCCACCTAGTCCCCGGTGAGGCCTGTGTGGCTGTAGGAGCTGAGAGAGCTGGGACAGTCCGTGTTCAGAGGCTTCAGGGGCAGAGAGGAAAGGCTCAGGTCTCTTCCCTGCCTCAGCTGGCGCCTGTAGTGGCAGCCATAATTGTATTCCAAGGGAACTCCTGGCAGTTTTGCAGTCATTGGAGAGAAGAGGGGAGCCCACTGTCCTTCTGAAATGGCCTCGACTGAACAACAGGACAGTAAAGGCCTTGTGGGAGCGTGGCTGTGAATGGGGGCTGGTGTGCCAATAACGTGCTTCCTGCAGTCCCTGCCAACTGTATGAGAAAGGCCCTGGGTGAGAAGAGGCAGAGGAGCCCTGCTCCAGGCAGCAGACACCAGAAGACATGAAAATCAAGTAGGCCTTTTGCTTGCCTGGGTATTGAGGTTCTGGGGCTCAGGGTGGGAGAAGCATGTGGAGGCTGTGTGTAATGTGGGTAAGTGAAGGGACACAGAAGGACTGCCAGCACAACAGAGAGCTGGGTTGCCATGCCAGAGTGAGGCAGTGTGTCTGTCCCTGTGCAGCTGGTTTCTGGAGCAGATGCTCTTCACAGAGATGTTTCTCTTCAGGTTCCTCCTCTATGGGCAGAGGAGAAGGGAAAGAGTGTGTGACACCTGGGTCCAAGGCACTTCAGAGTGTGCCTGGTCCTCTCTCCATCCAGACAGTCCCAAGGACAGGGTGGACATGGGTGGGTGCAGGGGTGCTTTCTCCCTCTCCTGCAGAGCTGGGTGCAGGCCTGTGCAGCTGGCTAGGTGGTGGGTGTCAGGAGAAGTTCTCAAGGGATCTTTGTTCTTTAGATGGCCACTACTTAAACCATGATTCTTTTATGTCTCTAGAGGGCTGCCTTGTGGTAGAGGTCGGGGGACAGGCCCAAAGAGGCCTGGCTGAAGCAGCAGGGAGAGAGTTTTGCTCCACCCTCTGGGCTGTGGTTTGGAGGCCTCTTTGATCGGGCAGAGGTAGAAGAAGAGGTGAAGGTGCAAGCCTCAGGTCCCTCATGCTTGCAGGTCCCTGGGCACCCCGGTGAAGACAGAGCGTGACATGATCCTGATTTTCCTGTCAGCCCTGGTGGGACTGGCTGACTTTGGTGAGATGTGACTTTCAGGCTGGGGAGATTGAGGCAAGAGTTTGTGCATCTGGTGGTGGAAGGGAGGAGATGTGAGTGCTGACTGCCGAGGACACCCGGGAGTGTATCCGTAGGGAGATCAGGGGCTGCATATGGGTACAGCAAATAATCTGGGAGATGTCAGGAGTAATGGGCATCAAAGGAGGAATAAGACCTCACCTGAACTTTGCAGCTGCTCAGCATTCCTGAATGTGCTGCTAATACATATTAAGCCTGAAAAGAGGGAAAGGTGCTGGGGAATGGACCAACGTGGCATAGAGCGGCTTCTCTGCTGTATGTATTGGATACAATGCTACCAATCTCTGTAGGGATGGTCATAAACAAGAAGCTGCAGAACAAACAAGGGCAAACAGCTAGTCATTTCTGAAGCTAGGAAAAGTGAGAGGGACAGTGGGGACAGTGAGCAAACTGATGAAGTGGTAGATGGACAGGTCCATTGACAAGCAAAGCTGAAAGCTCTGGCTTTACAGGTCATGCCCAAAAGGACTCTGTTCTCCAGTTCCCAGCAGAAATGACCATCCAGGCGGGACACAAGGCAACGCGGCCTTGCAATTTCTCCACCAGCGATTCCAATCCCTACGCCTCCTGGTACCAGCAGAGCCAGACCCAGTCCCTTCAGATGCTGCTACGAGTAAGCAAGTACAGAGCTCGCAAGGCATCAGGGAGGTTCTCCTCCACACTGTCTGCAAAGGACTCCCAGGTGCTTCTGCATGTGCGAGACACCGAGCTCCAGGACAGCGCTGCCTATTTCTGTGCACTGAGCCCACACTGGTGCCCACAGCTGGCAGCAGTGCACAGAAACGTGGGAGTGCTCTGAGGAGCAGTTCCCTCCCTGCCACTGCTTGCATGGAGCTCTGAGCTCAGCCTGCCCAGCAGTGGCACCTGGGGCTGTGGTGAGGGTGGGCCTCTGCCTCCCCAGCCTGTGCTGCTGTGAAGCACATGCCAATGTGACTTTTACAGCTGTGTCTAGATCCAGGGTCTTTGTTGGTGAATAGAACCAAAGAAACCTGACTTGGGGCAGGCCCATTGGAGGCTAAACCATAAAGAAGCCAAACCAGGCTTGTAAATGCCCTCTGTTTAAAATAGCTGGTATACTGGAGTGAGTCCGCAGGGCAAGTAACCTAGATGTTCAGTATGGATTCAATCATCTCAATGGAGAGCTCTACACTCAGGTGAAATCCGTCCCACACTGATCTTAATGGTGTGTCTGCCATCTTGATGCCTCCTCCTTCTTTAGTGGTCACATGGACGCCCTTCAGTGTCCATGTGCAGAAAGAAGAGCTTTGAGAACATGATGCCTCAAATGAAAATTGGAAGGGGGAAAAGCAAGTGCCCTTTGGAAGTGCTGACGTCCTCCCAATGAGTGTGAGGAGAGAGTTGCTGCCCAGCCAGCCTTTCACAGTTCTGCAGTTTGGGGACTTTGCCAATCTCATTGAAGTGTTTCCACAACAAAGCCCAAAATGGGTGGAATGATGGATTGTTAAAAAATGATGTGGAGTTTCAGATGTGGAAATGTCCTGAGACGTCTAGCATGAAGCATAGTGATTTGCATATTTTTAATTAGAGAGAACAAAGTACCTCCAGATACTGGATAGGGGGAAGGAAGAGGAGTGTGAATTTTGTTGACTGCCTTCTGTTAGAAGTAATGGCTTTTGAGATACCAGAACTTGCCAAATTTTCTGTTGAACCAGAGCATGACTCTCTGAAACAGCCCCAAGAGTGGGACATAAATCCTTCCAGAAAATGTCAAACTAAACATAGAAATACATGCCCCTTTCCTAAAGCAGTGAGCCAGCTGCTAAAAATCATTTAGGGGGCACAGGTGAATCCCTGACAAAATGAAGCACTTGGCAACCTGGAATTCAAACCTGTGGGAGGACTACTCTTCCAGTGTTCTGTTGGAGAGCTGCTTCTGGATGGGGTTTGTGAGCCTTTCCAAGTGGTGGTCTTTAGAGCACTGGGAGGCATTCTGAGTTTACCCAGGAGGGAACAGAGGGAGGTGGGAGCATTCGAATTGAGGTGCAGCCCAGCCTAAGGTGGCTGTGAGGTGGATGAAATGGGCTCAGTGGGGAACTGGTGGCTTCTCACTACCTGTGATGCCCAGGTGCAGTTACACATTGGTGAGGACCTTCTGCAGGGTGGAAACCATGGGAGGGAGGGGATGAACCTCTTTGGTCCCACTGAGACCCTTTGAAAAGCCACTTCACTTGTTCTGGAAGGCCCACCACAGAGCTTGCTTCACATCTTTGTTCCTGAGTGTGTAAATGAAGGGGCTCAACAAAGGAGTTACAGCTGTGTGAAAGGTGTTCATGAGTTTGTTCAGATCCAGTGAGTTCTGGGCCAATGGCTTGACGCACAGGAACATGGTGGAGCCATACCAGACTGTGATAACACTGAGGTGGGCGGAGGAAGTGGAAAATGCCTTTTTCTGACCATGAGCTGACATGATTCTGAGCATGGAAGAGGTGATGTACACGTAGGAGAGCTGGGTAACCACACAGGGCGCCACCAGAACAGTTTAGGAGGCAAGGATTGTTGCTAGCTCCATGGGCCACATGTCACTGCAGGAGAGGGCGAGGCAGGAATCTATATCACAGAGGAAATGATTGATGACATGTGGCCCACAGAACGTCAGCCTGGATGTCAGAAAGGCCGGCAGCGAGACGGACAGAAAGCCTCCCAGCCAGGAGCTGAGCACCAGCCGAGCAGAGAGGACACTGCTGATGAGGGAGCTGTATCTCAAGGGGTAGCGTGTGGCTAAGTAGTGGTCATAGGCCATGACAGACAGGAGAAAACACTGAGTGGAGCCTAGGGAGAGAAGAAAGAACAACTGGAGGATGCACACACTGAAGGAGATGGTCTGGCTACTCACCAGCATGACTCCTATGGCTTTGGGAACAACACGAGTAGTGTGCCAGATCTCCAGAAAGGGGAGTTTATGGAGGAGAAAGTACATTGGGGTACAGACGTTGCTGTTCATCCACATGAGAGCCATGATGGATGCATTGCATGTTACTCTCAGGGAGCACGTCAGTGCAAATACCACCACAAGGGAGACCCAGAAATGCCATGTGCCTGGCAAGCCAAGAAAAATGAATTCTTCCACAGTTGTCCCATTTGCAGTGTGCTCCCCAGAGTTGAGGTTCATTTGCAAAGACAGGAAAGTTTCTGTGAGATTCTGCATGCCTGTGCTGGTCCTTCAGATGCCACTAGGAGTGAAACTAGAGCAAATGATGCCTCATCAACCTCATTGCTTTCTATGTGGACATGAGACGCACTGTGGGAAGGGGAGGGGCACTGCCTGGGGTGTACCTTGATTTCGTCAAGACCTTTGACCTACCTTCATGGGTGCACACACATGCACACCCATGCGCACACAGAGGTATGCAGACTCACAGGCATGCACATGCACAATTACGAATATACAGACCAGTCACACACATTTATGCCCTCCTCCATGTGTGTATGTGTATGGCGGTGTGCTCTCCCCCTTTCCCCACCTCGGCTGCTGCTCAAGCCATAACCATCAGTGGGAGTTGTGATGAGTTGCAGCTGGACTTTGAGGGATGGCTGGCAACACAGTCAAAACACTGTCTGGAGTGGGGACCTAGCTATTTTGTTCCCATGCGAATATGACTATAGGACAACTCTCTTACTCTATAAATAGTGGACTGCGTGCCAGGATCTCCCCTCGAGTGGGGACACCCACTTAAGGTTCTTCTCCTCGAGGCCGAGAGGTTCCTTGCCACAACAGATTCTTGGTAAGTGACTAATAGCATGCTAAACTTTGAAATCTTAGCTAAGTGATATAAAGGATTGATTGCACATATATAATCCTTTAGACATAAACCGTTGAGCAAGTCTGGGACTAGGGCTGCATCCAGCCACGCCCAGACTCCTCTCTGAGAAGGAGTTTAGAAAGCAAGGGGGTCCTTACTGAACCTCGTGACTCAACGGGAGGGTTTCCCTGACAGCTTGTCTGACCCTGTCCTCTATGCAGTAAATAAACAAGTGTACCCTTCTACTGAAGCTCGTAAAACACTGTTGCATTCACTACTAACTTTGTTAAATTACTGTTTTATATAAATAAATATTTCACTATTTCTCTCTTACGAGTGAAGTTAATCACTCCCCCCATGACAGTCTGCGAAAACACATACACATGGATACAATTGCCAGAACACATACCCACAGAGGACATTGGTGCACGCTCACATTTGCATGTGTATTACCACAGGCACACACATGTATGTGTGAATGTGTTGTCCCAAATCTGGGTTCTTTACCCGGTGTGCAAGCCAATAACACACATAGCAGAGATATTTCCAAGTTTATTCCATTACTGCGCAGAAACGGAGTGCTCGTTCCAAGGGAGCACACCTTAGTTTCAAAAATTTCCCTTTTCATACACTGATTATTACATATGCTAATAATTGATACATATTCATTGTTATTCTCTTTAATGATTGGTCAAGGTTTCTTTGCTTCCTTTATGTATTGGTATGCAGACTCTGTCCTCTTCGTCTGTGCTTCTCTTTTAAATAGGTGGTATCAATGGGTCGGTGGTCACGGTCTCCCCCTACCAAAATTACCTTTTAACTACTTCTCCTCTAATCTTAGATTAATCATGTCAAGTTACTATTTCTCTATAATTAATGAAACATGGTTGGCACTGTATAGATGACTTCTAGCAGCAGCGACAGGTTCCCTTGGTTGCTTCAGATACATGCTATATTTCACTTTTCAAGTTAATATCAATTTTACTACAAGTGCACACATGAGTACAGCGAGAGGAACATGTACACAACCACGATCATGCACACACCCCACTGAGAACCAGGACTCCTGACACCAGCTCTCAGCCCCTCTAGAGGAATCTAGGCCAGTCCTTCAGACCCTACAGGTAAGGAAGGAATCAGCCCTGCATGCTCTGTATCAGAGCAATATGATCTCCCTCAGAAATATACCGTTTCACTGTCCCCGTTTCTGTGATGACTACCCTCAGCTCCCACAGGCTTAGCTCCGGTTTCCAGCCTCAACGCATTCGGCAACATGGATGACAATTCCCTGCTACTCCTCCTGATGCCTACTGGCCATGGCCCCTGGATTGGGCGATGGAGGGGAGAGGAAGGTGGAGTGGCAGCTATGGGCCATCCCAAGGGCTGTTTCCTGCTTAACCACTCCCGCCATTCTGCAGAACAAATCATCTTCTGTAGCCCCACACTGACCCCCTGACAGCCCAGAGCAGCTCTGGCCATAGCAAGAGGAAGGCCCTTCCTCAAGAGCTCATGGGGCTGCTGACACCTCAGGGACTCCTGCCTTTCTGGACATCTGTGGGCAGAGATAACAGCAAGGCAAGGCCTGATGGTCACTGGCAGGAGAGCAGACCAGGATGTCTTCCTCAGCTTCAAGGGTTGGTGCCCAAAACAGGAGCCACTACAGGCTGTCCCAACCTCCCACTCCTCTGAGAATGGAGACGTGTCTCCTTGTGCTCTAACCCCCTTCCACCCCAGAGCAACACCTTTCTCCTTTGGTAGCTTGGGGAGTGTCCACAGAGGGAAGGACCACATGGAGGCCAGGCTTGAATGCAGCAGAAGTTTAATGAGTCCAAAGAGGGAGACAAAGTCACTCCAGGTGGGGGCCGCCAGTTCATGGAGCCCCACGGGCAGCAGCAGAGGCTCTGTTGTCCTTGGCCGTGCAGAAGTTCTTGCATGCTGTCTGTCTGCCTGCCCCATAGAGGGAGAGGAGACAGCAGGTCCCTACCAGGCTGGCATTAGTAGCACCTTACTGCCAAGGGGAACTGAAGCAGTCAAAGAAAAGGGAGAGAAAAGCAAAGCTCTTCAGCTACACCAAAAACACATCCTAAATCTCGATCCCTTGCCCAGCATCATGTTCTGCATTGCTCGAGATGTCTCCCTGGGGCTTTCCCAGCATCTTTATCAGAGGAGGGACCTTCTGCCACAGTAGCGGCTGGAAATGCCAGAGAGGTCACAGCACCCAGAGGTGATGGGCACTCCATCACAGCTGAGGATGCTGCCAACAGCAGCGGAGGTGGAGGATCCCACAACGGTGTTCTGTGGGAAGGAGCTGAGGATGGGGCCGGGCAGGGTGACCACCACAGGAGGAGGCTCAATGACGACACTGGAGTTCTGGCACTGCCTGATGCAGGGCTCATTGCAGCTGTTGGCCAGTGGGGTGGGGCCACAGGGCCGGCAGGGCTGGCACTGGTTGTAGCAGGACATGTCTCAAGGGCCTGGAGGTGCACCTGCAGAGGATCAAGGAGGAAACAGAGCACAAGGGTGGGTGAGGAGCAGCCTTGTTACCCCGTCAGAAAGGAGCCAAGGCCACTACTGATTGGGGAGCTGGAATCTTGGCCAGGAGACACACAGTCTTCATCACCCTACAAAGAGTAGCCTGGCCCATGGAAGGTGTCTCCTAGAGCATAAACCAAAAGCCCTGTCGGCCACCACTCAGCTTGTCTCTAAGCAGGCCTTCTCCCTGCTTTCCCCTAGCATGACAAGAAGACGCAAACCCAAGGATGGAGAGAGACAATATCAGCTGAGAGGTCCATCGAGGAGAGATCTCACTTTGGAAGAGGAGGAGAAGGAGCTGCAGACTCACCTAGTCCCCAAGGAGAAGGCGGCCAGAGAAGTGGAGTAGAGAGCAGGGACTTGGGCTGGCTTTTATACCTGCCCTTCATTGACGCAGCACCAGAGGCATCCTTTGCAGAGGTAACAATTTTTGCACAAGCTCATCTTGAGTGCAAACCATTGCAGCTAATGATATGGGCTGTGCTTTGGTTTCCTGCACTGCTGCCTTTTCATTTCCAGAGTTGTTCCATGCCCATTCCCCATTCCCCATTCCCCAGTGAAGGCTTCCTGTCATCAGTGGGATGAAAGGCCCCAGGATTTCCAGGGCAGGAATGCAGCAGTGTGGGCAGAAGACTCAGATCAAGTGCTGGACAGGTTCAGAGCAGACGACAATAGCCTGGGTCACTCTGCTCATCTCGCCTCATCTCACCCCAATGGTCACTTACTGTTGCTTCCCCGGATGTATGTGTTGCACTGCCAGGTTTTCACCCCACCCTGCCTAATACTGCCCGGTTCCCAGGGGTCCTCAGAAGAATCCATGGTTCATGGTGTTCCTATGTGTGTTCTTGTCTTTTGTGTACTTGTAAGCAGCCAGGTTTTTGTGAATGCACATGGGAACACAAATTTTTGCATGATTCCATGCCAGCGTGCCTGAGCCTGTGTGTATGTGTCGTTGTGTGTCACTCATCAAGAGGGCATGTGCTGGTTATGGCAGGGATACTGTCCGCTGCTCTATCCATGAGCACCACAGAGCAGCATGTTCCCCGGGGCAAAAGGAGCCCGAGTGCAGCTGAGCGGTGATGGCACCAGCCTGCTGGAGGTGTATCCAGGGAAGAGGCACTGAAATGTAGCCCCTGCCTCCTGACACCTCCTTCTCCTGCCCCTGCAGAGCTCACACTCTGCTGCTGCCTATTTCAGGCCACAACGAGGATGGTTTCACTCCATTTTGGATCCTTAGTTGAATTCAGTGTGACACTATTTAGAGTTCCTCAGCACGGCCTCTCCAGGCCAGGGCACAGCTGCTCTCCCCAATGCTAGAGAGTTCAAAGGACGCGGATTGCATTCTGGGCAAGGAGAAAGGCTGAGCAATCCTGCCCACCTTGTGCTGGCTGCCCCTGAGTGCACTTCTTTCCAATGCAGTGTCGGTGGTGTCTGGGGTGGGACATGGCTCTCTCTCATGTCCATGTCAATGCCAAACGTATTTATGTAGCTTATCAACCTGGTGCGGGGACAGGCAGGGGCTGAGACCTTGGATCAAACAGGTCCTGAATGAAAGGAACATGAAGCCTGACATTGCTGTGCTGTGAGTGGAAGGACAGACCCTGCGGCTTGCACAGGAAAGCCAAAGAACTAATGACCACTTTGGACTTCAGCCAATAAGGTCCATCATGTCCCACATTGGAATCTCAGTCTGAGCCCAGCAACTGTCCCTGGGAGGGAAGGGACATTGGATTCAAGACCACATCCCCCAAAGCCAGCTACTGTCCCACAGGGCTGTCCAGTATAGACCCTCTTTCTGACAAGGGCTGTGCCCAGTGGGGAAATTTTCTAAGGCCATCTCCCCTCCTGAATATCGGTCGCCCTGTGCTCACATCAAGCTTGGAGACAGTACAGCCAAGGGCTTTCCCCCTTGCCTTCGAGAGACCTTAGTGAGATCAGAGCCAGGGAGCTCTGCTGGGAGAGCTCAGCCAGGGCAGGTTCCCCTCTCCGTGGAGCTGCTGTTTCTGAGCTGAGGCTCTAGTGTAGCCACGATAGCTGACTGTTCCTTTTCTATTGCTACCTGAGGGCATCCAGCAGAACCCCGTGCCCTTCCCTTCCACATCTGCTTTTAAATGTCCAAGTTTTGTCCAAGAATGTCCGAGACCTATTCGAGAAAATAAGAGTACTGTTAAAATAGCAAGCACTTGACCTCCAAACCTTCCTGCCATGCCCTGCTGCTGTGCCATTTGCCCTCCCCTTGGCTCCTTCCAGGCCACCAGCATCCCCGTGGCCGAGGTGCCCGTGCCGGGGACAGCCGGTGCCTGCCCTCCCTCACAGCCGGTGTAGCTGCGGGCAGCTCTGCTCCGGCCGGTCTCTGCCCCGGTGCCGCCTTCCTGCTCAGGGCGCAGGGCTGAGCCCCGGGGCGGAACTGGCGGAGGCGGAGAGGAGAGTAGAGGAGGTGGCGGAGAGAAGGGGGCGCGGCAGGAGCAGAAAGCCGAGGCTGGCGGCGGGCAGCGAGGCACGGGCGGCGGAGCGGCGGGATGCAGCGGTACCGGCGCGCAGGGCTGTCGGGGCTGGCCGTGCTGCTGCTGGGTGTGTGGGGCTGGTGGCGGCAGGCAGTGGGCTGTGTGTTACCAGCGCTGGAGCCGGGGCTCTCCTGCTCCTTCTCAAACCTTATTCCCCCTCTGTTCTCCTTTCTACAGACATCCCTTCTGCCCTCAATGAGGACATTCCCTCCCAGATGACCTGTCTCACTCTGTTACTCCATCCATCCATCCATCCATCCATCCATCCATTCCTCCCAGTCCATATCTTTTCCTTATTCCTTTCTCCTCGTCTTTATTCTGTTCTTCCAAACATCCCTCCTACATTCTTGTCTCCAACCAAGCACTCTCAGAGAAATTTTCTCTCCATACTTTGTTCTCTGAACATATCCCCATCATCAGTGACCTGTCTTCTCCCCTCTCCTGGTGCATGACATTTCCTGCTGAAGCAAAGTGATTCTTCTTTTCTTCTTGGCAGTGGCTGCAGGCAGAACCCAGGTGCAGCAAGAGCCGTTGGCAGAGACCACCGAGGGCGCCGGCATCAGCATCAACTGCTCCCACCCCAACATAAAGATCACCTACTTCATCCACTGGTACCGTCAGCTCCTGGGCCGAGGCCCTGCATACCTCGTGAGCAGCCTAAAAGACTCCAAAGAGCTGCGGGACCCGCCGGGGCGGCTGTGGGTGTCGGCAGACCGCCGCTCCAGCGCCCTGTGGCTCGCCCGGCCCCGGCGCGGCGACGCGGCGGTGTATTACTGTGCCGTGGGTCTCCCACGGGGAGAGGAGCCGGGGCTGCAGCCGGGCAGGAACCGTCGCGGGCGGGGCCGGGCGTGTGTGTTGTGGGCGGAGGAACAGCCCTGGGCGGGCCCGCCAGGGGGCGCTGCGCTCCGCCCGCCGGGGCCCCTCCGGACAACCGGAAGGGGTTTCACAGTTCGTTCCCTGTAAAAGCTCAGATATACAATGGAAAACTGAGTCCTCCAGCTACAGAATTTCAGACACCTGCCCAAATGTTCCTGCTAGTGTTACAAAGTCATTGCGTGGGGTCAGAAGTTGAAGCTCCCCAGCGGCAGGAGAAGGGCATGTCGAGGTCAGAGGCACCTTCAAACGCTCCCCACAGGGGCTCAGTGGTGAGACCAGGAGCTTGTTTGACAGGATTCAGCACCTTGGCAGCTGGGGCCCAGGAGACAGGGTAAACCGCTTGGCCTGGACACACTGAGCGCAGCCTCAAGGCATGCCAGGTTTCTCCTTGAGGGATGAGTCAGAAAGGGATTTACTGAGTTGCCCTCAGGGGCTGGAGGTCTGAAGGGAATGAGAGCTGGCAGGAGGCCTCTGGTAAGAGGCTGTAGGCTCCAGCCAGGCCCCGGGGGACTCTGTGTGACTGAAGCAGCTGACAGAGGTGGTCAAACCCATGGGCAGAGGCTTCCAAGGCACAGAGTGAAGGATCTGTCTTGCTCCCTGTCCCCGTCCCCTGCGCCATGGGGCTTCCCCCACCTGACCGGAACCGGCATCAGCACCAGCACTGGGCGTGGCATCAGCATCCACCATGGCCCCAGCACCGGCATCACCGGGTCCTCCTTGGAGTCAGTGCCTGGGCTCAGCCCCATTTCTCATCAATGGCTCCTGTGGATCTGTGCTCCTGAAGGCAGCGGACAGCCCCTTGGTCAGCAGACACATGGAGACTGAGATGCTCAGTGCAAGGCAGGGAGGGGAGTGTGGTGTTTCCTACAAGATTCTCTTGCTTCCCCATAAAGTGCTCCCAGTGTTCTGGGTAACGTGGCGTCCTCTGGCCTGTCCGTAAAGGCCTGACAGCTTTGTCTCAGAAATGCCTCACAGACGTAGAATAAGTTGCAATGGCAGTCATCCACCCCAGCGAACCATAAATGTTTGTAAGAGCTCCTTCAAGTTCTCTTTACTGTGGCCTACCACCTGCTCCTCAGCTCTGTCAGGGCCAGACCTTCACCTGGGCTGTAGTGGTTCCCTTGCTTTGCAGCAGTGCTTGATTTTATTCCTCTGACACCAATGGAGACAAAGAATTCACCCCAGAACACCTTTGGATCCTCCTTCTTGCCTAGGTAGCTGATTCCTTCTGGACATGACAAAGCTGTTTCAAACAGGGCAGTACGTTGCCCCAAAGGAAACACCAATATAGTCAAACAGGGGGACCTCCCCAGGGGGCACATGCTTCTGCTTGTCTTTGTCTTCTCCGTGCATCTCCTAATCATAGTGGGAATAGCCTCATGGTTGTCACCGCAGGATCCTGAGGTAGCTCTTCCTTGGCTGGTTTTCCTTCTTGGAGATCTGCTGTGCCACCACCGTTGTCCCCAGATGCTGGAGGCATTCCATCATTTGTGTTTCCTGCTTTCCTTTTCCCACTTCTTCCTAGGTATGACTGAGTTCCTGATCCTCTCAGCCACGTCCTTTGATCATTCTGTCACCATATGCAAGCTGCTCGGTGAAAAATGCTGTCACAACAAAGAAAGTCTGCTTCCTGCCAGCACTGGGAGCACGCACAGTCGGCTTTATGGTCATCTTTGCCCAGGTGGCTCTGCTGCTGCAGTGCCCTTTCTGCACCAAGAAGGTTGTTGACCAGTTCTACCGAGATGCTGGGCCAGCAGGATCATGGCCTGTTTGGGTTGGGTTGACCTTGGCTGGCTGCCAGGTGCCCACCAAGCTGCTCTGTCACCCCCACTCCTCAGGAGGACAGGGGGAGAAAAGAAGACGAAACAAGAGAAAACAAGCTCATGTGTTGAGAGAAGGACAAGGAGATCACTCAGCCATTACTGTCACGGGCAATACAGGCTTGACTTGGGGAAATCAATTTAATGTATTGACAATCAAATCCGAGTAGGATAACAGAAAATAACAAATCTAACAGCACCTTCCCCCCACCCCTCTCTTCTTCACAAGCTCAACTTCACTCCTGACTTCTCTACTTCCTCCTCCCAAGCATCTCAGGGGGAAGGGGAACGGGGGGTGCAGTCCGTTCATAACGCTTCTTCTCTGCCACTCCTTCCTTCTCGTGCTCTTCCTCTGCTCCAATGTGGAGTCCTTCCCATGGGAGACTTTGTGAACCGCTCCAACACAGGCCCTTCCCATGGATTGCAGTTCTTCATGAACTGCTCCAGCATGGGCCCTTTCCATGGTCTGCAGTCCTTCAGGCACAGATTGTTGCAGTGTGGGTCCCCCGCAGGGCCACAGGTTCCGCCAGAAAACCTGCTGCAGTGTGGGGTCCTCTCCACGGGGCCACAGGTCCTGCCAGCAGCCTGGTCCAGCGTGGGGTCTCCATGGAGTCACAGCTTCCTTCAGGGCACATCTACCTGCTGTGGTGTGGGGTCCTCCATGGGCTGCAAGTGGATATCTGCTCCACCTCTAACCTCCATGGGCTGCAGGGGGACAGCCTGCGTCCCCATGGTCTTCACCATGAACTACAGGGGAATCTCTGCTCTGCGCCTGGAGCACCTCTTCCCACTCCTTCTTCACTGACATTGGTGTCTGCAGGGCTGTTTCTCTCACCTATTCTCACTCCTCTCTTCCAGCTGCTCTTGCGCAACTGTTTTTTCCCTTCTTAAATATGTTAGCATAGAGGTCCTACCACTATCGCTGGATGGCTCCGATTTAGTCAGTGGCGGACCTGTCTTGGAGCCGGCTGGAGCTGGTTCTGTTCAACATGGGACAGATGCAACTTCTGTCATCTTCTCACAGAAGCCACCCCTGCAGCCTCCCTGATACCAAACCCTTGTCCAATAAACCAGATACAGTCCACCCCTCGCCTCTGTGAATCGCATATTTGAGAATTGTCCTTAATAGATGCATTCATCACACAATCTACAATGTTCACAAACTTCTCTTACATCAACAAAAAAGAATTCCTCACACCAAAATCGAAATAACACCATCACAACACCCACTAAGGTGGGCAATTTACACACACTCCACGCCCCGTCCCTCCACAACAATGACATCAGCAGCAATTCCCCACAATTATTCCACTCTCTGGTCTCTAGCAATGTTTAGTCCATGTTCCAGGGTTCCCCAGGGCTCAATTTCAGGGCCAGTCCTCTTTAATGGTTTCATAAATGATCTGGAGGCAGGAATCAAATGTACCTTGAGTAAGTTTGCCAACGATACTAAACCAGGAGGAGCTGTGGACTTCCTTGAGGGTAGAGAGGCCTTGTAGAGAGATCTGGGTAAACCAGAGCACTGGGCAATCACCAGCCATATGAAAAGCAACAAGATCAAGTGACAGATTCCTCGCCTGGGATGAGGTAATCCTGGTTACACATACGAACCGGGGGATGAGAGGCTGGAGAGCAGCCCCGTGGAAAGAGGTCAGAGGGTTTGGGTCGATGGCAAGTTGAATATGAGTCACCAGTGTGCCCTGGCAGCCAAAAGGGCCAACAGTGTGCTGGGGTGCATCAAGCCCAGCGTAGCTAGCTGTTTTTGGGAGATGATTGTCCCACTCTACACTGCACTAGTGTGGCCCCACCTCGAGTCCTGTGTGCGGTTATGGGCGCCTCAACTTAAGAAGGACAGCAAACTATTGGAGTGTGTCCAAGAGAACGGTGATCAAGATGGTGAAAGGTCTCGAGGGCAAGACTTAGGAGGAGTGGCTGAGGTCACTTGGTAGGTTCAGCTTGGAGAAGAGAAGGCTGAGGGGTGACCTCATTGCAGTCCACAATTTCCTCAAGGAGGGGCAGTGGAAGGGCAGGTGCTGATCTCCTCTTTCTGGTGACCAGTGACAGGACACATAGAAATGGTATGAAGCTGCATCAGAGAAGCTCAGATTGAACATTAGGAAAAGGTTCTTCACTGAAAGGGAGATCGGTCACTGGAACAAGCTCCCCAGGGAAGTAGTCACAGCACCAAGCCTGTCAGAGTTGAAGGAACGTATGGATGATGCTCTTAGTCATATGGTTTAGTTTTAGGTAGTCCTGCAAGCAGCAGGGAGTTGGACGCGATGATCCTTATGAGTCCCTTCCAACTCGGGATATTCTACGGTGCTATGACATGCCAGCACACATAAAAATACATGTGCATATACATCCAGTTACACGGGAACCCCTGTGCAGGCACACACACACACACGTTCACCCCTGAGACTTGTCACCACATAAGTGTTCACATGTGCTTATACACACGTGCACCTATATATATATGCAAGCTCCTGTACAAACACAGACATGTGTTCGTCTGCTCACATGTATGCCCACAGACATACAAAGGCACGCACACTGACAACACACACACACTTACCTCCACACCTGCAAAAATGTGTGTGGACACAAACACATGCACAGACATAAACAGAAATGTCCTCGTTCACACGCACGCTGGCAGACACTCACTCTCACGTGTGCATTTGCAAATGCCCACACAAATGCAAGTACAGAGGCACAAATATGCCCCCAGGTGCAGACAGATGCATATGCACATGAGGAAGCCCAGCTTCTTCCCACACTCTGAGAAGCAGGACTCCACGGGCAGCTCTCTGCCCCTGTGCCCCTGAGGCAAGTCCTTGAAAGCCTACTGCTAAGAAGACACATGCGGCGCCAGCCACTGTTGGTGGATTTAGTGACAGCAGAGGGCTTTTGGGCTTTTGTGCGTTGGCCGGTAGTTCAACTGATTGTGTTCTCATTACAGGAAAGAGAGAAGGTGTATTGAGGTCCAAGCAGCGGGGTCTTTTTTTGAAATTCAACCATGTTCACATACCAGTTCAGTCCATGAGAGACAAAGTCAAAGCTCAAGACCATCCCTATTGCTGCAGCTCCAGGCATTCTCCACTTTACAAGTCAAAATGATCCCGACGTTTTGCAAGCTCCGGCCCATCCCTGGTGATTGCCGTAAGGCAGTTGTGGAGGTCTGGGACCAGTTCCAGGTTCAATGCAGGGAGAGGTGCTGCCCTGACACGCTCACATGGCAGCAAAGGGTTGTGTGCGGGGGGTGAGCCCCATGGCCTGCAGCTGCAAATGCTGGGGCTGGGACACCAGAGAGGAAGCTGGCCTGATGAAGTTGCCTTAAGATAAATACCATCTCTTCAAAAGACAAACTAATATTAATTAGCAGGTGGCATCAGGAGGAGATTTCAAGCTGCCTGAGCCAAGCCCCAACATCTGTCAGTGAACGTGGCTCATTTGAGCTCAGGGAGCTGCTCTGCTGAGGTGACCATCTCCTCATCTGCTTTTAGCACTGGAGCAGCCGGGAGAGCCAGAGGAGTGGTGGCAGAAGGCTGTGCCCAGCACTGCACAGGCACCGGGAGGACAAGCCTTGTGCCCTGAGAACCTCCCAGAAAGGTTGGCATTTTCCAAGGGTCCTCACCTGGCCTGGAAGGCTCCCATTCAGGTCCCCCCAACTGGGACCTGCCTCCCTTGGAAGGAGTCCCTCTCCCAGCTGTGCTCTGCAAGTGCAGCATCAGGAAGCAAGGTGCCAGACAAACGGTTTTTCCGGCTTTAACAAACATGCAGGTATGGCCTGCTCTGAGCAAGCTCTTGAAATTGGTGACCTGCAGAGGTGCTGTCCAACCTAAATTATGCTATGGAAAGAGTAAAGACAGTTGGGTTAGTTGGTTTGTTAAATGCTAAAAGTAAGGAGAGGACAAATGGAGATCCTACCTGTGTTGAGGAAAGTGAGAATGGAAGGGCTATGGTCAAGTGGAAGGACTGTCTCTTTGGGTTTGAGTGTGTTTTTTTCCCCAATGAGCTTGAGATGGGAACGATTTATGAGATGGGATGGGAAGTGTGGCAGGAAACTTGATTTGTTGGTTCCTGAGACATCTTCTTTTGGACAGAGGAAGAAAGTGCCCAGTGCCTCGTTGGGCTGAGTAGGGCAGCTGGTGTCTGCAGGGTGTGGGGGTGTTGACCGTTGTGTTTCTGAGACCTGCGGGTTTGGGTATGCTGAAAGGAGCTTGGGACTAGACACCATGCAGGAGCCAGGAGAGGCCAACCCAGCCAAGGGCTTGAGGATGGAGAGAGAGAGGACGCAGGCATCAGGGAAGGAGACACTCCCAACACGTTGCAGAGGGGGATGTGCAGAGAGGCCTATCCCCCTTTCACCCCTCACCTTGCAAAGGCAGAAGCTGTTGACTGCAGGAGCAACATGTGCCAGTACTGGGGAAGGGAAAACCGCAGCACAGGCATTTGAGATGCGCTAAGAACAAGCATTTTCTCCTCCCCATTTCATTCTTTGTTCCCCTTGCAGAGCCATTTCCGGCAGCTCTGCTCTCTCGGGGCTCTTGGTGGGGACGTGTGGGTTTTCTGAGTCTGTCCCACACATGCAAGAGGATCAGTCTCAGCACGCACATCAGGTATCTCGTCCTCTCTGCCTTCCTGAGGCAACCACTGGGTAAGGATTGTCTTTGACTGGAGGCATGATTCCTCTTCTTCCCAGGAGACCCACACCCCCTCAACACGTCTCTGCGGGGAGCTGCTCTTGAATTATGGGCAAATGCACCTGCTTTCTCAAGATACTGCTACATAGAGAAAAGATGAGACCAAGAAGAAAGAGCTCCTCTCCTGACCATCATAGACCCCTTGCTTTCCTTTTCTCTTGCCACCCATCCACCTCTCTCTGCCTCTCTCTTCTGATCTCTCCGAGCCCAGTGTTTCACAGACATACCATTGCAGAAGCTCTTTTCTATCTTGGTAGTACACCTTTCCTGACCTTGTACTTGTGTTTTGACACACAGGGTTTTTTGAAAGCTGATGCAGGGACATGAAAGCTCTCTCATGCCACTCACGCTCTTAGGGTGTCCCAGTCTCTCTCCAGGCTGGTGCATGTCATGCAGCTTGCCCGGACTATCCATTCCTCCTGCAAGTCCTCAGTGCCTGGGCTTTCTTTTCCCTCCCTACCTTGACTTCGGAGCCTCCTGAGAGGACAGGGAATGGGGAGCAGCATGAAAGTGCTCACAGGTGTTCCCATGATCTCTCACCATGCTGGAGGTGACCTGGAGCCAGCACAGGAGGGCCAGGCACCACAGGCTCTTCCCTGGGCACTCCAGGCAGCAGGAGAGTGGAAATTAAAAGTGTGGGTGAAAGCACAGCTCTCCTCTGGGGGTATCCCTGTGTGAGGTAGTTGGCATTACTGTGTTGTGGGATCCACGCTGAGCTGAGGTGTGAGGCTGCCTGCTCAAAGATACCGCCTTGCTGTACCCATCCATGGGGCTAGTGCTGCAGAGAAAGGAAAAGGGAGCCTGCTCCTCTGACATTTTGCATCTCCTCTTGTTTTGCATTTCAGAGTCTTTCCCTGCACAGTCACTGACCCTCTTTTTCTTCCAGGCACCATGGGATAGACCACTGTCACCCAGCAAGAAGCACAAGTCACAGTGAAGCAGGGAGACACCTCTGAAACCACCTGCACCTACCAAACCTCCAGCTTTGATGCCTTGCTCTGATACAAACAGAAGAAAGGACAAGCTCCACAGCGTATCTCCTATCAGGCAGCAGCTGGCTACAAGCCCAGTGGCTGTCTCACCACCGTGCTGAACACCACCGAGAAATACAGCCTCCTCCAGCTGGAGAAAGTCGAGCTCTCTGACAGTGCCTTCTACCTCTGTGCTTTGCATGACACCCCGGTGCAGGGAGCTTCCTTGGCTGTGCAAGAGCCCAGGGGAGGGAGGGGATGGGTCTGAGCTTGGGGGAAGGGGCCCTCAGGTGTCCCTTGGCAGCGATGCTTCCCCTGTTCACCCAGGGATTTGCAAGACAAGATCCTCTTCCAGGAGAGGACAGTGCCAGTGGCCTGAGAAGAAATAGAAGGGTGGTGAAAGACTCTCAGGTTCCCTTGTTTTCACCAGGGGTTATGTGGTTATTCTGCCCAATGGCTCTGGTGAGCTGGTGGGCAATGCAGGAGGTTGTGGGGGTTTGTGCAATAGTTCCCCGCTGCTGCTCTTTGCTTTCTGGATCTCCCTGCTGCACACTGCTTCCTCAGGGTTTCCTGTGGGCCTGTTTCTTTGAGTCTCTGCTCTGAGACGTGTCCCTTAGCGGCTGGAGTTCAAAGAAAGATGGAAAACCTGCCCTCTGGCAATGCTCCTTCCTGGAATTACATGATTGCAATAATTTTCAAAAATACTCAGAACCACCATGCGGACCCTCCAATTGCTGCATGGCCGTGTGCTGAGATCTGGAGGACCTGCTCTCCCCAGTGCACTCTGCCCATCCTTGGAGCCCTTCTCATGCAGTACCTCATAGGTTTCCCACAGCCCTGCCCCATTTCTTCTGCAGTGTGACCAGGCTGTACAGCTCTATGCAAGATCTCGGTAGGGGAGTAGACCAGCAAGCGGAAGTGAGTAACAGGCTCCGTGAGGAGAAGAGCTGGCCTTAGGGAAAGCTATTTCATGATTCCAACATCAACCTGTGAGTCCCCTTAGCCTTGCACATCTGTGTAACTGCTGGGCTGTGCAGGAAATTCTTTCGGGGTAGAGGGTGTATAGGTGGGCTGCCCTTACTACCCTTGGCCTTGCGTTCAGGCCGTGTGCCCTCATTCAGGGGACAAGTGTGAGGACAAGGATGAGAAGGCCGGATGTTGCTCTAAAGGCTTTTTCTCACACCATCTTTGCTCCTGCATCCTTGGGGGCCACCTTCTGACTGAGCTTCTTTTCCCACCACAGGGCTATCCAGAGCAGGAGGAATTCCCTTCTGCACAGGCTTGTGAGCTGCTGACCTCTCAGAGCCTCCAGCAGCACTGGGGAGCACTCTCTAAGGGAAAGCAACGGTCAGTCTCCTTGTTGCAGGACGTGTTCTGATGCCAAGAGATTCCATGTGAGCAGAGATGCTGGAATACAGGGCCTGATACCCACTGGCTGTGGAGGAGATGAGTATATCTTCCTCAGCTCCAAGGGACAGTGATTGGAAGGGACCCATTACCCCATGTCCCACCCTCCCCTTCCTCTTCTGCTTGTGCCCGCACCTTATCCCCCACCACCCAAGACAATGCCTTTCTTCCTTGGCATACAAGGCAATGTTGACCATGAAAATGATTACACGAAAGCAGACGTAAGTATGAGAAAACTTTAATGACTCTGAGGTGGAAAGAAGTACACTTGTAGAGGAGGTGGCCAGAGCAGGGAGAGGACCAGCAGATGACAGAAGTCTGCTGCCATTGCCCACAGTTGAGACCCCACAGGCCTGTCCCACAGAGGGTGAGGGGCCAGCAGATGCCCCATGGCGGCTTTGCACGTCTTATGGCCTAGAAGAACAAAAAATACCAGAAGAAATGGGAGAGAGAATAAGGCACGGAAGTTAGACTTTGGCCAGATTTTCAGTGAAACCCATCAGCTCTCCTTTGGAAGGGCAGCAATGGATGCTCAGCCTCCCTAAAATCAATGGCCAGGAGCTTTGTCTTCAATCCAGCATCAGGTTCCTGGGGGCCCTTGTCAGGGCTGTCACCAGCGCATTTAGCAGGGGGGACACCTTCTGCCATAGTAGCGGCTGGAAATGTCAGAGAGGTCACAGAACCCAGAGTTGATGGGCACTCCATCACAGCTGAGGATGCTGCCAACGGCAGCGGAGGTGGAGGATCCCACAACGGTGTTCTGCGGGAAGGAGCTGAGGATGGGGCCGGGCAGGGTCACCACCACGGGGGAGGGCTCGATGATGACGGTGGAGTTCTGGTACTGCCTGACACAGGGCTCATTGCAGCTGTTGGCCAGCGGGGTGGGGCCACAGGGCCGGCAGGGCTGGCACTGGTCATAGCAGGACATGTCTCTGGGCTGCAGGAGCACCTGTGAGAGAGGGCAGAGAGGCAGTAGAGCACATACATATTTGAGGAACAGTCTGCCAGGAGTCTGTCACTCCACCACAAGCATGTCAAAGGCATCTGCTGAGCCAGGAGCTAGAAACTGTGCAGTGAGGCAAAAGGGTTACCAGACACAGTACTGTGAGGATCACCCCGGCCCAACCAGGCTGCTGCCAATCTTTTCAGTGAAGGGCAACCTCAGCCAAGTGCCAAGTCCTCTTTCAAGATAATGCAAAGTGTCTCCAAGCCCAAGGAGGCTGCTGCCTATCTCTTAAGAGAACAGCTCCCTCAACCAAGTCCCAGACACTCTCTGACTCAGACCTTCATCCTTCTTCCCCTTCTCATGGAGAGCAGCACCACAGCCCACTATAGAAGGGAGGAGTACACACCTGCATGAGCAGAAAACAACGCAGGGAAAGGGCTTCAGACTCACCTGGTTCCCAAGGAGAAGGAGGAGAGAGAAGTGGATGGGAGAACAAGGAGTTGGGCTGGTTTTATGGTGGCCCTGACCTGCCCTGGGCCGAGAGGTAGCTTCTACCGAAGTGGCATTGTCTAAGCTGCTCATGATGAACAGAAAACATCCCAGCTAATGACATGGGCTGGGTAGCTGTTTTCTCAATGCCGCCTTCTCATTTCCTAGCTTATGCTGTCCGCCTTCCCTCACGGAGTCTTCTTCTGAGTGCTGGGATTGTGAGACCCCATGATTTCTGGGGCAGGAATGTGTCAGTGCCTGCTGCAGCCTCAGCTCAAGTGCCGAATGGGTGCAGTGCAGGCAAGTGATGTTGGCCTGGGGCACACTGGTGGGGTGGTCTGTGGCTGCATTGACAGGAATGAGCCAAACTACTCCCAACTCTGCAATCCTTGGTCGGTCTCCCAAGAACGTACCTTGTCTTTCCCTCCCATCTCACTCCAGTGGTCACTTGTAGGGTGCAGGTGGGCTGCACTGCTGGGTTTCATAGACTCTTCAAATCTTTTAAGCAGGAAACTAAGCAGCCCTCCCCAAGCTATGGGTATTAAAGAGCTGTAAAATTATTTCCCCCATTATTTCAATGCTGATGAAAATCAAAGTTATGCGGGTCCTCTACCAGCACCAGGATATAGCTCTGCCCTGGTGAGGCCACATCTGGAGGAGGAATTTCTTTACTTTGAGGGTGACAGAGCACTGGAACAGGCTGCCCAGAGAGGTGGTGGAGTCTCCGTCTCTGGAGACATTGAAAACCCATCTGGATGCGTTCCTGTGCAACCTGCTCTAGGTGAATCTGCTCTGACAGGGGGGTTGGACTAGGTAATTTCCAGAGGTCCTTTCCAACCCCCATCATTCTGTGATTCTGTGATGACCTCCCTCGACCTGCTGACCACACCCTTCTTAATGTACCCAGGAGACCACTGTCCCTCTTGGCCACAAGGACACATTGCTGCCTCACAGTCAACTTGCTGTCCACCAGGACTCCCAGGTCTCTCTCTACAGAGCCACTTTCCAGCAGATCAGATCCTATCCTGTTATTCCTCCCTTGGTGTAGGACCCTACACTTGCCCTTGTTGAACTTTATTAGGTTCCTCTCCACCCAAGTCTCCAGCCGGTCTATGTCTTGCTGTATGGCACCACAGCCTTCTGCTATGTCAGCCAGTCCTCCCAGTTTTGTATCATCACCAAACTTGCTGAGGGTACACTCTGTCCCCTTACCCAGGTTGCTGATGGATGCATTGAACAAGACTGGGCCCAGCACTGACCCCTGAAGAACACCCACTGGTTACAGGCCTCCAACTGGACTCTGTGCCCCTGTTCCTGGTCTCAAGGACATAGGATTCCTCAAGACTGGTCTTGGCTTGTAAAGACTGAGGCAAAGAAGGCATTCCGCACCTCAGCCTTTCCATGTCCTGTGTTGCCAGGCTGCACAGCATCGGAGAAGGCCCGCTCATTCAGCAGGGGGACTACAGTTCCTCTAGCCTTCCTTTTGTCACCTGTGTCCTTAGAGAATCCCTTCTTGTTGCCTTTGACAGCTGTTGCCAGAGTCAGTTCCACTTGGCCTTTGCCTTTCCTAACCTCATCCCTGCATGCTTGGACAGTGTCCCTGGAGTCCTCCCCAGTTTCCTCTGCTCACTTCCTTCTTGTGTTTTAGTTTGGCCAGGAGCTCCTTGTTCATCCATGCAGGCCTCCTGGCATGCTTTCCTGACTTTCTGCTCATTGGGATGGCCTGCTCTTGAGCTTGGAGGAAGTGGTCCAGATGTCTTAAGCCTCTGTTGCCTCCAGGGCTATACCCCACAGGAATTTTCCAAGCAGGTCTTTAAAGGCACCAAAGCCTGCTGTCCTAAAGGCCCAGGTTATGAGCTTGCTATTTACCCTCCTCAGTCCCCTTGGGATCATGAACTCCACCATTTCACGGTCACTGCAACCCAGGCTGCCTTTGATCTTCACATCCACAACAAGCTCTTCCTTCTTGATACCTATGAGGTCCAGCAGAACACCTGTCCTCATGGGATCCTCTATCACTTGGGGGATGAAGTTGTCATCCATGCACTTGAGGAAACGTGCTTATGTCCTGCTGTGCTGCTCCTCCAGCAGATATTGGGGTGGTTGAATTTTCCCATGAAGGCCAGTGAATATCAGACTGCTCCTGCCTGCCTGTAGAGGGTCTCCTCTGCTGGTTCTTCTTGGTAAGGTGTCCTATAGGAGACACCCACTACAGTATGTTCTTTATCTGTCTTCTCTTTAATGCTTACCCACAAGCTCTTGGTTGGCATATCACCCATCCTCAGGCAGAGCTCCATGCACTCCAGCTGCTGTCTCACAGAAAGAGAAAGTCCCCCTCCTCATCTTTTCAGTCTGTCTTCTGAAAGAGCCTGTATCCCTCCACTGAAACATGCCAGTCATGGGAGCCATCCCACCCTGTCTCCATGATCCCAACATGATCGTAGCCCTGCAACTGCTCACTGATCTCTAACTCCTCACATTTATTCTCTTTAAGGGCAATGAACTGTTTTGTAGTTGTAAACCCGTAGGTGGGGCAGAAGCCTTCCGCTTGGTGCCAGAAGTCACCAGCATCCATCCTCCAATTGTCCTCTGCAAATCTGCTTTTAGGAGTCTACAAGCAGTATTCAGTTTTTAAGAACCATCTTTTAAAAGCACAGGAACAGGCAATTCCATTGTGTTTCATGTTAAGCAAGCAGGACAGAAGACCTCATGGAACTCAAGAGGAAAAAGAAATTGTAAAAACTCTGGAAGGAAGGTCAGGCTTCGCAGGAAGGTTATAAAGGTGTGGTTCACATATGCAGGGAAAAGGCAGGAAAGGCCAAGGCTCAATGAGAGTTGAGAGTTGGCCCGTCTTGTGTCAGTCAACAAGAAAGGATTTTTAAGTACGTAGACAGCAAGAGGAGGTCTAAAGGAAACACTGAACAAATACCTGTTGAAGATGGTCACTTGACTGAAGTCCTGTTGAACTACTTAGATATCCTTCTATGATGAGGTCACCCACCTAGTGGATGAAGGGAAGGTGGTGGATGGAGTTTTTCTGAATTTTACTAAGGCTTTTAATAGTGTCCCTATCCTTCTGGAAAAGTTGGGAAGTCAAGTGAGTTCTGGAGAGTCAACTGTGGGATGAGCAGGAATATGGTGTGCTGGGAGAAAAACTGGCTGAAAGGCAGGGCTCAAAGGGTTGTAGTGAATGGGGCTACATCTGGCTGATGACCAGTCAGCACTGGTGCTCCTCAGGGCTCAATTCTAGGGATGGTTCTGTTCAATATTTTGATCAGTGATCTGGATGTAGGAGTTGAGTGTGCCATGAGCAATTTTGCTGATGATACCAAACTGGGAGGTGTTGAGGCGTCTCTGGAGGGACAAAAGGCCCTGCAGAGGGATCTAGGTAAATCAGAGCATTGGGCAATCATTAATGGCATGAAATTTAACAAGTCCAAATGACAGATTCTGCATCTGGGATGGAGTAACACCAGACACAGGTATAAATTTGGAGAGGAGTGGCTGGAGCTGCCCTGCAGAAAGGGATCTGGGGGTGCTGGTTGTCAGCAGGCTCAACAGGAGTCAGCAGTGTGCCCTGGAGGCCAGAGGGCAAACCACAGCCTGGGGTGCATTAACACAGTCCAACCAGCCAGTCAAGAGAGGGGATTATCCCACTGCATCAAGCACTGGGGTGGCCTCCCCTTGAGTACTGTGTGTATTTCGGGGCCCCACAAGTTAAGAAGGAAGTGAAGGTGCTTGAATGCATCCAGAGGAGGACAACAAAGCCTGTGAAAAGGCTGGAAGGAATGTCCCATGAAGAGTGGCTAAGAACTTTGGGCTTGTCTAGTTTGGAGAAAAGGAGTCTGAGAAGTGACCTCATGGCTCTCTATAGCTTCCTGAGGAGGGGAAGTGGAGAGGGAAGTGCTGATGTCTTCTCCCTGGGATCCAGTAACACGACACAGAGCAATGGTTCAAAGCTGCATCAGGAGAGGTTCAAAGTTGTCATTAACAAACAGTTCTTCACCAAGAGAGTGGTCACACACGGGGACAGGCTTCCTAAAGAGGGGGTTGATGCCTGTCAGTAGTTAAGAGGCATTTTTGGACAATGCCCTTAATAACATGCTTTAACTTTTTTAACTTGCAACTGCTTGACGACTGACGAATGCCCACTGCTTGCTGTTTGTTATGCCTGAGAATATTCTGTGGTCTTACAGTTGCTGCCAACTGCTGCCTAAGGAAGTGCTCTGGAAAGATCCTTTTAGCAAATTTTTGGAGGACGTAAGGTTTGCTCTTCTGCTCATTTACAGAGCTTTAGGTAAAGCAGGGATGGACTATTTGGGGGAAAAAGAAGCACCTAGTCCATGCAAATTAGCACGAGCAACTATGGGGGCTGTAATGACCTGGGAAAGACAGGAGGACTGACACAGTCCTCTCTTTGGATGCTGAAATGAGGGACATTCTCCAGACACCAGGTTTGCTGGCCTATGAGAAAGCTTAGGTGTATACAAACGCTCTGCAAAAGTACTTCTCCCACAAGAAGCAGAGCAATCAGAAAAGGGGGACAATAACTGCTGCTTTTCCAGAGAAAAACCAGACAGAGGTGGATAAGCCCCTGGAGACTCCTGAGGACTCCAGCCCTGTTGTTCAGGAAGTGCCTGATAATATGCATCCACGGTATTGGAAGAATGCGCAAGTGCTCCTAGGTGAACTAGGGCAGCACAAGCCTGTTTCTTCTTGGGAAAACCAGGGAAGTTTTGTGTACAAAAGAGATGTCAGTAAGGGGTCCCACCTGCATGATTTAGTCCAAGGTATCCTTCAGACTTGTGTCCCATCTGAGAAGACCTGAAGACTAGGATGTGTTTAGGAAAGCCATGGCTGCGGTGAATGTCCCCTCTGGCATCATGGATCATACAACAACCACGGTCTCTGGGAAAACTAAAAGTGACTGAAGATGTCCAAGAAGCATCCCAGACATCTTGTAATATGAGGGTGATACCTAAAACTCAGTGGCACATGCTCTAAAGTTTACTGTTGAAATAAAAATATTCATGATGCAGTAGTATCCGCAGGCCATGAGGGAGAGATGCTGCAGTTTCTTCCTCTGGAAAGCACTTTCTGTAGCATTGTGATTTTCAAAGGCAATGATGCTTTCAGGAAAGAGAGCACTCTTTGAGTGGGGGGTAACCACATGAGTCAAAAAACTCTGTGTGGTTCTGATGTGCCAAGAAAATTGCTAGCCAGTGCACTCCGGTCTGGTTACGAGGGTGTGTAGTCACCACCACGCTCACTGGTCTTGCGGGAACATGGGCCCCAGGGAGCTAGTTCCTCAGCTAAGCGCCCAGAAATGTTTTCCTGGTGTAGGGCTCTGCTAAGAAAAAACAAGAGAGTTGCTCCATCTCAGACTGCGATCTCATCCCTGTGTTACCACTGGACTCAGCACTGACTCCTACAGAAGAGGGAGAGGTGGGGAGAGGTGTCCCCAGTCCTAACCCCATGCAGGAATCACTCTGTCCTCTGCCCTGGTCCTGTGCTGCTGTCGGTGTGTGGCATTTGTGTGAGGGCAAACTCCCACAGCACATGGGCACAGAGCCTGCAGTTGTGGGATGCCCTTGGCCTGTGTGTGGGGAGCAGCAGTGCTGCATGGAGCACAAGGGTCACTTCAGCCCCAGGGTTCTGGGAATGCTGAAGGAGGTTGGTGCCAGGGGAAAGGCACCCCAGCGTGTAGCCCGTGTTTGGGCTGGTGCGTGCCCTATGCCGTTCAGAGACAGCTCATGGATCCTGCTGAGGGTTGAATGAAATCCCACTCTTGCTGCCATGTCTCCATGAAGCTGGAATATCTCCTCTCACACAGCACCTTTCTGGACTAGACTGGGGTTGTGGCACTTGTGGGGCTGCAGAGTTCCCGCACCTCAGGAAAGCTCTGCTTGAGGAAGACAAGGCAGCACAGAGCAGTGCTGCATCTTTGGGCACCAGTCACTGTCCTAGGCCTGCCTTCAGCCAAGGGGTGCTGGGTTCACTGGGACAGGGGACTCCAGTGAGTGGCCTACTGTAGCCGATACCAATAGTAACTTGTGAACACCTCAGCCCTACATATCTGGGCAACAGATGGGCCATGACAGATGCTGGAGAGTGATAGAATTGTATGGGGAATCTGTCCCTGCTGCTCGTGCCTGGCATACTGACCATGTCCCCTAGATCAGGTGATGGAGGGAAGCGGCAGGTGGAGTAGGCAATGTGGGCCATCCCCAAGGCTATTCACCCATTCCCAGTTCCTGCCATCCTTTGGGAACATGGTTTTCTGAGCCTCCTTGCCCAGCACAGCTCCACCCAAAGCAAGAGGAGCACTCTTCCCCAAGAGCTTGTGGGACTGCAGACTTCCCAGGCCTCTTACATGCCCACAGTTCCTCTCTGGAGGACAAGAGTTGTCATGATTCCCTTTCACATGACACGGGCCATGGCAAAGGGGCTATTTCTGAGCAGAGCTGCAGCAAGGCAAGGACTGATGGCCGTTGGCTGTGGAGTAACCAGGGATGTCTTCTTCAGCTTCAAGAGGCAGTGCCTGAAAGAGGACTCGCTGCAGTGTGTCCCACCCTCCAATGCCTCTAGGAGTGATGAAAGGTTCCCCTGTGCCCCCACCTAATTCCTCCTGGAAAGCAATGGTTTTCTCCTTCCACAGTCAGTGTGCAGATGGAAAGACAATATAAAGGGCACAGGCAGGGTTGCAGTAGTTGTTTAATGAGTCTAAAGAATGAGAATGAGTCTAAAGAATGTGATCATTCCAAGTGGAGGCCCCCAGCGTGGGGAGCAGAAGGAGCAGACAAGAATGTGTTCCCCATTTCCTGTGGCAGAGTTCCCACAGGGCATCTGTTGACCTGCCCATCAAAGGGAGACAGGCTAGCAGGTTCCTCCAGGCCGGTTTCTGAGGTCTTCACAACAAGGCTTTAAGGGAAGCACAGGACATCAAAGAAAAGATAGAAAAAGGGTGAGAGGAAGACCGGAAAGGTAAATATTGTCTGTGTTTTCAGAGACACCAGGTTGGCGTCTTCACATCTGTACTTGCAGGGAGAGTCAGAGATGGTCAGCTGCTTTTAAAAAAAATGGCATGAAGTCTGATCCTCTGTTCAGCACCATGTTCTGAGTTCCAAGGGGTCCTTACGGGGAGCCGTTGTCAGCATGTTTAGCAGGGGGGGCATCTGCTGCCACAGTAGCGGCTGGAAATGCAGGAAAGGTCACAGCACCCAGAGATGATGGGCACTCCATCACAGCTGAGGATGCTGCCAACAGCAGCAGAGGTGGAGGATCCCACAACGGTGTTCTGTGGGAAGGAGCTGAGGATGGGGCCAGGCAGGGTGACCACCACGGGGGAGGGCTCAATGACGACGGTGGAGTTCTGGCACTGCCTGACACAGGGCTCATTGCAGCTGTTGGCCAGTGGGGTGGGGCCACAGGGCCGGCAGGGTTGGCACGGCTGGCACTGGTCGTAGCAGGACATGTCTTGGGTTCAGAGGTGCGCCTGCGAGACAACCAAGTGAGGAAGCAAAACAACGGGTTGTATGAGGAACAGCCTGTCACAGCACCATGAGAGAGAGAAAGAACATGCAGGGCTGGGAGACGGAGGCTGTGCCAAGAATGTGAGGACTTCTTGGCCTCATTCTGACAAGGCCCAAAAAAAGCCACCAGCTCCTACACAGCTACTGCCTGGCCCCTGAGTCCAGAAGCCACCTCAGCAGAGTCCCAGCCTCCCTCCATGTCTAACCTTCTCCCTGCTTCCCCCTCCCATGACAAGCAGCCCCATGAGCTGGCAGAGAACAAAGCTGGTATCAGCTGAGAGGTCAGCTGAAGTGAGACCCCCTTTTAGAGACAGTGGAAAAGAAGGTTCTTCAGACTCACCTGACTCCCAAGGAGAAGGAGGCAAGAGAAGTGGATGAGAGAGTGAGGAGCTGGGCTGGCTTTTATCATGCACCTTAACTGCCCCAGGCTGCCAGAGGCATCCCTTGCAGAGGTGATTCTTTGCTGACAAGCTCATCTTGAATGCAAAACATCCCGAGCAATGCTATGAGCTATGTTTTGGCTTCCTGGATTGCTGTCTTTCCATTTCCTGCTTTATGCCAGGCACATTCCCCAGTGGAGGCATCTTTTACATGACAGGATGAGAGCCCCAAGCATTTCCAGTGCAATACACGTTGGCGTGGGCAGACGACTCACCTCACATGCTGGAAGAGTCCAGGAAGGGTCACTCAAGACACACTAAACAGATGCTTTGACAACACACACACACACACACACACACATACTCACACACTAATCTAGACCTCCAGGCATCTAGAGTGAAATGAGGAGACTCAAGACACCCAATGAGAGGCTGCCTACACTGTCCAGGGCACAGGACATGGACCTGACAGAGTCATCTTCTGCAAATCCTGTTTGAAAGAGTTCATTGTAGCTGAGGGAAGACTGATGTGCACTCAGGGAGAGCCAGAGATGCAGCTGAGGAGAGTGACATACCCAGCTTGATGCCGTTCACCCACACAAAAGCCCTTTCCCTGCTACCCATCTGCGCCTGAGTACCAGGGACATGGATATGGGGTTTAGCCGTGGGATAGAGGTGTTTGTAGGCTCTGGTGGAAGAGCCTGTGGGTTCACTTCTGACCGTATGGTGAAGCAAGCCATGTGCAGGTGACCAGGTAGACAGGCCCTGCTGTGAGCTTATGCTAGCTGAGGAGTTCAGAGGCAACCATTGGTCATTTGCAGGATCGGTGTCTCCAGAAAGATGATTCATTCCATTTCCTGTGGACATCTGCTTAGGATGGGACAAGTCCCCTGTGTGAGCTGATGTCTCTCTACTGACTGTGGGAAGAGTCTGTTGGAGTGGGTCCAAAGAAAGGCTCCAGAAATGATCCGAGGGTTGGAACACCTCTCCTGTGAAGAAAGGCTGAGAGAGGTGGGGTTGTTTAGCCTGGAGAGGAGGAGGCTCTGGGGAGACCTTCTTGTGGTTTTGCAATTTTTGAAGGTGGCTTATAAGAAAGAAGGAGAAAGACATTTTACCAGGACCTGTAGTGAAAGGACAAAGGTCAATGGCTTAAAACTGAAAGAGGGTAGATTTAGATTGGACTAAGGAAGAAATTATTCTATGATGAGGGTGGTGAGAAACTATAAAAGATTGACTGGAGACGTTATGAAAGCCCCATCATTGGAGGTGTTCAAGGTGAGGTTTGGTGCAGGCTCTGAGCAATGTGATCTAGTGAGAGATGCTGCTGGCCATGACAAGGGATATTGAACTAGATGGTCTTTCAAGGTGCCTTCCCATGGGTGCAAATGCATACATGAGCAGAGCAAGAGGAACATGTACGTGAGCATGAACCTGCACACACACCGTTGAGAACTAGGGCAACCAATGCCAGCTCACAGCCTCTTGGGATGACTTCAGGCAAATCCTTCAGACCCCACAGTCAAGGCAATGAATCAGGCACCATCAGCTTTAGTGAGTTCAAGAGCTTGACGCTGGTTCAGTCAATTGTTTTCTCACTAGAAAAGAGAGAGAAAGCACAGTGGAGTCAAAGCTGCCATGACCTTTCCAGATATTGAGCTTCTCCATGTCCCAACTCTGTGCGTCAGGCATAACAAAAAATCTAGAGAACATCCATATTGCTGCAGCTACAAAGAATCTCCACATTACAATTGAAAAAAACTCCTCCAGCCTTAGATGGTCCCGGGTGTCCTAAGTGATCTCTTTAAGGGCGATGTTGGGGTGTGGGACTTGGCCCAGCACTGTAAAGGGTACAGTGCCTCAGTGGTGAGCCTGGGACAAGCCCGACTCCCCACAGGCTGCAAAAACTGAGGCTGGAGCACCAGAAATGACATGGACTGATCCCACAAATAAAGTCACTCAGCATCTTCAAAGCATTCCTTAAAATGCTATTTACTAGCACTAAGACTAGAAAGAGAGGACCATGTGGATAACCTTAAATCCCGCCAGAGACTGGGAACTCCAAGATGGGAACTCCAACAACACCTGCTGTTCTGTCCAGTGACCATTTGGAGGTCACTTCCCATGATGGTGAAGACACACGGGCCCTAGCAACAGACCACAGCAGTGAAATGGGAAGCATAGGTTGAGGCAGCTCTGGCCCTGCCTTCTGTACAGCAGTCACAGGATGGTTCTCGCTCTGCACCTGTAGGAAGTGAGTATGAAGATGAAGCAGTGGAGGGTCTCATCACCAATACTGAAGGTAATCACGGCCATGTGATTAATCATGGCCAATCACGGCCAGCACAAGCCATGTCCAGGGCAGCTTGTGAATCAGCTAAGAAGTGGAGGATGTGCTTGGGCCTGCAGGAAGCCAAATGGGAGGTGAGTATTGCATGCAGAGAAGGAGACAGGGAACTGGCCAGCCATGTGCCTGCCGCCAGCCAGATGCACACAGCCTTATGCACGATGGCCTCATAGTGCAGTGGGTTGCAGAGAGTCAAGCAGTGGCCGTAGGACATGAGATCGTAGAGGAAGCATTGAGCACTTCCCAGGAGCCAGAAGTATAGCTGGGCCATGCAGCTGTGGAAGGAGATGTGTATGTCCCCTGGCCTGAGAAGTCATCCAGCACCTTTGGAAGGAAGGCACCAGAGAAGAGAGACTGCAACTTTTGGTCTTCAGTCATTCTGAGCTACACTTCATCCACCATAATTCCCTCTCAGTGGAGGACATGGGTGGGAGGATTACCATCCTTGCACTTGTACAGTTTTTGCCAAGGCAACTGAATTTTCATGGTGGGAAATAAGATATGAGACTGTAGTGGCGGCCAAGAGGTAGTTCCACGGATCATAAGGGATGAGACGTACAGGCTAAAAAGTGCTCTGCTCCCAAGAAAGGCAGCCAATTCCTGAGTTGCACATTCTTTAGGGGGACCAATGAAGCAGTCAAGAGCTCTGCACCTGCCTTCAGCATTCATGGGAAGTGCTCCCAGTACCCTCATCCTTGCTGATCTTCCCGTTCTCCTGCACGGTCTCTATCACAGCAATTTGATCTCCTTCAGAAATCAACTGTCCCCACTTCCATGCTGACCACTCTCAGCTCCCACATGCTTAGCTCCAGTTTCGAGCCTTGATACCTTCAGCGGCATAGATAACTACCCTGCTGCTGCCTCCAGGCCATGGCCCCTAAATTAGGTGGTGAAGGGGAGAGGTCATGCCAAAGGCTGTTCCCTGCATGACCACTCCTGCTATTCTGCCAGCAAATCATCTTCCGGAGCCCCACACCCTTCACCCCACCACCCCAGAGCAGCTCCGTCCATAGCAAGAGGAACGCCCTTCCTCAAGAGCTCATGGGGCTGCTGAGTCCTCAGGACCTCCTGCCTTCTGGGCATTTGTGGGCAGAGATACCAGCAGGCCAAGGCCTGATGCTCACTGGCAGCAGAGCAGCCACAGATGTCTTCCTCAGCTCCAAGGGATGGTTCCCAAAAGAGGAGCCAATGTACGGTGTTTGAACCGCTCATTTGTCTGTGACTGGAACAGGGTTTCCTTGTGCTCTCAACCCCTTCCACCCCTTGTGCTTTGTCAGGATGGGATGTGTCCACAGAGGGAAGGACCACATGGAGGCCAAGCTTGAATGCAACAGAACTTTAATGAGTCAAAAGAGGGAAAGAAAGTCATTCCAAGTGGGGGGTGCCAGTTCATGAAGCCCCAGGGGCATCTGTGAATCTGCGGTCCTCGGCTGTGGAGAAGTTCCTGCATCATGTCTCTCTACCCGCCCCACAGAGGATGAGGAAGACAGATGGTTCCCACCAGATTGGTCTTGGGGGAACCTTGCTGCTAAGGGGATGTGAAGCAAACAAGGAAAAGGGAGAGAAAGGCAAAGTCATTCAGCTATGCTGAAAGCAGCATTGAAAACATCAATCCTTTGCCCAGCACCATGTTGTGATTCCTCAGGGTGTCTCCTTGGGGTTTTCCCCACAGTCTTTAGCAGGGGAGGCACCTTCTGCCACTGTAGCGGCTGGAAATGCCAGAGAGGTCACAGCACCCAGAGTTGATGGGCACTCCATCACAGCTGAGGATGCTGCCAACAGCAGCAGAGGTGGAGGATCCCACAACGGTGTTCTGTGGGAAGGAGCTGAGGATGGGGCCAGGCAGGGTCACCACCACAGCAGGAGGCTCAATGACGACAGTGGAGTTCTGGCACTGCCTGACACAGGGCTCATTGCAGCTGTTGGCCAGCGGGGTGGGGCCACAGGGCCGGCAGGGCTGGCACTGGTCGTAGCAGGACATGTCTCAAGGGTGGAGGTGCACCTGGGAGAGAAGCAGGGAGGAAAGAAAGCACCAGAGTGGATGAGGAGCAGCCTGGTTAGCCCGTCAGAAAGGAGCCAAGGCCACTTCTGAGTGGGGAGCTGGTAGCTCGGCCAGGAGCCACATGGTATATATTGCACTACAAAGAGCAGCCTGGCCCAGGGAAGGCCTTTCCTTGGGTATAAATCAAAAGATCCTTCTGCCACATCCCAGCCTCTCGCTAAGCAGACCTTCTCCACTCTTCCCTCTATCATGACAAGAAGTTACAAAGCCCAGGACAGGACATAGCCAATATCAGCTGAGATGTCCATCAAGGAGAGATCTCATTCTGGAAGAGGTAAAGAGGCTCCAGACTCACCTGGTTCCCAAGGAGAAGGAGGCCAGAGAAGTGGATGAGAAAGCAGGGACTTGGGCTGGCTTTTATACCTGCCCTTCATTGCCGCAGCACCAGAGGCACCCTTTGCAGAGGTAACAATTTTTGCACACAGTCATCTTGAATGCAAACCATCACAGCTAATAATATGGGCTGTGCTTTGGTTTCCTGCACTGCTGCCTTTTCATTTCCAGAGCTGTGCCATGCCCATTCCCAAATGAAAGCTTCTTGTTAGTGCTGGAAGGAAAGACTCCAGGATTTCCAGGGCAGGAATGCAGCAGTGTGGGCAGAAGAGTCAGCTCAAGTGCTGGAGTGGTCCAGGGCAGGAAAGACACCTCAGCTTGGGTCACTCCGGTGGGGCTGTTTGAAGTGTTTTTCTCAGGAAGACAATTCAGCCATCCTCAGCTGGATGCGAATGGGCTCCCATGCATGAGGAGTCTTTCCCCCCCTTCTCTGCTCCCTCCAGTGGTCACTTGTTGTTGCCTCCCCAGGTATGTGCGTTGTGTTGCTAGGTTTTGAACCTGTCCTGACTACCATTGACCTCAGCAAAAAATTCTGGCTGCTTTGGAATGGTGCCCACTCCCTGGAGTCTGTGAGTACACAAACAATGGCATGGGCATGTCTGGGGCCTTGTGCTTCCCCAGGAAGTTCTAACTCTGTAACAACCCCATCTGTCCTTGGCAGACTCCACGCTCGCTTGTGTCCCTACTTGTCTTCTTGTCTTATGTGCACTTATGTGCAGCCGTGTTTCTGTGGATGAAAGTGGGAGCACAAATTTGTGGATGACTTGATGCTGTTGTGCATTAACGTGTGTGTGTGTGTATCCTTGTGCATTCCTCATCACAAGGGAATGTGCTGCTCATGGTGGGGACAGTCACAGGAGTGCCAAAGTGCAGCAGGTTCCCAAGGTCAGAAGGAGCCTTACCGCAGTGGAGTGGTGATGGCACCAGCCTGCTGAAGGTGTGTCCAGGGAAGAGGCACTGAAATGCAGCCCCTGCCTCCTGACGCCTCCTTCTCCTGCCCCTGCAGAGCTCACGCTCCACTCCTGCCCATTTCAGGCCCCAACAAGGTTGGTTTCACTCCAACCTTGATCCTTAGTTGAATTCAATGTGACAATACTGAGAGTGCCTCAGCATGGCTGGCAGTCCCCACTCCTTGCCACTCCAGGCCGGGACACAGCTGCTCTCCCCAGTGCTAGAGAGTTCAAAGGATGGGGACTGCATTCTGGGCAAAGTGAAAGGCTGAGGAATTCTGCCCACCATGTGCTGGCCATCCCTGTGTGGATCTGCTTCCAAAACACTGTGTACTGTGTCTGGGATGGGACACAGCCCTCCCTCATGCCCAAGCCAATGCCAAAAGTACTTGTGCTCTTCACGGCCCTAGTGCTGTGCCAGGCAGGGGCCAAGACCTTTTCCCAAACAGGTCCTGAATGAAAGAAACACAGAGTCTGATATCACTGCGCTGTGAGTGGAAGAACAGACTCTTAGGATTTCACAGGAGGAGCCAAAGAACTGATGAGAGCTTTGATGTTCATGCTCAGAATGTTCATGTCCCCTACTGCAATCTCTCAGACTGAGCACCCAGCAACTGTCCCTGGGAGGGAAGGGACATTGGATCCAAGGCCACACTGCCCCAAAGCCCACTGCTGTCCTGCAGGGGTTTCCAGAGACACCCTCATTCAAACAAGGGCTATGCACAGTACAGAAAGTTCCTGAGCCCATATCCCTGCCTGAAGGTTTGTCTGCCTGGACTCACATCCAGCTTGGAGATAAGGCAGCTGAGGGCTCCTCCACTTCCCTGTAGTGACCCCATAGAGATGAGTGCCAGGGAGCTCTTCCGAGGGAGCTCAGCCAGGGCTGGTTTCCCTCTCCATGGAGGTGCTTCCCAGCTGAGGAGCTGATGGCCAAGCTCATTGCTTTCTCAGGAGGTAACAGTCACTGTGGAGAAGGGAAAGGCAGGACATGAATGTACATAGAGTTTAGCAAGACCTTTGACAGCCTCTCTCCTACTTCCTTCAGAGCCAAATTGGGGATAAATGGGTTGGAGAATGATAAGGTGAGAAGAAAATTGGCTGGAGTGTTATGCAGAAAGAATTGTGAGCAGTGGTGCAAAGCCCAGCTGGCAGTCAGGTACTAGTGGGGTCTCTCAGGGATCAGCAGTAGGACCAACACTCTTTCTTGATTTCCTGAGCAACATGAGAGGTGGGAAGGAGAGCACTCCCACCAAGGCTTTGGGAAACACCAACAAGGGGGAAACAGGCACTACACTGAGCTGTGTATAGGTAAAGTGTTCTGAACAGCTTGAAGAACCACTTGCTCAGAGGAGACGGAGAAGACAGGCCTTGCCTCTGGAAGTGCCTAATGACAGGAGTAGAGGCAATGGACATCAGCTGGAACTGCTGGAGAGGAGAGGAGAGGAGAGGAGAGGAGAGGAGAGGAGAGGAGAGGAGAGGAGAGGAGAGGAGAGGAGAGGAGAGGAGAGGAGAGGAGAGGAGAGGAGAGGAGAGGAGAGGAGAGGGCACATCCCGAGCAGAGAAGCGGGGGGCAGCATGGCGCCGGGCTGGTGGGGCTGGCCGCGCTGCTGCTGGGTGCCTGGGGCTGGCGGCGGTGGATGGGGCCGGGGCTGTGCCCCGCGTGTTCCCCGGGGAGCTCAGCGTCAACTCTTCCCTCTCCTCCTTCAGCCTCTCTTTCCCGCTCCTGTCTCTCTGCCATGTTTTGTGCCCCTTCCCAACCCTCCAAGTCCCCTCTTCTCCCTCTTTCTTCACCACCCCTATCAGTACGAGCCTCCTGGCACGTATGCCTAATTTTCACGTACCCTTTCCTTCCCCTGTGCATTCTGCAGTTCTTACTGCTCTCAATATAGCCCTCTCTCCTTACCTGTAAAACCTCTGCTCCCTCTCTGCCCTTTGTCCACCCACCCACCCATATTCTGATCCATCTCTCCATGTGTCTACCATCTCTTCCTAGTCCCCGAGACCCCTCTCCCATCTTTCCCTCTGCTTCCTTCATATCCATAACCACAAATTATCTTTTCTGCACTGTGTCATTATTCCATATATCCTCCGATCCCCCTGTGCTTTCAGCATTTATTCTTCTTCTCAATTCAACCCTTCATCCTTCACTGTAACACATTCAACTCTCCTGTCTCCTCTTCTTCTCCCCACCCATGCATCCACCCATCCATGCCTCCACCTGGCTTTCATTCGATCTCTGTATGCATCTATTACAGAGTCCCTTGCGGACTTGTCCCATTGCTCCACAAACCCACACAAGGATCACTCTTGATGACCACATGGTCCCCATTTGTTCCAGTCCAGCTCTATCCACATGCCACTCTTTCTGACGATTTCTCTGGCATAAGAGCCATCAGACCTGGGTGCTCTTTAGTGATCTTTGGCCTTTTCATATCCTTTCTCTGTAGTGGCTGCGGGCAGAGCCCAGGTGCTGCAGGAGCCGTCGGCAGAGACCAGCAAGGGCACCACCATCAGCATCAACTGCTCACACCCCAACATTAAGGGAAACATGAACGTTCAGTGGTATCATCAGCTTCAAGACCAGGCACTGTGTCACATTGTGACAAGTGTCACCGGAGATAAACCAGTGTGGGACCTGCCGGAGCGGCTGTGGGTGTCGGCAGAGCGCCGCTCCAGCGCCCTGTGGCTCGCCCGGCGCCGGCGCGGGGACGCGGCCGTGTATTACTGCGCCCTGGGAGACACGGGGAGAGGAGCCGTGGCTGCGGCCAGGCAGGAACTGGCGTGGGCAGGGCCGGGCGTGTGTGTCGGGGCTGCAGGGACAGCCCCGGGCGGGCCCGCCACAGGGCGCTGCCGCTCCCAGCCAGGAGCAGCGCCTTTCTGCTCCGCACAGGGCGGTGGGCAGCAGGAATCCTCCTGCCCACGGGCAGCCGCACAGCCCTCGCTCCTGCCGCACGGACTGCCCACTGCTGACATGGAACATACAGGGCCTCTTCTCGGCCTTTTGACTTTCCCCACGAGGATGCCGAGGGAATCCTGAGCAGGTGCTTTCCTCTGCTCTGCAACCATGGGGACTCCAGGGCAGAGTTACCAATGCCAAACCTGCCTTAGAAAAGGACAACCAGAAAGGGTTTCACAGTTCATTCCCCTGTAAAAGCTCAGATATACAATGGAAAACTGAGTCCGCCAGCTACAGAATTTCACACTCCTGCCCAAATGTTCCTGCTAGCCTTACACAGTCATTGCATGGGGTCAAGAGTTGAAGCTCCCCAGCAGCAGGAGAAGGGCATGTCGAGGTCAGAGGCACCTTCAAACGCTCCCCACAGGGGCTCAGTGGTGAGACCACGAGCTTCTTTGACAGGATTCAGCACATTTGCAGTTGGTGCCCAGGAGACAGGGCAAACTGCTTGGCCTGGACACACTGAGCACAGCCTCAAGGCATGCCAGGTTCCTCCTGGAGGAGTGAGTCAGAACGGGATTTACTGAGTTGCCCTAAGGGGCTGGAGGGCTGAGGGGAGTGAGAGCTGGCAGGAGTCCTCTAGCCTCCAGCCAGTCCCCGGGGAACCCTGTGTGGCTCGAGCAGCTGACAGAGGTGGACAAACCCATGGGCAGAGGCTTCTGAGTCACACAGGGAAAGATCAGCCCTGCTCTCTGTCCCAACTGGACTTGATAACTGTGTTCCCAGGGATCTCCTGGCAGGTGACAAACAAGGCAGAGCAACAGGCATGGCCAGGCCAGCACATGCATCTGATACATGGTCACATGGGATTGGCCCCTCTTATTGCTGTCTCTGTCTTCCCGTGTTTGCTCCTGGCCAAATTGCCTTGATCCTTCCCTTTCCCTGTCTCTGCTGCTTCTCCGAAATATCCCATGTCTTCCACAAACTAGAAAAAAACTTTTCCACTTCACAGAATCATAGAATGTGTTGGGTTGGAAGGGATCTTTGAAGGTCATCTAGTCCAACCCCCCTGCAGGAAGCGGGGACATCTTCAACTAGATCAGGTTGCTCAGAGCCTCATCAAGCCTGGCCTTGAATGTCTCCAGGGATGGGGCCTCCACCACTGCTCTGGGCAACCAGTTCCAGTGTCTCACCACCCTCATTGTAAAGAACTTCTTCCTCATGTCAAATCTAAACCTACCCTGCTCTAGCTTAAAACCATTGCCCTTTGTCCTATTGCTACATGCCCTTGCAAAGAGTCTCTCCCCAGTTTTCTTGTAGGCCCCCTTCAGGTACTGGAAGGCCGCTATAAGGTCTCCCCGGAGCCTTCTCTTCTCCAGGCTGAAAAACCCCAAATCTCTCAACCTGTCTTCATAGGAGACGTGCTCCAGCCATCGGATCATCTTTGTGTCCCTCCTCTGGATCTGCTCCCACAGGTCCATGTCCTTCTTGTGCTGAGGGTTCCAGAGCTGGAATTGGAATCCCATAAGGTGTTTGATCCCCCTGAAGGTGGAAACATCCCTGAGTTTATAAGATGATCCTCTCTTCTCACCCTTCTGGAGGGTGTCGTCTTCAGGCAAAGGGGCAGACCGTTATACCCGAAGGGATGGGCAGTAGATGTCTGTGAAGCAGAGGGCTGTGCTGGATGTCCTCCAGCCAGAGAGAGGTGTTTTGTCTGACTGTGGGTGGGATGGTTACAGCAGGTGCTGTTCCCAGAGACATTTCCCTTGAAGGGCTTCATCCATGGCCTAGGGAGAAGGGAGAGAATACTCCTGTAGCAAAAGAGACACAGATACTGTTCCTGGGTGTGTCTTGTCTGTTCCTGGTTCTACCTCTTTTCAGACACTACGGAGGAACAGGGACCACATGAGTGGCTACAAATGGGTCTTTCTTCAGGTGGTTGCAGGCCCCTGTCTCCGGCTGGGCACTGCATGGCAGGAGCAGGTCACCATGGACCCTGCTCCCATGCTGGGGCTGGTTGGGCTGGTTGTGACCTCCAGGAGGAGCAAAAAGCAGGAAAACAACCTGCAGCCTCCTAGACTAGAACTGGCCTTCTTCAGCGTTCAAAAGAGAAGCTTAAGAGAGACCTGTTCCTAAGACATGACTGGAGCATGAAAAGCCAGATGGAGCCAGACACTTCTTGAGCACAGTGACAGAGCGAAAGGCAATGGACATGATCTGGAACAGGGGAAATTCCTACTGAAAATTTGGAATTGTGGAGTTTTTTGATGATGAAGGCGCAGCATGGCTGTAGATAGATCCCACTAGGAATGGGTGTCTGCCTCCAGAGTCTTGACTAAAATACCATGAGCTGGAGATAGTACCAGAAGGTAAAAGGGGATAGAATGTGTGATGTTATGCCCCTTCAAATGCTGGGAACCCTGAGTTATGGAGCCTGAGGTGGAGATCGAGTTGGGACTTAGCGCATAGTGCAAATCCTGCCCATGCTGAGATTCATCTTAGGCATTGTCATCTCTGGAGTTTTCATGGCATTTCCTTAGCAATAAACCGCTCCCAATTTCTACTGTTCAGCAAAAGGGCGTTTATATGAAAGCACAGTGCTTCACTCCTAGATCAAGACAAGGACGTGTTTGTGGCAGCGTTGCCAAGTTTGCCAAGTGATATATACAGCTCAGCACAGCACAGGTCTGGGCCTACTCAGGTCAGGTTAACTTAACGACAATGAGCGGTTGGTTCTCTCTGTCATGAGTGGTGCATGGGATCACTCTGGAGTTCCTGTGGCAAGGGGGTGGGAGTAGGGGTCCCCACCTGCAGTACCCCCACCCCTTCACATGCCCTTTCAGCTGTGGGTGCGGGGCTGCCCTATCCCCATCCCTCACAGTGCAGCACTCCAATGGGTGTCCCATGTGCTCCCTGGGAGCGCAGGTGACCCACTCATGCCTAGTTCTGTTCCCTCCTGGTCCCTTACACTTTACCCTAGTGTAGGAGTCTGTTGTCCTTGATATCTCTGGGTTTGTTGCATCTACACAGCAGTTCTGGAGCCAGGTTCCTTGCTCATACTGTGGGTTGTCCTACCAGAACTGGACACAGCCAGAAGCCCCGGGCTGCTGGATGGTTCCTGTCCTAACTGGGGAGGACTCCACTGTGAGCTCGCTGGAACAGAGCGAGTCCCTTTCCACCACTGGGACCCCCAGATTCCCCAGGAACTCTTCATGGGGAAATGCTGAGAATGCCACTGGCTGAGGGAGCCACAGGTGTTGCTGTTGGAGGAAGGAGAAACCCAGAACCTTTGCTCCCCCAACAGCGTTGTTTCCAGCAGCTCTGTTATCTCGGGTCTGGGAGGGGGTTTTCTGACTCTCTCTCACTCCACAAACAGGTGGGTTGGTCTCAACATGCAAGTCAGATCTCTCATCCTCACGGCCTTCCTGGGGCAACTGCTGGGTAAGTCCTGGCTTTCTATAAATGCATCCTTCTTCTCCCAAGGCTTGCCAGGTTGATCAGGATCATGCAGAGAACTACTCCTTAACTAGAAAAAAATGCTGGGAAATATTGACTCACATTTTTGGATTTCAACCTGTTCTCTCAAGATCCTCTTTCTTTTGGATATGAAAAGAAAGAAGAGAGATACCTGCTTTTCTCTCACCTTCATGCCTTTCTCTCTGACTTTCGCTCCTGATCCGCGTGCTGTCGCCATAGGAGATCTCAGCTCTCATTTTTGCATGAGAGCACTCTCACATTTTCCCTTTCCAATGCAAATTGGCAGAACTTGTCAACACTGCCTGGAGGACATTTATGCTCTCATCCCACTGGCATTACCAGGGCGTCCCATTATGCCTCCTGGCTGGCACATGCCTGACGAGCCTTCCAGTTTTCTCCTGTCTGTTTACACAGCCAGGGATCTCTCTTTCTACCATTCATCTCAGCATTGCCGCTCATCAGGGAGCTAGGAACTCTTGGAGATGACAGGCATAGTGAAACAGGATGAATCTTTTTGCCATAGCTCCATAGATGCCTCAACATGCTGGTCCCAGCACACAAAGGTTAGGCTGTTCCCTGGTTCTCTGGGCACTAGGAGCAGGGAGGAGGAACAGGACTTGGGAGGAGGAGCAGGGACACTGCACAGCTCTTCTCAAGCTCCACACTGGGCTCAGAGCTCCGAGCTGCTGCCCAAAACTCCTCTCCACCTGGATGTCCCCAGAACTCAGGATTTTCCTACAGGACAAGGGAGAGGCAGCCTTCTCTGCCTGGGTTTTGCTTCCACTCCTGGTTTGTTTCCCAGAGCCCTTCCCTGCTGAGCTGCTGACCTTCGCTTTCTTCCAGGCACCATGGGCCAGGTCACTGTCACCCAGCAAGAAGGACACGTCACAGTGAAGCAGGGAGACACCTTCCAGACAACCTGCACATACCAGACTTCCAGCTATTACGGCTTGGTCTGGTACCAGCAGAGGAAAGGCCAAGGTCCCCAGCTGGTCTGTTATCAGGCAACTGCTGGCCGCAAGCCCGGTGGCCGTCTCACCACCGTGCTGAACACCATGGAGAAATACAGCCTCCTCCAGCTGGAGGAAGTCGGGCTCTTTGACAGTGCCTTGTACCTCTGTGCAGTGCGTGACACGCTGGTGCAGGGAGCTTCCTTGGCTGTGCAAGAGCCCAGGGGATGGAGGAGATGTGTCTGTGCAAGGCTGAGGGTGAGGGAAGGGGCCGTCAGGTGTGCGCTGGCAGTGCTGCTTCCCCTGTACACCCAGGGGTCTGCAGGACAAGATCCTGTGATGGAACATTTTCTTTCCGTTCCACACATCAATTTATGCAACCATGGCCTTAAATATTCCCATACCACACTACATGAAGGCACAGTCTTCTTATTGCCAATGCTTTGGAAGTTCTGCTGTCTGATTAAACAGCACACACTTGAACCATTGCATTTATATATTAGCCATTTGTTTATCTTCACCGCTATTAATAACCGCAGGCACATCCATCCTCCACGACACCCACTGGGTTTGTCTTGTCTCAAGATGGAGACACCTTAAAGCTGGTTCCATTTTGTTATTTCCCTCTTGAACATTGGCCATGGCGGTTGATGTAAAGAGATGCTGTGCCTTTTCTTCTCCTAGGCAGATCCCAGCATGGGGCATCCATGGGTCTTCATTCCCCGGTTCTCGCTGGGGGCGTTAAACATTCTAGTGGGAGCTGGTCAGTTCCTCCACCTCATCTGCTGTGATGAACTGGCACTTTTGGTAGCAAGTGTCCTGGATCTGCTCAGTCACAAATGAGTGCCTGAGCACTGCTCTCTTCCCCCAGAGGGATTTTCTTTCCCTTTTGTCCCTGTGCATAGAGGTGGCTCCTCAAGGGAAACATCTCCATGAACAGTAGCTGCTGCAGAAGCTCCCCACACAGGGACAGGCATTGTCCCTCACTCTGCTGGGTTAAGGGAGACACTCAGCACAGCCCTCTGCTTTACAGACAGTCCCTCTCCAAGCTTCACATAGTCACACGTGTGACCTCTAAATGCCTTTGCTAGCCAGGGTCCTGTCCCCTGGGCAAGCACACGGTCTACCCTAGTACAACAGCACAGTCCAGGGAAAGGCTGCATTGCTGTTGACAACAGGAACATTGGGTGCCCCTGACGTGTAACTGTCATCATCCCCTTGGGAGCTGCAGGCTCCAGTCCCCGAGAGGGAGATGCCAGGCTACAGTGACTTGGGCCCACAGCAGGAGCCTTTAAGGTTTTACATTTCAGGTGCAATTGGGTAGGCTAGAGTGAGAAAGCAAGAGCAGGAAATAGGAATGAAGATGACCCCAGTCCGGGTCAGGCAGTGCGCACACCATGGGTTCAGGTGCTCATGGATGACTTTCACCACCTCATTGTCTGCTGCAGGAGGAAAATGGCTGGGCACAAGCAAACCAGGACATGTGTGGGCTGTATGGAAGACACATTTTTGATGCAGGCAATCCATGAACACATTAGGACAGAGGCTCTCTGTGATCTGCTACTCACAAATGAGGAAGAACTGTTGGATGATGGAAAGTTCAAGATCAGCCTTGCCTGCAGTGACCAGGAGACTGTGGAATTTAAGCTCCTCAGAGAACTGACCAAGACAAACAAGACGACTACTGCAATGGACTTCAGAAAAGCGCATCTTGTAGTGGTAAGGAACCGACCGGCTTGGCACAATGCCCTGGGAAACTTCCCCAAGGCAGGGAGGTCCCAGAGGAGCTGGCTAACCTTCAAGGAGAGCCTCCTCAGAGCACAAGGATGGTCCTCTGCAAAATGGATTTAAAAGCACAGCTGGAGTGGAAAATTGCAAGAGATGTGAAGGGAATCAAGAAAGGTATTTCTGGGCCTATTGGCAGCAACAGGATGGCTAAGTAGATTTGGGCTCATTACTTGGTAAGGAAGTGGATCTGGAGACAAATGACATGTACTCGATGTCTCTTTCTCCTCAGCTTTTACTGGTATGGCTTCTTCTCAGGGCTACCATATCCCTCACCCTCCCCACAGACTCTATGGGAATGAAGCAGCACCCACAGTAGAAGAATAAGGAATTAAGGAGCTCGTACTACCATTTGGACATACACAAGTTCATGGGATCACTTGGGATGCATCCAAGGGCATTCAAGGAGCTGACTGGACAGTATCTACCCAGACCCTGGAAGGAAGATGGAGACAATATTCTCAGGAACCTTCTCTAAGTGCATGAAAGGCAAGAAGGGGATTTGGAGCAGCTGACATGGTTTTACTGAGGACAAATGATGCCTCACCAACCTCATTGCTTTCCATGAGGAGTTGACAGGCACTGTGGGAAGGGGAGGGGAACTGCCTGGGGTGTGCCGTAACTTTAGCAAGACCTTTGACATAGCCTCATGGGTGCACACACATGCACACCCATAGGCAGACGAAGCTATGCACACTCACAGGCATGGACACGCACAAATATGTGTGCCGTTGGGGAATTTTTATTGTACCATTTGAGGCAAGTTAAACACTTGCCTATGCTTAGAGTTAAAAAAAAAAAAAAAAACAAAAAGGAAAAAAAAACCCCAACAAACGACCACCAAATGATCAATCTATTGGCCAGAGTCCTATCACCATAAGCAGTTCTACAAGGAATCTGCAAAGATGAGTCAGAAGCCAATTCCTTATATACACTGGCAGAAGCACAGGTGCCAACTGTCATAAGTGATCTCCCTAAGGGTGCCGTGGGGGTGTGGGACCAGTCCCAGCTCTGTAAAGTCACTGGTGCCTCAGTGATCAGTATTCACAGGGCAGCAGAGTGTGGCACACCTGGGACAAGCCAGACTCCCCACAGGCTGCAAACACTGAGGCTGGAACACCTGAAATTATAATAACTGATCCCAGTAAGAAAGGCACTCTGCCTCTTCAAAGCATTCCTTAAAAATGTCATTTATTAGTGCCAGGACTAGAAAGAAAGAGATGATCATATAGGTAACCTTACATCCCTCGAGACGCTGGGAACACTGAGCAGGTCCCATTCACAGAAGCGTTGCTCCATTTTGGTCCGTTGAGTTTTAGAGCATTTTCTTCAAAGGAAACAGTTCCATTCATCATTTCAACTGTCAAACGCCACAACTCTGCCAGTTGTTTATTGCATGTGAAAAACTACGAGCAGCTTTCCCATCCTTGTTTCTTAGGGTGGAAACCAAGGGGTTGAGCAGGGGAGTAAGAATGATGCAAAGAAGAGCCACTGCTCTGCCTAGCGACCCTTTGGAGGGGGCTCCCATGTACGTGGAGACACACGTGCCATAGAAACTGGCCACAGCAGTGAAATGGGAAGCACGGGTTGAGGCAGCTCAGTGCCTGCCTTCTGCACAGCAGAGCCACAGGATGATTCTTGCTCTGCACCTGTAGAGAAGTGAGGATGAAGTGGAAGCAGCAGAGGGTGACCTCACCAATACTGAATGTGATGACATCCTTGTTGGCAGAAGTGCCAGCACAAGCCATGTCCAGGAGGAGGGGTGGCAGATGACTGAACTGGTGCATGTGCCTGGGTGCGCAGTAAACCAAGTGGGACGTGATCTTCTCATTCCCCTGCATGCTCTTTATGAGAGCAATTTGATCTCCCTCAGAAATACACCGTTTCACTGTCCTCATTTCTGTGCTGACTGCCCACAGTTCCCACAGGTTTAGCTCCAGTTTCCAGCCTCAATTCATTCAGCAGAATGAGTGACTTTTCCCTGCTGATGCCTCCAGGCCATGGCCCGAGATTTGGTGATGGAGGAAGGAGGTCACCCCAAAGCCTGTTCCCTGCATTACCACTCCTGCTATTCTGCGGAGCCAATCATCTTCTGGAACTCCAAACCCACTACCCAACCACCCCAGCACAGCTCCGGCCATAGCAAGAGGAACACCCTTCCTCAAGAGCTCATAGGGCTGCTGCCCCCTCAGGGCCTCCTGCCTTTCTGGGCATCCATGAACAGAGACAGAGCAGGGCAAGGCCTGATGCTCATTGGCAGCAGAACAGCCCGGGATGCCTTCCTCAGCTCCAAGGGATGGTTCCCAAAAGAGAAGCCCCTGCAAGCTGTCCCAACCTCCCACTCCTCTGAGAATGGAGACGGGTCTCCTTGTGCTCTCAGTCCCTTCCATCCCTTCTCCCTTGGAAGTCAGGCAGTGTCCCTAGAGGGAAGGACCACGTGGACGCCAGGCTTGAATGCAACAGAACTTTAATGATTCAAAAGAGGGAAACAAAGTCATTCCACATGGAGGCCACCAATGCGTGGGGCCCCAAGGGCAGCTGTGAGTCTGCTGTCCTTGGCTATGGAGAAGTTCCCACATCATGTCTGTCATCCTGGCCCACAGAAGGAGATGAGACAGACAGTCCCTAGCAGGCTGGCATTAGGGGGACAAGGGGATCCAAAGCAAACAAGGAAAAGGGAGAGAAAGGCAAAGCCATTCTGCTGTGTTGAAAACAACATTCAAAAGATCAGTCCGCTGCCCAGCACCATGTTCTGAGTTCCTCAGGGTGTCTCTTCTTGGGGCTTTCCTATATTCTTATCAGAGGAGGGACCTTCTTCCACAGTAGCGCCTGGAAATGCCAGAGAGGTCACAGCACCCAGAGTTGATGGGCACTCCGTCACAGCTGAGGATGCTGCCAACAGCAGCGGAGGTAGAGGATCCCACAATGGTGTTCTGTGGGAAGGAGCTGAGGATGGGGCCAGGCAGGGTCACTACCACGGGAGAGGGCTCGATGACAACGGTGGAGTTCTGGCACTGCCTGACACAGGGCTCATTGCAGCTGTTGGCCAGAGGTGTTGGGCCACAGGGCCGGCAGGGCAGGCACTGGTTGTAGCAGGACATGTCTCTAAGGGTAGAGGTGCACCTGGCAGAGAAGCAGGGAGGAAAGAGAGCACAAGGGTGGGTGAGGAGCAGCCTGGTTACCCTGTCACAAAGGGTCTAAGGCCACTACTGAGTGGAGAGAGGGAAGCTGTGTTAAGGAGCCATATTGTTATCAATGGTCTACAAATTGGAGCCTGGCCCATGGAGGGTCTCATAATCTGTAAACCAGGGCCACCACAGCTACATCCCAGCTACTCTCTTTGCAGAACTTCCCCACACTTCCCTCTAGCATGACAGGGAGCTCCAGGACACAGAAAAGAAGAGAGGCAATACCAGCTGAGAGGTCCATCGAGGAGACATATCACTTTGGAAGAGGAGGAGAAGGAGCTTCAGACTCACCTGGTTCCCAAGGAGAAGGAGGCCAGAGAAGTGGAGGAGAGAGCAGGGACTTGGGCTGGCTTTTATACCTGCCCTTCATTGCCGCAGCACCAGAGGCATCCTTTGCGGAGGTAACAATTTTTGCACAAGCTCATCTTGAATGCAAACCATCACAGCTAATGATATGGGCTGTGCTTTGGTCTCCTGCACTGCTGCCTTTTAATTTCCAGAGTTGTACCATACCCATTCCTCAATCAAAGTTTCCTGTGATCACTGGGATGAAAGGCCCCAGGATTTCCAGGGCAGGAACGCAGCAGTGTAGGCAGAAGACTCAGTTCAAGTGCTGAGTGGGTCCAGAGGAGGCAAGTGACACCAGCCTGGGTCACTTCAGTGGGGCTGTTTGGTGTCGTTCTCTGGAAGAAGCTCCAGCCGTCCTCCGGTGGCAGCCCAAGTGCTCCCGCACATGAGGAAGTGACACTTCCATCTCTTTCGTTCCCTCCTCAGCTCACCCCGGTGGTCACTTGTTGTTGCCTCCCCAGGTGTGTGCGTTGTGCTGTTAGGTTTTTGACCCCATCCTGCCTAACACTGTCTTCAGGAAAAAACTGTGGCCTGTTTTGACTCGTCCCCACTCTGTGCAGTCTGTGAGTACACAAGTAAAGACATAGGAATGCCTGGGGCCTTGTCCTTTCCCAAATGCTCTAACCCTGCCACAGTTGTCCCCAGGTGTTGTCAGCAGGATCCACACCTGGGTGTGTTCCTGCATCTGTTCTTCTCATCTGTGCTTTACGAGCAGCTGTGTTAGCGTGGATGAATGTGGAATCACAAATTAGTGTATAATTTCAAGGTGGCCTGCATGAGACCGTGTGTGCATGTGTGTCCTTGTGTGTCCCTCCTCAAGAAGCAATATGCTGCTCATGACAGGGACATTCTCTGTTGCTCTCTCCATGAGCACCAGAGAGCAGCAGATTCCCAGATTCAGAAGGCACCTGAGTGCAGCTGAGTGGTGAACAAGAACAAGAACAGTTTCACTCCTGTTTGACTCCTTAGTTTAATTCATATTAGCAATATTGGGAGCTCCTCAGCAGGGTTGGCAGTCCCCGCTCCCTGCCTCTCCAGGCCAGGACACAGTTCCTTTCCCCAGTATTAGAGAGTTCAAAAGGATGGGGATTGCTTTCTGGGCAAGGAGAAAGGATGAGGGATCTTGTACACCATGTGCTGGCCATCCCTGAGTGGATCTGCTTCCAAAGCACTGTTGACTGTGTCTGGGATGGGACATAGCCCTCTCTCATGCCCAAGCCAATGCCAAACGTACTTGTGCTCTTCACAGGCGTGGTGCTGTGCCCGGCAGGGGCTGAGACCTTTTCCCAAACAGGTCCTGAATGAAAGGAACACAGAGTCTGATATCACTGCGCTGTGATTGGAAGAACAGACTCTGTGGATTTCATAGGAGAAGCCAAAGAACTGATGACAGCTTTGATGTTCATGCCCATAATGAACACTAGTGTCGGTGGTGTCTGGGGTGGGACACGGTCCTCTCTCATGTCCATGTCAATGCCAAATGGGCTTGTTCAGCACATTGACCTGATGCCATGTCAGGCAGGGGCTGAGACCTTGGATCAAACAGGTCCTGAATGAAAGGAACATGAAGCCTGACATCGCTGTGCTGTGAGTGGAAGGACAGACCCTGTGGCTTGCACAGGGAAAGCCAAAGGGCTGACAACTGCTTTGGTCTTACAGCCTACAAGGACCTTCATGTCCCACACTGGAATCTCAGTCTGAGTGCCCAGCAACTGCCGCAGGAGGGTACAGACATTAGATTTGAGGTCACATCCACCAAAGCCTAGTGCTGTTCCACAGGGGTTTCCAAAAGGGACCCTCTTTCCGACACGGGGTGTCAAGGGTGTATGGAGTTCCTGAGCCCATCTCCCCTCCTGAATGTTTGTCTTCCTGGACTCAGGCCCAACCAGGAGACAGTGTAGCCAAGGCTTCCCCCTTCCCTTTCATGTACTTTGGTGAGCTCATCGCCAGGGAGCTCTGCTGGGACAGCTCAGCCAGGGATGACTTCCCTCTCTGTGGAGCTGCTTCTGAGTCGAGACTCTAGTGTAGTTGAGGGCAAAGCTCATTGCTTTCTCAGGAGGTGATGGGCACTGTGGACAAGAAAAGGCAGTGGAGATGAGTATCTAGAGTATAGCAGGACCTCTGACAGCCTCTCCTGTCCTTTTTATGACCTAACTGGAGGTAATTGGGCTCAATAAGAGGATGGTAAGGTAAGAGTGGAATGTTGGTCAGAAAGAGTTGTGAGCAGTGGTGCAAAGCCCAGCTGGCAGACACGACCTTGTGGGGTCCCTCAGGGATCAGCAGTAGCACCACCACTTCCTAATGTTTTCATGTACAGTAGTGGGAAGGTCAGCACTTCCTGCAAGTTTGGGGATGACGCCCAAGTACAGGGAAGAGGCAGGACACTGATCTCTGTAAGCCAAATTGTTCCCAGCAGGTCCATGAAGTACCTGTTTCAAGGAAACCGAGAAGGTGGCCTAGACTCTGGAAGCACCCAATGACAGGAGTAGAGGCAATGGACAGCAGCTGGCACATATCGAGCTCAAATTCAGTAATGGGCTAAAAGAATTGAGGACAGGAATAGATTTCCCTGGGGGTTTCTGCAATCTCCATCCTGGAGTGGCCTGATATAATGGGAATCAATAATGGGAACTGTTCAATGCAGGTGTTGGTCTAGATGACCTCTGAAGATCTCTTCTCACCTACATTCTGACACTGGGATTCCCCACCACCCCTGCCCTCCCTGACCCCTGCCCACCCATGGAGGACAGGGAGAGTCCATTTCCCAGTTGGGCAAAGTGCTCCCCGTGCCGGGGAGAGCCCCTGAGCGCTCTGAGCCCAGGTGAGCCCCCGAGCGGCGCCGGCACAGAGCTGAGCTCCGGGGCGGAGCTGGCGGCGGCGGAGAGGAGAGGAGGCGGTGGAGAGGAGGCGGAGCGGCCGGAGCAGAGAGCCGGGGCTGGCGGGGGGCAGCGAGGTGTGGGCGGCGGAGCGGCGGGATGCGGCGGTGCCGGGGCGCAGGGCTGTCGGGGCTGGCCGCGCTGCTGCTGGGTGCGTGGGGCTGGCGGTAGTGGATGGGTCCAGGGCTGTGCCCGGCGTGTTCCCCGGGGTGCCCAGCGCCAACTCTTCCCTCTCCTTCTTCAGCCTCTCTTTCCCACTCCTGGCTCTCTGCCATCTTTTATGCCTCCGAGCCTCCTCTTGCTATTTTCCCGATGTCCTCACCGTTTCAATCGGTAGACCTGCTTTGCATTCACCTTTGCATGTCTATTTTTGCATGCACCCTCTCCTTCCCCTGTGCATTCTGCAGTTCTTATTGCCCTGAAGATTGTCGTCTATCCTTTGCTGTAACACACACTTCCTCTCCTGGTCCTCTCTCGCCATCCATCCACCCACCCACCCACCTGACTTTTATCTAATCTCCGCATGCATAAATTTCAACTTCACTCCCTGCCTTCTCTCATGCCTTCAGACACCCACACCCGGGTCACTCTCCATTTGTGTTGATAGGCCCATACTGCCATCTCTTCCTGTCCTGTGTCCCTGCCACTGTTCCTGACAATTCCTCTGCTAGAAGAGCCATCACAGCTGGACCACCTTTAACAGCTGTCGTCCTTTCCTTCTCCTTTCTCAGCAGCAGCTGCAGGAGGAGCCCAGGTACAGCAGCAGCAGACGGTAGAGACCCCCGAGGGCACTGGCATCAACATAAATTGCTCGCACCCCAATATAAACTCTTACGACTTCAAACACTGGTACACTCAGCTGCCAGGACGAGGCCCTGCATTGCTCATGCGCACACTTGAAGATTCGAAAGAGCTGCGGGACCCGCCGGGGCGGCTGTGGGTGTCGGCAGAGCGCCGCTCCAGCGCCCTGTGGCTCGCCCGGCCCCGGCGCGGGGGCCGCGCTCGCGTATTACTGCGCCCTGGGAGACACGGGGAGAGGAGCCGGGGCTGCGGCCGGGCAGGAACCGGCGCAGGCGGGGCCGGGCGTGTGTGTCGGGGTCGGGGGGACAGCCCCGCGCGGGCCCGCCAGGGGGCGATGCCGCCTCGCCCCAACCGGCTCCAGCTGGCCCCGAGCCCCGGGCCGCTTCCCCCGCCCGACTGGGTCCGGGTCCGGCCCCGGCAGCGGCAACCCCGCACGCCAAGAGGGACGCACAGAGAAATCCCCCGCCACACTGCCGCCGCCGCCGGGGCAGGAATGGCGCCCGGAGCGCTTGCGGTGTCCGGCGGGGCCCGGCAAGGAGAGATGGCAGCCGCCGGCCCCGCTGGCTCCCGGTCAGGAGCAGCGCCTTTCTGCTCTGTACAGGGCGGCGGGCGGCAGAGATCCTCCTGCCCACGGGCAGCCGCCCAGCCCTCACTGCTGCCGCACGGACCACCCACTGCTGCCGCTCCATGGGCAGGTGCTGGGGATCTCTTTCCACCCCACTCAACGTTGCCAGGCACTCTTAGAAGAGAAAGACTCAACTGCTACAGTGCCCTCTCAAGCCCTTGCTCTGAAACCACAACCACAAGTGGTTTCTTGCTGGGAACTTTGTCAATCCGCTCAGCTACACAATTACAACCTGTACCCTCCAGCTTCACACTGCTTCTAGTGTTGCAAAGGCATCCTGTGGAGCTTGCAGTTCTACTCCGGCACCAACTTGAGAAAGAGATACTCATTGTCACAGACACCTTCAAGTGTCTCCTGCAGTGCCTGGTGATCGGAACATAGAGCTTGGGGCACCAGATTCCCCTTAACCTCAGATTGAGAGCCTTTGGTGTTGAAGGGAAGTCCAGGAGACAGGAGAGAAGCCAGAGCTGGGCACTGGCTGAAAGACACATCTGAGACTCAAGGTCAGACTCAGGAGGGAGCCCCAAAAGAGATGTGCTAAGTTACCCCATGGGGCTGAAGGTCTGTGGGGAGAGCTGAAAGGGGGCTTCTGGGCATGGGGTCCTGGGCCCAGCTAGTCCCCAGTGAGGCCTGTGTGGCTGTAGGAGCTGAGAGAGCTGGGACAGTCCGTGTTCAGAGGCTTCAGGGGCAGAGAGGAAAGGCTCAGGTCTCTTCCCTGCCTCAGCTGGGGCCTGTAGTGGCAGCCATAATTGTATTCCAAGGGAACTCCTGGCAGTTTTGCAGTCATTGGAGAGAAGAGGGGAGCCCACTGTCCTTCTGAAATGGCCTCGACTGAACAACAGGACAGTAAAGGCCTTGTGGGAGCGTGGCTGTGAATGGGGGCTGGTGTGCCAATAACGTGCTTCCTGCAGTCCCTGCCAACTGTATGAGAAAGGCCCTGGGTGAGAAGAGGCAGAGGAGCCCTGCTCCAGGCAGCAGACACCAGAAGACATGAAAATCAAGTAGGCCTTTTGCTTGTCTGGGTATTGAGGTTCTGGGGCTCAGGGTGGGAGAAGCATGTGGAGGCTGTGTGTAATGTGGGTAAGTGAAGGGACACAGAAGGACTGCCTGCACAACAGAGAGCTGTGTTGCCATGCCAGAGTGAGGCAGTGTGTCTGTCCCTGTGCAGCTGGTTTCTGGAGCAGATGCTCTTCACAGAGATGTTTCTCTTCAGGTTCCTCCTCTATGGGCAGAGGAGAAGGGAAAGAGTGTGTGACACCTGGGTCCAAGGCACTTCAGAGTGTGCCTGGTCCTCTCTCCATCCAGACAGTCCCAAGGACAGGGTGGACATGGGTGGGTGCAGGGGTGCTTTCTCCCTCTCCTGCAGAGCTGGGTGCAGGCCTGTGCAGCTGGCTAGGTGGTGGGTGTCAGGAGAAGTTCTCGAGGGATCCCTGTCCCTTAGATGGCCACTACTTAAACCATGATTCTTTTATGTCTCTAGAGGGCTGCCTTGTGGTAGAGGTCAGGGGACAGGCCCAAAGAGGCCTGGCTGAAGCAGCAGGGAGAGAGTTTTGCTCCACCCTCTGGGCTGTGGTTTGGAGGCCTCTTTGATCGGGCAGAGGTAGAAGAAGAGGTGAAGGTGCAAGCCTCAGGTCCCTCATGCTCGCAGGTCCCTGGGCACCCCCTGAAGAGAGAGCGTGACATGGTCCTGATTTTCCTGTCAGCCCTGGTGGGACTGGCTGACTTTGGTGAGATGTGACTTTCAGGCTGGGGAGATTGAGGCAAGAGTTTGTGCATCTGGTGGTGGAAGGGAGGAGATGTGAGTGCTGACTGCCGAGGACACCCGGGAGTGTATCCGTAGGGAGATCAGGGGCTGCATATGGGTACAGCAAATAATCTGGGAGATGTCAGGAGTAATGGGCATCAAAGGAGGAATAAGACCTCACCTGAACTTTGCAGCTGCTCAGCATTCCTGAATGTGCTGCTAATACATATTAAGCCTGAAAAGAGGGAAAGGTGCTGGGGAATGGACCAACGTGGCATAGAGCGGCTTCTCTGCTGTATGTATTGGATACAATGCTACCAATCTCTGTAGGGATGGTCATAAACAAGAAGCTGCAGAACAAACAAGGGCAAACAGCTAGTCATTTCTGAAGCTAGGAAAAGTGAGAGGGACAGCGGGGACAGTGAGCAAACTGATGAAGTGGTAGATGGACAGGTCCATTGACAAGCAAAGCTGAAAGCTCTGGCTTTACAGGTCATGCCCAAAAGGACTCTGTTCTCCAGTTCCCAGCAGAAATGACCATCCAGGCGGGACACAAGGCAACGCGGCCTTGCAATTTCTCCACCAGCGATTCCAATCCCTATGCCTTCTGGTACCAGCAGAGCCAGACCCAGTCCCTTCAGATGCTGCTACGAGTAAGCAAGTACAGAGCTCGCAAGGCATCAGGGAGGTTCTCCTCCACACTGTCTGCAAAGGACTCCCAGGTGCTTCTGCATGTGCGAGACACCGAGCTCCAGGACAGCGCTGCCTATTTCTGTGCACTGAGCCCACACTGGTGCCCACAGCTGGCAGCAGTGCACAGAAACGTGGGAGTGCTCTGAGGAGCAGTTCCCTCCCTGCCACTGCTTGCATGGAGCTCTGAGCTCAGCCTGCCCAGCAGTGGCACCTGGGGCTGTGGTGAGGGTGGGCCTCTGCCTCCCCAGCCTGTGCTGCTGTGAAGCACATGCCAATGTGACTTTTACAGCTGTGTCTAGATCCAGGGTCTTTGTTGGTGAATAGAACCAAAGAAACCTGACTTGGGGCAGGCCCATTGGAGGCTAAACCATAAAGAAGCCAAACCAGGCTTGTAAATGCCCTCTGTTTAAAATAGCTGGTATACTGGAGTGAGTCCGCAGGGCAAGTAACCTAGATGTTCAGTATGGATTCAATCATCTCAATGGAGAGCTCTACACTCAGGTGAAATCCGTCCCACACTGATCTTAATGGTGTGTCTGCCATCTTGATGCCTCCTCCTTCTTTAGTGGTCACATGGACGCCCTTCAGTGTCCATGTGCAGAAAGAAGAGCTTTGAGAACATGATGCCTCAAATGAAAATTGGAAGGGGGAAAAGCAAGTGCCCTTTGGAAGTGCTGACGTCCTCCCAATGAGTGTGAGGAGAGAGTTGCTGCCCAGCCAGCCTTTCACAGTTCTGCAGTTTGGGGACTTTGCCAATCTCATTGAAGTGTTTCCACAACAAAGCCCAAAATGGGTGGAATGATGGATTGTTAAAAAATGATGTGGAGTTTCAGATGTGGAAATGTCCTGAGACGTCTAGCATGAAGCATAGTGATTTGCATATTTTTAATTAGAGAGAACAAAGTACCTCCAGATACTGGATAGGGGGAAGGAAGAGGAGTGTGAATTTTGTTGACTGCCTTCTGTTAGAAGTAATGGCTTTTGAGATACCAGAACTTGCCAAATTTTCTGTTGAACCAGAGCATGACTCTCTGAAACAGCTCCAAGAGTGGGACATAAATCCTTCCAGAAAATGTCAAACTAAACATAGAAATACATGCCCATTTCCTAAAGCAGTGAGCCAGCTGCTAAAAATAATTTAGGGGGCACAGGTGAATCCCTGACAAAATGAAGCACTTGGCAACCTGGAATTCAAACCTGTGGGAGGACTACTCTTCCAGTGTTCTGTTGGAGAGCTGCTTCTGGATGGGGTTTGTGAGCCTTTCCAAGTGGTGGTGTTTAGAGCACTGGGAGGCATTCTGAGTTTACCCAGGAGGGAACAGAGGGAGGTGGGAGCATTAGAATTGAGGTGCAGCCCAGCCTAAGGTGGCTGTGAGGTGGATGAAATGGGCTCAGTGGGGAACTGGTGGCTTCTCACTACCTGTGATGCCCAGGTGCAGTTACACATTGGTGAGGACCTTCTGCAGGGTGGAAACCATGGGAGGGAGGGGATGAACCTCTTTGGTCCCACTGAGGCCCTTTGAAAAGCCACTTCACTTGTTCTGGAAGGCCCACCACAGAGCTTGCTTCACATCTTTGTTCCTGAGTGTGTAAATGAAGGGGTTCAACACAGGAGTTACAGCTGTGTGAAAGGTGTTCATGAGTTTGTTCAGATCCAGGCAGTTCTGGGCCAATGGCTTGACGCACAGGAACATGGTGGAGCCATACCAGACTGTGATAACACTGAGGTGGGCGGAGGAAGTGGAAAATGCCTTTTTCTGACCATGAGCTGACATGATTCTGAGCATGGAAGAGGTGATGTACACGTAGGAGAGCTGGGTAACCACACAGGGCGCCACCAGAACAGTTTAGGAGGCAAGGATTGTTGCTAGCTCCATGGGCCACATGTCACTGCAGGAGAGGGCGAGGCAGGAATCTATATCACAGAGGAAATGATTGATGACATGTGGCCCACAGAACGTCAGCCTGGATGTCAGAAAGGCCGGCAGCGAGACGGACAGAAAGCCTCCCAGCCAGGAGCTGAGCACCAGCCGAGCAGAGAGGACACTGCTGATGAGGGAGCTGTATCTCAAGGGGTAGCGTGTGGCTAAGTAGTGGTCATAGGCCATGACAGACAAGAGAAAACACTGAGTGGAGCCTAGGGAGAGAAGAAAGAACAACTGGAGGATGCAGACGTTGAAGGAGATGGTCTGGCTACTCCCCAGCATGACTCCTATGGCTTTGGGAACAACACGAGTAGTGTGCCAGATCTCCAGAAAGGGGAGTTTATGGAGGAGAAAGTACATTGGGGTACAGACGTTGCTGTTCATCCACATGAGAGCCATGATGGATGCATTGCATGTTACTCTCAGGGAGCACGTCAGTGCAAATACCACCACAAGGGAGACCCAGAAATGCCACGTGCCTGGCAAGCCAAGAAAAATGAATTCTTCCACAGTTGTCCCATTTGCAGTGTGCTCCCCAGAGTTGAGGTTCATTTGCAAAGACAGGAAAGTTTCTGTGAGATTCTGCATGCCTGTGCTGGTCCTTCAGATGCCACTAGGAGTGAAACTAGAGCAAATGATGCCTCATCAACCTCATTGCTTTCTATGTGGACATGAGAGGCACTGTGGGAAGGGGAGGGGTACTGCCTGGGGTGTACCTTGATTTCGTCAAGACCTTTGACCTACCTTCATGGGTGCACACACATGCACACCCATGCGCACACAGAGGTATGCAGACTCACAGGCATGCACATGCACAATTACGAATATACAGACCAGTCACACACATTTATGCCCTCCTCCATGTGTGTATGTGTATGGCGGTGTGCTCTCCCCCTTTCCCCACCTCGGCTGCTGCTCAAGCCATAACCATCAGTGGGAGTTGTGATGAGTTGCAGCTGGACTTTGAGGGATGGCTGGCAACACAGTCAAAACACTGTCTGGAGTGGGGACCTAGCTATTTTGTTCCCATGCGAATATGACTATAGGACAACTCTCTTACTCTATAAATAGTGGACTGCGTGCCAGGATCTCCCCTCGAGTGGGGACACCCACTTAAGGTTCTTCTCCTCGAGGCCGAGAGGTTCCTTGCCACAACAGATTCTTGGTAAGTGACTAATAGCATGCTAAACTTTGAAATCTTAGCTAAGTGATATAAAGGATTGATTGCACATATATAATCCTTTAGACATAAACCGTTGAGCAAGTCTGGGACTAGGGCTGCATCCAGCCACGCCCAGACTCCTCTCTGAGAAGGAGTTTAGAAAGCAAGGGGGTCCTTACTGAACCTCGTGACTCAACGGGAGGGTTTCCCTGACAGCTTGTCTGACCCTGTCCTCTATGCAGTAAATAAACAAGTGTACCCTTCTACTGAAGCTCGTAAAACACTGTTGCATTCACTACTAACTTTGTTAAATTACTGTTTCATATAAATAAATATTTCACTATTTCTCTCTTACGAGTGAAGTTAATCACTCCCCCCATGACAGTCTGCGAAAACACATACACATGGATACAATTGCCAGAACACATACCCACAGAGGACATTGGTGCACGCTCACATTTGCATGTGTATTACCACAGGCACACACATGTATGTGTGAATGTGTTGTCCCAAATCTGGGTTCTTTACCCGGTGTGCAAGCCAATAACACACATAGCAGAGATATTTCCAAGTTTATTCCATTACTGCGCAGAAACGGAGTGCTCGTTCCAAGGGAGCACACCTTAGTTTCAAAAATTTCCCTTTTCATACACTGATTATTACATATGCTAATAATTGATACATATTCATTGTTATTCTCTTTAATGATTGGTCAAGGTTTCTTTGCTTCCTTTATGTATTGGTATGCAGACTCTGTCCTCTTCGTCTGTGCTTCTCTTTTAAATAGGTGGTATCAATGGGTCGGTGGTCACGGTCTCCCCCTACCAAAATTACCTTTTAACTACTTCTCCTCTAATCTTAGATTAATCATGTCAAGTTACTATTTCTCTATAATTAATGAAACATGGTTGGCACTGTATAGATGACTTCTAGCAGCAGCGGCAGGTTCCCTTGGTTGCTTCAGATACATGCTATATTTCACTTTTCAAGTTAATATCAATTTTACTACAAGTGCACACATGAGTACAGCGAGAGGAACATGTACACAACCACGATCATGCACACACCCCACTGAGAACCAGGACTCCTGACACCAGCTCTCAGCCCCTCTAGAGGAATCTAGGCCAGTCCTTCAGACCCTACAGGTAAGGAAGGAATCAGCCCTGCATGCTCTGTATCAGAGCAATATGATCTCCCTCAGAAATATACCATTTCACTGTCCCCGTTTCTGTGATGACTACCCTCAGCTCCCACAGGCTTAGCTCTGGTTTCCAGCCTCAACGCATTCGGCAACATGGATGACAATTCCCTGCTACTCCTCCTGATGCCTACTGGCCATGGCCCCTGGATTGGGCGATGGAGGGGAGAGGAAGGTGGAGTGGCAGCTATGGGCCATCCCAAGGGCTGTTTCCTGCTTAACCACTCCCGCCATTCTGCAGAACAAATCATCTTCTGTAGCCCCACACTGACCCCCTGACAGCCCAGAGCAGCTCTGGCCATAGCAAGAGGAAGGCCCTTCCTCAAGAGCTCATGGGGCTGCTGACACCTCAGGGACTCCTGCCTTTCTGGACATCTGTGGGCAGAGATAACAGCAAGGCAAGGCCTGATGGTCACTGGCAGGAGAGCAGACCAGGATGTCTTCCTCAGCTTCAAGGGTTGGTGCCCAAAACAGGAGCCACTACAGGCTGTCCCAGCCTCCCACTCCTCTGAGAATGGAGACGTGTCTCCTTGTGCTCTAACCCCCTTCCACCCCAGAGCAACACCTTTCTCCTTTGGTAGCTTGGGGAGTGTCCACAGAGGGAAGGACCACATGGAGGCCAGGCTTGAATGCAGCAGAAGTTTAATGAGTCCAAAGAGGGAGACAAAGTCACTCCAGGTGGGGGCCGCCAGTTCATGGAGCCCCACGGGCAGCAGCAGAGGCTCTGTTGTCCTTGGCCGTGCAGAAGTTCTTGCATGCTGTCTGTCTGCCTGCCCCATAGAGGGAGAGGAGACAGCAGGTCCCTACCAGGCTGGCATTAGTAGCACCTTACTGCCAAGGGGAACTGAAGCAGTCAAAGAAAAGGGAGAGAAAAGCAAAGCTCTTCAGCTACACCAAAAACACATCCTAAATCTCGATCCCTTGCCCAGCATCATGTTCTGCATTGCTCGAGATGTCTCCCTGGGGCTTTCCCAGCATCTTTATCAGAGGAGGGACCTTCTGCCACAGTAGCGGCTGGAAATGCCAGAGAGGTCACAGCACCCAGAGGTGATGGGCACTCCATCACAGCTGAGGATGCTGCCAACAGCAGCGGAGGTGGAGGATCCCACAACGGTGTTCTGTGGGAAGGAGCTGAGGATGGGGCCGGGCAGGGTGACCACCACAGGAGGAGGCTCAATGACGACACTGGAGTTCTGGCACTGCCTGATGCAGGGCTCATTGCAGCTGTTGGCCAGTGGGGTGGGGCCACAGGGCCGGCAGGGCTGGCACTGGTTGTAGCAGGACATGTCTCAAGGGCCTGGAGGTGCACCTGCAGAGGATCAAGGAGGAAACAGAGCACAAGGGTGGGTGAGGAGCAGCCTTGTTACCCCGTCAGAAAGGAGCCAAGGCCACTACTGATTGGGGAGCTGGAATCTTGGCCAGGAGACACACAGTCTTCATCACCCTACAAAGAGTAGCCTGGCCCATGGAAGGTGTCTCCTAGAGCATAAACCAAAAGCCCTGTCGGCCACCACTCAGCTTGTCTCTAAGCAGGCCTTCTCCCTGCTTTCCCCTAGCATGACAAGAAGACGCAAACCCAAGGATGGAGAGAGACAATATCAGCTGAGAGGTCCATCGAGGAGAGATCTCACTTTGGAAGAGGAGGAGAAGGAGCTGCAGACTCACCTAGTCCCCAAGGAGAAGGCGGCCAGAGAAGTGGAGTAGAGAGCAGGGACTTGGGCTGGCTTTTATACCTGCCCTTCATTGACGCAGCACCAGAGGCATCCTTTGCAGAGGTAACAATTTTTGCACAAGCTCATCTTGAGTGCAAACCATTGCAGCTAATGATATGGGCTGTGCTTTGGTTTCCTGCACTGCTGCCTTTTCATTTCCAGAGTTGTTCCATGCCCATTCCCCATTCCCCATTCCCCAGTGAAGGCTTCCTGTCATCAGTGGGATGAAAGGCCCCAGGATTTCCAGGGCAGGAATGCAGCAGTGTGGGCAGAAGACTCAGATCAAGTGCTGGACAGGTTCAGAGCAGACGACAATAGCCTGGGTCACTCTGCTCATCTCGCCTCATCTCACCCCAATGGTCACTTACTGTTGCTTCCCCGGATGTATGTGTTGCACTGCCAGGTTTTCACCCCACCCTGCCTAATACTGCCCGGTTCCCAGGGGTCCTCAGAAGAATCCATGGTTCATGGTGTTCCTATGTGTGTTCTTGTCTTTTGTGTACTTGTAAGCAGCCAGGTTTTTGTGAATGCACATGGGAACACAAATTTTTGCATGATTCCATGCCAGCGTGCCTGAGCCTGTGTGTATGTGTCGTTGTGTGTCACTCATCAAGAGGGCATGTGCTGGTTATGGCAGGGATACTGTCCGCTGCTCTATCCATGAGCACCACAGAGCAGCATGTTCCCCGGGGCAAAAGGAGCCCGAGTGCAGCTGAGCGGTGATGGCACCAGCCTGCTGGAGGTGTATCCAGGGAAGAGGCACTGAAATGTAGCCCCTGCCTCCTGACACCTCCTTCTCCTGCCCCTGCAGAGCTCACACTCTGCTGCTGCCTATTTCAGGCCACAACGAGGATGGTTTCACTCCATTTTGGATCCTTAGTTGAATTCAGTGTGACACTATTTAGAGTTCCTCAGCACGGCCTCTCCAGGCCAGGGCACAGCTGCTCTCCCCAATGCTAGAGAGTTCAAAGGACGCGGATTGCATTCTGGGCAAGGAGAAAGGCTGAGCAATCCTGCCCACCTTGTGCTGGCTGCCCCTGAGTGCACTTCTTTCCAATGCAGTGTCGGTGGTGTCTGGGGTGGGACATGGCTCTCTCTCATGTCCATGTCAATGCCAAACGTATTTATGTAGCTTATCAACCTGGTGCGGGGACAGGCAGGGGCTGAGACCTTGGATCAAACAGGTCCTGAATGAAAGGAACATGAAGCCTGACATTGCTGTGCTGTGAGTGGAAGGACAGACCCTGCGGCTTGCACAGGAAAGCCAAAGAACTAATGACCACTTTGGACTTCAGCCAATAAGGTCCATCATGTCCCACATTGGAATCTCAGTCTGAGCCCAGCAACTGTCCCTGGGAGGGAAGGGACATTGGATTCAAGACCACATCCCCCAAAGCCAGCTACTGTCCCACAGGGCTGTCCAGTATAGACCCTCTTTCTGACAAGGGCTGTGCCCAGTGGGGAAATTTTCTAAGGCCATCTCCCCTCCTGAATATCGGTCGCCCTGTGCTCACATCAAGCTTGGAGACAGTACAGCCAAGGGCTTTCCCCCTTGCCTTCGAGAGACCTTAGTGAGATCAGAGCCAGGGAGCTCTGCTGGGAGAGCTCAGCCAGGGCAGGTTCCCCTCTCCGTGGAGCTGCTGTTTCTGAGCTGAGGCTCTAGTGTAGCCACGATAGCTGACTGTTCCTTTTCTATTGCTACCTGAGGGCATCCAGCAGAACCCCGTGCCCTTCCCTTCCACATCTGCTTTTAAATGTCCAAGTTTTGTCCAAGAATGTCCGAGACCTATTCGAGAAAATAAGAGTACTGTTAAAATAGCAAGCACTTGACCTCCAAACCTTCCTGCCATGCCCTGCTGCTGTGCCATTTGCCCTCCCCTTGGCTCCTTCCAGGCCACCAGCATCCCCGTGGCCGAGGTGCCCGTGCCGGGGACAGCCGGTGCCTGCCCTCCCTCACAGCCGGTGTAGCTGCGGGCAGCTCTGCTCCGGCCGGTCTCTGCCCCGGTGCCGCCTTCCTGCTCAGGGCGCAGGGCTGAGCCCCGGGGCGGAACTGGCGGAGGCGGAGAGGAGAGTAGAGGAGGTGGCGGAGAGAAGGGGGCGCGGCAGGAGCAGAAAGCCGAGGCTGGCGGCGGGCAGCGAGGCACGGGCGGCGGAGCGGCGGGATGCAGCGGTACCGGCGCGCAGGGCTGTCGGGGCTGGCCGTGCTGCTGCTGGGTGTGTGGGGCTGGTGGCGGCAGGCAGTGGGCTGTGTGTTACCAGCGCTGGAGCCGGGGCTCTCCTGCTCCTTCTCGAACCTTATTCCCCCTCTGTTCTCCTTTCTACAGACATCCCTTCTGCCCTCAATGAGGACATTCCCTCCCAGATGACCTGTCTCACTCTGTTACTCCATCCATCCATCCATCCATCCATCCATCCATCCATCCATCCATCCATCCATTCCTCCCAGTCCATATCTTTTCCTTATTCCTTTCTCCTCGTCTTTATTCTGTTCTTCCAAACATCCCTCCTACATTCTTGTCTCCAACCAAGCACTCTCAGAGAAATTTTCTCTCCATACTTTGTTCTCTGAACATATCCCCATCATCAGTGACCTGTCTTCTCCCCTCTCCTGGTGCATGACATTTCCTGCTGAAGCAAAGTGATTCTTCTTTTCTTCTTGGCAGTGGCTGCAGGCAGAACCCAGGTGCAGCAAGAGCCGTTGGCAGAGACCACCGAGGGCGCCGGCATCAGCATCAACTGCTCCCACCCCAACATAAAGATCACCTACTTCATCCACTGGTACCGTCAGCTCCTGGGCCGAGGCCCTGCATACCTCGTGAGCAGCCTAAAAGACTCCAAAGAGCTGCGGGACCCGCCGGGGCGGCTGTGGGTGTCGGCAGACCGCCGCTCCAGCGCCCTGTGGCTCGCCCGGCCCCGGCGCGGCGACGCGGCGGTGTATTACTGTGCCGTGGGTCTCCCACGGGGAGAGGAGCCGGGGCTGCAGCCGGGCAGGAACCGTCGCGGGCGGGGCCGGGCGTGTGTGTTGTGGGCGGAGGAACAGCCCTGGGCGGGCCCGCCAGGGGGCGCTGCGCTCCGCCCGCCGGGGCCCCTCCGGACAACCGGAAGGGGTTTCACAGTTCGTTCCCTGTAAAAGCTCAGATATACAATGGAAAACTGAGTCCGCCAGCTACAGAATTTCAGACACCTGCCCAAATGTTCCTGCTAGTGTTACAAAGTCATTGCATGGGGTCAGAAGTTGAAGCTCCCCAGCGGCAGGAGAAGGGCATGTCAAGGTCAGAGGCACCTTCAAACGCTCCCCACAGGGGCTCAGTGGTGAGACCAGGAGCTTGTTTGACAGGATTCAGCACCTTGGCAGCTGGGGCCCAGGAGACAGGGTAAACCGCTTGGCCTGGACACACTGAGCGCAGCCTCAAGGCATGCCAGGTTTCTCCTTGAGGGATGAGTCAGAAAGGGATTTACTGAGTTGCCCTCAGGGGCTGGAGGTCTGAAGGGAATGAGAGCTGGCAGGAGGCCTCTGGTAAGAGGCTGTAGGCTCCAGCCAGGCCCCGGGGAACTCTGTGTGACTGAAGCAGCTGACAGAGGTGGTCAAACCCATGGGCAGAGGCTTCCAAGGCACAGAGTGAAGGATCTGTCTTGCTCCCTGTCCCCGTCCCCTGCGCCATGGGGCTTCCCCCACCTGACCGGAACCGGCATCAGCACCAGCACTGGGCGTGGCATCAGCATCCACCATGGCCCCAGCACCGGCATCACCGGGTCCTCCTTGGAGTCAGTGCCTGGGCTCAGCCCCATTTCTCATCAATGGCTCCTGTGGATCTGTGCTCCTGAAGGCAGCGGACAGCCCCTTGGTCAGCAGACACATGGAGACTGAGATGCTCAGTGCAAGGCAGGGAGGGGAGTGTGGTGTTTCCTACAAGATTCTCTTGCTTCCCCATAAAGTGCTCCCAGTGTTCTGGGTAACGTGGCGTCCTCTGGCCTGTCCGTAAAGGCCTGACAGCTTTGTCTCAGAAATGCCTCACAGACGTAGAATAAGTTGCAATGGCAGTCATCCACCCCAGCGAACCATAAATGTTTGTAAGAGCTCCTTCAAGTTCTCTTTACTGTGGCCTACCACCTGCTCCTCAGCCCTGTCAGGGCCAGACCTTCACCTGGGCTGTAGTGGTTCCCTTGCTTTGCAGCAGTGCTTGATTTTATTCCTCTGACACCAATGGAGACAAAGAATTCACCCCAGAACACCTTTGGATCCTCCTTCTTGCCTAGGTAGCTGATTCCTTCTGGACATGACAAAGCTGTTTCAAACAGGGCAGTACGTTGCCCCAAAGGAAACACCAATATAGTCAAACAGGGGGACCTCCCCAGGGGGCACATGCTTCTGCTTGTCTTTGTCTTCTCCGTGCATCTCCTAATCATAGTGGGAATAGCCTCATGGTTGTCACCGCAGGATCCTGAGGTAGCTCTTCCTTGGCTGGTTTTCCTTCTTGGAGATCTGCTGTGCCACCACCGTTGTCCCCAGATGCTGGAGGCATTCCATCATTTGTGTTTCCTGCTTTCCTTTTCCCACTTCTTCCTAGGTATGACTGAGTTCCTGATCCTCTCAGCCACGTCCTTTGATCATTCTGTCACCATATGCAAGCTGCTCGGTGAAAAATGCTGTCACGACAAAGAAAGTCTGCTTCCTGCCAGCACTGGGAGCACGCACAGTCGGCTTTATGGTCATCTTTGCCCAGGTGGCTCTGCTGCTGCAGTGCCCTTTCTGCACCAAGAAGGTTGTTGACCAGTTCTACCGAGATGCTGGGCCAGCAGGATCATGGCCTGTTTGGGTTGGGTTGACCTTGGCTGGCTGCCAGGTGCCCACCAAGCTGCTCTGTCACCCCCACTCCTCAGGAGGACAGGGGGAGAAAAGAAGACGAAACAAGAGAAAACAAGCTCATGTGTTGAGAGAAGGACAAGGAGATCACTCAGCCATTACTGTCACGGGCAATACAGGCTTGACTTGGGGAAATCAATTTAATGTATTGACAATCAAATCCGAGTAGGATAACAGAAAATAACAAATCTAACAGCACCTTCCCCCCACCCCTCTCTTCTTCACAAGCTCAACTTCACTCCTGACTTCTCTACTTCCTCCTCCCAAGCATCTCAGGGGGAAGGGGAACGGGGGGTGCAGTCCGTTCATAACGCTTCTTCTCTGCCACTCCTTCCTTCTCGTGCTCTTCCTCTGCTCCAATGTGGAGTCCTTCCCATGGGAGACTTTGTGAACCGCTCCAACACAGGCCCTTCCCATGGATTGCAGTTCTTCATGAACTGCTCCAGCATGGGCCCTTTCCATGGTCTGCAGTCCTTCAGGCACAGATTGTTGCAGTGTGGGTCCCCCGCAGGGCCACAGGTTCCGCCAGAAAACCTGCTGCAGTGTGGGGTCCTCTCCACGGGGCCACAGGTCCTGCCAGCAGCCTGGTCCAGCGTGGGGTCTCCATGGAGTCACAGCTTCCTTCAGGGCACATCTACCTGCTGTGGTGTGGGGTCCTCCATGGGCTGCAAGTGGATATCTGCTCCACCTCTAACCTCCATGGGCTGCAGGGGGACAGCCTGCGTCCCCATGGTCTTCACCATGAACTACAGGGGAATCTCTGCTCTGCGCCTGGAGCACCTCTTCCCACTCCTTCTTCACTGACATTGGTGTCTGCAGGGCTGTTTCTCTCACCTATTCTCACTCCTCTCTTCCAGCTGCTCTTGCACAACTGTTTTTTCCCTTCTTAAATATGTTAGCATAGAGGTCCTACCACTATCGCTGGATGGCTCCGATTTAGTCAGTGGCGGACCTGTCTTGGAGCCGGCTGGAGCTGGTTCTGTTCAACATGGGACAGATGCAACTTCTGTCATCTTCTCACAGAAGCCACCCCTGCAGCCTCCCTGATACCAAACCCTTGTCCAATAAATCAGATACAGTCCACCCCTCACCTCTGTGAATCGCATATTTGAGAATTGTCCTTAATAGATGCATTCATCACACAATCTACAATGTTCACAAACTTCTCTTACATCAACAAAAAAGAATTCCTCACACCAAAATCGAAATAACACCATCACAACACCCACTAAGGTGGGCAATTTACACACACTCCACGCCCCGTCCCTCCACAACAATGACATCAGCAGCAATTCCCCACAATTATTCCACTCTCTGGTCTCTAGCAATGTTTAGTCCATGTTCCAGGGTTCCCCAGGGCTCAATTTCAGGGCCAGTCCTCTTTAATGGTTTCATAAATGATCTGGAGGCAGGAATCAAATGTACCTTGAGTAAGTTTGCCAACGATACTAAACCAGGAGGAGCTGTGGACTTCCTTGAGGGTAGAGAGGCCTTGTAGAGAGATCTGGGTAAACCAGAGCACTGGGCAATCACCAGCCATATGAAAAGCAACAAGATCAAGTGACAGATTCCTCGCCTGGGATGAGGTAATCCTGGTTACACATACGAACCGGGGGATGAGAGGCTGGAGAGCAGCCCCGTGGAAAGAGGTCAGAGGGTTTGGGTCGATGGCAAGTTGAATATGAGTCACCAGTGTGCCCTGGCAGCCAAAAGGGCCAACAGTGTGCTGGGGTGCATCAAGCCCAGCGTAGCTAGCTGTTTTTGGGAGATGATTGTCCCACTCTACACTGCACTAGTGTGGCCCCACCTCGAGTCCTGTGTGCGGTTATGGGCGCCTCAACTTAAGAAGGACAGCAAACTATTGGAGTGTGTCCAAGAGAACGGTGATCAAGATGGTGAAAGGTCTCGAGGGCAAGACTTAGGAGGAGTGGCTGAGGTCACTTGGTAGGTTCAGCTTGGAGAAGAGAAGGCTGAGGGGTGACCTCATTGCAGTCCACAATTTCCTCAAGGAGGGGCAGTGGAAGGGCAGGTGCTGATCTCCTCTTTCTGGTGACCAGTGACAGGACACATAGAAATGGTATGAAGCTGCATCAGAGAAGCTCAGATTGAACATTAGGAAAAGGTTCTTCACTGAAAGGGAGATCGGTCACTGGAACAAGCTCCCCAGGGAAGTAGTCACAGCACCAAGCCTGTCAGAGTTGAAGGAACGTATGGATGATGCTCTTAGTCATATGGTTTAGTTTTAGGTAGTCCTGCAAGCAGCAGGGAGTTGGACGCGATGATCCTTATGAGTCCCTTCCAACTCGGGATATTCTACGGTGCTATGACATGCCAGCACACATAAAAATACATGTGCATATACATCCAGTTACACGGGAACCCCTGTGCAGGCACACACACACACACGTTCACCCCTGAGACTTGTCACCACATAAGTGTTCACATGTGCTTATACACACGTGCACCTATATATATATGCAAGCTCCTGTACAAACACAGACATGTGTTCGTCTGCTCACATGTATGCCCACAGACATACAAAGGCACGCACACTGACAACACACACACACTTACCTCCACACCTGCAAAAATGTGTGTGGACACAAACACATGCACAGACATAAACAGAAATGTCCTCGTTCACACGCACGCTGGCAGACACTCACTCTCACGTGTGCATTTGCAAATGCCCACACAAATGCAAATACAGAGGCACAAATATGCCCCCAGGTGCAGACAGATGCATATGCACATGAGGAAGCCCAGCTTCTTCCCACACTCTGAGAAGCAGGACTCCACGGGCAGCTCTCTGCCCCTGTGCCCCTGAGGCAAGTCCTTGAAAGCCTACTGCTAAGAAGACACATGCGGCGCCAGCCACTGTTGGTGGATTTAGTGACAGCAGAGGGCTTTTGGGCTTTTGTGCGTTGGCCGGTAGTTCAACTGATTGTGTTCTCATTACAGGAAAGAGAGAAGGTGTATTGAGGTCCAAGCAGCGGGGTCTTTTTTTGAAATTCAACCATGTTCACATACCAATTCAGTCCATGAGAGACAAAGTCAAAGCTCAAGACCATCCCTATTGCTGCAGCTCCAGGCATTCTCCACTTTACAAGTCAAAATGATCCCGACGTTTTGCAAGCTCCGGCCCATCCCTGGTGATTGCCGTAAGGCAGTTGTGGAGGTCTGGGACCAGTTCCAGGTTCAATGCAGGGAGAGGTGCTGCCCTGACACGCTCACATGGCAGCAAAGGGTTGTGTGCGGGGGGTGAGCCCCATGGCCTGCAGCTGCAAATGCTGGGGCTGGGACACCAGAGAGGAAGCTGGCCTGATGAAGTTGCCTTAAGATAAATACCATCTCTTCAAAAGACAAACTAATATTAATTAGCAGGTGGCATCAGGAGGAGATTTCAAGCTGCCTGAGCCAAGCCCCAACATCTGTCAGTGAACGTGGCTCATTTGAGCTCAGGGAGCTGCTCTGCTGAGGTGACCATCTCCTCATCTGCTTTTAGCACTGGAGCAGCCGGGAGAGCCAGAGGAGTGGTGGCAGAAGGCTGTGCCCAGCACTGCACAGGCACCGGGAGGACAAGCCTTGTGCCCTGAGAACCTCCCAGAAAGGTTGGCATTTTCCAAGGGTCCTCACCTGGCCTGGAAGGCTCCCATTCAGGTCCCCCCAACTGGGACCTGCCTCCCTTGGAAGGAGTCCCTCTCCCAGCTGTGCTCTGCAAGTGCAGCATCAGGAAGCAAGGTGCCAGACAAACGGTTTTTCCGGCTTTGACAAACATGCAGGTATGGCCTGCTCTGAGCAAGCTCTTGAAATTGGTGACCTGCAGAGGTGCTGTCCAACCTAAATTATGCTATGGAAAGAGTAAAGACAGTTGGGTTAGTTGGTTTGTTAAATGCTAAAAGTAAGGAGAGGACAAATGGAGATCCTACCTGTGTTGAGGAAAGTGAGAATGGAAGGGCTATGGTCAAGTGGAAGGACCGTCTCTTTGGGTTTGAGTGTGTTTTTTTCCCCAATGAGCTTGAGATGGGAACGATTTATGAGATGGGATGGGAAGTGTGGCAGGAAACTTGATTTGTTGGTTCCTGAGACATCTTCTTTTGGACAGAGGAAGAAAGTGCCCAGTGCCTCGTTGGGCTGAGTAGGGCAGCTGGTGTCTGCAGGGTGTGGGGGTGTTGACCGTTGTGTTTCTGAGACCTGCGGGTTTGGGTATGCTGAAAGGAGCTTGGGACTAGATACCATGCAGGAGCCAGGAGAGGCCAACCCAGCCAAGGGCTTGAGGATGGAGAGAGAGAGGACGCAGGCATCAGGGAAGGAGACACTCCCAACACGTTGCAGAGGGGGATGTGTCAGAGAGGTGGGTCACCAGGTGCAGGCCTATCCCCCTTTCACCCCTCACCTTGCAAAGGCAGAAGCTGTTGACTGCAGGAGCAACATGTGCCAGTACTGGGGAAGGGAAAACCGCAGCACAGGCATTTGAGATGCGCTAAGAACAAGTATTTTCTCCTCCCCATTTCATTCTTTGTTCCCCTTGCAGAGCCATTTCCGGCAGCTCTGCTCTCTCGGGGCTCTTGGTGGGGACGTGTGGGTTTTCTGAGTCTGTCCCACACATGCAAGAGGATCGGTCTCAGCACGCACATCAGGTATCTCGTCCTCTCTGCCTTCCTGAGGCAACCACTGGGTAAGGATTGTCTTTGACTGGAGGCATGATTCCTCTTCTTCCCAGGAGACCCACACCCCCTCAACACGTCTCTGCGGGGAGCTGCTCTTGAATTATGGGCAAATGCACCTGCTTTCTCAAGATACTGCTACATAGAGAAAAGATGAGACCAAGAAGAAAGAGCTCCTCTCCTGACCATCATAGACCCCTTGCTTTCCTTTTCTCTTGCCACCCATCCACCTCTCTCTGCCTCTCTCTTCTGATCTCTCCGAGCCCAGTGTTTCACAGACATACCATTGCAGAAGCTCTTTTCTATCTTGGTAGTACACCTTTCCTGACCTTGTACTTGTGTTTTGACACACAGGGTTTTTTGAAAGCTGATGCAGGGACATGAAAGCTCTCTCATGCCACTCACGCTCTTAGGGTGTCCCAGTCTCTCTCCAGGCTGGTGCATGTCATGCAGCTTGCCCGGACTATCCATTCCTCCTGCCTCCTCCTCAGGGCCTGGGCTTTCTTTTCCCTCCCTACCTTGACTTCGGAGCCTCCTGAGAGGACAGGGAATGGGGAGCAGCATGAAAGTGCTCACAGGTGTTCCCATGATCTCTCACCATGCTGGAGGTGACCTGGAGCCAGCACAGGAGGGCCAGGCACCACAGGCTCTTCCCTGGGCACTCCAGGCAGCAGGAGAGTGGAAATTAAAAGTGTGGGTGAAAGCACAGCTCTCCTCTGGGGGTATCCCTGTGTGAGGTAGTTGGCATTACTGTGTTGTGAGATCCACGCTGAGCTGAGGTGTGAGGCTGCCTGCTCAAAGATACCGCCTTGCTGTACCCATCCATGGGGCTAGTGCTGCAGAGAAAGGAAAAGGGAGCCTGCTCCTCTGACATTTTGCATCTCCTCTTGTTTTGCATTTCAGAGTCTTTCCCTGCACAGTCACTGACCCTCTTTTTCTTCCAGGCACCATGGGATAGACCAGTGTCACCCAGCAAGAAGCACAAGTCACAGCGAAGCAGGGAGACACCTCTGAAACCACCTGCACCTACCAAACCTCCAGCTTTGATGCCTTGCTCTGGTACAAACAGAAGAAAGGACAAGCTCCACAGCGTATCTCCTATCAGGCAGCAGCTGGCTACAAGCCCAGTGGCTGTCTCACCACCGTGCTGAACACCACCGAGAAATACAGCCTCCTCCAGCTGGAGAAAGTCGAGCTCTCTGACAGTGCCTTCTACCTCTGTGCTTTGCATGACACCCCGGTGCAGGGAGCTTCCTTGGCTGTGCAAGAGCCCAGGGGAGGGAGGGGATGGGTCTGAGCTTGGGGGAAGGGGCCCTCAGGTGTCCCTTGGCAGCGATGCTTCCCCTGTTCACCCAGGGATTTGCAAGACAAGATCCTCTTCCAGGAGAGGACAGTGCCAGTGGCCTGAGAAGAAATAGAAGGGTGGTGAAAGACTCTCAGGTTCCCTTGTTTTCACCAGGGGTTATGTGGTTATTCTGCCCAATGGCTCTGGTGAGCTGGTGGGCAATGCAGGAGGTTGTGGGGGTTTGTGCAATGGTTCCTCACTGCTGCTCTTTGCTTTCTGGATCTCCCTGCTGCACACTGCTTCCTCAGGGTTTCCTGTGGGCCTGTTTCTTTGAGTCTCTGCTCTGAGACGTGTCCCTTAGCGGCTGGAGTTCAAAGAAAGATGGAAAACCTGCCCTCTGGCAATGCTCCTTCCTGGAATTACATGATTGCAATAATCTTCAAAAATACTCAGAACCACCATGCGGACCCTCCAATTGCTGCATGGCCGTGTGCTGAGATCTGGAGGACCTGCTCTCCCCAGTGCACTCTGCCCATCCTTGGAGCCCTTCTCATGCAGTACCTCATAGGTTTCCCGCAGCCCTGCCCCATTTCTTCTGCAGTGTGACCAGACTGTACAGCTCTATGCAAGATCTCGGTAGGGGAGTAGACCAGCAAGCGGAAGTGAGTAACAGGCTCCGTGAGGAGAAGAGCTGGCCTTAGGGAAAGCTATTTCATGATTCCAACATCAACCTGTGAGTCCCCTTAGCCTTGCACATCTGTGTAACTGCTGGGCTGTGCAGGAAATTCTTTCGGGGTAGAGGGTGTATAGGTGGGCTGCCCTTACTACCCTTGGCCTTGCGTTCAGGCCGTGTGCCCTCATTCAGGGGACAAGTGTGAGGACAAGGATGAGAAGGCCGGATGTTGCTCTGAAGGCTTTTTCTCACACCATCTTTGCTCCTGCATCCTTGGGGGCCACCTTCTGACTGAGCTTCTTTTCCCACCACAGGGCTATCCAGAGCAGGAGGAATTCCCTTCTGCACAGGCTTGTGAGCTGCTGACCTCTCAGAGCCTCCAGCAGCACTGGGGAGCACTCTCTAAGGGAAAGCAATGGTCAGTCTCCTTGTTGCAGGACGTGTTCTGATGCCAAGAGATTCCATGTGAGCAGAGATGCTGGAATACAGGGCCTGATACCCACTGGCTGTGGAGGAGATGAGTATATCTTCCTCAGCTCCAAGGGACAGTGATTGGAAGGGACCCATTACCCCATGTCCCACCCTCCCCTTCCTCTTCTGCTTGTGCCCGCACCTTATCCCCCACCACCCGAGACAATGCCTTTCTTCCTTGGCATACAAGGCAATGTTGACCATGAAAATGATTACACGAAAGCAGACGTAAGTATGAGAAATCTTTAATGACTCTGAGGTGGAAAGAAGTACACTTGTAGAGGAGGTGGCCAGAGCAGGGAGAGGACCAGCAGATGACAGAAGTCTGCTGCCATTGCCCACAGTTGAGACCCCACAGGCCTGTCCCACAGAGGGTGAGGGGCCAGCAGATGCCCCACGGCGGCTTTGCACGTCTTATGGCCTAGAAGAACAAAAAATACCAGAAGAAATGGGAGAGAGAATAAGGCACGGAAGTTAGACTTTGGCCAGATTTTCAGTGAAACCCAGCAGCTCTCCTTTGGAAGGGCAGCAATGGATGCTCAGCCTCCCTAAAATCAATGGCCAGGAGCTTTGTCTTCAATCCAGCATCAGGTTCCTGGGGGCCCTTGTCAGGGCTGTCACCAGCGCATTTAGCAGGGGGGACACCTTCTGCCATAGTAGCGGCTGGAAATGTCAGAGAGGTCACAGAACCCAGAGTTGATGGGCACTCCATCACAGCTGAGGATGCTGCCAACGGCAGCGGAGGTGGAGGATCCCACAACGGTGTTCTGCGGGAAGGAGCTGAGGATGGGGCCGGGCAGGGTCACCACCACGGGGGAGGGCTCGATGACGACAGTGGAGTTCTGGCACTGCCTGACACAGGGCTCATTGCAGCTGTTGGCCAGTGGGGTCGGGCCACAGGGCCGGCAGGGCTGGCACTGGTCATAGCAGGACATGTCTCTGGGCTGCAGGAGCACCTGTGAGAGAGGGCAGAGAGGCAGTAGAGCACATACATATTTGAGGAACAGTCTGCCAGGAGTCTGTCACTCCACCACAAGCGTGTCGAAGGCATCTGCTGAGCCAGGAGCTAGAAACTGTGCAGTGAGGCAAAAGGGTTACCAGACACAGTACTGTGAGGATCACCCCGGCCCAACCAGGCTGCTGCCAATCTTTTCAGTGAAGGGCAACCTCAGCCAAGTGCCAAGTCCTCTTTCAAGATAATGCAAAGTGTCTCCAAGCCCAAGGAGGCTGCTGCCTATCTCTTAAGAGAACAGCTCCCTCAACCAAGTCCCAGACACTCTCTGACTCAGACCTTCATCCTTCTTCCCCTTCTCATGGAGAGCAGCACCACAGCCCACTATAGGAGGGAGGAGTACACACCTGCATGAGCAGAAAACAACGCAGGGAAAGGGCTTCAGACTCACCTGGTTCCCAAGGAGAAGGAGGAGAGAGAAGTGGATGGGAGAACAAGGAGTTGGGCTGGCTTTTATGGTGGCCCTGACCTGCCCTGGGCCGAGAGGTAGCTTCTACCGAAGTGGCATTGTCTAAGCTGCTCATGATGAACAGAAAACATCCCAGCTAATGACATGGGCTGGGTAGCTGTTTTCTCAATGCCGCCTTCTCATTTCCTAGCTTATGCTGTCCGCCTTCCCTCACGGAGTCTTCTTCTGAGTGCTGGGATTGTGAGACCCCATGATTTCTGGGGCAGGAATGTGTCAGTGCCTGCTGCAGCCTCAGCTCAAGTGCCGAATGGGTGCAGTGCAGGCAAGTGATGTTGGCCTGGGGCACACTGGTGGGGTGGTCTGTGGCTGCATTGACAGGAATGAGCCAAACTACTCCCAACTCTGCAATCCTTGGTCGGTCTCCCAAGAACGTACCTTGTCTTTCCCTCCCATCTCACTCCAGTGGTCACTTGTAGGGTGCAGGTGGGCTGCACTGCTGGGTTTCATAGACTCTTCAAATCTTTTAAGCAGGAAACTAAGCAGCCCTCCCCAAGCTATGGGTATTAAAGAGCTGTAAAATTATTTCCCCCATTATTTCAATGCTGATGAAAATCAAAGTTATGCGGGTCCTCTACCAGCACCGGGATATAGCTCTGCCCTGGTGAGGCCACATCTGGAGGAGGAATTTCTTTACTTTGAGGGTGACAGAGCACTGGAACAGGCTGCCCAGAGAGGTGGTGGAGTCTCCGTCTCTGGAGACATTGAAAACCCATCTGGATGCGTTCCTGTGCAACCTGCTCTAGGTGAATCTGCTCTGACAGAGGGGTTGGACTAGGTAATTTCCAGAGGTCCTTTCCAACCCCCATCATTCTATGATTCTGTGATGACCTCCCTTGACCTGCTGACCACACCCTTCTTAATGTACCCAGGAGACCACTGTCCCTCTTGGCCACAAGGACACATTGCTGCCTCACAGTCAACTTGCTGTCCACCAGGACTCCCAGGTCTCTCTCTACAGAGCCACTTTCCAGCAGATCAGACCCTATCGTGTTATTCCTCCCTTGGTGTAGGACCCTACACTTGCCCTTGTTGAACTTTATTAGGTTCCTCTCCACCCAAGTCTCCAGCCGGTCCATGTCTTGCTGTATGGCACCACAGCCTTCTGCTGTGTCAGCCAGTCCTCCCAGTTTTGTATCATCACCAAACTTGCTGAGGGTACACTCTGTCCCCTTACCCAGGTTGCTGATGGATGCATTGAACAAGACTGGGCCCAGCACTGACCCCTGAAGAACACCCACTGGTTACAGGCCTCCAACTGGACTCTATGCCACTGTTCCTGGTCTCAAGGACATAGGATTCCTCAAGACTGGTCTTGGCTTGTAAAGACTGAGGCAAAGAAGGCATTCCGCACCTCAGCCTTTCCATGTCCTGTGTTGCCAGGCTGCACAGCATCGGAGAAGGCCCACTCATTCAGCAGGGGGACTACAGTTCCTCTAGCCTTCCTTTTGTCACCTGTGTCCTTAGAGAATCCCTTCTTGTTGCCTTTGACAGCTGTTGCCAGAGTCAGTTCCACTTGGCCTTTGCCTTTCCTAACCTCATCCCTGCATGCTTGGACAGTGTCCCTGGAGTCCTCCCCAGTTTCCTCTGCTCACTTCCTTCTTGTGTTTTAGTTTGGCCAGGAGCTCCTTGTTCATCCATGCAGGCCTCCTGGCATGCTTTCCTGACTTTCTGCTCATTGGGATGGCCTGCTCTTGAGCTTGGAGGAAGTGGTCCAGATGTCTTAAGCCTCTGTTGCCTCCAGGGCTATACCCCACAGGAATTTTCCAAGCAGGTCTTTAAAGGCACCAAAGCCTGCTGTCCTAAAGGCCCAGGTTATGAGCTTGCTATTTACCCTCCTCAGTCCCCTTGGGATCATGAACTCCACCATTTCACGGTCACTGCAACCCAGGCTGCCTTTGATCTTCACATCCACAACAAGCTCTTCCTTCTTGATACCTATGAGGTCCAGCAGAACACCTGTCCTCATGGGATCCTCTATCACTTGGGGGATGAAGTTGTCATCCATGCACTTGAGGAAACGTGCTTATGTCCTGCTGTGCTGCTCCTCCAGCAGATATTGGGGTGGTTGAATTTTCCCATGAAGGCCAGTGAATATCAGACTGCTCCTGCCTGCCTGTAGAGGGTCTCCTCTGCTGGTTCTTCTTGGTCAGGTGTCCTATAGGAGACACCCACTACAGTATGTTCTTTATCTGTCTTCTCTTTAATGCTTACCCACAAGCTCTTGGTTGGCATATCACCCATCCTCAGGCAGAGCTCCATGCACTCCAGCTGCTCTCTCACAGAAAGAGAAAGTCCCCCTCCTTGCCTTTTCAGTCTGTCTTCTGAAAGAGCCTGTATCCCTCCACTGAAACATGCCAGTCATGGGAGCCATCCCACCCTGTCTCCATGATCCCAACATGATCGTAGCCGTGCAACTGCTCACTGATCTCTAACTCCTCACATTTATTCTCTTTAAGGGCAATGAACTGTTTTGTAGTTGTAAACCCGTAGGTGGGGCAGAAGCCTTCCGCTTGGTGCCAGAAGTCACCAGCATCCATCCTCCAATTGTCCTCTGCAAATCTGCTTTTAGGAGTCTACAAGCAGTATTCAGTTTTTAAGAACCATCTTTTAAAAGCACAGGAACAGGCAATTCCATTGTGTTTCATGTTAAGCAAGCAGGGCAGAAGACCTCATGGAACTCAAGAGGAAAAAGAAATTGTAAAAACTCTGGAAGGAAGGTCAGGCTTCGCAGGAAGGTTATAAAGGTGTGGTTCACATATGCAGGGAAAAGGCAGGAAAGGCCAAGGCTCAATGAGAGTTGAGAGTTGGCCCGTCTTGTGTCAGTCAACAAGAAAGGATTTTTAAGTACGTAGACAGCAAGAGGAGGTCTAAAGGAAACACTGAACAAATACCTGTTGAAGATGGTCACTTGACTGAAGTCCTGTTGAACTACTTAGATATCCTTCTATGATGAGGTCACCCACCTAGTGGATGAAGGGAAGGTGGTGGATGGAGTTTTTCTGAATTTTACTAAGGCTTTTAATAGAGTCCCTATCCTTCTGGAAAAGTTGGGAAGTCAAGTGAGTTCTGGAGAGTCAACTGTGGGATGAGCAGGAATATGGTGTGCTGGGAGAAAAACTGACTGAAAGGCAGGGCTCAAAGGGTTGTAGTGAATGGGGCTACATCTGGCTGATGACCAGTCAGCACTGGTGCTCCTCAGGGCTCAATTCTAGGGATGGTTCTGTTCAATATTTTGATCAGTGATCTGGATGTAGGAGTTGAGTGTGCCATGAGCAATTTTGCTGATGATACCAAACTGGGAGGTGTTGAGGCGTCTCTGGAGGGACAGGAGGCCTTGCAGAGGGATCTAGGTAAATCAGAGCATTGGGCAATCATTAATGGCATGAAATTTAACAAGTCCAAATGACAGATTCTGCATCTGGGATGGAGTAACACCAGACACAGGTATAAATTTGGAGAGGAGTGGCTGGAGCTGCCCTGCAGAAAGGGATCTGGGGGTGCTGGTTGTCAGCAGGCTCAAAAGGAGTCAGCAGTGTGCCCTGGAGGCCAGAGGGCAAACCACAGCCTGGGGTGCATTAACACAGTCCAACCAGCCGGTCAAGAGAGGGGATTATCCCACTGCATCAAGCACTGGGGTGGCCTCCCCTTGAGTACCGTGTGTATTTCGGGGCCCCACAAGTTAAGAAGGAAGTGAAGGTGCTTGAATGCATCCAGAGGAGGACAACAAAGCCTGTGAAAAGGCTGGAAGGAATGTCCCATGAAGAGTGGCTAAGAACTTTGGGCTTGTCTAGTTTGGAGAAAAGGAGTCTGAGAGGTGACGTCATGGCTCTCTATAGCTTCCTGAGGAGGGGAAGTGGAGAGGGAAGTGCTGATGTCTTCTCCCTGGGATCCAGTACCACGACACAGAGCAATGGTTCAAAGCTGCATCAGGAGAGGTTCAAAGTTGTCATTAACAAACAGTTCTTCACCAAGAGAGTGGTCATACACGGGGACAGGCTTCCTAAAGAGGGGGTTGATGCCTGTCAGTAGTTAAGAGGCATTTTTGGACAATGCCCTTTATAACATGCTTTAACTTTTTTAACTTGCAACTGCTTGACGACTGACGAATGCCCACTGCTTGCTGTTTGTTATGCCTGAGAATATTCTGTGGTCTTACAGTTGCTGGCAACTGCTGCCTAAGGAAGTGCTCTGGAAAGATCCTTTTAGCAAATTTGTGGAGGACGTAAGGTTTGCTCTTCTGCTCATTTACAGAGCTTTAGGTAAAGCAGGGATGGACTATTTGGGGGAAAAAGAAGCACCTAGTCCATGCAAATTAGCACGAGCAACTATGGGGGCTGTAATGACCTGGGAAAGACAGGAGGACTGACACAGTCCTCTCTTTGGATGCTGAAATGAGGGACATTCTCCAGACACCAGGTTTGCTGGCCTATGAGAAAGCTTAGGTGTATACAAACGCTCTGCAAAAGTACTTCTCCCACAAGAAGCAGAGCAATCAGAAAAGGGGGACAATAACTGCTGCTTTTCCAGAGAAAAACCAGACAGAGGTGGATAAGCCCCTGGAGACTCCTGAGGACTCCAGCCCTGTTGTTCAGGAAGTGCCTGATAATATGCATCCACGGTATTGGAAGAATGCGCAAGTGCTCCTAGGTGAACTAGGGCAGCACAAGCCTGTTTCTTCTTGGGAAAACCAGGGAAGTTTTGTGTACAAAAGAGATGTCAGTAAGGGGTCCCACCTGCATGATTTAGTCCAAGGTATCCTTCAGACTTGTGTCCCATCTGAGAAGACCTGAAGACTAGGATGTGTTTAGGAAAGCCATGGCTGCGGTGAATGTCCCCTCTGGCATCATGGATCATACAACAACCACGGTCTCTGGGAAAACTAAAAGTGACTGAAGATGTCCAAGAAGCATCCCAGACATCTTGTAATATGAGGGTGATACCTAAAACTCAGTGGCACATGCTCTAAAGTTTACTGTTGAAATAAAAATATTCATGATGCAGTAGTATCCGCAGGCCATGAGGGAGAGATGCTGCAGTTTCTTCCTCTGGAAAGCACTTTCTGTAGCATTGTGATTTTCAAAGGCAATGATGCTTTCAGGAAAGAGAGCACTCTTTGAGTGGGGGGTAACCACATGAGTCAAAAAACTCTGTGTGGTTCTGATGTGCCAAGAAAATTGCTAGCCAGTGCACTCCAGTCTGGTTACGAGGGTGTGTAGTCACCACCACGCTCACTGGTCTTGCGGGAACATGGGCCCTAGGGAGCTAGTTCCTCAGCTAAGCGCCCAGAAATGTTTTCCTGGTGTAGGGCTCTGCTAAGAAAAAACAAGAGAGTTGCTCCATCTCAGACTGCGATCTCATCCCTGTGTTACCACTGGACTCAGCACTGACTCCTACAGAAGAGGGAGAGGTGGGGAGAGGTGTCCCCAGTCCTAACCCCATGCAGGAATCACTCTGTCCTCTGCCCTGGTCCTGTGCTGCTGTTGGTGTGTGGCATTTGTGTGAGGGCAAACTCCCACAGCACATGGGCACAGAGTCTGCAGTTGTGGGATGCCCTTGGCCTGTGTGTGAGGAGCAGCAGTGCTGCATGGAGCACAAGGGTCACTTCAGCCCCAGGGTTCTGGGAATGCTGAAGGAGGTTGGTGCCAGGGGAAAGGCACCCCAGCGTGTAGCCTGTGTTTGGGCTGGTGCGTGCCCTATGCCGTTCAGAGACAGCTCATGGATCCTGCTGAGGGTTGAATGAAATCCCACTGTTGCTGCCATGTCTCCATGAAGCTGGAATATCTCCTCTCACACAGCACCTTTCTGGACTAGACTGGGGTTGTGGCACTTGTGGGGCTGCAGAGTTCCCGCACCTCAGGAAAGCTCTGCTTGAGGAAGACAAGGCAGCACAGAGCAGTGCTGCATCTTTGGGCACCAGTCACTGTCCTAGGCCTGCCTTCAGCCAAGGGGTGCTGGGTTCACTGGGACAGGGGACTCCAGTGAGTGGCCTACTGTAGCTGATACCAATAGTAACTTGTGAACACCTCAGCCCTACATATCTGGGCAACAGATGGGCCATGACAGATGCTGGAGAGTGATAGAATTGCATGGGGAAGCTGTCCCTGCTGCTCGTGCATGGCATACTGACCATGTCCCCTAGATCAGGTGATGGAGGGAAGCGGCAGGTGGAGTAGGCAATGTGGGCCATCCCCAAGGCTATTCACCCATTCCCAGTTCCTGCCATCCTTTGGGAACATGGTTTTCTGAGCCTCCTTGCCCAGCACAGCTCCACCCAAAGCAAGAGGAGCACTCTTCCCCAAGAGCTTGTGGGACTGCAGATTTCCCAGGCCTCCTACATGCCCACAGTTCCTCTCTCGAGGACAAGAGTTGTCAGGATTCCCTTTCACATCACACGGGCCATGGCAAAGGGGCTATTTCTGAGCCGAGCTGCAGCAAGGCAAGGACTGATGGCCGTTGGCTGTGGAGTAACCAGGGATGTCTTCTTCAGCTTCAAGAGGCAGTGCCTGAAAGAGGACTCGCTGCAGTGTGTCCCACCCTCCAATGCCTCTAGGAGTGATGAAAGGTTCCCCTGTGCCCCCACCTAATTCCTCCTGGAAAGCAATGGTTTTCTCCTTCCACAGTCAGTGTGCAGATGGAAAGACCATATAAAGGGCACAGGCAGGGTTGCAGTAGTTGTTTAATGAGTCTAAAGAATGAGAATGAGTCTAAAGAATGTGATCATTCCAAGTGGAGGCCCCCAGCGTGGGGAGCAGAAGGAGCAGACAAGAATGTGTTCCCCATTTCCTGTGGCAGAGTTCCCACAGGGCATCTGTTGACCTGCCCATCAAAGGGAGACAGGCTAGCAGGTTCCTCCAGGCCGGTTTCTGAGGTCTTCACAACAAGGCTTTAAGGGAAGCACAAGACATCAAAGAAAAGATAGAAAAAGGGTGAGAGGAAGACCGGAAAGGTAAATATTGTCTGTGTTTTCAGAGACACCAGGTTGGCGTCTTCACATCTGTACTTGCAGGGAGAGTCAGAGATGGTCAGCTGCTTTTAAAAAAAATGGCATGAAGTCTGATCCTCTGTTCAGCACCATGTTCTGAGTTCCAAGGGGTCCTTACGGGGAGCCGTTGTCAGCATGTTTAGCAGGGGGGGCATCTGCTGCCACAGTAGCGGCTGGAAATGCAGGAAAGGTCACAGCAGCCAGAGTTGATGGGCACTCCATCACAGCTGAGGATGCTGCCAACAGCAGCGGAGGTGGAGGATCCCACAACGGTGTTCTGTGGGAAGGAGCTGAGGATGGGGCCAGGCAGGGTGACCACCACGGGGGAGGGCTCAATGACGACGGTGGAGTTCTGGCACTGCCTGACACAGGGCTCATTGCAGCTGTTGGCCAGTGGGGTGGGGCCACAGGGCCGGCAGGGTTGGCACGGCTGGCACTGGTCGTAGCAGGACATGTCTTGGGTTCAGAGGTGCGCCTGCGAGACAACCAAGTGAGGAAGCAAAACAACGGGTTGTATGAGGAACAGCCTGTCACAGCACCATGAGAGAGAGAAAGAACATGCAGGGCTGGGAGACGGAGGCTGTGCCAAGAATGTGAGGACTTCTTGGCCTCATTCTGACAGGGCCCAAAAAAAGCCACCAGCTCCTACACAGCTACTGCCTGGACCCTGAGTCCAGAAGCCACCTCAGCAGAGTCCCAGCCTCCCTCCATGTCTAACCTTCTCCCTGCTTCCCCCTCCCATGACAAGCAGCCCCATGAGCTGGCAGAGAACAAAGCTGGTATCAGCTGAGAGGTCAGCTGAAGTGAGACCCCCTTTTAGAGACAGTGGAAAAGAAGGTTCTTCAGACTCACCTGACTCCCAAGGAGAAGGAGGCAAGAGAAGTGGATGAGAGAGTGAGGAGCTGGGCTGGCTTTTATCATGCACCTTAACTGCCCCAGGCTGCCAGAGGCATCCCTTGCAGAGGTGATTCTTTGCTGACAAGCTCATCTTGAATGCAAAACATCCCGAGCAATGCTATGAGCTATGTTTTGGCTTCCTGGATTGCTGTCTTTCCATTTCCTGCTTTATGCCAGGCACATTCCCCATTGGAGGCATCTTTTACATGACAGGATGAGAGCCCCAAGCATTTCCGGTGCAATACACGTTGGCGTGGGCAGACGACTCACCTCACATGCTGGAAGAGTCCAGGAAGGGTCACTCAAGACACACTAAACAGATGCTTTGACAACACACACACACACACACACACATACTCACACACTAATCTAGACCTCCAGGCATCTAGAGTGAAATGAGGAGACTCAAGACACCCAATGAGAGGCTGCCTACACTGTCCAGGGCACAGGACATGGACCTGACAGAGTCATCTTCTGCAAATCCTGTTTGAAAGAGTTCATTGTAGCTGAGGGAAGACTGATGTGCACTCAGGGAGAGCCAGAGATGCAGCTGAGGAGAGTGACATACCCAGCTTGATGCCATTCACCCACACAAAAGCCCTTTCCCTGCTACCCATCTGCGCCTGAGTACCAGGGACATGGATATGGGGTTTAGCCGTGGGATAGAGGTGTTTGTAGGCTCTGGTGGAAGAGCCTGTGGGTTCACTTCTGACCGTGTGATGAAGCAAGCCATGTGCAGGTGACCAGGTAGACAGGCCCTGCTGTGAGCTTATGCTAGCTGAGGAGTTCAGAGGCAACCATTGGTCATTTGCAGGATCGGTGTCTCCAGAAAGATGATTCATTCCATTTCCTGTGGACATCTGCTTAGGATGGGACAAGTCCCCTGTGTGAGCTGATGTCTCTCTACTGACTGTGGGAAGAGTCTGTTGGAGTGGGTCCAAAGAAAGGCTCCAAAATGATCCGAGGGTTGGAACACCTCTCCTGTGAAGAAAGGCTGAGAGAGGTGGGGTTGTTTAGCCTGGAGAGGAGGAGGCTCTGGGGAGACCTTCTTGTGGTTTTGCAATTTTTGAAAGTGGCTTATAAGAAAGAAGGAGAAAGATATTTTACCAGGACCTGTAGTGAAAGGCCAAGGGTCAATAGCTTAAAACTGAAAGAGGGTAGATTTAGATTGGACTAAGGAAGAAATTATTCTATGATGAGGGTGGTGAGAAACTATAAAAGATTGACTGGAGACGTTATGAAAGCCCCATCATTGGAGGTGTTCAAGGTGAGGTTTGGTGCAGGCTCTGAGCAATGTGATCTAGTGAGAGATGCTGCTGGCCATGACAAGGGATATTGAACTAGATGGTCTTTCAAGGTGCCTTCCCATGGGTGCAAATGCATACATGAGCAGAGCAAGAGGAACATGTACGTGAGCATGAACCTGCACACACACCGCTGAGAACTAGGGCAACCAATGCCAGCTCACAGCCTCTTGGGATGACTTCAGGCAAATCCTTCAGACCCCACAGTCAAGGCAATGAATCAGGCACCATCAGCTTTAGTGAGTTCAAGAGCTTGACGCTGGTTCAGTCAATTGTTTTCTCACTAGAAAAGAGAGAGAAAGCACAGTGGAGTCGAAGCTGCCATGACCTTTCCAGATATTGAGCTTCTCCATGTCCCAACTCTGTGCGTCAGGCATAACAAAAAATCTAGAGAACATCCATATTGCTGCAGCTACAAAGAATCTCCACATTACAATTGAAAAAAACTCCTCCAGCCTTAGATGGTCCCGGGTGTCCTAAGTGATCTCTTTAAGGGCGATGTTGGGGTGTGGGACTTGGCCCAGCACTGTAAAGGGTACAGTGCCTCAGTGGTGAGCCTGGGACAAGCCCGACTCCCCACAGGCTGCAAAAACTGAGGCTGGAGCACCAGAAATGACATGGACTGATCCCACAAATAAAGTCACTCAGCATCTTCAAAGCATTCCTTAAAATGCTATTTACTAGCACTAAGACTAGAAAGAGAGGACCATGTGGATAACCTTAAATCCCGCCAGAGACTGGGAACTCCAAGATGGGAACTCCAACAACACCTGCTGTTCTGTCCAGTGACCATTTGGAGGTCACTTCCCATGATGGTGAAGACACACGGGCCCTAGCAACAGACCACAGCAGTGAAATGGGAAGCATAGGTTGAGGCAGCTCTGGCCCTGCCTTCTGTACAGCAGTCACAGGATGGTTCTCGCTCTGCACCTGTAGGAAGTGAGTATGAAGATGAAGCAGTGGAGGGTCTCATCACCAATACTGAAGGTAATCACGGCCATGTGATTAATCATGGCCAATCACGGCCAGCACAAGCCATGTCCAGGGCAGCTTGTGAATCAGCTAAGAAGTGGAGGATGTGCTTGGGCCTGCAGGAAGCCAAATGGGAGGTGAGTATTGCATGCAGAGAAGGAGACAGGGAACTGGCCAGCCATGTGCCTGCCGCCAGCCAGATGCACACAGCCTTATGCACGATGGCCTCATAGTGCAGTGGGTTGCAGAGAGTCAAGCAGTGGCCGTAGGACATGAGATCGTAGAGGAAGCATTGAGCACTTCCCAGGAGCCAGAAGTATAGCTGGGCCATGCAGCTGTGGAAGGAGATGTGTATGTCCCCTGGCCTGAGAAGTCATCCAGCACCTTTGGAAGGAAGGCACCAGAGAAGAGAGACTGCAACTTTTGGTCTTCAGTCATTCTGAGCTACACTTCATCCACCATAATTCCCTCTCAGTGGAGGACATGGGTGGGAGGATTACCATCCTTGCACTTGTACAGTTTTTGCCAAGGCAACTGAATTTTCATGGTGGGAAATAAGATATGAGACTGTAGTGGCGGCCAAGAGGTAGTTCCACGGATCATAAGGGATGAGACGTACAGGCTAAAAAGTGCTCTGCTCCCAAGAAAGGCAGCCAATTCCTGAGTTGCACATTCTTTAGGGGGACCAATGAAGCAGTCAAGAGCTCTGCACCTGCCTTCAGCATTCATGGGAAGTGCTCCCAGTACCCTCATCCTTGCTGATCTTCCCGTTCTCCTGCACGGTCTCTATCACAGCAATTTGATCTCCTTCAGAAATCAACTGTCCCCACTTCCATGCTGACCACTCTCAGCTCCCACATGCTTAGCTCCAGTTTCGAGCCTTGATACCTTCAGCGGCATAGATAACTACCCTGCTGCTGCCTCCAGGCCATGGCCCCTAAATTAGGTGGTGAAGGGGAGAGGTCATGCCAAAGGCTGTTCCCTGCATGACCACTCCTGCTATTCTGCCAGCAAATCATCTTCCGGAGCCCCACACCCTTCACCCCACCACCCCAGAGCAGCTCCGTCCATAGCAAGAGGAACGCCCTTCCTCAAGAGCTCATGGGGCTGCTGAGTCCTCAGGACCTCCTGCCTTCTGGGCATTTGTGGGCAGAGATACCAGCAGGCCAAGGCCTGATGCTCACTGGCAGCAGAGCAGCCACAGATGTCTTCCTCAGCTCCAAGGGATGGTTCCCAAAAGAGGAGCCAATGTACGGTGTTTGAACCGCTCATTTGTCTGTGACTGGAACAGGGTTTCCTTGTGCTCTCAACCCCTTCCACCCCTTCTCCTTTGGCAGGACGGGATGTGTCCACAGAGGGAAGGACCACATGGAGGCCAAGCTTGAATGCAACAGAACTTTAATGAGTCAAAAGAGGGAAAGAAAGTCATTCCAAGTGGGGGGTGCCAGTTCATGAAGCCCCAGGGGCATCTGTGAATCTGCTGTCCTCGGCTGTGGAGAAGTTCCTGCATCATGTCTCTCTACCCGCCCCACAGAGGATGAGGAAGACAGATGGTTCCCACCAGATTGGTCTTGGGGGAACCTTGCTGCTAAGGGGATGTGAAGCAAACAAGGAAAAGGGAGAGAAAGGCAAAATCATTCAGCTATGCTGAAAGCAGCATTGAAAACATCAATCCTTTGCCCAGCACCATGTTGTGATTCCTCAGGGTGTCTCCTTGGGGTTTTCCCCACAGTCTTTAGCAGGGGAGGCACCTTCTGCCACTGTAGCGTCTGGAAATGCCAGAGAGGTCACAGCACCCAGAGTTGATGGGCACTCCATCACAGCTGAGGATGCTGCCAACAGCAGCAGAGGTGGAGGATCCCACAACGGTGTTCTGTGGGAAGGAGCTGAGGATGGGGCCAGGCAGGGTCACCACCACAGCAGGAGGCTCAATGACGACAGTGGAGTTCTGGCACTGCCTGACACAGGGCTCATTGCAGCTGTTGGCCAGAGGTGTTGGGCCACAGGGCCGGCAGGGCTGGCACTGGTCGTAGCAGGACATGTCTCAAGGGTGGAGGTGCACCTGGGAGAGAAGCAGGGAGGAAAGAAAGCACCAGAGTGGATGAGGAGCAGCCTGGTTAGCCCGTCAGAAAGGAGCCAAGGCCACTTCTGAGTGGGGAGCTGGTAGCTCGGCCAGGAGCCACATGGTATATATTGCACTACAAAGAGCAGCCTGGCCCAGGGAAGGCCTTTCCTTGGGTATAAATCAAAAGATCCTTCTGCCACATCCCAGCCTCTCGCTAAGCAGACCTTCTCCACTCTTCCCTCTATCATGACAAGAAGTTACAAAGCCCAGGACAGGACATAGCCAATATCAGCTGAGATGTCCATCAAGGAGAGATCTCATTCTGGAAGAGGTAAAGAGGCTCCAGACTCACCTGGTTCCCAAGGAGAAGGAGGCCAGAGAAGTGGATGAGAAAGCAGGGACTTGGGCTGGCTTTTATACCTGCCCTTCATTGCCGCAGCACCAGAGGCACCCTTTGCAGAGGTAACAATTTTTGCACACAGTCATCTTGAATGCAAACCATCACAGCTAATAATATGGGCTGTGCTTTGGTTTCCTGCACTGCTGCCTTTTCATTTCCAGAGCTGTGCCATGCCCATTCCCAAATGAAAGCTTCTTGTTAGTGCTGGAAGGAAAGACTCCAGGATTTCCAGGGCAGGAATGCAGCAGTGTGGGCAGAAGAGTCAGCTCAAGTGCTGGAGTGGTCCAGGGCAGGAAAGACACCTCAGCTTGGGTCACTCCGGTGGGGCTGTTTGGAGTGTTTTTCTCAGGAAGACAATTCAGCCATCCTCAGCTGGATGCGAATGGGCTCCCATGCATGAGGAGTCTTTCCCCCCCTTCTCTGCTCCCTCCAGTGGTCACTTGTTGTTGCCTCCCCAGGTATGTGCGTTGTGTTGCTAGGTTTTGAACCTGTCCTGACTACCATTGACCTCAGCAAAAAATTCTGGCTGCTTTGGAATGGTGCCCACTCCCTGGAGTCTGTGAGTACACAAACAATGGCATGGGCATGTCTGGGGCCTTGTGCTTCCCCAGGAAGTTCTAACTCTGTAACAACCCCATCTGTCCTTGGCAGACTCCACGCTCGCTTGTGTCCCTACTTGTCTTCTTGTCTTATGTGCACTTATGTGCAGCCGTGTTTCTGTGGATGAAAGTGGGAGCACAAATTTGTGGATGACTTGATGCTGTTGTGCATTAACGTGTGTGTGTGTGTATCCTTGTGCATTCCTCATCACAAGGGAATGTGCTGCTCATGGTGGGGACAGTCACAGGAGTGCCAAAGTGCAGCAGGTTCCCAAGGTCAGAAGGAGCCTTACCGCAGTGGAGTGGTGATGGCACCAGCCTGCTGAAGGTGTGTCCAGGGAAGAGGCACTGAAATGCAGCCCCTGCCTCCTGACGCCTCCTTCTCCTGCCCCTGCAGAGCTCACGCTCCACTCCTGCCCATTTCAGGCCCCAACAAGGTTGGTTTCACTCCAACCTTGATCCTTAGTTGAATTCAATGTGACAATACTGAGAGTGCCTCAGCATGGCTGGCAGTCCCCACTCCTTGCCACTCCAGGCCGGGACACAGCTGCTCTCCCCAGTGCTAGAGAGTTCAAAGGATGGGGACTGCATTCTGGGCAAAGTGAAAGGCTGAGGAATTCTGCCCACCATGTGCTGGCCATCCCTGTGTGGATCTGCTTCCAAAACACTGTGTACTGTGTCTGGGATGGGACACAGCCCTCCCTCATGCCCAAGCCAATGCCAAAAGTACTTGTGCTCTTCACGGCCCTAGTGCTGTGCCAGGCAGGGGCCAAGACCTTTTCCCAAACAGGTCCTGAATGAAAGAAACACAGAGTCTGATATCACTGCGCTGTGAGTGGAAGAACAGACTCTTAGGATTTCACAGGAGGAGCCAAAGAACTGATGAGAGCTTTGATGTTCATGCTCAGAATGTTCATGTCCCCTACTGCAATCTCTCAGACTGAGCACCCAGCAACTGTCCCTGGGAGGGAAGGGACATTGGATCCAAGGCCACACTGCCCCAAAGCCCACTGCTGTCCTGCAGGGGTTTCCAGAGACACCCTCATTCAAACAAGGGCTATGCACAGTACAGAAAGTTCCTGAGCCCATATCCCTGCCTGAAGGTTTGTCTGCCTGGACTCACATCCAGCTTGGAAATAAGGCAGCTGAGGGCTCCTCCACTTCCCTGTAGTGACCCCATAGAGATGAGTGCCAGGGAGCTCTTCCGAGGGAGCTCAGCCAGGGCTGGTTTCCCTCTCCATGGAGGTGCTTCCCAGCTGAGGAGCTGATGGCCAAGCTCATTGCTTTCTCAGGAGGTAACAGTCACTGTGGAGAAGGGAAAGGCAGGACATGAATGTACATAGAGTTTAGCAAGACCTTTGACAGCCTCTCTCCTACTTCCTTCAGAGCCAAATTGGGGATAAATGGGTTGGAGAATGATAAGGTGAGAAGAAAATTGGCTGGAGTGTTATGCAGAAAGAATTGTGAGCAGTGGTGCAAAGCCCAGCTGGCAGTCAGGTACTAGTGGGGTCTCTCAGGGATCAGCAGTAGGACCAACACTCTTTCTTGATTTCCTGAGCAACATGAGAGGTGGGAAGGAGAGCACTCCCACCAAGGCTTTGGGAAACACCAACAAGGGGGAAACAGGCACTACACTGAGCTGTGTATAGGTAAAGTGTTCTGAACAGCTTGAAGAACCACTTGCTCAGAGGAGACGGAGAAGACAGGCCTTGCCTCTGGAAGTGCCTAATGACAGGAGTAGAGGCAATGGACATCAGCTGGAACTGCTGGAGAGGAGAGGAGAGGAGAGGAGAGGAGAGGAGAGGAGAGGAGAGGAGAGGAGAGGAGAGGAGAGGAGAGGAGAGGAGAGGAGAGGAGAGGAGAGGAGAGGAGAGGAGAGGGCACATCCCGAGCAGAGAAGCGGGGGGCAGCATGGCGCCGGGCTGGTGGGGCTGGCCGCGCTGCTGCTGGGTGCCTGGGGCTGGCGGCGGTGGATGGGGCCGGGGCTGTGCCCCGCGTGTTCCCCGGGGAGCTCAGCGTCAACTCTTCCCTCTCCTCCTTCAGCCTCTCTTTCCCGCTCCTGTCTCTCTGCCATGTTTTGTGCCCCTTCCCAACCCTCCAAGTCCCCTCTTCTCCCTCTTTCTTCACCACCCCTATCAGTACGAGCCTCCTGGCACGTATGCCTAATTTTCACGTACCCTTTCCTTCCCCTGTGCATTCTGCAGTTCTTACTGCTCTCAATATAGCCCTCTCTCCTTACCTGTAAAACCTCTGCTCCCTCTCTGCCCTTTGTCCACCCACCCACCCATATTCTGATCCATCTCTCCATGTGTCTACCATCTCTTCCTAGTCCCCGAGACCCCTCTCCCATCTTTCCCTCTGCTTCCTTCATATCCATAACCACAAATTATCTTTTCTGCACTGTGTCATTATTCCATATATCCTCCGATCCCCCTGTGCTTTCAGCATTTATTCTTCTTCTCAATTCAACCCTTCATCCTTCACTGTAACACATTCAACTCTCCTGTCTCCTCTTCTTCTCCCCACCCATGCATCCACCCATCCATGCCTCCACCTGGCTTTCATTCGATCTCTGTATGCATCTATTACAGAGTCCCTTGCGGACTTGTCCCATTGCTCCACAAACCCACACAAGGATCACTCTTGATGACCACATGGTCCCCATTTGTTCCAGTCCAGCTCTATCCACATGCCACTCTTTCTGACGATTTCTCTGGCATAAGAGCCATCAGACCTGGGTGCTCTTTAGTGATCTTTTCCTTTTCATATCCTTTCTCTGTAGTGGCTGCGGGCAGAGCCCAGGTGCTGCAGGAGCCGTCGGCAGAGACCAGCAAGGGCACCACCATCAGCATCAACTGCTCACACCCCAACATTAAGGGAAACATGAACGTTCAGTGGTATCATCAGCTTCAAGACCAGGCACTGTGTCACATTGTGACAAGTGTCACCGGAGATAAACCAGTGTGGGACCTGCCGGAGCGGCTGTGGGTGTCGGCAGAGCGCCGCTCCAGCGCCCTGTGGCTCGCCCGGCCCCGGCGCGGGGACGCGGCGGTGTATTACTGCGCCCTGGGAGACACGGGGAGAGGAGCCGGGGCTGCGGCCAGGCAGGAACTGGCGTGGGCAGGGCCGGGCGTGTGTGTCGGGGCTGCAGGGACAGCCCCGGGCGGGCCCGCCACAGGGCGCTGCCGCTCCCAGCCAGGAGCAGCGCCTTTCTGCTCCGCACAGGGCGGTGGGCAGCAGGAATCCTCCTGCCCACGGGCAGCCGCACAGCCCTCGCTCCTGCCGCACGGACTGCCCACTGCTGACATGGAACATACAGGGCCTCTTCTCGGCCTTTTGACTTTCCCCACGAGGATGCCGAGGGAATCCTGAGCAGGTGCTTTCCTCTGCTCTGCAACCATGGGGACTCCAGGGCAGAGTTACCAATGCCAAACCTGCCTTAGAAAAGGACAACCAGAAAGGGTTTCACAGTTCATTCCCCTGTAAAAGCTCAGATATACAATGGAAAACTGAGTCCTCCAGCTACAGAATTTCACACTCCTGCCCAAATGTTCCTGCTAGCCTTACACAGTCATTGCATGGGGTCAAGAGTTGAAGCTCCCCAGCAGCAGGAGAAGGGCATGTCGAGGTCAGAGGCACCTTCAAACGCTCCCCACAGGGGCTCAGTGGTGAGACCACGAGGTTCTTTGACAGGATTCAGCACATTTGCAGTTGGTGCCCAGGAGACAGGGCAAACTGCTTGGCCTGGACACACTGAGCACAGCCTCAAGGCATGCCAGGTTCCTCCTGGAGGAGTGAGTCAGAACGGGATTTACTGAGTTGCCCTAAGGGGCTGGAGGGCTGAGGGGAGTGAGAGCTGGCAGGAGGCCTCTAGCCTCCAGCCAGTCCCCGGGGAACCCTGTGTGGCTCGAGCAGCTGACAGAGGTGGACAAACCCATGGGCAGAGGCTTCTGAGTCACACAGGGAAGGATCAGCCCTGCTCTCTGTCCCAACTGGACTTGATAACTGTGTTCCCAGGGATCTCCTGGCAGGTGACAAACAAGGCAGAGCAACAGGCATGGCCAGGCCAGCACATGCATCTGATACATGGTCACATGGGATTGGCCCCTCTTATTGCTGTCTCTGTCTTCCTGTGCTTGCTCCTGGCCAAATTGCCTTGATCCTTCCCTTTCCCTGTCTCTGCTGCTTCTCCGAAATATCCCATGTCTTCCACAAACTAGAAAAAAACTTTTCCACTTCACAGAATCATAGAATGTGTTGGGTTGGAAGGGATCTTTGAAGGTCATCTAGTCCAACCCCCCTGCAGGAAGCGGGGACATCTTCAACTAGATCAGGTTGCTCAGAGCCTCATCAAGCCTGGCCTTGAATGTCTCCAGGGATGGGGCCTCCACCACTGCTCTGGGCAACCAGTTCCAGTGTCTCACCACCCTCATTGTAAAGAACTTCTTCCTCATGTCAAATCTAAACCTACCCTGCTCTAGCTTAAAACCATTGCCCTTTGTCCTATTGCTACATGCCCTTGCAAAGAGTCTCTCCCCAGCTTTCTTGTAGGCCCCCTTCAGGTACTGGAAGGCCGCTATAAGGTCTCCCCGGAGCCTTCTCTTCTCCAGGCTGAAAAACCCCAAATCTCTCAACCTGTCTTCATAGGAGACGTGCTCCAGCCATCGGATCATCTTTGTGTCCCTCCTCTGGATCTGCTCCCACAGGTCCATGTCCTTCTTGTGCTGAGGGTTCCAGAGCTGGAAGTGGAATCCCATAAGGTGTTTGATCCCCCTGAAGGTGGAAACATCCCTGAGTTTATAAGATGATCCTCTCTTCTCACCCTTCTGGAGGGTGTCGTCTTCAGGCAAAGGGGCAGACCGTTATACCTGAAGGGATGGGCAGTAGATGTCTGTGAAGCAGAGGGCTGTGCTGGATGTCCTCCAGCCAGAGAGAGGTGTTTTGTCTGACTGTGGGTGGGATGGTTACAGCAGGTGCTGTTCCCAGAGACATTTCCCTTGAAGGGCTTCATCCATGGCCTAGGGAGAAGGGAGAGAATACTCCTGTAGCAAAAGAGACACAGATACTGTTCCTGGGTGTGTCTTGTCTGTTCCTGGTTCTACCTCTTTTCAGACACTACGGAGGAACAGGGACCACATGAGTGGCTACAAATGGGTCTTTCTTCAGGTGGTTGCAGGCCCCTGTCTCCAGCTGGGCACTGCATGGCAGGAGCAGGTCACCATGGACCCTGCTCCCATGCTGGGGCTGGTTGGGCTGGTTGTGACCTCCAGGAGGAGCAAAAAGCAGGAAAACAACCTGCAGCCTCCTAGACTAGAACTGGCCTTCTTCAGCGTTCAAAAGAGAAGCTTAAGAGAGACCTGTTCCTAAGACATGACTGGAGCATGAAAAGCCAGATGGAGCCAGACACTTCTTGAGCACAGTGACAGAGCGAAAGGCAATGGACATGATCTGGAACAGGGGAAATTCCTACTGAAAATTTGGAATTGTGGAGTTTTTTGATGATGAAGGCGCAGCATGGCTGTAGATAGATCCCACTAGGAATGGGTGTCTGCCTCCAGAGTCTTGACTAAAATACCATGAGCTGGAGATAGTACCAGAAGGTAAAAGGGGATAGAATGTGTGATGTTATGCCCCTTCAAATGCTGGGAACCCTGAGTTATGGAGCCTGAGGTGGAGATCGAGTTGGGACTTAGCGCATAGTGCAAATCCTGCCCATGCTGAGATTCATCTTAGGCATTGTCATCTCTGGAGTTTTCATGGCATTTCCTTAGAAATAAACCGCTCCCAATTTCTACTGTTCAGCAAAAGGGCATTTATATGAAAGCACAGTGCTTCACTCCTAGATCAAGACAAGGACGTGTTTGTGGCAGCGTTGCCAAGTTTGCCAAGTGATATATACAGCTCAGCACAGCACAGGTCTGGGCCTACTCAGGTCAGGTTAACTTAACGACAATGAGCAGTTAGTTCTTTCTGCCATGAGTGGTGCATGGGATCACTCTGGACTTCCTGTGGCATGGGGTGGGAGTAGGGGTCCCCACCTGCAGTACCCCCACCCCTTCACATGCCCTTTCAGCTGTGGATGCGGGGCTGCCCTATCCCCATCCCTCGCAGTGCAGCACTCCAATGGGTGCCCTATGTGCTCCCTGGGAGCGGGGGTGACCCATTCATCCCTCATTCTGTTCCCTCCTGGTCCCTTACACTTTACCCTAGTGTAGGAGTCTGTTGTCCTTGATATCTCTGGGTTTGTTGCATCTACACAGCAGTTCTGGAGCCAGGTTCCTTGCTCATACTGTGGGTTGTCCTACCAGAACTGGACACAGCCAGAAGCCCCGGGCTGCTGGATGGTTCCTGTCCTAACTGGGGAGGACTCCACTGTGAGCTCGCTGGAACAGAGCGAGTCCCTTTCCACCACTGGGACCCCCAGATTCCCCAGGAACTCTTCATGGGGAAATGCTGAGAATGCCACTGGCTGAGGGAGCCACAGGTGTTGCTGTTGGAGGAGGGAGAAACCCAGAACCTTTGCTCCCCCAACAGCGTTGTTTCCAGCAGCTCTGTTATCTCGGGTCTGGGAGGGGGTTTTCTGACTCTCTCTCACTCCACAAACAGGTGGGTTGGTCTCAACATGCAAGTCAGATCTCTCATCCTCATGGCCTTCCTGGGGCAACTGCTGGGTAAGTCCTGGCTTTCTATAAATGCATCCTTCTTCTCCCAAGGCTTGCCAGGTTGATCAGGATCATGCAGAGAACTACTCCTTAACTAGAGGAAAATGCTGGGAAATATTGACTCACATTTTTGGATTTCAACCTGTTCTCTCAAGATCCTCTTTCTTTTGGATATGAAAAGAAAGAAGAGAGATACCTGCTTTTCTCTCACCTTCATGCCTTTCTCTCTGACTTTCGCTCCTGATCCGCATGCTGTCACCACAGGAGATCTCAGCTCTCATTTTTGCATGAGAGCACTCTCACATTTTCCCTTTCCAATGCAAATTGGCAGAACTTGTCAACACTGCCTGGAGGACATTTAGGCTCTCATCCCACTGGCATTACCAGGGCGTCCCATTATGCCTCCTGGCTGGCACATGCCTGACGAGCCTTCCAGTTTTCTCCTGTCTGTTTACACAGCCAGGGATCTCTCTTTCTACCATTCATCTCAGCATTGCCGCTCATCAGGGAGCTAGGAACTCTTGGAGATGACAGGCATAGTGAAACAGGATGAATCTTTTTGCCATAGCTCCATAGATGCCTCAACATGCTGGTCCCAGCACACAAAGGTTAGGCTGTTCCCTGGTTCTCTGGGCACTAGGAGCAGGGAGGAGGAACAGGACTTGGGAGGAGGAGCAGGGACACTGCACAGCTCTTCTCAAGCTCCACACTGGGCTCAGAGCTCCGAGCTGCTGCCCAAAACTCCTCTCCACCTGGATGTCCCCAGAACTCAGGATTTTCCTACAGGACAAGGGAGAGGCAGCCTTCTCTGCCTGGGTTTTGCTTCCACTCCTGGTTTGTTTCCCAGAGCCCTTCCCTGCTGAGCTGCTGACCTTCGCTTTCTTCCAGGCACCATGGGCCAGGTCACTGTCACCCAGCAAGAAGGACAAGTCACAGTGAAGCAGGGAGACAACTTTCAAATAACATGAACCTACCAGACTTCCAGCTATTATGGCTTGGTCTGGTACCAGCAGAGGAAAGGCCAAGGTCCCCAGCTGGTCTGTTATCAGGCAACTGCTGGCCGCAAGCCCAGTGGCCGTCTCACCACCGTGCTGAACACCATGGAGAAATACAGCCTCCTCCAGCTGGAGGAAGTCGGGCTCTTTGACAGTGCCTTGTACCTCTGTGCAGTGCGTGACACGCTGGTGCAGGGAGCTTCCTTGGCTGTGCAAGAGCCCAGGGGATGGAGGAGATGTGTCTGTGCAAGGCTGAGGGTGAGGGAAGGGGCCGTCAGGTGTGCGCTGGCAGTGCTGCTTCCCCTGTACACCCAGGGGTCTGCAGGACAAGATCCTGTGATGGAACATTTTCTTTCCGTTCCACACATCAATTTATGCAACCATGGCCTTAAATATTCCCATACCACACTACATGAAGGCACAGTCTTCTTATTGCCAATGCTTTGGAAGTTCTGCTGTCTGATTAAACAGCACACACTTGAACCATTGCATTTATATATTAGCCATTTGTTTATCTTCACCGCTATTAATAACTGCAGGCACATCCATCCTCCACGACACCCACTGGGTTTGTCTTGTCTCAAGATGGAGACACCTTAAAGCTGGTTCCATTTTGTTATTTCCCTCTTGAACATTGGCCATGGCGGTTGATGTAAAGAGATGCTGTGCCTTTTCTTCTCCTAGGCAGATCCCAGCATGGGGCATCCATGGGTCTTCATTCCCCTGTTCTCGCTGGGGGCGTTAAACATTCTAGTGGGAGCTGGTCAGTTCCTCCTGCTCATCTGCTGTGATGAACTGGCACTTTTGGTAGCAAGTGTCCTGCATCTGCTCAGTCACAAATGAGTGCCTAAGCACTGCTCTCTTCCCCCAGACGGATTTTCTTTCCTTTTTGTCCCTGTGCATAGAGGTGGCTCCTCAAGGGAAACATCTCCATGAACAGCAGCTGCTGCTGCAGAGGCTCCCCACACAGGGACAGGCATTGTCCCTCACTCTGCTGGGTTGAGGGAGACACTCAGCACAGCCCTCTGCTTTACAGACAGTCCCTCTCCAAGCTTCACATAGTCACACGTGTGACCTCTAAATGCCTTTGCTTGCCAGGGTCCTGTCCCCTGGGCAAGCACATGGTCTACCCTAGTACAACAGCACAGTCCAGGGAAAGGCTGCATTGCTGTTGACAACAGGAACATTGGGTGCCCCTGACGTGTAACTGTCATCATCCCCTTGGGAGCTGCAGGCTCCAGTCCCTGAGAGGGAGATGCCAGGCTACAGTGACTTGGGCCCACAGCAGGAGCCTTTAAGGTTTTACATTTCAGGTGCAATTGGGTAGGCTAGAGTGAGAAAGCAAGAGCAGGAAATAGGAATGAAGATGACCCCAGTCCGGGTCAGGCAGTGCGCACACCATGGGTTCAGGTGCTCATGGATGACTTTCACCACCTCATTGTCTGCTGCAGGAGGAAAATGGCTGGGCACAAGCAAACCAGGACATGTGTGGGCTGTATGGAAGACACATTTTTGATGCAGGCAATCCATGAACACATTAGGACAGAGGCTCTCTGTGATCTGCTACTCACAAATGAGGAAGAACTGTTGGATGATGGAAAGTTCAAGATCAGCCTTGCCTGCAGTGACCAGGAGACTGTGGAATTTAAGCTCCTCAGAGAACTGACCAAGACAAACAAGACGACTACTGCAATGGACTTCAGAAGAGCGCATCTTGTAGTGGTAAGGAACTGACCGGCTTGGCACAATGCCCTGGGAAACTTCCCCAAGGCAGGGAGGTCCCAGAGGAGCTGGCTAACCTTCAAGGAGAGCCTCCTCAGAGCACAAGGATGGTCCTCTGCAAAATGGATTTAAAAGCACAGCTGGAGTGGAAAATTGCAAGAGATGTGAAGGGAATCAAGAAAGGTATTTCTGGGCCTATTGGCAGCAACAGGATGGCTAAGTAGATTTGGGCTCATTACTTGGTAAGGAAGTGGATCTGGAGACAAGTGACATGTACTCGATGTCTCTTTCTCCTCAGCTTTTACTGGTATGGCTTCTTCTCAGGGCTACCATATCCCTCACCCTCCCCACAGACTCTATGGGAATGAAGCAGCACCCACAGTAGAAGAATAAGGAATTAAGGAGCTCGTACTACCATTTGGACATACACAAGTTCATGGGATCACTTGGGATGCATCCAAGGGCATTCAAGGAGCTGACTGGACAGTATCTACCCAGACCCTGGAAGGAAGATGGAGACAATATTCTCAGGAACCTTCTCTAAGTGCATGAAAGGCAAGAAGGGGATTTGGAGCAGCTGACATGGTTTTACTGAGGACAAATGATGCCTCACCAACCTCATTGCTTTCCATGAGGAGTTGACAGGCACTGTGGGAAGGGGAGGGGCACTGCCTGGGGTGTGCCGTGACTTTAGCAAGACCTTTGACATAGCCTCATGGGTGCACACACATGCACACCCATAGGCAGACGAAGCTATGCACACTCACAGGCATGGACACGCACAAATATGTGTGCCGTTGGGGAATTTTTATTGTACCATTTGAGGCAAGTTAAACACTTGCCTATGCTTAGAGTTAAAAAAAAAAAAAAACCAAAAACGAAAAAAAAACCCCAACAAACGACCACCAAATGATCAATCTATTGGCCAGAGTCCTATCACCATAAGCAGTTCTACAAGGAATCTGCAAAGATGAGTCAGAAGCCAATTCCTTATATACACTGGCAGAAGCACAGGTGCCAACTATCATAAGTGATCTCCCTAAGGGTGCCGTGGGGGTGTGGGACCAGTCCCAGCTCTGTAAAGTCACTGGTGCCTCAGTGATCAGTATTCACAGGGCAGCAGAGTGTGGCACACCTGGGACAAGCCAGACTCCCCACAGGCTGCAAACACTGAGGCTGGAACATCTGAAATTATAATAACTGATCCCAGTAAGAAAGGCACTCTGCCTCTTCAAAGCATTCCTTAAAAATGTCATTTATTAGTGCCAGGACTAGAAAGAAAGAGATGATCATATAGGTAACCTTACATCCCTCGAGACGCTGGGAACACTGAGCAGGTCCCATTCACAGAAGCGTTGCTCCATTTTGGTCCGTTGAGTTTTAGAGCATTTTCTTCAAAGGAAACAGTTCCATTCATCATTTCAACTGTCAAACGCCACAACTCTGCCAGTTGTTTATTGCATGTGAAAAACTACGAGCAGCTTTCCCATCCTTGTTTCTTAGGGTGGAAACCAAGGGGTTGAGCAGGGGAGTAAGAATGATGCAAAGAAGAGCCACTGCTCTGCCTAGCGACCCTTTGGAGGGGGCTCCCATGTACGTGGAGACACACGTGCCATAGAAACTGGCCACAGCAGTGAAATGGGAAGCACGGGTTGAGGCAGCTCAGTGCCTGCCTTCTGCACAGCAAAGCCACAGGATGATTCTTGCTCTGCACCTGTAGAGAAGTGAGGATGAAGTGGAAGCAGCAGAGGGTGACCTCACCAATACTGAATGTGATGACATCCTTGTTGGCAGAAGTGCCAGCACAAGCCATGTCCAGGAGGAGGGGTGGCAGATGACTGAACTGGTGCATGTGCCTGGGTGCGCAGTAAACCAAGTGGGACGTGATCTTCTCATTCCCCTGCATGCTCTTTATGAGAGCAATTTGATCTCCCTCAGAAATACACCGTTTCACTGTCCTCATTTCTGTGCTGACTGCCCACAGTTCCCACAGGTTTAGCTCCAGTTTCCAGCCTCAATTCATTCAGCAGAATGAGTGACTTTTCCCCGCTGATGCCTCCAGGCCATGGCCCGAGATTTGGTGATGGAGGAAAGAGGTCACCCCAAAGCCTGTTCCCTGCATTACCACTCCTGCTATTCTGCAGAGCCAATCATCTTCTGGAACTCCACACCCACTACCCAACCACCCCAGCACAGCTCCGGCCATAGCAAGAGGAACACCCTTCCTCAAAAGCTCATAGGGCTGCTGCCCCCTCAGGGCCTCCTGCCTTTCTGGGCATCCATGAGCAGAGGCAGAGCAGGGCAACGCCTGATGCTCATTGGCAGCAGAGCAGCCCGGGATGCCTTCCTCAGCTCCAAGGGATGGTTCCCAAAAGAGAAGCCCCTGCAAGCCATCCCAACCTCCCACTCCTCTGAGAATGGAGACGGGTCTCCTTGTGCTCTCAATCCCTTCCATCCCTTCTCCCTTGAAAGCCAGGCAGTGTCCCTAGAGGGAAGGACCACGTGGATGCCAGGCTTGAATGCAACAGAACTTTAATGATTCAAAAGAGGGAAACAAAGTCATTCCACATGGAGGCCACCAATGCGTGGGGCCCCAAGGGCAGCTGTGAGTCTGCTGTCCTTGGCTATGGAGAAGTTCCCACATCATGTCTGTCATCCTGGCCCACAGAAGGAGATGAGACAGACAGTCCCTAGCAGGCTGGCATTAGGGGGACAAGGGGATCCAAAGCAAACAAGGAAAAGGGAGAGAAAGGCAAAGCCATTCCGCTGTGTTGAAAACAACACTCAAAAGATCAATCCGCTGCCCAGCACCGTGTTCTGAGTTCCTCAGGGAGCCTCTTCTTGGGGCTTTCCTATAATCTTTATCAGAGGAGGGACCTTCTTCCACAGTAGCGGCTGGAAATACCAGAGAGGTCACAGCACCCAGAGGTGATGGGCACTCCATCACAGCTGAGGATGCTGCCAACAGCAGCGGAGGTGGAGGATCCCACAACGGTGTTCTGTGGGAAGGAGCTGAGGATGGGGCCAGGCAGGGTCACCACCACAGGAGAGGGCTCGATGACGACGGTGGAGTTCTGGCACTGCCTGACACAGGGCTCATTGCAGCTGTTGGCCAGAGGTGTTGGGCCACAGGGCCGGCAGGGCAGGCACTGGTTGTAGCAGGACATGTCTCTAAGGGTAGAGGTGCACCTGACAGAGAAGCAGGGAGGAAAGAGAGCACAAGGGTGGGTGAGAAGCAGCCTGGTTACCCTGTCACAAAGGATCTAAGGCCACTAATGAGTGGAGAGATGGAAGCTGTGTTAAGGAGACACATTGTTATCAATGGTCTACAAATTGGAGCCTGGCCCATGGAGGGTCTCGTAATTTGTAAACCAGGGCCACCACAGCTACATCCCAGCTACTCTCTTTGCAGAACTTCCCCACACTTCCCTCTAGCATGACAGGGAGCTCCAGGACACAGAAAAGAAGAGAGGCAATACCAGCTGAGAGGTCCATCGAGGAGACATATCACTTTGGAAGAGGAGGAGAAGGAGCTTCAGACTCACCTGGTTCCCAAGGAGAAGGAGGCCAGAGAAGTGGATGAGAAAGCAGGGACTTGGGCTGGCTTTTATACCTGCCCTTCATTGCCGCAGCACCAGAGGCATCCTTTGCGGAGGTAACAATTTTTGCACAAGCTCATCTTGAATGCAAACCATCACAGCTAATGATATGGGCTGTGCTTTGGTCTCCTGCACTGCTGCCTTTTAATTTCCAGAGTTGTACCATACCCATTCCTCAATCAAAGTTTCCTGTGATCACTGGGATGAAAGGCCCCAGGATTTCCAGGGCAGGAACGCAGCAGTGTAGGCAGAAGACTCAGTTCAAGTGCTGAGTGGGTCCAGAGGAGGCAAGTGACACCAGCCTGGGTCACTTCAGTGGAGCTGTTTGGTGTCGTTCTCTGGAAGAAGCTCCAGCCGTCCTCCGCTGGCAGCCCAAGTGCTCCCACACATGAGGAAGTGACACTTCCATCTCTTTCGTTCCCTCCTCAGCTCACCCCGGTGGTCACTTGTTGTTGCCTCCCCAGGTGTGTGCGTTGTGCTGTTAGGTTTTTGACCCCATCCTGCCTAACACTGTCTTCAGGAAAAAACTGTGGCCTGTTTTGACTCGTCCCCACTCTGTGCAGTCTGTGAGTACACAAGTAAAGACATAGGAATGCCTGGGGCCTTGTCCTTTCCCAAATGCTCTAACCCTGCCACAGTTGTCCCCAGGTGTTGTCAGCAGGATCCACACCTGGGTGTGTTCCTGCATCTGTTCTTCTCATCTGTGCTTTACGAGCAGCTGTGTTAGCGTGGATGAATGTGGAATCACAAATTAGTGTATAATTTCAAGGTGGCCTGCATGAGACCGTGTGTGCATGTGTGTCCTTGTGTGTCCCTCCTCAAGAAGCAATATGCTGCTCATGACAGGGACATTCTCTGTTGCTCTCTCCATGAGCACCAGAGAGCAGCAGATTCCCAGATTCAGAAGGCACCTGAGTGCAGCTGAGTGGTGATGGCACCAGCCTGCTGGAGATGTGTCCAGGGAAGAGGCACTGAAATGCAGCCCCTGCCTCCTGACACCTCCTTCTCCTGCCCCTCCAAAGCTTCTGCCTATTTCAGGCCACAAGAACAGTTTCCCTCCTGTTTGACTCCTTAGTTTAATTCATATTAGCAATATTGGGAGCTCCTCAGCAGGGTTGGCAGTCCCCGCTCCCTGCCTCTCCAGGCCAGGACACAGTTCCTTTCCCCAGTATTAGAGAGTTCAAAAGGATGGGGATTGCTTTCTGGGCAAGGAGAAAGGATGAGGGATCTTGTACACCATGTGCTGGCCATCCCTGAGTGGATCTGCTTCCAAAGCACTGTTGACTGTGTCTGGGATGGGACATAGCCCTCTCTCATGCCCAAGCCAATGCCAAACGTACTTGTGCTCTTCACAGGCGTGGTGCTGTGCCCGGCAGGGGCTGAGACCTTTTCCCAAACAGGTCCTGAATGAAAGGAACACAGAGTCTGATATCACTGCGCTGTGATTGGAAGAACAGACTCTGTGGATTTCATAGGAGAAGCCAAAGAACTGATGACAGCTTTGATGTTCATGCCCATAATGAACACTAGTGTCGGTGGTGTCTGGGGTGGGACACGGTCCTCTCTCATGTCCATGTCAATATCAAATGGGCTTGTTCAGCACATTGACCTGATGCCATGTCAGGCAGGGGCTGAGACCTTGGATCAAACAGGTCCTGAATGAAAGGAACATGAAGCCTGACATTGCTGTGCTGTGAGTGGAAGGACAGACCCTGTGGCTTACACAAGGAAAGCCAAAGAGCTGACAACTGCTTTGGTCTTACAGCCTACAAGGACCTTCATGTCCCACACTGGAATCTCAGTCTGAGTGCCCAGCAACTGCCGCAGGAGGGTACAGACATTAGATTTGAGGCCACATCCACCAAAGCCTAGTGCTGTCCCACAGGGGTTTCCAAAAGGGACCCTCTTTCCGACACGGGGTGTCAAGGGTGTATGGAGTTCCTGAGCCCATCTCCCCTCCTGAATGTTTGTCTTCCTGGACTCAGGCCCAACCAGGAGACAGTGCAGCCAAGGCTTCCCCCTTCCCTTTCATGTACTTTGGTGAGCTCATCGCCAGGGAGCTCTGCTGGGACAGCTCAGCCAGGGATGACTTCCCTCTCTGTGGAGCTGCTTCTGAGTCGAGACTCTAGTGTAGTTGAGGGCAAAGCTCATTGCTTTCTCAGGAGGTGATGGGCACTGTGGACAAGAAAAGGCAGTGGAGATGAGTATCTAGAGTATAGCAGGACCTCTGACAGCCTCTCCTGTCCTTTTTATGACCTAACTGGAGGTAATTGGGCTCAATAAGAGGATGGTAAGGTAAGAGTGGAATGTCGGTCAGAAAGAGTTGTGAGCAGTGGTGCAAAGCCCAGCTGGCAGACACGACCTGTGGGGTCCCACAGGGATCAGCAGTAGCACCAACACTTCCTAATGTTTTCATGTACAGTAGTGGGAAGGTCAGCACTTCCTGCAAGTTTGGGGATGACGCCCAAGTACAGGGAAGAGGCAGGACACTGATCTCTGTAAGCCAAATTGTTCCCAGCAGGTCCATGAAGTACCTGTTTCAAGGAAACCGAGAAGGTGGCCTAGACTCTGGAAGCACCCAATGGCAGGAGTAGAGGCAATGGACAGCAGCTGGCGCATGTCGAGCTCAAATTCAGTAATGGGCTAAAAGAATTGAGGACAGGAATAGATTTCCCTGGGGGTTTCTGCAATCTCCATCCTGGAGTGGCCTGATATAATGGGAATCAATAATGGGAACTGTTCAATGCAGGTGTTGGTCTAGATGACCTCTGAAGATCTCTTCTCACCTACATTCTGACACTGGGATTCCCCACCACCCCTGCCCTCCCTGACCCCTGCCCACCCATGGAGGACAGGGAGAGTCCATTTCCCAGTTGGGCAAAGTGCTCCCCGTGCCGGGGAGAGCCCCTGAGCGCTCTGAGCCCAGGTGAGCCCCCGAGCGGCGCCGGCACAGAGCTGAGCTCCGGGGCGGAGCTGGCGGCGGCGGAGAGGAGAGGAGGCGGTGGAGAGGAGGCGGAGCGGCCGGAGCAGAGAGCCGGGGCTGGCGGGGGGCAGCGAGGTGTGGGCGGCGGAGCGGCGGGATGCGGCGGTGCCGGGGCGCAGGGCTGTCGGGGCTGGCCGCGCTGCTGCTGGGTGCGTGGGGCTGGCGGTAGTGGATGGGTCCAGGGCTGTGCCCGGCGTGTTCCCCGGGGTGCCCAGCGCCAACTCTTCCCTCTCCTTCTTCAGCCTCTCTTTCCCACTCCTGGCTCTCTGCCATCTTTTATGCCTCCGAGCCTCCTCTTGCTATTTTCCCGATGTCCTCACCGTTTCGATCGGTAGACCTGCTTTGCATTCACCTTTGCATGTCTATTTTTGCATGCACCCTCTCCTTCCCCTGTGCATTCTGCAGTTCTTATTGCCCTGAAGATTGTCGTCTATCCTTTGCTGTAACACACACTTCCCCTCCTGGTCCTCTCTCACCATCCATCCACCCACCCACCCACCTGACTTTTATCTAATCTCCGCATGCATAAATTTCAACTTCACTCCCTGCCTTCTCTCATGCTTTCAGACACCCACACCCGGGTCACTCTCCATTTGTGTTGATAGGCCCATACTGCCATCTCTTCCTGTCCTGTGTCCCTGCCACTGTTCCTGACAATTCCTCTGCTAGAAGAGCCATCACAGCTGGACCACCTTTAACAGCTGTCGTCCTTTCCTTCTCCTTTCTCAGCAGCAGCTGCAGGAGGAGCCCAGGTACAGCAGCAGCAGACGGTAGAGACCCCCGAGGGCACTGGCATCAACATAAATTGCTCGCACCCCAATATAAACTCTTACGACTTCAAACACTGGTACACTCAGCTGCCAGGACGAGGCCCTGCATTGCTCATGCGCACACTTGAAGATTCGAAAGAGCTGCGGGACCCGCCGGGGCGGCTGTGGGTGTCGGCAGAGCGCCGCTCCAGCGCCCTGTGGCTCGCCCGGCCCCGGCGCGGGGGCCGCGCTCGCGTATTACTGCGCCCTGGGAGACACGGGGAGAGAAGCCGGGGCTGCGGCCGGGCAGGAACCGGCGCAGGCGGGGCCGGGCGTGTGTGTCGGGGTCGGGGGGACAGCCCCGGGCGGGCCCGCCAGGGGGCGATGCCGCCTCGCCCCAACCGGCTCCAGCTGGCCCCGAGCCCCGGGCCGCTTCCCCCGCCCGACTGGGTCCGGGTCCGGCCCCGGCAGCGGCAACCCCGCACGCCCAGAAGGACGCCTTCCTGCACCGCACAGGGCGGCGGGCGGCAGAGATCCTCCTGCCCACGGGCAGCCGCCCAGCCCTCACTGCTGCCGCACGGACCACCCACTGCTGCTGCTCCATGGGCAGGTGCTGGGGATCTCTTTCCACCCCACTCAACGTTGCCAGGCACTCTTAGAAGAGAAAGACTCAACTGCTACAGTGCCCTCTCAAGCCCTTGCTCTGAAACCACAACCACAAGTGGTTTCTTGCTGGGAACTTTGTCAATCCGCTCAGCTACACAATTACAACCTGTACCCTCCAGCTTCACACTGCTTCTAGTGTTGCAAAAGCATCCTGTGGAGCTTGCAGTTCTACTCCGGCACCAACTTGAGAAAGAGATACTCATTGTCACAGACACCTTCAAGTGTCTCCTGCAGTGCCTGGTGATCGGAACATAGAGCTTGGGGCACCAGATTCCCCTTAACCTCAGATTGAGAGCCTTTGGTGTTGAAGGGAAGTCCAGGAGACAGGAGAGAAGCCTGAGCTGGGCACTAGCTGAAAGACACATCTGAGACTCAAGGTCAGACTCAGGAGGGAGCCCCAAAAGAGATGTGCTAAGTTACCCCATGGGGCTGAAGGTCTGTGGGGAGAGCTGAAAGGGGGCTTCTGGGCATGGGGTCCTGGGCCCAGCTAGTCCCCGGTGAGGCCTGTGTGGCTGTAGGAGCTGAGAGAGCTGGGACAGTCCGTGTTCAGAGGCTTCAGGGGCAGAGAGGAAAGGCTCAGGTCTCTTCCCTGCCTCAGCTGGGGCCTGTAGTGGCAGCCATAATTGTATTCCAAGGGAACTCCTGGCAGTTTTGCAGTCATTGGAGAGAAGAGGGGAGCCCACTGTCCTTCTGAAATGGCCTCGACTGAACAACAGGACAGTAAAGGCCTTGTGGGAGCGTGGCTGTGAATGGGGGCTGGTGTGCCAATAACGTGCTTCCTGCAGTCCCTGCCAACTGTATGAGAAAGGCCCTGGGTGAGAAGAGGCAGAGGAGCCCTGCTCCAGGCAGCAGACACCAGAAGACATGAAAATCAAGTAGGCCTTTTGCTTGTCTGGGTATTGAGGTTCTGGGGCCCAGGGTGGGAGAAGCATCTGGAGGCTGTGTGTAATGTGGGTAAGTGAAGGGACACAGAAGGACTGCCTGCACAACAGAGAGCTGTGTTGCCATGCCAGAGTGAGGCAGTGTGTCTGTCCCTGTGCAGCTGGTTTCTGGAGCAGATGCTCTTCACAGAGATGTTTCTCTTCAGGTTCCTCCTCTATGGGCAGAGGAGAAGGGAAAGAGTGTGTGACACCTGGGTCCAAGGCACTTCAGAGTGTGCCTGGTCCTCTCTCCATCCAGACAGTCCAGGGACAGGGTGGACATGGGTGGGTGCAGGGGTGCTTTCTCCCTCTCCTGCAGAGCTGGGTGCAGGCCTGTGCAGCTGGCTAGGTGGTGGGTGTCAGGAGAAGTTCTCAAGGGATCTTTGTTCTTTAGATGGCCACTACTTAAACCATGATTCTTTTATGTCTCTAGAGGGCTGCCTTGTGGTAGAGGTCGGGGGAAAGGCCCAAAGAGGCCTGGCTGGAGCAGCAGGGAGAGAGTTTTGCTCCACCCTCTGGGCTGTGGTTTGGAGGCCTCTTTGATCAGGCAGAGGAGTAGAAGAGGTGAAGGTGCAAGCCTCAGGTCCCTCATGCTCGCAGGTCCCTGGGCACCCCGTGAAGGGAGAGCGTGACATGGTCCTGATTTTCCTGTCAGCCCTGGTGGGACTGGCTGACTTTGGTGAGATGTGACTTTCAGGCTGGGGAGATTGAGGCAAGAGTTTGTGCATCTGGTGGTGGAAGGGAGGAGATGTGAGTACTGACTGCCGAGGACACCCGGGAGTGTATCCGTAGGGAGATCAGGGGCTGCATATGGGTACAGCAAATAATCTGGGAGATGTCAGGAGTAATGGGCATCAAAGGAGGAGTAAGACCTCACCTGAACTTTGCAGCTGCTCAGCATTCCTGAATGTGCTGCTAATACATATTAAGCCTGAAAAGAGGGAAAGGTGCTGGGGAATGGACCAACGTGGCATAGAGCGGCTTCTCTGCTGTATGTATTGGATACAATGCTACCAATCTCTGTAGGGATGGTCATAAACAAGAAGCTGCAGAATAAACAAGGGCAAACAGCTAGCCATTTCTGAAGCTAGGAAAAGTGAGATGGACAGCGGGGACAGTGAGCAAACTGATGAAGTGGTAGATGGACAGGTCCATTGGCAAGCAAAGCTGAAAGCTCTTCCTGGCTTTACAGGTCATGCCCAAAAGGACTCTGTTCTCCAGTTCCCAGCAGAAATGACCATCCAGGTGGGACACAAGGCAACACGGCCTTGCAATTTCTCCACCAGCGATTCCAATCCCTACGCCTTCTGGTACCAGCAGAGCCAGACCCAGTCCCTTCAGATGCTGCTACGAGTAAGCAAGTACAGAGCTCGCAAGGCATCAGGGAGGTTCTCCTCCACACTGTCTGCAAAGGACTCCCAGGTGCTTCTGCATGTACGGGACACCGAGCTCCAGGACAGCGCTGCCTATTTCTGTGCACTGAGCCCACACTGGTGCCCACAGCTGGCAGCAGTGCACAGAAACGTGGGGGTGCTCTGAGGAGCAGTTCCCTCCCTGCCACTGCTTGCATGGAGCTCTGAGCTCAGCCTGCCCAGCAGTGGCACCTGGGGCTGTGGTGAGGGTGGGCCTCTGCCTCCCCAGCCTGTGCTGCTGTGAAGCACATGCCAATGTGACTTTTACAGCTGTGTCTAGATCCAGGGTCTTTGCTGGTGAATAGAACCAAAGAAACCTGACTTGGGGCAGGCCCATTGGAGGCTAAACCATAAAGAAGCCAAACCAGGCTTGTAAATGCCCTCTGTTTAAAATAGCTGGTATACTGGAGTGAGTCCGCAGGGCAAGTAACCTAGATGTTCAGTATGGATTCAATCATCTCAATGGAGAGCTCTACACTCAGGTGAAATCCGTCCCACACTGATCTTTGCCAATCTCATTGAAGTGTTTCCACAACAAAGCCCAAAATGGGTGGAATGATGGATTGTTAAAAACTGATGTGGGGTTTCAGATGTGGAAATGTCCTGAGACATCTAGCATGAAGCATAGTGATTTGCATATTTTTAATTAGAAAGAACAAAGTACCTCCAGATACTGGATAGGGGGAAGGAAGAGGAGAGTAAATTTTGTTGACTGCCTTCTGTTAGAAGTAATGGCTTTTGAGATACCAGAACTTGCCAAATTTTCTGTTGAACCAGAGCATGACTCTCTGAAACAGCCCCAAGAGTGGGACATAAATCCTTCCAGAAAATGTCAAACTAAACATAGAAATACATGCCCCTTTCCTAAAGCAGTGAGCCAGCTGCTAAAAATCATTTAGGGGGCACAGGTGAATCCCTGACAAAATGAAGCACTTGGCAACCTGGAATTCAAACCTGTGGGAGGACTACTCTTCCAGTGTTCTGTTGGAGAGCTGCTTCTGGATGGGGTTTGTGAGCCTTTCCAAGTGGTGGTCTTTAGAGCACTGGGAGGCATTCTGAGTTTACCCAGGAGGGAACAGAGGGAGGTGGGAGCATTAGAATTGAGGTGCAGCCCAGCCTAAGGTGGCTGTGAGGTGGATGAAATGGGCTCAGTGGGGAACTGGTGGCTTCTCACTACCTGTGATGCCCAAGTGCAGTTACACATTGGTGAGGACCTTCTGCAGGGTGGAAACCATGGGAGGGAGGGGATGAACCTCTTTGGTCCCACTGAGGCCCTTTGAAAAGCCACTTCACTTGTTCTGGAAGGCCCACCACAGAGCTTGCTTCACATCTTTGTTCCTGAGTGTGTAAATGAAGGGGTTCAACACAGGAGTTACAGCTGTGTGAAAGGTGTTCATGAGTTTGTTCAGATCCAGTGAGTTCTGGGCCAATGGCTTGACGCACAGGAACATGGTGGAGCCATACCAGACTGTGATAACACTGAGGTGGGCGGAGGAAGTGGAAAATGCCTTTTTCTGACCATGAGCTGACATGATTCTGAGCATGGAAGAGGTGATGTACACGTAGGAGAGCTGGGTAACCACACAGGGCGCCACCAGAACAGTTTAGGAGGCAAGGATTGTTGCTAGCTCCATGGGCCACATGTCACTGCAGGAGAGGGCGAGGCAGGAATCTATATCACAGAGGAAATGATTGATGACATGTGGCCCACAGAACGTCAGCCTGGATGTCAGAAAGGCCAGCAGCGAGACGGACAGAAAGCCTCCCAGCCAGGAGCTGAGCACCAGCCGAGCAGAGAGGACACTGCTGATGAGGGAGCTGTATCTCAAGGGGTAGCGTGTGGCTAAGTAGTGGTCATAGGCCATGACAGACAGGAGAAAACACTGAGTGGAGCCTAGGGAGAGAAGAAAGAACAACTGGAGGATGCACACACTGAAGGAGATGGTCTGGCTACTCCCCAGCATGACTCCTATGGCTTTGGGAACAACACGAGTAGTGTGCCAGATCTCCAGAAAGGGGAGATTACGGAGGAGAAAGTACATTGGGGTACAGACGTTGCTGTTCATCCACATGAGAGCCATGATGGATGCATTGCATGTTACTCTCAGGGAGCACGTCAGTGCAAATACCACCACAAGGGAGACCCAGAAATGCCACGTGCCTGGCAAGCCAAGAAAAATGAATTCTTCCACAGTTGTCCCATTTGCAGTGTGCTCCCCAGAGTTGAGGTTCATTTGCAAAGACAGGAAAGTTTCTGTGAGCGTCTGCATGCCTGTGCTGGTCCTTCAGATGCCACTAGGAGTGAAACTAGAGCAAATGATGCCTCATCAACCTCATTGCTTTCTATGTGGACATGAGAGGCACTGTGGGAAGGGGAGGGGTACTGCCTGGGGTGTACCTTGATTTCGTCAAGACCTTTGACCTACCTTCATGGGTGCACACACATGCACACCCATGCGCTCACAGAGGTATGCAGACTCACAGGCATGCACATGCACAATTACGAATATACAGACCAGTCACACACATTTATGCCCTCCTCCATGTGTGTATGTGTATGGCGGTGTGCTCTCCCCCTTTCCCCACCTCGGCTGCTGCTCAAGCCATAACCATCAGTGGGAGTTGTGATGAGTTGCAGCTGGACTTTGAGGGATGGCTGGCAACACAGTCAAAACACTGTCTGGAGTGGGGACCTAGCTATTTTGTTCCCATGCGAATATGACTATAGGACAACTCTCTTACTCTATAAATAGTGGACTGCGTGCCAGGATCTCCCCTCGAGTGGGGACACCCACTTAAGGTTCTTCTCCTCGAGGCCGAGAGGTTCCTTGCCACAACAGATTCTTGGTAAGTGACTAATAGCATGCTAAACTTTGAAATCTTAGCTAAGTGATATAAAGGATTGATTGCACATATATAATCCTTTAGACATAAACCGTTGAGCAAGTCTGGGACTAGGGCTGCATCCAGCCACGCCCAGACTCCTCTCTGAGAAGGAGTTTAGAAAGCAAGGGGGTCCTTACTGAACCTCGTGACTCAACGGGAGGGTTTCCCTGACAGCTTGTCTGACCCTGTCCTCTATGCAGTAAATAAACAAGTGTACCCTTCTACTGAAGCTCGTAAAACACTGTTGCATTCACTACTAACTTTGTTAAATTACTGTTTCATATAAATAAATATTTCACTATTTCTCTCTTACGAGTGAAGTTAATCACTCCCCCCATGACAGTCTGCGAAAACACATACACATGGATACAATTGCCAGAACACATACCCACAGAGGACATTGGTGCACGCTCACATTTGCATGTGTATTACCACAGGCACACACATGTATGTGTGAATGTGTTGTCCCAAATCTGGGTTCTTTACCCGGTGTGCAAGCCAATAACACACATAGCAGAGATATTTCCAAGTTTATTCCATTACTGCGCAGAAACGGAGTGCTCGTTCCAAGGGAGCACACCTTAGTTTCAAAAATTTCCCTTTTCATACACTGATTATTACATATGCTAATAATTGATACATATTCATTGTTATTCTCTTTAATGATTGGTCAAGGTTTCTTTGCTTCCTTTATGTATTGGTATGCAGACTCTGTCCTCTTCGTCTGTGCTTCTCTTTTAAATAGGTGGTATCAATGGGTCGGTGGTCACGGTCTCCCCCTACCAAAATTACCTTTTAACTACTTCTCCTCTAATCTTAGATTAATCATGTCAAGTTACTATTTCTCTATAATTAATGAAACATGGTTGGCGCTGTATAGATGACTTCTAGCAGCAGCGGCAGGTTCCCTTGGTTGCTTCAGATACATGCTATATTTCACTTTTCAAGTTAATATCAATTTTACTACAAGTGCACACATGAGTACAGCGAGAGGAACATGTACACAACCACGATCATGCACACACCCCACTGAGAACCAGGACTCCTGACACCAGCTCTCAGCCCCTCTAGAGGAATCTAGGCCAGTCCTTCAGACCCTACAGGTAAGGAAGGAATCAGCCCTGCATGCTCTGTATCAGAGCAATATGATCTCCCTCAGAAATATACCGTTTCACTGTCCCCGTTTCTGTGATGACTACCCTCAGCTCCCACAGGCTTAGCTCCGGTTTCCAGCCTCAACGCATTCGGCAACATGGATGACAATTCCCTGCTACTCCTCCTGATGCCTACTGGCCATGGCCCCTGGATTGGGCGATGGAGGGGAGAGGAAGGTGGAGTGGCAGCTATGGGCCATCCCAAGGGCTGTTTCCTGCTTAACCACTCCCGCCATTCTGCAGAACAAATCATCTTCTGTAGCCCCACACTGACCCCCTGACAGCCCAGAGCAGCTCTGGCCATAGCAAGAGGAAGGCCCTTCCTCAAGAGCTCATGGGGCTGCTGACACCTCAGGGACTCCTGCCTTTCTGGACATCTGTGGGCAGAGATAACAGCAAGGCAAGGCCTGATGGTCACTGGCAGGAGAGCAGACCAGGATATCTTCCTCAGCTTCAAGGGTTGGTGCCCAAAACAGGAGCCACTACAGGCTGTCCCAGCCTCCCACTCCTCTGAGAATGGAGACGTGTCTCCTTGTGCTCTAACCCCCTTCCACCCCAGAGCAACACCTTTCTCCTTTGGTAGCTTGGGGAGTGTCCACAGAGGGAAGGACCACATGGAGGCCAGGCTTGAATGCAGCAGAAGTTTAATGAGTCCAAAGAGGGAGACAAAGTCACTCCAGGTGGGGGCTGCCAGTTCACGGAGCCCCACGGGCAGCAGCAGAGGCTCTGTTGTCCTTGGCCGTGCAGAAGTTCTTGCATGCTGTCTGTCTGCCTGCCCCATAGAGGGAGAGGAGACAGCAGGTCCCTACCAGGCTGGCATTAGTAGCACCTTACTGCCAAGGGGAACTGAAGCAGTCAAAGAAAAGGGAGAGAAAAGCAAAGCTCTTCAGCTACACCAAAAACACATCCTAAATCTCGATCCCTTGCCCAGCATCATGTTCTGCATTGCTCGAGATGTCTCCCTGGGGCTTTCCCAGCATCTTTATCAGAGGAGGGACCTTCTGCCACAGTAGCGGCTGGAAATGCCAGAGAGGTCACAGCACCCAGAGGTGATGGGCACTCCATCACAGCTGAGGATGCTGCCAACAGCAGCGGAGGTGGAGGATCCCACAACGGTGTTCTGTGGGAAGGAGCTGAGGATGGGGCCGGGCAGGGTGACCACCACAGGAGGAGGCTCAATGACGACACTGGAGTTCTGGCACTGCCTGATGCAGGGCTCATTGCAGCTGTTGGCCAGTGGGGTGGGGCCACAGGGCCGGCAGGGCTGGCACTGGTTGTAGCAGGACATGTCTCAAGGGCCTGGAGGTGCACCTGCAGAGGATCAAGGAGGAAACAGAGCACAAGGGTGGGTGAGGAGCAGCCTTGTTACCCCGTCAGAAAGGAGCCAAGGCCACTACTGATTGGGGAGCTGGAATCTTGGCCAGGAGACACACAGTCTTCATCACCCTACAAAGAGTAGCCTGGCCCATGGAAGGTGTCTCCTAGAGCATAAACCAAAAGCCCTGTCAGCCACCACTCAGCTTGTCTCTAAGCAGACCTTCTCCCTGCTTTCCCCTAGCATGACAAGAAGACGCAAACCCAAGGATGGAGAGAGACAATATCAGCTGAGAGGTCCATCGAGGAGAGATCTCACTTTGGAAGAGGAGGAGAAGGAGCTTCAGACTCACCTGGTCCCCAAGGAGAAGGCGGCCAGAGAAGTGGAGTAGAGAGCAGGGACTTGGGCTGGCTTTTATACCTGCCCTTCATTGACGCAGCACCAGAGGCATCCTTTGCAGAGGTAACAATTTTTGCACAAGCTCATCTTGAGTGCAAACCATTGCAGCTAATGATATGGGCTGTGCTTTGGTTTCCTGCACTGCTGCCTTTTCATTTCCAGAGTTGTTCCATGCCCATTCCCCATTCCCCATTCCCCAGTGAAGGCTTCCTGTCATCAGTGGGATGAAAGGCCCCAGGATTTCCAGGGCAGGAATGCAGCAGTGTGGGCAGAAGACTCAGATCAAGTGCTGGACAGGTTCAGAGCAGACGACAATAGCCTGGGTCACTCTGCTCATCTCGCCTCATCTCACCCCAATGGTCACTTACTGTTGCTTCCCCGGATGTATGTGTTGCACTGCCAGGTTTTCACCCCACCCTGCCTAATACTGCCCGGTTCCCAGGGGTCCTCAGAAGAATCCATGGTTCATGGTGTTCCTATGTGTGTTCTTGTCTTTTGTGTACTTGTAAGCAGCCAGGTTTTTGTGAATGCACATGGGAACACAAATTTTTGCATGATTCCATGCCAGCGTGCCTGAGCCTGTGTGTATGTGTCGTTGTGTGTCACTCATCAAGAGGGCATGTGCTGGTTATGGCAGGGATACTGTCCGCTGCTCTATCCATGAGCACCACAGAGCAGCATGTTCCCCGGGGCAAAAGGAGCCCGAGTGCAGCTGAGCGGTGATGGCACCAGCCTGCTGGAGGTGTATCCAGGGAAGAGGCACTGAAATGTAGCCCCTGCCTCCTGACACCTCCTTCTCCTGCCCCTGCAGAGCTCACACTCTGCTGCTGCCTATTTCAGGCCACAACGAGGATGGTTTCACTCCATTTTGGATCCTTAGTTGAATTCAGTGTGACACTATTTAGAGTTCCTCAGCACGGCCTCTCCAGGCCAGGGCACAGCTGCTCTCCCCAATGCTAGAGAGTTCAAAGGACGCGGATTGCATTCTGGGCAAGGAGAAAGGCTGAGCAATCCTGCCCACCTTGTGCTGGCTGCCCCTGAGTGCACTTCTTTCCAATGCAGTGTCGGTGGTGTCTGGGGTGGGACATGGCTCTCTCTCATGTCCATGTCAATGCCAAACGTATTTATGTAGCTTATCAACCTGGTGCGGGGACAGGCAGGGGCTGAGACCTTGGATCAAACAGGTCCTGAATGAAAGGAACATGAAGCCTGACATTGCTGTGCTGTGAGTGGAAGGACAGACCCTGCGGCTTGCACAGGAAAGCCAAAGAACTAATGACCACTTTGGACTTCAGCCAATAAGGTCCATCATGTCCCACATTGGAATCTCAGTCTGAGCCCAGCAACTGTCCCTGGGAGGGAAGGGACATTGGATTCAAGACCACATCCCCCAAAGCCAGCTACTGTCCCACAGGGCTGTCCAGTATAGACCCTCTTTCTGACAAGGGCTGTGCCCAGTGGGGAAATTTTCTAAGGCCATCTCCCCTCCTGAATATCGGTCGCCCTGTGCTCACATCAAGCTTGGAGACAGTACAGCCAAGGGCTTTCCCCCTTGCCTTCGAGAGACCTTAGTGAGATCAGAGCCAGGGAGCTCTGCTGGGAGAGCTCAGCCAGGGCAGGTTCCCCTCTCCGTGGAGCTGCTGTTTCTGAGCTGAGGCTCTAGTGTAGCCACGATAGCTGACTGTTCCTTTTCTATTGCTACCTGAGGGCATCCAGCAGAACCCCGTGCCCTTCCCTTCCACATCTGCTTTTAAATGTCCAAGTTTTGTCCAAGAATGTCCGAGACCTATTCGAGAAAATAAGAGTACTGTTAAAATAGCAAGCACTTGACCTCCAAACCTTCCTGCCATGCCCTGCTGCTGTGCCATTTGCCCTCCCCTTGGCTCCTTCCAGGCCACCAGCATCCCCGTGGCCGAGGTGCCCGTGCCGGGGACAGCCGGTGCCTGCCCTCCCTCACAGCCGGTGTAGCTGCGGGCAGCTCTGCTCCGGCCGGTCTCTGCCCCGGTGCCGCCTTCCTGCTCAGGGCGCAGGGCTGAGCCCCGGGGCGGAACTGGCGGAGGCGGAGAGGAGAGTAGAGGAGGTGGCGGAGAGAAGGGGGCGCGGCAGGAGCAGAAAGCCGAGGCTGGCGGCGGGCAGCGAGGCACGGGCGGCGGAGCGGCGGGATGCAGCGGTACCGGCGCGCAGGGCTGTCGGGGCTGGCCGTGCTGCTGCTGGGTGTGTGGGGCTGGTGGCGGCAGGCAGTGGGCTGTGTGTTACCAGCGCTGGAGCCGGGGCTCTCCTGCTCCTTCTCAAACCTTATTCCCCCTCTGTTCTCCTTTCTACAGACATCCCTTCTGCCCTCAATGAGGACATTCCCTCCCAGATGACCTGTCTCACTCTGTTACTCCATCCATCCATCCATCCATCCATCCATCCATCCATTCCTCCCAGTCCATATCTTTTCCTTATTCCTTTCTCCTCGTCTTTATTCTGTTCTTCCAAACATCCCTCCTACATTCTTGTCTCCAACCAAGCACTCTCAGAGAAATTTTCTCTCCATACTTTGTTCTCTGAACATATCCCCATCATCAGTGACCTGTCTTCTCCCCTCTCCTGGTGCATGACATTTCCTGCTGAAGCAAAGTGATTCTTCTTTTCTTCTTGGCAGTGGCTGCAGGCAGAACCCAGGTGCAGCAAGAGCCGTTGGCAGAGACCACCGAGGGCGCCGGCATCAGCATCAACTGCTCCCACCCCAACATAAAGATCACCTACTTCATCCACTGGTACCGTCAGCTCCTGGGCCGAGGCCCTGCATACCTCGTGAGCAGCCTAAAAGACTCCAAAGAGCTGCGGGACCCGCCGGGGCGGCTGTGGGTGTCGGCAGACCGCCGCTCCAGCGCCCTGTGGCTCGCCCGGCCCCGGCGCGGCGACGCGGCGGTGTATTACTGTGCCGTGGGTCTCCCACGGGAAGAGGAGCCGGGGCTGCAGCCGGGCAGGAACCGGCGCGGGCGGGGCCGGGCGTGTGTGTTGTGGGCGGAGGAACAGCCCTGGGCGGGCCCGCCAGGGGGCGCTGCGCTCCGCCCGCCGGGGCCCCTCCGGACAACCGGAAGGGGTTTCACAGTTCGTTCCCTGTAAAAGCTCAGATATACAATGGAAAACTGAGTCCGCCAGCTACAGAATTTCAGACACCTGCCCAAATGTTCCTGCTAGTGTTACAAAGTCATTGCATGGGGTCAGAAGTTGAAGCTCCCCAGCGGCAGGAGAAGGGCATGTCAAGGTCAGAGGCACCTTCAAACGCTCCCCACAGGGGCTCAGTGGTGAGACCAGGAGCTTGTTTGACAGGATTCAGCACCTTGGCAGCTGGGGCCCAGGAGACAGGGTAAACCGCTTGGCCTGGACACACTGAGCGCAGCCTCAAGGCATGCCAGGTTTCTCCTTGAGGGATGAGTCAGAAAGGGATTTACTGAGTTGCCCTCAGGGGCTGGAGGTCTGAAGGGAATGAGAGCTGGCAGGAGGCCTCTGGTAAGAGGCTGTAGGCTCCAGCCAGGCCCCGGGGAACTCTGTGTGACTGAAGCAGCTGACAGAGGTGGTCAAACCCATGGGCAGAGGCTTCCAAGGCACAGAGTGAAGGATCTGTCTTGCTCCCTGTCCCCGTCCCCTGCGCCATGGGGCTTCCCCCACCTGACCGGAACCGGCATCAGCACCAGCACTGGGCGTGGCATCAGCATCCACCATGGCCCCAGCACCGGCATCACCGGGTCCTCCTTGGAGTCAGTGCCTGGGCTCAGCCCCATTTCTCATCAATGGCTCCTGTGGATCTGTGCTCCTGAAGGCAGCGGACAGCCCCTTGGTCAGCAGACACATGGAGACTGAGATGCTCAGTGCAAGGCAGGGAGGGGAGTGTGGTGTTTCCTACAAGATTCTCTTGCTTCCCCATAAAGTGCTCCCAGTGTTCTGGGTAACGTGGCGTCCTCTGGCCTGTCCGTAAAGGCCTGACAGCTTTGTCTCAGAAATGCCTCACAGACGTAGAATAAGTTGCAATGGCAGTCATCCACCCCAGCGAACCATAAATGTTTGTAAGAGCTCCTTCAAGTTCTCTTTACTGTGGCCTACCACCTGCTCCTCAGCCCTGTCAGGGCCAGACCTTCACCTGGGCTGTAGTGGTTCCCTTGCTTTGCAGCAGTGCTTGATTTTATTCACTTTACAAGTCAAAATGATCCCGACGTTTTGCAAGCTCCAGCCCATCCCTGGTGATTGCCGTAAGGCAGTTGTGGAGGTCTGGGACCAGTTCCAGGTTCAATGCAGGGAGAGGTGCTGCCCTGACACGCTCACATGGCAGCAAAGGGTTGTGTGCGGGGGGTGAGCTCCATGGCCTGCAGCTGCAAATGCTGGGGCTGGGACACCAGAGAGGAAGCTGGCCTGATGAAGTTGCCTTAAGATAAATACCATCTCTTCAAAAGACAAACTAATATTAATTAGCAGGTGGCATCAGGAGGAGATTTCAAGCTGCCTGAGCCAAGCCCCAACATCTGTCAGTGAACGTGGCTCATTTGAGCTCAGGGAGCTGCTCTGCTGAGGTGACCATCTCCTCATCTGCTTTTAGCACTGGAGCAGCCGGGAGAGCCAGAGGAGTGGTGGCAGAAGGCTGTGCCCAGCACTGCACAGGCACCGGGAGGACAAGCCTTGTGCCCTGAGAACCTCCCAGAAAGGTTGGCATTTTCCAAGGGTCCTCACCTGGCCTGGAAGGCTCCCATTCAGGTCCCCCCAACTGGGACCTGCCTCCCTTGGAAGGAGTCCCTCTCCCAGCTGTGCTCTGCAAGTGCAGCATCAGGAAGCAAGGTGCCAGACAAACGGTTTTTCCGGCTTTGACAAACATGCAGGTATGGCCTGCTCTGAGCAAGCTCTTGAAATTGGTGACCTGCAGAGGTGCTGTCCAACCTAAATTATGCTATGGAAAGAGTAAAGACAGTTGGGTTAGTTGGTTTGTTAAATGCTAAAAGTAAGGAGAGGACAAATGGAGATCCTACCTGCGTTGAGGAAAGTGAGAATGGAAGGGCTATGGTCAAGTGGAAGGACTGTCTCTTTGGGTTTGAGTGTGTTTTTTTCCCCAATGAGCTTGAGATGGGAACGATTTATGAGATGGGATGGGAAGTGTGGCAGGAAACTTGATTTGTTGGTTCCTGAGACATCTTCTTTTGGACAGAGGAAGAAAGTGCCCAGTGCCTCGTTGGGCTGAGTAGGGCAGCTGGTGTCTGCAGGGTGTGGGGGTGTTGACCGTTGTGTTTCTGAGACCTGCGGGTTTGGGTATGCTGAAAGGAGCTTGGGACTAGACACCATGCAGGAGCCAGGAGAGGCCAACCCAGCCAAGGGCTTGAGGATGGAGAGAGAGAGGACGCAGGCATCAGGGAAGGAGACACTCCCAACACGTTGCAGAGGGGGATGTGTCAGAGAGGTGGGTCACCAGGTGCAGGCCTATCCCCCTTTCACCCCTCACCTTGCAAAGGCAGAAGCTGTTGACTGCAGGAGCAACATGTGCCAGTACTGGGGAAGGGAAAACCGCAGCACAGGCATTTGAGATGCGCTAAGAACAAGCATTTTCTCCTCCCCATTTCATTCTTTGTTCCCCTTGCAGAGCCATTTCCGGCAGCTCTGCTCTCTCGGGGCTCTTGGTGGGGACGTGTGGGTTTTCTGAGTCTGTCCCACACATGCAAGAGGATCGGTCTCAGCACGCACATCAGGTATCTCGTCCTCTCTGCCTTCCTGAGGCAACCACTGGGTAAGGATTGTCTTTGACTGGAGGCATGATTCCTCTTCTTCCCAGGAGACCCACACCCCCTCAACACGTCTCTGCGGGGAGCTGCTCTTGAATTATGGGCAAATGCACCTGCTTTCTCAAGATACTGCTACATAGAGAAAAGATGAGACCAAGAAGAAAGAGCTCCTCTCCTGACCATCATAGACCCCTTGCTTTCCTTTTCTCTTGCCACCCATCCACCTCTCTCTGCCTCTCTCTTCTGATCTCTCCGAGCCCAGTGTTTCACAGACATACCATTGCAGAAGCTCTTTTCTATCTTGGTAGTACACCTTTCCTGACCTTGTACTTGTGTTTTGACACACAGGGTTTTTTGAAAGCTGATGCAGGGACATGAAAGCTCTCTCATGCCACTCACGCTCTTAGGGTGTCCCAGTCTCTCTCCAGGCTGGTGCATGTCATGCAGCTTGCCCGGACTATCCATTCCTCCTGCCTCCTCCTCAGGGCCTGGGCTTTCTTTTCCCTCCCTACCTTGACTTCGGAGCCTCCTGAGAGGACAGGGAATGGGGAGCAGCATGAAAGTGCTCACAGGTGTTCCCATGATCTCTCACCATGCTGGAGGTGTCCTGGAGCCAGCACAGGAGGGCCAGGCACCACAGGCTCTTCCCTGGACACTCCAGGCAGCAGGAGAGTGGAAATTAAAAGTGTGGGTGAAAGCACAGCTCTCCTCTGGGGGTATCCCTGTGTGAGGTAGTTGGCATTACTGTGTTGTGAGATCCACGCTGAGCTGAGGTGTGAGGCTGCCTGCTCAAAGATACCGCCTTGCTGTACCCATCCATGGGGCTAGTGCTGCAGAGAAAGGAAAAGGGAGCCTGCTCCTCTGACATTTTGCATCTCCTCTTGTTTTGCATTTCAGAGTCTTTCCCTGCACAGTCACTGACCCTCTTTTTCTTCCAGGCACCATGGGATAGACCACTGTCACCCAGCAAGAAGCACAAGTCACAGTGAAGCAGGGAGACACCTCTGAAACCACCTGCACCTACCAAACCTCCAGCTTTGATGCCTTGCTCTGGTACAAACAGAGAAAAGGACAAGCTCCACAGCGTATCTCCTATCAGGCAGCAGCTGGCTACAAGCCCAGTGGCCGTCTCACCACCGTGCTGAACACCACCGAGAAATACAGCCTCCTCCAGCTGGAGAAAGTCGAGCTCTCTGACAGTGCCTTCTACCTCTGTGCTTTGCATGACACCCCGGTGCAGGGAGCTTCCTTGGCTGTGCAAGAGCCCAGGGGATGGAGGGGATGTGTCTTAGAGTTGGGGAAGGGGTCGTCAGGTCTCCCTTGGCAGAGCTGCTTCCCCTGTACACTCAGGGATTTGCAGGACAAGTTCTTCTTCCAGGAGGGGACAGTTTCATTGGCCTGAGAGGAGAAAGAAAGTGGTGAAAGGCTCTCGGGTTCCCTTGTTTTCACCGGGGGTTATATGGTTATTCTGCCCAATGGCTCTGGTGAGCTGGTGGGCAATGCAGGAGGTTGTGGGGGTTTGTGCAATGGTTCCTCACTGCTACTCTTTGCTTTCTGGATCTTCCTGCTGCACACTGCTTCTTCAGGGTTTCTGTGGGCCTGTTTCTTTGAGTCTCTGCTCTGAGATGTGTCCCTTAGAGGCTGGAGTTCAAAGAAAGATGGAAAACCTGCCCTCTGGCAATGCTCCTTCCTGGAATTACGATTGCAATAATTTTCAAAAATACTCAGAACCACCATGCGGACCCTCCAATTGCTGTACGGCCATGTGCTGAGATCTGGAGGACCTGCTCCCCCCAGTGCACTCTGCCCATCCTTGGAGCCCTTCTCATGCAGTACCTCATAGGTTTCCCGCAGCCCTGCCCCATTTCTTCTGCAGTGTGACCAGGCTGTACAGCTCTATGCAAGATCTCGGTAGGGGAGTAGACCACCAAGCAGAGGTGAGTAACAGGCTCCGTGAGGAGAAGGGCTGGCCTTAGGGAAAGCTATTTCATGATTCCAACATCAACCTGTGAGTCCCCTTAGCCTTGCACGTCCGCGTAACTGCTGGGCTGTGCAGGGGACTCTTTGGGGGTAGGGGGTTTATAGGTGGCCTGCCCTAACTACCCTTGGCCTTGCGTTCAGGCCATGCTCCCTCATTCAGGGGAGAAGTTGGAGGATTAGGATGAGAAGGTCGGGCATTATTCTGAAGGCTTTTTCTTACACCATCTTTGCTCCTGCATCCTTGGGGGCCACCTTCTGACTGAGCTTCTTTTCCCACCACAGGGCTATCCAGAGCAGGAGGAATTCCCTTCTGCACAGGCTTGTGAGCTGCTGACCTCTCAGAGCCTCCAGCAGCACTGGGGAGCACTGTCTAGGGGAAAGCAATGGTCTGTCTCCTGTTGCAGGACGTGTTCTGATGCCAAGAGATTCCATGTGAGCAGAGATGCTGGAATACAGGGCCTGATACCCACTGGCTGTGGAGGAGATGAGTATATCTTCCTCAGCTCCAAGGGACAGTGATTGGAAGGGACCCACTACCCCATATCCCACCCTCCCCTTCCTCTTCTGCTTGTGCCCGCACCTTATCCCCCACCACCCAAGACAATGCCTTTCTTCCTTGGCATACAAGGCAATGTTGACCATGAAAAGGGTGACATGAAAGCAGAGGTTAGCAGGCAGAAAACTTTAATGACTCTGAGGTGGAAAGAAGTACACTTGTAGAGGAGGTGGCCAGAGCAGGGAGAGGACCAGCAGATGACAGAAGTCTGCTGCCTTTGCCCATGGCTGAGACCCCACAGGCCTGTCCGACAGAAGGTGAGGGGACAGCAGATGCCCCACGGCAGCTTTGCAGGTCTTATGGCCCAGAAGAACAAAAAATACCAGAAGAAATGGGAGAGAGAATAAGGCACGGAAGTTAGACTTTGGCCAGATTTTCAGTGAAACCCAGCAGCTCTCCTTTGGAAAGGCAGCAATGGATGCTCAGCCTCTCTAAAATCAATGGCCAGGAGCTTTGTCTTCAATCCATCATCAGGTTCCTGGGGGTCCTTGTCAGGGCTGTCACTAGCGCATTTAGCAGGGGGGGCACCTTCTGCCATAGTAGCGGCTGGAAATGCCAGAGAGGTCACAGCACCCAGAGTTGATGGGCACTCCATCACAGCTGAGGATGCTGCCAACGGCAGCGGAGGTGGAGGATCCCACAACGGTGTTCTGTGGGAAGGAGCTGAGGATGGGGCCAGGCAGGGTCACCACCACGGGGGAGGGCTGGATGACGACAGTGGAGTTCTGGCACTGCCTGACACAGGGCTCATTGCAGCTGTTGGCCAGTGGGGTCGGGCCACAGGGCCGGCAGGGCTGGCACTGGTCATAGCAGGACATGTCTCTGGGCTGCAGGAGCACCTGTGAGAGAGGGCAGAGAGGCAGTAGAGCACATACATATTTGAGGAACAGTCTGCCAGGAGTCTGTCACTCCACCACAAGCGTGTCGAAGGCACCTGCTGAGCCAGGAGCTAGAAACTGTGCAGTGAGGCAAAAGGGTTACCAGACACAGTACTGTGAGGATCACCCAGGCCCAACCAGGCTGCTGCCAATCTTTGCAGTGAAGGGCGACCTCAGCCAAGTGCCAAGTCCTCTTTCAAGATAATGCAAAGTGTCTCCAGGCCCAAGGAGGCTGCTGCCTATCTCTTAAGAGAACAGCTCCCTCAACCGAGTCCCAGACACTCTCTACTCACACCTTCACCATTCTTCCCCTTCTCATGGAGAGCAGCACCACAGCCCACTATAGAAGGGAGGAGTACACACCTGCATGAGCAGAAAACAATGCATGGAAAGGGCTTCAGACTTACCTGGTTCTCAAGGAGAAGGAGGAGAGAGAAGTGGATGGGAGAGCGAGGAGTTGGGCTGGCTTTTATGGTGGCCCTTACCTGCCCTGGGCCGAGAGGTAGCTTCTACCGAAGTGGCAATTGTCTAAGCTGCTCATGATGAACAGAAAACATCCCAGCTAATGACATGGGCTGGGTAGCTGTTTTCTCAATGCCGCCTTCTCATTTCCTAGCTTACGCTGTCCGCCTTCCCTCACGGAGTCTTCTTCTGAGTGCTGGGATTGTGAGACCCCATGATTTCTGGGGCAGGAATGTGTCAGTGCCTGCTGCAGCCTCAGCTCAAGTGCCGAATGGGTGCAGTGCAGGCAAGTGATGTTGGCCTGGGGCACACTGGTGGGGTGGTCTGTGGCTGCATTGACAGGAATGGGCCAAACTACTCCCAACTCTGCAATCCTTGGTCGGTCTCCCAAGGACGTACCTTTTCTTTCCCTCCCATCTCACTCCAGTGGTCACTTGTAGGGTGCAGGTGGGCTGCACTGCTGGGTTTCATAGACTCTTCAAATCTTTTAAGCAGGAAACTAAGCAGCCCTCCCCAAGCTATGGGTATTAAAGAGCTGTAAAATTATTTCCCCCATTATTTCAATGCTGATGAAAATCAAAGTTATGCGGGTCCTCTACCACCACCAGGATGTTATTCTGCCCTGGTGAGGCCTCATCTGGAGGAGGAACTTCTTTACTTTGAGGGTGACAGAGCACTGGAACAGGCTGCCCAGAGATGTGGTGGAGTCTCCGTCTCTCGAGACCTTCAAAACCCATCTGGATGCGTTCCTGTGCAACCTGCTCTAGGTGAATCTGCTCTGACAGGGGGGTTGGACTAGGTAATTTCCAGAGGTCCTTTCCAACCCCCATCATTCTGTGATTCTGTGATGACCTCCCTTGACCTGCTGACCACACCCTTCTTAATGTACCCAGGAGACCACTGGCCCTCTTGGCCACAAGGATATATTACTGCCTCACAGTCAACTTCCTGTCCGCCAGGACTCCCAGGTCTCTCTCTACAGAGCCACTTTCCAGCAGATCAGACCCTATCGTGTTATTCCTGCCTTGGTGTAGGGCCCTACACTTGTTGAACTTTATTAGGTTCCTCTCCGCCCAAGTCTCCAGCCGGTCCATGTCTCGCAGTATGACACCACAGCCTTCTGCTGTGTCAGCCACTTCTCCCAGTTTTGTATCATCATCAAACTTGCTGAGGGTATACTCTGTCCCCTTATCCAGGTCGTTGATGGATGCATTGAACAAGACTGGGCCCAGCACTGACCCCTGAGGAACACCTGCTAATTACAGGCCTCCAACTGGACTCTATGCCACTGTTCCTGGTCTCAAGGACATAGGATTCCTCAAGACTGGTCTTGGCTTGTAAAGACTGAGGCAAAGAAGGCATTCTGCACCTCAGCCTTTCCATGTATTGTGTTGCCAGGCTGCACAGCATCGGAGAAGGCCCACTCATTCAGCAGGGGGACTACAGTTCCTCTAGCCTTCCTTTTGTCACCTGTGTCCTTAGAGAATCCCTTCTTGTTGCCTTTGACATCTGTTGCCAGAGTCAGTTCCACTTGGCCTTTGCCTTTCCTAACCTCATCCCTGCATGCTTGGACAGTGTCCCTGGAGTCCTCCCCAGTTTCCTCTGCTCACTTCCTTCTTGTGTTTTAGTTTGGCCAGGAGCTCCTTGTTCATCCATGCAGGCCTCCTGGCATGCTTTCCTGACTTTCTGCTCATTGGGATGGCCTGCTCTTGAGCTTGGAGGAAGTGGTCCAGATGTCTTAAGCCTCTGTTGCCTCCAGGGCTATACCCCACAGGAATTTTCCAAGCAGATCTTTAAAGGCACCAAAGCCTGCTGTCCTAAAGGCCCAGGTTATGAGCTTGCTATTTACCCTCCTCAGTCCCCTTGGGATCATGAATGCCACCATTTCACGATCACTGCAACCCAGGCTGCCTTTGATCTTCACATCCACAACAAGCTCTTCCTTCTTGATACCTATGAGGTCCAGCAGAACACCTGTCCTCATGGGATCCTCTATCACTTGGGGGATGAAGTTGTCATCCATGCACTTGAGGAAACGTGCTTATGTCCTGCTGTGCTGCTCCTCCAGCAGATATTGGGGTGGTTGAATTTTCCCATGAAGGCCAGTGAATATCAGACTGCTCCTACCTGCCTGTAGAGGGTCTCCTCTGCTGGTTCTTCCTGGTCAGGTGTCCTATAGGAGACACCCACTGCAGTGTGTTCTATATCTGTCTTCTCTAATGCTTACCCAGAAGCTCTTGGTTGCCACATCACCCATCCTCAGGCAGAGCTCCATGCACTCCAGCTGCTCTCTCACAGAAAGAGAAAGTCCCCCTCCTCATCTTTTCAGTCTGTCTTCTGAAAGAGCCTGTATCCCTCCACTGAAACATGCCAGTCATGGGAGCCATCCCACCCTGTCTCCATGATCCCAACATGATCGTAGCCCTGCAACTGCTCACTGATCTCTAACTCCTCACATGTATTCTCTTTGAAGGCAATGAACCTATTTTGTAGTTGTAAACCCGTAGGTGGGGCAGAAGCCTTCCGCTTGGTGCCAGAAGTCACCAGCATCCATCCTCCAATTGTCCTCTGCAAATCTGCTTTTAGGAGTCTACAAGCAGTATTCAGTTTTTAAGAAAAATCTTTTAAAAGCACAGGAACAGGCAATTCCATTGTGTCTCAAGCTAAGCATCAGGACAGAAGACCTCATGGAACTCAAGAGGAAAAGAAATTGTACAGGAAGGTTCGCAGGAAGGTTATAAAGCTGTGGTTCACATATGCAGGGAGAAGGCAGGAAAGGCCAAGGCTCAATGAGAGTTGAGAGTTGGCTCGTCTTGTGTCAGTCAACAAGAAAGGATTTTTAAGTACGTAGACAGCAAGAGGAGGTCTAAAGGAAACACTGAACAAATACCTGTTGAAGATGGTCACTTGACTAAAGTGCTGTTGAATTAATTAGATATCCTTCTATGAGGAGGTCACCCACCGAGTGGATGAAGGGAAGGCGGTGGATGGAGTTTTTCTGAATTTTACTAAGGCTTTTAATAGTGTCCCTATCCTTCCGGAAAAGTTGGGAAGTCAAGTGAGTTCAGGAGAGTCAACTGTGGGATGAGCAGGAATATGGTGTGCTGGGTGAAAAACTGACTGAAAGGCAGGGCTCAAAGGGTTGTAGTGAATGGGGCTACATCTGGCTGATGACCAGTCAGCACTGGTGCTCCTCAGGGCTCAATTCTGGGGCAGGTTCTGTTCAATATTTTGATCAGTGATCTGGATGTAGGAGTTGAGTGTGCCATGAGCAATTTTGCTGATGATACCAAACTGGGAGGTGTTGACGCGTCTCTGGAGGGACAAAAGGCCTTGCAGAGGGATCTAGGTAAATCAGAGCATTGGGCAATCATTAATGGCACGAAATTTAACAAGTCCAAATGACAGATTCTGCATCTGGGATGGAGTAACTCCAGACACAGGTATAAATTTGGAGAGGAGTGGCTGGAGCTGCCCTGCAGAAAGGGATCTGGGGGTGCTGGTTGTCAGCAGGCTCAAAAGGAGTCAGCAGTGTGCCCTGGAGGCCAGAGGGCAAACCACAGCCTGGGGTGCATTAACACAGTCCAACCAGCCGGTCAAGAGAGGGGATTATCCCACTGCATCAAGCACTGGGGTGGCCTCCCCTTGAGTACCGTGTGTATTTCGGGGCCCCACAAGTTAAGAAGGAAGTGAAGGTGCTTGAATGCATCCAGAGGAGGACAACAAAGCCTGTGAAAAGGCTGGAAGGAATGTCCCATGAGGAGTGGCTAAGAACTTTGGGCTTGTCTAGTTTGGAGAAAAGGAGTCTGAGAGGTGACGTCATGGCTCTCTACAGCTTCCTGAGGAGGGGAAGTGGAGAGGGAAGTGCTGATGTCTTCTCCCTGGGATCCAGTATCACGACACAGAGCAATGGTTCAAAGCTGCATCAGGAGAGGTTCAAAGTTGTCATTAACAAACAGTTCTTCACCAAGAGAGTGGTCACACACGGGGACAGCCTTCCTAGAGAGGGGGTTGATGCCTGTCAGTAGTTAAGAGGCATTTTTGGACAATGCCTTTAATAACATGCTTTAACATTTTTAACTTGCAACTGCTTGACGACTGACGAATGCCCACTGCTTGCTGTTTGTTATGCCTGAGAATATTCTGTGGTCTTACAGTTGCTGCCAACTGCTGCTTAAGGAAGTGCTCTGGAAAGATCCTTTTACCAAATTTGTGGAGGACGTAAGGTTTGCTCTTCTGCTCATTTACAGAGCTTTAGGTAAAGCAGGGATGGACTATTTGGGGGAAAAAAAAGCACCTAATCCATGCAAATTAGGACAAGCAACTATGGGGGCTGTAATGACCTGGGAAAGACATGAGGACTGACACAGTCCTCTCTTTGGATGCTGAAATGAGGGACATTCTCCAGACACCAGGTTTGCTGGCCTATGAGAAAGCTTAGGTGTATACAAACGCTCTTCAAAAGTACTTCTCCCACAAGAAGCAGAGCAATCAGAAAAGGCAGACAATAACTCCTGCTTTTCCAGAGGAAAACCAGACAGAGGTGGATAAGCCCCTGGAGACTCCTGAGGACTCCAGCCCTGTTGTTCAGGAAGTGCCTGATAATATGCATCCACGGTATTGGAAGAATGCGCAAGTGCTCCTAGGTGAACTAGGGCAGCACAAGCATATCTCTTCTTGGGAAAACCAGGGAAGTGTTGTGTACAAATAGATGTAATTAAGGGGTCCCACCTCTTGATTTAGTCCAAGGTATCCTTCAGACTTGTGTCCCATCTGAGAAGACCTGAAGACTAGGATGTGTTTAGGAAAGCCATGGCTGCAGTGAATGTCCCCTCTGGCATCATGGATCATACAACAACCACGGTCTCTGGAAAACTAGAAGTGAATGAAGATGTCCAAGAAGCATCCCAGACATCTTGTAATATGAGGATTATACCTAAAAATCTGTGGTGCATGCTGTAAACTTTACTGTTAAAATAATAATATTCATGGAACCATGAAATCACAGGATGGCTTAACTTGGAAAGGACCTTTAAAAGGCCATCTAGTCCAACTCCCCCTGCCACGGAGGTTTTATATTCATACAATCTAGAAACTTTGCTGTCTGTAGTGTCCATTCAAAAAACATGTTGGGTTGCGTTGCGTTGGGTTGAGATTAAAAAGCACACACTCAGCCGTGCAGTTGGGTTGTAGGCTTTATTTATGGAACACAGTTATGAAAATTACTGCAAGAAATGCTGGTCTGGGTCTTCTGAAAGTTATTTTGAGTAGGTGTGGCCATGAGGAGAGCTCCATCTTCATATTTTACAAAATGCATCAGTATCTGATCATTTGCTACTGGATTGTGAGAATACAAATTTGAAAAATGTTTGGAAGGTAATCTCTTGTTACGGTGATGAGGGAAAAGACGCAGTGGTATCCACAGGCCATGAGGGGGAGATGCTGCAGTTGCTTCCTCTGGAAAGCACTTTCTGTAGCATTGTGATTTTCAAAGGCAATGATGCTTTCAGGAAAGAGAGCACTCTTTGAGTGGGGGGTAACCACATGAGTCAAAAAACCTCTGTGTGGTTCTGATGTGCCAAGAAAATTGCTAGCCAGTGCTCTCTGGGCTGGTTATGAGGGTGTGTAGTCACCACCATGCTCACTGGTCTTGCGTGAACATGGGCCCTAGGGAGCTAGTTCCTCGGCTAAGCACCCAGAAATGTTTTCCTGGTGTAGGGCTCTGCTAAGAAAAAACAAGAGAGTTGCTCCATCTCAGACTGCGATCTCATCCCTGTGTTACCACTGGACTCAGCACTGACTCCTACAGAAGAGGGAGAGGTGGGGAGAGGTGTCCCCAGTCCTAACCCTATGCAGGAATCACTCTGTCCTCTGCCCTGGTCCTGTGTTGCTGTCGGTGTGTGGCATTTGTGTGAGGGCAAACTCCCACAGCACATGGGCACAGAGCCTGCAGTTGTGGGATGCCCTTGACCTGAGTGTGAGGAGCAGCAGTGCTGCATGGAGCACAAGGGTCACTTCAGCCCCAGGGTTCTGGGAATGCTGAAGGAGGTTGGTGCCTGGGGAAAGGCACCCCAGCGTGTAGCCTGTGACTGGGCTGCTGTGTGTCCTGTACCCTTCAGAGACAGCTCATGGATCTTACTGAGGGTTGAATGAAATCCCACTGTCGCTGCCATGTCTCCACGGAGCTGGAATATCTCCTCTCACACAGCACCTTTCTGGACTAGACTTGGGATGTGGCACATGTGGGGCGGCAGAGTTCCTGTGCCTCAGGAAAGCTCTGCTTGAGGAAGACAAGGCAGCACAGAGCAGTGCTGCATCTTTGGGCACCAGTCACTGTCCTAGGCCTGCCTTCAGCCAAGGGGTGCTGGGTTCACTGGGACAGGGGACTCCAGTGAGTGGCCTGCTGTAGCTGATACCAATAGGAACTTGTGAACACCTCAGCCCTACATATCTGGGCAACAGATGAAACATGCCAGATGCTGGAGAGTGATAGAATTGCATGGGGAAGCTGTCCCTGCTGCTCGTGCATGGCATACTGACCATGTCCCCTAGATCAGGTGATGGAGGGAAGCGGCAGGTGGAGTAGGCAATGTGGGCCATCCCCAAGGCTATTCACCCATTCCCAGTTCCTGCCATCCTTTGGGAACATGGTCTTCTGAGCCTCCTTGCCCAGCACAGCTCCACCCAAAGCAAGAGGAGCACTCTTCCCCAAGAGCTTGTGGGACTGCAGACCTCTCAGGCCTCCTACATGCCCACAGTTCCTCTCTCGAGGACAAGAGTTGTCAGGATTCCCTTTCACATGACATGGTCCATGGCCAAGGGGCTATTTCTGAGCAGAGCTGCAGCAAGGCAAGGACTGATGGCCATTGGCTGTGGAGTAACCAGGGATGTCTTCTTCAGCTTCAAGAGGCAGTGCCTGAAAGAGGACTCGCTGCAGTGTGTCCCACCCTCCAATGCCTCTAGGAGTGATGAAAGGTTCCCCTGTGCCCTCACCTGATTCCTAGCACAAAAAAATGGCTTTCTCCCTCCACAGTCAGAGTGCAGATGGAAAGACCATGCAAAGGGCACAGGCAGGGTTGCAGCAATTCTTTAATACGTCTAAAGAGGGAAATGAGGTCATTCCAAGTGGAGGCCCCCAGCGTGGGGAGCAGAAGGAGCAGACAAGAATGTGTTCCCCATTTCCTGTGGCAGAGTTCCCACAGGGCATCTGTTGACCTGCCCATCAAAGGGAGACAGGCTAGCAGGTTCCTCCAGGCCGGTTTCTGAGGTCTACACAACAAAGCTTTAAGGGAAGCACAGGACATCAAAGAAAAGATAGAAAAAGGGTGAGAGGAAGACCGGAAAGGTAAATATTGTCTGTGTTTTCAGAGACACCAGGTTGGCGTCTTCACATCTGTACTTGCAGGGAGAATCAGAGATGGTCAGCTGCTCTTAAAAAAAATGGCATGAAGTCTGATCCTCTGTCCAGCACCATATTCTGAGTTCCAAGGGGTCCTTACGGGGAGCCGTTGTCAGCATGTTTAGCAGGGGGGGCATCTGCTGCCACAGTAGCGGCTGGAAATGCAGGAAAGGTCACAGCAGCCAGAGTTGATGGGCACTCCATCACAGCTGAGGATGCTGCCAACAGCAGCGGAGGTGGAGGATCCCACAACGGTGTTCTGTGGGAAGGAGCTGAGGATGGGGCCAGGCAAGGTCACCACCACAGCAGGAGGCTCAATGACGACGGTGGAGTTCTGGCACTGCCTGACACAGGGCTCATTGCAGCTGTTGGCCAGTGGTGTCGGGCCGCAAGGCTGGCAGGGTTGGCAGGGCTGGCACTGGTCATAGCAGGACATGTCTTGGGTTCAGAGATGCACCCGGGAGAGAAGGCAGGGAGGAAGCAAAACAAGGGGATGAGTGAGAAGCAGCCCGTCACAGCACCATGAGGGAGACAAAGAACATGTAGAGCTGGGAGACGGAGGCTGTGCCAAGAATGTGAGGACTTCTTGGCCTCGTTCTGACAGGGCCCAAAAAAAGCCACCAGCTCCTATGCAGCTACTGCCTGGCCCCTGAGTCCAGAAGCCACCTCAGCACAGTCCCAGCCTCCCTCCATGTCTAACCTTCTCCCTGCTTCCCCCTCCCATGACAAGCAGCCCCATGAGCTGGCAGAGAGCAAAGCCAATCTCAGCTGAGAGGTCAGCTCAAGTGAGACCTCCTTTTAGAGAAAGAAGAGAAGGAGAAGGGGCTTCAAACTAACCTGACTCCCAAGGAGAAGGAGGCAAGAGAAGTGGATGAGAGAGTGAGGAGCTGGGCTGGCTTTTATCATGCACCTTAACTGCCCCAGGCTGCCAGAGGCATCCCTTGCAGAGGTGATTCTTTGCTGACAAGCTCATCTTGAATGCAAAACATCCCAACCGATGTTACAGGCTGTGTTTTGACTTCCTGAATTGCTGTCTTTCCATTTCCTGCTTTATGCCAGCACATTCCCCAGTGGAGGCATCTTTTACATGACAGGATGAGAGCCCCAAGCATTTCCGGTGCAATACACGTTGGCGTGGGCAGACGACTCACCTCACATGCTAGAAGAGTCCAGGAAAGGTCACTCAAGACACACTAAACAGATGCTTTGACAACACACACACACACATATTCACAAACTAATCTAAACCTCCAGGCATCTAGAGTGAAATGAGGAGACTCAAGACACCCAATGAGAGGCTGCCTACACTGTCCAGGGCACAGGACATGGACCTGACAGAGTCATCTTCTGCAAATCCTGTTTGAAAGAGTTCATTGTAGCTGAGGGAAGACTGATGTGCACTCAGGGAGAGCCAGAGATGCAGCTGAGGAGAGTGACATACCCAGCTTGATTCCATTCACCCACACAAAAGCCCTTTCCCTGTTATCCATCTGTGCCTGAGTACCAGGGACATGGATATGGGGTTTAGCCGTGGGATAGAGGTGTTTGTAGGCTCTGGTGGAAGAGCCTGTGGGTTCACTTCTGACCGTATGGTGAAGCAAGCCATGTGCAGGTGACCAGGTAGGCAGGCCCTGCTGTGAGCTTAATTCGGAGATCAGAGGCAACCATTGGTCAATTGCAGGATCAGTGTCTCCAGAAAGATGATTCATTCCGTTTACTGTGGACGTCTGCTTAGGATGGGATAAGTTCCCTGTGTGAGCTGATGTCTCTCTACTAACTGTGGGCAGAGTCTGTAGAGTCTGTTGGAGTGGGTCCAAAGAAAGGCTCCAGAAATGATCCAAGGGTTGGAACACCTCTCCTGTGAAGAAAGGCTGAGAGAGGTGGGGTTGTTTAGCCTGGAGAGGAGGAGGCTCTGGGGAGACCTTCTTGTGGTTTTGCAATTTTTGAAGGTGGCTTATAAGAAAGAAGGAGAAAGACATTTTACCAGGACCTGTAGTGAAAGGACAAAGGTCAATGGCTTAAAACTGAAAGAGGGTAGATTTAGATTGGACATAAGGAAGAAATTATTGTATGATGAGGGTGGTGACACACTAGAAGAGTTTGGCCAGAGATGTTATGGAAGCCCTATCATTGGAAGTGTTCAAGGTCAGGTTGGATGGGGCTCTGAGCAACCTGATCTAGTGAGAGATGCCACTGGCCATGGCAGGGGGTTGGACTAGATGGTCTTTCAAGGTGTCTTCCCATGGGTGCAAATGCATACATGAGCAGAGCAAGAGGAACATGTACGTGAGCATGAACCTGCACACACACCGCTGAGAACTAGGGCACCCAATGCCAGCTCTCAGCCTCTCGGGATGACTCTAGGCAAGTCCTTCAGACCCCACAGTCAAGGCAATGAATCAGGCACCATCAGCTTTAATGAGCTCAAGAGCTTGACGCTGGTTCAGTCAATTCTTTTCTCGCCAGAAAAGAGAGAGAAAGCACAGTGGAGTCGAAGCTGCCATGACCTTTCCAGATATTGAGCTTCTCCATGCCCCAGCTCTGCGGGTCAGGCACAACATAAAATCTAGAGAACATCCATATTGCTGCAACTACAAAGAATCTCCACATTACAACGGAAAAAACTCCTCCAGCCCTCAGATCATCCCAGATGTCCTAAGTGATCTCTTTAAGGACGATGTTGGGGTGTGGGACTTGGCCCAGCACTGTAAAGGGTACAGTGCCTCAGTGGTGAGCCTGGGACAAGCCCGACTCCCCACAAGCTGCAAAAACTGAGGCTGGAGCACCAGAAATGACACGGACTAATCCCACTAAGAAAGTCACTCAGCATCTTCAAAGCATTCCTTAAAATGCTATTTACTAGCGCTAAGACTAGAAAGAGAGGATAGGAGGGATTGATGGAGCTGGGACTGTTTAGTTTGAGGAAGAGGAGGCTGAGGGGAGACCTCATCGCTCTCTACAACTACTTGAAAGGACATTGTCGAGAGGTTGCTGCTGGTCTCTTCTCACAGGTAATTAGCGATAGAACAAGAGGGAATGGCTTCAAGCTGCAACAGGGTAGGTTTAGACTGGACGTTAGGAAAAAAATTCTTCACAGAAAGAGTGGTCAGACACTGGAATAGGCTGCCCAGGGAGGTGGTGGTATCACCATCCCTGAATGTGTTTAAGAGTCGTTTAGATGTGGTGTTAGGGCATATGGTGTAGGGGAGAACTTTGTAGAGTGGGGTTGATGGTTGGACTCGATGATCCCAAGGGTCTTTTCCAACCTAAATTATTCTATGATTCTATAGATAACCTTATATCCCGTCAGAGGGTGGGAACTCAGAGCTGCTCTATATCAGCTGCTCTCAGAGACAGAAAGAATCACAGAATGGCTGAGGTTGGAAGGGACTCCTGGAGGTCATCTTGTCCACCCTCCCTGCACAAGCAGAACCACGAAGAGCCAGTTGCCCAGGACCGTGCCCAGGTAGTTTTTGAACATCTCTAAAGAGGGAGATTTGGTAAACTCCTTGGAATACCTATGCCAGTGCCCAGTCACTCCCACAGCACAGGACAATGTGCTGCCCCCTCTCTAGGGCACAGGTCACTGGACTGATCGCATCCACAGAGGATTACCCAGTTTCGGTCAGTCGAGTATTAGAGCATTGTCTTCAAAGGAAACAGTTCTATTCATCAGTTCTACCATCAAACACCACAACCCTGCCAGCTGTTTATTGGATGCGAACAAATACGAGCAGCTTTCCCATCCCTGTTTCTTAGGGTGCAAATCAAGAGGTTGCGCAGAGGAGTAAGAATCATGTAAAGAACAGCTGCTGTTCTGTCCAGTGACCATTTGGAGATCACTTCCCATGATGGTGAAGACACATGGGCCCTAGCAACAGACCATAGCAGTGAAATGGGAAGCACAGGTTGAGGCAGCTCTGGGCCTGTCTTCTGCACAGCAGAGTCACAGGGTGGTTCTTGCTCTGCACCTGTAGGAAGTGAGAATGAAGATGAAGCAGTGGAGGGTCTCATCATCAGTACTGAAGGTAATCACGGCCTTGTTGGCACAAGTGCCAGCACAAGCCATGTCCAGGGCAGCTTGTGAATCAGCTAAGAAGTGGAGGATGTGCTTGGGCCTGCAGGAAGCCAAATGGGAGGTGAGTATTGCATGCAGAGAAGGAGACAGGGAACTGGCCAGCCATGTGCCTGCCACCAGCCAGATGCACACAGCCTTATGCACGATGGCCTCATAGTGCAGTGGGTTGCAGAGCGTCAAGCAGTGGCCGTAGGACATGAGATCGTAGAGGAAGCATTGAGCACTTCCCAGCAGATGGAAGAAGTACAGGTGGGCCATGCAGCTGTGGAAGGAGATGTGTATGTCCCCTGGCCTGAGAAGTCATCCAGCAACTTTGGAAGGAAGGCACCAGAGAAGAGAGACTGCAACTTTTGGTCTTCAGTCATTCTGAGCTACACTTCATCTGTCCTAATTCCCTCTCAGTGGAGGACATGGGTGGGGGGATTACCATCCTTGCACGTGTACTTTTTTTGCAAGGCAACTGAATTTTCATGGTGGGAAATAAGATACGAGACTGTAGTGGCTGCCAAGAGATAGTTCCACTGGTCATAAGGGATGAGATTTACACGTGTCCTAGTTCCGGTGGGGATAGGGTTAGTTCTCCCCAGGCTCAAGCAGGGACACAGGTATTCCATCCCATGTGAGCCATGCCTACAGGGAGGTGCTGGGGGAGGGGGCAGGAAGTCGAGCTTGGAGCAGGCTGGGGCATCCAGGGTCTGGTCGGTGAGCGGCGATTCTGTAATCGTGTTTGTATATTCCTCTATCCATGTTGTTGTTTTCTTATTCCCTTTGCTGTTCTGTTAAACTGCCTTGGTCTCAGCCCACAAGTTTTGCCTTTTTTCTTCTTATTCTTCTCCATATTGGGGAAGCCCGAGAGAGCAGCACATGGTTCTTTGTTGCCATATGAGGCCAAACCACATCAACACGTTAAAAAGTACTCTCCCCCCGAGAAGGGCAGCCAATTTCTGAGTACAAATTCTTTGGGGGGACCAAGGAAGCAGTCAAGAGCTCTGCACCTGCCTTCAGCACTCATGGGAAGTGCTCCCAGTACCCTCATCCTTGCTGATCTTCCCGTTCTCCTGTACGGTCTCTATCACAGCAATTTGATCTCCTTCAGAAATAAACTGTCCCCACTTCTATGCTGACCACTCTCAGCTCCCACATGCTTAGCTCCAGTTTCAAGCCTTGATACCTTCAGTGGCATAGACAACTTTACCCTGCTGCTGCCTCCAGGCCATGGCCCCTAAATTACGTGGTGGAGGGGAGAGGTCATCCCAAAGGAGGCTCCCTGCATGACCACTCCTGCTATTCTGCCAGCAAATCATCTTCCAGAGCCCCACACCCTTCACCCCACCACCCCAGAGCAGCTCCGTCCATAGCAAGAGGAATCCCCTTCCTCAAGAGCTCATGGGGCCGCTGAGCCCTCAGGGCCTCCTGCCTTCTGGGCATTTGTGGGCAGAGATACCAGCAGGGCAAGGCCTGATGGTCACTGGCAGCAGAGCAGCTAGGGATGTCTTCCTCAGCTCCAAGGGATGGTTCCCAAAAGAGGAGCCAATGTAGGGTGTTTGAACCGTTCATTTGTCTGTGACTGGAGCAGGGTTTCCTTGTGCTCTCAACCCCTTCCACCCCTTGTGCTTTGGCAGGACGGGATGTGTCCACAGAGGGAAGGACCACATGGAGGCCAAGCTTGAATGCAACAGAACTTTAATGAGTCAAAAGAGGGAAAGAAAGTCATTCCAAGTGGGGGGTGCCAGTTCATGAAGCCCCAGGGGCATCTGTGAATCTGCGGTCCTCGGCTGTGGAGAAGTTCCTGCATCATGTCTCTCTACCCGCCCCACAGAGGATGAGGAAGACAGATGGTTCCCACCAGGTGGGCCTTGAGGGAACCTTGCTGCTAAGGGGATGTGAAGCAAACAAGGAAAGGGGAGAGAAAAGCAAAGTCATTCAGCTATGCTGAAAGCAACATTGAAAACATCAATCCTTTGCCCAGCACCATGTTGTGATTCCTCAGGGTGTCTCCTTGGGGTTTTCCCCACAGTCTTTAGCAGGGGAGGCACCTTCTGCCACTGTAGCGTCTGGAAATGCCAGAGAGGTCACAGCACCCAGAGTTGATGGGCACTCCATCACAGCTGAGGATGCTGCCAACGGCAGCAGAGGTGGAGGATCCCACAACGGTGTTCTGTGGGAAGGAGCTGAGGATGGGGCCAGGCAGGGTCACCACCACGGGGGAGGGCTGGATGACAACGGAAGAGCTCTGGCACTGCCTGACACAGGGCTCATTGCAGCTGTTGGCCAGAGGTGTTGGGCCGCAGGGCCGGCAGGGCTGGCACTGGTCGTAGCAGGACATGTCTCTAAGGGTAGAGGTGCACCTGCGAGAGAAGCAGGGAGGAAAGAGAGCACAAGGGTGGGTGAGGAGCAGCCTGGTTACCCCACCACAAAGGAGCCAAGGCCACTTCTGGGTGGGGAGCTGGAAGCTCGGCAGGGCCAACATGGTATGTATTGCACTACAAAGGGCAGCCTGGCCCAGGGAAAGCCTTTCATTGGGCTTAAACCAAAAGACCCCTCTACCACGACCCAGTCTCTCACTAAGCAGGCACTCACCCCTCTTCCTCCTCTCAAGAGAAGAAGTTAGAAAACCCAGGACAAGACATAGCCAATATCAGCGGAGATGTCCATCAGGGAGAGATCTCACTTTGAAAGAAGAAAAGAGGCTCCAGACTCACCTGGTTCCCAAGGAGAAGGAGGCCAGAGAAGTGGATGAGAAAGCAGGGACTTGGGCTGGCTTTTATACCTGCCCTTCATTGCCGCAGCACCAGAGGCACCCTTTGCGAAGGTAACAATTTTTGCACACAGTCATCTTGAATGCAAATCATCGCAGCTAGTGATATGGGCTGTGCTTTGGTTTCCTGCACTGCTGCCTTTTCATTTCCAGAGCTGTTCCGTGCCCATTCCCAAATGAAAGCTTCTTGTTAGTGCTGGAAGGAAAGACTCCAGGATTTCCAGGGCAGGAATGCAGCAGTGCAAGGCAGAAGAGTCAGCTCAAGTGCTGGAGTGGTCCAGGGCAGGAAAGACACCTCAGCTTGGGTCACTCCGGTGGGGCTGTTTGAAGTGTTTTTCTCAGGAAGACAATTCAGCCATCCTCAGCTGGATGCGAATGGGCTCCCATGCATGAGGAGTCTTTCCCCCCCTTCTCTGCTCCCTCCAGTGGTCACTTGTTGTTGCCTCCCCAGGTATGTGCGTTGTGTTGCTAGGTTTTGAACCTGTCCTGACTACCACTGACCTCAGCAAAAAATTCTGGCTGCTTTGGAATGGTGCCCACTCCCTGGAGTCTGTGAGTACACAAACAATGGCATGGGCATGTCTGGGGCCTTGTGCTTCCGCACAGAGTTCTAACTCTGTAACAACCCCATCTGTCCTTGGCAGACTCCACGCTCGCTTGTGTCCCTACTTGTCTTCTTGTCTTATGTGCACTTATGTGCAGCCGTGTTTCTGTGGATGAAAGTGGGAGCACAAATTTGTGGATGACTTGATGCTGTTGTGCATTAACGTGTGTGTGTGTGTATCCTTGTGCATTCCTCATCACAAGGGAATGTGCTGCTCATGGTGGGGACAGTCACAGGAGTGCCAAAGTGCAGCAGGTTCCCAAGGTCAGAAGGAGCCTTACCGAAGTGGAGTGGTGATGGCACCAGCCTGCTGAAGGTGTGTCCAGGGAAGAGGCACTGAAATGCAGCCCCTGCCTCCTGACGCCTCCTTCTCCTGCCCCTGCAGAGCTCACGCTCCACTCCTGCCCATTTCAGGCCCCAACAAGGTTGGTTTCACTCCAACCTTGATCCTTAGTTGAATTCAAAGTAACAATACTGAGAGTGCCTCAGCATGGCTGGCAGTCCCCACTCCTTGCCTCTCCAGGCCAGAACACAGCTGCTCTCCCCAGTGTTAGAGAGTTCAAAGGATGGGGACTGCTTTCTGGAGAAGGAGAAAGGCTGAGGAATCCTGCCCACCATGTGCTGGCCATCCCTGAGTGGATCTTCTTCCAAAGCAGTGTCAGTGGTTTCTGGGATGCACTTGTGCTCTTCACAGGCCTGGTGCTGTGACAGGCAGGGGCTGAAACCTTTTCACAAACAGGTCCTGAATGAACGGAACACAGAGTCTGATATCACTGCACTGTGAGCGGAAGAACAGACTCTGTGGATTTCACAGGAAAGCCAAAGAACTGATGACAGCTTTGATGTTCATGCCCAGAATTTTCATGTCCCCTACTGGAATCTCTCAGTCTGAGCACCCAGCAACTGTCCCTGGGAGGGAAGGACATTGGATCCAAGGCCACACTCCTCCAAAGCCCTCTGCTGTCCTGCAGGGGTTTCCAGAGACACCCTCATTCAAACAAGGGCTATGCACAGTACAGAAAGTTCCTGAGCCCATATCCCTGCCTGAAGGTTTGTCTCCCTGGACTCACATCCAGCTTGGAGATGACGCAGCTGAGGGGTCCTCCACTTCCCTGTAGTGACCCCATAGAGATGAGTGCCAGGGAGCTCTTCCGAGGGAGCTCAGCCAGGGCTGGTTTCCCTCTCCATGGAGGTGCTTCCCAGCTGAGGAGCTGATGGCCAAGCTCATTGCTTTCTCAGGAGGTAACAGGCACTGTGGAGAAGGGAAAGGCAGGACATGAATGTACATAGAGTTTAGCAAGACCTTTGACAGCCTCTCTCCTACTTCCTTTAGAGCCAAACTGGGGATAAATGGGTTGGGGAATGATAAGGTGAGAAGAAAATTGGCTGGAGTGTTATGCAGAAAGAATTGTGAGCAGTGGTGCAAAGCCCAGCTGGCAGTCAGGTACTAGTGGGGTCTCTCAGGGATCAGCAGTAGGACCAACACTGTTTCTTGATTTCATGAGAACACGAGACGTGGGAAGGAGAGCACTCCCACCAAGGCTTTGGCAAACACCGACTCAGGGGGAACAGGCGCTACACTGAGCTGTGTATAGGTAAAGCGTTCTGAACAGGTCAAGGAACCACATGTTCAGAGGAGAAGGAGTAGACGGGCCTAGACTCTGGAAGTGCCCAATGACAGGAGTAGAGGCAATGGACATCAGCTGGAACATGGGGAATTCTCATGAAGCAGTAGGCTAAAAGAAATAGTGAGTCAAGGAAGGGGTTTCCCAGGGAGGCTGTGCAATCTCCATCCTGGGAGGTGTTCAAGGCTGGGCTGAATGTGACCTTGAGCAACCTGATTTGTTCTGAGCAGGGGTTGTTACAGATGACCTCTGGAGGTCCCCTCTCACCTACATTCTGACACTGGGATTCCCCACCACCCCTGCCCTCCCTGACCCCTGCCCACCCCTGAGCAAATTTGTCCTCACACTCCCTCTGCCCCAACACAACTCCTAGGCATTGCGCTGGGGCTGCAGAGCAGCAGCTGAAGGGAGGCTCTCAGCCTCCTCACTCCTAGCCTCAGGAAACGAGTGGCTGCTGGTTCCAGCCCCTGGGCTCGTAGAGAGCTCTGGGAAGCTGGTCCATGTGCTGGGCAAGGCCCCGCTGCTGTGCCAGGCTGCAGCTGGCGCTGTGCAGGCTTCTTCTTGCTGGAGGACGGGGAGAGTCCATTTCCCAACTGGGAAAATCTGTGTCCGTGCGGAGTCCCTGAGCGGTCTGAGCAGGAGCGAGCCCCTGGGTGGTGCCGGCGCAGAGCTGATCCCCAGGACTGAGCTGGCGGCGGACGGCAGGAGCGGAGAGGAGAGGAGGCGGTGCAGAGGAGGCCCTGAGCGGTCTGAGCAGAGAGCCAGGGCTGGCGGGGGACAGCGAGGCACAGGGCTGGTGGGGCTTGTCGCGCTGCTGCTGGGTGCGTGGGGCTGGTGGCGGTGGATGGGGCCAGGGCTGCGACAGGGATGTTCCTCAGGAAGCTCAGCGTCAACTCTTCCCTCTCCTTCTTCAGCCTCTCTTTCCCCCTCCTGTCTCTCTGACATCTTTTGTGCCCCTTTGCAACCCCCCGAGTCCCCTCTTCCTGTTCTTCCTCCTTCTTCCCCACCTCTGTCGGTACGAGACTCCTTGCATGTACACCTGATTTTTCATGCACCCTCTCCTTCCCCTGTACATTCTGCAGTTCTTATTGCCCTCAATATAGACCTCTCTCCTTCACTGTAACAAGCCCTCTCCCTGTCTGCTCTTTATCCATTCACACACTCATATTCTGACTCATCTCTCCATGCATTTACCATCTCCAAAGCCTCTTCCTGCTCCTCGAGACCCCTCTCTCATCTTTCTCTCTGCTTCCTTCATATCCATAACCACAAATTGTCTTTTCTGCACCGTGCCATTATTCCATATATCCTCTCATCCCCCTGCGCTTTCTGCATTTATTCTTCTTCTCAATTAAGCCCTTCATCATTCACTGTAACACTTCCAACTTTCCTGTCTCCTCTTCTTCTCGCCACCCATGCATCCATGCATCCATCCCTCCACCTAGCTTTCATTCTAGCTCTGTATGTATCCATTACAAAGTCCCTTGCAGACTTGTCCCTTTGCTCCACAAACCCACACGAGGATCACTCTCGATGCCCACTTGGTCCCCATTTGTTCCAGTCCAGCTCTATCTACATGCCACTCTTTCTGACGATTTTTCTGGCAAAAGAGCCATCAGACCTGAGTGATCTTTGGCCTTTTCTTATACTTTCTCAGCAGTGGCTGTGGGCAGAGCCCAGGTGCTGCAGGAGCTGTCTGCAGAGACCACCGAGGGCACCGGCATCAACATCACTTGCTCACACCCCAACATAAAGTCTTACGATTCCATCCACTGGTACCGTCAGCTCCCGGGACGAGGCCCCGCGCTGCTCCTGAGCACTCTCAAAGACTCCAAAAAGCTGCGGGACCCGCCGGGGCGGCTGTGGGTGTCGGCAGAGCTCCGCTCCAGCGCCTTGTGGCTCGCCCGGCCCCGGCGCGGGGACGGGGCGGTGTATTACTGCGCCCTGGGAGACACGGGGAGAGGAGCCGGGGCTGCGGCCGGGCAGGAACCGGCGCGGGCGGGGCCGGGCGTGTGTGTCGGGGCCGGGGGGACAGCCCCGCGCGGGACCGCCAGGGGGCGCTGCCGCTCCGCCCGCCGGGGCCGCCTCGCCACAAACGGCCCCAACCGGCCCCTCGCCCCGCGCCGCTTCCCCCCGCCCGACCGGCCCCGGCCCCGGCAACCCCGCACTCCCAGCGGGACGCACACAGAAATCCCCCGCCACACTGCCGCCGCCGCCGGGGCAGGAATGGCGCCCGGAGCGCTGGCCGTGTCCGGCGGGGCCCGGCAAGGAGCGATGGCAGCCGCCGGCCCCGCTGGGGCCCGGCCAGGAGCAGCGCCTTTCTGCTCTGCACAGGGCGGCGGGCGGCAGAGATCCTCCTGCCCACGGGCAGCCGCCCAGCCCTCGCTCCTGCCGCACGGACCGCCCACTGCTGACATGGAACAAACGGGGCCTCTTCTCGGCCTTTTGACTTTCCCCACGAGGATGCCGAGGGAACCCTGAGCAGCTGCTTTCCTCTGCTCTGCAACCACGGGGACTCCAGGGTGCAGTTGCCAATGCCAAATGGTCCTTAGAAAAGGACAACCAGAAAGGGTTTCTCATTTCATTACTCTGTGAAAGCTCAGATATACAATGGAAAACTGAGTCCTCCAGCCCCACATTTTCGCAGAGCTTTCAAAATATTCCTGCTAGCGTTACAAAGTCGTTGCACAGCAGCAGGAGAAGGGCATGTCGAGGTCAGAGGCACCTTCAAGCGCGCCCCACAGGGGCTCAGTGGTGAGACCAAGAGCTTGTTTGACGGGATTCAGCACCTTTGGAGTTGAGGCCCAGGAGGCAGGGTAAACCGCTTGGCCTGGACCCACTGAGCGCAGCCTTGAGGCATGCCAGGTTCCTCCTGGAGGAGTGAGTCAGAAAGGGATTTGCTGAGTTGCCCTCAGGGGCTGGAGGGCTGAGGGGAGTGAGAGCTGGCAGGAGGCCTCTGGCAAGAGACTGTGGGCTCCAGCCAGTCCCCGGGGAACCCTGTGTGGCTCGAGCAGCTGACAGAGGTGGTCAAACCCCATGGGCAGAGGCTTCCAAGGCACAGAGGGAAGGATCAGCCCTACTCCTTATTATCTTTCAACTTGATGACTTTATTTCCAGGGAACTCCTGGCAGGTGACAAACAAGGCAGAGCAACAGGTATTGCCAGGCCAGCACACACATTAGACACATGCTCACACACTTTAGCCCCTCTCATCGCTTTCTCCATCTGTCTTCCCACGCTTGCTCCTGTCCAAATGGCCTTGATCCCTCTCTTTCCCCATCTCTGCTGCTTCTCCTAAACATCCCATGTCACACACAATCCCCAAATACTTTTTCACCCTATCCCATAAGGCGTTTGATCCCCTTGTAGGCAGAAACATCCCTGAGTTTATGTGATGATCCTCTCTTCTCACACTTCTGGAGGGTGCCATCCCTAGAGAAAGTGGCTGATTGTGATACCTGAATGAAGAAGGATTTGATGTCTGTGAAGCAGAGGGCTGTGCTGGATGTCCTCCAGCCAAGAGAGGTGGTGTGTCTTACTGTGGGTGGGATGTTTACAGCAGGTGCTCTTCCTAGAGACATTTCTCTTGAAAGGTCTCATCCATGGCCTTGGGAGAAAGGAGAGAAAACCCTGTAGGGACAGGGAGTCAGACACCTGGATCTAGGTGCTATTGGCCATTCCTCGTTCTGCCTCCTTTCAGACACTACCGAGGCACAAGGACCACATCATGAGTGCAAAAGTTCCTCTCTCAAACCCCATGACAGGTGAGTGCAGACCCTTTTCCCTGGCTGGGCAGTGGATGCCAGGAGAAGTTCACTGCTCCCATGCTGGGGGCTGGTTGTGCTGGTTGTGATCTCCAGGAGGAGCAAAAAGCAGGAAAACAGCCTGCAGCCTCCTAGTGCCTGACAACAGACTGCTTGCTCTCTTCCTTCAGGCTTCCACAGGAGTTTTCCGGTCCTCAGGTCCCTTTGGCAGTGTGACCTGGAGCTGAGAGGCAGCGCTTCTACACCAAGCTATGTCTGCCTGAGGGGATGCTCAAGCACCTTCTGACATGGAACACTGTGAGAAGCCCGGCTGTGGCCTGACTTCCCAAAGACGAGCCTTCCCGTGCTGAACAACCTCCCCTTGGCCCTTGCAAAATTAGGGTCACAGTTTGGTTTCGTTCCTTGGGCTGAGCACTTTAACAACTTCAATTAGTCTCTCTGCAGAGCCTCCTCGTGGCAGAGATGTGGAGTCCCAAGCCAGACAGTCCCAAACTCCTGTCTGCAGCAGCAGAGAAAGAGTTTTGCTCCACCCCCTGTGCTGAGGGTTGGTGGGTGCTTTGGGCTGGCAGAGGGAGGAGAAGTGGTGAACTCTCAAGCTTCAACTCCCGCTTCCTGTGACATGCTTTGACACGGGGTGCATGGGAGAGTGTGACATGGTCCTGATTTTCCTGGCAGCTCTGGTGGGACTGGCATATTTTGGTGAGACACAAGGTTCAGGCTGGGGAGGAGCAGGGCAAGAGGTTGTTGTGCCAGTGGTGGGAGAAGAAATTTGAGTTTGACTCTGCAGGAAACTGGGATTCATTCCACAGGGAGAGCAGGGAGTACAGGTGGGAATGGAAAATCATCTGGGAGATGTCAGCTGTAATGGGTATGGAAGGAGGACGAAGACTCTGCACATGCCTTTCAGTGCTCGCAAGAACCTTTCTATGGGTTATTTTTGCACGGGTGTTTAGAGAAAGAGAGAGCTGCTTGGGTAGAGTCCTACACTGGAAATGGAAACTTCTCTCCCAGGTGTATTTGACCAAATGCTGCCAGCCTGTGTAGGGATGGTTGAAATTCTAGGGGAAGGCTGGGTCAATGCAAGGAATGTTGGAATTCCTTTACAGGTCATGCACAGAAGGACTCTGTGCTCCAATTCCCTCCAGAAAGGACCATCCAGGCAGGATACGACACAACACTGCACTGCAATTTCTCCACCAACTATTCCGGTGCCTTCACCTACTGGTACCAGCAGCTCCCAAAGCAGTCCCCTCAGATGCTGTTGTGGGTGAGCAAATACAAAGCTCATGTGGATTCAGGGAGGTTCTCCTCCATGCTGTCTGCAGAGGACTCCCAGGTGCTTCTGCATATGCGGGATGCCGAGCTCCAGGACAACGCTCTCTACCTCTGCGCACTGAACCCACATCTGTGCCCTCAGTGTGCAGCACTGCACAAGAAGGGGAGGGTGTACCCTGGGGAGTGATTCCCTCCCCACCACTGCTTGCATGGAGCTCTAAGCTCATCTTGCCCAGGAACCACACCCGGGTGCTGTGGTGAGGCTGGGTCTCTGTCTGCACAGTCTATGCATCAGGGAGAGGATCTGAGAATTGGTTAGGTTGAAAAGCATCTTTTGAGATCATGCAGTCCCTGTTAAAGCTGGGCCAGCCAGAGCAGGTTTCCCAGGACTACGTTCATTTTGGTTTTTCTGCTGGTGGGCACTCACTCTTCTCCCATCAGTGGGCATTACTGAGAAGAGTCTCTTCTTCATTCCCTCCCATCAGCTATTTACACACATTGCCAAGATCTCCCACAAGCCTTCTCTTCCCCAGGCTGAACACTGCCAGCCCTCTCAGCCCATCCTCAGAGGAAACATGCTCCAGTCCATCCACTATTTTGCTGTGCTCACTCCAGTATCTTTTTTGCACTGGGGAGCCGAGAACTGGACCCAGCACTCCACAAGTGGCCTCACCAGCACTGAGTGGAGAGGAAGGGTCAGGTACCTTGTCCTGCTGGTGATTCTCTTCCTGCTGCAGCCCAGGATGCTGTTGGCCTGCCTTGCCACGAGGGTGCATTGCCACAGCAGGCTCAGGGACACCCCTGAGCCACTGAGACTGAGTGGGACACAGCAGTGAGTGTTCAGGAGAAGCATCCCAGAGGCTTCTTCAGCTATAACTTTTCCTGAGCGTCCCTCAATGACCACTGTGTGAGAAGGGGGCTCTTGGTAGGAGACGTGACTGCTCATGTGGCTTTACTTCCCAGGTACAGAAGCCCAAAGTGGGAAAATGACTTCCTGGCCCTACGTCTGGGGATCAGGCAAAGCTTAGACATGTGAGCAGGACCCATCAACCAGGCATTGGACAAGATTCCCTGTTCAACCACTTGAGCTGTCCGCCTGCTTTTCATGTCTCCCCTCCAGCCCTGAGCACTCACTAGTACTTGGCTGGGGCGATGCCTGTGTCCCTTAGTCCCTCTGGGTTCTCTGCCCAACAGAAAACCACTGGTGGCTGCATTTCCAGGATGTGCATTTCTGGGCTCTAGTTTGTCCCTCTGTGCACAAGGCTCTTGCCATACTAAGTCCCTCAGCCTTTCTTTATGAGAGAGGTGTTCCAGTTCCCTAATCATCTCGGTAGCCCTTTGCTGTACCCTCTCCAGCAGTTCCCTGTCCTTCTTGAACCAGGGAGCCCAGAAATGGACACAGTACTCCAGATGCAGCCTCACCAGAGCAGAGTAGAGAGGAAGGATGACCTCCACTCGATCTGCTGGTCACGCTCTTCTTGATGCACCCCAGGATGCCATCAGCCTTTTTGTCCACAAGGGCGCATTGCTGGCTCATGTCTGAGGCCAGGTTGTCCACCAGGATTCCCAGGTCTTTTTCCGCTGAGCCGCTCTCCAGCAGGTCAGCCCGCAACCTGTACTGATGCATGGGGTTATTCCTCCCCAGGTGCAGCACCCTACGCTTGCCCTTATTGAATTTCATAAGGTTTCTCTCCACCCAGCTCTCACGCCTTTCCAGGTCTCACTGTATGTCAGCACAGGCTTCTGGTGTGTCAGCCACTCCTCCCAGTTTTGTATCATCAGCAAACTTGCTGAGGGTGCACTCTATCCCTTCATCCAGGTCATTGATGAATATATTCACTAGGACTGGGCCCAGTACTGACCCCTGGGGAACACCACTTGTTACTGACCTCCAACTAAACTCTGTGCCTCTAATCACGGCCCTGTGAGCTCTATCTTTCAACAAGTTTTCAATGCTTAGGGGAAGGGTCAAAGGTGAGGGGGAAAGAGGGGACTGGGGATGAGCAAGGGGAGCCAATAGAGAGGAGGAAGGAAAAAGGGAGGTACTTGCAAGTAGGCAGCGGCTGGTCAGTGCGCTTGTTGGGATGAGCCCTGTGCCTGATCACCACAGTCCCCTCTACCTTCTTCATAAATCCTTTCTTAATCTTCCTTCTGTCTACCTTCACTCCCTTTCCCATATGCGAGTGCTGCAAGGTCTGAGTGCCAGTAAATGGAGCGACTGATGTGCAAGAGAGATCTGGGTGCCAGTAACTGGGCAAACAACCAATGGCCATGGGGACTGTAGGCCTGGGTGCCAGTAACTGGATGGACCAGGGTGTGCTGCAAGGTCTCAGTGCCAGCAACTGGAGAAGCGGCCTCTGGTCACAGACCCTGTCGATCTCTGTGCCGGGGCTGGAGGGACTGGGGTGTAAGCAAGGTCTGGGTGCCAGCAACTGGAGAAGGAAGAACGTGTCCCAGGGCTCATATCTCTTGCTGTCAGCAACTGGAGGCACCACACTGCACATGTGTGTGTGAGAGGTCAAAGGACCAACGACTGCAGGGACTTCAGTGTGTTTTCTCCTGGGTGAATTGAACCCGACATGCATGGGTGATTATGTGGACTCTACCAGCATATTTCAAGCTGGCCCATCCAGAGAGTGGGAGAAAAAGCTGTATCTGAAGTCTGAGACAGAGATGGGTAAGTGAGCTCAAGGCTAGTGCATGGCTATTAGAGAGCCTCATGTGGTGGCAATATCTGAGGGATCTGCAATTGTGAGGGTGGTTGTGAGAGGAGCGGGTGATTGCATGTATCTGTCAGAGAAAAACAGCCTAGTCTAGCCAGAGACCCCAGTGCTGGGTAAGAGGGCCCAGGCTGCAGGCAGGGCTATTGGATGGGCTGAGGGCCTGTGTTGGTATTTGAGACACGCACAAATGTGGGTGTGCTTGTGACTCCCGAGGGTGAGGGGGTGTGTGTTAGAACTAGGGAAGTGCATGTCACAGCCGTAATGGAGTCAGTCAAACAAAGGGACACTTTAATGATGAAGAGACCGGAGCATCTCTGGTAGGCTGAGAGAACTGGGCCTGTTCAGCCCCAAGAAGAGAAGGCTCAGGGGAGATCTCATCAAGGCATACAAATAGCTGAAAGGGAGCTGTGAAGAAACTGGAGCCAGGCTCTTCTCCCTGGTGTCCAGTGACAGGCATTTGGCACAAACTGAAACAACGGAGGCTCCGTCTGAACCCCAGGAAACCCTTTTTCACTGTGAGGGAGCCCTGGCACAGGGTGGCCAGAGAGGTTGTGGTGTCTCCGTCCTTGGAGGAATACAAAATCCATGTGGACATGGTCCTTTGCACCCAGGTCTAGGTCACGCTTCCTGAGGTGGTGTGTGGACCCACTGACCTCCAGACATCCCTTCCAAACTTACCAATTCTGTGTTTCTTTAACAGAAGACATGAGGAGGGTCTGAGAGGACTGGCCTTCTTCAGCCTTCAAAAGAGAAACTAAAGTTGAGAGCTTTTTCTAACACTTGATTGGAGCATGAAGAGCCAGATGGAGCCAAACTCCTTCTTGAGCACAGTGAAACAGAGAAAGGCAATGGCCATGGTCTGGAACAGGGGAAATTCCTACTAGAAATTTGGAGTTCTGGTTGTTTTTTGTTTTTTTGTTTTTGGTTGTTTTTTTTTAATGCATGCATGTTGATCCCACTAAGAATGGGACTCTGCCTCCACAGAGTCTTGACTAAAATACCACCAGTTGGAGATAAGAAGGTAAAGGGGCATAGCACAGGTGATGTTATGTCCCTTCAGGTGCTGGGAGCCCCAGCTCTGGGGCATGAAGTAGAGCTCGAGTCGGGTCTGAACACATAGTGCAAATCCTGCCCATGCTGAGATTCATCTTAGGCATTGTCATCTCTGGAGTTTTCATGGCATTTCCTTAGAAATAAACCGCTCCCAATTTCTACTGTTCAGCAAAAGGGCGTTTATATGAAAGCACAGTGCTTCACTCCTAGATCAAGACAAGGACGTGTTTGTGACAGTGTTGCCAAGTTTGCCAAGCGATATATACAGCTCAGCACAGCACAGGTCTGGGCCTACTCAGGTCAGGTTAACTTAACGACAATGAACAGTTTGTCCCTCTGCCATGAGTGGTGCGTGGGATCACTCTGGAGTTCCTGTGGCAAGGGGGTGGGAGTAGGGGTCCCCACCTGCAGTACCCCCACCCCTTCACATGCCCTTTCAGCTGTGGGTGCAGGGCTGCCCTATCCATAGCCCTCACAGTGCAGCACTCCAATGGGTGCCCCATGTTCTCCCTGGGAGTGGGTGTCACCACTCATCCCTCATCCTGCTCTCCGGTGAACTTATACCATTTTCCTAGGGTAAATCGTCCTTATGATCTCTGGGTTTGTGGCATCTACACAGCAGTTCTGGAGCCAGGTTCTTCTCTCACACTCTGGGTTATCCCACCAGAATAGGACAGAGCCAGAAGCCCTGGGCTGCTGCACAGCAGCTTTCATCTTGTGTTTGGGGGAATCTGGGGGAGAGTTGTTTTTCCCAGGTAGCTGAGGAAATAATGGGGAGAAGTGAGAGAAATGGAAAAGACTTCTGTTCCCAAAGGAAATAGCAGTGTCCCCAAAGAGCTCAGGCCCCCAGGCAAAGTTCTGAAACTTCACTGTGGAAGAAACACCTGACGTCCAATATAAGCCAGCACTGGTGTTCAGAAGAGCAGGGGATTCTCGCTGCAGAGGAGAGGACTCCACTGTGAGTTCACTGGGAACAGCCTCTCCCCACCACTGGGACACGCAGAGCCCACAGGGGCTCTTCATGGGGAAATGCTGAGAATGCCACTGGCTGAGGGAGCCACAGGTGTTGCTGCTGGAGGAGGGAGAAACTCAGAAGCAGCATCTGAGGCACAGGAAGAACAGATCTCTGCTCTTCCCCGCTTCTTCCTTTGCTCCCCCAACAACGTTGTTTCCGGCAGCTCTGTTATCTCGGGGCTGGGAGGGGGTTTTCTGACTCTCTCTCACTCCACAAAGAGGCGGGTTGATGTCAACATGCACCTTGGATCTCTCATCCTCACGGCCTTCCTGGGGCAACTGCTGGGTAAGTCCTGGCTTACTATAAATGCATCCTTCTTCCCCCAAGGAAACCCTTGCCAGCCTGATCAGGATCATGCAGAGAACAACTCTTGAATTACAGGAAAACACTGTGAAATACCAGCTCACATTTGTGGTTTTGCACCATTTTTCTCAAGACGCTCTTACTGTTTGAAAGGAGAGAGAAGAGATACCTCAGACCTCTTCTGCTGCTCTTCTCTCACCTTCAATGCCTTTCTCTCTGCCTCTCTCTTCGGATCCACCTGCTCTCACCACAGGAGATCTCAGCGCTCTCTCTGCACTCTCACATTTTTTCTTTCCAATGCAAATCAGCAGAACTTGTATGCTCTCATCCCACTGACATTAACTGGGTGTCCCATTCTGCCTCCTGGATGGCTTATGTCTGCCATGGCTTCCAGTTTTCCCCTGGTTGTTGACTCAGTCGGGGATCCCTCTTTCTACCATTCAGCTCACCATTGTATATACTCAGGGAGCTAGGAGCCCTCAGGGATGAGAGGGATGGGGAATCAGGATGAATCTTTTTGACAGAGCCCTATGGATGCCTCAACATGATGGAGTTGTGCTGGTCCCAGCATGCAAACACTAGGCATGAAAGGCTGTTCCCTGGTTCTCTGGGTAGTAGGAGCAGGAGCAGGGAGGAGGAGCAGGAGGAGCAAGGAGGAGCAGGGACTTAGCACAGCTCTTCTCAAGATCCACACTGAGCTCAGAGCTCCACATTGCCACTCAAACTCCTCTCCACCTGAACTGTCCCCAGGCCTCAGGATTTTCCTCTAAGGCAGATGACAGGGAGCCTTCTATGCTTGCTTTTCACATGTGCTGGTGGTTTTCTTCCCCTGCTGAGCTGCTGACCTTTGCTTTCTTCCAGGCACCATGGGACAGATCACTGTCACCCAGCAAGAAGGACAAGTCACAGTGAAGCAGGGAGACACCTTCCAGACAACCTGCACATACCAGACTTCCAGCTTTTATGCCTTGCTTTGGTACCAGCAGAGGAAAGGCCAAGGTCCCCAGCTGGTCTCCTATCAGGCAACTGCTGGCCACAAGCCCAGTGGCCGTCTCACCACCGTGCTGAACACCACCGAGAAATACAGCCTCCTGCAGCTGGAGGAAGTCGAGCTCTCTGACAGTGCCTTGTACCTCTGTGCAGTGCGTGACACCCCGGTGCAGGGAGCTTCCTTGGCTGTGCAAGAACCCAGGGGAAGGAGGGGATGTGTCTGTGCAAGACTGAGGATGAGGGAAGGGGCTGTCAGGTGTGCCCTGGCAGTGCTGCTTCCTCTGTACACCCAGGGATCTGCAGGACAAGATCCTGTGATGGAATGTTTTCTGTCCATTCCACACATTGATTTATGCAACCATGGTCTTAAATAGTCCCATACCACACTAAATGAAGGCACAGTCTTCCTATAGCCAATGCATTGGAAGTCTGGTAAAACACAAGCAGCACGCACATGAGCCATTGCATGTACATATTAGCGATTTATTCGTCTTCACCACTCCTAATATCCACAGGCACATCCATCCTCCCCGACAGCGACTGAGTTTGTCTTGTCTCAAGATGGTGACACCTTAAAACTGGTTCCATTGTGTTATTTCCCTCTTGAACATTGGCCATGGCGGTTGATGTAAAGAGATGCTGTACCTTTTCTTCACGTAGGCAGATCTCAGCTTGGGGCCTCCATGCATCCTCATTCCCTTGTTCTCGCTGGGGACGTTAAACATTCTAGTGGGAGCTGGTCAGTTCCTCCTGCTCATCTGCTGTGACGAACTGGCACTTTTGGTAGCAAGTGTCCTGGATCTGCTCAGTCACAAATGATCAAATTGTGTCTGAGCACTGCTCTCTTCCCCTAGAGGGTCCTTCTGTCCTTTAATCCCTGGGTACTGTGGTGGGGGAAACAAAGGAAACATCTCAAGGGAAACATCCCCATGAACAGCAGCTGCTGCTACAGAGGCTCCCCACACAGGGACAGGCGTTGCCCCTCACTCTACTGTGTTGGGGAGGACACTCATCACAGCCTCACAGACTCTCTGGGAATGTAGCAGCACCCACAGTAGAAGAATATGGAACTAAGGAGCTCTTAATACAATTTGGACATACACAAGTTCATGGGATCATCGGAGTGTGGCACACCTGGGACAAGCCAGACTCCCCACAGGTTGCAGACGCTGAGGCTGGGCCACCAGAAATGACACTGACTGATCACAGTAAGAAAGGCACTCAGCCTCTTCAAAGCATTCCTTAAAATGCTATTTGTTAGCATTAAGACTAGAAAGAAAGAGAAGACCAGTATGGATAACCTGACAGCCCTTCAGATGATGGAACCCAGAACTGCGCTACATCATTTGCTGTCACAGAATGAGAGAATCACAGAATGGCTGAGGTTGGAAGGGAGCCCTGCAGGTCATCTGGTCCAACGTCCCCGCTCAAGCAAGGGCACCTAGAGCCAGTTGCCCAGGACGGTGTCTAGGTGGCTTTTGAATATCTCTAAGGAAAGAGCCTTGGCAACCTCCCCGGGCCTGCCAGGCCAGTGCTCTGTCACTCCCACAGCACAGGACAATGTGTTGTCCCCTTGACAGGGCACAGGACACTGTGCACATCTCATCCACAGAAGGGTTACACAGCTTTGGTCAGTCATGATTTCAGATCATTTTCATCAAAGGAAACAGATCTTGTCATCGTTTCTACTGTCAACAACTACGACCCTGCCAGAAGTGTATTGTACACGAACAAGTATCAGCAGCTTCACGTCCTTATTTCTTGGGGTGTAAATCAAGGAGTTCAGCAAGGGAGTAAGAAAGGTGTAAAGAACAGACGCTGTTCTGTCAGTAGATGGTTTAAATCACCATTAAAAAGAAAAGAAAGAAAAGAACTTTTGGCTACAGTGCCCTTAATTGGAGCTGTAAAACCCACATGGATCCTGTGCCCTTTTCCTGCCTTTCCAGAATCATTTTTGTAGAGCTGGCCATCCTAAGGGCCGTTCCCTGTATTAGCACTCTAGACATTCTGCAAAACAAATCATGTTCCGGAGCATCACACCCATCACCGCACAACCCCAGAGCAGTTCTGGCCATAGCAAGAGGGACACCCTTCCTCAAGAGCTCATGGGGATGCTGACACCTCAGGGTCTGCTGCCTTCCATGGCATTTGTGGGGAGACACAGATCAAAGCAAGGTCTGATGCTCATTGGAAGTAGAGCAACTCAGAATATCTTCTTTAGCTCCAAGGAATGGTGCTCAAGAGAGGAGCCACTGCAGGCTGTCCCAACCTCCCACTCCTCTGAGAATGGAGACGGGTCTCCTTGTGCCCTCACCCCCTTCCACCCCAGAGCAACACCTTTCTCCTTTGGCAGCCGGGGGAGTGTCCACAGAGGAAAGGACTACATGGAGGCCAGGCTTAAATGCAACGGAGCTTTAATGAGCCCAAAGACGGAAAGGAAGTCATTCCAAATGAAGGACAGGAGTGTAGGGGGCCCTGGAGGCAGTCAAGAGTCTGCTGTGCTTGACCATGTAGAAGTCTTCACATGATGTCTGTCTGCCTGCCCCATAGAAGGAGAGGAGAAAGATGATCCCCACCAGGCACATCTTGGTGGGACCTTGCTGCCAAGGGGAATTGAACAAAGCAAGGAAAATGAAAGAAGGACAAAGCCGTTCAGCTACACTGCAAACACATCCCAAATCCTGATCCTTTGCCCAGCATGATGTTCTGAGTTCCTCAGGGAATCTCCCTGGGTCTTTCCCAGCATATTTATCAGAGGAGGGACCTTCTGCCACAGTAGCGGCTGGAAATGCCAGAGAGGTCACAGCACCCAGAGGTGATGGGCACTCCATCACAGCTGAGGATGCTGCCAACAGCAGCGGAGGTGGAGGATCCCACAACGGTGTTCTGTGGGAAGGAGCTGAGGATGGGGCCAGGCAGGGTCACCACCACAGCAGGAGGCTCAATGACAACGCAGGAATTCTGGCACTGCCTGACACAGGGCTCATTGCAGCTGTTGGCCAGTGGGGTGGGGCCACAGGGCCGGCAGGGCAGGCACTGGTTGTAGCAGGACATTCTATAAGGGTTTGGAAGTGCACCTGGGAGAGAGGATACAGACAGTGAAGCGCACAAGGGTGAATGAGAAGCAGCCTTGTTTCCCCGTCACAAAGAATCTAAGGCCACTACTGAGTGGGGAGCTCAAAGCTCAGCCCAGAGCCCCATGGTCCTTATTGCCCTACAAAGAGCAGCCTGGACCATGGAGGATCTTCCCTAGTGCATAAACCAAAAGATCCCTCTGCCATGTCCCAGCCTCTCGCTAAGCAGATGCTCGCCCCTCTGACAAGAACATCCAAGCCCCAGCACAGACCACAGACAATATAAGCTGAGGTGTCCATCAAGGAGAGATCTCACTTAAGAAAAGAAGGAGAAGGAGCTGCAGACTCACCTGGTTCCCAAGGACAAGGAGGCCAGGGAAGTGGATGAGAGAGCAGGGACTTGGCTGGCTTTTATACCTGCCCTTCATTGCCGCAGCACCAGAGGCATCCTTTGCAGAGGTAACAATTTTTGCACAAGCTCATCTTGAATGCAAACCATCACAGCTAATGATGTGGGCTGTGCTTTGGTTTCCAACACTGCTGCCTTTTCATTTCCAGGTTTGTTCCATGCCCATTCCCCATTCCCCAGTGAAGGCTTCCTGTGATCAGTGGGATGAAAGGCCCCAGGATTTCCAGGGCAGGAATGCAGCAGTGTGGACAGAAGAGTCAGCTCAAGTGCTGTATGGTTCCAGGGCAGGAAAGACGCCTCAACATAGGCCACTCTGTTGGGGCTGTTTGAAGTGTCGTTCTGAGAAAGAAGCTCCAGCCGTCCTCACCTAGACACCCATGGGCTCCTGTGCATGAGGAAGTGCCACATCCTTCTCTTGCCCTCCCTCCTCAGCTCACCCCAACGGTCACTTGATGTTGCCTTCCCGGCTGTGTGCGTTGCGCTGCTAGGTTATGACAACATCCTGCCTCACACTGCCCCCAGGAAACTGGCCAGTTTTGACTGTCTCCTTGCAGTCTGTGAGTACATCAAAGACACCATGGGCATGCCAGGGGCCTTGTACTACCCCAGAATGCCCTAGCCTTGCTGTGGTTGTCCCCAGATGTCCTCAGCAGAGCCCACAGTGCATTTTTATGTGTTTCCATTTGTGTGCTTTTGAGTGCAGCCAGCTTTTTGTGAATGGATACGGGAGCACAAATTTGTTTATGATTCCACACCAGTGTGCATAAGCCTGTGTGAGTGTGTGTGTATGTCCTTGTTGTCCCTCCTCAGGAGGGAATGTGCAGGTCATAGTGAGGACAATCTCCCCTGCTCTCTCCATGAGCACCACAGAGCAGCATGTTCCCAGGATTAGAAGGAGCCCGAGTGCAGCTGAGTGGTGATGGCACCAGCCTGCTGGAGATGCGTCCAGGGAAGAGGCACTGAAATGCAGCCCCTGCCTTCTGAGATCTCCTTCTTCTGCCTCTTCACAGCTGACACTCTGCTGCTGCCCATTTCATGCCACAACAAGGATGGTTCCACTCCAATTTCGATCCTGAGTTGAATTCAGTGTGACAATATCAGGAGCACCTCAGCATGGCCGGCAGTCCCCTCTCCCTGCCTCTCCAGGCCAGGACACAGCTGCTCTCCCCAGTGCTAGAGAGTTCAAAGGATGGGGATTGCTTTCTGGGCAAGGTGAAGGCTGAGAAATCCTGCCCACCATGTGCTGGCCATCCCTGAGTGGATCTGCTTCCAATACCGTGTCAGGGATATCTGGGTTAGGACACAGGGCCCCTCTCATGCCCAAGCTAAGGCCCAACGGAGTTGTTCAGCTCATTGGCCTGGTGCTGTGTCAGGCAAGGCCTGAGAGTGTGTCCCAAACAGGTACTGAATGAAAAGAACATGAAGCCAAGGGCCAAGTGCATTGCTTTCTCAGGAGGTAACAGGCACTGTGGAGAGGGCAAGGGCAGGGGATATGGGTACCTGGAGTTCAGAAGGAACTTTGATACCCTCTCCCATTCTTCTTTATGACCAAATTGGAGATGAATGGGTTCATTAAGAGGATGATAAAATGGGTGGAAAATTGGCTGGACTACCAGGCTCAAAGAGTTGTGCCTATGGAGAAATGGGCTGACTGGAGCCTCATGAAGGCCAAAAAGTGCAAGGGCAATGTTTTGTATCTGATGGAGGAACCAGCCCATGCACTCACGTGAGCTGGGAGCTGGCTGCCTAGGAAGCAGATGCACAGAAAAGGATGTGGGGTATATGGACAGCAAGCTGAACGTAAGACCACAGTGTGCCCTTGCAGCAAAGGTCAAGTGCATCCTAAGCTGTATTAGTCAAAGCTTAGCCCACAGGTCCAGGAAGGTGACCCTGCCCCTCTGGCCCATGTGAGACCACATCTGGAGCACTGCCTCCAGGCTGAGGTGCCCTCGTCCAAGAAGGATATTGACCTACTGAAGCAAGTCCAACAAAGACCACAAAAGTAGATAGGGGGCGGGCAAACATGACATGCGAGGAGAGCCTGAGAGAACTGGGCCTGACCATCTCGGAAAAGCGAAGGCTCAGGGGAGACCTTCTTGCTTTCTACAACTACTTGATCAGAGAGAAAAGAGACAAAGGACGAAGACACTGGAAGTGCTAAGTGACTGAGTAGCATCAATGGACATCACCTAGCATAGGGAGAAATCTGTAGGATTTCATATGGGAAGCTGGACCATCTGCTGTGCCAAGGCCCCGCTGCTGTGCCAGGCTGCAGCAGGCACTGTGCAGGCTTCTTCTTGCTGGAGGACAGGGAGAGTCCATTTCCCAGCTGGGCAAAGTGGTATCCGTGCGGAGTCCCAGAGCGCTCTGAGCTCGGGCGAGCCCCCGAGCAGCGCCGGCGCAGGGCCGAGATCCGGGGCGGAGCTGGCGGCGGCGCAGGAGAGGAGAGGAGGCGGCGGAGAGGAGGCGGCGCGGCCGGAGCAGAGAGCCGGGGCTGGCGGGGGGCAGCGAGGCGCGGGCGGCGGAGCAGCGGGATGCGGCGGTGCCGGGGCGCAGGGCTGGCAGGGCTGGCCGCGCTGCTGCTGGGTGCGTGGGGCTGGTGACGGTGGATGGGTCCAGGGCTGTGCCCGGCGTGTTCCCCGGGGAGCCCAGCGCCAACTCTTCCCTCTCCTTCTTCAGCCTCTACTTCCCCCTCCTGCGTCTGACATCTTATGTGCCCCTTTCCAAACCCTCCGAGTCTTCCTATTCTTCTTCTCCCTCTTTCGTCACCACCTCTATTGGTACAAGCCTCCTTGCATGCACGCCTCATTGTTCATGCACCCTTTCCTTCCCCTGTGCATTCCGCATTCCTAATTGGCCTCAATATAGCACTCTCGCCTTCAGTGTAACAAGCCCTCTCCCCATCTACTCTTCCTCTCTTCCCTCATTGATCTTCTGACCCATCTCTCCATGCAACTACCATCCCTAACCCCTCTTCCTGCTCCCTGAGGTCCCTTTCTCTTTTTACTCTCTGCTTCTGTCATATATGTAGGCACAAGTTTGCCTTGTGCATTGTGCTATACATCCACTCATCCCCCTGTGCATTCACCTTTTATACTTCTGAATTCTTCCCTCCATCCTTCACTGTAACACACTCACCTTTCCTGTCCTTCTGCCTCTCATCATTCATCCATGCACCTGACTTTCCTTCTGTCTCTCCAGGCATCGTTTGCAATTTCCCTCCCAGACTGCTCCCCTTGTTACACACATGCCAGGATCACTCTCCATCCTTGTTGATGAGCTCCCTGTCCCCAGTTGTGCCAGTCTGTCTCTGTCACACTGCCACTCTTTGTAGTGATTTCTTGGGGAAAAGAGCCATCAGAGCTGGGCGACCATTCTTGATTTTTGGCCTTTCCTTCTCTTTCTCGGCAGTGGCTGTGGGCAGAGCCCAGGTGCTGCAGGAGCCGTCAGCAGAGACCACCGAGGGCACCGAAATCAACACCACTTGCTCTCACCCCAGTATCCGAACCACGGAGTTCATCCACTGGTACCGTCAGCTCCCGGGACGAGGCCCCGCTTTCCTCCTGAGCACTCTCAAAGACTCCAAAGAGCTGCGGGACCCGCCGGGGCGGCTGTGGGTGTCGGCAGAGCGCCGCTCCAGCGCCCTGTGGCTCGCCCGGCCCCGGCGCGGGGACGCGGCGGTGTATTACTGCGCCCTGGGAGACACGGGGAGAGGAGCCGGGGCTGCGGCCGGGCAGGAACCGGCGCGGGCGGGGCCGGGCGTGTGTGTCGGGGTCGGGGGGACAGTCCCGGACGGGCCCGCCAGGGGGCGCTGCCACCTCGGCCCAAAGGGCAACAACTGGCCCCTCGCCCCGGGCCGCTTCCCTCGCCTCACTGGCCCCGGCCCCGGCAGCGGCAACCCGCACGCCCAGAGGGACGCGCACAGAAATCCCCCGCCACACTGCCGCCGCCGCCGGGGCAGGAATGGCGCCCGGAGCGCTGGCCGTGTCCGGCGGGGCCCGGCAAGGAGCGATGGCAGCCGCCGGCCCCGCTGGGGCCCGGACAGGAGCAGCGCCTTTCTGCTCTGCACAGGGCGGCGGGCGGCAGAGATCCTCCTGCCCACGGGCAGCCGCCCAGCCCTCGCTCTTGCCGCACGGACCGCCCACTGCTGCTGCTCCACGGGCAGGGGCTGGGGATCTCTTCCATCCCACTCACGTCGCCAGGCTCTCTTAGAACAGGAAGACCCAACTGCTACAGTGCCAACACAAGCCTTTACTTTGAAACCACAACCACAAGTGGCAACTTTGTCAATCTGCTCAGCTACACACTTACAACTTGAATCCTCCAGCTCCACACTCTGCTTCTGGTGTGCTCCTGCTGGTGTGCAAAGGCGTCCTGTGGAGCCTGCAGTTCTACTTTGGCACCAATTTAAGAAGGAGATACTCATTGTCACAGACACCTTCAAGTGTCTCCTGCAGTGCCTGTTGATCAGAACATAGAGCTTGGGGCACAGGATTCCCCTTAACCTCAGACTGAGAGCCTTTGGTGTTGAAGGGAAGTCCAGGAGACAGGAGAGAAGCCTGAGCTGGGCACTGGCTGAAAGACACATCTGAGACTCAAGGTCAGACTCAGGAGGGAGCCCCAGAGATGTGCTATGTTATCCCATGGGCTGAAGGTCTGTGGGGAGAGCTGAAAGGGGGCTTCTGGGCATGGGGTCCTGGGCCCAGCCAGTCCCCAGTGAGGCCTGTGTGGCTGTAGGAGCTGAGAGAGCTGGGACAATCCGTGTTCAGAGGCTTCGGGGCAGAGAGGAAAGGCTCAGGTCTCTTCCCTGCCTCAGCTGGGGCCTGTAGTGGCAGCCATAGTTGTATTCCAAGGGAACTCCTGGCAGTTTTGCAGTCATTGGAGAGCAGACGGCAGCCCACTGTCCTTCTGCCATGGCCTCGACTGAACAACAGGACAGTAAAGGCCTTGTGGGAGCGTGGCTGTGAATGGGGGCTGGTGTGCCAAGAACGTGCTTCCTGCAGTCCCTGCCAACTGTGTGAGAAAGGCCCTGGGTGAGAAGAGGCAGAGGAGCCCTGCTCCAGGCAGCAGACACCAGAAGACATGAAAATCAAGTAGGCCTTTTGCTTGCCTGGGTATTGAGGTTCTGGGGCTCAGGGTGGAAGAAGCATGTGGAGGCTTTGCGTAATGTGGGTAAGTGAAGGGACACAGAAGGACTGCCAGCACAACAGAGAGCTGGGTTGCCATGCCAGAGTGAGGCAGTGTGTCTGTCCCTGTGCAGCTGGTTTCTGGAGCAGATGCTCTTCACAGAGATGTTTCTCTTCAGGTTCCTCCTCTATGGGCAGAGGAGAAGGGAAAGAGTGTGTGATACCTGGGGCCAGGCACTTCACTGTGTGCTTGGTCCTCTCTCCATCCAGACAGTCCCAGGGACAGGGTGGACATGGGTGGGTGCAGGGGTGCCTTCTCCCTCTCCTGCAGAGCTGGGTGCAGGCCTGTGCAGCTGGCTAGGTGGTGGGTGTCAGGAGAAGTTCTCAAGGGATCTTTGTTCTTTAGATGGCCACTACTTAAACCATGATTCTTTTATGTCTCTAGAGGGCTGCCTTGTGGTAGAGGTCGGGGGAAAGGCCCAAAGAGGCCTGGCTTGAGCAGCAGGGAGAGAGTTTTGCTCCACCCTCTGGGCTGTGGTTTGGAGGCCTCTTTGATCGGGCAGAGGTAGAAGAAGAGGTGAAGGTGGAAGCCTCAGGTCTCTCATGCTCGTAGGTCCCTGGGCACCCCCTGAAGAGAGAGCGTGATATGGTCCTGATTTTCCTGTCAGCCCTGGTGGGACTGGCTGACTTTGGTGAGATGTGACTTTCAGGCTGGGGAGACTGAGGCAAGAGTTTGTGCATCTGGTGGTGGAAGGGAGGAGATGTGAGTGCTGACTGCCGAGGACTGTCTACACTGTCCAGGATCACAACACAGGTGTTGGACTTGCATCTTCTGCAAGTCCTGTGTCCAAGGCATCAGTGTGGTTGAGGGGAGACTGATCTGCACTTGGTGGGAAGGGGAGATGCAGCTGAGTGAGAGTAATGTGCCCAGCTTCAGCCTTTCCACCCTTCCACCACTATCCTCGAGTACCTTGGACATGGGGTTTCACCATAGGATGGGTGTGCTTGGAAGGCTAAGTATATGTGGGCTTATTCCTTGGTGAGGATGGCAACTTGGTGACAAATGACAGGTAAAAGGTTGACATACCTAGTCTCTATTTCACCTCACATTTTACTGGTATGGTTTCTCCTCAGGCCAACCACATCCCTTAACCTCCCCACAGACTCTATGGGAATGAAGCAGCACCCAAGGTAGAAGAATAAGGAATTAAGGATCTTTTACTACCATATGGACAAACACAAGTTCATGGGATCACTTGGGATCCAAGAGTGTTCAAGGATCGGACCGGACAGCCTCTACTCAGTCCCTGGAAAGAAGATGGAGACAATACTCTCAGGAACCTTCTCTAAATGCATGAAAGGCAAGAAGGGATTTGGGAGCAGCTGACATGATTTTACTGAGGGCAAATGATGCCTCACCAACCTCATTGCTTTCCATGAGGAGGTGACAGGCACTGTGGGAAGGGGAGGGGCACTGCCTTGGGTGTACCTTGACTTCATCAAGACCTTTGACTTACCCTCATGGGTGCACACACATGCACAGCCATATGCACACCGACGTATGCACACTCACAGGCATGCAGATACAAATATGTCTGCAGTTGAGGAATTTTATTGTACCAGTTGAGGCAAATGAAACACATGCTTATGTATTGGCCAGAGTCCTACCACCATAAGCAGTTCTACAAGGAGTCTGGAAATATCTGTCAGAAGCCGATTCCTCACATACACTGGCAGCAGCACCAATCCTGTGAATGGTGCATGGGACACCTCAGACTGGCATTGGGTCTATCCCCCAGCACCAGCTCTGCTGCCCAAAGGTGGCCACTCACCATTCCCATTCCAGGGTTGCTACAAGACAATGCTGCAGCTGTTTCTCATCTCATCACCAAGGGAAACTGCTCTCCCTTCCAGAGAGTCCTTCTGTCTCTGCATTCCTGCTGACAGCCACTTTATCCCCTGCTGCATTTGGGCCTTTGTGCCCTCTGTAGCAGGTCATTCCTTGGTCACAAATTACCACTGCTGAGCAGTTACAAGTTGAATTTCCCCTTCAGTGCACGCACAAACTCACACACATGAGCACAACCACACACGTCAGCTGACACACACCCAAAGAGCAACTCGTTCCTGTGCAGTTATAAGGAGGTGTGTGCACACACTTTTCCAAAGGAGCCCATGTCCATAGCAACATGCATGGCCACTCCCCCCACCAACAGGTACACACAGATATTCACACACACACATGCTTATAGGTATGCATGCTCCTGCACACATGCGTTTGCATACAGATGACATTCATGCTCCTCTACAGAGATGTACATGCACCAAAGCACACATCTGCACACACCTACGTCCACACAATTACACATACGCAGAGCAGTCACACACATTCATGCTCTCCTGCATGAAGGCATATGTGTGTGCTATAACACATACACACTCATGGACACAATTGCCCAAACACACACACACACAGAACATTTGTGCACACACATATTTGCATGTGTATTACACATGTGTGGGCTAATGCAGACATGAGCACAGTCAGAGGAACATATACTTGAGCACAATCATGCACACACTCCACGGAGAACCAGGATCCCTGACAACAGCTCTCAGCCCCTCTAGAGGACTCCAGGCAAGTCCTTCAGACCCTACAGGTAAGGAACAAATGAGTCACTGGCCAGCCCCATCACCTTTAGTGAGCTCAAGGGTGTGGCAGGGGTTCAGTCAGCTTCTTTCTCACTGTAAGACACAGAGAAGCCACAGCAGAGTCCAAGCTGTCATGGCCTTTCCAGCCATTGAGCCTCTCCATGTCTCAGGTCTGCGTGTGAAGGAAAAGATAAAAACTAGAGAACATCCCCATTCCTGCAGCCCAACAAAGAATTCCCACATTACAATAAAAAAAAAAATGTATCCTGCAGCGTTGGAAGCTGCTGCCTGGCCTTGTTGATCTGCTCAAGGGTCTGGGCCCAGCCTCTGCCCTTGCAAAGGGAGCAGTGCCACAGTGACACACTCATGTGGCAGCAGAAGGGTATGTCTCTGGGACAAGGCAGACTCCCCTCAGGCTACAGACACTGAGGCTGGGACATCAGAAGTGATAGAGTAGTGAACCTGTCTCCTTGAAGGGAGGAGGGAAACACTTGAAGGGAAATACCCTCTCTTCAAAAAGCAGAGAAAGGCAGAAGCAACATTCATTTGCAGAGCAGAAGAAAACATGGTTTGGCTACCCTGGGAATGTTCATGCATTCTTGATATTTTCCCCAGTTTTAATGGCTGTGCTGGCCTTTTTTCCTCTTGTGTTTTGCATGCAGGTGCAGGGGGTGTCATTGCCTGTAGCGAGAGGGTACTGCCTGCAGAACATAAGGGTTCATTCCCACTCATGCCAATCCCTGGCCTCATTCCTGTCCCCATGCTGAAGAGGGGATGCCCCTTCCCTGGGCTTGTTTGCTCAAGGGAAGAGGGATGCCATCATGTTCACCTGCTCCCCACCCCAACCCCGCACCACTTGCTGCCCACACCCCTTTGTGCTGCTGCAGCTGCATCTCACACAGGGCCGCTGCTTCAGCTCCAAACATCCCCACGTCCACTTCAAGCATGGTACAATCAGCCAAGCACAGCACCAATTTCCCTTTTCTTTGCTCTACCCCATGTTTCTTGAAACACGTTACTACTTCAGGTGGGCTGGGACATTCAGCAAATTCCTCCTCAATTTTCCAATTCACCAGGAAAACCACCTAGGCCAAGTGTCTTGTGATGGCCCCCCATGACTGTGTGTGGGGCCAGCCAGGCATTCGGTCTGTCTCTTCTTCACTATCCTTTCTCTGCAGAGGCATTTCCCACTGGGACCTGCCGACTATACCAAATATTTTGCTGCTCACTTGTTCTGATTCGCAGAATAAAGTCACTCAGACTCTGAAAAGTATCCCTTAAAATGCCAGTTCTTAAACTAAGACTATGAAGAAAGAGAAGGCAGTATAGAGGATCCTATGTCCTTCGGATGCTGGAGCCCTATGTGCTGTCAAATCGGCACCTCTAATCAGGGCACAGCATGCCATGCAGGTCCTGCCCATGAAAGGGTTACCCCATTCCAGTCCATCAAGCTTTTAGCGGATTTTCGTAAAAGAAAACAGCTCTATTCATCATTTCTGCTTTCAAACAGAAACAATGTTCACACGAGAACCTCATACCGTATATTTAGGTAGAGGCAAGGACATGCAGGTAGTGCAATCACTGGCACCGAGCAGGAGCTGCCTACAGGCTCATCGGTTACAATCGAGTGGCTGAGTTTGTCCTCTGGCCAAGGGATTTGTGCAGCACAAGACGGCTGTGAAGGCCAAGCTCTGCATGTAGCACAGCACAGCAGAGGCCAGGGCCTCCTCAGGTTACATGGATCATTAACTCCTTGATGTACAGTGATCTTAGTATTAGGGTGACAGTACCCTGCCAGTTGTTTACTTCATGTGAAGATATACCAACTCTAGAACCTCCTCAGAGCAGCTTTCACATCTGTCCTGGTTTGAGCTAAAGTAGAACCAACTTTCTGTTCATTAATTTTACTTCTTAGCTAGGCCTCTTCTAACTCTCTGAATGTAACAGCGTATTGTGCCAAAACCAGTTCCTTCTCAGAGTGATAAGACCAGTGTTTACAATTAGTGCCAAGGAATGGTATGCAGAGAGGCTCTTGCTTATACTTACTGCTATAACACCCAAGGTCAGCTACGGTGGTTATTTGCCCCATTGGAGGGTCGGAAACGGAAAAGCATAGAGGGATCCCACCTGCAGGGAGGAGCGGACACGGCAAGTGACCCAAAACTGACCAACAGGGGTATTCCATCCCATCTGCCCCACGCTCAGTAGAAAAGCTGAGGCATCAAAGGGTCAGTCTCTTTTCTTCAATAGCCGATGTCTGAGGAGGACGCTGTCTGCTCATCTGCCTTTGATCCCGATCCATGTGTTCCTGACTCCAGCTTTGGAATCCAGTTTGCACACATCGCTGAGTCCAGTCTGGGACTTCCCCAGTGCCTGCTGGTGACATCGTCCTGGGAGATTAATATGGTTTTGTATATACTGTATCTATCTCATAATTTCCTTTTTATTTTATTATTAATATTTCATTAAAGTAGTTTAGTTTCTTCTAAACTCATAAATCTCTTTATCTCTCCTCCTCTCCATGTGTGAGAGGTGGGGGAGGGGAGAATCTGTCAATGGCCATTGGGCAATTTGTCCAAAACCACAACAACATCCTTCTTCCTTAGGGTCTAAATCAAGGGGTTGCGCAGGGGAGTAAGAATGATATAAAGAAGAGCCACTGCTCTGCCTAGTGACCCTTTGGAGGGGCCTCCCATGTAGGTGAAGACACACGGGCCATCGAAACAGGCCACAGCAGTGAAATGGGAAGCACAGATTGCGATAGCTCAGTGCCTGCCTTCTGCAAAGCAGAACCCCAGCATGATTAAAATCACTGTGAAAAAAGAACAACCTCTGTCAACAGTGCCCTTAATTTGAAGTGTAAAACCTGCATGGATCCTGTGTCCTTTTTCTACCTTTCCAAGATCTTCTCACGTGCACAAACTAGAGTTCATGCCAAGAGCCAGTAGCAGGGCTCTGGTGGTGCTTTGGCCAAAGGGCTTCCTCATCTGTCAGAAGAAACACCATCCCTCCCTTTTCTGCACAGACAATTGCAGATGGTATCATCATTGTGAAGAATCTGAGGTACCTTCTGCTTATTACAAGGCTTAGTGCAGTAGAGTTAGGAAGTCCAACTGTCCTGCTGTTGAGGATGGTTATCAATAGCATGACTAGGGAAAAAAGATTTCAGGGATGCAAGCGAAATGCCCTTATAAAGCTTTAGGCCTCCAGTCATTCTGAGATATGCTGCATTAGCCATAATTTCCTCTTGATGAAGGACATAGGTGTGGGGATTTCCATCCTTCCACTTGTAGACTTTTCTCAAGACATCTAAATTTTCATTCAGGAAATAGGATATCAGACCATAGTAGCTACCAAGTGACATTTCCTCCAACAAGAAGTGCTGAGATTAACATGCAAAAAAATCCTCTCCCCCGAGAATGGCAGCCGATTACTGACCCCCCGAGAGCCCAGCAAATCTGCGGCCATACCACAAGGAACGCCCTTCCTCAAGAGCTCATGGGGCTGCTGATAGATCAGGGACTCTTGTCTTCCTGGGCATTTGTGGGCAGAGATCACAGCAAGACAAGACCTGATGGTCACTGGCAGCACAGCAGCCCAGGATATCTTCCTCAGCTCTAAGGGACGGTGCTCAAAAGAGGAGCCACTGCAGGCTGTCCCAGCCTCCCACTCCTCTGAGAATGGAGACAGGTCTCCTTGTGCCCTCAACCCCTTCCACCCCAGAGCAACACCCTTCTCCATTGGCAGCCTGGGGAGTGTCCACAGAGGGAAGGACCACATGGAGGCCAGGCTTGAATGCAGCAGAACTTTAATGAGTCCAAAGAGGGAAACAAAGTCACTCCAGGTGGGGGTCAACAGTTCATGGAGCCCCACGGGCAGCAGCAGAGGCTCTGCGGTCCTTGTCTGTGTGGGAGCTCTTGCATGATACCTGTCTGCCTGCCACATAGAGGGAGAGGAGACAGAAGGCTGGCATTAGTGGCACCTTGCTGCAAAGGGGAACCAAAGCAAACAAAGAAAAGGGAGAGAAAAGCAAAGCCATTCAGCTACATTGCAAACACGTCCTAAATCTCGATCCCTTGCTCAGCACCATGTTCTGAGTTGCTCGAGGTGTCTCCCTGGGGCTTTCCCAGCATCTTTATCAGAGGAGGCACCTTCTGCCACTGTAGCGTCTGGAAATGCCAGAGAGGTCACAGCACCCAGAGGTGATGGGCACTCCATCACAGCTGAGGATGCTGCCAACAGCAGCGGAGGTGGAGGATCCCACAATGGTGTTCTGTGGGAAGGAGCTGAGGATGGGGCCAGGCAGGGTCACCACCACAGCAGGAGGCTCGATGACGACGGTGGAGTTCTGGCACTGCCTGACACAGGGCTCATTGCAGCTGTTGGCCAGTGGGGTCGGGCCACAGGGCCGGCAGGGCAGGCACTGGCTGTAGCAGGACATGTCTCAAGGGTGGATATGCACCTGGGAGAGGATCAGGGAGGAAAGAGAGCACAAGGGTGTGTGAGGAGCAGCCTGGTTACCCTGTCAGAAAAGGAGCCACGACCGCTACTGAGTGGGGAGCTGGAATCTTGGCCAGGAGACACACAGTCTTTATCACCCTACAAAGAGCAGCCTGGCCCGGAGTGGCTCTCTCCTAGTGTGTGGGCCAAAACCCCCTCTGCCACATCCCAGCCTCTCGCTAAGCAGACCTTCTCCACACCTCCCTCCATCATGACAAGAACATGCAAACCACAGGAAAGGAGAGAACCAATGTCAGCTGAGATGACCATCGAGGAGAGACCTCACTTTGGAAGAGAAGGAGAAGGAACCGCAGACTCACCTGGTTCCCAAGGACAAGGAGGCCAGGGAAGTGGATGAGAGAGCAGGGACTTGGGCTGGCTTTTATACCTGCCCTTCATTGCCGCAGCACCAGAGGCACCCTTTGCAGAGGTAACAATTTTTGCACACAGTCATCTTGAATGCAAACCTTGCAGCTAATGATAAGGGCTGTGCTTTGGTTTCCAACACTGCTGCCTTTTCATTTCCAGGTTTGTTCCATGCCCATTCCCCAGTGAAGGCTTCCTATGATCAGTGGGATGAAAGGCACCAGGATTTCTAGGGCAGGAATGCAGCAGTGCAAGGCAGAAGACTGAGCTGAAGTGCTAGATGGTTCCAGAGCAGGCAAGTGACATCAGCCTTGGTCACTCTGGTGGGGCTGTTTGAAGTGCCGTTCTCAGGACAAATCTTCAGCTATCCTCAGCTGGACGCTTCTGTGCATGAGGACCTGCCATGTCCTCTTTCCCTTCACAGAATCGCAGAATCACAGAATCTTCATGGTTGGAAAGGACCTTTAAGATCATCGAGTCCAACCAAACAACCTACAATCTCTGCCACTAGACCACGACCTGAAGTGCCACATCTAGACGCTTCTTAAACACGTCTAGGGATGGTGACTCAACCACCTCCCTGGGCAGGCTGTTCCAGTGCCTGACCACTCTTTCAGTAAAGTAATTCTTATTCTTCCTAATATCTAATCTAAACCTCCCCTGCCGCAACTTCAGACCATTTCCTCTGGTCCTGTCATTATTCATCTGGGAGAAGAGGCCAACACCCACCTCTCTACAACCTCCTTTCAGGTAGTTGTAGAGGGCAATGAGGTCTCCCCTCAGCCTCCTCTTCTCCAAGCTAAACATGCCCAGCTCCCCCAGCCTCTCCTCATATGCCCTGTTCTCCAGACCCCTCACCAGCCTGGTACCTCTCCTCTGGACACAATCCAGCACTTCTATGTCCCTCTTGTACAGAGGGGCCCAGAACCGAACACAGCACTCGAGGTGAGGCCTCACCAGTGCCCAGTACAGAGGCACCATCACTTCCCTACTCCTGCTGGCCACGCTATTCCTGATACAAGCCAGAATGCTGTTGGCCTTCTTGGCCACCTGGGCACACTGCTGGCTCATGTTAAGCTGGCCATCCACCAGCACCCCCACGTCCTTTTCTGCTGGGCAGCTTTCCAGCCACTCTTCCCCAAGCCTGTAGCATTGCTTGGGGTTGTTGTGACCGGAATGCAGGACCCAGCACTTGGCCTTATTAAACCTCATACAGTTGGCCTTGGCCCATCGATCCAGCCTGCCCAGGTCCCTCTGTAGAGCCTTCCTACCCTCACGCAGATCAACACTCCCACCTAGTTTGGTGTCATCTGCAAACTTACTGAGGGTGCACTCAATCCCCTCATCCAGATCATTGATAAAGATATTAAACAAAACTGGCCCCAAAACTGAGCCCTGAGGGACACCACTGGTGACTGGCCACCAAGAGGATTTCACCCCATTAATCACAACTCTCTGGGCACAGCCATCCAGCCAGTTTTTAACCCAGCGAAGAGTACACTTGTCTGTGCCATGATTCGCCAGCTTCTCCAGGAGAATGCTGTGGGGGATGGTGTCAAAGGCCTTACCAAAGTCCAGACAGACAACGTCCACAGCCTTCCCCACATCCAGAAGGCGGGTCACATGGTCATAGAAAGAGATCAAGTTGGTTAAGCAGGACCTCCCCTTCCTAAACCCATGCTGGCTGGCCCTGATCCCTTGGCTGCCCTGCACTTGCCGTGAGAGCTCACTCAAGATGATCCTCTCCATGATCTTTCCTGGTACCGAGGTCAGGCTGACAGGCCTGTAGTTCCCCGGATCCTCCTTCTGACCCTTCTTGTAGATGGGCGTCACATTAGCCACCCTCCAGTCATCTGGTACCTGCCCTGTTGACCAGGGTTGTTGATAAATGATGGAGACGGGCTTGGTAAGCTCTCCCGCCAGCTCCCTGAGTACTCTTGGGTGAATCCCATCCAGCCCCATAGACTTATGTGTGTCTAGGTGCAGAAGCAGATCATTGATTGCTTCCTTCTGGATTATGGGTGGGTTGTTCTGCTCTCCGTCCTTATCTTCCAGCTCAGGAGGCTGAGCACCCTGGGGATAGCTGGTCTGACTATTGACGATGGAGGCAAAGAAGGCATTAAGTATCTCAGCCTTCTCCTCGTATGCCTTCTCTTCCTTCTCAGTTCACCCTGGTGATCACTTGATGTTGCTTCCCCAGATGTTGCACTGCTGGGTTTGGATCCCACCCTACTGAAAACTGCCCAGTTCCCAGGGGTCCTCAGAACAGTCCATGATTCATGGTGTTCCTATGTGTGTTTGTCTTGTATATACTTGTAAGCAGTCAGGTTTTTCTGAAAAAATGTGAACAAATTTGTGCATGATTCCATGCCAGCATGCCTCAGCCTGTGTGTATGTGTCCTTGTGTGTCACTCATCAAGAGGTCATGTGCTGGTTGTGGCAGGGATGCTGTCCACTGCTCTGTCCATGAGCACCACAGAGCAACAGGTTCCCAGGTCAGAAGGAGCCTGAGTGCAGGGGAGTGGTGATGGCACCAGCCTGCTGGAGATGTGTCCAGGGTAGAGGCACTGAAATGCAGTCCCTGCCTCCTGACACTTCCTTCTCCTGCCCCTGCAGAGCTCACTTTCAGACCACAACAAGGATGGATCCACTCCAACCTTGATCCTTAGTTGAATTCAGTGTGACAATATTGGGAGTGCCTCAGCATGGCTGGCAGTCCCCACTCCCTGCCTCTCCAGGCCAGGACACAGCTGCTCTCCCCAGTGCTAGAGAGTTCAAAGGATGGGGATTGCTTTCTGGGCAAAAAGAAAGGCTAAGGAATCCAGCCCACCTTGTGCTGGCCATACCTGACTGGATCCGCTTCCAAAGCAGTGTCAGTGGTTTCTGGGAAGTACTTGTGCTCTTCACAGGCCTGGTGCTGTGCCAGGCAGGGGCTGAGACGTTTTCGCAAACAGGTCCTGAATGAACGGAACACAGAGTCTGATATCACTGCGCTGTGAGCGGAAGAGCAGACTCTGGAGATTTCATTGGAAAAGCCAAAGAACTGATGACAGCTTTGATGTTCATGCCCAGAATGTTCATGTTCCCTACTGGAATCTCAGTCTGAGCTGTGCAATCTCCATTCTGGGAGGTGTTCAAGGCTGGACTGAATGTGGCATTGGGCAATCTGAGCAAAGGCTGATGCAGATGACCTCTGGAGGTCCCTTATCACCTACATTCTGACACTGTGATTCCCAACCACCCCTGCCCTCCCTGACCCCTGCCTGCCCATGGGCACATTTGTCCTCACATTCCCTCTGCACCAACACAGCTTCTAGGCATTGTGCTGGGGCTGAAGGGCGGCAGCTGAAGGGAGGCTCTCAGCCTCCTCACTCCCAGCAGCAGGAAATTATTGCTTTCTATTCTGCAAGCAAATCGTCTTCCAGAGCCCCACCCTTCACCCCACCACCCCAGATCAGCTCCGGCCATAGCACGAGGAACGCCCTTACTCAAGAGCTTATGGGGCTGCTGAGCCCTCAGGACTTCCTGCCTTCTGGGCATTTGTGGGCAGAGATATCAGCAATGCAAGGCATGATGGTCACTGGCAGCAGAGCAGCCACAGATGTCTTCCTCAGCTCCAAGGGATGGTTCCCAAAAGAGGAGCCAATGTACGGTGTTTGAACTGCTCATTTGTCTGTGACTGGAGCAGGGTTTCCTTGTGCTCTCAACCCCTTCAACCCCTTCTCCTTTGGCAGGATGGGGAGTGTCCACAGAGGAAAGGACCACATGGAGGCCAAGCTTGAATGCAACAGAACTTTAATGAGTCAGAAGAGGGAAAGAAAGTCATTACAAGTGGGGGGTGCCAGTTCATGGAGCCCTATGACTCCATGGTCATCTCTGAGGACCCCCATGGTCATCTGAGAGGGTGTGGCCCTTGGCTGTGGAGACTTTCCTTCATCATGTCTGTCTGTATTCCTGCCCCATGGAGGATGAGGGAAACAGATGGTCCCCACCAGGTTGGCCTTGAGGGAACCTTGCTGCTAAGGGGATGTGAAGCAAACAAGGAAAAGGGAGAGAAAAGCAAAGTCATTCAGCTATGCTGAAAGCAGCATTGAAAACATTGAAGCTTTGCCCAGCACCATGTTGTGATTCCTCAGGGTGTCTCCTTGGGGTTTCCCCCAGAGTCTTTAGCAGGGGAGGCACCTTCTGCCACTGTAGCGTCTGGAAATGCCAGAGAGGTCACAGCACCCAGAGGTGATGGGCACTCCATCACAGCTGAGGATGCTGCCAACGGCAGCGGAGGTGGAGGATCCCACAACGGTGTTCTGTGGGAAGGAGCTGAGGATGGGGCCAGGCAGGGTCACCACCACAGCAGGAGGCTCAATGACGACGGTGGAGTTCTGGCACTGCCTGACACAGGGCTCATTGCAGCTGTTGGCCAGTGGGGTGGGGCCACAGGGCTGGCAGGGCTGGCACTGGTTGTAGCAGGACATGTCTCAAGGGTCTGGAGGTGCACCTGGGAGAGAAGCAGGGAGGAAAGAGAGCATAAGGGTGTGTGAGGAGCAGCCTGGTTACCCTGTCACAAAGGAGCCAAGGCCACTACTGAGTGGGGAGCTGGTAGCTCTGCCTGGAGTCACATTATATATACTACACTACAAAACGCAGCCTGGCCCAGGGAAGACCTTTCCTTGGGCATAAACCAAAAAATCCCTCTGCCACATAACATTGTCTTACTGAGCAGACCTTCTCCACTCTTCCCTCTATCATGACAAGAAGTCACAAAGCCAAGGATAGGACATAGCCAATATCAGCTGAGATGTCCATCAAGGAGAGATCTCACTCTGGAAGAGGTAAAGAGACTTCAGACTCACCTGGTTCTCAAGAAGAAGGAGGCCAGAGAAGTACACGAGAGAGCAGGGACTTGGGCTGGCTTTTATACCTGCCCTTCATTGACGCAGCACCAGAGGCACCCTTTGCAGAGGTAACAATTTTTGCACACAGTCATCTTGAATGCAAATCATCGCAGCTAATGATAAGGGCTGTGCTTTGGTTTCCTGCACTGCTGCCTTTTCATTTCCAGAGCTGTGCCGTGCCCATTCCCAAATGAAAGCTTCTTGTTAGTGCTGGAAGAAAAGACTCCGGGATTTCCAGGGCAGGAATGCAGCAGTGCAAGGCAGAAGAGTCAGCTCAAGTGCTGGATGCATCCAGAGCAGGCAAGTGACATCAGCCTTGGTCACTCTGGTGGGGCTGTTTGAAGTGTTTTCCTCAGGAAGGAAATTGAGCCATCCTCAGCTCAACGCCCATGGGCTCCCGTGCATGAGGAGTCTTTCCCTCCCTCCTCTACTCCCTCCAGTGGTCACTTGTTGTTGCCTCCCCAGGTGTGTGCGTTGTGCTGCTACGTTTTGAACCTGTCCTGACTACCATTGACCTCAGCAAAAAATTCTGGCTGCTTTGGAATGGTGCCCACTCCCTGGAGTCTGTGAGTACACAAACAATGGCATGGGCATGTCTGGGGCCTTGTGCTTCCACAGAAAGTTCTAAATCTGTAACAACCCCATCTGTCCTTGGCAGACTCCACGCTCGCTTGTGTCCCTACTTGTCTTCTTGTCTTATGTGCACTTGTGTGCAGCCATGTTTGTGTGGATGAGTGTGGGAGCACAAATTTGTGGATGACTTGATGCTGTTGTGCATTAACGTGTGAGTGTGTGTATCCTTGTGCGTTCCTCATCACAAGGGAATGTGCTGCTCATGGTGGGGACAGTCACATGAGTGCTGAAGTGCAGCAGGCTCCCAGTGTCAAAAGGAGCCTGAGTGCAACTGAGCGGTGATGGCACCAGCCTGCTGGAGATGCGTCCAGGGAAGAGGCACTGAAATGCAGCCCCTGCCTCCTGACGCCTCCTTCTCCTGCCCCTGCAGAGCTCACGCTCCACTCCTGCCCATTTCAGGCCCCAACAAGGTTGGTTTCACTCCAACCTTGATCCCTAGTTGAATTCAATGTGACAATACTGAGAGTGCCTCAGCATGGCTGGCAGTCCCCACTCCTTGCCGCTCCAGGCCGGGACACAGCTGCTCTCCCCAGTTCTAGAGAGTTTAAAGGATGGGGACTGCTTTCTGGAGAAGGAGAAAGGCTGAGGAATCCTGCCCACCATGTGCTGGCCATCCCTGAGTGGATCTTCTTCCAAAGCAGTGTCAGTGGTTTCTGGGATGCACTTGTGCTCTTCACAGGCCTGGTGCTGTGCCAGGCAGGGGCCAAGACCTTTTCGCAAACAGGTCCTGAATGAACGGAACACAGAGTCTGATATCACTGCACTGTGAGCAGAAGAACAGTCCCTGCGGATTTCACAGGAGGAGCCAAAGAACTGATGAGAGCTTTGATGTTCATGCACAGAATGTTCATGTCCCCTACTGCAATCTCTCAGACTGAGCACCCAGCAACTGTCCCTGGGAGGGAAGGGACATTGGATCCAAGGCAACACTGCCCCAAAGCCCACTGCTGTCCTGCAGGGGTTTCCAGAGACACCCTCATTCAAACAAGGGCTATGCACAGTACAGAAAGTTCCTGAGCCCATATCCCTGCCTGAAGGTTTGTCTGCCTGGACTCACATCCAGCTTGGAGATAAGGCAGCTGAGGGCTCCTCCACTTCCCTGTAGTGACCCCATAGAGATGAGTGCCAGGGAGCTCTTCCGAGGGAGCTCAGCCAGGGCTGGTTTCCCTCTCCATGGAGGTGCTTCTGAGCTGAGAAGCTGATGGCCAAGCTCATTGCTTTCTCAGGAGGTAACAGGCACTGTGTAGAATGGAAGGGCAGGGCATGAGCGTACGTAGAGCTTAGCATGACCTTTGACAGACTCTCTCCTACTTCCTTTAGAGCCAATTTGGGGATAAATGGGTTGGAGCATGATAAGCTGAGAGGAAAACTGGCTGGAATGTCAGGCAGAAAGAGTTGTGAGCAGTGGTGCAGGAACAGTTTCAGGAACCACTTGTTCAGAAGAGAAGGAGAAGATGGGCCCAGAGTCTGGAAGTGCCCAATGACAGGAGAAGAGGCAATGGACATCAGCTGGAACATGGGGAATTCTCATGAAGCAGTAGGCTAAAAGAAATAGTGAGTCAAGGAAGGGGTTTCCCAGGGAGGCTGTGCAATCTCCATCCTGGGAGGTGTTCAAGGCTGGGCTGAATGTGACCTTGAGCAACCTGATTTGTTCTGAACAGGGGTTGTTACAGATGACCTCTGGAGGTCCCTTCTCACCTACATTCTGACACTGGGATTCCCCACCACCCCTGCCCTCCCTGACCCCTGCCCACCCCTGAGCATATTTGACCTCACACTCCCTCTGCCCCAACACAACTCCTAGGCATTGTGCTGGGGCTGCAGAGCAGCAGCTGAAGGGAGGCTCTCAGCCTCCTCACTCCCAGCCACGGGAAATGAGTGGCTGCTGGTTCCAGCTCCTGGGCTCGTAGAGAGCTCTGGGAAGCTGGTCCATGTGCTGGGCCAAGGCCCCGCTGCTGTGCCAGGCTGCAGCTGGCACTGTGCAGGCTTTTTCTTGCTGGATGACGGGGAGAGTCCATTTCCCAGTTGGGCAAAATGCTGCCCGTGCAGAGCCCCTGAGCGTTCGAAGCCCAGGCGAGCCCCTGAGCGGTGCCAGCGCAGGGCCGAGCCCCGGGGAGGAGCTGGCGGTGGAGCAGGGGAGAGGAGAGGAGGAGGCAGTGAGTTCTTAGCAGAGAGTCGGGGCTGGCGGGGGCAGCGAGGCGCGGGCGGCGGAGCGGCGGGATGGGGCGGTGCCGGGGCGCAGGGCTGGCGGGGCTGGCCGCGCTGCTGCTGGGTGCGTGGGGCTGGCGGTGGTGGATGTGGCTGGGGCTGTGGCCGGCGTGTTCTCTGGGGATCCCAGCGCCAACTCTTCCCTCTCCTTCTTCAGCCTCTCTTTCCCTTTCCTGCCTCTGCCATCTTTTGTGCCCCTTTAAAAACCCTCCGAGTCTTCCTGTTGTTCTTCTCCCTTTTTCTTCACCGCCTCTATTGGTACAAGCCTCCTTCCATGCACGCCTGATTTTTCATGCACCCTCTCCTTCCCCTGTGCATTCTGCAGTTCTTATTGCCCTGAATGCAGCCATCTCTCCTTCACTCTAAGCACCCCTCTACCTCTCTACTCTTCCTCTCTTCCCTCGCTGATCTTCTGACCCATCTCTATGCATCTGCCATCCCTAAGCCCTCTTCCTGCTCCCTGAGATCACTTTCTCTTCTTGCCCTCTGCTTCTCTCATGTCTGTAGGCACATGTGCTTTCTGCATCGTGCCATACATCCACTCATCCCCCTGTGTATTCACCATTTATTCTTCTTATGAATTCATCCCTCCATCCTTCACTGTAACACACTCACCTTTCCTGTCCTTCTGCCTCTCATCATTCATCCATCCATCCATGCACCTGACTTTCCTTCTGTCTCTCCATGCATCATTTTTGATTTCCTTTCTTCCTGACTTCTGTTCTGTAATCATCTTCCTCTCCATCTCTCCCTCCGTTCCATCACACATTCCGTATGGAAACTCATGCCCAGTTCTATGTTAAGCCCTTCCTATTTCCTTTCTTTCATCTATGCCTCTCCTTGTAACTCATATAACACGTGGAGTCATTCCTTCCCCCTTGCTACTTTCTTTCTTTGTCTCCTTTTTTTTTTCTTCAGTGACACCACCCTTCCACATATCATTCACGCATACATCTCTCCATCAAATATGGATGGACACTTCCATAAATGCACATGTTGACATCCCCTGTAAATACATCTAATTATCTCTAGTTGTTCCTCACTGCTTCTAGTAGATATGTTCTTGGAAACAGTAGCATGGCTGGGCAGAAACTTTGTTTTGAATGGTTTTTCTTCTTTATTTCCTCGGCAGTGGCTGTGGGCAGAGCCCAGGTGCTGCAGGAGCCGTCGGCAGAGACCACCGAGGGGACCAGCATCAACATCACTTGCTCGCACCCCAATATAGAGACCACGGAGTTCATCTACTGGTACCGTCAGCTCCCGGGACGAGGCCCCGCGCTGCTCCTGAGCACTCTCAAAGACTCCAAAGAGCTGCGGGACCCGCCGGGGCGGCTGTGGGTGTCGGCAGACCGCCGCTCCAGCGCCCTGTGGCTCGCCCGGCCCCGGCGCGGGGACGCGGCGGTGTATTACTGCGCCCTGGGAGACACGGGGAGAGGAGCCGGGGCTGCGGCCGGGCAGGAACCGGCGCGGGCGGGGCCGGGCGTGTGTGTCGGGGCCGGGGGGACAGCCCCGGACGGGCCCGCCAGGGGGCGCTGCCGCTCCGCCCGCCGGGGCCGCCTCGCCCCAACCGGCCACAACCAGCCCCTCGCCCCGGGCCGCTTCCCCTGAACGACCGGCCCCGGCAGCGGCAACCCCGCACTCCCAGCGGGACGCACACAGAAATCCCCCGCCACACTGCCGCCGCCGCCGGGGCAGGAATGGTGCCCGGAGCGCTGGCCGTGTCCGGCGGGGCCCGGCAAGGGGCGATGGCAGCCGCCGGCCCCGCTGGCGCCCGGCCAGGAGCAGCGCCTTTCTGCTCTGCACAGGGCGGCGGGCGGCAGAGATCCTCCTGCCCATGGGCAGCCGCCCAGCCCTCGCTCCTGCCGCACGGACCGCCCACTGCTGCTGCTGCTCCACGGGCAGGGGCTGGGGATCTCTTCCACCCCACTCATGTCGCCAGGCTCTCTTAGAACAGAAAGACCCAACTCCTGCAGTGCCAACACAAGCCCTTACTTTGAAACCACAACCACAAGTGGTTTCTTGCTGGGAACTTTGTCAATACGCTCAGCTATACAATTACAACTTCTACCCTCCAGCTCCACACTCACCTTCTGGTGTTGCAAAGGCATCCTGTGGAGCTGGCAGTTCAGCATGAACTGATACTCAAGTTCAGACTCAGGAGGGAGCCCCAAAGAGATGTGCTAAGTTACCCCATGGGGCTGAAGGTCTGTGGGGAGAGCTGAAAGGGGCCTCTAGGCATGGGGTTCCGGACCCAGCTAGTCCCCAGTGAGGCCTGTGTGGCTGTAGGAACTGAGAGAGGTGGGACAGTCCGTGTTCACAGGCTTCAGGGGCAGAGAGGAAAGGCTCAGTCCTCTTCCCTGCCTCAGCTGGGGCCTGTAGTGGCAGCCATAGTTGTATTCCAAGGGAACTCCTGGCAGGTTTGCAGTCATTGGAGAACAGAGGGCAGCCCACCATCCTTCTGCCATGGCCTCGACTGAACAACAGGACAGTAAAGGCCTTGTGGGAGCGTGGCTGTGAATGGGGGCTGGTGTGCCAAGAACGTGCTTCCTGCAGTCCCTGCCAACTGTGTGAGAAAGGCCCTGGGTGAGAAGAGGCAGAGGAGCCCTGCTCCAGGCAGCAGACACCAGAAGACATGAAAATCAAGTAGGCCTTTTGCTTGCCTGGGTATTGAGGTTCTGGGGCTCAGGGTGGGAGAAGCATGTGGAGGCTTTGCGTAATGTGGGTAGGAGAAGGGACACAGAAGGACTGCCTGCACAACAGAGAGCTGGGTTGCCATGTCCTCCCCCTGCCAGGGTGAGGCAGTGTGTCTGTCCCTGTGCAGCTGGTTTCTGGAGCAGATGCTCTTCACAGAGATGTTTCTCTTCAGGTTCCTCCTCTATGGGCAGAGGAGAAGGGAAAGAGTGTGTGACACCTGGGTCCAAGGCACTTCAGTGTGTGCCTGGTCCTCTCTCCATCCAGACAGTCCCAGGGACAGGGTGGACATGGGTGGGTGCAGGGGTGCCTTCTCCCTCTCCTGCAGAGCTGGGTGCAGGCCTGTGCAGCTGGCTAGGTGGTGGGTGTCAGGAGAAGTTCTCAAGGGATCTTTGTTCTTTAGATGGCCACTACTTAAACCATGATTCTTTTATGTCTCTAGAGGGCTGCCTTGTGGTAGAGGTCGGGGGACAGGCCCAAAGAGGCCTGGCTGGAGCAGCAGGCAGAGAGTTTTACTCCACCCTCTGGGCTGTGGTTTGGAGGCCTCTTTGATCGGGCAGAGGTAGAAGAAGAGGTGAAGGTGCAAGCCTCGGGTCCCTCATGCTCGCAGGTCCCTGGGCACCCCCTGAAGAGAGAGCGTGACATGGTCCTGATTTTCCTGTCAGCCCTGCTGGGACTGGCTGACTTTGGTGAGATGTGACTTTCAGGCTGGGGAGATTGAGGCAAGAGTTTGTGCATCTGGTGGTGGAAGGGAGGAGATGTGAGTGCTGACTGCCTGGGATGCCTGTGAATGTATCCGTAGGGAGATCAGGGTCTGCATATGGGTACAGCAAATAATCTGGGAGATGTCAGGGGTAATGGGCGTCAAAGGAGGAACAAGACCTCACCTGAACTTTGCAGCTGCTCAGCATTCCTGAATGTGCTGCTAATACATATTAAGCCTGAAAAGAGGGAAAGGTGCTGGGGAATGGACCGACGTGGCATAGAGCGGCTTCTCTGCTGTTTGTATTGGATACAATGCTACCAATCTCTGTAGGGATGGCTATAAACAAGAAGCTGCAGAACAAACAGGGACAAACAGCTCATCATTTCTGAAGCTAGGAAAAGTGAGATGGACAGTGGGGACAGTGAGCAAACTGACGAAGTGACAGACAGATCTATTGGCAAGCAAAGCTGAAAGCTCTTCCTGGCTTTACAGGTCATGCCCAAAAGGACTCTGTGCTCCAGTTCCCAGCAGAAATGACCATCCAGGCGGGACGCAAGGCAACGCTGCACTGCAATTTCTCCACCAGCGATTCCAATCCCTACATCTTCTGGTACCAGCAGCACCAGACCCAGTCCCTTCAGATGCTGCTACGAGTAAGCAAGTACAGAGCTCACGAGGCATCAGGGAGGTTCTCCTCCACACTGTCTGCAAAGGACTCCCAGGTGCTTCTGCATGTACGGGAGACCAAGCTCCAGGACAGCGCTGCCTATTTCTGTGCACTAAGCCCACACTGGTGCCCACAGCTGGCAGCAGTGCACAGAAACGTGGGGGTGCTCTGAGGAGCAGTTCCCTCCCTGCCACTGCTTGCATGGAGCTTTGAGCTCAGCCTGCCCAGCAGTGGCACCTGGGGCTGTGGTGAGGGTGGGCCTCTGCCTCCCCAGCCTGTGCTGCTGTGAAGCACATGCCAATGTGACTTTTACAGCTGTGTCTAGATCCAGGGTCTTTGGTGATGAATAGAACCCAAGAAACCTGACTTGGGCAGTCCCATTGGAGGCTAAACCATAAAGAAGCCAAACCAGGCTTGTAAATGCCCTCTGCTTAGAATAGCTGGTACAGTGGCATGAGTCCTCAGGGCAAGTAACCTATCAGCTTGTGTGCTTCTTCCCTTTCCCTGTGGCTCCACTGATGGCCACAGCTGGAGAATGAAGCTTGTGGTAGGAGGCACAACTGCTCTTATGCTTTTGCCACATGGCCATAGTAGCCGCAGAAGGGAAGAGCCCTTCCTTGCCCTGCATCTGAGTGTCATCAAGTGTAAAAGACCCATCAGCCAGATGCTGAACAAGATTCTCTGGTTAAACCCTTCCTGCACTCATCCACTGCCAGAGAGTGGTCCCACTCTTTTTCATGTCTCTTCTCCTTCTCAGGAAAACCACCAGTGCTCAACTGGGAGGAACCCCTATGTCCCTGAGTCCGTGCTGGTTTCTCTGTCCAACAACTGGTAACCACATCCCAGTGATCTCATTTGCTCCCATAGGGAACGCAATGGTTGCTCATGAAGCATCATCCACTTCACCTGAGAAAGCCTAGGCTAGATTGTAGTTGTCCTAGTACTGTTGCAGGATGGCCTGCCTCTCCCAAGTGATGTGGGTCTGCTCTGACAGCCCTGTTGCAGGCTTTGAATGCCCCTGTTTATCTCAGAGGGCTTTAGGAAGCGTTGATGGGGAACTGACAGCAGCCTTCAGTGTTCCACACTCCTTTGTGTTTCAGGTCCCTTGGACACTTCAGGTCCTGCTTTTGATTGCTCTCCAGGGCTGCAGAGTGCTTCAACACTCCACAGACACAGTTCTCCCCCAAAAGCAAGGAATGACAAACAGTGATTGCTACCTGAGGACACACCCAGGCTCAGGTTCTTTTCTCCAGCCTCAGTGGTCTGTCGCAGGGATTTTCCCAAGTGCCCCTGAGAAAGAGAGCACAGCCGACAAGGGCGGGCATCAGCCTGTCCTTGGCACTGGTGCCTGGGCCTGGCTGAAGGTCTAAGAGCCAAGTGCCCAGGACAGGTGGACACAGGAAAATCACCTCCAGAAGCACCACTGCTTCCAGAAGGGAGGAGAGGATGTTCAGTATGGATTCAATCATCTCAATGAAGAGCTCTACACTCAGGTGAAATCAGTCCCACGCTGATCTTAAAGGTGTGTCTGCCATCTTGATGCCTCCTCCTTCTGAAGTGGTCACATGGACCCCCTTCATTGTCCGTTTGCAGAAAGAAGAGCTTTGAGAACATGATGCATCAAATGAAAATTGGAAGGGGGAAAAGCAAGTGCCTTTTGGAAGTGCTGACGTCCTCCCAGTGAGTGTGAGGAGAGAGTTGCTGCCCAGCCAGCCTTTCACAGTTCTGCAGTTTGGAGACTTTGCCAATCTCATTGAAGTGTTTCCACAACAAAGCCCAAAATGAGTGGCAAGATGGACTTTTAAAAACTAATGTGGAGTTTCAGATGTGGAAATGTCCTGACACATCTAGCATGAAGCACAGTGATTTGCATATTTTTTAATTTAAGATTTAAAAATACCTTAAGATACAGGATTGAGGGATGGAGAGGGAGTGTAAATTTTGTTGACTGCCTTCTGTTAGAAGTAGTGGCTTTTGAGATACCAATAATATATGGTATAGGAATAATGGCTATAGGTAGAGATACCAGACATTGCCAAATTTTCTGTTGAACCAGAGCATGATTCTCTGAAACAGCCCCAAGAGTGGGACATAAATCCTTCCAGAAAATGTCAAACTCAACAGAGAAATACATGCCCCTTTCCTAAAGCAGTGAGCCAGCTGCTGGGAATCATTTAGGAGATACAGGTGAATCCCTGACAAAATGAGGCACTTGGCAAGCTGGAATTCAAACCTGTGGGAGGACAACTCTTCCAGTGTTCTGTTGGAGAGCTGCTTCTGGATGGGATTTGTGAGCTGTGAGGGGAGTGTAATGGGCTTAGTGGGAAATTGGTGGCTTCTCACTACCTGTGATGCGCAGGGGCACTTACACTTTGCTGAAGACCTTCTGCAGGGTAGAAGTCATGGGCGGGAGGGGATGTACCTGTTTTTTACTCCCACTGAGGCCCTTTGAAAAGTCACTTCACTTGTTCTGGAAGGCCCACGCCAGATCTTGCTTCACATCTTTGTTCCTGAGTCTGTAAATGAAGAGGATCAACAGCTGTGTGAAAGGCGTTCATGAGTTTGTTCAGATCCAGGCAGTTCTGGGCCAATGGCTTCACATGCAGGAACATGGTGGAGCCATACCAGACTGTGACAACACTGAGGTGGGCAGAGGAAGTGGAAAATGCCTTTTTCTGACCATGGGCTGACATGATTCTGAGCATGGAAGAGGTGATGTACACGTAGGAGAGCTGGGTAACCACACAGGGCGCCACCAGAACAGTTTAGGAGGCAAGGAATGTTGCTAGCTCCATGGGCCACATGTCACTGCAGGAGAGGGCGAGACAGGAATCTATATCACAGAGGAAATGATTGATGACATGTGGCCCACAGAACGTCAGCCTGGATGTCAGAAAGGCCAGCAGCGAGACGGACAGACAGCCTCCCAGCCAGGAGCTGAGCGCCAGCCGAGCAGAGAGGACACTGCTGATGAGGGAGCTGTATCTCAAGGGGTAGCGTGTGGCTAAGTAGTGGTCATAGGCCATGACAGACAGGAGAAAACACTGAGTGGAGCCTAGGGAGAGAAGAAAGAACAACTGGAGGATGCACACACTGAAGGAAATGGTCTGGCTACTCCCCAGCATGACTCCTATGGCTTTGGGAACAACACGAGTAGTGTGCCAGATCTCCAGAAAGGGGAGTTTATGGAGGAGAAAGTACATTGGGGTACAGACGTTGCTGTTCATCCACATGAGAGCCATGATGGATGCATTGCATGTTACTCTCAGGGAGCACGTCAGTGCAAATACCACCACAAGGGAGACCAGAAATGCCACGTGCCTGGCAAGCCAAGAAAAATGAATTCTTCCACAGTTGTCCCATTTGCAGTGTGTTCCCGAGGATTGAGGTTCATTTGCAAAGACAGGAAAGTTTCTGTGAGCGTCTGCATGCCTGTGCTGGTCCTTCAGATGCCACTAGGAGTGAAACTAGAGCAAATGATGCCTCATCAACCTCATTGCTTTCTATGTGGAGATGAGAGGCACTGTGGGAAGGGGAGGGGCACTGCCTGGGGTGTACCTTGACTTCATCAAGACCTTTGAAATGCCCTCATGGGTGCACACACATGCACACCGAGCTATGCACACTCATAGGCATGCACACGCATAAATATGTCTGCAGTTGCGGAATTTTATTGTACCATTTGAGGCAAATGAAACACATGCTTATGCTTAGATTTAAAAAAAACTAAAACAAACCAATGAACCAACCACCAAATGATCAATGTATTGGCCAGAGTCCTACCACCATAAGCAGTTCTACAAGGAGTCTGGAAATATGTGTCAGAAGCCGATTCCTCACATACACTGGCAGCAGCACCAGTCCTGTGAATGGTGCATGGGACACCTCAGCCTGGCATTGGGTCTATCCCCCAGCACCAGCTCTGCTGCCCAAAGGTGGCCACTCACCATTCCCATTCCAGGGTTGCTACAAGACAATGCTGCAGCTGTTTCTCATCACCAAGGGAAACTGCTCTCCCTTCCAGAGAGTCCTTCTGTCTCTGCATTCCTGCTGCCAGCCACTTTAACCCCTGCTGCATTTGGGCCTTCATGCCCTCTGTGGCAGATCATTCCTTGGTCACAAATTACCACTGCTGAGCAGTTACAAGTTGAATTTCCCCTTCAGTGCACACACAAACTCACACACATGAGCACAACCACACACATCAGCTTACACACACCAAAGAGCAACTCATTCCTGTGCAGTTATAAGGAGGTGTGTGCACACACATTTCCAAAGGAGCCCATCTCCATACCAACACGCACAGCCACCCCACACACAAATGTGTACGCACAGATATTCACACACACGTGCTTACACTCCTGCACGCATGCATTTGCATACAGATTACATGCATGCTCCTCTACACAGATGCACACACACTAAAGCACACATATACACACACCTACGCCCACACAATTACAAATATACAGACCAGTCACACACATTCATGCTCTCCTCCATCAGTGTACGTGTCTGGCAGTGTGCTCTCCCCCCTTTCCCTCCTCGGCTGCTGCTCAAGCCATAACCATCAGCGGGAGTTGTGATGAGTTGCACCTGGAGTTTGGGGGACGGCTGGCAACACAGTCAAAACACTGTCTGGAGTGGGGACCTAGATATTTTGTTCCCATGCAAATATGACTATTGGTCAATTCTCTTACTCTATAAATAGTGGATAGCCCAAGAGCCCTTGGACCTCTCCTGCTATGGGCCATCCCAAGGGCTGTTTCCTGCTTAACCACTCCCGCCATTCTGCAGAACAAATCATCTTCTGTAGCCCCACACTGACCCCCTGACAGCCCACAGCAGCTCTGGCCGTAGCAAGAGGAAGGCTCTTCCTCAAGAGCTCATGGGGCTGCTGACACCTCAGGGACTCCTGCCTTTCTGGACATTTGTGGGCAGAGATAACAGCAGATAAATTGTGGGCCTGATGGTCACTGGCAGGAGAGCAGCTCAGGATATCTTCCTCAGCTTCAAGGGTTGGTGCCCAAAACAGGAGCCACTACCGGCTGTCACAGCCTCCAATTGCTCTGAGAATGGAGATGGGTCTCCTTGTGCTCTAACCCGCTTCCACCCCAGAGCAACACCTTTCTCCTTTGTCAGCCTGGGGAGTGTCCACAGAGGGAAGGACCACATGGAGGCCAGGCTTGAATGCAGCAGAAGTTTAATGAGTCCAAAGAGGGAAACAAAGTCACTTCAGGCGGGGGTCAACAGTTCATGGAGCCCCACGGGCAACAGCAGAGGCTCTGTGGTCCTTGGCCGTGCAGAAGTTCTTGCATGCTGTCTGTCTGCCTGCCCCATAGAGGGAGAGGAGACAGAAGGTCCTTACCAGGCTGGCATTAGTGGCACCTTACTGCCAAGGGGAACTGAAGCAGTCAAAGAAAAGGGAGAGAAAAGCAAAGCTTTTAGGCTACACTGAAAACACATCCTAAATCTCAATCCCTTGCCCAGCATCATGTTCTGAATTGCTTGAGGTGTCTCCCTGGGGCTTTCCCAGCACCTTTATCAGAGGAGGGACCTTCTGCCATAGTAGCGTCTGGAAATGCCAGAGAGGTCACAGCACCCAGAGGTGATGGGCACTCCATCACAGCTGAGGATGTTGCCAACAGCACCCTCCTTCACTGCTGCCTTTTCATTTCCAGGTTTGTTCCATGCCCATTCCCTAGTGAAGGCTTCCTGTGATCACTGGGATGAAAGGCCCCCAGGATTTCTAGGGCAGGAATGCAGCAGTGTGGGAAGAAGACTCAGCTCAAGTGCTGGATGATTCCAGGGCAGGAAAGACATGTCAGCTTGGGTCACTCTGCTGGGGCTGTTTGAAGTGCTGTTCTGAGGTAAAAGCTTCAGCCATCCTCAGCTGTATGCCCATGGGCTCCCGTGCATGAGCATCTGCCATGTCCTTCTCTGTCCTTCCCTCCTCAGCTCACCCTGGTGGTCACTTGATGTTGCTTCCCCAGATGTTGCACTGCCAGATTTTGATCCCAGCCTGCCTAACACTGTTCCCAGGGGTCCTCAGCAGAGTCCATGGTTCATGGTGTTCCTATGTGTGTTCTTATCTTTTGTGTACTTGTAAGTAGCCAGGTTTTAGTGGCTATACACGGGAGCACAAATCTGTGCCCAAGCCTCTGCGTGTGTGTCCTTGTGTATCATCAAAAGGATGTGTGCTGGTTACGGCAGGCATACTGTCCACTACTCTCTCCATGAGCACCACAGAGAGGCAGGTTCCCAGGGTCCGAAGCAGCCCAAGTGTAGTGGAGTGATGATGGCACCAGCCTGCTGGAGATGTGTCCAGGGAAGAGGCACTGAAATGTAGACCCTGCCTTCTGAGACCTCCATCTCCTGCCTCTGCACAGTTGATGTTCTGCTGATTGCAGGCCACAACAAAGATGGTTCCACTCCAACCTTAATCCTTAGTTGAATTCATTGTGACAATATTGGGAGTGCCTCAGCATGGCTGGCAGTCCATGGTCCCTGCCTCTCCAGGCCAGAACACAGCTGCTCTCCCCAGTGTTAGAGAGTTCAAAGGATGGGGATTGCTTTCTGGAGAAGGAGAAAGGCTGAGGAATCCTGCCCACCATGTGCCGGCCAAACCTGACTGGATCGGCTTCCAAAGCACTGTGTACTGTGTCTGGGATGGGACACAGCCCGTGCTCATGCCCAAGCCAATGCCAAAAGTACTTGTGCTCTTCACAGGCCTGGTGCTGTGCCCGGCAGGGGCTGAGACCTTTTTCCCAAACAGGTCCTGAATGAAAGGAACACATTCTGATATCAACTGCGCTGTCATCGGAAGAACAGACTCTGAGGATTTCATAGGAGAAGCCAAAGAACTGATGACAGCTTTGATGTTCTTGCTCAGAATGTTCATGTCCCCTACTGGAATCTCTCAGCCTGAGCACCCAGCAACTGTCTTTGGGAGGGAAGGGACATTGGATCCAAGGCCACACTCCCCCAAGCCTACTGCTGTCCTGCAGGGGTTTCCAGAGACACCCACATTTGAACAAGGGCTATGCACAGTACAGAAATTTCCTGAGCCCATATCCCTGCCTGAAGGTTTGTCTGCCTGGACTCACATCCAGCTTGGAGATAAGGCAGCCGAGTGGTCCTCCACTTCCCTGTAGTGACCCCATAGAGATGAGTGCCAGGGAGCTCTCCTGGGAGAGCTCATCCAGGGCTGGTTTCCCTCTCCATGAAGGTGCTTCTGAGCTGAGAAACTGATGGCCAAGCTCATTGCTTTCTCAGGAGGTAACAGAGTACAGAGGAAGCAAGCAACCAGTGCTCATGCGTGCCCTGGATAGCTGCAGCTTGTACGGCAGGGTGCCGAGCCTCTGCCAGTGCAGGAGGTAAATTCAATCCCTCTAGGTGGTCAGAGGACGAGGGCGTTCATACCAACTGACCCTCGAGTCACAAGGTGTCACTTGCTTGTAGAGATCCAGCCATGGTTGCTACCCAGTCGAAGGCTATTGTTAGAAAAGCTGCGGGCACCCAGACAGAGGTCCCATGCAAACACGTGGGTGTCCAGGCCTCCTCCTGCAGAGAGTGCCAGAGCCTGGCACTTGCAATGGAGGGCAGCAGAGACAACACCTGTGTCAGATGTGAACAGGTAAATGATCTGTTCAGCCAGGTGGCTGAGCTGAAGAAGGAAGTGGAGAGGCTGAGGAATATCAGGGAATGTGAGAGGGAGATTGACTGGTGGACCCACTCCCTGAGAGAAAGGGAACAGGTTGAGGCCCCACACAAATCAGAGGACCCCTTCCCCTCTCATCACCAGGCAGTAGGAGGGGATCTCAGAGAAGGGGGGGAATGGAAACAGGTCCTTGCTTGGGGAAGCAGGTGAATCCCCTCCCAGCCCCTCCCAGCTTCCCAGTTACCCTTGCAGAACAGGTATGGAGTCCTGCAGGAGGAACTGGCTGTTGGAGAGGAGGACGATACACCCAGGCCAGAAATGTCAGAAAGACCAAGTTGCCATGGACCCAGCATCACAACTGTCTCCAAAAAGAAAAGCAGATGGGTCATTGTTGTGGGTGACTCTCTCCTGAGGGGGGCAGAGGGGCCGATATGCCCTCCTGACCCACTTCACAGGGAAGTCTGCTGCCTCCCTGGGGCACGGGTCAGGGATGTGTTGGACAAACTTCCGGCCCTAGTAAACTCCTCTGACTACTACCCCCTCTTAGTATTTCAGGTGGGTAGTGATGAAGTGGGTAGAAGGAGCCCAAAATCGATTAGAAGAGATTTTAGAGCCTTGGGACGACTGCTTAAGGGATCAGGAACACAAGTTGTATTCTCCTCTATCCCTTCAGTGGCAATCATGAATGAGGAAATTAACAGGAAGAGGCAACAGGTCAGCTCATGGCTCTGGGACTGGTGTTATTGGCAGGGCTCTGGGCTTTTTGATCATAGGCTACTAATACAAGACACCTGGCCTGCTGGTGGCAGGTGGGATGCACCTGTCCCAGAAGGGGGAAGGAATTCTGGGACAGGAGTTAGCAGGGCTCATTGACAGGGCTTTAAACTAGATATGAGGGGGGAAGGGGAGATAACTGGGCCTGTCAGGAGTAAACCTGAGGGAAGCATGCCAGGGCTTGAAGGATGGTGGACTAGTGAGGACTGTCATGCTGCCATTTCATTTGAGAGAAGGGAGAGATGTTTAGCAATCATGGAAGCACCTGAGAAGGGTCTGGTAGGAAATGGGGCCCACACTCACAAAAAGGTGTTGGAATCATTAGCTCATCTGAAGTGCATCTATACCAATGCATGCAGTATGAGCAACAAACAGGGGGAGCTTGAAGCCATGATGCACCAGGAAAACTGTGACATAGTGGCTATCACAGAAACGTGGTGGGATGCCTCACACGACTGGAGTGCCACAATCGATGGCTACAAGCTGTTCAGGAGGGACAGGAAGGAAAGGAGAGGCAGTGGAGTGGCCCTGTATGTTAGAGAATGCTATGAGAGCTTGGAAATCAAGTATAGTGATGACGGGGTGGAGAGTGTTTGGATTAGGTTAAGGGCCAAAAAAGCTGATATCGCTGTGGGAGTCTGCTATAGACCTCCCAACCAAAGCAGAGAGGTGGATGAAGCTTTCTGTAAGCAGCTGGGAGAAATCTTGCAGTCACTTGCCGTTGTTCTCGTGGGGGACTTCAGCCTCCTGGGTATCTGCTGGGAATACAACACAGCAGAGAGGGAACAATCCAGGAGGTTCCTGGAATGTGTGGAGGATAACTTCCTCACACAGCTGGTAAGTGAGCTGACCAGGGAAGGTGTCCTCCTGGACCTCCTTCTTGTGAACAGGGAAGAACTTGTGGGGGAAGTAAGGGTTGGTGGCCGTCTAGGGCACAGTGATTGTGAGATGACTGAGTTTTTGATCCTTGGAGAAACAAGGAGAGGGGTTAGTAAAACTGCCACCTTAGACTTCCAGAGGGCAAACTTTGACCTGTTCAGAAGACTGCTTGACAAAATGCCTTGGGAGGCTGCCCTGAAGGATATAGGAGCCCAGGAAGGCTGGACCTACTTCAAGAGAGAAGCCTTAAAGGCACAGGAGCAGGCTGTCCCTGTGTGCCGAAAAACAAGTAGGCAGGCAAGGAGACCAGCCTGGCTAAATAGGGACCTTTGGCTGGACCTCAAGAACAAAAGGAGAGTCTATGACCTTTGGAAGAGGGGCCAGGTCTCTCATGAAGACTATAAAGATGTAGTGAAGCTATGCAGGGAGAAAATTAGGAGAGCCAAAGCGCAGCTAGAGCTCAACCTACCTACAGCTGTTAAGGATAACAAAAAATGTTTCTATAAATTCATTAACAACAAAAGGAGGATTAGGGAAAATCTCCCTCCCTTATTGGATGCAGAGGGAAACATAGTCACAAAGGGTGAGGAAAAGGCTGAGGTGCTCAATGCCTCCTTTGCCTCTGTCTTTAGCAGTGGAACGAGCTGTTCCCTGGGCACCCAGCCTCAAGAGCTGGGAGACAGGGAGGGGAAGCTGCACGAGGTCATGACAATTAAAGAGGAAGTGATCAGTGACCTGCTACACCACTTGGATGCACACAAGTCTTGGGACCGGATGGGTTACATCCAAGAGTGCTGAAAGAGTTGGCAGACGTGCTCGCCAAGTCGCTTTCCACTATTTGCCTGAAGTCATGGCTAACTGGGGAGGTCCCAATGGACTGGAGGGGAGCAAATGTAGCGCCCATCTACAAGAAAGGCAGAAAGGAGGATCTGGGAAACTATAGACCTGTCAGTCTGACCTCGGTACCAGGGAAGGTCATGGAGCAGATCATCTCGAGTGCTTTTACAAGTCATATAATGGACAACCAGGGGATCAGGCACAGTCAGCCTGGGTTTATGAAAGATAGGTCCTGCCTGATGAACCTGATCTCCTTCTATGACAAGATGACCCAATTATTGGATGAGGGAAAGGCTGTGGATATTGTCTACCTAGACTTTCAAAAAGCATTTGATACTGTTCCGCATAGAATTCTCATGGAAAAACTGGCTGCTCATGGCCTGGAAGAGCATACGATCTGCTGGATCAAGCACTGGCTGGATGGGTGGTCCCGAAGAGTGGTGGTCAATGGAGTTAAATCCAGCTGGCGGCCAGTCACAAATGGTGTTCCTCAGGGCTCAGTGTTGGGACCATTTCTGTTTAACATCTTTATTGATGATCTTGATAAGGACATAGAGTGTATCATCAGTAAGTTCGTAGATGACACCAGGTTAAGCAGGAGTGTTAATCTACATGAGGATAGGGAGGCTATACAGAGAGACTTGGATAGATTGGATCAATGGGCCAATACTAACAGTATGAGTTTCAACAAGGCCAACTGCCAGGTCCTTTACTTGGGCCGGAACAACCCCATGCATCACTACAGGCTTGGGGCAGTGTGGCTGGAAAGCTGCCTGGCGGAAAAGGGCCTGGGGGTTCTAATTGACAAGCGGCTGAACATGAGCCAGCAGTGTGCCCAGGTGGCCAAGAAAGCCAATGCCATCCTGGCTTGTATTAGAAATAGTGTGACCAGCAGAAGTAGGGAGGTGATTGTCCCCCTGTACTCAGCACTGGCGAGGCCACACCTTGAGTAATGTGTCCAGTTCTGGGCACCTCAATATGAGAGAGATATCAAGGCGCTGGAGCGAGTGCAGAGGAGGGCAACGAAGCTGGTGAAGGGCCTGGAGAATAAATCTGATGAGGAGCGACTGAAGGAGCTGGGACTGTTTAGTTTGAGGAAGAGGAGGCTGAGGGGAGACCTCATCGCTCTCTACAACTACTTGAAAGGACATTGTCGAGAGGTTGCTGCTGGTCTCTTCTCACAGGTAATTAGTGATAGAAGAAGAGGGAACGGCTTCAAGCTGCAACAGGGTAGGTTTAGACTGGACGTTAGGAAAAAAATTCTTCACAGAAAGAGTGGTCAGACACTGGAATAGGCTGCCCAGGGAGGTGGTGGGATCACCATCCCTGAATGTGTTTAAGAGTCATTTAGATGTGGTGTTAGGGCATATGGTGTAGGGGAGAACTTTGTAGAGTGGAGTTGATGGTTGGACTCAATGATCCCAAGCGTTTCTTCCAACCTAATTGATTTTATGCTTCCAGTGGGGTCTCTCAGGGATCAGCAGTAGGACCAACACTGTTTCTTGATTTCATGAGCAACATGAGAGGTGGGAAGGAGGGCATGCCCACCAAGGCTTTGGCAAACACCGACTCAGGGGGAACAGGCGCTACACTGAGCTGTGTATAGGTAAAGCATTCCGAACAGGTCCAGGAACCACTTGTTCAGAGGAGAAAGAAAAGGTGGGCCTAGACTCTACAAGTGCCCAATGACAAGAGTAGAGGCAATGGACATCAGCTGGAACATGGGGAATTCTCATGAAGCAGTAGGCTAAAAGAAATAGTGAATCAAGGAAGGGGTTTCCCAGGGAGGCTGTGCAATCTCCAGGTGTTCGAGGCTGGACTGAATGTGACCTTGATCAACCTGATTTGTTCTGAGCAGAGGCTGATGCAGATGACCTCTGGAGGTCCCCTCTCACCTACATTCTGACACTGGGATTCCCCACCACCCCTGCCCTCCCTGACCCCTGCCCACCCCTGAGCAAATTTGTCCTCACACTCCCTCTGCCCCAACACAACTCCTAGGCATTGTGCTGGGGCTGCAGAGCAGCAGCTGAAGGGAGGCTCTCAGCCTCCTCACTCCCAGCCACGGGAAATGAGTGGCTGCTGGTTCCAGCTCCTGGGCTCGTAGAGAGCTCTGGGAAGCTGGTCCATGTGCTGGGCCAAGGCCCCGCTGCTGTGCCAGGCTGCAGCTGGCACTGTGCAGGCTTCTTCTTGCTGGATGATAGGGAGAGTCCATTTCCCAGTTGGGCAAAGTGCTGCCCGTGCCAGAGAGAGCCCCGGAGAGGCGCAGAGGAGGGGCTGAGCCCCGGGGTGGAGCTGGCGGCTGCGCAGGGGAGAGGAGAGGAGGCGGCGGACAGTAGGCGGTGCGTTCTTACCAGAGAGTCGGGGCTGGCGGGGGGCAGCGAGGCGCGGACGGCGGAGCGGTGGGATGGGGCGGTGCTGGGGCGCAGGGCTGGCAGGGCTGGCAGCACTGCTGCTGGGTGTGTTGGGCTGGCGGCGGTGGATGGGGCCGGGGCTGTGCCTGGCGGGTTCCCCGGGGAGCCCACCACCAACTCTTCCCTCTCCTTCTTCAGCCTCTCTTTCCCCCTCCTGCCTCTCTGACATCTTTTGTTCCTCTCCTTTTCCTACTTTCCTGATGTCCTCATCATTTCTGTTGGTAGACCTGCTTGCATTTATGTCTACCTTTGCATGCACCCCTGTTCATTCTGCAGTTCTTATTGTCCTCACTATAGCCCTCTATCCTTTGCTGTAACACCCATTTCCCCTCCTGGTCTTCTCTCTTGCCATGCATCCATCCATCCATCCACTGATCTGACTTTTATCTAATCTCCGCATGCATAAATTTCAACTTCCCTCCCTTTCTTCTTTAATCCCTCCGGACACCCACACCAGGATCACTCTCCATCTGTGTTGGTAGGCCCATGTCCCCATCTGTTCCTGTCCTGTGTCACTGCTACAGTTCCTGACAATTCCTCTGTTACAAGAGCCATCAGAGCTGGACCATCTCTAACAGATGTTGTCCTTTCCTTCTCCTTTCCCAGCAGCATCTGCAGGAGGAGCCCAGGTACAGCAGCAGCAGATGGCAGAGACCACCGAGGGCATCAGCATCAACATCACTTGCTCACACCCCAATATAAATTTTTATGACTACATCCACTGGTACCGTCAGCTCCCGGGACGAGGCCCCGCGCTGCTCCTGAGCACTCTCAAAGACTCCAAAGAGCTGCGGGACCCGCCGGGGCGGCTGTGGGTGTCGGCAGAGCGCCGCTCCAGCGCCCTGTGGCTCGCCCGGCCCCGGCGCGGGGACGCGGCGGTGTATTACTGCGCCCTGGGAGACACGGGGAGAGGAGCCGGGGCTGCGGCCGGGCAGGAACCGGCGCGGGCGGGGCCGGGCGTGTGTGTCGGGGCCGGGGGGACAGCCCCGCGCGGGACCGCCAGGGGGCGCTGCCGCTCCGCCCGCCGGGGCCGCCTCGCCACAAACGGCCCCAACCGGCCCCTCGCCCCGCGCCGCTTCCCCCCGCCCGACCGGCCCCGGCCCCGGCAACCCCGCACTCCCAGCGGGACGCACACAGAAATCCCCCGCCACACTGCCGCCGCCGCCGGGGCAGGAATGGCGCCCGGAGCGCTGGCCGTGTCCGGCGGGGCCCGGCAAGGGGCGATGGCAGCCGCCGGCCCCGCTGGCGCCCGGCCAGGGGCAGCGCCTTTCTGCTCCGCACAGGGCGGCGGGCGGCAGAGATCCTCCTGCCCACGGGCAGCCGCCCAGCCCTCGCTCCTGCCGCACTGACCGCCCACTGCTGACATGGAACAAACGGGGCCTCTTCTCGGCCTCTTGACTTTCCCCACGAGGATGCCGAGGGAACCCTGGGCAGCTGCTTTCCTCTGCTCTGCAACCACGGGGACTCCAGGGCGCAGTTGCCAATGCCAAATGGTCCTTAGAAAAGGACAGCCAGAAAGGGTTTCTCATTTCATTAGTCTTTAAAAGCTCAGATATACAATTGAAAACTGAGTCCGCCAGCTACAGAATTTCAGACACCTGCCCAAATGTTCCTGCTAGCATTACAAAGTCATCCCATGGGGTCAGGAGTTGAAGCTCCCCAGCAGCAGGAGAAGGGCATGTCGAGGTCAGAGGCACCTTCAAACGCTCCCCAGAGGGGCTCAGTGGTGAGACCACGAGCTTGTTTGACAGGATTCAGCACCTCTGGAGTTGAGGCCCAGGAGACAGGGCAAAATGCTTGGCCTGGACACACTGAGCGCAGCCTCAAGGCATGCCAGGTTCCTCCTTGAGGAGTGAGTCAGAAAGGGATTTGCTGAGTTGCCCTCAGGGGCTGGAGGTCTGAGGGGAGTGAGAGCTGGCAGGAGTCCTCTGGCAAGAGACTGTGGGCTCCAGCCAGTCCCTGGGGAACCCTGTGTGGCTCGAGCAGCTGACAGAGGTGGTCAAACCCCATGGAAAGAGGCTTCTGAGGCACAGAGGGAAGGATCAGCCCTGCTCCCTGTTCCAGCTGGACTTGAGAAATGTGTTTCCAGGCAACTCTTGGCAGGTGACAAAGAAGGCAGAGTAACAGGTATGGCCAGGCCAGCACACGCATCAGACACATGTTCACACACTTTTAGTCCCTCTCATCCCTTTCTCTATCTGTCTTCCCACACTTGTTTTAGCCCAAACTGCTTTGATCCTTCCATTTTCCTGTGTTTGCTGCTTATTTTAAGCATCCCATGTCATGTACAATCCAGAAAAAAAATTTTCCACTTCATCCCATAAGGGGTTTGATCCCACAAGGGGATGTAGAAACACCCGGAGCTGAGAGGCAGTGCTTCTACACCAGACTATGCCTGAAATGATGCTCAAGCACCTTCTGACATGGGTCAGAGGTTCCAAGGCACTCCTTCTGAGTGAAGGATCCTTATTTTATTTGGACTCCGTATTTTATTTGGACTTGATGACTGTGTTTCCAGGGAACTCCTGGCAGGTGACAAACAAGGCAGAGCAACAGGCATGGCCAGGTCAACACACACATCAGACACATGTTTGCATGGGATTGGCCCCTCTCATCCCTGTCTCTATCTGTCTTCCCATGCTTGCTCCAGGCCAAACAGCTTTGGTCTTTCCTTTTCCCTGTCTCCCTGTTCCCCATCTCTCCTGCTTCTCCTAAACATCCCATGCGTTGCACAATCCAGAAGAAACGTTTACACTTCATCCCATGAGGAAAACAGCCTCCTGCCTCCTACTGCCTGACAGCAGGCTGCTTGGTTTCCTCCTTCAGGTTCCTACAGGGATTTTCCGGTGCCCCAGGCCCCTTCGGCAGTGTGACCTGGAGCTGAGAGGCAGCACTTATACACCAGGCTATGTCTGCCTGAGAGGAAGCTCAAGCACCTTGTGACATGGGGGGCTGTGAGAAGCCTGGCTGTGGCCTGACTGCCCAAAGAACCACCAAGTGCTGAAAAAACTCCCTTTAGCCCTTGTGAAGCTGGAACAGTGTAAGGGTCACAGTTTGGTGTCTTTCCCTTAGTTTCTCACCCTAATGATCATCTTCACCAAAGAGCTGTGGAGTCCCAAGGAGGCCTGGCTGAGAAGAGTCTCTTCTTCATTCCTTCCCATCAGCTATTTACACACATTGCCAAGATCTCCCAGAAGCCTTCTCTTCCCCAGGCTGAACACTGCCAGCCCTCTCAGCCCATCCTCAGAGGAAACATGCTCCAGTCCATCCACTATTCTGCTGTGCTCACTCCAGTACCTTTCTTGTACTGGGGAGTCCAGAACTGGACCCAGTACTCCACAAAGGGCCTCACTAGCACTGAGTGGAGTTTGAGGGTCAGGTCCCTCATCCTGCTGGTGATGCTCTTGCTACTGCAGCCCAGGATGCTGTTGGCCTTCCTTGCCATGAGGGTGCATTGCCACAGCAGACTCAGGGCCACCTTTGAGCCACTGAAACTGAGCAGGACACAGCAGTGAGTGCTCAGGAGAAGTATCCCAGCTGCTTGTCCAGCTCTTACTTTTCCCACCAATGGCCACCAATGGCCACTGTTGGAGAAGGGGGCTCTTGGTAGGAGACATGACTGCTTCTGTGGCTTTATTTCCAAGGTACAGAAGCACAAGGTGAGAAAATGTCTTCCTGGCCCTGCATCTGGAGATCGGTGAAAGCCTCGACGTGCGAGCAAGACCCATCTGCCAAGCACTGGTCGAGATTCCCTGTTCATCCCCTTGAGCTGTCCCTCTGCTTTTCACAGCTCTCCTGCAGCTCTGGCTGGACTGTATGGCCTGAGGGAATTCCTGTGTCCCTGAGTCCCTCTGGATTCTGTGCCCACATTCTCTCTTCAGGAACTCACACACATGAGCAAGGTCAGCAGATGCCACTGCAAAGGCGTGTGGAAGGTGAGAGTGGCTGGTTCAGTATGGCTATCAGATCAAGTCCCTTTTCCTTTCAAAGGGAAGCAGCAGCAAAAGGGAAAGTGTTAAAAACAAAGCACACAATGACACCAATCTCTCAGCAAGTGACAAGGGAGACAAGGAGGGAGCCCAGAGCCATTCAGCTGCTAATTGATGGGCCATTTGGAAACTGCAGGTGTAGCTCTGAAGTGGGTCAGGCTGAGCTTTGGAAGTGACAAGAAGTGACAAGAGAAGCATGAGGATTATGGGTGTTTGAGGGGGTCCTGTGGGACTAGACAACACTTATTAAAGAATGCTTTGGGGAAGGGTCAAAAGTGGGGAAAAGAGAGGACTGGGGTGTAGCAAGAGGAGGCAATAGAGAGGAGGAAGGATAAAGGGAGGTGCTTGCAAGTAAGCAGGGGCTGGTGAGTGCACTTTTTGGGATGAGACCTGTGCCTGATCACTACAGCCCCCCCTGCCTTCTTCATAAATCCTTTCTTAATCATCCTTCTGCATACCTTCCCTTCCTTTCCCATGTGTGTGTGCTGCAAGGTCTGAGTGCCAGTAAATGGAGCGACTGGTGTGAAAGAGAGCTCTGGGTGCCAGTAACTGGGCAAACAACTAATGGCCATGGAGACTGTAGGCCTGGGTGCCAGTAAATGTATGGACCAGGGTGTGCTGCAAGGTCTCAGTGCCAGCAACTGGAGAAGCGGCCTCTGGTCACAGACCCTGTTGATCTCTGTGCCAGGCGCTGGAGGGACTGGGGTGTAAGCAAGGCCTGGGTGCCAGCAACTGGAGAAGGAAGAACGTGTCCCAGGGCTCATACCTCTTGCTGTGAGCAACTGGAGGGACCTCATTGCATGTATATGTGTTAGAGGTCAAAGAACCAGTGACTGCAGGGATGATGAAGGTGGAGCATGGTTGTAGATAGATTACAGGTACAATGGGACTCTTCCTCCACAGAGTGCTGACTAAAAATACCGTTAATTGGAGATAACACAGAAGGTAAAGTGGTATGGTACAGGTGATGTTATGCCCTTTTGGATGCTCAGAACCTTGATTTATAGACCATCAGGCAGAGCTCAAGTTGGGGTTTCACAAAAAGTGCAAATCCTGCCCATGCCGAGACTCACTGGCATTGTCATCTCTGGAGTTTTCATGGCATTTCCTTAGAAATAAACCACTAATTTTTTCATGTTAAGCAAAAGGACAATTATATGAAAGCACAGTGCCTCACTCCTAGATCAAGACAAGGACGTGTTTGTTGGAGTGTTGCCAAGTTTGCCAAGTTATATATATAGCTCAGCACAGCACAGGTCGGGGCCTACGCAGGTCAGGTTAACTTAACAACAATGAAGAGTTTGTTCTGTCTGCCATGGATTGGGTGCCATGGGATGGGTGCCATGGGATGGGTGTTCTCTCTGTCAACTGGTGCATGGGATCAGTCTGGAGTTCCTGTGGCAAAGGTGTGGGAGTAGGGGTCCCCACCTGCAGTACCCCCACCCTTTCACATGCCCTTTCAGCTGTGGGTGCAGGACTGCCCTATCCCCAGCCCTCACAGTGCAGCACTCCAATGGGTGCCCTGTGTGTTTTCTGAGAGTGGGGGTGACCCACTCATCCCTCATTCTGTTGCCTGCTGACCTTTCACCCTTTCCCATAAAGTAGGAATAGGTTGTCCGTGTCATCTCTGGGTTTGGGGCATCTAAGAACAGTTCTGGAGCCATATTCTTCTCTCTCACTGTTGGTTATCCCATCAGAAGAGGACATGGCAAGAAGCCCTGGTCTACCGCACAGGAGGGTTCCTCTGCTAACTGTGGGGAGCTGGGGGAGAGGCATTGTTCCCAGGAAGATGAAAAAGAAAGGGGAGAAGTGAGAGAAACAGAAGAGAATTCTGTTCCCAAAGGAAATAGCAGTGTCCCAAGAGATCTGGGGAGCACAGCAGAAGATATTAAGCCTCACTGGGGAAGAAATCCCTGACCTTATAAGTTGCCAAGCAGTGGGAGTGCAGAAGAGCAGGGAATTCTAGCTGGGAGGTGACTCCACTGTGAGCTCACTGGGAACAGCCCCTTCCCACAACTGGGGCCCCCAGAGCCCACAGGGGCCCTTCATGGGGAAATGCTGAGAATGCCACTGGCTGAGGGAGCCACAGGTGTTGCTGCTGGAGGAGGGAGAAACCCAGAAGCAGCATCTGAGGCACAGGAAGAACAGACCTCTGCTCTTCCCCGCTTCTTCCTTTGCTCCCCCAACAACGTTGTTTCCGGCAGCTCTGTTATCTCGGGGCTGGGAGGGGGTTTTCTGACTCTCTCTCACTCCACAAAGAGGCGGGTTGATGTCGACATGCAGCTTGGATCTCTCATCCTCACGGCCTTCCTGGGGCAACTGCTGGGTAAGTCCTGGCTTACTATAAATGCATCCTTCTTCCCCCAAGGAAACCCTTGCCAGCCTGATCAGGATCATGCAGAGAACAACTCTTGAATTACAGGAAAACACTGTGAAATACCAGCTCACATTTGTGGTTTTGCACCATTTTTCTCAAGACGCTCTTACTGTTTGAAAGGAGAGAGAAGAGATACCTCAGACCTCTTCCGCTGCTCTTCTCTCACCTTCAATGCCTTTCTCTCTGCCTCTCTCTTCTGATCCACCTGCTCTCACCACAGGAGATCTCAGCGCTCTCTCTCACTCTCACATGTCTCCCTTTCCAGTGCAAATCAGTAGATCCTGTCAAAGCTCTTACAGGGACTTTAAAGCTCTCATCCCACTGACAGTAACTGGGTGTCCCATTCTGCCTCCTGGCTGGCACATGTCTGCCGTGGCTTCCACTTTTCTCCTGGATGTTGACACAGCCAGGGATCCCTCTTTCAAGCTCACCATTGTATATAATCAGGGAGCTGGGAGCCCTCGGAGATGGGATGGATGGGGAAGCAGGGTGAATCTTTTTGCCGTAGCTGCATGGGCCCCTTTACCTGCTGGAGGGTTGCTGGTCCCAGCACATGAAGATCAGGCCTGACAGGCTTTTCTCTGCTCCTCTATGTAGTAGGAACAGGAGCAGGGAGGAGGAGCAGGGACACAGTACAACTCTCACAGGGTCCATGCTGGGCTGAGAGCTCCGAGGTGCTGCCCAAATCTCCTCCCTATCATGCTGTCCCCAGGCCTCAGAATATTCCCGCACGGTAAGGGAAAGGGAGGGAAGCTTCACAACCAGGGTTTTTTATCCACTCCTGGTTTGCTTCCCAGAGCCTTTCCCTGCCAAGCTGCTGACCTTCACTTTCTTCCAGGCACCATGGGACAGATCACTGTCACCCAGCAAGAAGGACACGTCACAGTGAAGCAGGGAGACACCTTCCAGACAACCTGCACATACCAGACTTCCAACTTTAATGGCTTGGTCTGGTACCAGCAGAGGAAAGGCCAAGGTCCCCAGCTGGTCTCCTATCAGGCAACTGCTGGCCGCAAGCCCAGTGGCCGTCTCACCACTGTGCTGAACACCACTGAGAAATACAGCCTCCTGCAGCTGGAGGAAGTCGGGCTCTCTGACAGTGCCTTGTACCTCTGTGCAGTGCGTGACACCCCGGTGCAGGGAGCTTCCTTGGCTGTGCAAGAACCCAGGGCAGGGAGGGGATGTGTCTGTGCAAGGCTGAGGGTGAGGGAAGGGGCCCTCAGCTGTGCCCTGGCAGCGCTGCTCCCCCTGTACACCCAGGGGTCTGCAGGACAAGATCCTGTGATGGAATGTTTTCTGTCCATTCCACACATCAATTTATGCAACCATGGCCTCAAGCATTCCCATAGCACACTAAATGAAGGCACTGTCTTCCTGTAGCCAATGCATTGGAAGTCTGGTAAAACACAAGCAGCACGCACATGAGCCATTGCACATACAGGTTAGTGATTTATTAATTTTGACCACTATTAATAACTGCAGGCACATTCATCATCCCCGACACCAATTTGGTTTGTCTTCTCTTGAGATAGAGACACCTTAAAACTGGTTCCATTGTGTTATTTCCCTCTTGCTCCTTCCTGGAATTACATGATTACAAGAATTTTTGAAAATACTCAGAACCACGTTGTGGACCCTCCAAATGTTGCATGGTCATGTGCTGGGATCTGGAGGACCTGCTCTCCCCAGTGCACTCTGCCCATCCTTGGAGCCCTTCTCATGCAATACCTCATAGGCTTCCCGCAGCCCTGCACCATTTCTTCTGCAGTTGGACCAGGTTTACAAAGCTGGAGAGGTGGAAAACCCACCAAGCAGAGGTGGGCAACAGGCCCTACCAAGAGAAGAACTGGCCTTGGGGAAAGATACTTCATGCCTAGAAGAAGGCCAGGCACCCCAGGCCAGGCACCCCAGACCAACCATGGGGGCTTTGGCACTGGTTGCTGCCCTTGGGGTGCCCTGTCTGATGGGAGCTGGGTGTGTGTGAGAGGAATGAATGCCCTGGTGTGTTGCCTGGCCATGCTGATTTCAACATCAACCTGTGAGTCCCCTTAGCCCTGCACATCCGTGTAACTGCTGGACTGTGCAGGGAACAGAGGGAGTAGAGGATGTATAGGTGTCCTGCCCTTACTACCTTTGCCCTTGGGTGCAGACCATGCTCCCTCATTCAGGGGACAAGTGGGAGAATGAGGATGAGAAAGTCAGGGGTCGTTCTGAAGGCTTTTTCTCACACCATCTTTACTCCTGCATCCTCTGGGGCCTCATTTCCTGAAGCCTGGAGCTTCATTTCCCGCCACAGGGCTATCCAGAGCAGGAGGAATCCCCTTCTGCACAGGACTGTGAGCTGCTGGCCTCTCAGAGCCTCCAGCAGCACTGGGGAGCACTCTCCAAGGGAAAGCAGTGATCAGTCTCCCTATTGCTGGATATGCTCTGACACCAGGAGATAGTATGTGAGCAGAGATGCTGGAGTACAGGGCCTGATGCCCACTGGCTGTGGAGGAGATGAGTATATCTTCCTCAGCTCCAAGGGACAGTGACTGGAAGGAACCCATTGCTCTGTAGGCCACCCTTTGCTTCCTTTTCTGTTTGTGCCCTCACCATATCCTCTGCTACTCAAGGCAATGCCTTTCTTCCTTGGCAATACAAGACAAGGTCCACCATGAAAAGGATGACATGGAAGCAGAGGTTAGCATGCAGAAAACTTTAATGACCCTGAAGTGGGAAACAAATTCACTTGTAGAGGAGTTGGCCAGAGCAGGGAGAGGATCAGCAGCTGCTGAAAGCCTGTGCCCATGGCCCGCAGTTGAGATCCCACAGGCCTGTCCCACAGAGGCAGAGGGGCCAGCAAATACCCCATGGTGGCTTTGCAGGTCTTACAATCCCAAAAAACAGAAGACAAGGAGAAGGGAGAGAAAATAAGGCAGGGAAGTTAGACTTTGGCCACATTTTCAGAGAAACCCAGCAGTCTTCCTCCCTTGGAAGGGCAGCACTGGATGCTCAGCCTCTCTGAAATCGATGGTCAGGTGCTCTGTCCTCACAGAGGCAACAGCTTCAATATTCCTGGGGTCATTGTTAGGGCTGTCACCAGCGCATTTAGCAGGGGGGGCACCTTCTGCCATAGTAGCGGCTGGAAATGCCAGAGAGGTCACAGCACCCAGAGGTGATGGGCACTCCATCACAGCTGAGGATGCTGCCAATGGCAGCAGAGGTGGAGGATCCCACAACAGTGTTCTGCGGGAAGGAGCTGAGGATGGGGCCAGGCAGGGTCACCACCACAGGGGAGGGCTGGATGACGACAGTGGAGTTCTGGCACTGCCTGACACAGGGCTCATTGCAGCTGTTGGCCAGTGGGGTCGGGCCACAGGGCCGGCAGGGTTGGCAGGGCTGACACTGGTCATAGCAGGACATGACTCTTGTCTGCTGCAGACGCACCTGTGAGAGAGGGCAGAGAGGCAGTAGAGCACATGCACATGTGAGGAACAGTCTGCCAGGAGTCTGTCACTCCACCACAAGCATGTCAAAGGCACCTGCTGAGCCAGGAGCTAGAAACTGTGCAGTGAGGCAAAAGGGTTACCAGACACAGTACTGTGAGGCTCACCCAGGCCCAACCAGGCTGCTGCCAATCTTTGCAGTGAAGGGCAACCTCAGCCAAGTGCCAAGTCCTCTTTCAAGATAATGCAAAGTGTCTCCAGGCCCAAGGAGGCTGCTGCCTATCTCTTAAGAGAACAGCTCCCTCAACCAAGTCCCAGACACTCTCTACTCACACCTTCACCATTCTTCCCCTTCTCATGGAGAGCAGCACCACAGCCCGCTATAGGAGGGAGGAGTACACACCTGAATGAGCAGAAAACAACTCAGGGAATGGGTTTCAGACTCACCTGGTTCCCAAGGGGAAGGAGGAGAAAGAAGTGGATGGGAGAACAAGGAGTTGGGCTGGCTTTTATGGTGGCCCTGACCTGCCCTGGGCCCAGAGGTAGGTTCTATGGCAGTGGCAATTGTCTAAGCTGCTCATGGTGAACAGAAAACATCCCAGCTAATGACATGGTCTGTGTGGTTGTTTTCCCAATGCCACCTTCTCATTTCCTGGCTTATGCTGTCCACCATCCCTCACGGAGGCTTCTTCTGAGTGCTGGGATTGTGAGACCCCATGATTTCTGGGGCAGGAATGTGTCAGTGATAGCAGAAGCTTCAGCTCAAGTGCTGGATGGGTGCAGTGCGGGCAAGTGATGTTGGCCTGGGGCACACTGGTGGGGTGGTCTGTGGCTGCATTGACAGGAAAGGGCCAAACTACTCCCAACCCTTCAATCCTTGGACGTGCCTTGTCTTTCTTTCCCTCCCAACTCATTCCAATGGTCACTTGTAGGGTGCAGGTGGGCTGGGTTTCATGGATTCTTTTAATCTTTTACTCAGGAAACTAAGCAGCCTTCCCCAGGCTATGGGTATTAAAGAGCTGTAAAAGTTATTTCCCCCATTCTTTCAATGCTGCTGAAAATCAAAGTTATGTGGGCCCTCTACCACCACCGGGCTATTATTCTGCCCTGCCGAGGCTGCATCTGGAGGAGGAACTTCTTTACTTTGAGGGTGGCAGAGCACTGGAACAGGCTGCCCAGAGAGGTGGTGGAGTCTCCGTCTCTGGAGGCCTTCAAAACCCATCTGGATGCGTTCCTGTGCAACCTGCTCTACGTGAATCTGCTCTGACAGGGGGGTTGGACTAGATGATCTCCAGAGGTCCTTTCCAACCCCCATCATTCTGTGATTCTGTGATGACCTCCCTCGACCTGCTGACCACACCCTTCTTAATGTACCCAGGAGACCACTGGCCCTCTTGGCCACAAGGACACATTGCGGCCTCACAGTCAACTTGCTGTCCACCAGGACTCCCAGGTCTCTCTCTACAGAGCCACTTTCCAGCAGATCTGACCCTATCCTGTTATTCCTCCCTTGGTGTAGGACCCTACGCTAGCCCTTGTTGAACTTTTTTAGGTTCCTCTCCACCCAAGTCTCCAGCTTGTCCGTTTCTCGCTGTATGGCACCACAGCCTTCTGCTGTGTCAGCCAGTCCTCCCAGTTTTGTATCATCACCAAACTTGCTGAGGGTATACTCTGTCCCCTCATCCAGGTCGTTGATGGATACATTGAACAAGACTGGGCCCAGCACTGACCCCTGAGGAACATCTGCTAGTTACAGGCCTCCAACTGGACTCTATGCCAGAGTTCCTGGTCTCAAGGACATAGGATTCCTCAAGACTGATCTTGCTTGTAAAGACTGAGGCAAAGAAGGCATTCTGCACCTCAGCCTTTCCATGTCCTGTGTTGCCAGGCTGCACAGCATCGGAGAAGGCCCACTCATTCAGCAGGGGGACTACAGTTCCTCTAGCCTTCCTTTTGTCACCTGTGTCCTTAGAGAAGGCCTTCTTGTTGCCTTTGACAGCTGTTGCCAGAGTCAGTTCCACTTGGCCTTTGCCTTTCCTAACCTCATCCCTGCATGCTTGGACAGTGTCCCTGGAGTCCTCCCCAGCTTCCTCTGCTCACTTCCTTCTTGTGTTTTAGTTTGGCCAGGAGCTCCTTGTTCATCCATGCAGGCCTCCTGGCATGCTTTCCTGACTTTCTGCTCATTGGGATGGCCCGCTCTTGAGCTTGGAGGAAGTGGTCCAGATGTCTTAAGCCTCTGTTGCCTCCAGGGCTATACCCCACAGGAATTTTCCAAGCAGATCTTTAAAGGCACCAAAGCCTGCTGTCCTAAAGGCCCAGGTTATGAGCTTGCTATTTACCCTCCTCAGTCCCCTTGGGATCATGAACTCCACCATTTCACGGTCACTGCAACCCAGGCTGCCTTTGATCTTCACATCCACAACAAGCTCTTCCTTCTTGATACCTATGAGGTCCGGCAGAACACCTGTCCTCATGGGATCCTCTATCACTTGGGTGATGAAGTTGTCATCCATGTACTTGAGGAAACGTGCTTATGTCCTGCTGTGCTGTTGTTCCAGCAGATATTGTGGTGGTTGAATTTTCCCATGAAGGCCAGTGAATACGAGACTGCTCCTCCCTGCCTGTAGAGGGTCTCTTCTGCTGGTTCTTTCTGATCAGGTGTCCTGTAAGGGACACTCACTACAGTGTTTTCTTTATCTGTCTTCTCTTTAATGCTTACCCACAAGCTCTCGGTTGGCACATCACCCATCCTCAGGCAGGGCTCCATGCACTCCAGCTGTTCTCTCACAGAAAGTCCCCCTCCTCATCTTTTCAGTCTGTCTTCTGAAAGAGCCTGTATCCCTCCACTGAAACATGCCAGTCATGGGAGCCATCCCACCCTGTCTCCATGATCCCAACATGATCGTAGCCCTGCAACTGCGCACTCATCTCTAACTCCTCACGTTTATTCTCTTTGAAGGCAATGAACCTATTTTGTAGTTGTAAACCCGTAGGTGGGACAGAAGCCTTCCGCTTGGTGCCAGAAGTCACCAACATCCATCCTCCAATTGCCCTCTGCAAATCTGCTTTTAGGAGTCTGCAGGTGGTATCCAGTTTTTAAGAACCATCTTTTAAAAGCACAGGAACAGGCAATTCTGTTGTGTCTCAAGCTAAGCAAGCAGGGCAGAAGACCTCATGGAACTCAAGAGGAAAAGAAATTGTACAAACTCTGGAAGGAAGGTCAGGCTTCACAGGAAGGTTATAAAGCTGTGGTTCACATATGCAGGGAGAAGGCAGGAAAGGCCAAGGCTCAATGAGAGTTGAGGGTTGGCCCGTCTTGTGTCAGTCAACAAGAAAGGATTTTTAAGTATGTAGATAGCAAGAGGAGGTCTAAAGGAAACACTGAACAAATACCTGTTGAAGATGGTCACTTGACTAAAGTCCTGTTGAACTACTTAGATATCCTTCTATGATGAGGTCACCCACCTAGTGGATGAAGGGAAGGTGGCGGATGGAGTTTTTCTGAATTTTACTAAGGCTTTTAATAGTGTCCCTATCCTTCTGGAAAAGTTGGGAAGTCAAGTGAGTTCAGGAGAGTCAACTGTGGGATGAGCAGGAATATGGTGTGCTGGGTGAAAAACTGACTGAAAGGCAGGGCTCAAAGGGTTGTAGTGAATGGGGCTACATCTGGCTGATGACCGGTCAGCACTGGTGCTCCTCAGGGCTCAATTCTGGGGCAGGTTCTGTTCAATATTTTGATCAGTGATCTGGATGTAGGAGTTGAGTGTGCCATGAGCAATTTTGCTGATGATACCAAACTGGGAGGTGTTGACGCGTCTCTGGAGGGACAAAAGGCCTTGCAGAGGGATCTAGGTAAATTGGAGCATTGGGCAGTCATTAATGGCATGAAATTTAACAAGTCCAAATGACAGATTCTGCATCTGGGATGGAGTAACACCAGACACAGGTATAAATTTGGAGAGGAGTGGCTGGAGCTGCCCTGCAGAAAGGGATCTGGGGGTGCTGGTTGTCAGCAGGCTCAACAGGAGTCAGCAGTGTGCCCTGGAGGCCAGAGGGCAAACCACAGCCTGGGGTGCATTAACACAGTCCAACCAGCTGGTCAAGAGAGGGGATTATCCTGCTATATTTAGCAGTGGGGCAGCCTCCCCTTGAATGCTGTGTGTAGTTCTGGGCCCCACAAGTTAAGAAGTGAAGGTGCTTGAATGCATCCAGAGGAGGACAACAAAGCCTGTGAAAAGGCTGGAAGGAATGTCCTATGAGAAGTGGCTAAGAACTTTGGGCTTGTCTAGTTTGGAGAAAAGGAGTCTGAGAAGTGACCTCATGGCTCTCTACAGCTTCCTGAGGAGGGGAAGTGGAGAGGGAAGTGCTGATGTCTTCTCCCTGGGATCCAGTGTCACGACAGAGAGCAATGGTTCAAAGCTGCGTCAGGGGAGGTTCAAACTTGACATTAAGAAATGTTTCTTTACCAAGAGGTTAGTCAGACACTGGAACAGGCTTCCTAGAGAGGGGGTTGATGCCTGTCGATGTTTAAGAGGCATTTTTGGACAATGCCCTTAATAACATGCTTTAACTTTTTTAACTTGCAACTGCTTGACGACTGACGAATGCCCACTGCTTGCCTTGCATTTGTTATGCCTGAGAATATTCTGTGGTCTTACAGTTGCTGGCAACTGCTGCTTAAGGAAGTGCCCTGGAAAGATCCTTTTACCAAATTTGTGGAGGACTTAAGTTTTGCTCTTCTGCTCATTCACAGAGCTTTTGGTGAAGCAGGGATGGACTATTTGGGGGCAAAAAAAGGCATCTGGTCCATGCAAATTAGGACAAGCAACTATGGGGACTATAACTACCTGGGGAAGACATGAGGGCTGATATGGTCCTCTCTTTGGATGCTGAAATGAGGGACATTCTCCAGACACCAGGTTTGCTGGCCTATGAGAAAGCTTAGGTGTATACAAACGCTCTTCAAAAGTACTTCTCCCACAAGAAGCAGAGCAATCAGAAAAGGCGGACAATAACTCCTGCTTTTCCAGAGGAAAACCAGACAGAGGTGGAAAAGCCCCTGGAGACTCCTGAGGACTCCAGCCCTGTTGTTCAGGAAGTGCCTGATAATATGCATCCACGGTATTGGAAGAATGCGCAAGTGCTCCTAGGTGAACTAGGGCAGCACAAGCATATCTATTCTTGGGAAAACCAGGGAAGTTTTGTGTACAAAAGAGATGTCATTAAGGGGTCCCACCTGCTTGATTTAGTCCGAGGTATCCTTCAGACTTGTGTCCCATCTGAGAAGACCTGAAGACTAGAATGTGTTTAGGAAAGCCACGGCTGCGGTGAATGTCCCCTCTGGCATCATGGATCATACAACAACCACGGTCTCTGGAAAAACTAAAAGTGACTGAAGATGGTCGAGAAGCATCCCAGACACCATGTAATATGAGGATGATACCTCGCACGCTGTAAACTTTACTGTTGAAATAAAAATATTCGTGGAACCATGGAATCACAGGATGGCTTTACTTGGAAAGGACCTTTAAAAGGCCATCTAGTCCAACTCCCCCTGCCACGGAGGTTTTATATTCATACAATCTTGAAACTTTGCTGTCTGTAGTGTCCATTCAAAAAACATGTTGTGTTGGGTTAGGTTGAGATTAAAAAGCACATACTCAGCAGTGCAGTTGGGTTGTAAGCTTTATTTATGGAACACAGTTATGAAAACTGCTGCAAGAAATGCTGGTCTGGGTCTTCTGAAAGTTATTTTGAGTAGGTGTGGCCATGAGGAGAGCTCCATCTTCATATTTTACAAAATGCATCAGTATCTGATCATTTGCTACTGGATTGTGAGAATACAAATTTGAAAAATGTTTAGAAGGTAATCTCTTGTTACGGTGACGTAGGAAAAGACGCAGTGGTATCCACAGGCCATGACAGGGAGATGCTGCAGTTGCTTCCTCTGGAAAGAACTATCAGTAGCATTGTGTTTTTCAAAGGCCATGATGCTTTCAAGAAAGAGAGCACTGTTTGCGGGGGGTAACCACATGAGTCAAAAAACTCTCTGTGGTTCTGATGTGCCAAGAACATTGCTAGCCAGTGCACTCTGGTCTGGTTATGAGGGTGTGTAGTCACCACCACGCTCACTGGTCCTGCGGGAACATGGGCCCTAGGGAGCCAGTTCCTCGGCTAAGCACCCAGAAATGTTTTCCTGGTGTAGGGCTCTGCTAAGAAAAAACAAGAGAGTTGCTCCATCTCAGACTGCGATCTCATCCCTGTGTTACCGCTGGACTCAGCACTGACTCCTACAGAAGAGGGAGAGGTGGGGAGAGGTGTCCCCAGTCCTAACCCCATGCAGGAATCACTCTGTCCTCTGCCCTGGTCCTGTGCTGCTGTCGGTGTGTGGCATTTGTGTGAGGGCAAACTCCCACAGCACATGGGCACAGAGCCTGCAGTTGTGGGATGCCCTTGGCCTGTGTGTGGGGAGCAGCAGTGCTGCATGGAGCACAAGGGTCACTTCAGACCCAGGGTTCTGGGAATGCTGAAGGAGGTTGGTGCCTGGGGAAAGGCACCCCAGCGTGTAGCCTGTGTTTGGGCTGGTGCGTGCCCTATGCCGTTCAGAGACAGCTCACGGATCCTGCTGAGGGTTGAATGAAATCCCACTGTCACTGCCATGTCTCCACGGAGCTGGAATATCTCCTCTCACACAGCACCTTTCTGGACTAGACTGGGGTTGTGGCACTTGTGGGGCTGCAGAGTTCCTGCACCTCAGGAAAGCTCTGCTTGAGGAAGACAAGGCAGCACACAGCAGTCTTGCATCTTTGGGCACCAGTCACTGTCCTAGGCCTGCCTTCAGCCAAGGGGTGTTGGGTTCACTGGGACAGGGGACTCCAGTGAGTGGCCTGCTGTAGCTGATACCAATAGTAACTTGTGAACACCTCAGCCCTACATATCTGGGCAACAGATGGGCCATGACAGATGCTGGAGAGTGATAGAATTGCATGGGGAAGCTGTCCCTGCTGCTCGTGCCATGGCATACTGACCATGTCCCCTAGATCAGGTGATGGAGGGAAGCGGCAGGTGGAGTAGGCAATGTGGGCCATCCCCAAGGCTATTCACCCATTCCCAGTTCCTGCCATCCTTTGGGAACATGGTCTTCTGAGCCTCCTTGCCCAGCACAGCTCCACCCAAAGCAAGAGGAGCACTCTTCCCCAAGAGCTTGTGGAACTGCAGACCTCCCAGGCCTCCCACATGCCCACAGTTCCCCTCTGGAGGACAAGAGTTGTCATGATTCCCTTTCACATGACATGGTCCATGGCCAAGGGGCTATTTCTGAGCAGAGCTGCAGCAAGGCAAGGACTGATGGCTGTGGAGTAACCAGGGCTGTCTTCCTCAACTTCAAGAGGCAGTGCCTGAAAGGGGATTCCCTGCAGTGTGTCCCACCCTCCAATGCCTCTAGGAGTGATGAAAGGTTCCCCTGTGCCCCCACCTAATTCCTCCTGGAAAGCAATGGCTTTCTCCTTCCACAGTCAGTGTGCAGATGGAAAGACCATGTAAAGGGCACAGGCAGGGTTGCAGCAGTAGTTTAATGAGCCTAAAGAATGCGAATGAGTCTAAAGAATGTGATCATTCCAAGTGGAGGCCCCCAGCGTGGGGAGCAGAAGGAGCAGACAAGAATGTGTTCCCCATTTCCTGTGGCAGAGTTCCCACAGGGCATCTGTTGACCTGCCCATCAAAGGGAGACAGGCTAGCAGGTTCCTCCAGGCCGGTTTCTGAGATCTTCACAACAAGGCTTTAAGGGAAGCACCAAACATGAAAAAAAAGATAGAAAAAGGGTGAGAGGAAGACCGGAAAGGTAAATATTGTCTGTGTTTTCAGAGACACCAGGTTGGCGTCTTCACATCTGTACTTGCAAGGAGAGTCAGAGATGGTCAGCTGCTCTTAAAACAAATGGCATGAAGTCTGATCCTCTGTCCAGCACCATGTTCTGAGTTCCAAGGGGTCCTTACAGGGAGCCATTGACCGCATGTTTAGCAGGGGGGGCATCTGCTGCCACAGTAGCGGCTGGAAATGCAGGAAAGGTCACAGCAGCCAGAGTTGATGGGCACTCCATCACAGCTGAGGATGCTGCCAATGGCAGCAGAGGTGGAGGATCCCACAACGGTGTTCTGTGGGAAGGAGCTGAGGATGGGGCCTGGCAGGGTCACCACCACAGCAGGAGGCTCAATGACGACGGTGGAGTTCTGGCACTGCCTGACACAGGGCTCATTGCAGCTGTTGGCCAGTGGGGTCGGGCCACAGGGCCGGCAGGGTTGGCAGGGCTGACACCGGTCATAGCAGGACATGTCTTGGCTTCGGAGGTGCACCTGGGAGAGAAGGCAGGGAGGAAGCAAAACAAGGGGATGTGTGAGGAGCAGCCCATCACATCACCATGAAAGAGACAAAGAACATGCAGAGCTGGGAGACGGAGGCTGTGCCAAGAATGTGAGGACTTCTTGGCCTCGTTCTGACAGGGCCCAAAAAGAGCCACCAGCTCCTATGCAGCTACTGCCTGGCCCCTGAGTCCAGAAGCCACCTCAGCACAGTCCCAGCCTCCCTCCATGTCTAACCTTCTCCCTGCTTCCCCCTCCCATGACAAGCAGCCCCATGAGCTGGCAGAGAACAAAGCTGGTATCAGCTGAGAGGTCAGCTGAAGTGAGACCCCCTTTTAGAGACAGTGGAAAAGAAGGTTCTTCAGACTCACCTGACTCCCAAGGAGAAGGAGGCAAGAGAAGTGGATGAGAGAGTGAGGAGCTGGGCTGGCTTTTATCATGCACCTTAACTGCCCCAGGCTGCCAGAGGCATCCCTTGTAGAGGTGATTCTTTGCTGACAAGTTCATCTTGAATGCAAAACATCCCGAGCAATGCTATGAGCTATGTTTTGGCTTCCTGGATTGCTGTCTTTCCATTTCCTGCTTTATGCCAGGCACATTCCCCATTGGAGGCATGTTTTGCATGACAGGATGAGGGGCCCAAGCATTTCTGGTGCAATACATGTTGGTGTGGGCAGACGACTCATCTCACATGCTGGAAGAGTCCAGGAAAGGTCACTCAAGACACACTAAACAGCTGGCTTCGACAACACCCACACATACTCACACACTAATCTAGACCTCCAGGCATCTAGAGTGAAATGAGAAGACTCAAGACACCCAATGAGAGGCTGCCTACACTGTCCAGGGCACAGGACACGCACTTGACAGAGTCATCTTCTGCAAATCCTGTTTGAAAGAGTTCATTGTGGCTGAGGGAAGACTGATGTGCACTCAGGGAGAGCCAGAGATGCAGCTGAGGAGAGTAACATACCCAGCTTGATGCCATTCACCCACAGAAAAGCCCTTTCTCTGTTATCCATCTGTGCCTGAGTACCAGGGACATGGATATGGGGTTTAGCCGTGGGATAGAGGTGTTTGTAGGCTCTGGTGGAAGAGCCTGTGGGTTCACTTCTGACCGTATGATGAAGCAAGCCATGTGCAGGTGACCAGGTAGGCAGGCCCTGCTGTGAGCTTATGCTAGCTGAGGAGTTCAAAGGCCACCATTGGTCATTATCAGGATCGGTGTCTCCAGCAAGATGATTCATTCCATTTCCTGTGGACATCTGCTTAGGATGGGACGAGACCCTTGTGTGAGCTGATGTCTCTCCACTGACTGTGGGCAGAGTCTGTAGAGTCTGTTGGAGTGGGTCCAAAGAAAGGCTCCAGAAATGATCCAAGGGTTGGAACACCTCTCCTGTGAAGAAAGGCTGAGAGAGGTGGGGTTGTTTAGCCTGGAGAGGAGGAGGCTCTGGGGAGACCTTCTTGTGGTTTTGCAATTTTTGAAGGTGGCTTATAAGAAAGAAGGAGAAAGACGTTTTATCGGGGCCTGTAGTGAAAGGCCAAGGGTCAATAGCTTATAACTGAAAGAGGGTAGATTTAGATTGGATATAAGGAAGAAATTATTCTATGATGAGGGTGGTGAGACACTATAAAAGATTGCCTGGAGATGTTATGGAAGCCCCATTATTGGAAGTGTTCAAGGTTAGGTTAGGTGGAGCTCTGAGAAATGCGATCTAGTGAGATATGCTACTGGCCATGACAAGGGGGATTGGACTAGATGGTCTTTCAAGGTGTCTTCCCATGTGTACAAATGCATACATGAGCAGAGCAAGAGGAACAAGTATGTGAGCACAAACCTGCACACACACCGCTGAGAACTAGGGCACCCAATGCCAGCTCTCAGCCTCTTGGGATGACTCTAGGCAAGTCCTTCAGACCCCACAGTCAAGGCAATGAATCAGGCACCATCAGCTTTAGTGAGCTCAAGAGCTTGATGCTGGTTCAGTCAATTCTTTTCTCACTAGAAAAGAGAGAAGAAGCACAGTGGATTCAAAGCTGCCATGACCTTTCCAGATATTGAGCTTCTCCATGTCCCAACTCTGTGCGTCAGGCATAACATAAAATCTAGAGAACATCCATATTGCTGCAGCTGCAAAGAATCTCCACATTACAATTGAAAAAACTCCTCCAGGCTTAGATGGTTCCAGGTGTCCTAAGTGATCTCTTTAAGGGCGATGTTGGGGTGTGGGACTTGGCCCAGCACTGTAAAGGGTGCAGTGCCTCAGTGGTGAGCCTGGGTCAAGCCAGACTCCCCATAAGCTGCAAAAACTGAGGCTGGAGCACCAGAAATGACACGGAATGATCCCTCTAAGAAAGTCACTCAGCATCTTCAAAGCATTCCTTAAAATGTTATTTACTAGCGCTAAGACTAGAAAGAGAGGACAGTATAGACAACCTGAAATCCCGTCAGAGGCTGGGAACTCCAAGCCACGCTATATCAGCTACTCTCACAGAATGAAAGAATCACAGAATGGCTGAGGTTGGAAGGGACTCCTGGAAGTCACCTTGTCCACCCTCCCCACACAAGCAGAACCACCAAGAGGCAGTTGCCCAGGACCATGTCCAGGTGGTTTTTTAATATTTCTATAGAGGGAGATTCAGAAACTCCCTGGGACACCTATTCCAGTGCCCAGTCACTCCCACAGCACAGGACAATGTGCTGCCCTCTCTCCAGGGCACAGGTCACTGGACTGATCCCATCCACCGAGGATTACCTGGTTTTGGTTGGTCGAGTATTAGAGCATTGTCTTCAAAGGAAACAGTTCTATTCATCAGTTCTACTGTCAAACACCACAACCCTGCCAGTTGTTTATTGGATGCGAACAAATACGAGCAGCTTTCCCATCCCTGTTTCTTAGGGTGCAAATCAAGAGGTTGCGCAGAGGAGTAAGAATCATGTAAAGAACAGCTGCTGTTCTGTCCAGTGACCATTTGGAGGTCACTTCCCATGATGGTGAAGACACATGGGCCCTAGCAACAGACCACAGCAGTGAAATGGGAAGCACAGGTTGAGGCAGCTCTAGGCCTGTCTTCTGCACAGCAGAGTCACAGGGTGGTTCTTGCTCTGCACCTGTAGGAAGTGAGAATGAAGATGAAGCAGGTCTCATCACCAATACTGAAGGTAATCACGGCCTTGTTGGCACAAGTGCCAGCACAAGCCATGTCCAGGGCAGCTTGTGAATCAGCTAAGAAGTGGAGGATGTGCTTGGGCCTGCAGGAAGCCAAATGGGAGGCGAGTAATGCATGCAGAGAAGGAACCAGGGAGTCAGCCGGCCATGTGCCTGCCACCAGCCAGATGCACACAGTCTTATGCACGATGGCCTCATAGAGCAGTGGGTTGCAGAGCGTCAAGCAGTGGCCGTAGGACATGAGATCGTAGAGGAAGCATTGAGCACTTCCCAGAGCCAGAAGTATAGCTGGGCTATGCAGCTGGAGTGGCTGTGCTGTGGAAGGAGATGTGTATGTCCCCTGGCCTGAGAAGCCATCCAGCACCTTTGGAAGGAAGGCACCAGAGAAGAGAGACTGCAACTTTTGGTCTTCAGTCATTCTGAGCTACACTTCATCCACCATAATTCCCTCTCAGTGGAGGACATGGGTGGGAGGATTACCATCCTTGTACTTGTACAGTTTTGCCAAGAAAACCTAGATTTTCATGGTGGGAAATAAGATATGAGACTGTAGTGGCGGCCAAGAGGTAGTTCCACTGATCATAAGGGATGAGACGTACAGGTTAAAAAGCGTTCTGCCCCCAAGAAAGGCAGCCAATTCCTGAGTAAAAATTATTTAGGGGGACCAATGAAGCAGTCAAGAGCTCTGCACCTGCCTTCAGCACTGATGGGAAGTGCATGCAGTACCCTCATCCTTGCTGATCTTCCCGTTCTCCTGTATGGTCTCTATCACAGCAATTTGATCTCCTTCAGAAATAAACTGTCCCCACTTCTATGCTGACCACTCTCAGCTCCCACATGCTTAGCTCCAGTTTCGAGCCTTGATACCTTCAGCGGCATAGATAACTACCCTGCTGCTGCCTCCAGGCCATGGCCCCTAAATTACGTGGTGGAGGGGAGAGGTCATCCCAAAGGCTGTTCCCTGCATGACCACTCCTGCTATTCTGCCAGCAAATCATCTTCCGGAGCCCCACACCCTTCACCCCACCACCCCACAGCAGCTCCGTCCATAGTAAGAAGAACACCCTTCCTCAAGAGCTCATGGGGCTGCTGAGCCCTCAGGGCCTCCTGCCTTCTGGGCATTTGCGGGCAGAGATACCAGCAGGGCAAGGCCTGATGCTCACTGGCAGCAGAGCAGCCACAGATGTCTTCCTCAGCTCCAAGGGATGGTTCCCAAAAGAGGAGCCAATGTACGGTGTTTGAACCGCTCATTTGTCTGTGACTGGAGCAGGGTTTCCTTGTGCTCTCAACCCCTTCCACCCCTTGTGCTTTGGCAGGACGGGATGTGTCCACAGAGGGAAGGACCACGTGGAGGCCAAGCTTGAATGCAACAGAACTTTAATGAGTCAGAAGAGGGAAAGGAAGTCATTCCAAGTGGGGGGTGACAGTTCATGAAGCCCCAGGGGTGAATCTGCGGACCTCGGCTGTGGAGATGTTCCTGCGTCGTGTCTGTCTGCCTGCCCCATAGAGGATGAGGAAGACAGATGGTCCCCACCAGGTGGGCCTTGAGGGAACCTTGCTGCTAAGGGGATGTGAAGCAAACAAGGAAAAGGGAGAGAACAGCAAAATCATTCAGCTATGCTGAAAGCAGCATTGAAAACATCAATCCTTTGCCCAGCACCATGTTGTGATTCCTCAGGGTGTCTCCTTGGGGTTTCCCCCAGAGTCTTTAGCAGGGGAGGCACCTTCTGCCACTGTAGCGTCTGGAAATGCCAGAGAGGTCACAGCACCCAGAGGTGATGGGCACTCCATCACAGCTGAGGATGCTGCCAACAGCAGCGGAGGTGGAGGATCCCACAACGGTGTTCTGTGGGAAGGAGCTGAGGATGGGGCCAGGCAGGGTCACCACCACGGGAGAGGGCTCGATGACGACGGTGGAGTTCTGGCACTGCCTGACACAGGGCTCATTGCAGCTGTTGGCCAGAGGTGTTGGGCCACAGGGCCGGCAGGGCTGGCACTGGTTGTAGCAGGACATGTCTCAAGGGTGGAGGTGCACCTGGGAGAGAAGCAGGGAGGAAAGAGAGCACAAGGGTGTGTGAGGAGCCGCGTGGTTACCCTGTCACAAAGGAGCCAAGGCCACTACTGAGTGGGGAGCTGGTAGCTCCGCCTGGAGCCACATGGTGTATGTTGCCCTACAAAGACCAGCCTGGCCCAGGGAAGGCCTTTCCTTGGGCATAAACCAAAAGATCCTTCTGCCACATCCCAGCCTCTCGCTAAGCAGACCTTCTCCACTCTTCCATCTATCATGACAAGAAGTTACAAAGCCAAGGATAGGACATAGCCAATATCAGCTGAGACGTCCATCAAGGAGAGATTTCACTTTGGAAGAGGTAAAGACGGTCCCGACTCACCCGGTTCCCAAGGAGAAGGAAGCCAGAGAAGTGGAGTAGAGAGCAGGGACTTGGGCTGGCTTTTATACCTGCCCTTCATTGCCGCAGCACCAGAGGCATCATTTGCAGAGGTAACAATTTTTGCACAAGCTCATCTTGAATGCAAACCATCACACCTAATGATATGGGCTGTGCTTTGGTTTCCAACACTGCTGCCTTTTCATTTCCAGGTTTTTGCCATGCCCATTCCCAAATGAAAGCTTCTTGTTACTGCTAGAATGAAAGGCCCCAGGATTTCCAGGGCAGGAATGCAGCAGTGCAAGGCAGAAGAGTCAGCTCAAGTGCTGGATGCATCCAGAGCAGGAAATACACCTCAGCATGGGTCACTCTCGTGGGGCTGTTTGAAGTGTTTTCCTCAGGAAGAAAATTCAGCTATCCTCAGCTCGATGCCCATGGGCTCCCATGCATGAGGACGCTTTCCCTCCCTCCTCTACTCCCTCCAGTGGTCACTTGTTGTTGCCTCCCCAGGTGTGTGCGTTGTGCTCCTAAGTTTTGAACCCATCCTGACTACCATTGACCTCAGGAAAAAATTCTGGTGTTCTGGAATGGTGCCCACTCCCTGGAGTCTGTGAGTACACAAACAATGGCATGGGCATGCCTGGGTCCTTGTGCTTCCCCAGGAAGTTCTAACTCTGTAACAACCCCATCTGTCCTTGGCAGACTCCACGCTCGCTTGTGTCCCTACTTGTCTTCTTGTCTTATGTGCACTTATGTGCAGCCATGTTTGTGTGGATGAGTGTGGGAGCACAAATTTGTGGATGACTTGATGCTGTTGTGCATTAACGTGTGTGTGTGTGTATCCTTTTGCGTTCCTCATCACAAGGGAATGTGCTGCTCATGGTGGGGACAGTCACAGGAGTGCCAAAGTGCAGCAGGTTCCCAAGGTCAGAAGGAGCCTTACCGAAGTGGAGTGGTGATGGCACCAGCCTGCTGAAGGTGTGTCCAGGGAAGAGGCACTGAAATGCAGCCCCTGCCTCCTGACACCTCCTTCTCCTGCCCCTGCAGAGCTCACGCTCCACTCCTGCCCATTTCAGGCCCCAACAAGGTTGGTTTCACTCCAACCTTCATCTTTAGTTGAATTCAAAGTAACAATACTGAGAGTGCCTCAGCATGGCTGGCAGTCCCCACTCCTTGCCTCTCCAGGCCAGAACACAGCTGCTCTCCCCAGTGTTAGAGAGTTCAAAGGATGGGGACTGCTTTCTGGGCAAGGAGAAAGGCTGAGGAATCCTGCCCACCATGTGCCGGCCAAACCTGAGTGGATCTTCTTCCAAAGCAGTGTCGGTGGTTTCTGGGATGCACTTGTGCTCTTCACAGGCCTGGTGCTGTGCCAGGCAGGGGCTGAGACCTTTTCCCAAACAGGTCCTGAATGAACGGAACACAGTCTGATATCACTGCGCTGTGATTGGAAGAACAGACTCTGTGGATTTCACAGGAGGAGCCAAAGAACTGATGACAGCTTTGATGTTCTTGCTCAGAATGTTCATGTCCCCTACTGGAATCTCAGTCTGAGCATCCAGCAACTGTCCTTGGGAGGGAAGGGACATTGGATCCAAGGCCACACTCCCCTAAAGCCTACTACTGTCAACAGGGGTGTCCAGAGATGCCCTCATTGAAACAAGGGCTATGCACAGTATAGAAAGTTCCTGAGCCCGTATCCCTGCCTGAAGGTTTGTCTGCCTGGACTCACATCCAGCTTGGAGATAAGGCAGCTGAGGGCTCCTCCACTTCCCTGTAGTGACCCCATGGAGATGAGTGCTCTTCCGGGAGAGCTCATCCAGGGCTGGTTTCCCTCTCCATGGAGGTGCTTCCCAGCTGAGGAGCTGATGGCCAAGCTCATTGCTTTCTCAGGAGGTAACAGGCACTGTGGAGAAGGGAAGGGCAGGGCAGGAGTGTACGTAGAGTTTAGCAAGACCTTTGACAGCCTCTCTCCTACTTCCTTCAGAGCCAAATTAGGGATAAATGGGTTGGAGAATGATAAGGTGAGAGGAAAATTTGCTGTAGTGGAAGGCAGAATGTGTTGTGAGCTGTGGTGCAAAGCCCAGCTGGCAGTCACGTACTAGTGGGGTCTCTCAGGGATCAAGCAGTAGGACCAACACTGTTTCTTGATTTCATGAGCAACACGAGACGTGGGAAGGAGAGCACTCCCACCAAGGCTTTGGCAAACAGCGACAAGTGGGGAACAGGCGCTACACTGAGCTGTGGATAGGTAAAGCGTTCTGAACAGGTCAAGGAGCCACTTGTTCAGAGGAGACAGAGAAGACAGGCCTTGCCTCTGGAAGTGCCCAATGACAGGAGTAGAGGCAATGGACATCAGCTGGAACATGGGGAGTTCTCATGAAGCAGTAGGCTAAAAGAAATAGTGAGTCAAGGAAGGGGTTTCCCAGGGAGGCTGTGCAATCTCCATCCTGGGAGGTTTTCAAGGCTGGACTGAATGTGGCTTTCAGCAATCTGAGTGGTACTGAGGAAAGGCTGATGCAGATGACCTCTGGAGATCCATTCTCACCTACATTCTGACACTGGGATTCCCCACCACCCCTGCCCTCCCTGACCCCTGCCCACCCATGAGCAAATTTGTCCTCACACTCCCTCTGCCCCAACACAACTCCTAGGCATTGTGCTGGGTCTGCAGAGCAGCAGCTGAAGGGAGGCTCTCAGCCTCCTCACTCCCAGCCTCAGGAAACGAGTGGCTGCTGGTTCCAGCCCCTGGGTTCGGAGAGAGCTCTGAGAAGCTGGTCCATGTGCCCATGTGAGGGGAGGGGAGGGGGAGGGGGAAGGGAGAGGAGGGGAGGGGAGGGGAGGGGAGGGGAGGGGAGGCGAGGCGAGGCGAGGCGAGGCGAGGCGGAGCAGAGAGCCGGGGCTGGCGGGGGGCAGCGAGGGGCAGACGGCGGAGCGGCGGGATGGGGCGGTGCCGGGGCGCAGGGCTGGCGGGGCTGGCCGCGCTGCTGCTGGGTGCGTGGGGCTGGCGGCGGTGGATGGGGCCGGGGCTGTGCCGGCGTGTTCCCCGGGGAGCCCAGCGACAACTCTTCCCTCTCCTTCTTCAGCCTCTCTTTACCATTCCTGGCTCTGCCATCTTTTGTGCCCCTTCCCAACCCTCTCAGTCCCTCTTCCCCTTCTATCTCTTTCTTCACCACCTCTGTCAGTACGAGACTCCTTGCATGTACACCTGATTTTTCATGCACCCTCTCCGTCCCCTTTGCATTCTGCAGTTCTTATTGCTCTCCGTATAGCCTTCTCTCCTTCACTGTAACAAACTCTGATGCCTGTCTGCTCTTTATGCACCCACCCACTCACCTTCTGACCGATCATGCATCTACCATCTCCAAAGCCTCTTCCTAGTCCCCAAGACCCCTCTCTCATCTTTCCCTCTGCTTCCTTCATATCCATAACCACAAATTATCTTTTCTGCACTGTGTCATTATTCCATGTACCCTCTGGTCCCCCTGTGCTTTCAGCATTTATTCTTCTTCTCAATTCAAACCTTCATCCTTCACTGTAATACATCCAACTCTCCTGTCTCCTCCTCTTCTCCCCACCCATGCATCCACCCATCCATGCCTCCACCTGGCTTTCATTCGATCTCCGTATGCATCTATTACAGAGTTCCTTGCAGACTAGTCACCTTGCTCCACAAACCCACACCAGCATCACTCTCGATGCCCACTTGGTCCCTATTTGTTCCAGTCCAGCTCTATCCACATGCCACTCTTTCTGACGATTTCTCTGGCAAAAGAGACCTGGGTGCTCTTAGGTGATCTTTGGCCTTTTCTTCTCCTTTCTCTATAGTGGCTGCGGGCAGAGCCTAGGTGCAGCAGGAGCCATCGGCAGAGACCACCAAGGGCACCGCCATCCGCATGAACTGCTCACACCCCAACATTCAGGGGAACATGAACGTTCAGTGGCACCGTCAGCTTGCAGACCAGGCACCACATCACATTATGACAGGTGTCACCGGAGACAAACCAGTGCAGGGCGCGCCGAGGGGGGCTGTGGGTGTCGGCAGATCGCCGCTCCAGCGCCCTGTGGCTCGCTCGGCCCCGGCGCGGGGACGGGGCGGTGTATTACTGCGCCCTGGGAGACACGGGGAGAGGAGCCGGGGCTGCGGCCGGGCAGGAACCGGCGCGGGCGGGGCCGGGCGTGTGTGTCGGGGCCGGGGGGACAGCCCCGCGCGGGCCCGCCAGGGGGCGCTGCCGCTCCGCCCGCCGGGGCCGCCTCGCCCCAAACGGCCCCCTGCCTGGCCGCGCGCCCCGGGGCCGCTTCCCCCCGCCCGACCGGCCCCGGCCCCGGCAGCGGCAACCCCGCACTCCCAGCGGGACGCACACAGAAATCCCCCGCTACGCTGCCGCCGCCGCCGGGGCAGGAATGGTGCCCGGAGCGCTGGCCGTGTCCGGCGGGGCCCGGCAAGGAGCGATGGCAGCCGCCGGCCCCGCTGGCGCCCGGCCGGGAGCAGCGCCTTTCTGCTCCGCACAGGGCGGCGGGCGGCAGAGATCCTCCTGCCCACGGGCAGCCGCCCAGCCCTCGCTCCTGCCGCACGGACCGCCCAGTGCTGACATGGAACAAACGGGGCCTCTTCTCGGCCTCTTGACTTTCCCCACGAGGATGCCGAGGGAACCCTGAGCAGCTGCTTTCCTCTGCTCTGCAACCACGGGGACTCCAGGGCAGAGTTTACCAATGCCAAATGGTCCTTAGAAAAGGACAACCAGAAGGGGTTTCACAGTTCGTTCCCCTGTAAAAGCTCAGATATACAATGGAAAACCGAATCCGCCAGCTACAGAGCTGAAATGTTCCTGCTGGCATTACAAAGTCATCCCATGGGGTCAGGAGTTGAAGCTCCCCAGCAGCAGGACAAAGGGATGTCAAGGTCAGAGGCACCTTCAAGCGCTCCCCACAGGGGCTCAGTGGTGAGACCACGAGCTTCTTTGACAGGATTCAGCACATTTGCAGTTGGGGCTCAGGAGACAGGGCAAAATGCTTGGCCTGGACACACTGAGCACAGCCTCAAGGCATGCCAGGTTCCTCCTTGAGGAGTGAGTCAGAAAGGGATTTGCTGAGTTGCTCTCAGGGGCTGGAGGTCTGAGGGGAGTGAGAGCTGGCAGGAGCCTCTGGCAAGAGACTATGGGCTCCAGCCAGTCCCTGGGGAACCCTGTGTGGCTCGAGCAGCTGACAGAGGTGGTCAAACCCCATGGGAGAGGCTTCTGAGGCACAGAGGGAAGGATCAGCCCTGCTCTCTGTCCCGACTGGATTTGATAACTGTGTTCCCAGGGATCTCCTGGCAGCTGATAAAGAAGAGCAACAGGCATGGCCCGGACAGCACACGCATAAGACACATGGTCACATGGGATTGGCCCCTCTTATACCTGTCTCTGTCTTCCCGTGCTTGCTTCTGGCCTAAGTGCCTTGATCCTTCCCTTTCCCTGTCTCTGCTGCTTCTCCGAAACATCCCATGTCTTCCACAAACTAGAAAATAACTTTTCCACTTCACAGAATCATAGAATGTGTTGGGTTGGAAGGGATCTTTGAAGGTCATCTAGTCCAACCCCCCTGCAGTGAGCAGGGACATCTTCAACTAGATCAGGTTGCTCAGAGCCTCATCAAGCCTGGCCTTGAATGTCTCCAGGGATGGGGCCTCTGCCACTGCTCTGGGCAACCTGGGCCAGTGTCTCACCACCCTCATTGTAAAGAACTTCTTCCTAATGTCAAATCTAAACCTACCCTGCTCTAGCTTAAAACCATTGCCCTTTGTCCTATTGCTACATGCCCTTGCAAACAGTCCCTTCCCAGCTTTCTTGTAGGCCCCCTTCAAGTACTAGAAGGCCGCTATAAGGTCCTTGTGCTGAGGGTTCTAGAGCTGGAACTGGAATCCCATAAGGTGTTTGATCCCCCTGAAGGTGTAAACATCCCTGAGTTTATAAGATGATCCTCTCTTCTCACCCTTCTGGAGGGTGTCATATTCAGGCAAAGGGGCAGACTGTTATACCTGAAGGGATGGGCACAGACATCGTGAAGCAGAGGGCTGTGCTGGATGTCCTCCAGCCAGAGAGAGGTGTTTTGTCTGACTGTGGGTGGGATGGTTACAGCAGGTGCTGTTCCCAGAGACATTTCCCTTGAAGGGCCTCATCCATGGCCTGGGGAGAAGGGAGAGAATACTCCTGTGGCAAAAGAGACACAGATACTGTTCCTGGGTGTGTCTTGTCTGTTCCTGGTTCTACCTCTTTTCAGACACTACGGAGGAACAGGGACCACATGAGTGGCTACAAATGGGTCTTTCTTCAGGTGGGTGCAGGCCCCTGTCTCCGGCTGGGCACTGCATGGCAGGAGCAGGTCACCATGGACCCTGCTCCCATGCTAGGGCTGGTTGGGCTGGTTGTGATCTCCAGGAGTAGCAAAAAGCAGGAAAACAGCCTGCAGCCTCCTAGTGCCTGACAGCAGACTGCTTGGTTTCCTCCTTCAGGCTCCTACAGGGATTTTCCCATTTCCCAGGCCCCTTTGGCAGTGTGACCTGGAACTGAGAGGCAGCACTTATACACCAGGCTATGTCTACCTGAGAGGGTGCTCAAGCATTTTGTGACATGGAGGGCTGTGAGAAGCCTGGCCGTGGCCTGACTGCCCAAAGAACCACCAAGTGCTGAAAAAACTCCCTTTAGCCCTTGTGAAGCTGGAACAGTGTAAGGGTCACAGTTTGGTGTCTTTCCCTTAGTTTCTCACCCTAATGATCATCTTCACCAAAGAGCTGTGGAGTCCCAAGGAGGCCTGGCTGAGAAGAATCTCTTCTTCATTCCTTCCCATCAGCTATTTACACACATTGCCAAGATCTCCCAGAAGCCTTCTCTTCCCCAGGCTGAACACTGCCAGCCCTCTCAGCCCATCCTCAGAGGAAACATGCTCCAGTCCATCCACTATTTTGCTGTGCTCACTCCAGTACCTTTCTTGTACTGGGGAGTCCAGAACTGGACCCAGTACTCCACAAGTGGCCTCACTAGCACTGAGTGGAGTTTAAGGGTCAGGTCCCTCATCCTGCTGGTGATGCTCTTGCTACTGCAGCCCAGGATGCTGTTGGCCTTCCTTGCCATGAGGGTGCATTGCCACAGCAGACTCAGGGCCACCTTTGAGCCACTGAAACTGAGCAGGACACAGCAGTGAGTGCTCAGGAGAAGTATCCCAGCTGCTTGTCCAGCTCTTACTTTTCCCACCAATGGCCACCAATGGCCACTGTTGGAGAAGGGGGCTCTTGGTAGGAGACATGACTGCTCCTGTGGCTTTACTTCCCAGGTACAGAAAATGAAGGTGGGAAAATGTCTTCCTGGCCCTGCATCTGGGGATCAGTGAAAGCCTAGACATGCGAGCAAGACCCATCTGCCAAGCACTGGACGAGATTCCCTGTTCATCCCCTTGAGCTGTCCCTCTGCTTTTCACAGCTCTCCTGCAGCTCTGGCTGGACTGTATGGCCTGAGGGAATTCCTGTGTCCCTGAGTCCCTCTGGGTTCCGTGCCCACATTCTCTCTTTAGGATCTCACACACATGAGCAAGGTCAGCAGAGGCGTGTGGAAGGTGAGAGTGGCTGGTTCAGTATGGCTGTCAGATCAAGTCCCTTTTCCTTTCAAAGGGAAGCAGCAGCAAAAGGGAAAGTGTTAAAAAAAAGCACACAATGACACCAATCTCTCAGCAAGTGACAAGGGAGACAAGGAGGGAGCCCAGAGCCATTCAGCTGCTAATTGATGGGCCATTTGGAAACTGCAGGTGTAGCTCTGAAGTGGGTCAGGCTGAGCTTTGGAAGTGACAAGAAGTGACAAGAGGAGCATGAGGATTATGGGTGTTTGAGGGGGTCCTGTGGGACTAGACAACACTTATTAAAGAATGCTTTGGGGAAGGGTCAAAGGTGAGGGGGGAAAAGGCATCTTATGAGGAGCAAGGGGATGAAATAGAGAAGAGGAAGGATAAAGGGAGGTACCTGCAGGTAGGCAGGGGCTGGTGAGTGCACTTTTTGGGATGAGACCTGTGCGTGATCACCACAGTCCTCCCTGCCTTCTTCATAAATCTTTTCTTAATCTTCCTTCTGCATACCTTCCCTCCCTTTCCCATGTGTGTGTCCTGCAAGGTCTGAGTGACAGTAAATGGAGCGACTGGTGTGAAAGAGAGCTCTGGGTGCTAGTAACCGGGCAAACAACCAATGGCCATGGGGCCTGTAGGCCTTGGTGCCTGGATGGATGAGGGTGTGCTGCAAGGTCTCAGTGCCAGCAACTGGAGAAGCAGCCTCTGGTCACAGACCCTGTTGATCTCTGTGCCAGCAGCTGGGGGGACTGGGGGGAGTTTGCTAGTGAACATCACGCTGGCCTGGCCAGAGAGAAGCAGGAGACTGGGTAAGAGGGCCCAGGCTGCAAGCAGGGCTAGTAGACGGGTTGAGGACCTGTGCTGATATCTGAGACATGCAGAAATGTGGCTGTGCTTATGACTCTAGAGGGTGAGGGTGTGTGCATTTTGACTAGGGAAGTGCATGTCACAGGCATACTGGAGACAGTCAAGTGAGTGGCATCTCAGATGATGGATACACTGGACTACCTCTTCTATGGAGAAATGCTCAGAGAACTGGGTCTATTCAGCACCGAGAAGTCTCAGGGGAGATCTCATCAATATGTACAAATATCTGAAGGACGCTGGGAAGAAACTGGAACCAGGCTCTCCTCCGTGGTGTCCAGTGACAAGACAAGAAACATTTGCATAAACTGAAGCAAAGGAGGCTCCATCCGAACCCCAGGAAACCCTTTTTCACTGTGAGGGTGAGGGAGCACTGGCACAGGATGCCCAGAGAGCTTGTGGTGTCTCCATCCTTGGAGAAATACAAAATCCATCTGGACATGGTCCTTTGCAAACAGCTTTAGGTCAGTTCCTGAGGTGGCGTTTGGACCCACTGACCTGTAGAGGTTCCTTCCAAACTTAACAATTCTGTGACGAGACACAAGGAAAGACTAAAAATGGCTGTCTTAATCCTTCAAAAGAGAAGCTTAAGAGAGACTTCTTTCTTAGGAGTTAGCACATAGTTCAGATCCTGCCCATGCTGACACTCACTGGCATTGTCATCTCTGGAGTTTTCATGGCATTTCCTTAGAAATAAACCACTCCTAATTTCCACTACTGAGCAAAAAGACACATATATGAAAACACAGTACTTCACTCCTAGATCAAGACAAGGACGTGTTTGTGGCAGCGTTGCCAAGTTTGCCAAGTGATATATACAGCTCAGCACAGCACAGGTCTGGGCCTACTCAGCTCAGGTTAACTTAACGACAATGAGCAGTTAGTTCTTTCTGCCATGAGTGGTGCATGGGATCACTCTGGACTTCCTGTGGCATGGGGTGGGAGTAGGGGTCCCCACCTGCAGTACCCCCACCCCTTCACATGCCCTTTCAGCTGTGGATGCGGGGCTGCCCTATCCCCATCCCTCGCAGTGCAGCACTCCAATGGGTGCCCTATGTGCTCCCTGGGAGCGGGGGTGACCCATTCATCCCTCATTCTGTTCCCTACTCATCCCTTACGCTTCAACCTAGAGGAGGAGTAGGTTGTCCTTGTCATCTCTGGGTTTGGGGCATCTAAGAACAGTTCTGGAGCCAGGTTCCTCTCTCACACTGTGTGTTATCCCACAAGAACAGGACACGGCCAGAAGCCCTGGGCTGCTGCACAGGAGGGTTCCTTTCCTAACTGGGGGGATCAGGAGGAGAGGCGTTTTTCCCAGGCAGAAGAGAAAAGAAAGGGGAGAAGTGAGAGAAATAGAAGAGACTTCTGTTCCCAAAAGAAGCAACAACACCCTACACAGCTGAGGAGCACAGAGGAAAGTATGAAACCTCATTGAGGAAGAAACCCCTGACCTCCCAAATGGCCCAGCAGTGCGTGTGCAGAAGAGCAGGGGATTGTAACTGGGGAGGTGGGGACTCCTCTATGAGCTCACTGGGAACAGCCTCTTCCCACCACTGGGGCCCCCAGAGCCCATAGGGACTCATAACATGGACATGCTGAGAATGCCACTGGCTGAGGGAGCCACAGGTGTTGCTGCTGGAGGAGGGAGAAACCCAGAAGCAGCATCTGAGGCACAGGAAGAACAGATCTCTGCTCTTCCCCGCTTCTTCCTTTGCTCCCCCAACAGCGTTGTTTCCGGCAGCTCTGTTATCTCGGGGCTGGGAGGGGGTTTTCTGACTCTGTCTCACTCCACAAAGAGGCGGGTTGATGTCGACATGCAGCTCGGATCTCTCATCCTCACGGCCTTCCTGGGGCAACTGCTGGGTAAGTCCTGGTTTTCTATAAATGCATCCTTCTTCCCCCAAGGAAACCCTTGCCAGCCTGATCAGGATCATGCAGAGAACTACCCTCGAATTACAGGAAAATGCTGGGAAATACTGACTCATATTTGTGGTTTTCAACCTGTTCTCTCAAGATCCTCTTTCTTTTGGATATGAAAAGAAAGAAAAGAAATACCTGCTTTTCTCTCACCTTCATGCATTTCTCTCTACCTCTGTCTTCTGATCCACCTGCTGTCAACACAGGAGATCTCATCTCTCTCTGCACTCTCACATTTTCCCTTTCCAATGCAAATTGGCAGAACTTGTCAAAGCTGCCTGAAGGACATTTACACTCTCATTCCACTGGCATTACCAGGGCGTCCCATTATGCCTCCTGGCTGGCACATGCCTGACGAGCCTTCCAGTTTTCTCCTGTCTGTTTACACAGCCAGGGATCTCTCTTTCTACCATTCATCTCAGCATTGCCGCTCATCAGGGAGCTAGGAACTCTTGGAGATGACAGGCATAGTGAAACAGGATGAATCTTTTTGCCATAGCTCCATAGATGCCTCAACATGCTGGAGTTGTGCTGGTCCCAGCACACAAAGGTTAGGAGTAACAGGCTGTTCCCTGGTTCTCTGGGCACTAGGAGCAGGGAGGAGGAACAGGACTTGGGAGGAGGAGCAGGGACACTGCACAGCTCCTCTCAAGCTCCACACTGGGCTCAGAGCTCCGAGCTGCTGCCCAAAACTCCTCTCCACCTGGATGTCCCCAGAAGTCAGGATTTTCCTGCAGGGCGAGGGAGAAGCAGCCTTCTCTGCCTGGGTCTTGCTTCCACTCCTGGTTTGTTTCCCAGAGCCCTTCCCTGCTGAGCTGCTGACATTCACTTTCTTCCAGGCACCATGGGCCAGGTCACTGTCACCCAGCAAGAAGGACAAGTCACAGTGAAGCAGGCAGACAACTTTCAAATAACATGAACCTACCAGACTTCCAGCTATTACGGCTTGGTCTGGTACCAGCAGAGGAAAGGCCAAGGTCCCCAGCTGGTCTCCTATCAGGCAACTGCTGGCCACAAGCCCAGTGGCCGTCTCACCACCGTGCTGAACACCATGGAGAAATACAGCCTCCTGCAGCTGGAGGAAGTCGGGCTCTCTGACAGTGCCTTGTACCTCTGTGCAGTGCGTGACACCCCGGTTCAGGGAGCTTCCTTGGCTGTGCGAGAACCCAGGGGATGGAGGGGATGTGTCTGTGCAAGGCTGAGGGTGAGGGAAGGGGCCCTCAGGTGTCCCCTGGCAGCGCTGCTCCCCCTGTACACCCAGGGATCTGCAGGACAAGATCCTGTGATGGAATGTTTTCTGTCCATTCCAGGCATGACTTTATGCAACAATGGCCTTAAATATTCCCATACCACACTAAATGAAGGCACACTCTTCTTATTGCCAATGCTTTGGACGTTCTGCTGTCTGATTAAACAGCACACACTTGAACCATTGCATTTATATATTAGCTATTTGTTTATCTTCACCACTATTAATAACCGCAGGCACATCCATCCTCCCTGACACCCACTGGGTTTGTCTTGTCTCAAGATGGGGACACCTTAAAGCTGGTTCCATTTTGTTATTTCCCTCTTGAACATTGGCCATGGCGGTTGATGTAAAGAGATGCTGTGCCTTTTCTTCTCCTAGGCAGATCCCAGCATGGGGCATCCATTGGTCTTCATTCCCCTGTTCTCGCTGGGGGCATGTTGCGTGAAACAGGGCCAAGCGGTTTTGGCAGAAGATAAACCCCCTTGCATTCTAACACTCCTCACCGAGGTGGGAGGCTAGGTGCGGCTAGGTTTAAATTCTGAGTGATGCACAATTCAGCACTATCAGTCCAATCGCGTTTAATATGTATTAAACTATTACGATTTGGATACACTAATAGTGGGCTGCACCTTCAGTCTAGTCCTGCTCCTGAACTAGCACAGCCTCTCTCAAGTTTTGGTCGCGTTCAGTGAGAAAGCGAAACGACTAGCTACTTAAACAGTGCAGTTTATTTAAACAACAGATATACAGGTTCTTTAGGATTGCCGGTGATAAATACACTGTCTGCAAAGCACGTGCAAATAAGGATATTGTTAAGTATACAAACGCGCAACAAAATTATAAACGATACAGCCTGGCTATAAATGTAGGGTAGAGATTCTCTAGAGAAATTTCTAAGTTCCTGAGAAAGTACTTGGTGTAATCGAAGTCTTACCCAAAGGTGTCCCTATGGGAGGGAAGAGAAGCTCAGCCCGTCAGCTGATCCCGGAAGTCAGTGATGGAATTTTTTGCGATGGTGTCTTCCCTGGGTATCCCCCCTCTCTTGGTCTATTTTTATACTATTTGATATTTTCAAGGTGGAGTTTGAGTGACTTTAGTCATACATGCTTTTATCATGATTGGTGTAAATTTTCCTCGCTTCACAATTAAAGGTATAGTTTACGAGAAATTCAGGGCGCAGACTCAAGGAGGAGTGGTCGCACCTTGGAGGCGGGTAGCCTTCGGGATGGAGGTGTGTTTTGGTATTATAATGACATTATAATGAGCAAAGTTCCCACAAAGGACAGCATTTCATCAAAATTTGACAAAATGTTGGCTCTGAGTGGCGTATAGGCCACCTATCTGTTCTGTAGTACCATCTCGTTCCCATATCTGCTTTACATCGCAAGGGAAGGCCACGGAACAAGCACGGTCTGTTCCATCCCTCATATAGTTTCGCCTTCTACAGGAGATTGGACATGTTGCATTCTTTGCATGCCAGCTGCGACTGTATTCTACCTCAGAAGCCTCTTGATTTTATGACTTTCCTTAATGTGAGAACAATGCTGTACTTTTGTATTCTTTGGCCAATTTAGTAATTGTTGAACATAAAGGACTTCAGAAAAGCGCATCTTGAAGTGGTAAGGAATCGACCGGCTTGGCAAGATGCCCTGGGAAAATTCCCCGAGGCAGGGAGGTCCCAGAGGAGCTGACTAACCTTCAAGGAGAGCCTCCTCAGAGCACAAGGATGGTCCTCTGCAAAGTGGATTTAAAAGCACAGCTGGAGTGGAAAATTGCAAGAGATGTGAAGGGAATCAAGAAAGGTATTTCTGGGCCTATTGGCAGCAACAGGATGGCTAAGTAGATTTGGGCTCATTACTTGGTAAGGAAGTGGATCTGGAGACAAGTGACATGTACTCGATGTCTCTTTCTCCTCAGCTTTTACTGGTATGGCTTCTCCTCAGGGCTACCATATCCATCACCCTCCCCACAGACTCTATGGGAATAAAGCAGCACCCACAGTAGAAGAATAAGGAATTAAGGAGCTCGTACTACCATTTGGACATACATAAGTTCATGGGATCACTTGGGATGCATCCAAGGGCATTCAAGGAGCTGACTGGACAGTATCTACCCAGACCCTGGAAGGAAGATGGAGACAATACTCTCAGGAGCCTTCTCTAAATGCATGAAAGGCAAGAAGGGGATTGGGAGCAGCTGACATGGTCTTACTGGGGACAAATGATGCCTCACCAACCTCATTGCTTTCCATGAGGAGTTGACAGGCACTGTGGGAAGGGGAGGGGCACTGCCTGGGGTGTGCCGTGACTTTAGCAAGACCTTTGACATAGCCTCATGGGTGCACACACATGCACACCCATAGGCAGACGAAGCTATGCACACTCACAGGCATGCACATGCACAAATATGTGTGCTGTTGGGGAATTTTTATTGTACCTTTTGAGGCAAATGAAACACTTGCCCATCCTTAGATTAAAAAAAAAAAATAGCAAAAAAAAAAACCAACTAAAAAACGACCACCAAATGATCAATCTATAGGCCAGTCCTATCACGATAAGCAGTTCTGCAAGGAATCTGCAAAGATGAGAAGCATCTTCTGCAGAAGCACAGGTGTCAACTGTCATAAGTGATCTCCCTAAGGGTGCCGTGGGGGTGTGGGACCAGTCCCAGCTCTGTAAAGTCACTGGTGCCTCAGTGATGAGTATTCACAGGGCAGCAGAGTGTGGCACACCTGGGACAAGCCAGACTCCCCACAGGCTGCAAACAATGAGGCTGGGGCACCTGAAATTATAACTGATCCCAGTAAGAAAGGCACTCTGCCTCTTCAAAGCATTCCTTAAAAATGTCATTTATTAGTGCCAGGACTAGAAAGAAAGAGATGATAATATAGGTAACCTTACATCCCTCGAGACGCTGGGAACACTGAGCAGATCCCATTCACAGAAGAGTTGCCCCATTTTGGTCTGTTGAGTTTTAGAGCCTTTTCTTCAAAGGAAACAATTCCATTCATCATTTCAACTGTCAAACGCTACAACTCTGCCAGTTGTTTATTGCATGTGAAAAACTACGAGCAGCTTTTCCATCCTTGTTTCTTAGGGTGTAAATCAAGGGGGTTGATCAGGGGAGTAAGAAAGATGCAAAGAAAAGCCACTGCTCTGCCTAGTGACCCTTTGGAGGGGGCTCCTGTGTAGGTGAAGACACCACGGGCTATAGAAAAAGGCCACAGCAGTGAAATGGGAAGCACGGGTTGAGGCAGCTCAGTGCCTGCCTTCTGCACAGCAGAGCTACAGGAAGATTCTTGCTCTGCACCTGTAGAGAAGTGAGGATGAAGTGGAAGCAGCAGAGGGTCACCTCATCAATACCAAACATGATGACATCCTTGTTGGCAGAAGTGCCAGCACAAGCCATGTCCAGGAGGAGGGGTGGCAGATGACTGAACTGGTGCATGTGCCTGGGTGCCCAGTAAACCAAATGGGACATGATTATTGTAGGCAGAGCACACAGGGAACTGGCCAGTCCTGTCACTGCCACCAGCCAGATGCACACAGCTGGTGCGTGACGGCCCAGTAGCCCAATGGGTTGCAGAGAGCCAAGCAGTGGCCACAGGACATGGGAGAAGTACAGCTGGGCCATGCAGCACTGCAAGGAGATGGGTTTGTTCCCTGGCCTGAGGAAGCCCTCCAGCACCTTTGGAAGGAAGACACCGGAGGAGAAGCTTTTTGTCTTCAGTTGTGCTGAGCTGGACATTGTCAGCTGTATTTCCCTCTTGGTGGAGGACATGGCTGTGGGGATTTCCATCCTTCCACTTGTACACTTTTGTCAAGACATCTGGATTTGCATGCAGGAAATAAAATATGGGAGTGTAGTGGTTGCCAAGAGACATTTTCACTGATCAGAAGGGAAGAGATTAACATCCTCTCCTCCCTGAATGGCAACCAATCCCTGAGCACAGATTTTCTGTGGGAACCAACAAAGCAGTCACGGGCTCTGCACTTACCTACACCTCTCTTGGAAAGTGCACCCAGTCCCCTCATCCTTGCTGATCTTCTCATTCCCCTGCATGCTCTTTATGAGAACAATTTGATCTCCCTCAGAAATACACCGTTTCACTGTCCCCATTTCTGTGCTGACTGCCCACAGTTCCCACAGGTTTAGCTCCAGTTTCCAGCCTCAATTCATTCAGCAGAATGAGTGACTTTTCCCTGCTGATGCCTCCAGGCCATGGCCCGAGATCTGGTGATGGAGGAGAGAGGTCACCCCAAAGCCTGTTCCCTGCATTACCACTCCTGCTATTCTGCGGAGCCAATCATCTTCTGTAACTCCACACCCACTACCCAACCACCCCAGCACAGCTCCGGCCATAGCAAGAGGAACACCCTTCCTCAAGAGCTCATAGGTCTGCTGCCCCCTCAGGGCCTCCTGCCTCCCTGGGCACCCATGAGCAGAGACAGAGCAGGGCAAGGCCTGATGCTCATTGGCAGCAGAACAGCCCGGGATGTCTTCCTCAGCTCCAAGGGATGGTTCCCAAAAGAGGAGCCCCTGCAACCTGTCCCAACCTCCCACTCCTCTGAGAATGGAGACAGGTCTCCTTGTGCTCTCAGTCCCTTCCATCCCTTCTCCCTTGGAAGTCAGGCAGTGTCCCTAGAGGGAAGGACCACATAGAGGCCAGGCTCGAAGGCAACAGAACTTTAATGATTCAAAAGAGGGAAACAAAGTCACTCCACATGGAGGCCACCAATGTGTGGAGCCCCAAGGGCAGCTGTGAGTCTGCTGTCCTTGGCTATGGAGAAGTTCCCACATCATGTCTGTCATCCTGGCCCACAGAAAGAGATGAGACAGACAGTCCCTACCAGGCTGGCATTAGGGGGACAAGAGGATCCAAAGCAAACAAGGAAAAGGGAGAGAAAGGCAAAGCCATTCCGCTGTGTTGAAAACAACATTGAAAAGATCAATCCGCTGCCCAGCACCGTGTTCTGAGTTCCTCAGGGAGACTCCTCTTGGGGCTTTCCTATAATCTTTATCAGAGGAGGGACCTTCTTCCACAGTAGCGGCTGGAAATGCCAGAGAGGTCACAGCACCCAGAGGTGATGGGCACTCCATCACAGCTGAGGATGCTGCCAACAGCAGCAGAGGTGGAGGATCCCACAACGGTGTTCTGTGGGAAGGAGCTGAGGATGGGGCCAGGCAGGGTCACCACCACGGGAGAGGGCTCGATGACAACGGTGGAGTTCTGGCACTGCCTGACACAGGGCTCATTGCAGCTTTTGGCCAGAGGTGTTGGGCCACAGGGCCGGCAGGGCAGGCACTGGTTGTAGCAGGACATGTCTCTAAGGGTAGAGGTGCACCTGACAGAGAAGCAGGGAGGAAACAGAGCACAAGGGTGGGTGAGAAGCAGCCTGGTTACCCTGTCACAAAGGATCTAAGGCCACTACTGAGTGGAGAGACGGAATATGTGCCAAGGAGCCACATTGTCATCGATGGTCTACAAAGTGGGGCCTGACCCATGGAGGGTCTCGTAATTTGTAAACCAGGGCCACCACAGCTACATCCCAGCTACTCTCTTTGCAGAACTTCCCCACACTTCCCTCTAGCATGACAAGGAGCTCCAGGACACAGAGAGAACAGAGGCAATACCAGCTGAGAGGTCCATCGAGGAGACATATCACTTTGGAAGAGAAGGAGAAGGAGCTTCAGACTCACCTGGTTCCCAAGGAGAAGGAGGCCAGAGAAGTGCAGGAGAGAGCAGGGACTTGGGCTGGCTTTTATACCTGCCCTTCATTGCCGCAGCACCAGAGGCACCCTTTGCAGAGGTAACAATTTTTGCACAAGCTCATCTTGAATGCAAACCATCACAGCTAATGATAAGGGCTGTGCTTTGGTTTCCTGCACTGCTGCCTTTTCATTTCCAGAGTTGTACCATGCCCATTCCCCAATCAAACTTTCCTGTGATCACTGGGATGAAAGGCCCCAGGATTTCCAGGGCAGGAACGCAGCAGTGTAGGCAGAAGACTCAGTTCAAGTGCTGAGTGGGTCCAGAGGAGGCAAGTGACACCAGCCTGGGTCACTTCAGTGGGGCTGTTTGGTGTCGTTCTCTGGAAGAAGCTCCAGCCGTCCTCCGGTGGCAGCCCAAGTGCTCCCGCACATGAGGAAGTGACACTTCCATCTCTTTCTTTCCCTCCTCAGCTCACCCCAGTGGTCACTTGTTGTTGCCTCCCCAGGTGTGTGCGTTGTGCTGTTAGGTTTTTGACCCCATCCTGCCTAACACTGTCTTCAGGAAAAAAACTGTGGCCTGTTTTGACCCGTCCCCACTCTGTGCAGTCTGTGAGTACACAAGTAAAGCCACAGTCAGCAGGATCCACACCTGGGTGTGTTCCTACATCTGTTCTTCTCCTCTGTGCTTTATGAGCAGCTGTGTTAGTGTGGATGAATGTGGAATCACAAATTAGTGTATAACTTCATGGCATGTGTGTCCTTGTGTGTCCCTCATCAAGAAGCAATATGCTGCTCATGGCAGAGACATTCTCTGTTGCTCTCTCCATGAGCACCAGAGAGCAGCAGATTCCCAGATTCAGAAGACACCTGAATGCAGCTGAGTGGTGAACAAGAACAAGAACAGTTTCACTCCTGTTTGACTCCTTAGTTTAATTCATATTAGCAATATTGGGAGCTCCTCAGCAGGGTTGGCAGTCCCCGCTCCCTGCCTCTCCAGGCCAGGACACAGTTCCTTTCCCCAGTATTAGAGAGTTCAAAAGGATGGGGATTGCTTTCTGGAGAAGGAGAAAGGATGAGGGATCTTGTCCACCATGTGCTGGCCATCCCTGAGTGGATCTGCTTCCAAAGCACTATTGACTGTGTCTGGGATGGGATATAGCCCTCTCTCATGCCCAAGCCAATGCCAAACGTACTTGTGCTCTTCACAGGCGTGGTGCTGTGCCCGGCAGGGGCTGAGACCTTTTCCCAAACAGGTCCTGAATGAAAGGAACACAGAGTCTGATATCACTGCGCTGTGATTGGAAGAACAGACTCTGTGGATTTCATAGGAGAAGCCAAAGAACTGATGACAGCTTTGATGTTCATGCCCAGAATGAGCACTAGTGTCGGTGGTGTCTGGGGTGGGACACGGTCCTCTCTCATGTCCATGTCAATGCCAAATGGGCTTCTGCAGCACATCGACTTGATGCCATGTCAGGCAGGGGCTGAGACCTTGGATCAAACAGGTCCTGAATGAAAGGAACATGAAGCCTGAGGTCACTGGTGAGTGGAAGGACAGACCCTGTGGCTTGCACAAGGAAAGCCAAAGGGCTGACAACTGCTTTGGTCTTACAGCCTACAAGGACCTTCATGTCCCACACTGGAATCTCAGTCTGAGTGCCCAGCAACTGCCGCAGGAGGGTACAGACATTAGATTTGAGGCCACATCCACCAAAGCCTAGTGCTGTCCTACAGGGTTTCCAAAAGGGACCCTCTTTCCGACACGGGGTGTCAAGGGTGTATGGAGTTCCTGAGCCCATCTCCCCTCCCGAATGTTTGTCTTCCTGGACTCAGGCCCAACCAGGAGACAGTGCAGCCAAGGCTTCCCCCTTCCCTTTCATGTATTTTGGTGAGCTCATTGCCAGGGAGCTCTGCTGGGACAGCTCAGCCAGGGATGACTTCCCTCTCTGTGGAGCTGCTTCTGAGATGAGACTCTAGTGTAGTTGAGGGCAAAGCTCATTGCATTCTCAGGAGGTGATGAGCACTGTGGACAAGAAAAGGCAGTGGAGATGAGTATCTAGAGTATAGCAGGACCTCTGACAGCCTCTCCTGTCCTTTTTATGACCTAATTGGAGGTAGTTGGGCTCAATAAGAGGATGGTAAGGTAAGAGTGGAATGTCAGTCAGAAAGAGTTGTGAGCAGTGGTGCAAAGCCCAGCTGGCAGACACGACCTTGTGGGGTCCCTCAGGGATCAGCAGTAGCACCACCACTTCCTAGTGTTTTCATGAACAGTAGTGGGAAGGTCAGCACTTCCTGCAGGTTTGGGGATGACACCCAAGTACAGGGAAGAGGCAGGACACTGATCTCTGTAAGCCAAATTGTTCCCAGCAGGTCCATGAAGTACCTGTTTCAAGGAAACCGAGAAGGTGGCCTAGACTCTGGAAGTGCCCAATGACAGGAGTAGAGGTAATGGACAGTAGCTGGAGCATGGCGAGCTCAAATTCACTAACGTGCTAAACAAGTTGAGAACAGGAATGGATTTCCCTGGGGGTTTCTGCAATCTCCATCCTGGAGTGGCCTGATATAATGGGAACTATTCAATGCAGGTGTTGGTCTAGATGACCTCTGGAGATCTCTTCTCACCTATATTCTGAAACTGGGATTCCCCACCACCCCTGCCCTCCCTGACCCCTGCCCACCCATGGGCACATTTGTCCTCACACTCCCTCTGCCCCAACACAACTCCTAGGCATTGCGCTGGGGCTGCAGAGCAGCAGCTGAAGGGAGGCCCTCAGCCCCCTCACTCCCAGCTGCAGGAAACGAGTGCCTGCTGGTTCCAGCCCCTGGGCTCGGAGAGAGCTCTGGGAAGCTGGTCCATGTGCTGGACCAAGGCCCCGCTGCTGTGCCAGGCTGCCGCTGGCGCTGTGCAGGCTTTTTCTTGCTGGAGGACGGGGAGAGTCCATTTCCCAGTTGGGCAAAGTGCTGCCTGTGCCGGGAAGAGCCCGTGAGTGCTCTGAGCCCACGTGAGCCCCCGAGCGGCGCCGGCACAGAGTTGAGCCCCGGGTGGAGTTGGCGGAGGAGGGGAGGGGAGGGGAGGGGAGGGGGCGGAGCGGAGCGTCCGGAGCAGAGAGTCGGGTACTGGCGGGGGGCAGCGAGGCGCAAGCGGCGGGATGCGGTGGTGCCGGGGCGCAGGGCTGGCCGCGCTGCTGCTGGGTGCGTGGGGAAGGCAGCTGTGGATGGGGATGGGGCTGTGCCCGGCGTGTTCCCCGGAGAGCCCAGCGCCAACTCTTCCCTCTCCTTCTTCAGCCTCTCTTTCCCCCTCCTGCCTCTCTGCCATCATTTGTGCCTCCGAGTCTCCTCTTGCTGTTTTCCCGATGTGTTCACCATTTCTACTGGTAGACCTGCTTTGCATTCATGTCCACCTTTGCATGCACCCTTTCCTTCCCCTGTGCATTCTGCAGTTCTTATTGTCCTTAATATAGCCCTCTGTCCTTTGCTGTAACACCCACTTCCCCTCCTGGTCCTCTCTTGCCATCCATCCATCCATCTGGCTTTTATCTAATCTCTGCATGCATAAATTTCAATGTCCCTCCCTGCCTTCTCTCATGCCTTCAGACACCCACACCCGGGTCACTCTCCATTTGTGTTGATAGGCCCATACTGCCATCTCTTCCTGTCCTGTGTCACTGCCATTCTTCCTGACTATTTCTCTGTTACAAGAGCCATCAGAGCTGGACCATCTTTAAGAGTTGTTGTCCTTTCGTTCTCCTTTCTCAGCAGCAGCTGCAGGAGGAGCCCAGGTACAGCAGCAGCAGATGGCAGAGACCACCGAGGGCACCGGCATCAACATCAACTGCTCACACCCCAATATTCAGGGGAACATGAACCTTCAGTGGTATCGTCAGCTTCCAGACCAGGCACCGCATCACATTGTGACAGGTTTCACCGGAGATAAACCAGTGCAGGTCCCGCCGGGGCGGCTGTGGGTGTCGGCAGAGCGCCGCTCCAGCGCCCTGTGGCTCGCCCGGCCCCGGCGCGGGGACGCGGCGGTGTATTACTGCGCCCTGGGAGACACGGGGAGAGGAGCCGGGGCTGCGGCCGGGCAGGAACCGGCGCGGGCGGGGCCGGGCGTGTGTGTCGGGGCCGGGGGGACAGCCCCGGACGGGACCGCCAGGGGGCGCTGCCGCTCCGCCCGCCGGGGCCGCCTCGCCCCAAACGGCCCCAACCGGCTTCTCGCCCCTCGCCGCCTCCCCTGCCCGACCGGCCCCGACAGTGGCAACCCCGCACTCCTAGCGGGACGCACACAGAAATCCCCCGCCACACTGCTGCCGCCGCCGGGGCAGGAATCGCGCACGGAGCGGTCGCGGTGTCTGGCGGGGCCCGGCAAGGAGCGATGGCAGCCGCCGGCCCCGCTGGCTCCCGGCCAGGAGCCGCGTTTTCCCCTCCGCACAGGGCGGCGGGCGGCAGAGATCCTCCTGCCCACGGGCAGCCGCCCAGCCCTCGCTCCTGCCGCACGGACCGCCCACTGCTGCTGCTCCACGGGCAGGGGCTGGGGATCTCTTCCACCCCACTCATGTCGCCAGGCTCTCTTAGAACAGAAAGACACAACTGATACAGTGTGTGTGAGACGATGCAGGCAGGATGCAGTAACAACCACAAAAGCACAGATGAAAGGCAAAGAACAAGTTTAATGTCGATACCTCACAGACCGGATATTCTCCGAAGCAAGATCCAGGTAGAGGCAAGCAAGCAGGGACCGTGGGCATCGCGGAGTGAGAGAGAGTCCTTGTTAGTCCCAGGGACATGGTGGACATGGGTGGGTGCAGGGTTACCTTCTCTCTCTCCTGCAGAGCTGGGTGCAGGACTGTGCAGCTGGCTAGGTGGTGGGTGTCAGGAGAAGTTCTCAAGGGATCCCTGTCCCTTAGATGGACACTACTCAAACCATGGTTCTTTTAAGTCTCTAGAGGGCTGCCTTGTGGTAGAGGTCGGGGGACAGGCCCAAAGAGGTCGGGGGACAGGCCCAAAGAGGCCTGGCTGGAGCAGGAGGGAGAGAGTTTTGCTCCACCCTCTGGGCTGTGGTTTGGAGGCCTCTTTGATCAGGCAGAGGTAGAAGAAGAGGTGAAGGTGCAAGCCTCGGGTCCCTCATGCTCGCAGGTCCCTGGGCACCCCCTGAAGAGAGAGCGTGACATGGTCCTGATTTTCCTGTCAGCCCTGGTGGGACTGGCTGACTTTGGTGAGATGTGACTTTCAGGCTGGGGAGATTCAGGCAAGAGTTTCTGCATCTGGTGGTGGAAGGGAGGAGATGTGAATGCTGATGCCTCAGAGTGTTTCTGTAGGGAGATCAGGGGCTGCATATGGGTACAGCAAATAATCTGGGAGATGTCAGGAGTAATGGGCATCAAAGGAGGAACAAGACCTCACCTGAACTTTGCAGCTGCTCAGCATTCCTGAATGTGCTGCTAATACATATTAAGCCTGAAAAGAGGGAAAGGTGCTGGGGAATGGACTAACATGGCATAGAGCAGCTTCTTTGCTCCATGTATTGGATACAAAGCTACCAATCTCTATAGGGATGGCTACAAACAAGAAGCTGCAGAACAAACAAGGGCAAACAGCTCATCATTTCTGAGGCAAGGAAAAGTGAGATGGACAGTGGGGACAGTGAGCAAGCTGATGAAGTGGTAGATGGACAGGTCCATTGGCAAGCAAAGCTGAAAGCCTTTTCTGGCTTTACAGGTCATGCCCAAAAGGACTCTGTGCTCCAGTTCCCAGCAGAAATGACCATCCAGGTGGGACACAAGGCAACTCTGCACTGCAATTTCTCCACCAGCGATTCCAATCCCTATGCCTTCTGGTACCAGCAGCACCAGACACAGTCCCCTCAGATGCTGCTATGGGTGAGCAAGTACAGAGCTCGCTTGCATGGGGCTCTGAGCTCAGCCTGCCCAGCAGTGGCACCTGGGGCTGTGGTGAGGGTGGGCCTCTGCCTCCCCAGCCTGTGCTGCTGTGAAGCACATGCCAATGTGACTTTTACAGCTGTGTCTAGATCCAGGGTCTTTGGTGATGAATAGGACCAAGAAACCTGACTTGGGCAGGACCATTGGAGGCTAAACCATAAAGAAGCCAAACCAGGCTTGTAAATGCCCTCTGCTTAAAATAGCTGGTACAGTGGCGTGAGTCCTCAGGGCAAGTAACCTATCAGCTTGTGTGCTTCTTCCCTTTCCCTGTGGTTCCACTGATGGCCACAGCTGGAGAATGAGTAGCTCTGGAAGGGAAGAGCCCTTCCTTGCCCTGCATCTGAGTGTCATCAAATGTAAAAGACCCATCAGCCAGATGCTGAACAAGATTCTCTGGTTAAACCCTTCCTGCACTCATCCACTGCCAGAGAGTGGTCCCACTCTTTTTCATGTTTCTTCTCCTTCTCAGGAAAACCAGCAGTGCTCAACTGGGAGGAACCCCTATGTCCCCGAGTTCATGCTGGTTTCTCTGTCCAACAACTGGTAACCACATCCCAGTGATCTCATTTGCTCCCATAGGGAATGCAATGGTTGCTCATGAAGCATCATCCACTTCACCTGAGAAAGCCTAGGCTAGATTGTAGTTGTCCTAGTACTGCTGCAGGATGGCCTGCCTCTCCCAAGTGATGTGGGTCTGCTCTGACAGCCCTGTTGCAGGCTTTGAATGCCCCTGTTTATCTCAGAGGGCTTTAGGAAGCGTTGATGGGGAATTGACAGCAGCCTTCAGTGTCCCACACTCCTTTGTGTCTCAGGTCCCCTGGACATTTCTGATCCTGCTTTTGATTGCTCTCCAGGGCTGCAGAGTGCTTCAACACTCCACAGACACAGTTCTCCCCCAAAAGCAAGGAATGACAAACAGTGATGGCTACCTGGGGACACACCCAGGCTCAGGTTCTTTTCTCCAGCCTCAGTGGTCTGTCGCAGGGATTTTCCCAAGTGCCCCTGAGAAAGAGAGCACAGCTGACAAGGGCAGGCATCAGCCTGTCCTTGGCACTGGTGCCTGGGCCTGGCTGAAGGTCTAAGAGCCAAGTGCCCAGGACAGGTGGACACAGGAAAATCACCTCCAGAAGCACCACTGCTTCCAGAAGGGAGGAGAGGATGTTCAGTATGGATTCAATCACCTCAATGGAGAGCTCTACACTCAGGTGAAATCAGTCCCAGACTGATCTTAAAGGTGTGTCTGCCATCTTGATGCCTCCTCCTTCTGAAGTGGTCACATGGACCCCCTTCATTGTCCGTTTGCAGAAAGAAGAGCTTTGAGAACATGATGCCTCAAATGAAAATTGGAAGGGGGAAAAGCAAGGGCCCTTTGGAAGTGCTGACATCCTCCCAGTGAGTGTGAGGAGAGAGCTGCTGCCCAGCCAGCCTTTCACAGTTCTGCAGTTTGGGGACTTTGCCAGTCTCATTGAAGTGTTTCCACAACAGAGTCCAAAATGGGTGGAACGATGGATTGTTAAAAACTGATGTGGAGTTTCAGATGTGGAAATGTCCTGACACAGCTAGCATCAAGCATAGTGATTTGCATATTTTTAATTAGAAGGAACAAAGTACCTTCTGATACTGTATAGTGGGAAGGAAGAGGAGTGTAAATTTTGTTGACTGCCTTCTGTTAGAAGTAATGGCTTTTGAGATACCAGACATTGCCAAATTTTCTGTTGAACCAGAGCATGATTCTCTGAAACAGCCCCAAGAGTGGGACATAAATCCTTCCAGAAAATGTCAAACTAAACATAGAAATACATGCCCCTTTCCTAAAGCAGTGACCCAGCTGCTGGGAATTATTTAGGGACACAGGTGAATCCCTGACAAAATGAGGCACTTGGTAACCTGGGATACAAACCTGTGGGAGGACCACTCCTCCAGTGTTCTGTTGGAGAGCTGCTTCTGGATGGGGTTTGTGAGCCTTTCCAAGTGGTGGTCTTTAGAGCACTGGGAGGCATTCTGAGTTTACCCAGGAGGGAACAGAGGGAGGTGGGAGCATTAGAATTGAAGCTTCATTGATCATTAGCAGAGAGAAATAGACACTGCCAAGCCTCAGTTCATCCTGTCTCATACACAGCAGGCAATCCATGCCTTCCAAACACCTGTTTTTCTTCTGTTGACAAGGGGGACTAGACAGCTGGTAGACTAGACAACACACACACATACACACACTTATACAGGTCTCTATGCATCTGGAGTTAGTTGAGAAGACTCTCACCCAAAGAGAAGCTGTCTACACTGTCCAGGATCACAACACAGGTGTTGGACTTGCATCTTCTGCAAGTCCTGTGTCCAAGGCATCAGTGTGGTTGAGGGGAGACTGATCTGCACTTGGTGGGAAGGGGAGATGCAGCTGAGTGAGAGTAATGTGCCCAGCTTCAGCCTTTCCACCCTTCCACCACTATCCTCGAGTACCTTGGACATGGGGTTTCACCATAGGATGGGTGTACTTGGAAGGCTAAGTATATGTGGGCTTATTCCTTGGTGAGGATGGCAACTTGGTGACAAATGACAGGTAAAAGGTTGACATACCTAGTCTCTATTTCACCTCACATTTTACTGGTATGGTTTCTCCTCAGGCCAACCACATCCCTTAACCTCCCCACAGACTCTATGGGAATGAAGCAGCACCCAAGGTAGAAGAATAAGGAATTAAGGATCTTTTACTACCATATGGACAAACACAACTTCATGGGATCACTTGGGATCCAAGAGTGTTCAAGGATCGGACCAGACAGCCTCTACTCAGTCCCTGGAAAGAAGATGGAGACAATATTCTCAGGAACCTTCTCTAAATGCATGAAAGGCAAGAAGGGATTTGGGAGCAGCTGACATGGTTTTACTGAGGGCAAATGATGCCTCACCAACCTCCTTGCTTTCCATGAGGAGGTGACAGGCACTATGGGAAGGGGAGGGGCACTGCCTGGGGTGTACCTTGACTTCATCAAGACCTTTGACTTACCCTCATGGGTGCACACACATGCACAGCCATATGCACACCGAGGTATGCACACTCACAGGCATGCAGATACAAATATGTCTGCAGTTGAGGAATTTTATTGTACCAGTTGAGGCAAATGAAACACATGCTTATGTATTGGCCAGAGTCCTACCACCATAAGCAGTTCTACAAGGAGTCTGGAAATATGTGTCAGAAGCCGATTCCTTACATACACTGGCAGCAGCACCAATCCTGTGAATGGTGCATGGGACACCTCAGCCTGACATTGGGTCTATCCCCCAGCACCAGCTCTGCTGCCCAAAGGTGGCCAGGCAGCATTCCCATTCCAGGGTTGCTACAAGACAATGCTGCAGCTGTTTCTCATCTCATCACCAAGGGAAACTGCTCTCCCTTCCAGAGAGTCCTTCTGTCTCTGCATTCCTGCTGCCAGCCACTTTATCCCCTGCTGCATTTGGGCCTTTGTGCCCTCTGTGGCAGGTCATTCCTTGGTCACAAATTACCACTGCTGAGCAGTTACAAGTTGAATTTCCCCTTCAGTGCACGCACAAACACACATGAGCACAACCACACACGTCAGCTTACACACACCCAAAGAGCAACTCATTCCTGTGCAGTTATAAGGAGGTGTGTGCACACACATTTCCAAAGGAGCCCATGTCCATAGCAACATGCATGGCCACTCCCCCCACCAACATGTACACACAGATATTCACACACACACATGCTTATAGGTATGCATGCTCCTGCACGCATGCATTTGCATACAGATTACATTCATGCTTCTCTACACAGATGTACACACACCTACGCCCGCACAATTACGCATATGCAGAGCAGTCACACACATTCATGCTCTCCTGCATGAAGGCATGTGTGTGTGCTATAAAACATACACACTCATGGACACAATTGCCAAACACACACATACACACACACACAGACAGACCATTTGTGCACACTCATATTTGCATGTGTATTACACATGTGTGTGCGAATGCAGACATGAGCACAGCCAGAGGAACATATACTTGAGCACAATCATGCACACACTCCACGGAGAACCAGGATCCCTGACAACAGCTCTCAGCCCCTCTAGAGGACTCCAGGCAAGTCCTTCAGACCCTACAGGTAAGTATGAGCGAATGAGTCACTGTCCAGCCCCATCATCTTTAGTGAGCTCAAGGGTTTGGCAGGGGTTCAGTCAGCTTCTTTCTCACTGTAAGACACAGAGAAGCCACAGCAGAGTCCAAACTGTCATGGCCTTTCCAGCCATTGAGCCTCTCCATGTCTCAGGTCTGCGTGTGAAGGAAAAGATAAAAACTAGAGAACATCCCCATTCCTGCAGCCCAACAAAGAATTCCCACATTACAATCAAAAAAAAAATATATCCTGCAGTGTTGGAAGCTCCTGCCTGGCCTTGTTGATCTGCTCAAGGGTCTGGGCCCAGCCTCTGCCCTTGCAAAGGGAGCAGTGCCACAGTGACACACTCATGTGGCAGCAGAAGGGTATGTCTCTGGGACAACCCAGATTCCCCTCAGGCTACAGACACTGAGGCTGGGACATCAGAAGTGATGGAGTAGTGAACCTGTCTCCTTGAAGGGAGGAGGGAAACACTTGAAGGGAAATACCCTCTCTTCAAAAAGCAGAGAAAGGCAGAAGCAACATTCATTTGCAGAGCAGAAGAAAACATGGTTTGGCTACCCTGGGAATGTTCATGCATTCTTTTGATGTTTTCCCCAGTTTTAATGGCTGTGCTGGCCTTTTTTCCTCTTGTGTTTTGCATGCAGGTGCAGGGGGTGTCATTGCCTGTAGCGAGAGGGTGCTGCCTGCAGAACATAAGGGTTCATTCCCACTCATGCCAATCCCTGGCCTCATTCCTGTCCCCATGCTGAAGAGGGGATGCCCCTTCCCTGGGCTTGTTTGCTCAAGGGAAGAGGGATGCCATCATGTTCACCTGCTCCCCACCCCAACCCCGCACCACTTGCTGCCCACACCCCTTTGTGCTGCTGCACCTGCATCTCACACAGGGCCGCTGCTTCAGCTCCAAACATCCCCACGTCCACTTCAAGCATGGTACAATCAGCCAAGCACAGCACCAATTTCCCTTTTCTTTGCTCTACCCCATGTTTCTTGAAACACGTTACTACTTCAGGTGGGCTGGGACATTCAGCAAATTCCTCATCAATTTTCCAATTCACCAGGAAAACCACCTAGGCCAAGTGTCTTGTGATGGCCCCCCATGACTGTGTGTGGGGCCAGCCAGGCATTCGGTCTGTCTCTTCTTCACTATCCTTTCTCTGCAGAGGCATTTCCCACTGGGACCTGCCGACTATACCAAATATTTTGCTGCTCACTTGTTCTGATTCGCAGAATAAAGTCACTCAGACTCTGAAAAGTATCCCTTAAAATGCCAGTTCTCAAACTAAGACTATGAAGAAAGAGAAGGCAGTATAGAGGATCCTATGTCCTTCGGATGCTGGAGCCCTATGTGCTGTCAAATCGGCACCTCTAATCAGGGCACAGCATGCCATGCAGGTCCTGCCCATGAAAGGGTTACCCCATTCCAGTCCATCAAGCTTTTAGCGGATTTTCGTAAAAGAAAACAGCTCTATTCATCATTTCTGCTTTCAAACAGAAACAATGTTCACACGAGAACCTCATACCGTATACTTAGATAGAGGCAAGGACATGCAGGTAGTGCAATCACTGGCACCGAGCAGGAGCTGCCTACAGGCTCATCGGTTACAATCGAGTGGCTGAGTTTATCCTCTGGCCAAGGGATTTGTGCAGCACAAGACGGCTGTGAAGGCCAAGCTCTGCATGTAGCACAGCACAGCAGAGGCCAGGGCCTCCTCAGGTTACATGGATCATTAACTCCTTGATGTACAGTGATCTTAGTATTAGGGTGACAGTACCCTGCCAGTTGTTTACTTCATGTGAAGATATACCAACTCTAGAACCTCCTCAGAGCAGCTTTCACATCTGTCCTGGTTTGAGCTAAAGTAGAACCAACTTTCTGTTCATTAATTTTACTTCTTAGCTAGGCCTCTTCTAACTCTCTGAATGTAACAGCGTATTGTGCCAAAACCAGTTCCTTCTCAGAGTGATAAGACCAGTGTTTACAATTAGTGCCAAGGAATGGTATGCAGAGAGGCTCTTGCTTATACTTACTGCTATAACACCCAAGGTCAGCTACGGTGGTTATTTGCCCCATTGGAGGGTCGGAAACGGAAAAGCATAGAGGGATCCCACCTGCAGGGAGGAGCGGACACGGCAAGTGACCCAAAACTGACCAACAGGGGTATTCCATCCCATCTGCCCCATGCTCAGTAGAAAAGCTGAGGCATCAAAGGGTCAGTCTCTTTTCTTCAATAGCCGATGTCTGAGGAGGACGCTGTCTGCTCATCTGCCTTTGATCCCGATCCATGTGTTCCTGACTCCAGCTTTGGAATCCAGTTTGCACACATCGCTGAGTCCAGTCTGGGACTTCCCCAGTGCCTGCTGGTGACATCGTCCTGGGAGATTAATATGGTTTTGTATATACTGTATCTATCTCATAATTTCCTTTTTATTTTATTATTAATATTTCATTAAAGTAGTTTAGTTTCTTCTAAACTCATAAATCTCTTTATCTCTCCTCCTCTCCATGTGTGAGAGGTGGGGGAGGGGAGAATCTGTCAATGGCCATTGGGCAATTTGTCCAAAACCACAACAACATCCTTCTTCCTTAGGGTCTAAATCAAGGGGTTGCGCAGGGGAGTAAGAATGATGTAAAGAAGAGCCACTGCTCTGCCTAGTGACCCTTTGGAGGGGCCTCCCATGTAGGTGAAGACACACGGGCCATCGAAACAGGCCACAGCAGTGAAATGGGAAGCACAGATTGCGATAGCTCAGTGCCTGCCTTCTGCAAAGCAGAACCCCAGCATGATTAAAATCACTGTGAAAAAAGAACAACCTCTGTCAACAGTGCCCTTAATTTGAAGTGTAAAACCTGCATGGATCCTGTGTCCTTTTTCTACCTTTCCAAGATCTTCTCACGTGCACAAACTAGAGTTCATGCCAAGAGCCAGTAGCAGGGCTCTGGTGGTGCTTTGGCCAAAGGGCTTCCTCATCTGTCAGAAGAAACACCATCCCTCCCTTTTCTGCACAGACAATTGCAGATGGTATCATCATTGTGAAGAATCTGAGGTACCTTCTGCTTATTACAAGGCTTAGTGCAGTAGAGTTAGGAAGTCCAACTGTCCTGCTGTTGAGGATGGTTATCAATAGCATGACTAGGGAAAAAAGATTTCAGGGATGCAAGCGAAATGCCCTTATAAAGCTTTAGGCCTCCAGTCATTCTGAGATATGCTGCATTAGCCATAATTTCCTCTTGATGAAGGACATAGGTGTGGGGATTTCCATCCTTCCACTTGTAGACTTTTCTCAAGACATCTAAATTTTCATTCAGGAAATAGGATATCAGACCATAGTAGCTACCAAGTGACATTTCCTCCAACAAGAAGTGCTGAGATTAACATGCAAAAAAATCCTCTCCCCCGAGAATGGCAGCCGATTACTGACCCCCCGAGAGCCCAGCAAATCTGCGGCCATACCACAAGGAACGCCCTTCCTCAAGAGCTCATGGGGCTGCTGATAGATCAGGGACTCTTGTCTTCCTGGGCATTTGTGGGCAGAGATCACAGCAAGACAAGACCTGATGGTCACTGGCAGCACAGCAGCCCAGGATATCTTCCTCAGCTCTAAGGGACGGTGCTCAAAAGAGGAGCCACTGCAGGCTGTCCCAGCCTCCCACTCCTCTGAGAATGGAGACAGGTCTCCTTGTGCCCTCAACCCCTTCCACCCCAGAGCAACACCCTTCTCCATTGGCAGCCTGGGGAGTGTCCACAGAGGGAAGGACCACATGGAGGCCAGGCTTGAATGCAGCAGAACTTTAATGAGTCCAAAGAGGGAAACAAAGTCACTCCAGGTGGGGGTCAACAGTTCATGGAGCCCCACGGGCAGCAGCAGAGGCTCTGCGGTCCTTGTCTGTGTGGGAGCTCTTGCATGATACCTGTCTGCCTGCCACATAGAGGGAGAGGAGACAGAAGGCTGGCATTAGTGGCACCTTGCTGCAAAGGGGAACCAAAGCAAACAAAGAAAAGGGAGAGAAAAGCAAAGCCATTCAGCTACATTGCAAACACGTCCTAAATCTCGATCCCTTGCTCAGCACCATGTTCTGAGTTGCTCGAGGTGTCTCCCTGGGGCTTTCCCAGCATCTTTATCAGAGGAGGCACCTTCTGCCACTGTAGCGTCTGGAAATGCCAGAGAGGTCACAGCACCCAGAGGTGATGGGCACTCCATCACAGCTGAGGATGCTGCCAACAGCAGCGGAGGTGGAGGATCCCACAACGGTGTTCTGTGGGAAGGAGCTGAGGATGGGGCCTGGCAGGGTCACCACCACAGCAGGAGGCTCAATGACGACGGTGGAGTTCTGGCACTGCCTGACACAGGGCTCATTGCAGCTGTTGGCCAGTGGGGTCGGGCCACAGGGCCGGCAGGGCAGGCACTGGCTGTAGCAGGACATGTCTCAAGGGTGGATATGCACCTGGGAGAGGATCAGGGAGGAAAGAGAGCACAAGGGTGTGTGAGGAGCAGCCTGGTTACCCTGTCAGAAAAGGAGCCACGACCGCTACTGAGTGGGGAGCTGGAATCTTGGCCAGGAGACACACAGTCTTTATCACCCTACAAAGAGCAGCCTGGCCCGGAGTGGCTCTCTCCTAGTGTGTGGGCCAAAACCCCCTCTGCCACATCCCAGCCTCTCGCTAAGCAGACCTTCTCCACACCTCCCTCCATCATGACAAGAACATGCAAACCACAGGAAAGGAGAGAACCAATGTCAGCTGAGATGACCATCGAGGAGAGACCTCACTTTGGAAGAGAAGGAGAAGGAACTGCAGACTCACCTGGTTCCCAAGATCAAGGAGGCCAGGGAAGTGGATGAGAGAGCAGGGACTTGGGCTAGCTTTTATACCTGCCCTTCATTGCCGCAGCACCAGAGGCACCCTTTGCAGAGGTAACAATTTTTGCACACAGTCATCTTAAATGCAAACCATGCAGCTAATGATATGGGCTGTGCTTTGGTTTCCAACACTGCTGCCTTTTCATTTCCAGGTTTGTTCCATGCCCATTCCCCAGTGAAGGCTTCCTATGATCAATGGGATGAAAGGCACCAGGATTTCTAGGGCAGGAATGCAGCAGTGCAAGGCAGAAGACTGAGCTGAAGTGCTAGATGGTTCCAGAGCAGGCAAGTGACATCAGCCTTGGTCACTCTGGTGGGGCTGTTTGAAGTGCCGTTCTCAGGACAAATCTTCAGCTATCCTCAGCTGGACGCTTCTGTGCATGAGGACCTGCCATGTCCTCTTTCCCTTCACAGAATCGCAGAATCACAGAATCTTCATGGTTGGAAAGGACCCTTAAGATCATCGAGTCCAACCAAACAACCTACAATCTCTGCCACTAGACCACGACCTGAAGTGCCACATCTAGACGCTTCTTAAACACGTCTAGGGATGGTGACTCAACCACCTCCCTGGGCAGGCTGTTCCAGTGCCTGACCACTCTTTCAGTAAAGTAATTCTTATTCTTCCTAATATCTAATCTAAACCTCCCCTGCCGCAACTTCAGACCATTTCCTCTGGTCCTGTCATTATTCATCTGGGAGAAGAGGCCAACACCCACCTCTCTACAACCTCCTTTCAGGTAGTTGTAGAGGGCAATGAGGTCTCCCCTCAGCCTCCTCTTCTCCAAGCTAAACATGCCCAGCTCCCCCAGCCTCTCCTCATATGCCCTGTTCTCCAGACCCCTCACCAGCCTGGTACCTCTCCTCTGGACACAATCCAGCACTTCTATGTCCCTCTTGTACAGAGGGGCCCAGAACCGAACACAGCACTCGAGGTGAGGCCTCACCAGTGCCCAGTACAGAGGCACCATCACTTCCCTACTCCTGCTGGCCACGCTATTCCTGATACAAGCCAGAATGCTGTTGGCCTTCTTGGCCACCTGGGCACACTGCTGGCTCATGTTAAGCTGGCCATCCACCAGCACCCCCACGTCCTTTTCTGCTGGGCAGCTTTCCAGCCACTCTTCCCCAAGCCTGTAGCATTGCTTGGGGTTGTTGTGACCGGAATGCAGGACCCAGCACTTGGCCTTATTAAACCTCATACAGTTGGCCTTGGCCCATCGATCCAGCCTGCCCAGGTCCCTCTGTAGAGCCTTCCTACCCTCACGCAGATCAACACTCCCACCTAGTTTGGTGTCATCTGCAAACTTACTGAGGGTGCACTCAATCCCCTCATCCAGATCATTGATAAAGATATTAAACAAAACTGGCCCCAAAACTGAGCCCTGAGGGACACCACTGGTGACTGGCCACCAAGAGGATTTCACCCCATTAATCACAACTCTCTGGGCACAGCCATCCAGCCAGTTTTTAACCCAGCGAAGAGTACACTTGTCTGTGCCATGATTCGCCAGCTTCTCCAGGAGAATGCTGTGGGGGATGGTGTCAAAGGCCTTACCAAAGTGCAGACAGACAACGTCCACAGCCTTCCCTGCATCCAGAGGGCGGGTCACATGGTCATAGAAAGAGATCAAGTTGGTTAAGCAGGACCTCCCCTTCCTAAACCCATGCTGGCTGGCCCTGATCCCTTGGCTGCCCTGCACTTGCCGTGAGAGCTCACTCAAGATGATCCTCTCCGTGATCTTTCCTGGTACCGAGGTCAGGCTGACAGGCCTGTAGTTCCCTGGATCCTCCTTCCGACCCTTCTTGTAGATGGGCGTCACATTAGCCACCCTCCAGTCATCTGGTACCTGCCCTTTTGACCAGGATTGTTGATAAATGATGGAGACGGGCTTGGTAAGCTCTCCCGCCAGCTCCCTGAGTACTCTTGGGTGAATCCCATCCAGCCCCATAGACTTATGTGTGTCTAGGTGCAGAAGCAGATCATTGATTGCTTCCTTCTGGATTATGGGTGGGTTGTTCTGCTCTCCGTCCTTATCTTCCAGCTCAGGAGGCTGAGCACCCGGGGGATAGCTGGTCTGACTATTGACGATGGAGGCAAAGAAGGCATTAAGTATCTCAGCCTTCTCCTCGTATGCCTTCTCTTCCTTCTCAGTTCACCCTGGTGATCACTTGATGTTGCTTCCCCAGATGTTGCACTGCCGGGTTTGGATCCCACCCTACTGAAAACTGCCCAGTTCCCAGGGGTCCTCAGAACAGTCCATGATTCATGGTGTTCCTATGTGTGTTTGTCTTGTATATACTTGTAAGCAGTCAGGTTTTTCTGAAAAAATGTGAACAAATTTGTGCATGATTCCATGCCAGCATGCCTCAGCCTGTGTGTATGTGTCCTTGTGTGTCACTCATCAAGAGGTCATGTGCTGGTTGTGGCAGGGATGCTGTCCACTGCTCTGTCCATGAGCACCACAGAGCAACAGGTTCCCAGGTCAGAAGGAGCCTGAGTGCAGGGGAGTGGTGATGGCACCAGCCTGCTGGAGATGTGTCCAGGGTAGAGGCACTGAAATGCAGTCCCTGCCTCCTGACACTTCCTTCTCCTGCCCCTGCAGAGCTCACTTTCAGACCACAACAAGGATGGATCCACTCCAACCTTGATCCTTAGTTGAATTCAGTGTGACAATATTGGGAGTGCCTCAGCATGGCTGGCAGTCCCCACTCCCTGCCTCTCCAGGCCAGGACACAGCTGCTCTCCCCAGTGCTAGAGAGTTCAAAGGATGGGGATTGCTTTCTGGGCAAAAAGAAAGGCTAAGGAATCCAGCCCACCTTGTGCTGGCCATCCCTGACTGGATCCGCTTCCAAAGCAGTGTCAGTGGTTTCTGGGAAGTACTTGTGCTCTTCACAGGCCTGGTGCTGTGCCAGGCAGGGGCTGAGACGTTTTCGCAAACAGGTCCTGAATGAACGGAACACAGAGTCTGATATCACTGCGCTGTGAGCGGAAGAGCAGACTCTGGAGATTTCATTGGAAAAGCCAAAGAACTGATGACAGCTTTGATGTTCATGCCCAGAATGTTCATGTTCCCTACTGGAATCTCAGTCTGAGCTGTGCAATCTCCATTCTGGGAGGTGTTCAAGGCTGGACTGAATGTGGCATTGGGCAATCTGAGCAAAGGCTGATGCAGATGACCTCTGGAGGTCCCTTATCACCTACATTCTGACACTGTGATTCCCAACCACCCCTGCCCTCCCTGACCCCTGCCCGCCCATGGGCACATTTGTCCTCACGTTCCCTCTGCACCAACACAGCTTCTAGGCATTGTGCTGGGGCTGCAGGGCGGCAGCTGAAGGGAGGCTCTCAGCCTCCTCACTCCCAGCAGCAGGAAATTATTGCTTTCTATTCTGCAAGCAAATCGTCTTCCAGAGCCCCACACCCTTCACCCCACCACCCCAGAGCAGCTCCAGCCATAGTGAGAGGAACACCCTTCCTCAAGAGCTCATGGGGCTGCTGAGCCCTCAGGATCTCCTGCCTTCTGGGCATTTGTGGGCAGAGATATCAGCAGGGCAAGGCTTGATGGTCACTGGCAGCAGAGCAGCTAGGGATGTCTTCCTCAGCTCCAAGGGATGCTTCCCAAAAGAGAAGCCAATGTAGGGTGTTTGAACTGCACATTTGTCTGTGACTGGAGCAGGGTTTCCTTGTGCTCTCAACCCCTTCCACCCCTTCTCCTTTGGCAGGATGGGGAGTGTCCACAGAGGAAAGGACCACATGGAGGCCAAGCTTGAATGCAACAGATCTTTAATGAGTCAGAAGAGGGAAAGAAAGTCATTCCAAGTGGGGGGTGCCAGTTCATGGAGCCCTATGACTCCATGGTCATCTCTGAGGCCCCACATGGTCATCTGAGAGGGTGCGGCCCTTGGCTGTGGAGACTTTCCTTCATCATGTCTGTCTGTATTCCTGCCCCATGGAGGATGAGGAAAACAGATGGTCCCCACCAGGTTGGCCTTGAGGGAACCTTGCTGCTAAGGGGATGTGAAGCAAACAAGGAAAAGGGAGAGAAAAGCAAAATCATTCAGCTATGCTGAAAGCAGCATTGAAAACATCGATTCTTTGCCCAGCACCATGTTGTGATTCCTCAGGGTGTCTCCTTGGGGTTTCCCCCAGAGTCTTTAGCAGGGGAGGCACCTTCTGCCACAGTAACGGCTGGAAATGCCAGAGAGGTCACAGCACCCAGAGGTGATGGGCACTCCATCACAGCTGAGGATGCTACCAACAGCAGCAGAGGTGGAGGATCCCACAACGGTGTTCTGTGGGAAGGAGCTGAGGATGGGGCCAGGCAGGGTCACGACCACAGCAGGAGGCTCAATGACGACAGTGGAGTTCTGGCACTGCCTGACACAGGGCTCATTGCAGCTGTTGGCCAGTGGGGTCGGGCCACAGGGCTGGCAGGGCTGGCACTGGTTGTAGCAGGACATGTCTCAAGGGTCTGGAGGTGCACCTGTGAGAGGATCAGGGAGGAAAGAGAGCACAAGGGTGGGTGAGGAGCAGCCTTGTTACCCTGTGACAAAGGAGCCAAGGCCACTACTGAGTGGGGAGCTGGTAGCTCTGCCTGGAGTCACGTTATATATACTACACTACAAAAAGCAGCCTGGCCCAGGGAAGCCTTTCCTTGGACATAAACCAAAAGATCCCTCTGCCACATCCCAGCCTCTTGCTAAGCAGACCTTCTCCACACCTCCCTCCATCATGACAAGAAGTCACAAAGCCAAGGATAGGACATAGCCAATATCAGCTGAGATGTCCATCAAGGAGAGATCTCACTCTGGAAGAGGTAAAGAGACTTCAGACTCACCTGGTTCTCAAGAAGAAGGAGGCCAGAGAAGTAGACGGGAGAGCAGGGACTTGGGCTGGCTTTTATACCTGCCCTTCATTGCCGCAGCACCAGAGGCATCCTTTGCAGAGGTAACAATTTTTGCACACAGTCATCTTGAATGCAAATCATCGCAGCTAATGATAAGGGCTGTGCTTTGGTTTCCTGCACTGCTGCCTTTTCATTTCCAGAGCTGTGCCGTGCCCATTCCCAAATGAAAGCTTCTTGTTAGTGCTGGAAGGAAAGACTCCGGGATTTCCAGGGCAGGAATGCAGCAGTGCAAGGCAGAAGAGTCAGCTCAAGTGCTGGATGCATCCAGAGCAGGCAAGTGACATCAGCCTTGGTCACTCTGGTGGGGCTGTTTGAAGTGTTTTCCTCAGGAAGGAAATTGAGCCATCCTCAGCTCGACGCCCATGGGCTCCCATGCATGAGGACGCTTTCCCTCCCTCCTCTACTCCCTCCAGTGGTCACTTGTTGTTGCCTCCCCAGGTGTGTGCGTTGTGCTGCTACGTTTTGAACCTGTCCTGACTACCACTGACCTCAGCAAAAAATTCTGGCTGCTTTGGAATGGTGCCCACTCCCTGGAGTCTGTGAGTACACAAACAATGGCATGGGCATGTCTGGGGCCTTGTGCTTCCGCACAGAGTTCTATCTCTGTAACAACCCCATCTGTCCTTGGCAGACTCCACGCTCGCTTGTGTCCCTACTTGTCTTCTTGTCTTATGTGCACTTGTGTGCAGCCATGTTTGTGTGGATGAGTGTGGGAGCACAAATTTGTGGATGACTTGATGCTGTTGTGTATTAATGTGTGAGTGTGTGTGTCCTTGTGCGTTCCTCATCACAAGGGAATGTGCTGCTCATGGTGGGGACAGTCACATGAGTGCTGAAGTGCAGCAGGCTCCCAGGGTCAAAAGGAGCCCAACCTTAGCGGAGTGGTGATGGCACCAGCCTGATGGAGATGCGTCCAGGGAAGAGGTACTGAAATGCAGCCCCTGCCTCCTGACACCTCCTTCTCCTGCCCCTGCAGAGCTCACGCTCCACTCCTGCCCATTTCAGGCCACAACAACGATGGATCCACTCTAACCTTGATCCCTAGTTGAATTCAATGTGACAATACTGAGAGTGCCTCAGCATGGCTGGCAGTCCCCACTTCTTGCCGCTCCAGGCCAGGACACAGCTGCTTTCCACAGTGCTAGAGAGTTCAAAGGATGGGGACTGCTTTCTGGAGAAGGAGAAAGGCTGAGGAATCCTGCCCACCATGTGCTGGCCATCCCTGAGTGGATCTTCTTCCAAAGCAGTGTCGGTGGTTTCTGGGAAGTACTTGTGCTCTTCACAGGCCTGGTGCTGTGCCAGGCAGGGGCCAAGACCTTTTTGCAAACAGGTCCTGAATGAACGGAACACAGAGTCTGATATCACTGCGCTGTGATTGGAAGAACAGACTCTGTGGATTTCACAGGAGGAGCCAAAGAACTGATGAGAGCTTTGATGTTCTTGCTCAGAATGTTCATGTCCCCTACTGCAATCTCTCAGTCTGAGCACCCAGCAACTGTCCTTGGGAGGGAAGGGACATTGGATCCAAGGCCACACTCCCCAAAGCCTACTGCTGTCCTGCAGGGCTGTCCAGAGACACCCTCATTCAAACAAGGGCTACGCACAGTACAGAAAGTTCCTGAGCCCATATCCCTGCCTGAAGGTTTGTCTGCCTGGACTCACATCCAGCTTGGAGATAAGGCAGCCGAGTGGTCCTCCACTTCCCTGTAGTGACCCCGTAGAGATGAGTGCCAGGGAGCTCTTCCGGGAGAGCTCATCCAGGGCTGGTTTCCCTCTCCATGAAGGTGCTTCTGAGCTGAGAAACTGATGGCCAAGCTCATTGCTTTCTCAGGAGGTAACAGAGTACAGAGGAAGCAAGCAACCAGTGCTCGTGCGTGCCCCAGCTAGCTGCAGCTTCTACGGCAGGGTGCCGAGCCTCTACCAGTGCAGGAGGTAAATTCAATCCCTCTAGGTGGTCAGAGGACGAGGGCGCTCACCCCAACTGACCCTCGAGTCACAAGGTGTCACTTGCTTGTAGAGATCCAGCCATGGTTGCTACCCAGTCGAAGGCTATTGTTAGAAAAGCTGCGGGCACCCAGACAGAGGTCCCATGCAAACACGTGGGTGTCCAGGCCTCCTCCTGCAGAGAGTGCCAGAGCCTGGCACTTGCAATGGAGGGCAGCAGAGACAACACCTGTGTCAGATGTGAACAGGTAAATGATCTGTTCAGCCAGGTGGCTGAGCTGAAGAAGGAAGTGGAGAGGCTGAGGAATATCAGGGAATGTGAGAGGGAGATTGACTGGTGGACCCACTCCCTGAGAGAAAGGGAACAGGTTGAGGCCCCACACAAATCAGAGGACCCCTTCCCCTCTCATCACCAGGCAGTAGGAGGGGATCTCAGAGACGAGGGGGAATGGAAACAGGTCCTTGCTTGGGGAAGCAGGTGAATCCCCTCCCAGCCCCTCCCAGCTTCCCAGTTACCCTTGCAGAACAGGTATGGAGTCCTGCAGGAGGAACTGGCTGTTGGAGAGGAGGACGATACACCCAGGCCAGAAATGTCAGAAAGACCAAGTTGCCATGGACCCAGCATCACAACTGGCTCCAAAAAGAAAAGCAGATGGGTCATTGTTGTGGGTGACTCTCTCCTGAGGGAGGCAGAGGGGCCGATATGCCCTCCTGACCCACTTCACAGGGAAGTCTGCTGCCTCCCTGGGGCACGGGTCAGGGATGTGTTGGACAAACTTCCGGCCCTAGTAAACTCCTCTGACTACTACCCCCTCTTAGTATTTCAGGTGGGTAGTGATGAAGTGGGTAGGAGGAGCCCAAAATCGGTTAAAAGAGATTTTAGAGCCTTGGGACGACTGCTTAAGGGATCAGGAAAGCAAGTTGTATTCTCCTCTATCCCTTCAGTGGCAATCATGAATGAGGAAATTAACAGGAAGAGGCAACAGGTCAGCTCATGGCTCTGGGACTGGTGTTATTGGCAGGGCTCTGGGCTTTTTGATCATAGGCTACTAATACAAGACACCTGGCCTGCTGGTGGCAGGTGGGATGCACCTGTCCCAGAAGGGGGAAGGAATTCTGGGACAGGAGTTAGCAGGGCTCATTGACAGGGCTTTAAACTAGATATGAGGGGGGAAGGGGAGATAACTGGGCCTGTCAGGAGTAAACCTGAGGGAAGCATGCCAGGGCTTGAAGGATGGTGGACTAGTGAGGACTGTCATGCTGCCATTTCATTTGAGAGAAGGGAGAGATGTTTAGAAATCATGGAAGCACCTGAGAAGGGTCTGGTAGGAAATGGGGCCCACACTCACAAAAAGGTGTTGGAATCATTAGCTCATCTGAAGTGCATCTATACCAATGCATGCAGTATGAGCAACAAACAGGGGGAGCTTGAAGCCATGATGCACCAGGAAAACTGTGACATAGTGGCTATCACAGAAACGTGGTGGGATGCCTCACACGACTGGAGTGCCACAATCGATGGCTACAAGCTGTTCAGGAGGGACAGGAAGGAAAGGAGAGGCAGTGGAGTGGCCCTGTATGTTAGAGAATGCTATGAGAGCTCGGAAATCAAGTATAGTGATGACGGGGTGGAGAGCGTTTGGATTAGGTTAAGGGCCAAAAAAGCTGATATCGCTGTGGGAGTCTGCTATAGACCTCCCAACCAAAGCAGAGAGGTGGATGAAGCTTTCTGTAAGCAGCTGGGAGAAAACTTGCAGTCACTTGCCGTTGCTCTTGTGGGGGACTTCAGCCTCCTGGGTATCTGCTGGGAATACAACACAGCAGAGAGGGAACAATCCAGGAGGTTCCTGGAATGTGTGGAGGATAACTTCCTCACACAGCTGGTAAGTGAGCTGACCAGGGAAGGTGTCCTCCTGGACCTCCTTCTTGTGAACAGGGAAGAACTTGTGGGGGAAGTAAGGGTTGGTGGCCGTCTAGGGCACAGTGATCGTGAGATGACTGAGTTTTTGATCCTTGGAGAAACAAGGAGAGGGGTTAGTAAAACTGCCACCTTAGACTTCCAGAGGGCAAACTTTGACCTGTTCAGAAGACTGCTTGACAAAATGCCTTGGGAGGCTGCCCTGAAGGATATAGGAGCCCAGGAAGGCTGGACCTACTTCAAGAGAGAAGCCTTAAAGGCACAGGAGCAGGCTGTCCCTGTGTGCCGAAAAACAAGTAGGCAGGCAAGGAGACCAGCCTGGCTAAATAGGGACCTTTGGCTGGACCTCAAGAACAAAAGGAGAGTCTATGACCTTTGGAAGAGGGGCCAGGTCTCTCATGAAGACTATAAAGATGTAGTGAAGCTATGCAGGGAGAAAATTAGGAGAGCCAAAGCGCAGCTAGAGCTCAACCTACCTACAGCTGTTAAGGATAACAAAAAATGTTTCTATAAATTCATTAACAACAAAAGGAGGATTAGGGAAAATCTCCCTCCCTTATTGGATGCAGAAGGAAACATAGTCACAAAGGATGAGGAAAAGGCTGAGGTGCTCAATGCCTCCTTTCCTCCTTTGCCTCAGCAGTGGAACGAGCTGTTCCCTGGACACCCAGCCTCAAGAGCTGGGAGACAGGGAGGGGAAGCTGCACAAGGTCATGACAATTAAAGAGGAAGTGATCAGTGACCTGCTACACCACTTGGATGCACACAAGCCTTGGGACCGGATGGGTTACATCCAAGAGTGCTGAAAGAGTTGGCAGACGTGCTCGCCAAGTTGCTTTCCACTATTTGCCTGAAGTCATGGCTAACTGGGGAGGTCCCAATGGACTGGAGGGGAGCAAATGTAGCGCCCATCTACAAGAAAGGCAGAAAGGAGGATCAGGAAACTATAGACCTGTCAGTCCGACCTCGGTACCAGGGAAGGTCATGGAGCAGATCATCTTGAGTGCCTTTACAAGTCATATAATGGACAACCAGGGGATCAGGCACAGTCAGCCTGGGTTTATGAAAGATAGGTCCTGCCCGACAAACCTGATCTCCTTCTACAATAAGATGACCCAATTATTGGATGAGGGAAAGGCTGTGGATATTGTCTACCTAGACTTTCAAAAAGCATTTGATACTGTTCTGCATAGAATTCTCATGGAAAAACTGGCTGCTCATGGCCTGGAAGAGCATACGATCTGCTGGATCAAGCATTGGCTGGATGGACGGTCCCAAAGAGTGGTGGTCAATGGAGTTAAATCCAGCTGGTGGCCAGTCACAAGTGGTGTTCCTCAGGGCTCAGTGTTGGGACCATTTCTGTTTAACATCTTTATTGATGATCTTGATAAGGACATAGAGTGTATCATCAGTAAGTTCGTAGATGACACCAGGTTAAGCAGGAGTGTTGATCTGCATGAGGATAGGGAGGCTCTACAGAGAGACTTGGATAGATTGGATCAATGGGCCAATACTAACAGTATGAGCTTCAACCAGGCCAACTGCCAGGTCCTGTACTTGGGCCACAACAACCCCATGCATCACTACGGGCTTGGGGAAGTGTGGCTGGAAAGCTGCCTGGCAGAAAAGGACCTGGGGGTTCTAATTGACAAGCGGCTGAACATGAGCCAGCAGTGTGCCCAGGTGGCCAAGAAAGCCAATGCCATCCTGGCTTGTATTAGAAATAGTGTGACCAGCAGAAGTAGGGAGGTGATTGTCCCCCTGTACTCAGCACTGGTGAGGCCACACCTTGAGTACTGTGTCCAGTTTTGGGCACCTCAATATGAGAGAGATATCGAGGTGCTGGAGCGAGTGCAGAGGAGGGCAACGAAGCTGGTGGAGGGCCTGGAGAATAAATCTGATGAGGAGCGACTGAAGGAGCTGGGACTGTTTAGTTTGAGGAAGAGGAGGCTGAGGGGAGACCTCATCGCTCTCTACAACTACTTGAAAGGACATTGTCGAGAGGTTGCTGCTGGTCTCTTCTCACAGGTAATTAGTGATAGAACAAGAGGGAACGGCTTCAAGCTGCAACAGGATATGTTTAGACTGGACATTAGGAAAAAAATCCTTCAGAGAAAGAGTGGTCAGACACTGGAATAGGCTGCCCAGGGAGGTGGTGGGATCACCATCCCTGAATGTGTTAAAGAGTCATTTAGATGTGGTGTTAGGGCATATGGTGTAAGGGAGAACTTTGTAGAGTGGGGATGATGGTTGGACTCAATGATCCCAAGCGTTTCTTCCAACCTAATTGATTTTATTCTTCCAGTGGGGTCTCTCAGGGATCAGCAGTAGGACCAACACTGTTTCTTGATTTCATGAGCAACATGAGAGGTGGGAAGGAGGGCACTCCCAGCAAGGCTTTGGCAAACACTGACAAAGGCGCTACACTGAGCTGTGTATAGGTAAAGCATTTTGAACAGGTTCAGGAACCACTTGTTCAGAGGAGAAAGAAAAGGTGGGCCTAGACTCTACAAGTGCCCAATGACAAGAGTAGAGGCAATGGACATCAGCTGGAACATGGGGAATTCTCATGAAGCAGTAGGCTAAAAGAAATAGTGAATCAAGGAAGGGGTTTCCCAGGGAGGCTGTGCAATCTCCATCCTGGGAGGTGTTCAAGGCTGGACTGAATGTGACTCTGAGCAGAGGCTGACGCAGATGACCTCTGGAGGTCCCCTCTCACCTACATTCTGACACTGGGATTCCCCACCACCCCTGCCCTCCCTGACCCCTGCCCACCCATGGGCACATTTGTCCTCACACTCCCTCTGCCCCAACACAACTCCTAGGCATTGTGCTGGGGCTGCAGAGCAGCAGCTGAAGGGAGGCCCTCAGCCTCCTCACTCCCAGCTGCAGGAAATGAGTGGCTGCTGGTTCCAGCCCCTGGCCTCGTAGAGAGCTCTGGGAAGCTGGTCCATATGCTGGGCCAAGGCCCCGCTGCTGTGCCAGGCTGCCGCTGGCGCTGTGCAGGCTTTTTCTTGCTGGAGGACGGGGAGAGTCCATTTCCCAGTTGGGCAAAGTGCTGCCCGTGCCAGAGAGAGCCCCGGAGAGGCGCAGAGGAGGGGCTGAGCCCCGGGGTGGAGCTGGCGGCTGCGCAGGGCAGAGGAGAGGAGGCGGCGGACAGGAGGCGATGCGTTCTTACCAGAGAGTCGGGGCTGGCGGGGGGCAGCGAGGGGCAGACGGCGGAGCGGTGGGATGGGGCGGTGCCGGGGCGCAGGGCTGGCGGGGCTGGCTGTGCTGCTGCTGGGTGCGTGGGGCTGGCGGCGGTGGATGGGGCCGGGGCTATGCCTGGCAGATTCCCCGGGGAGCCCACCACCAACTCTTCCCTCTCCTTCTTCAGCCTCTCTTTCCCCCTCCTGCCTCTCTGTCATCTTTTGTTCCTCTCCTCTTCCTACTTTCCTGATGTCCTCATCATTTCTGTTGGTAGACCTGCTTGCATTTATGTCTACCTTTGCATGCACCCCTGTTCATTCTGCAGCTCTTATTGTCCTCACTATAGCCCTCTATCCTTTGCTGTAACACCCATTTCCCCTCCTGGTCTTCTCTCTTGCCATCTATTCATCCTCCCATCCATTAACCTGACTTTTACCTAATCTCCGCATGCATAAATTTCAGCTTCCCTCCTTTCCTTCTCTAATCCCTCCAGACACCCACACCAGGATCACTCTCCATCTGTGTTGGTAGGCCCATGTCCCCATCTGTTCCTGTCCTGTGTCACTACTACAGTTCCTGACAATTCCTCTGTTACAAGAGCCATCAGAGCTGGACCATCTCTAACAGATGTTGTCCTTTCCTTCTCCTTTCCCAGCAGCATCTGCAGGAGGAGCCCAGGTACAGTAGCAGCAGATGGCAGAGACCACCGAGGGCATCGGCATCAGCATCAACTGCTCGCACCCCAACATAAAGCCTTACGACTCCATCCACTGGTACCGCCAGCTCCCGGGACGAGGCCCCGCTTTCCTCCTGAGCACTCTCAAAGACTCCAAAGATCTGCGGGACCCGCCGGGGCGGCTGTGGGTGTCGGCAGACCGCCGCTCCAGCGCCCTGTGGCTCGCCCGGCCCCGGCGCGGGGACGCGGCGGTGTATTACTGCGCCCTGGGAGACACGGGGAGAGGAGCCGGGGCTGCGGCCGGGCAGGAACCGGCGCGGGCGGGGCCGGGCGTGTGTGTCGGGGCCGAGGGGACCGTCCCGGACGGGACCGCCAGGGGGCGCTGCCGCTCCGCCCGCCGGGGCCGCCTCGCCCCAACCAGCCCCTCGCCCCGGGCCGCTTCCCCCGCCCGACCGGCCCCGGCCCCCGCAGCGGCAACCCCGCACTCCCAGCGGGACGCACACAGAAATCCCCCGCCACACTGCCGCCGCCGCGGGGGCAGGAATGGTGCCCGGAGCGCTGGCCGTGTCCGGCGGGGCCCGACAAGGAGCGATGGCAGCCGCCGGCCCCGCTGGCGCCCGGCCGGGAGCAGCGCCTTTCTGCGCCGCACAGGGCGGCCGGCGGCACAGACCCTCCTGCCCACGTGTGGAATAATTACTAAATTTGCGAAGAATACAAAAATACAGCATTGTTCACACATTAAGGAAAGTCATAAAATCAAGAGGCTTCTGAGGTAGAATACAGCCGCAGCTAGCACACGAAGAATGCAACATCTTTGATTCCCTGTACAAGGTTGTTTGCGAAACTACACGAGGGATGGAATGGAACGTGCTTGTTCCGTGGCCTTCCCTTGTGACGAATAGCAGATATGGGGACGAGATGGTACTACGGAACTGATAAGCGGCCTACACGCTACCCAAGCCAACATTTCGTCAAATGTTGATGAAATGCTGTCCTTTGTGCGAACTTTACTCACCACAATGTACCAAAACACACCTCCATCCTGGAGGCTATCCGCCCCCGAGGTGTGAACACTCCTCCTTGAATACATTAATCATAATAAAAGTACATATGACTAAAGTCACTCAAACTCCACTTTGAAGATAAAAGAATAATATAAAAATAGCCCAAGAGAGAGGGGATGTCAGGGAAGACACCATCGCGAAGAATTCCACCGCTGATTTCCGGGATCAGTTGACGGGCTGAGCTTCTCTTCCCTCCCATAGGGACACCTTTGGGTAAGACTTCGATTACACCAAGTGCTTTCTCAGGAACTTAGAAATTTCTCTAGAGAATCTCTACCCTACATTTATAGCCAGGCTGTATCGTTTATAATTTTGTCGCGCGTTTGTATACTTAACAATATCCTTATTTGCACGTGCTTTGCAGACAGTGTATTTATCACCGGCAATCCTAAAGAACCTGTATATCTGTTGTTTAAATAAACTACACTGTTTAAGTAGCTAGTCGTTTCGCTTTCTCACTGAACGCGACCAAAACTTGAGAGAGGCCGTGCTAGTTCAGGAGCACGACTAGACTGAAGGTGCAGCCCACTGTTAGCGTTTCCAAATCGTAATAGTTTAATACATATTAAACGCGATTGGACTGATAGTGCTGAATTGGGCATCACTCAGAATTTAAACCTAGCCGCACCTAGCCTCCCACCTCGGTGAGGAGTGTTAGAACGCAAGGGGGTTTATCTCCTGCCAAAACCGCTTGGCCCTGTTTCACGCAACACCACGGGCAGCCGCCCAGCCCTCGTTCCTGCCGCACGGACCGCCCACTGCTGACATGGAACATACAGGGCCTCTTCTCGGCCTTTTGACTTTCCCCACAAGGATGCCAAGCGAGCCCTGAGCAGCTGCTTTCGTCTGCTCTGCAACCACGGGGACTCCAGGGCGCAGTTGCCAATGTCAAACCTGCCTTAGAAAAGGACAGCCAGAAAGGGTTTCTCATTTCGTTACTCTTTAAAAGCTCAGGTATACAATGGAAAAATGAGTCTGCCAGCTCCAGAATTCCACACATCTGCCCAAATGTTCTTGCTAGTGTTACAAAGTCATCCCATGGAGTCAGGAGTTGAAGCTCCCCAGCAGCAGGAGAAGGGCATGTCGAGGTCAGAGGCACCTTCAAGCGCTCCCCACAGGGGCTCAGTGGTGAGACCAGGAGCTTGTTTGACAGGATTCAGCACCTCTGGAGTTGAGGCCCAGGAGACAGGGCAAAATGCTTGGCCTGGACACACTGAGCGCAGCCTCAAGGCATGCCAGGTTCCTCCTGGAGGAGTGAGTCAGAAAGGGAGTTGCTGAGTTGCCCTCAGGGGCTGGAGGTCTGAGGGGAGTGAGAGCTGGCAGGAGGCCTCTGGCAAGAGACTGTGGGCTCCAGCCAGTCCCCGGGGAACCCTGTGTGGCTCGAGCAGCTGACAGAGGTGGTCAAACCCCATGGGAGAGGCTTCTGAGGCACAGAGGGAAGGATCAGCCCTGCTCCCTGTTCCAGCTGGACTTGAGAAATGTGTTTCCAGGCAACATTTGGCAGGTGACAAAGAAGGCAGAGTAACAGGTATGGCCAGGCCAGCACGTGCATCAGACACATGTTCACACACTTTTAGTCCCTCTCATCCCTTTCTCCATCTGTCTTCCCACACTTCTTTTAGCCCAAACTGCTTTGATCCTTCCGTTTTCCTGTGTTTGCTGCTTATTTTAAGCATGCCATGTCATGTACAGTCCAGAAAAAAAACCTTTCCACTTCATCCCATAAGGGGTTTGATCCCATAAGAGGATGTAGAAACACCCGGAGCTGAGAGGCAGTGCTTCTACACCAGACTATGCCTGAAATGATGCTTAAGCACCTTCTGACATGGGTCAGAGGTTCCAAGGCACTCCTTCTGAGTGAAGGATCCTTATTTTATTTGGACTCCGTATTTTATTTGGACTTGATGACTGTGTTTCCAGGGAACTCCTGGCAGGTGACAAACAAGGCAGAGCAACAGGCATGGCCAGGTCAACACACACATCAGACACATGTTTGCATGGGATTGGCCCCTCTCATCCCTGTCTCTATCTGTCTTCCCATGCTTGCTCCAGGCCAAACAGCTTTGGTCTTTCCTTTTCCCTGTCTCCCTGTTCCCCATCTCTCCTGCTTCTCCTAAACATCCCATGCGTTGCACAATCCAGAAGAAACCTTTACACTTCATCCCATGAGGAAAACAGCCTCCTGCCTCCTACTGCCTGACAGCAGGCTGCTTGGTTTCCTCCTTCAGGCTCCTACAGGGATTTTCCGGTGCCCCAGGCCCCTTCGGCAGTGTGACCTGGAGCTGAGAGGCAGCACTTATACACCAGGCTATGTCTGCCTGAGAGGAAGCTCAAGCACCTTGTGACATGGGGGGCTGTGAGAAGCCTGGCTGTGGCCTGACTGCCCAAAGAACCACCAAGTGCTGAAAAAACTCCCTTTAGCCCTTGTGAAGCTGGAACAGTGTAAGGGTCACAGTTTGGTGTCTTTCCCTTAGTTTCTCACCCTAATGATCATCTTCACCAAAGAGCTGTGGAGTCCCAAGGAGGCCTGGCTGAGAAGAGTCTCTTCTTCATTCCTTCCCATCAGCTATTTACACACATTGCCAAGATCTCCCACAAGCCTTCTCTTCCCCAGGCTGAACACTGCCAGCCCTCTCAGCCCATCCTCAGAGGAAACATGCTCCAGTCCATCCACTATTTTGCTGTGCTCACTCCAGTACCTTTCTTGTACTGGGGAGTCCAGAACTGGACCCAGTACTCCACAAAGGGCCTCACTAGCACTGAGTGGAGTTTGAGGGTCAGGTCCCTCATCCTGCTGGTGATGCTCTTGCTACTGCAGCCCAGGATGCTGTTGGCCTTCCTTGCCATGAGGGTGCATTGCCACAGCAGACTCAGGGCCACCTTTGAGCCACTGAAACTGAGCAGGACACAGCAGTGAGTGCTCAGGAGAAGTATCCCAGCTGCTTGTCCAGCTCTTACTTTTCCCACCAATGGCCACCAATGGCCACTGTTGGAGAAGGGGGCTCTTGGTAGGAGACATGACTGCTTCTGTAGCTTTATTTCCAAGGTACAGAAGCACAAGGTGAGAAAATGTCTTCCTGGCCCTGCATCTGGAGATCAGTGAAAGCCTAGACATGCGAGCAAGACCCATCTGCCAAGCACTGGACAAGATTCCCTGTTCATCCCCTTGAGCTGTCCCTCTGCTTTTCACAGCTCTCCTGCAGCTCTGGTTGGACTGTATGGCCTGAGGGAATTCCTGTGTCCCTGAGTCCCTCTGGATTCTGTGCCCACATTCTCTCTTTAGGAACTCACACACATGAGCAAGGTCAGCAGATGCCACTGCAAAGGCGTGTGGAAGGTGAGAGTGGCTGGTTCAGTATGGCTATCAGATCAAGTCCCTTTTCCTTTCAAAGGGAAGCAGCAGCAAAAGGGAAAGTGTTAAAAAAAAAGCACACAATGACACCAATCTCTCAGCAAGTGACAAGGGAGACAAGGAGGGAGCCCAGAGCCATTCAGCTGCTAATTGATGGGCCATTTGGAAACTGCAGGTGTAGCTCTGAAGTGGGTCAGGCTGAGCTTTGGAAGTGACAAGAAGTGACAAGAGGAGCATGAGGATTATGGGTGTTTGAGGGGGTCCTGTGGGACTAGACAACACTTATTAAAGAATGCTTTGGGGAAGGGTCAAAAGTGGGGAAAAGAGAGAACTGGGATGTAGCAAGAGGAGGCAATAGAGAGGAGGAAGGATAAAGGGAGGTACTTGCAAGTAAGCAGGGGCTGGTGAGTGCACTTGTTGGGATGAGCCCTGTGCCTGATCACTGTGCCTGGAGCGACTGGTGTGAAAGAGAGCTCTGGGTGCCGGTAACTGGGCAAACAACTAATGGCCATGGAGACTGTAGGCCTGGGTGCCAGTAACTGGATGGACCAGGGTGTGCTGCAAGGTCTCAGTGCCAGCAACTGGAGAAGCGGCCTCTGGTCACAGACCCTGTCGATCTCTGTGCCGGGGCTGGAGGGACTGGGGTGTAAGCAAGGCCTGGGTGCCAGCAACTGGAGAAGGAAGAACGTGTCCCAGGGCTCATACCTCTTGCTGTGAGCAACTGGAGGGACCTCATTGCATGTATATGTGTTAGAGGTCAAAGAACCAGTGACTGCAGGGATGATGAAGGTGGAGCATGGTTGTAGATAGATTACAGGTACAATGGGACTCTTCCTCCACAGAGTGCTGACTAAAAATACCGTTAATTGGAGATAACACAGAAGGTAAAGTGGTATGGTACAGGTGATGTTATGCCCTTTTGGATGCTCAGAACCTTGATTTATAGACCATCAGGCAGAGCTCAAGTTGGGGTTTCACAAAAAGTGCAAATCCTGCCCATGCCGAGACTCACTGGCATTGTCATCTCTGGAGTTTTCATGGCATTTCCTTAGAAATAAACCACTATTTTTTTCATGTTAAGCAAAAGGACAATTATATGAAAGCACAGTGCCTCACTCCTAGATCAAGACAAGGACGTGTTTGTTGGAGTGTTGCCACGTTTGGCAAGTGATATATACAGCTCAGCACAGCACAGGTCGGGGCCTACTCAGGTCAGGTTAACTTAACAACAATGAAGAGTTTGTTCTGTCTGCCATGGATTGGGTACCATGGGATGGGTGCCATGGGATGGGTGTTCTCTCTGTCAACTGGTGCATGGGATCAGTCTGGAGTTCCTGTGGCAAAGGTGTGGGAGTAGGAGTCCTCATCTGCAGTACCCCCACCCTTTCACATGCCCTTTCAGCTGTGGGTGCAGGACTGCCCTATCCCCAGCCCTCGCAGTGCAGCACCCCAATGGGTGCCCTATGTGTTTTCTGAGAGTGGGGGTGACCCACTCATCCCTCATTCTGTTGCCTGCTGACCTTCCACCCTTTCCCATAGAGTAGGAATAGGTTGTCCGTGTCATCTCTGGGTTTGGGGCATCTAAGAACAGTTCTGGAGCCATATTCTTCTCTCTCACTGTTGGTTATCTCATCAGAAGAGGACATGGCAAGAAGCCCTGGTCTACCGCACAGGAGGGTTCCTCTCCTAACTGTGGGGAGCTGGGGGAGAGGCATTGTTCCCAGGAAGATGAAAAAGAAAGGGGAGAAGTGAGAGAAACAGAAGAGAATTCTGTTCCCAAAGGAAATAGCAGTGTCCCAAGAGATCTGGGGAGCACAGCAGAAGATATTAAGCCTCACTGGGGAAGAAATCCCTGACCTTATAAGTTGCCAAGCAGTGGGAGTGCAGAAGAGCAGGGAATTCTAGCTGGGAGGTGACTCCACTGTGAGCTCACTGGGAACAGCCCCTTCCCACAACTGGGGCCCCCAGAGCCCACAGGGGCTCTTCATGGGGAAATGCTGAGAATGCCACTGGCTGAGGGAGCCACAGGTGTTGCTGCTGGAGGAGGGAGAAACTCAGAAGCAGCATCTGAGGCACAGGAAGAACAGATCTCTGCTCTTCCCCGCTTCTTCCTTTGCTCCCCCAACAACGTTGTTTCCGGCAGCTCTGTTATCTCGGGGCTGGGAGGGGGTTTTCTGACTCTGTCTCACTCCACAAAGAGGCGGGTTGATGTCGACATGCGCCTCGGATCTCTCATCCTCACGGCCTTCCTGGGGCAACTGCTGGGTAAGTCCTGGCTTACTATAAATGCATCCTTCTTCCCCCAAGGAAACCCTTGCCAGCCTGATCAGGATCATGCAGAGAACAACTCTTGAATTACAGGAAAACACTGTGAAATACCAGCTCACATTTGTGGTTTTGCATCTCTTTTCTCAAGATGCTTTTACTGTTTGAAAGGAGAGAGAAGAGACACCTCAGACCTCTTCTGCTGCTCTTCTCTCACCTTCAATGCCTTTCTCTCTGCCTCTCTCTTCTGATCCACCTGCTCTCACCACAGGAGATCTCGGCGCTCTCTCTCACTCTCACGTGTCTCCCTTTCCAGTGCAAATCAGTAGATCCTGTCAAAGCTCTTACAGGGACTTTAAAGCTCTCATCCCACTGACAGTAACTGGGTGTCCCATTCTGCCTCCTGGCTGGCACGTGTCTGCCGTGGCTTCCACTTTTCTCCTGGATGTTGACACAGCCAGGGATCCCTCTTTCAAGCTCACCATTGTATATAATCAGGGAGCTGGGAGCCCTCGGAGATGGGATGGATGGGGAAGCAGGGTGAATCTTTTTGCCGTAGCTGCATGGGCCCCTTTACCTGCTGGAGGGTTGCTGGTCCCAGCACATGAAGATCAGGCCTGACAGGCTTTTCTCTGCTCCTCTATGTAGTAGGAACAGGAGCAGGGAGGAGGAGCAGGGACACAGTACAACTCTCACAGGGTCCATGCTGGGCTGAGAGCTCCGAGGTGCTGCCCAAATCTCCTCCCTATCATGCTGTCCCCAGGCCTCAGAATATTCCCGCACGGTAAGGGAAAGGGAGGGAAGCTTCACAACCAGGGTTTTTTATCCACTCCTGGTTTGCTTCCCAGAGCCTTTCCCTGCCAAGCTGCTGACCTTCACTTCCTTCCAGGCACTATGGGACAGATCACTGTCACCCAGCAAGAAGGACACGTCACAGTGAAGCAGGGAGACACCTTCCAGACAACCTGCACATACCAGACTTCCAACTTTAATGGCTTGGTCTGGTACCAGCAGAGGAAAGGGCAAGGTCCCCAGCTGGTCTCCTATCAGGCAACTGCTGGCCGCAAGCCCAGTGGCCGTCTCACCACCGTGCTGAACACCACTGAGAAATACAGCCTCCTGCAGCTGGAGGAAGTCGGGCTCTCTGACAGTGCCTTGTACCTCTGTGCTGTGCAAGACACCGTGGTGCAGGGAGCTTCCTTGGCTGTGCAAGAACCCAGGGGAAGGAGGGGATGTGTCTGTGCAAGGCTGAGGGTGGGGGAAGGGGCCCTCAGGTGTCCCCTGGCAGTGCTGCTCCCCCTGTACACCCAGGGGTCTGCAGGACAAGATCCTTTGATGGAATGTTTTCTGTCCATTCCACACATCAATTTATGCAACGATGGCCTCAAGCATTCCCATAGCACACTAAATGAAGGCACTGTCTTCCTGTAGCCAATGCATTGGAAGTCTGGTAAAACACAAGCAGCACACACGTGAGCCATTGCACATACGGGTTAGTGATTTATTAATTTTGACCACTATTAATAACTGCAGGCACGTTCATCATCCCCGACACCAATTTGGTTTGTCTTCTCTTGAGATAGAGACACCTTAAAACTGGTTCCATTGTGTTATTTCCCTCTTGCTCCTTCCTGGAATTACATGATTACAAGAATTTTTGAAAATACTCAGAACCACGTTGTGGACCCTCCAATTGTTGCATGGTTATGTGCTGGGATCTGGAGGACCTGCTCTCCCCAGTGCACTCTGCCCATCCTTGGAGCCCTTCTCATGCAATACCTCATAGGCTTCCCGCAGCCCTGCACCATTTCTTCTGCAGTTGGACCAGGTTTACAAAGCTGGAGAGGTGGAAAACCCGCCAAGCAGAGGTGGGCAACAGGCCCTACGAGGAGAAGAACTGGCCTTGGGGAAAGATACTTCATGCCTAGAAGAAGGCCAGGCACCCCAGGCCAGGCACCCCAGACCAACCATGGGGGCTTTGGCACTGGTTGCTGCCCTTGGGGTGCCCTGTCTGATGGGAGCTGGGTGTGTGTGAGAGGAATGAATGCCCTGGTGTGTTGCCTGGCCATGCTGATTTCAACATCAACCTGTGAGTCCCCTTAGCTCTGCACATCCGTGTAACTGCTGGACTGTGCAGGGAACAGAGGGAGTAGAGGGTGTATAGGTGTCCTGCCCTTACTACCTTTGCCCTTGGGTGCAGACCATGCTCCCTCATTCAGGGGACAAGTGGGAGAATGAGGATGAGAAAGTCAGGGGTCGTTCTGAAGGCTTTTTCTCACACCATCTTTACTCCTGCATCCTCTGGGGCCATCTTCTGACTGAGCTTCATTTCCCGCCACAGGGCTATCCAGAGCAGGAGGAATCCCCTTCTGCACAGGACTGTGAGCTGCTGGCCTCTCAGAGCCTCCAGCAGCACTGGGGAGCACTCTCCAAGGGAAAGCAGTGATCAGTCTCCCTATTGCTGAATATACTCTGACACCAGGGGATAGTATGTGAGCAGAGATGCTGGAGTACAGGGCCTGATGCCCACTGGCTGTGGAGGAGATGAGTATATCTTCCTCAGCACCAAGGGACAGTGACTGGAAGGAACCCATTGCTCTGTAGGCCACCCTTTGCTTCCTGTTCTGTTTGTGCCCTCACCTTATCCTCTGCTACTCAAGGCAATGCCTTTCTTCCTTGGCAATACAAGACAAGGTCCACCATGAAAAGGATGACATGGAAGCAGAGGTTAGCATGCAGAAAACTTTAATGACCCTGAAGTGGGAAACAAATTCACTTGTAGAGGAGTTGGCCAGAGCAGGGAGAGGATCAGCAGCTGCTGAAAGCCTGTGCCCATGGCCCGCAGTTGAGATCCCACAGGCCTGTCCCACAGAGGCAGAGGGGCCAGCAAATACCCCATGGTGGCTTTGCAGGTCTTACAATCCCAAAAAACAGAAGACAAGGAGAAGGGAGAGAAAATAAGGCAGGGAAGTTAGACTTTGGCCACATTTTCAGAGAAACCCAGCAGTCTTCCTCCCTTGGAAGGGCAGCACTGGATGCTCAGCCTCTCTGAAATCGATGGTCAGGTGCTCTGTCCTCACGGAGGCAACAGCTTCAAGATTCCTGGGGGTCATTGTTAGGGCTGTCACCAGCGCATTTAGCAGGGGGGGCACCTTCTGCCATAGTAGCGGCTGGAAATGCCAGAGAGGTCACAGCACCCAGAGGTGATGGGCACTCCATCACAGCTGAGGATGCTGCCAATGGCAGCAGAGGTGGAGGATCCCACAACGGTGTTCTGCGGGAAGGAGCTGAGGATGGGGCCAGGCAGGGTCACCACCACAGGGGAGGGCTGGATGACGACAGTGGAGTTCTGGCACTGCCTGACACAGGGCTCATTGCAGCTGTTGGCCAGTGGGGTCGGGCCACAGGGCCGGCAGGGTTGGCAGGGCTGACACTGGTCATAGCAGGACATGACTCTTGTCTGCTGCAGACACACCTGTGAGAGAGGGCAGAGAGGCAGTAGAGCACATGCACATGTGAGGAACAGTCTGCCAGGAGTCTGTCACTCCACCACAAGCGTGTCGAAGGCACCTGCTGAGCCAGGAGCTAGAAACTGTGCAGTGAGGCAAAAGGGTTACCAGACACAGTACTGTGAGGATCACCCAGGCCCAACCAGGCTGCAGCCAATCTTTGCAGTGAAGGGCAACCTCAGCCAAGTGCCAAGTCCTCTTTCAAGATAATGCAAAGTGTCTCCAGGCCCAAGGAGGCTGCTGCCTATCTCTTAAGAGAACAGCTCCCTCAACCAAGTCCCAGACACTCTCTACTCAGACCTTCTTCCCCTTCTCATGGAGAGCAGCACCACAGCCCGCTATAGGAGGGAGGAGTACACACCTGCATGAGCAGAAAACAACTCAGGGAATGGGTTTCAGACTGACCTGGTTCCCAAGGAGGAGGAGGAGAGAGAAGTGGATGGGAGAACAAGGAGTTGGGCTGGCTTTTATGGTGGCCCTGACCTGCCCTGGGCCCAGAGGTAGGTTCTATGGCAGTGGCAATTGTCTAAGCTGCTCATGGTGAACAGAAAACATCCCAGCTAATGACATGGGCTGGGTAGCTATTTTTCCAATGCCACCTTCTCATTTCCTGGCTTATGCTGTCCACCATCCCTCACGGAGGCTTCTTCTGAGTGCTGGGATTGTGAGACCCCATGATTTCTGGGGCAGGAATGTGTCATCGATAGCAGAAGCTTCAGCTCAAGTGCTGGATGGGTGCAGTGCAGGCAAGTGATGTTGGCCTGGGGCACACTGGTGGGGTGGTCTGTGGCTGCATTGACAGGAAGGGGCCAAACTACTCCCAACCCTTTAATCCTTGGTTGGTCTCCCAAGGATGTGCCTTTCCCTCTTTCTTTCCCTCCCAACTCATTCCAGTGGTCACTTGTAGGGTGTAGGTGGGCTGGGTTTCATGGATTCTTTTAATCTTTTACTCAGGAAACTAAGCAGCCTTCCCCAAGCTATGGGTATTAAAGAGCTGTAAAAGTTATTTCCCCCATTCTTTCAATGCTGCTGAAAATAAAAGTTATGTGGGCCCTCTACCGCCACCGGGATATTATTCTACCCTGCCGACGCTGCATCTGGAGGAGGAACTTCTTTACTTTGAGGGTGGCAGAGCACTGGAACAGGCTGCCCAGAGAGGTGGTGGAGTCTCCGTCTCTGGAGGCCTTCAAAACCCATCTGAATGCATTCCTGTGCAACCTGCTCTAGGTGAATCTGGTCTGACAGGGGGGTTGGACTAGATGATTTCCAGAGGTCCCTTCCAACCCCCATCATTCTGTAATTCTGTGATGACCTCCCTTGACCTGCTGACCACACCGTTTTTGTCACCTGTGTCCTTAGAGAAGGCCTTCTTGTTGCCTTTGACATCTGTTGCCAGAGTCAGTTCCACTTGGCCTTTGCCTTTCCTAACCTCATCCCTGCATGCTTGGACAGTGTCCCTGGAGTCCTCCCCAGTTTCCTCTGCTCACTTCCTTCGTGTGTTTTAGTTTGGCCAGGAGCTCCTTGTTCATCCATGCAGGCCTCCTGGCATGCTTTCCTGACTTTCTGCTCATTGGGATGGCCTGCTCTTGAGCTTGGAGGAAGTGGTCCAGATGTCTTAAGCCTCTGTTGCCTCCAGGGCTATACCCCACAGGAAATTTCCAAGCAGGTCTTTAAAGGCACCAAAGCCTGCTGTCCTAAAGGCCCAGGTTATGAGCTTGCTATTTACCCTCCTCAGTCCCCTTGGGATCATGAACTCCACCATTTCACGGTCACTGCAACCCAGGCTGCCTTTGATCTTCACATCCACAACAAGCTCTTCCTTCTTGATACCTATGAGGTCCAGCAGAACACCTGTCCTCATGGGATCCTCTATCACTTGGGTGATGAAGTTGTCATCCATGTACTTGAGGAAACGTGCTTATGTCCTGCAGTGCTGTTGTTCCAGCAGATATTGGGGTGGTTGAATTTTCTTATGAAGGCCAAGGCCAGTGAACATGAGACTGCTCCTCCCTGCCTGTAGAGGGTCTCTTCTGCTGGTTCTTTCTGATCAGGTGTCCTATAGGGGACACCCACTACAGTGTGTCTTTATCTGTCTTCTCTTTAATGCTTACCCACAAGCTCTCGGTTGGCACATCACCCATCGCCAGGCAGAGCTCCATGCACTCCTGCTGCTCTCTCACAGAAAGAGAAAGTCCCCCTCCTCATCTTTTCAGTCTGTCTTCTGAAAGAGCCTGTATCCCTCCACTGAAACATGCCAGTCATGGGAGCCATCCCACCCTGTCTCCATGATCCCAACATGATCGTAGCCCTGCAACTGCCCACTCATCTCTAACTCCTCACGTTTCTTCTCTTTGAAGGCAATGAACCTATTATGTACTTGTAAACCAGCATTCATCCTGGGATTGTGCCTTGAGAATCTGCTTTTAGGAGTCTGCAAGCAGTATTCAGTTTTTAAGAACCATCTTTTAAAAGCACAGGAACAGGCAATTCCATTGTGTCTCAAGCTAAGCAGACGGGGCAGAAGACCTCATGGAACTGAAGAGGAAGAAGAAATTGTACAAACTCTGGAAGGAAGGTCAGGCTTCGCAGGAAGGTTATAGAGCTCCGATTCACATATGCAGGGAGAAGGCAGGAAAGGCCAAGGCTCAATGAGAGTTGAGGGTTGGCCCGTCTTGTGTCAGTCAACAAGAAGGGATTTTTAAGTACGTAGACAGCAAGAGGAGGTCTAAAGAAAACATTGAACAAATACATGTTGAAGATGGTCACTTGACTAAAGTCCTGTCGAACTAATTAGATATCCTTCTGTGATGAGGTCACCCACCTAGTGGATGAAGGGAAGGTGGTGGATGGAGTTTTTCTGAATTTTACTAAGGCTTTTAATAGTGTCCCTATCCTTCTGGAAAAGTTGGGAAGTCAAGTGAGTTCAGGAGAGTCAACTGTGGGATGAGCAGGTATATGGTGTGCTGGGTGAAAAACTGACTGAAAGGCAGGGCTCAAAGGGTTGTAGTGAATGGGGCTACATCTGGCTGATGACCAGTCAGCACTGGTGCTCCTCAGGGCTCAATTCTAGGGACAGTTCTGTTCAATATTTTGATCAGTGATTTGGATGTAGGGGTTGAGTGTGCCATGAGCAATTTTGCTGATGATACCAAACTGGGAGGTGTTGACGCGTCTCTGGAGGGACAAAAGGCCTTGCAGAGGGATCTAGATAAATTGGAGCATTGGGCGATCATTAATGGCATGAAATTTAACAAGTCCAAATGACAGATTCTGCATCTGGGATGGAGTAACACCAGACACAGGTATAAATTTGGAGAGGAGTGGCTGGAGCTGCCCTGCAGAAAGGGATCTGGGGGTGCTGGTTGTCAGCAGGCTCAACAGGAGTCAGCAGTGTGCCCTGGAGGCCAGAGGGCAAACCACAGCCTGGGGTGCATTAACACAGTCCAACCAGCCAGTCAAGAGAGGGGATTATCCTGCTGTATTTAGCAGTGGGGCAGCCTCCCCTTGAATGCTGTGTGTAGTTCTGGGCTCCACAATTTAAGAAGGAAGTGCAGGTGCTTGAATGCATCCAGAGGAGGACAACAAAGCCTGTGAAAAGGCTGGAAGGAATGTCCTATGAGGAGTGGCTAAGGACTTTGGGCTTGTCTAGTTTGGAGAAAAGGAGTCTGAGAGGTGACCTCATGGCTCTCTACAGCTTCCTGAGGAGGGGAAGTGGAGAGGGAGCTGCTGATGTCTTCTCCCTGGGATCCAGCGGCAGGACACATGACAATGGTTCAAAGCTGCATCAGGGGAAGTTCAAATTTGTCATTAAGAAACATTTCTTTACTGAGAGAGTTTTCACACACGGGAACAGGCTTCTTAGATAGGAGGTTGATGCCTGTCAGTAGTTAGGAGGCATTTTTGGACAATGTCTGTGGCGTGAAAGGGTACAAAGCAGTTTTGGCAGAAGATAAACCCCCTTGCATTGTAACACTCCTCACTGAAGTGGGAAGCTAGGTGCGGCTTGGTTTAAATTCTGGGTGATGCCCAATGCAGCACTATCAATCCAATCGTGTTTAATATGTATTAAAGCGTTACGATTTGGATACATTAATAGTAGACTGCACCTTCAGTCTAGTCGTGCTCATGAACTAGCACGGCCACTCTCGAGTCTTTGGTCACGTTCAGTGAGAAACTGAAACAACTAACTACTTAAACAGTGCAGTTTAAGTAAACAACAGATATATAGGTTCTTAGGATTGCCAGGGATAAATACACTGTCTTCAAAGCATGTGCAAATAAAGGTATTGTTAAATATACAAGATGCGTGACAAGTTATAAACAATACAGCGTGGCTATAAATGTAGGATAGAGATTCTCTAGAGAGACTTCTAAGTTCCCTGAGGAAACACTCGGTATAATCTAAGTCTTACACAAAGGCATCCCTATGGGGGGGAAGAAACTTCCAGCCCATCAACTGATCCCGGAAGCCAGTGATGGAGTTCTCCTCGACTTGTTCGCAATGGTGTCTTCCCTGATATCTCCCCTCTCTTGAGCTATTTTTATACTATTTTTTATCTTCAAAGTGGAGTTTGAGTGACTTTAGTCATAAATACATTTGTTATGACTGGTGCACTCAAGAAGGAGCGGTCGCACCTTGGAGGCAGGTAGCCTCTGGGATGGACGTGTGTTTTAGTACATTACGATGAGCAAAGTTCACACAAAGAACAACATTTCATCAAAATTTGACGAAATGTTGGCTCAGGGTAGCAAGTAGGCAGCTTATCGGTTCCATAGTACCATCTCGTTACCATATCTGCTGTTCGTCACAAGGCAAGGTCATGGAATGATAACATTTCGTTCCATCCATTGTGTAGCTTCGCAAGCAACCTTGTACAGGCAACCACAGAGGTTGCATTCTTCACATGCCAGCTCCGGCTGTTTTCTACCTCAGAAGCCTCTTGATTTTATACTTTTCCTTAATGTGTGAACAATGCTGTACTTTTGTATTCTTGGCCAATTTATTAATTATTCCATATAATCCACCCCGTGACTACAGTCACTTAAGCTCCACAATACTCAATACTGATAGGGAATATCACTTGTCCTCTTGGGGTGGGGGTTATCAAGTGCAAATACATATCGTGGAGTGATCAAGCGAGTTAAGCTTTTCATCATAATCCAAAGTCTAACATACAAAACAACTGTCAAAGCAAAGCACAATACAGTGAGTACTAGTAAAACAACAACAGGATGAAGCATCTTATTAAAAAGTCCTGTAGCTGTTGGTGACCATCCAAAAAGAGTGTCCCACCATTCATGTCCTCCGTCTCTCTTGACTCTTTCCAGCACTTGGTGTATTTCTTCAACATCATGACAGACAGTCATCAAAGTTCTTTGCCCATTTTCTTGGGCCTCTTTCAGCAGTCACTTCAAGTCATCGTTTTGTAGCAGCTTCTTCACCAGTATGAGATTCATTCTGACAGGGGTAGGCAACAGATCTCGAATCAATGTGTAATTAGATTGTAGCAATTGAAAAGACGTAACAGTAGCTGAATAATTGAAGTCACATCCGATAATGTTAGTAAAGTTGCAAACACAAAGATTTGAGTGATTACTTATATCAACTACTATGTCATCTATGAACACAAGACTACAGGGAGACCTCATGCAAACGCACCCTTTCCCAATATATACAAGCACAGTTTCTGGGGTTTCATTGGGATGTATCTTAAACTGAGAAACATTCTGGTTGGTGTCAAGATAAATGTCTTGTGCTTTGAGAGTATTACTCTCACAAATGAATCCTTGCTGGTCTCATGAAACGCATGCGTCAACATCAACAGTTTGCCATTTATTCTCATTTTGTTGTGCCCACAGTCTATGCTCTATTGGATAGAGTATAGCTCCATGGTGATTCAACCCCAGGGCGATGATTGGGTATATGGTGTATACTAAACCATTGCGTATTGTTAGGACAAAAGCTGTGGCCTTGCTCTCAATGGGATCATAGGTGAAATTAACCAGGTACCATCAGGATTGAAATTTTTTCTCAAACTCAATTGCATTATCCCATATTACTTTTAGAATTTTGGTGGGCTAGGTGCCTTACTCACCTTCCCTAACGATTGTGGCTGTCATAGATTGCATCCACAATTGTGCTTGGATACAACTAACAGCCAAAGAAAGCAACATTATTTTGGGTTGTACCGAGTGAATTTGTGATCAGCTGATGGTCCTTTTCACCTGTTTCTTCCCACTGAGGCAATATATTCGATAAAAGCCATTGGTGATTTCCCAATGCTGATAGAGAGGACTGTAGAGGATGTTTTAATTTGTCCAGATCACTAGTGGTTGTGACTAGTTTGTTGGCAAGTATCTCAGCATCTATACTATTGAAGACTCCAAGTCCTGTTCCTGAGATACCAGTCACATCTCTCTTCAGTTGTTGTGAGGTGGCAAAAGTTCATCTGTGTAACCTTGCTGACCCCCCTGCATAAGATATACTCAGGAATGGTGAGCAGGTAGGCTTGATCGCAGAGATATTAATCTGCATTGACAATTCTATTCATTTGAGGGAATATGTTGGATTAAACAGTATCTGTTGTTGGCCTGTGTGTTTAATAACATAAGGGCCAGTGTTGAAGGTGTAAGGAGTTAGACTAATGGAAGGCTGAGTCGGTACACCTTTGAAAGTTTGTGAGGGTGTAGGTTTTCCATTATTTTCAGCAGGTTCAGGGGTATTTGAGTCAATCATAAATTCAAATGACAATTCTGTGCCCTTATAGCCCCAAAGACAATACACTACTATAGGTTTGGTAAAAGTGAAGCTGTGCCAGCAATCTGAATTTGGCTCCATAATTTTGTAACATTGAGTGTTATATTTTTCTGGTTTGGTAGAGTCCACGTAGATGGTTTTAATCTCAGTTGGCCTGTGGTAAGTAGACCCATTGATAACTCAGCAACCAATGTGTATTTTCTTTCCAGGGGCGGCTTCGATTTTAGCCATTTGAAGTGAGTCTTTCCATCTCCATTTATCTCTGGAATATACTTCACTGCCTTGTATAACCAGAGTGGAGAGATTTAAATCCTTTTTGTTTTCTGCTGTTCCAGTGCTTGCAGTGTACTGTGACAATGCATTATCCCAAAGCTCATTAGTTGGGTCAGGTTCAACTATGTCTATCTTGAATTCTAACAGCAGTGCTATTTCATCCTGTTGCCAACAACAAGTTACAAAAGTGGGTTCCACAAGAGTAAAATTATAACAGCAATCCCACTCGTCGGTGACACAGTGCTTTGTTGTCATTGAGCGTGAGTTCTGAGGGTGAAATATCTCTGTTCTCATGGCCTTCTCATGGTTTGAACCGTTGATCATTCTACATCCTACTTAGATTTCCAACCCTGCCTTACCTTTCAGGGTTGGGTACCAACTATTCCAGGTCCACTCATGTAACACCTCATTTTCATGTAGAACTACAATGGCCAAACTCAGTTCTCCCTTTCTTGTTCCTGCCATCGCATTGTGTTTAACAAAAGCTTGAGACCATGGCCACTCTGGATGTCTTTGACTACAAACAACAGGAAATAAAAAGGTAAAACTGAATAGCATCAATTCCATCTGCCAATTCATCATTTTAGAATTTGGTCCTCCAGATAGCCATACATAATAAAAATAACATTATTGCCAGGATCAATGTCAGGATTCCCTGGAGACACTCAGGGTTAGCGTAGGCCAATCCGTCTGTCCACGTACAGTTCATTCAAGATTCCCGTAAGACACAAAGGAAAAGAAAATCTGCTCGGTCTTATTTTACTGATGGGGTTAAAAAGAGGGCGAGATCCACCGGGTGCTGATCCAGTGTGTCTTCCCTGCACAGTCTTTGGCTTCCCATGCATGGGGATTTTTGGGAGTAGCTAGCACCATTGGAACCATTCCAGTTTGAGGCATTTTCACTAGCACAGGTTGCCCAGGGTGAAATCTTCCTAGGTATTTTCCCGGTTCATTGGGAACTTTTGGAGTGATGATATTGGCAGATACACAGAAAGTTTTCATTTTAGGACAGCCATCTCCACTCCATCTGTTATTTAATTGATAGATGGCATCATCCAATCACAAATGCGAACCAGGTTCATGAGTTTTTGCAAAACGCTTAACCAATCCATTGGTGCATTCAACAATGCCATTAGCCTGAGGATAAGAGGGAGTATGAAATACCCATCGAATCCCTTCTTCTTTGGCCCAATCTTGTACCACTGTAGAGGTAAAGTGTGAACCGTTATCACTTTGGATTTCCTCAGAAAGGGGAAGTGTGCTGAACCACCCCTTTAGACCTTTTACTCTGTTGTCCCCAGTAGCTGATTTGAAGCTGATGGCCACAGTGATGCCGGAGATAATCTCCACTCCTACTAGGACGTATCTTTTCTCACCTGATGATCTCAAGGACCCAATATAATCAATCTGCCATGAATGACACAATGTTTTCTTGTCCTGAATGTGTAAGGGAGGCGCCTTACTGGAATGATCTTTACTGAGTCGTAGGCGACATTCTGAACAGGCAGTTACTACTTATTCGCACAGCTTAACTGATACAGGCAACCCTCGGGCTAGATCTTGCTTGTATAGGTCAGCACAGCCTGTGTGGCCACGCTTAACATGTAACCATTCGAGTAAGCGTTCCCATTCCCAACCATCATCTACAATATCAATTTGCTACAGCCACGTGAGGCTATCTACCTGTTGGTTGAATTAGGCCTTGATCGAGGTCGAACAATCAGGGCCCTTTACCCAACCAATGTGCAGTGCTCTCTGTCCTCCTGTTTCTAACAGTTGCTTACAACTATCTGTCTCCCAAACTGCGACCCTATTCACCTGGGTCAGCACAGAGCAGTGTTGCATCTTTGGGCACCAGGTCATAGTCCTAGGCCTGCCTTCACCCAAGGGGTGTTGGGTTCACTGGGACAGGGGACTCCAGTGAGTGGCCTGCTGTAGCTGATACCAATAGGAACTTGTGAACACCTCAGCCCTACATATCTGGGCAACAGATGAAACATGCCAGATGCTAGAGGGTGATAGAATTGCACGGGGAAGCTGTCCCTGCTGCTCATGCCATGGCATACTGACCATGTTCCCTAGATCAGGAGATGGAGGGAAGCAGCAGGTGGAGTAGGCAATGTGGGCCATCCCCAAGGCTATTCACCCATTCCCAGTTCCTGCCATCCTTTGGGAACATGGTCTTCTGAGCCTCCTTGCCCAGCACAGCTCCACCCAAAGCAAGAGGAGCACTCTTCCCCAAGAGCTTGTGGGACTGCAGACCTCCCAGGCCTCCCACAGGCCCACAGTTCCTCTCTGGAGGACAAGAGTTGTCAGGATTCCCTTTCACATGACATGGTCCATGGCCAAGGGGCTATTTCTGAGCAGAGCTGCAGCAAGGCAAGGACTCATGGCCGTTGGCTGTGGAGTAACCAGGGCTGTCTTCTTCAGCTTTAAGAGGCAGTGCCTGAAAGGGGATTCCCTGCAGTGTGTCCCACCCTCCAATGCCTCTAGGAGTGATGAAGGGTTCCCCTGTGCCCTCACCTGATTCCTACCACAAATCAATGGCTTTCACCCTCTGCAGTCAGTGTGCAGATGGAAAGATCACGTAAAGGGCACAGGCGGGGTTGCATCAATTGTTTAATGAGTCTAAAGAGGGAAGGGTCATGGTAAGAACTCGGCAGAAGGCCATGCTATCCCTGAGCTCTGCACCGAGCAGCTCCGATGTGGCCACTCAGACGGAGCTTGCGTGGGAACAGGCTGCCACCCAGGTGTCAGGCTGCAGGGTGTGCCCTGCTGTAGCGCCTGTGTTGAATGGCAGTGGTGAGCAGACCTGTGGGAGGTGTGCCCAGGTAGAGGAACTCCTTCACCTAGTGATGGAGCTCCGTGAGGAGGTAAGTCGTCTGAGAAGTATAAGGGATTGTGAACAGGAGATAGATAACTGGAGTCGATCCTGCCTTCCCTGAAAGAAGCACCTCAGGCAGACAGAGCTCCACATACAGAGCACTCCCCACCCTCTAGCAGCACAGCTGAATGTGAAGATTCAGAGGACAGGGGCCAGTGGCAACAAGTCCCTGTCCGGCGTGGCAGGCGTGCCACCCAGGTGACCCCCACACCATCTGAGGTGCCCTTGCAGAACGGATATGATGTTCTGCAAAGGGAACCGGAGGATGAGGAGGACAACAGCTTACTGAACTTGGAGTTGTCACTGAGGCCGAGACGGATTAAGCCTCGTATAACAACATCTTCGGTTAGGAAAGAAAGACGGGTCCTTTTAGTAGGGGACTCGATTCTGAAGGGAGTAGAAGGTCCCATATGTAGACCAGACCCAATCTGTAGGGAGGTCTGCTGTCTCCCTGGGGCCAAAGTTAAGGATGTCCGGAAGAAACTCCCTACCCTAGTTAAGCCTGCTGACTACTACCCTTTATTGATTTTTCAGTTAGGCAATGATGAAATTTCAGGAAGAAGCCTGAGGGCAATGAAGAAAGACTTCAGGGCCCTGGGACGGATGGTTAGGGGATCAGGAGCACAAATAGTGTTTGCTTCTATCCCAACAGTTGCAAGGATTGATGAGAAGATTAATAGGAAATGCCAGCTGATCAATGCCTGGCTCAGAGACTGGTGTCATCGGCAGGACTTGGGGTTCTTTGATTATGGGCTGCTTTTCAGGACGCCAGGCCTGCTGGCAACAGACGGCAAAAGCCTGTCTCAGAGGGGGAAAAGGGTTTTAGGGCAAGAGTTGGCGGGGCTCCTTGACAGGGCTTTAGACTAGATTTGAAGGGGGATGGGGATAGATCCATGCTTGCTAGCAAAAAGCCTGAAGGTGGCATGCTGGCACTAGACTTGGAAAAGATAGGGGGCGTAACCAGGCTCCTTAGGAATAAGTCTGGGGGTGGCAGAATTTCGGCTCCCGCCAGTAAAAAGGAGAAAGGACCTATAGCCCAGCTGAAGTGCTTATACACTAATGCACGTAGCATGGGCTACAAACAGGAGGAGCTGGAAGCCATTGTGCAGCAGGATAATTATGATGTAGTCGCCATCACAGAAACGTGGTGGGATGACTCACATAGCTGTAGCGCTGCCATGGATGCCTATAGGCTCTTCAGGAAGGATAGGCAAGCAAGGAGAGGCGGGGGTGTGGCCCTGTATGTTAAGGAGTGTTATGAATGCTTTGAACTTAATGATGGTGATAATGAGACTGAGTGTTTATGGGTAAGAATCAGGGGCAGGGCTAACAAGGCAGATATCGTAGTAGGAGTCTGTTATAGGCCGCCCAATCAGGATGAGGAGGCAGATGAAATATTCTGTAAATGGCTGGGAGAAGTCTCAAGATCGCGAGCTCTTGTCCTCGTGGGGGACTTCAATTTGCCGGACATCTGCTGGGAATACAATACAGCAGGGAGGGAGCGGTCTAGAAGGTTCCTGGAATGTGCTGGGGATAACTTCCTGACACAGCTAGTGAGAGAGCCAACTAGGGAAGGTGCCCTGCTGGATCTGTTGTTTGTAAATAGGGAAGGTCTTGTGGGGGATGTGAAGGTTGGAGGCTGTCTTGGGAACAGTGACCATGAAATGATAAGAGTTTTCGATTCTGCGAGAAGCAAGGAGAGGGGTCAGCAGAACTGCTACCTTGGACTTCCGGAGGGCGGACTTTGGGCTTTTCAGGAGCCTGGTTGACAAAGTCCCCTGGGAGGCACTCCTCCAGAGCAAAGGAGCCCGGGAAGCCTGGATGATTTTCAAGAAGGAAGTCTTAAAGGCGCAGGAGCAGGCTGTCCCCATGTGCCAGAAGACAAGCTGTCGGGGAAAAAGGCCGGCCTGGCTAAACAGGGAGCTAGTGTTGCAACGTAGGGAAAAAAAGAGGATCTATGGCCTCTGGAAGGAAGGGCAGGCCACTCAAGATGACTACAAAGAGGTAGTTAAGCTATGTAGGGAAAAAATCAGGAGGGCCAAAGCCCAGCTGGAGCTAAACCTGGCTTCTGTTGTCAAGGACAACAAAAAAAGTTTCTATAAATATATTAGCAATAGGAAGAGGACTAAGGATTATCTCTGTCCTCTAGTAGATAGGGCCGGCAACATAGTGACCAAGGATGAGGAAAAGGCTGAGGTACTTAATGAAGTCTTTGCCTCAGTCTTCAGGAGTAGGACCAGTTGTTCCCTGAGCACCCAGACCCCTGAGCTAGAAGATAGGGATAGGGAGCAGAATGAAGCCCCTCTAATCCAAAGGGAAACGGTGAGGGACCTGCTTCAGCACCTGGGGGTGCACAAATCTATGGGGCCGGATGGGATCCACCCAAGGGTATTGAAAGAGGTGGCGGAGGTGCTCGCCAGGCCACTTGGTATCATTTATGAGCAGTCCTGGACAACCGGGGAGGTCCCAGCTGACTGGAGGTTAGCAAATGTGACACCCATCCACAAGAAGGGCCGGAAGGAGGATCTGGGGAACTACAGGCCAGTCAGTCTGACCTCGGTGCCTGGGAAGGTCATGGAACAGATCCTCCTCAGTGCCATTACACGGCACATGCAGGAGCACAGGGTGATCAGGCCCAGTCAGCATGGGTTTGTGAAGGGCAGGTCATGCCTATCAAACCTAATATCCTTCTATGATAAGGTGACCCACTTAGTGGATGAGGAAAAAGCTGTGGATGTTATCTACTTGGATTTTTGCAAAGCTTTTGACACTGTTTCCCACAGCATTCTCCTGGAGAAACTGGCTGCTCATGGCCTGACAGGTGTACTCTTCGCTGGGTAAAAAACTGGCTGGATGGCCGTGCCCAGAGAGTGGTGGTAAATGGAGTTAAATCCAGTTGGTGTCCGGTCACAAGTGGTGTCCCCCAGGGCTCGGTGCTGGGGCCGGTTCTCTTTAATATCTTTATCAATGATCTGGATGAAGGGATCGAATGCACCCTCAGTAAGTTCGCAGATGACACTAAACTGGGCGGGCGTGTTGATCTGCTTGAGGGTAGGTTGGCTCTGCAGAGGGATCTGGACAGGCTGGACCGATGGGCTGAGGCCAATGGTATGAGGTTCAACAAGGCCAAATGCCGGGTCCTGCACTTGGGACACAACAACCCCATGCAGCGCTACAGGATTGGGGCAGAGTGGCTTGAAAGCAGCTCGACAGAAAAGGACTTGGGAGTGTTGGTTGACAGCTGGCTGAATATGAGACATCAGTGTGCCCAGGTGGCCAAGAAGGCCAACAGCATCCTAGCCTGTATCAGGAATAGTGTGGTGAGCCGGACTAGGGAAGTGATCATCCCCCTGTACTCGGCACTGGTGAGGCCCCACCTCGAGTACTGCGTTCAGTTTTGGGCCCCTCGCTACAAGAGGGACATTGAGGTGTTGGAGCGCGTCCAGAGAAGGGCTACAAAGCTGGTGAGGGGCCTGGAGGACAAACCTTATGAAGAACGACTGAGGGAGCTGGGGTTGTTTAGCCTGGAGAAGAGGAGGCTGAGGGGAGACCTTATTACCCTCTACAACTACCTGAAAGGAGGTTGTAGAGAGATGGGGGCTGACCTCTTCTCCCTGGTGACAAGTGATAGGACGAGGGGAAACGGGTTCAAGTTACGTCAGGGGAGGTTTAGATTAGATATTAGGAGACATTTTTTCACTGAAAGGGTTATTAAACATTGGAATAGGCTGCCCAGGGAGGTGGTGGATTCACCATCCCTGGAGGTGTTTAAAAAACAGGTAGATGGGGCACTTAGGGACATGGTTTAGAAGTGGCTCTTGTCAGGGTAGGCTAAAGGTTGGACTCGATGATCTTAAAGGTCCCTTCCAACCTCAGCAATTCTATGATTCTATGATTCTATGATTCTAAATGAGGTCATTCCAAGTTGAGGCCCCCAGCGTGGGGAGCAGAAGGAGCAGACAAGAATGTGTTCCATTTCCTGTGGCAGAGTTCCCACAGGGCATCTGTTGACCTGCCCAGCAGAGAAAGGCAGGCTAGCAGGTCCCTCCAGGCTGCTTTCTGGGGTCTTCACAACAAAGCTTTAAGGGAAGCACCGGACATCAAAGAAAAGAGAGAAAAAGGGTGAACGGAGGACAGGAAAGGTAAATATTGACTGTGTTTTCAGAGAGCCCAGGTCAGCGTATTCATGTCTGTCCTTGCAGGGAGAGTCAGAGATGTTCAGCTGCTCTTAAAAAAAATGGCATGAAGTCTGATCCTCTGTCCAGCACCATGTTCTGAGTTCCAAGGGTTCCTTACAGGGAGCCATTGACCGCATGTTTAGCAGGGGGGGCATCTGCTGCCACAGTAGCGGCTGGAAATGCAGGAAAGGTCACAGCAGCCAGAGGTGATGGGCACTCCATCACAGCTGAGGATGCTGCCAACGGCAGCGGTGGTGGAGGATCCCACAATGGTGTTCTGTGGGAAGGAGCTGAGGATGGGGCCGGGCAGGGTCACTACCACAGCAGGAGGCTCAATGACGACGGTGGAGTTCTGGCACTGCCTGACACAGGGCTCATTGCAGCTGTTGGCCAGTGGGGTTGGGCCACAGGGCCGGCAGGGTTGGCAGGGCTGACACCGGTCATAGCAGGACATGTCTTGGCTTCGGAGGTGCACCTGGGAGAGAAGGCAGGGAGGAAGCAAAACAAGGGGATGTGTGAGGAGCAGCCCGTCACATCACCATGAGAGAGACAAAGAACATGCAGGGCTAGGAGATGGAGATTGTGCATACAATGTGAGGACTTCTTGGCCTCGTTCTGACAGGGCCCAAAAAGAGCCACCAGCTCCTATGCAGCTACTGCCTGGCCCCTGAGTCCAGAAGCCACCTCAGCACAGTCCCAGCCTCCCTCCATGTCTAACCTTCTCCCTGCTTCCCCCTCCCATGACAAGCAGCCCCATGAGCTGGCAGGGAACAAAGCCAGTCTCAGCTGAGAGGTCAGCTGAAGTGAGACCTCCTTTTAGAGAAAGCAGAGAAGGAGAAGGGGCTTCAAACTAACCTGACTCCCAAGGAGGAGGAGGCAAGAGAAGTGGATGACAGAGTGAGGAGCTGGGCTGGCTTTTATCATGCACCTTAACTGCCCCAGGCTGCCAGAGGCATCCCTTGTAGAGGTGATTCTTTGCTGACAAGCTCCTTGAATACAAAACATCGCGAGCAATGCTATGAGCTATGTTTTGGCTTCCTGGATTGCTGTCTTTCCATTTCCAGCTTTATGCCAGGCACATTCCCCATTGGAGGCATGTTTTGCATGACAGGATGAGAGCACCAAGCATTCTGTTGCAATACATGTTGGCGTGGTCAGAGGACTCATCTCACATGCTGGAAGAGTCCAGGAAAGGTCACTCAAGACGCACTAAACAGCTGGATCGACAACACCCACACATACTCACACACTAATCTAGACCTCTAGGCATCTAGAGTGAAATGAGAAGACTCAAGACACCCAATGAGAGGCTGCCTACACTGTCCAGGGCACAGGACACGCACTTGACAGAGTCATCTTCTGCAAATCCTGTTTGAAAGAGTTCATTGTAGCTGAGGGAAGACTGATGTGCACTCAGGGAGAGCCAGAGATGCAGCTGAGGAGAATAACATACCCAGCTTGATTCCATTCACCCACACAAAAGCCCTTTCCCTGTTATCCATCTGTGCCTGAGTACCAGGGACATGGACATGGGGTTTAGCCGTGGGATAGAGGTGTTTGTAGGCTCTGGTGGAAGAGCCTGTGGGTTCACTTCTGACCGTATGATGAAGCAAGCCATGTGCAGGTGACCAGGTAGGCAGGCCCTGCTGTGAGCTTAGTTCACAGATCAGAGGCTACCATTGGTCATTTGCAGGATCGGTGTCTCCAGAAAGACGACTCATTCCATTTCCTGCAGGTGTCTGCTTAGGATGGGACAAGGCCCGTGAGTGAGCTGATGTCTCTTCACTTCCCACAGTCGGAGTCTGTAGAGTCTGTTGGAGTGGGTCCAAAGAAAGGCTTCAAAAATGATCCAAGGGTTGGAACACCTCTCGTGAGAGAGGTGGGGTTGTTTAGCCTGGAGAGGAGGAGGCTCTGGGGAGACCTTCTCGTGGTTTTGCAATTTTTAAAGGTGGCTTATAAGAAAGAAGGAGAAAGACGTTTTATCAGGGCCTGTAGTGAAAGAGCAAGGGTTGGTGGCTTAAAACTGAAAGAGGGTAGATTTAGATTGGACATAAGGAAGAAATCATTGTATGATGAGGGTGGTGAGACACTGTAAAATGTTACCCGGAGATGTTATGGAAGCCCCAACATTGGAAGTGTTCAAGGTTACGTTAAGTGGGGCTCTGAGCAACCTGATCTAGTGAGAGATGCTGCTGGCCATGACAAGGGGGATTGGACTAGATGGTCTTTCAAGGTGTCTTCCCATGTGTGCAAATGCATACATGAGCACAGCAAGTGGAACATGTATGTGAGCATGAACATGCCCACACACCGCTGAGAACTAGGGCACCCAATGCCAGCTCTCAGCCTCTCGGGATGACTCTAGGCAAGTCCTTCAGGCGCCACAGTCAAGACAACGAATCAGGCACCATCAGCTTTAATGAGCTCAAGACCTTGATGCTGGTTCAGTCAATTCTTTTCTCACTAGAAAAGAGAGAGGAAGCACAGTGGAGTCGAAGCTGCCATGACCTTTCTAGATATTGAGCTTCTCCATGCCCCAGCTCTGCGGGTCAGGCATAACATAAAATCTAGAGAACATCCATACTGCTGCAACTACAAAGAATCTCCACATTACGACGGAAAAAACTCCTCCAGCCCTCAGATCATCCCAGACGTCCTAAGTGATCTCTTTAAGGGCGATGGGGTGTGGGACTTGCCCCAGCACTGTAAAGGGTACAGTGCCTCAGTGGTGAGCCTCGGACAAGCCAGACTCCCCACAGGCTGCAAAAACTGGAGCACCAGAAATGACACAGATTGATCCCACTAAGAAAGTCACTCAGCATCTTCAAAGCATTCCTTAAAATGCTATTTACTAGCGCTAAGACTAGGAAGAGAGGGCAGTATAGACAACCTTAAATCCCATCAGAGGCTGGGAACTCAGAGCTGCTTTACATCACCTGCTCTCACAGATCGAAAGAATCACAGAATGGCTGAGGTTGGAAGGGACTCCTGGAGGTCACCTTGTCCACCCTCCCCACACAAGCAGAACCACCAAGAGCCAGTTGCCCAGGACCACGTCCAGGTAGTTTTTGAATATCTCTAAAGAGGGAGACTCAGTAAACTCCCTGGGACACCTATGCCAGTGCCCAGTCACTCCCACAGCACAGGACAATGTGCTGCCCCCTCTCCAGGGCACAGGTCACTGGACTGATCGCATCCACAGAGGATTACCCAGTTTTGGTCAGTCGAGTATTAGAGCATTGTCTTCAAAGGAAACAGTTCTATTCATCAGTTCTACTGTCAAACACCACAACCCTGCCAGTTGTTTATTGGATGCGAACAAATACGAGCAGCTTTCCCATCCCTGTTTCTTAGGGTGCAAATCAAGAGGTTGAGCAGAGGAGTAAGAATCATGTAAAGAACAGCTGCTGTTCTGTCCAGTGACCATTTGGAGGTCACTTCCCATGATGGTGAAGACACATGGGCCCTAGCAACAGACCACAGCAGTGAAATGGGAAGCATAGGTTGAGGCAGCTCTGGGCCTGTCTTCTGCACAGCAGAGTCACAGGGTGGTTCTTGCTCTGCACCTGTAGGAAGTGAGAATGAAGATGAAGCAGTGGAGGGTCTCATCATCAGTACTGAAGGTAATCACGGCCTTGTTGGCACAAGTGCCAGCACAAGCCATGTCCAGGGCAGCTTGTGAATCAGCTAAGAAGTGGAGGATGTGCTTGGGCCTGCAGGAAGCCAAATGGGAGGCGAGTAATGCATGCAGAGAAGGAACCAGGGAACTGGCCAGCCATGTGCCTGCCGCCAGCCAGATGCACACAGCCTTATGCACGATGGCCTCATAGTGCAGTGGGTTGCAGAGAGTCAAGCAGTGGTTGTAGGACATGAAAGTGTAAAGAAAGCATTGAGCACTTCCCAGGAGCCAGAAGTACAGGTGGGCCATGCAGCTGTGGAAGGAGATGTGTATGTCCCCTGGCCTGAGAAGCCATACAGAACCTTTGGAAGGAAGGCACTGGAGAAGAGAGACTGCAACTTTTGGTCTTCAGTCATTCGGAGCTACAGTTCATCCACCATAATTCCATCCCAGTGGAGAATGTGGGTAGGGTGATTACCGTCCTTGCACTTGTACAGTTTGTGCCAAGGCAACTGGATTTTCATGGTGGGAAATAAGATATGAGACTGTAGTGGCTGCCAAGAGGTAGTTCCACCGATCATAAGGAAACAAGGTTGCTCGGAGCCCCACCTAACCTAACCTTGACGCTTCCAATGATGGGGCTTCCATAACATCTCTGGGCAACATTTTACAGTGTCTCACCACCCTTATCATACAAAAATTTTTCCTTATATCCAATCTAAATCTACCCACTTTCAGTTTTAAGCCATCGCGCCTTGCCCTTTCACTACAGGCCCTGGTAAAAGGAATTTACATGTTAAAAAGTGCTCTCCCTCCAAGAAAGGCAGCCAATTCCTGAGTAAAAATTATTTAGGGGGGCCAATGAAGCAGTCAAGAGCTCTGCACCTGCCTTCAGCATTCATGGGAAGTGCACCCAGTACCCTCATCCTTGCTGATCTTTCCGTTCTCCTGCACAGTTTCTATCACAGCAATTTGATCTCCTTCAGAAATCAACTGGGGACAGTTCTGTGCTGACCACTCTCAGCTCCACATGCTTAGCTCCAGTTTTGAGCCTTGATACATTCAGCGGCATAGACGACTTTACCCTGCTGCTGCCTCCAGGCCATGGCCCCTACATGAGGTGGTGGAGGGGAGACGTCAACCCAAAGGCAGTTCCCTGCATGACTACTCCTGCTATTCTGCCAGCAAATCATCTTCCAGAGCCCCACACCCTTCACCCCACCACCCCAGAGCAGCTCCGTCCATAGTGAGAGGAACACCCTTCCTCAAGAGCTCATGGGGCTGCTGAGCCCTCAGGATCTCCTGCCTTCTGGGCATTTGTGGGCAGAGATACCAGCAGGGCAAGGCTTGTTGGTCACTGGCAGCAGTGCAGCTAGGGATGTCTTCCTCAGCTCCAAGGGATGGTTCCCAAAAGAGGAGCCAATGTAGGGTGTTTGAACCGTTCATTTGTCTGTGACTGGAGCAGGGTTTCCTTGTGCTCTCAATCCCTTCCACCCCTTCTCCTTTGGCATCTTGGGGACCATCCAGATAGGGAAGGACCACATGGAGGCCAAGCTTGAATGCAACAGAACTTTAATGAGTGAAAAGAGGGAAAGAAATCTCTGCCAGTGGAGGCCACCAATGCATGGATGCCCAGGGGCAGCTGTGAGTCTTTGGTCCTTGACTGTGGAGATGTTTCCTCATCGTGTCTGTCTGCCTGCCCCATAGAGGATGAGGAAGACAGATGGTCCCCACCAGGGTAGCCTTGTGGGAACCTTGCTGCTAAGGGGATGTGAAGCAAACAAGGAAAAGGGAGAGAAAACCAAAGTCATTCAGCTATGCTGAAAGCAGCATTGAAAACATCGATCCTTTGCCCAGCACCATGTTCTGAGTTCCTCAGGGTGTCTCCCTGGGGTTTCCCCAGAGTCTTTAGCAGGGGAGGCACCTTCTGCCACTGTAGCATCTGGAAATGCCAGAGAGGTCACAGCACCCAGAGGTGATGGGCACTCCATCACAGCTGAGGATGCTGCCAATGGCAGCGGAGGTGGAGGATCCCACAACGGTGTTCTGTGGGAAGGAGCTGAGGATGGGGCCAGGCAGGGTCACCACCACAGCAGGAGGCTCAATGACGACGGTGGAGTTCTGGCACTGCCTGATGCAGGGCTCATTGCAGCTGTTGGCCAGTGGGGTGGGGCCACAGGGCAGGCACTGGTTGTAGCAGGACATGTCTCAGGGCTGGAGGTGCACCTGGGAGAGAGGATACGGATAGTGAGGAGCACATGGGTGAGTGAAAAGCAGCCTGATTTCCCTGTCACAAAGAATCTAAGGCCACTAGTGAGTGGAGAGCTGAAAGCTCAGCTTGAAGCCAGATGGTCCCATTTTCCTACAAAGAGGAGCCTGGACTATGGAGGACATTTCCTAGCACATAAACTAAAAGATCCCTCTGCCATGTCCCAGCCTCTCGCTAAGCAGACGCTCATCCCTCTTCCCTCTATCATGACAAAAATACCCAAGCCCCCCAGCACAAGCCAGAGCCAATATCAGCTGAGATGTCCACCAGGAGAGATCTCACTTAGGAAAAGAAGGAGGATGAGCTTCAGACTCACCTGGTTCCTAAGGAGAAGGACGCCAGAGACCTTGGATCAAGGAGGACCTGAATGAAAGGAACATGAAGCCTGACATTGCTGTGCTGTGAGTGGAAGGACAGACCCTGTGGCCTTCACAGGAAAGCCAAACAGCTGATGACCACAAACAACTTCATGTGCCACATTGGAATCTCAGTCTGAGCCCAGCAGCTCTCCCTGGGAGGAAAGGGACGTTGGATTCAAGACCACATCCCCCAAAGCCAGCTACTGTCCCACAGGGCTGTCCAGTATAGACCCTCTTTCTGACAAGGGCTGTGCCCAGTGGGGAAATTTTCTAAGGCCATCTCCCCTCCTGAATATCGATCAGCCTGAGCTCACATCCAGCTTGGAGACAGTACAGCCAAGGGCTTTCCCCCTTGCCTTTGAGAGACCTCAGTGAGATCAGAGCCAGGGAGCTCTGCTGGGAGAGCTCAGTCAGGGCAGGTTCCCCTCTCCGTGGAGCTGCTGTTTCTGAGCTGAGGCTCTACTGCAGCCATGATAGCTGACTGTTCCTTTTCTATTGCTACCTGAGAGCATCCAGCAGAACCCCGTGCCCTTCCCTTCCACATCTGGTTTTAAATGTCCAGGTTTCCAATGAGACATATTCGAGAAAATAAGAGTACTGTTAAAATAGCAAGCACTTGACCTCCAAACCTTCCTGCCATGCCCTGCTGCTGTGCCATTTGCCCTCCCCTTGGCTCCTTCCAGGCCACCGGCGTCCCCGTGGCCGAGGTGCCCGTGCCGGGGACAGCCCGTGCCCGCCCTCCCTCACCGCCGGTGTCGCTGCGGGCAGCTCCGCTCCGGCCGGTCTCTGCCGCGGCGCCGCCTTCCTGCTTGGGGCGTAGGGCTGAGCCCCGGGGCGAAACTGGCGGAGGCGGAGAGGAGAGTAGAGGAGGTGGCGGAGAGAAGGGGGCGCGGCAGGAGCAGAAAGCCGAGGCTGGCGGGCGCAGAGAGGCGCGGGCGGCGGAGCGGCGGGATGCGGCGGCGCCGGGGCGAAGGGCTGTCGGGGCTGGTCGTGCTGCTGCTGGGTGCGTGGGACTGTTTACTCGGCGGCGGGGGGCCGGTCTGAGGGCTGTGTGGGGCCAGGGCTGACCCTGGGGAGGCCCTGGCACGTCCCTGACTTCTTCACGTACTTCTCTAATCATCCTCCCATCCATCTCCCCCTCTGTTACATCACACATTCCATGTGAAAACTCAGTGCTCAGTTCTATGTTCAGCTCTCCCTATTTCCTTTCTTTCATCTGTGTCTTTCCATATAACTCATATAACTCATGGAGTCATTCCTTCCCCCTTGCCTACTTTCTTTCCTTTATCCCCTTTTCTTCTTCAGTGACTCCACCCTTTCACCTGTCATTCATGCGTTCATCTCTCCATCAAATATGAATGGACACTTCCATTAATGCACATGTTGACATCCTCTGGAAACACATCTAATTATCTCTAATTGTTCCTCACTGCTTCTAGTAGATTTGTTCTAGGAAACAGTAGCATGGCTGGGCAGAAACTTTGAGTGGTTTTTCTTCTTTATTTCCTCAGCAGTGGCTGCGGGCAGAGCCCAGGTGCAGCAGGAGCCGTCGGCAGAGACCCCCGAAAGCACCGGCATCAACATCACTTGCTCGCACCCCAACATACAGACCACGGAGTTCATCTACTGGTACCGTCAGCTCCCGGGACGAGGCCCCGCACTGCTCCTGAGCACTCTCAAAGACTCCAAAGAGCTGCGGGACCCGCCGGGGCGGCTGTGGGTGTCGGCAGAGCGCCGCTCCAGCGCCCTGTGGCTCGCCCGGCCCCGGCGCGGGGACGCGGCGGTGTATTACTGTGCCGTGGGAGACACGGGGAGAGGAGCCGGGGCTGCGGCCGGGCAGGAACCGGCGCGGGCGGGGCCGGGCGTGTGTGTCGGGGCCGGGGGGACAGCCCCGGACGGGCCCGCCAGGGGGCGCTGCCGCTCCGTCCGCCGGGGCCGCCTCGCCCCAAGCGGCCACAACTGGCCCAGGCTTGCCGAGGCCTCCCAGCTCCCTCGCTCCCGGGAGACGCGCTCCCGACTCCCACGGAGTCAGTGGTTCAAGCTCCCCAGCGGCAGGAGAAGGGCATGTCGAGGTCAGAGGCACCTTCAAGCGCTCCCCAGAGGGGCTCAGTGGTGAGACCAGGAGCTTGTTTGACAGGATTCAGCACCTCTGGAGTTGAGGCCCAGGAGACAGGGCAAAATGCTTGGCCTGGACACACTGAGCGCAGCCTCAAGGCATGCCAGGTTCCTCCTGGAGGAGTGAGTCAGAAAGGGTTTTTGCTGAGTTGCCCTCAGGGGCTGGAGGTCTGAGGGGAGTGAGAGCTGGCAGGAGGCCTCTGGCAAGAGATTCTGGGCTCCAGCCAGTCCCCGGGGAACCCTGTGTGGCTCGAGCAGCTGACAGAGGTGGTCAAACCAAACCATGGGAAGAGGCTTCCGAAGCACAGAGGGAAGGATCAGCCCTGCTCCCTGTTCCAGCTGGACTTGAGAAATGTGTTTCCAGGCAACATTTGGCAGGTGGCAAAGAAGGCAGAGTAACAGGTATGGCCAGGCCAGCACATGCATCAGACACATGTTCACACACTTTTAGTCCCTCTCATCCCTTTCTCCATCTGTCTTCCCACACTTCTTTTAGCCCAAACTGCTTTGATCCTTCCATTTTCCTGTGTTTGCTGCTTATTTTAAGCATCCCATGTCATGTACAATCCAGGAAAAAAACTTTTCCACTTCATCCCATAAGGGGTTTGATCCCCGTGTAGGTAGAAACACCTGGAGCTGAGAGGCAGCGCTTCTACACCGGACTATGCCTGAAAGGATGCTCAAGCACCTTCTGACATGGAGGGCTGTATGGTGTATGAAGGCACGGACTCCGGCTGTGATAAGCACGAAGTCATTTATTGCTTCTCAAGCCTCGGCTTTTATACCCAAGCTCTAAAATTTTCCATGCACCTGCTAGACAAGTAAACACATATTTCAGATCACTAACCCAGTTGCCTTATTCAGTTCCCACTAAGATAAGTATGCAAAGCTGTTTTCTGTTCCATGTTTATATTGGACCGATTCCTCTTCATTTCGTCCATATTGACATCTGCGTTCCTTTTTCTGTGTGCTCTGTTTACTGTCTTTGGCCGTACGCAGGCCTCTGCTTGTAGATCTGCCACAGATCCCCCTTTTTTGTTTAACACCAGACCATTTATTAACAAGGTCACCATGACTCGTGCTTCTACTCGTCGTGACGCTCTTAGCAGGTTATGTATCATACTAAAAACAATTAAAAACAGAATCAAAAAGAACCCTGCTAAGGCAATAAATACCCAGATTTTTAAATTTAGTGCAGAAAGACAATTTTTTTGATTTACCCATGAGAAATCCTTTTGTAATGTTTCAAATGCATTGCAGTTCATTAAATCTTGAATTTTTAGTATTTGAGCTTTTAGTTGATCATGTAAAGGACGAATATTTTGTTGCAAAAACATGTCAAAACCACCTTGGAGATGGTATTTAACCATTTCCAAGCCATGTATTGACGTATTCCAGGGGAGAGATGTAACACAAAGTCTTTGAGAGTTGTACCCCCAATCACAATACAGAGAAAGATGTGTTTTTAATGCATTTTGCCGATCCCCTATCCATATTACTGCTGCTTCTAAAGCTTGTAATCTGGCTAATATTTCTTCATCTATATGTTGTTGCGTATCTAATTCTTCAGTTACATTAAATAAGGTTTCTCCTACAAGCTTAGCAGTCTGGACACATTCAGTAAACACAGCAACAGCTACAGGAGCTGAAGCTAAAATAACAATTGCAGATACTATTGCAAAAATCAGCCATCCAAAAAATCGTTTAGAGCGTCTGCATGTTTGGTTTATTTCTTCTTGCAAAATTCTGCTAAAATGTCCTAACCCTCCAGAACCTTCCCATTCTCTGGTAAGGTTGATGGGCAACCACACTTCCACTTGTCGTCGCAATAGAAGACGACATGAAATATTATTGATTATTGGTTCTTGTGTAGATATATGTGTTTTATACCATACTCACATTAAAATTACACAATAAGATTGATTACATTATTGTACACTTGCATTTTGAGCCAAAGCAAATACATACAGATGAGAAGTACAAATCATTACAGAATCTTCTTGCTCACAGCTACTATTTGTTGTAGTATTATCTGTGGTTAGCTTATGAAGACTTCTGTTTACAAATACAAATCCCATTCGCCAGCCCTCAGTACGTAGTCCAATAAAAAAAGAATCTACATGAGACAGAAAAGAGATAAGCATTAAAAACTGAAAGATTAATAAGAATACACATCCCTAGGTATGCCTGTTTTTACTCATTGATCAGCTCGACTGGTTCCAGCCTTCCTTTTCCTGTACTGGGCTCAGCTGATGAGCCGGCTTAACGAATTTTGCAGGAATCCAGAAGGAATCTGAGGACAAAGACACACAAGCATACCCTCGACCCCATGTTATCAGGAGGACTGGTCCTTCCGAGCGCTTATAATACACCTTCGGTTGTTCAGGCCATTCAACAGTTCTTCTGAAATGTCGCTCTACTGTTGCGGATGACAAAGAAGACATCTCTAGAAAATTTAAAACATAAGTTGCTTTATACAGTCACTCTTGAGGTGTCATACCTACGGGATTTCCCCTTTTTTGTTTAGCAAGTATGGCTTTTAAAGTATGATGCATATGTTCCACAATTGCTTGCCCAGCTGGGGAATGAGGAATACCGGTGACATGTTTAATACCCCATGTCTGTAAAAAGGCCTGTATTTTAGCGGACACATAAGCTGGTCCGTTATCAGTTTTTACAGTTTTTGATACTCCTGTGACTGCAATGCCTTGCAACCAATGTTGAATAACGTCACGAGCCCTCTGTCCTGTATGAGCAGTAGCTACAACAAAGTGAGAAAACAAATCAACTGAAACATGTACGTAGCGCAAACGTCCAAATTCCATAATGTGCGTAACTTCAGATTGCCAAAGTTTATCAGGTGTAAGCCCTCATGGGTTAACCCCCGCAAATGATGGCAGAGGAGCCAGCTGCTGACAATCGGCACAAGTTCGCACAATATCATGTGCTTGTTGTTCTGTTAAAGAAAATTGCTTCCTTAACGCCTTCGCATTTTGATGAAAAAAATCATGTGACATTTTAGCTTGCTGCATAATGTTCGGAGTTGTTACCGACAGAGTGTGATAATCTGCAACTCTGTTTCCCTCAATTAAAGGACCAGGTAAACAGCTATGAGAGCGTATGTGGACAATAAACTAAGGAAACTGTCTTTTTTGTAAAAACAACATTAATTGCAGCAATAGCTTAAATAACAATTGGTTCCCTACTTGTTTTAGAAATGCTCCTTCAAGTCTTTGAACAATGCCAGTTGCAAATGATCAAACTGTGTGCCTGAGCACTTCTCTCTTACCCTAGAGTGATATTTTCTCCTTTTTGTCCCTGGGCACAGAGGTGGCTCCTCAAGCAAAACATCTCCATGAACAGCAGCTGCTGCAGAATGTCTCTGACCTGAGCCCACAGCAGGAGTCCATGAGGTTTTAATGTTCACGTGCAATTGGGTAGGCTAGACCAGGAAAGCAAGAGCAGGAGGTAGGAATGGAGATGACCCCAGCCCAGGTCAGGCAGTGTCCACGCTAGAAGGATGCAGGTGCTCATGGATGACTTTTACCACTTCAATATCTGCTGCAGGAGGAAAATGGCAGCCACAAGGAAACCAGTTGTCTGAGGTGTATAGTAGACAAATTTCTGAAGCAGGCAATCCATGAACAGACTAGGACAGAGGCTCTCTGTGACCTGCTACTCACAAATGAGGAAGAACTGTTGGATGATGTAAAGTTCAAGGTCAGCCTTGCCTGCGGTGACCAGGAGTCTGTGGAGTTTAAGATCCTCAGAGAACTGACCAAGACAAACAGGACAACTACTGCAATGGACTTCAGGAGAGCACATCTTGAAGTGGCCAGGGATTGACCTGCTTGGCAAGATGCCCTGGGAAACTTCCCTGGAGCACAGCAGTCCCAGGAGAGCTGGCTAACCTTCACGGAGAGCCTCCTCAGAGCACAAAGGTGGTCCTCTGCAATGTGGACAAAAGAATGCAGCTGGAGTGGAAAACTGCAAGAGATGTAAAGGGAATCAAGAAAGGTGTTTCTGGGCCTATTGGCAGCAACAGGATGGCTAACTAGATGTGGGCTTATTGCTTGGTGAAGAAGTGGATCTGGTGACATGTGCCATGTACTTGTTGTCTCTCCTGAGCTTTTGCTGGTATGGCTTCTCCTCAGGCCTACCACATGCCTGCATGTCCCCACAGACTCTATGGGAATGAAGCAGCACCCACAGTAGAAGAATAAGGAATTAAGGAGCTCGTACTACCATTTGGACATACACAAGTTCATGGGATCTCTTGGGATGCATCCAAGGGCATTCAAGGAGCTGACTGGACAGTATCTACCCAGTGCCTGGAAGGAAGATGGAGCAAATAATTTAGAGAAGGCTCCTTCTCTAAATGCATGAAAGGCAAGAAGGGGATTAGGAGCAGCTGACATGGTTTTACTGTGGACAAATGATGCCTCACCAACCTCATTGCTTTCCATGAGGAGGTGACAGGCACTGTGGGAAGGGGAGGGGCACTGCCTGGGGTGTGCCGTGACTTTAGCAAGACCTTTAACATAGCCTCATGGGTGCACACACATGCACACCCATAGGCACACAGAGCTATGCATACTAGCAGGCATGCACATGCACAAATATGTGTGCTGTTGGGGAATTTTTATTGTATCATTTAAGGCAAATTAAACACATGCTTATGCTTAGATTAAAAAAAAAAACAACACAACAATCACCAAATGATCAATGTATTGGACAGTCTTCCCACCATATGCAGTTCTACAAGGAGTTTGCAAAGATGAGTCAATTCCTTATATACACTGGCAGAAGCACAGGTGCCAACTGTCATAAGTGATCTCCCTAAGGGTGCCATGGGGGTGTGGGACCAGTCCCAGATCTGTAAAGTCACTGGTGCCTCAGTGATGAGTATTCACAGGGCAGCAGAGTGTGGCACACCTGGGACAAGCCAGACTCCCCACAGGCTGCAAACAATGAGGCTGGGGCGCCCAAAATTATAATAACTGATCCCAGTAAGAAAGGCACTCTGCCTCTTCAAAGCATTCCTTAAAAATGTCATTTGTTAGTGCCAGGACTAGAAAGAAAGAGATGATAATATAGGTAACCTTACATCCCTCGAGACGCTGGGCACACTGAGCAGATCCCATTCACAGAAGAGTTGCTCCATTTTGGTCTGTTGAGTTTTAGAGCATTTTCTTCAAAGGAAACAATTCCATTCATCATTTCAACTGTCAAACGCTACAACTCTGCCAGTTGTTTATTGCATGTGAACAACTACGAGCAGCTTTCCCATCCTTGTTTCTTAGGGTGGAAACCAAGGTGTTGATCAGGGGAGTAAGAAAGATGCAAAGAAGAGCCACTGCTCTGCCTAGTGACCCTTTGGAGGGGGTTCCTGTGTAGGTGGAGACACACGTGCCATAGAAACAGGCCACAGCAATGAAATGGGATGCATGGGTTGAGGCAGCTCAGTGCCTGCCTTCTGCACAGCAGAGCTACAGGACGATTCTTGCTCTGCACCTGTAGAGAAGTGAGGATGAAGTGGAAGCAGCAGAGGGTGACCTCATCAATACCAAACATGATGACATCCTTGTTGGCAGAAGTACCAGCACAAGCCATGTCCAGGAGGGGTGGCAGATGACTGAACTGGTGCATGTGCCTGGGTGCACAGTAAACCAAATGGGACATGATTATTGTAGGCAGAGCACACAGGGAACTGGCCAGTCCTGTCACTGCCACCAGCCAGACGCACACAGCTGATGCGTGATGGCCCGGTAGCACATTGGGCTGTAGAGAGCCAAGCAGTGGCCACAGGACATGGGAGAAGTACAGCTGGGCCATGCAGCACTGCAAGGAGATGGGTTTGTTCCCTGGCCTGAGGAAGCCCTCCAGCACCTTTGGAAGGAAGACACCGGAGAAGAAGCTTTTTGTCTTCAGTTGTGCTGAGCTGGACATTGTCAGCTGTAATTCCCTCTTGGTGGAGGACATGGCTGTGGGGATTTCCATCCTTCCACTTGTACATTTTTGTCAAGACATCTGGATTTGCATGCAGGAAATAAAATATGGGAGTGTAGTGGTTGCCAAGAGACATTTTCACTGATCAGAAGGGAAGAGATTAACATCCTCTCCTCCCTGAATGGCAACCAATCCCTGAGCACAGAGTTTCTGTGGGGACTCTTGGAAAGTGCACCCAGTCCCCTCATCCTTGCTGATCTTCTCATTCCCCTGCATGCTCTTTATGAGAACAATTTGATCTCCCTCAGAAATACACCGTTTCACTGTCCCCATTTCTGTGCTGACTGCTCTCGGTTCCCACAGGTTTAGCCCAGTTTGTAGCCTCAACTCATTCAGCAGCATGGGTGACTTTTCCCTGCTGATGCCCCTAGGCCATGGCCCAAGATTTGGTGATGGAGGAGAGAGGTCACCCCAAAGCCTGTTCCCTGCATTACCACTCCTGCTATTCTGCGGAGCCAATCATCTTCTGTAACTCCACACCCACTACCCAACGACCCCAGCACAGCTCCGGCCATAGCAAGAGGAACACCCTTCCTCAAGAGCTCATAGGTCTGCTGCCCCCTCAGGGCCTCCTGCCTCCCTGGGCACCCATGAGCAGAGACAGAGCAGGGCAAGGCCTGATGCTCATTGGCAGCAGAACAGCCAGGGATGTCTTCCTCAGCTCCAAGGGATGGTTCCCAAAAGAGGAGCCCCTGCAACCTGTCCCAACCTCCCATTCCTCTCTGAATGGAGAAGGATCTCCTTGTGCTCTCAACCCCTTCCATCCCTTCTGCTTTGGGATCTAGGGGACTGTCCACAGAGAAGGACCACATGGAGGCCAGGCTTAAATGCAACAGAACTTTAATGAGTCCAAAGAGGGAAACAAAGTCACTCCACATGGAGGCCATCAATGTGTGGATCCCCAAGGGCAGCTGTGAGTCTGCTGTCCTTGGCTATGGAGAAGTTCCCACATCATGTCTGTCCTCCTGGCCCACAGAAGGAGATGAGACAGACAGTCCCTAGCAGGCTGGCATTAGGGGGACAAAGGGATCCAAAGCAAACAAGGAAAAGGGAGAGAAAGGCAAAGCCATTCCGCTGTGTTGAAAACAACATTCAAAAGATCAATCCGCTGCACAGCACCATGTTCTGAGTTCCTCAGGGAGACTCTTCTTGGGGCTTTCCTATAATCTTTATCAGAGGAGGGACCTTCTGCCACAGTAGCGGCTGGAAATGCCAGAGAGGTCACAGCACCCAGAGGTGATGGGCACTCCATCACAGCTGAGGATGCTGCCAACGGCAGCGGAGGTGGAGGATCCCACAACGGTGTTCTGTGGGAAGGAGCTGAGGATGGGGCCGGGCAGGGTCACCACCACAGGAGAGGGCTCGATGACGACGGTGGAGTTCTGGCACTGCCTGACACAGGGCTCATTGCAGCTGTTGGCCAGAGGTGTTGGGCCACAGGGCCGGCAGGGCAGGCACTGGTTGTAGCAGGACATTCTATAAGGGTTTGGAGGTGCACCTGGGAGAGAGGATACGGATAGTGAAGAGCACAAGCATGAATGAGAAGCAGCCTTGTTTCCCCGTCACAAAGAATCTAAGGCCACTACTGAGTGGGGAGCTCAAAGCTCAGCCCAGAGCCCCATGGTCCTTATTGCCCTACAAAAAGCAGCCTGGATCTTCCCTAGTGCATAAACCAAAAGATCCCTCTGCCATGTCCCAGCCTCTCGCTAAGCAGACGCTCGCCCCTCTGACAAGAACATCCAAGCCCCAGCACAGACCACAGACAATATCAGCTGAGATGTCCATCAAGGAGAGACCTCACTTAGGAAAAGAAGAAGGAGCTGCAGACTCACCTGGTTCCCAAGGAGTAGGAGGTCAGAGAAGTGGATGAGAGAGCAGGGACTTGGGCTGGCTTTTATACCTGTCCTTCATTGCCGCAGCACCAGAGGCACCCTTTGCAGAGGTAACAATTTTTGCACACAGTCATCTTGAATGCAAACCATCGCAGCTAATGATATTGGCTGTGCTTTAGCTGCCTTTTCATTTCCAGAGTTCTTCCATGCCCATTCCCCAGTGAAGAATTCCTGTGATCAGTGGGATGAAAGGCCCCAGGATTTCCAGGGCAGGAATGCAGCAGTGTGGACAGAAGAGTCAGCTCAAGTGCTGTATGGTTCCAGGGCAGGAAAGACGCCTCAACATAGGCCACTCTGTTGGGGCTGTTTGAAGTGTCGTTCTGAGAAAGAAGCTCCAGCCGTCCTCACCTAGACACCCATGGGCTCCTGTGCATGAGGAAGTGCCACATCCTTCTCTTGCCCTCCCTCCTCAGCTCACCCCAACGGTCACTTGATGTTGCCTTCCCGGCTGCGTGCGTTGCGCTGCTAGGTTATGACAACATCCTGCCTCACACTGCCCCCAGGAAACTGGCCAGTTTTGACTGTCTCCTTGCAGTCTGTGAGTACATCAAAGACACCATGGGCATGCCAGGGGCCTTGTACTACCCCAGAATGCCCTAGCCTTGCTGTGGTTGTCCCCAGATGTCCTCAGCAGAGCCCACAGTGCATTTTTATGTGTTTCCATTTGTGTGCTTTTGAGTGCAGCCAGCTTTTTGTGAATGGATACGGGAGCACAAATTTGTTTATGATTCCACACCAGTGTGCATAAGCCTGTGTGAGTGTGTGTGTATGTCCTTGTTGTCCCTCCTCAGGAGGGAATGTGCAGGTCATAGTGAGGACAATCTCCCCTGCTCTCTCCATGAGCACCACAGAGCAGCAGGTTCCCAGGATTAGAAGGAGCCCGAGTGCAGCTGAGCGGTGATGGCACCAGCCTGCTGGAGATGCGTCCAGGGAAGAGGTACTGAAATGCAGCCCCTGCCTTCTGAGATCTCCTTCTTCTGCGTCTCCACAGCTGACACTCTGCTGCTGCCCATTTCACACCACAACAAGGATGGTTCCACTCCACTTCGGATCCTTAGTTCAGTTGAGTGTGACAATATCAGGAGTACCTCAGCATGGCCGGCAGTCCCCGCTCCCTGCCTCTCCAGGCCAGGACACAGCTGCTCTCCCCAGTGCTAGAGAGTTCAAAGGATGGGGATTGCTTTCTGGGCAAGGTGAAGGCTGAGAAATCCTGCCCACCATGTGCTGGCCATCCCTGAGTGGATCTGCTTCCAATACCGTGTCAGGGATATCTGGGTTAGGACACAGGGCCCCTCTCATGCCCAAGCTAAGGCCCAACGGAGTTGTTCAGCTCATTGGCCTGGTGCTGTGTCAGGCAAGGCCTGAGAGTGTGTCCCAAACAGGTACTGAATGAAAAGAACATGAAGCCAAGGGCCAAGTGCATTGCTTTCTCAGGAGGTAACAGGCACTGTGGAGAGGGCAAGGGCAGGGGATATGGGTACCTGGAGTTCAGAAGGAACTTTGATACCCTCTCCCATTCTTCTTTATGACCAAATTGGAGATGAATGGGTTCATTAAGAGGATGATAAAATGGGTGGAAAATTGGCTGGACTACCAGGCTCAAAGAGTTGTGCCTATGGAGAAATGGGCTGACTGGAGCCTCATGAAGGCCAAAAAGTGCAAGGGCAGTGTTTTGTATCTGATGGAGGAACCAGCCCATGCACTCACGTAAGCTGGGAGCTGGCTGCCTAGGAAGCAGATCCACAGAAAAGGATGTGGGGTATAAGGACAGCAAGCTGAATGTAAGACCACAGTGTGCCCTTGCAGCAAAGGTCAAGTGCATCCTGAGCTGGATTAGTCAAAGCTTAGCCCACAGGTCCAGGAAGGTGACCCTGCCCCTCTGGCCCATGTGAGACCACATCTGGAGCACTGCCTCCAGGCTGAGGTGCCTTCGTCCAAGAAGGATATTGACCTACTGAAGCAAGTCCAACAAAGGCCACCAAAGTAGATAGGGGGCGGGCAAACATGACGTGCGAGGAGAGCCTGAGAGAACTGGGCCTGACCATCTCGGAAAAGCGAAGACTCAGGGGAGACCTTCTTGCTTTCTACAATTGCTTGATCAGAGAGAAAAGAGACAAAGGACGAAGACACTGGAAGTGCTAAGTGACTGAGTAGCATCAATGGACATCACCTAGCATGGGGAGAAATCTGTAGGATTTCATATGGGAAGCTGGACCATCTGCTGTGCCAAGGCCCCGCTGCTGTGCCAGGCTGCAGCTGGCGCTGTGCAGGCTTCTTGCTGGAGGACGGGGAGAGTCCATTTCCCAGCTGGGCAAAGTGGTACCCGTGCGGAGTCCCAGAGCGCTCTGAGCTCGGGCGAGCCCCCGAGCAGCGCCGGCGCAGGGCTGAGCCCCGGGGCGGAGCTGGCGGCGGCGCAGGAGAGGAGAGGAGGCGGCGGAGAGGAGGCGGCGCGGCCGGAGCAGAGAGCCGGGGCTGGCGGGGGGCAGCGAGGCGCGGGCGGCGGAGCAGCGGGATGCGGCGGTGCCGGGGCGCAGGGCTGGCGGGGCTGGCTGTGCTGCTGCTGGGTGCGTGGGGCTGGTGACGGTGGATGGGGCCAGGGTTGTGACCGGCAGGTTCTCTGGAGAGCCCAGCACCAACTCTTCCCTCTCCTTCTTCAGCCTCTCCTTCCCCCTCCTGCGTCTGACATCTTTTGTGCCCCTTTAAAAACCCTCCGAGTCTTCCTATTCTTCTTCTCCCTATTTCTGCAACACCTCTATTGGTACAAGCCTCCTTGCATGCACGCCTGATTTTTCATGCACCCTCTCCCTCCCCTGTGCATTCAACAGTACTTATTGCCCTCAATATAGCCCTCTCTCCTTCACTCTAAGAACGCCTCTACCTCTCTACTCTTCCTCTCTTCCCTCACTGATTTTCTGACCCATCTCTCCATGCAACTACCATCCCTAACCCCTCTTCCTGCTCCCTGAGGTCCCTTTCTCTTCTTACCCTCTGCTTCCCTCATATATGTAGGCACAAGGTTGCTTTCTGCATCGTGCCATACATCCACTCATCCCCCTGTGCATTCACCTTTTATACTTCTGAATTCATCCCTCCATCCTTCACTGTAACACACTCACCTTTCCTGTCCTTCTGCCTCTCATCATTCATCCATCCATCCATGCACCTGACTTTCCTTCTGTCTCTCCATGCATCATTTGCAATTTCCCTCCCAGACTGCTCCCCTTGTTCCACACACACCAGGATCACTCTCCATCCCTGTTGATGAGCTCCCTGTCCCCAGTTGTGCCAGTCTGTCTCTGTCACACTGCCACTCTTTGTAGTGATTTCTTGGGGAAAAGAGCCATCAGAGCTGGGCGACCATTCTTGATCTTTGGCCTTTTCTTATACTTTCTCGGCAGTGGCTGTGGGCAGAGCCCAGGTGCTGCAGGAGCCGTCAGCAGAGACCACCGAGGGCACCGAAATCAACCTCACTTGCTCGCACCCCAGTATCCGAACCACGGAGTTCATCTACTGATACCGTCAGCTCCCGGGACGAGGCCCCGCTTTCCTCCTGAGCACTCTCAAAGACTCCAAAGATCTGCGGGACCCGCCGGGGCGGCTGTGGGTGTCGGCAGAGCGCCGCTCCAGCGCCCTGTGGCTCGCCCGGCCCCGGCGCGGGGACGCGGCGGTGTATTACTGCGCCCTGGGAGACACGGGGAGAGGAGCCGGGGCTGCGGCCGGGCAGGAACCGGCGCGGGCGGGGCCGGGCGTGTGTGTCGGGGCCGGGGGGACAGCCCCGCGCGGGCCCGCCAGGGGGCGCTGCCGCTCCGCCTGCCGGGGCCGCCTCGCCCCAACGGGCCACAACTGGCCCCCCGCCCCGGGCCGCTTCCCCCCGCCCCACCGGCCTCGGCCCCGGCCCCGGCAACCCCGCACTCCCAGCGGGACGCACACAGAAATCCCCCGCCACACTGCCGCCGCCGCCGGGGCAGGAATGGCGCCCGGAGCGCTGGCCGTGTCCGGCGGGGCCCGGCAAGGAGCGATGGCAGCCGCCGGCCCCGCTGGCGCCCGGCCAGGAGCAGCGCCTTTCTGCTCCGCACAGGGCGGCGGGCGGCAGAGATCCTCCTGCCCACGGGCAGCCGCCCAGCCCTCGCTCCTGCCGCACGGACCACCCACTGCTGCTGCTCCACGGGCAGGGGCTGGGGATCTCTTCCACCCCACTCATGTCGCCAGGCTCTCTTAGAACAGAAAGACCCAATTGGTACAGTGCCAACACAAGCCCTTACTTTGAAACCACAACCACAAGTGGTAACTTTGTCAATCTGCTCAGCTACACACTTACAACTTGAATCCTCCAGCTCCACACTCTGCTTCTGGGGTGCTCCTGCTGGTGTTGCACAGGCATCCTGTGGAGCCAGCAGTTCTACATCGGCACCAACTTCAGAAGGAGATACTGATTGTCACAGACACCTTCAAGTGTCTCCTGCAGTGCCTGGTGATCAGAACATAGAGCTTGGGGCACAGGATTCCCCTTAACCTCAGACTGAGAGACTTTAGTGTTGAAGGGAAGTCCAGGAGACAGGAGAGAAGCCTGAGCAGGGCACTGGCTGAAAGACACATCTGAGACTCAAGGTCAGACTCAGGATGGAGCCCCAAAAGAGATGTGCTAAGTTGCCCTATGGGGCTGAAGGTCTATGGGGAGACCTGGAAAGGGGCCTCTGGACATGGGGTCCTGGGCCCAGCCGTTCCCCAGTGAGGCCTGTGTGGCTGTAGGAGCTGAGAGAGCTGGGACAGTCCATGTTCAGAGGCTTCAGGGGCAGAAAGGAAAGGGTCAGGCCTCTTCCCTGCCTCAGCTGGGGCCTGTAGTAGCAGCCATAGTTGTATTCCAAGGGAACTCCTGGCAGGTTTGCAGTCATTGGAGAGCAGACGGCAGCCCACTGTCCTTCTGCCATGGCCTCGACTGAACAACAGGACAGTAAAGGCCTTGTGGGAGTGTGGTTGTGAATGGGGGCTGCTGTGTCAAGAACGTGCTTCCTGCAGTCCCTGCCAACTGTGCGAGAAAGGCCCTGGGTGAGAAGAGGCAGAGGAGCCCTGCTCCAGGCAGCAGACACCAGAAGACATGAAAATCAAGTAGGCCTTTTGCTTGCCTGGGTATTGAGGCTCTGGGGCTCAGGGTGGGAGAAGCGTCTGGAGGCTGTGGGTAATGTGGGTACGTGAAGGGACACAGAAGGACTGCCTGCACAACAGAGAGCTGGGTTGCCATGTCCTCCCCCTGCCAGAGTGAGGCAGTGTGTCTGTCCCTGTGCAGCTGGTTTCTGGAGCAGATGCTCTTCACAGAGATGTTTCTCTTCAGGTTCCTCCTCTATGGGCAGAGGAGAAGGGAAAGAGTGTGTGACACCTGGGTCCAGGCACTTCAGTGTGTGCCTGGTCCTCTCTCCATCCAGACAGTCCCAGGGACAGGGTGGACATGGGTGGGTGCAGGGGTGCTTTCTCCCTCTCCTGCAGAGCTGGGTGCAGGCCTGTGCAGCTGGCTAGGTGGTGGGTGTCAGGAGAAGTTCTCAAGGGATCTTTGTTCTTTAGATGGCCACTACTTAAACCATGATTCTTTTATGTCTCTAGAGGGCTGCCTTGTGGTAGAGGTCGGGGGACAGGCCCAAAGAGGCCTGGCTGGAGCAGCAGGCAGAGAGTTTTGCTCCACCCTCTGGGCTGTGGTTTGGAGGCCTCTTTGATCAGGCAGAGGTAGAAGAAGAGGTGAAGGTGCAAGCCTCGGGTCCCTCATGCTCGCAGGTCCCTGGGCACCCCATGAAGGGAGAGCGTGACATGGTCCTGATTTTCCTGTCAGCCCTGGTGGGACTGGCTGACTTTGGTGAGATGTGACTTTCAGGCTGGGGAGATTGAGGCAAGAGTTTGTGCATCTGGTGGTGGAAGGGAGGAGATGTGAATGCTGACTGCCTGGGATGCCTGGAGTGAATCCATAGGGAGATCAGGGGCTGCATATGGGTACAGCAAATAATCTGGGAGATGTCAGGAGTAATGGGCATCAAAGGAGGAACAAGACCTCACCTGAACTTTGCAGCTGCTCAGCATTCCTGAATGTGCTGCTAATACACATTAAGCCTGAAAAGGGGAAAGGTGCTGGGGAATGGACCAACGTGGCATAGAGCAGCTTCTCTGCTGTTTATATTCGATACAATGCTACCAATCTCTGTAGGGATGGCTATAAACGAGAAGCTGCAGAACAAACAGGGACAAACAGCTCATCATTTCTGAGGCTAGAAAAGTGAGATGGACAGTGGGGACAGTGAGCAAGCTGATGAAGTGGTAGATGGACAGGTCCATTGACAAGCAAAGCTGAAAGCCTTTTCTGGCTTTACAGGTCATGCCCAAAAGGACTCTGTGCTCCAGTTCCCAGCAGAAATGACCATCCAGGTGGGACACAAGGCAACGCTGCACTGCAATTTCTCCACCAGCGATTCCAATCCCTACATCTTCTGGTACCAGCAGCACCAGACCCAGTCCCTTCAGATGCTGCTACGAGTAAGCAAGTACAGAGCTCACGAGGCATCAGGGAGGTTCTCCTCCACACTGTCTGCAAAGGACTCCCAGGTGCTTCTGCGTGTACGGGACACCGAGCTCCAGGACAGCGCTGCCTATTTCTGTGCACTGAGCCCACACTGGTGCCCACAGCTGGCAGCAGTGCACAGAAACGTGGGGGTGCTCTGAGGAGCAGTTCCCTCCCTGCCACTGCTTGCATGGAGCTTTGAGCTCAGCCTGCCCAGCAGTGGCACCTGGGGCTGTGGTGAGGGTGGGCCTCTGCCTCCCCAGCCTGTGCTGCTGTGAAGCACATGCCAATGTGACTTTTACAGCTGTGTCTAGATCCAGGGTCTTTGGTGATGAATAGAACCCAAGAAACCTGACTTGGGCAGGCCCATTGGAGGCTAAACCATAAAGAAGCCAAACCAGGCTTGTAAATGCCCTCTGCTTAAAATAGCTGGTACAGTGGCGTGAGTCCTCAGGGCAAGTAACCTATCAGCTTGTGTGCTTCTTCCCTTTCCCTGTGGCTCCACTGATGGCCACAGCTGGAGAATGAAGCTTTTGGTAGGAGGCACAACTGCTTTTCTGGTTTTGCCACATGGCCATAGTAGCCCCAGAAGGGAAGAGCCCTTCCTTGCCCCATATGTAGGCATCATCAAGTGTAAAAGACCCATCAGCCAGATGCTGAACAAGATTCTCTGGTTAAACCCTTCCTGCACTCATCCACTGCCAGAGAGTGGTCCCACTCTTTTTCATGTCTCTTTTCCTTCTCAGGAAAACCACCAGTGCTCAACTGGGAGGAACCCCTATGTCCCCGAGTCCATGCTGGTTTCTCTGTCCAACAACTGGTAACCACATCCCAGTGATCTCATTTGCTCCCATAGGGAACACAATTGTTGCTCATGAAGCATCATCCACTTCACCTGAGAAAGCCTAGGCTAGATTGTAGTTGTCCTAGTGCTGCTGCAGGATGGCCTGCCTCTCCCAAGTGATGTGGGTCTGCTCTGACAGCCCTGTTGCAGGCTTTGAATGCCCCTGTTTATCTCAGAGGGCTTTAGGCAGTGTTGATGGGGAGTTGACAGCAGCCTTTGGGGTTCACACTCCTTTGTGTCTCAGGTCCCTTGGACACTTCAGGTCCTGCTTTTGATTGCTCTCTAGGGCTGCAGAGTGCTTCAACACTCCACAGACACAGTTCTCCCCCAAAAGCAAGGAATGACAAACAGTGATGGCTACTTGAGGACACACCCATGCTCAGGTTCTTTCTCCAGCCTCAGTGGGCTGTCGCAGGGATTTTCCCAAGTGCCCCTGAGAAAGAGAGCACAGCTGACAAGGGCGGGCATCAACCTGTCCTTGGCACTGGTGCCTGGGTCTGGCTGCAAGTCTAGGAGCCAAGTACCCAGGACAGGTGGACACAGCAAAATCACCTCCAGAAGCACCACTGCTTCCACAGGGGAGGCGCAGATGTTCAGTATGGATTCAGTCATCTCAATGGAGAGCTCTACACTCAGGTGAAATCAGTCCCACGCTGATCTTAAAGGTGTGTCTGCCATCTTGATGCCTCCTCCTTCTGAAGTGGTCACATGGACCCCCTTCAGTGTCCTTGTGCAGAAAGAAGAGCTTTGAGAACATGATGCCTCAAATGAAAATTGGAAGGGGGAAAAGCAAGGGCCCTTTGGAAGTGCTGACGTCCTCCCAGTGAGTGTGAGGAGAGAGTTGCTGCCCAGCCAGCCTTTCACAGTTCTGCAGTTTGGGGACTTTGCCAGTCTCATTGAAGTGTTTCCACAACAAAGCCCAAAACGGGTGGCATGATGGACTGTTAAAAACTGATGTGGAGTTTCAGATGTGGAAATGTCCTGCCACATCTAGCATGAAGCATAGTGATTTGCATATTTTTAATTAAATATTTAAAAATACCTTAAGATACAGGATTGAGGGATGGAGAGGGAGTGTAAATTTTGTTGACTGACTTCTGTTAGGAATAATGGCTATAGGTAGAGATACCAGACATTGCCAAATTTTCTGTTGAACCAGAGCATGATTCTCTGAAACAGCCCCAAGAGTGGGACATAAATCCTTCCAGAAAATGTCAAACTCAACAGAGAAATACATGCCCATTTCCTAAAGCAGTGAGCCAGCTGCTGGGAATAATTTAGGGGGCACAGGTGAATCCCTGACAAAATGAAGCCCTTGGCAAGCTGGAATTCAAACCTGTGGGAGGACTACTCTTCCAGTGTTCTGTTGGAGAGCTGCTTCTGGATGGGATTTGTTAGCCTTTCCAAGTGGTGGTCTTTAGAGCACTGGGAAGCATTCTGAGTTTACCCAGGAGGGAACAGAGGGAGGTGGGAGGATTCAAATTCAGGTGCAGCCCAACCTAAGATGGCTGTGAGGTGAGTGAGATGGGCTCAGTGGGGAACTGGTGGCTTCTCACTACCTGTGATGCCCAGGTGCAGTTACACTTTGGTGAGGACCTTCTGCAGGGTGGAAACAATGGGAGGGAGGGGACGAACCTCTTTGCTCCCAATGAGGCCCTTTGAAAAGTGTCTTCACTTGCTCTGGAAGGCCCACCACAGAGCTTGCTTCACATCTTTGTTCCTGAGTGTGTAAATGAAGGGGCTCAACAAAGGAGTTACAGCTGTGTGAAAGGTGTTCATGAGTTTGTTCAAATCCAGGGAGTTCTAGGCTGATGGCTTGACGCACAGGAACATGGTGGAGCCACACCAGATTGTGACAACACTGAGGTGGGTGGAGGAAGTGGAGAACACCTTTTTTTGACCATGGGCTGACATGTTTCTGAGCATGGAAGAGGTGATGTACAAATAGGAGAAGAGGGTGACACACACGGGAGGCCAGCAGGCCAGTTACGCAGACAAGGAAGGTCGCTAGCTCAATGGGCAGAGAGAAACAGGCACTGCCAAGCCTCAGTTCATCCTGTTTCATACACAGCAGGCAATCCATGCCTTCCAAACACCAGTTTTTCTTCTGTTGACAAGGTGGACAAGACAGCTGGTAGACTAGACAACACACACACATACACACACTTATACAGGTCTTTATGCATCCAGAGTTAGTTGAGAAGACTCTCACCCAAAGAGAAGCTGTCTACACTGTCCAGGATCACAACACAGGTGTTGGACTTGCATCTTCTGCAAGTCCTGTGTCCAAGGCATCAGTGTGGTTGAGGGGAGACTGATCTGCACTTGGTGGGAAGGGGAGATGCAGCTGAGTGAGAGTAATGTGCCCAGCTTCGGTCCTTCCACCCACACAGAAGCTTTCTGTCTGCTATCCATCTGTCCTCGAGTACCTTGGACATGGGGTTTCACCATGGGATGGGGGTGCTTGGAAAGCTAAGTATATGTGGGCTTATTGCTCGGTGAGGATGGCAACCTGGTGACAAATGACAGGGAAAAGATTGACATACTGGGTGTCTATTTCTCCTCGGCTTTTACTGGTATGGCTTCTCCTCAGGCCGACCAGATCCCTGCACATCCCCACAGACTCTATGGGAATGAAGCAGCACCCACAGTAGAAGAATAAGGAATTAAGGATCTTTTACTACCATATGGACAAACACAAGTTCATGGGATCACTTGGGATCCAAGAGTGTTCAAGGATCGGACCGGACAGCCTCTACTCAGTCCCTGGAAAGAAGATGGAGACAATACTCTCAGGAACCTTCTCTAAATGCATGAAAGGCAAGAAGGGATTTGGGAGCAGCTGACATGGCCTTACTGAGGGCAAATGATGCCTCACCAACGTCATTGCTTTCCATGAGGAGGTGACAGGCACTGTGGGAAGGGGAGGGGCACTACCTAGGGTGTACCTTGATTTCATCAAGACCTCTGACATAGCCTCACAGGTGCACACACATGCACACCCATACACACAGCAAGGCATGCACACTCACAGGCATGCATACACCTTGATATGTGTACTGTTGGGGAAATTTTATTGTACCATTTGAGGCAAATTAAACACATGCTTATGCTTAGATTTTAAAAAAAAACCAAAAAAAACCCAGAACAACCAACCAACCACCAAATGATCAATCTATTGGCCAGAGTCCTACAACCATAAGCAGTTCTACAAGGAGTCTGCAAATATATGTCAGAAGCCGATTCCTTACATACACTGGCAGCAGCACCAATCCTGTGAATGGTGCAAGGCACACCTCAGCCTGGCGATGGGTCTGTCCCCCTGTTCTGCGAAAGGGGCAAAGCGGTTTTGGCAGAAGATAAACCCCCTTGCATTCCAACACTCCTCACCGAGGTGGGAGGCTATGTGCGGCTAAGTTTAAATTCTGAGTGATGCCTAATGCAGCACTATTAGTCCAATCGCGTTTAATATTTGTTAAACTTGTTATGAATACACTAATAGTGGACTGCACCTTCAGTCTAGTCGTGCTCATGAACTAGCATGGCCACTCTCAAGTCTTTGGTCATGTTCTGTGAGAAACCGAAACAACTATCTATTTAAAAAGTGCAGTTTATTTAAACAACAGATATATATGTTTTTAGGATTGCCAGTGATAAATACACTGTCTGCAAAGCACGTGCAAATGAAAGTGTTGTTACATATACATATCGCGTGACAAAGTTATAAACGATACAGCCTGGCTATAAATGTAGGAAAGACAGTCTCTAGAGAAATTGCTAAATTTCCCAAGAAAGCACTCGGTATAATCTAAGTCTTACCCAAAGGTGTCCCTATGGAGGGGAAGAGAGGCTCAGCCCGTCAACTGATCCCGGAAGTCAGTGATGGAATTCTTCTCGATGGTGTCTTCCCTGGGTATCCCCCCTCTCTTGGACTGTTTTTATACTATTTGTTATCTTCAAGGTGGAGTTTGAGTGACTTTAGTCGTACATACTTTTATTATGATTGGTGTAAAATTCTCTCACCTCACAGTTAAAGGTATAGTTTACGAGAAATTCAGGGCGCAGACTCAAGGAGGAGTGGTCGCACCTTGGAGGTAGGTAGCCTTCAGGATGGAGGTGTGTTTTGGTATTATAATGACATTATAATGAGCAAAGTTCGCACAAAGGACAGGATTTCATTAAAATTTGACAAAATGTTGGCTCCGAGTATTGAGCGGGCAGCTAATTGGCAGCTTATCTGTTTCATGCTATCATCCCATTCCCATATCTGCTATACATCATAAAGTAAAGCCGCGGAATAATTGCATCCCGCCCCATGCCTCATGTAACTTCACAAGCATCCTTATCAGGGGACCACAGATGTTGTATTCTTCATGCCAGCTGCAGCTGTTTTCTACCCCAGAAGCCTCTTAATTTTATACTTTTCCTTAATGTGTGAACAATGCTGTACTTTTGTATTTTTAGGCAATTTAGTAATTATTCTACACCCCCAGCACCAGCTCTGCTGCCCAAAGGTGGCCATTCAGCATTCCCAGTCCAGGGTTGCTACAAGACAATGCTGCAGCTGTTTCTCATCACCAAGGGAAACTGCTCTCCCTTCCAGAGAGTCCTTCTGTCTCTGCATTCCTGCTGCCAGCCACTTTATCCCCTGCTGCATTTGGGCCTTTGTGCCCTCTCTAGCAGATCATTCCTTGGTCACAAATTACCACTGCTGAGCAGTTACAAGTTGAATTTCCCCTTCAGTGCACACACAAACTCACACACATGAGCACAACCACACACGTCAGCTGACACACACCCAAAGAGCAACTCGTTCCTGTGCAGTTATAAGGAGGTGTGTGCACACACATTTCCAAAGGAGCCCATGTCCACAGCAACATGCATGGCCACTCCCCCCACCAACAGGTACACACAGATATTCACACACACACATGCTTATAGGTATGCATGCTCCTGCACGCATGCATTTGCATACAGATTACATTCATGCTTCTCTACACAGATGTACACACACCTAAGCACACATCTGCACACACCTACGCCCACACAATTACGTATATGCAGAGCAGTCACACACATTCATGCTCTCCTGCATGAAGGCACGTGTGTCTGCTATAACCACACTCATGGACACAACTGCCCAAACAAACACAAACACACAGAACATTTGTGCACACTCATATTTGCATGTGTATTACACATGTGTGTGCGAATGCAGACATGAGCACAGCCAGAGGAACATATACTTGAGCACAATCATGCACACACTCCACGGAGAAGCAGGACCCCTGACAACAGCTCTCAGCCCCTCGAGAGGACTCCAGGCAAGTCCTTCAGACCCTACAGGTAAGGAACGAACGAGTCACTGGCCAGCCCCATCACCTTTAGTGAGCTCAAGGGTTTGGCAGGGGTTCAGTCAGCTTCTTTCTCACTGTAAGAGAAGCCACAGCAGAGTCGAAGCTGTCATGTCGTTCCAACGATTGAGCCTCTCCACGTCTCAGGTCTGCATGTGAAGGATAAGATAAAAACTAGAGAACATCCCCATTGCTGCAGCCCAACAAAGAATTCCCACATTACAATCAAAAAAAAAAATAATCCTGCAGTGTTGGAAGCTCCTGCCTGGCCTTGTTGATCTGCTCAAGGGTCTGGGCCCAGCCTCTGCCCTTGCAAAGGGAGCAGTGCCACAGTAACACACTTATGTGGCAGCAGAAGGGTATGTCTCTGGGACAAGGCAGACTCCCCTCAGGCTACAGACACTGAGGCTGGGACATCAGAAGTGATGGAGTAGTGAACCTGTCTCCAGACTCACTTGAAGGGAAATACCCTCTCTTCAAAAGGCAGAGAAAGGCAGAAGCAACATCCATTTGCAGAGCAGATGAGAACATGGTTTGGCTACCCTGGGAATGTTCATGCATTCTTTTGATATTTTCCCCAGTTTTAATAGCTGTGCTGGCCTTTTTTCCTCTTGTGTTTTGCATGCAGGTGCAGGGGGTGTCATTGCCTGTAGCGAGAGGGTGCTGCCTGCAGAACATAAGGGTTCATTCCCACTCATGCCAATCCCTGGCCCCATTCCTGTCCCCATGCTGAAGAGGGGGTGCCCCTTCCCCGGGCTTGTTTGCAGGGAAGGGGGGATGCCACCATGTTCACCCCCACCCCATCCCTGCACCATTTGCTGCCCACACCCCTTTGTGCTGCTGCACCTGCATCTCACACAGGGCCGCTGCTTCAGCTCCAAACATCCCCACGTCCACTTCAAGCATGGTACAATCAGCCAAGCACAGCACCAATTTCCCTTTTCTTTGCGCTACCCCATGTTTCTTGAAACACGTTACCACTTCTGGTGGGCTGGGACATTCAGCAAATTCCTCATCAATTTTCCAATTCACCAGGAAAACCACCTGGGCCAAGTGTCTTGTGATGGCCCCCCATGACTGTGTGTGGGGCCAGCCAGGCATTCGGTCTGTCTCTTCTTCACTATCCTTTCTCTGCAGAGGCATTTCCCACTGGGACCTGCCGACTACACCAAATATTTTGCTGCTCATTTGTTTTGATTTGCAGAATAAAGTCAATCAGACTCTGAAAAGTATCCTTTAAAATGCCAGTTCTTAAACTAAGACTATGAAGAAAGAGAAGGCAGTATAGAGGATCCTATGTCCTTCAGATGCTAGGAGCCCTATGTGCTGCCGAAAAGGCACCTCTAATCAGGGCACAGCATGCCGTGCAGGTCCTGCCCATGAAAGGGTTACCCCATTCCAGTCCATCAAGTTTTAGAGGATTTTCATAAAAGAAAACAGCTCTATTCATCATTTCTGCTTTCAAACAGAAACAATGTTCACACGAGAACCTCATACCGTATACGGCAAGGACATGCAGGTAGTGCAATCACTGGCACCGAGCAGGAGCTGCCTACAGGCTCATCGGTTACAATCGAGTGGCTGAGTTTATCCTCTGGCCAAGGGATTTGTGCAGCACAAGACGGCTGTGAAGGCCAAGCTCTGCCTGTAGCACAGCACAGCAGAGGCCAGGGCTTTCTCAGGTTACATGGGTCACTAACTCCTTGATGTACAGTGATCTTTGGGTTAGGGTGACAGGACCCTGCCAGTTGTTTACTTCATGTGAAGATATACCAACTCTTGAACCTGCTCAGAGCAGCTTTCCCATCCTTCTTCCTTAGGGTGTAAACCAAGAGGTTGAGCAGGAGAGTAAGAACGATGTAAAGGAGAGCCACTGCTCTGCCTAGTGACCCTTTGAAGGGACCTCCCATGTAGGTGGAGACACACGGGCCATAGAAACAGACCACGGCAGTTAAATGGGAAGCACGGGTTGAGAGAGCTCAGTGCCTGCCTTCTGCAAAGCAGAACCCCAGCGTGATTAAAATCACTGTGAAAAAAGAGCAACCTCTGTCAACAGTGCCCTTAGTTTGAAGTGTAAAACCCGCATGGATCCTGTGCCCTTTTCCTACCTTTACAAGATCTCTTCACTTACCCAGCCAAATTAGAGTTCACGACAAGAGCCAGTAGCAGGGCTCTGGCAGTGCTTTGGCCAAAGGGCTTCCTCATCTGTCAGAAGAAACACCATCTCTCCCTCTTTTATAAGGACAAGTGCAGACGGTATCATCATTGTGAAGAATTACTTAGCTCCAGTTAATCCAGCCTCAATGAATTCAGCAGCACGGGTGACATTTCCCAGCTACTCCTGCCAATGCCTACCGTCCATGGCTCCTGGATTGGGCCGTGGAGGGGAGAGGAAGGTGGAGTAGCAGCTATGGGCCATCCCAAGGGCTGTTCCCTGCTTTATCACTCCTGCCATTTGCAGAGCAACTCATCTTCTCGAGGCCCACACTGACTGCCTGACAGGCAGCAAATTTCCAGCCATAGCAAGAGGAACGCCCTTCTCCAAGAGCTCTTGGGGTTGCTGACACCTCAGGGCCTCCTGCCTTCCTGGGGCATTTGCGGGCAGAGACATCAGACTGATGGTCACTGTCAGCAGAGCAGCTCAGGCTATCTTCCTCTGCTTCAAGGTTTGCTGCCCAAAAATAGGAGCCACTGCAGGCTGTCCCAATCTCCCACTCCTCTGCAAATGGTGACAGGTCTCCTTGTGCCCTCACCCCTTTCCACCCCAGAGCAACACCCTTCTCCTTTGGTAGCTTGGAGAATGTCCACAGAGGGAAGGACACCATGGAGGCCAGGCTTGAATGCAGCAGAACTTTAATGAGTCCAAAGAGGGAAACAAAGTCACTCCAGGTGGGGGCCGCGAGTTCATGGAGCCCTGGCAGCCACGGAAACTCTGCGGTCCTTAACCACAGAGAAGTTCTTGCACGATGTCTGTCTGCCTGCCCCATAGAGGAAGAGGAGACAGAAGGTACCCACCAGGCTGGCATTAGTGGGACCATGCTGCAAAGGGGAACCAAAGCAAATAAAGAAAATGGAGAGAAAAGCAAAGCTCTTCAGCTACACCGAAAACACATCCTAAATCTTGATCCCTTGCCCAGCATCATGTTCTGCGTTGCTCGAGGTGTCTTCCTGGGGCTTTCCCAGCACCTTTATCAGAGGAGGCACCTTCTGCCACAGTAGCGGCTGGAAATGCCAGAGAGGTCACAGCACCCAGAGGTGATGGGCACTCCATCACAGCTGAGGATGCTGCCAACAGCAGCGGAGGTGGAGGATCCCACAACGGTGTTCTGTGGGAAGGAGCTGAGGATGGGGCCAGGCAGGGTCACCACCACAGCAGGAGGCTCAATGACGACGGTGGAGTTCTGGCACTGCCTGACACAGGGCTCATTGCAGCTGTTGGCCAGTGGGGTGGGGCCACAGGGCCGGCAGGGCAGGCACTGGTTGTAGCAGGACATGTCTCGAGTGTGGATATGCACCTGGGAGAAGATCAGGGAGGAAGAGAGCATAAGGGTGGGTGAGGAGCAGCCTGTTAGAAAAAGAGCCACGACCACTTCTGGGTGGGGAGCTGGAATCTTGGCCAGGAGACACACAGATTTCATCACCCTATATTGAGCAGCCTGGCCTGGAGTGACTCTCTCCTAGTCTGTAGACCAAAAGCCCCTCTGCCACATCCCAGCCTCTCTCTACCCTTCTCCACACTTCCCTCTAGCATGACAAGAACATGCAAACCACAAGAAAAGAGAGAGCTGAGATCAGCTAAGAGGTCCATTGAGGAGAGATCTCAATTTGGAAGAGAAGGAGAAGGAACTGCAGACTCACCTGGTTTCCAAGGAGAAGGAGGCCAGAGAAGTGGATGAGAGAGCAGGGACTTGGGCTGGCTTTTATACCTGCCCTTCATTGCCGCAGCACCAGAGGCACCCTTTGCAGAGGTAACAATTTTTGCACAAGCTCATCTTGAATGCAAACCATCACAGCTAATGATATGGGCTGTGCTTTGGTTTCAACACTGCTGCCTTTTCATTTCCAGGTTTGTTCCATGCCCATTCCCCAGTGAAGGTTTCCTGTGATCACTGGGATGGAAGGCCCCAGGATTTCCAGGGCAGGAATGCAGCAGCGCGGGTGGAAGAGTCAGCTCAAGTGCTGTGTGGTTCCAGGGCAGGAAAGACACGTCAGCTTGGGTCACCTGTTGGGGCTGTTTGAATTGTTGTTCTCAGGAAGAATCTTCAGCCATCCTCAGCTGGCAGCCCATGGGCTCCTGTGCAGGAGGACCTGCCATGTCCTTCTCTTTCCCTCGCTCCTCAGCTCACCCTGGTGGTCACTTGATGTTGCTTCCCCAGATGTTGCACTGCCAGATTATGATCCCTTCCTGCCTACCACTGCTCCTTTCCCAGGGGTCCTCAGCATGGTTCACGGTGTGCCTATGTGTGTTCTTGTGTTGTGTGTAACTGTAAATAACCAGGTTTTTGTGACTATATACGGGAGCACAAACTTGTGCATGATTCTATGCCAGTGTGCCTGAGCCTCTGTGTATCTCTCCTTGTGTGTCACACATCAAGAGGGCATGTGCTGGTTATGGCAGGGATACTGTCCACTGCCCTGTCCATGAGCAACAGAGAGCTGCAGGTTCGCAGGGTCAGACGGAGCCCGAGTGCAGCGGAGTGGTGATGGCACCAGCCTGCTGGAGATGTGTGGTGGGAAACTGGTACGCGTGCGCTGAGCGCCCTGAGCGCTCTGAGCCCGGGCGAGCCCCCGAGCGACACCGGCGAAGGGCTGAGCCCCGGGGCGGAGCTGGCGGCGGCGCAGGAGAGGAGAGGAGGCGGCGGAGAGGAGGCGGCGCGGCCGGAGCGGAGAGCCGGGGCTGGCGGGGGGCAGCGAGGCGCGAGCGGCGGGATGCGGCGGGATGCGGCGGTGCCGGGGCGCAGGGCTGGCAGGGCTGGCCGCGCTGCTGCTGGGTGCGTGGGGCTGGCGGCGGTGGATGGGGCCAGGGCTGTGCCCGGTGGGTTCCCCGGGGAGCCCAGCGCCAACTCTTCCCTCTCCTTCTTCAGCCTGTCTTTCCCGCTCCTGTCTCTGCCATCTTTTGTGCCCCTTTTTTGCCCCTCTCCTATTTTCATGCACCCTTTCCTTCCCCTGTGCATTCCGCAGTCCTAATTGGCCTCAATATAGCCCTCTCTCCTTCAGTGTAACAAGCCCTCTCCCTGTCTACTCTTCCACTCTTCCCTCACTGATTTTCTGACCCATCTCTCCATGCAACTACCATCCCTAACCCCTCTTCCTGCTCCCTGAGGTCCCTTTCTCTTCTTACCCTCTGCTTCCTTCATACATGAAGGCACAAGGTTGCTTTCTGCATCGTGCCATACATCCACTCATCCCCCTGTGCATTCACCTTTTATACTTCTGAATTCATCCCTCCATCCTTCACTGTAACACACTCACCTTTCCTGTCCTTCTGCCTCTCATCATTCATCCATCCATCCATGCACCTGACTTTCCTTCTGTCTCTCCATGCATCCTTTGCAATTTCCCTCCCAGACTGTTCCCCTTGTTCCACACAGGCCTGGATCACACTCCATCCCTGTTGATAAGCTCCCTGTCCCCAGTTGAGCCAGTCTGTCTCTGTCACACTGCCACTCTTTGTAGTGATTTCTTGGGGAAAAGAGCCATCAGAGCTGGGCGACCATTCTTGATTTTTGGCCTTTCCTTCTCTTTCTCGGCAGTGGCTGTGGGCAGAGCCCAGGTGCTGCAGGAGCCGTCGGCAGAGACCACCGAGGGCACTGAAATCAACATCACTTGCCCGCACCCCAGTATCCGAACCACGGAGTTCATCCACTGGTACCGTCAGCTCCCGGGACGAGGCCCCGCTTTCCTCCTGAGCACTCTCAAAGACTCCAAAGATCTGCGGGACCCGCCGGGGCGGCTGTGGGTGTCGGCAGAGCGCCGCTCCAGCGCCCTGTGGCTCGCCCGGCCCCGGCGCGGGGACGCGGCGGTGTATTACTGCGCCCTGGGAGACACGGGGAGAGGAGCCGGGGCTGCGGCCGGGCAGGAACCGGCGCGGGCGGGGCCGGGCGTGTGTGTCGGGGCCGAGGGGACCGTCCCGGACGGGCCCGCCAGGGGGCGCTGCCGCTCCGCCTGCCGGGGCCGCCTCGCCCCAACGGGCCACAACTGGCCCCCCGCCCCGGACCGCTTCCCTCGCCCCACCGGCCACGGCAGCGGCAACCCCGCACTCCCAGCGGGACGCACACAGAAATCCCCCGCCACACTGCCGCCGCCGCCGGGGCAGGAATGGTGCCGGGAGCGCTGGCCGTGTCCGGCGGGGCCCGGCAAGGAGCGATGGCAGCCGCCGGCCCCGCTGGCGCCCGGCCGGGAGCAGCGCCTTTCTGCTCCGCACAGGGCGGCGGGCGGCAGAGATCCTCCTGCCCACGGGCAGCCGCCCAGCCCTCGCTCCTGCCGCACGGACCGCCCACTGCTGACATGGAACATACAGGGCCTCTTCTCGGCCTCTTGACTTTCCCCACGAGGATGCCGAGGGAACCCTGAGCAGCTGCTTTCCTCTGCTCTGCAACCACGGGGACTCCAGGGTGCAGTTGCCAATGCCAAATGGTCCTCAGAAAAGGACAGCCAGAAAGGGTTTCTCATTTTGTTACTCTGTAAAAGCTCAGATATACAATGGAAAACTGAGTCCTCCATCTACAGAATTTCCCAGAGCTTTCAAAATGTTCCTGCTAGCCTTACAAAGTCGTTGCATGTGTTCAGGAGTTGAAGCTCCCCAGCGGCAGGAGAAGGGCATGTCGAGGTCAGAGGCACCTTCAAGCGCTTCCCACAGGGGCTCAGTGGTGAGACCACGAGCTTGTTTGACAGGATTCAGCACCTTTGGATTTGAGGCCCAGGTGACAGGGCAAAATGCTTGGCCTGGACACACTGAGCACAGCCTCAAGGCATGCCAGGTTCCTCCTTGAGGAGTGAGTCAGAAAGGGTTTTTGCTGAGTTGCCCTCAGGGGCTGGAGGTCTGAGGGGAGTGAGAGCTGGCAGGAGGCCTCTGGCAAGAGACTGTGGGCTCCAGCCAGTCCCCGGGGAACCCTGTGTGGCTCGAATAGCTGACAGAGATGGTCAAACCCATGGGCAGAGGCTTCCAAGGCACAGAGGGAAGGATCAGCCCTGCTCCCTGTTCCAGCTGGACTTGAGAAATGTGTTTCCAGGCAACTCTTGGCAGGTGACAAACAAGGTAGAGCAAGAGGCATGGCCAGGTCAGTACACGCATCATGGTCACATGGGATTGGCCCCTCTCACCTCTTTCTCCATCTGTCTTCCCATGCTTGCTCCTGGCCAAATTGCCTTGATCCTTCCCTTTCACTGTCTCTGCTGCTTCTCTTAAGCATCCCGTGTCATGCACAATCCAGAATTCATCCACAAGGCATTTTATTGCCTTGTAGGCAAAAACACCCCTGAGTTTAGAAGATGATCCTCTTTTCTCACCCTTCTGGAGGGAGTCATCCCCAGGCAAAGAAGTAACCAGAATACCTGAAGGGATGGGGAATGATGTCTGTGATGAAGATGATTGTGCCAGATGTCTTCAGCACACCTGATGTCTCAGGTGGCGTGCCTGACTCTGGGTGGGATATTTGTAGGAGATGCTGTTTCCAGGGGTGTTTATTTCCCTTGAAGGGCCTCATCCATGGCCTGGGAAGAAGGCCAATAATATGCCTATGGGGACAGGGAGACAGGCACCCGTTTCCTGTTGCGTTTTGGCTGCTCCTGGTTCTACCTCCTTTCAGCTAATGCCAAGGGAAAATGAGCGCATTGCGGGCTACAAAAGAGCCTGTCTCCAACCCCATGAGAGGTGGGTGCAGGCCCCTGTCTCCAGCTGGTCACTGGAAGGCAGGAGAAGTTCACCACGGACACTCCTCCCGTGTTTGGGGCAGTTTGTCTGGTTGTGATCTCCAGAAGGAGCAAAAAGCAGGAAAACAGCCTGCAGCCTCCTGTTGCCCGACAGCAGACTGTTTGATAAGACAAGAAGGTAAAGGGGGTAGGACGGGTGAGGTTATGTCCCTCCAGATGCTGTGAATCCTGAGTTATGGAACATGAGGCGGAGATCAAGGTGGGCCTAGGCAAACAGTGCAAATTCTGCCCATGCCGAGATTCATTTTAGGCATTGTCATCTCTGGAGTTTTCATGGCATTCCCTTACAAATAAACCACTCCCACTTTCTGCTGTTCAGCAAAAGAAAGCACAGCATTTCACTTCTAGATCTAGGCGAGGATGTGTTTCACAGAATCACGGAATTTCAGAGTTGGAAGGGACCTCTAGATATCATCTAGTCCAACTCCCCTGCTAAAGCAGGATTGCCTAGAGCACATTACTCAGAACTGCATCCAGGCGGGTCTTGGAAGTCTCCAGAGGAGGGGACTCCACAACCTCCCTGGGCAGCCTGTTCCAGTGCTCTGTCACCCTCACCGTAAAGAAGTTTTTTCTCATATTTGATCAGAACTTCCTATGTTCCAGCTTGTGCCCATTACCCCTCGTCCTGTTATTGGGAACCCCTGAAAAGAGTCTGGCACCATCCTCCTTCAACCCACCCTTTAGACACTTGTAAACATTCATAAGGTCTCCCCGCAGCCTTCTCTTCTCCAGGCTAAAGAGTCCCAGCTCTCTCAGCCTTTCCTCAGAAGGGAGATGCTCCAATCCCTCACTCATCTTTGTTGCCCTATGCTGGACTCTCTCCAGTAGTTCCCTGTCTCTCTTGTACTGGGGAGCCCAGAACTGGACGCATTATCCCAGTTCTGGCCTCACCAGTGCAGAGGAGAGGGGGAGAATGACCTCCCTTGACCTGCTGGCCGCGCTCTTCCCTGTGGAGCCCAGAGGAGCCCAGAACTCTGTTGGCCTTCTTGGCAGCAAGGGCACATTGCTTGCTCATGGATAATTTACTGTCTACCAAGACCCCCAGATCCTTTTCTCCAGAACTGCTTTCCGGCAGGTCCACCCCTAACCTATATTGGTGCCTGACATTCTTCCTCCCCAGGTGCAGGACCCTACACTTGTCCTTGTTGAACCTCATTACGTTCTTCTCTGCCCAGCTCTCCAGCCTGTCTAGGTCACACTGGATGGCAGCACGGCTATCTATCTGGGGTGTCAGTCACCCCAACAAGTTTGGTATCATCAGTGAACTTGCTGAGGATACACTCTGTCCCCTCCTCCAGGTCGTTGATGAATATGTTAAACAATACTGGTCCAAGTATTGACCCCGGGGGATGTCGGAGGACGTCGGAGTGGGAGACGGACCCGGAGTAACGATGGAATCTCAATATGAGTATGATCGTTCTCCCTTTATTCAAGTTTTCACAGAGTAGATATAGACAGGCAATAAGAGCACGCGCTAGCGGCAGCTATACGATTGGCTTACAGTCTCTGTTCACGCACTGTCCATGCAGTTCATTCACAGATCAGATTGGTTACAAGAATTCACATAGTAAATTACTTAGTCATTAGCACAACATGTTTTCTACCTTCTCAGTTCCCGTTTTTCCCATGTACTAATTCCATCTTCTACCACCTGTTTTGCTCTTAATCTAATCTCTCATAGTAGGGAGGCTGGCTCACGTGACCATTTTGTCTCAGACACATTCCTACAATCCCCCCTTTTTCTTCTTGAGCCAGCCAGACCTTATGCATGGCATTTTCTATCATGTCAGTCACTTTGCGGAGAACACACGAGGCTACCATAATCAATAATAATATAACCAACAGTAGCATGAGGCCTTGCTTTAGTAAGTCTGATAACCATCCCGTTATACCCCATGAGTTTGACCAATCATCGAAACCATTTTTGACCGCTTTTAATTTGGACATGTTATCCTTGTTGTGACGCTCTTAGCAGGTTATATACTAAACACAATTAAAAACAGAATCAAAAAGAACCCTGCTAAGGCAATAAATACCCAGATTCCTAAATTTAGCCCAGAAATCCAATTTCTTTGGATTTACCCACGAGAAATCCTTTTGTAATATTTCAAATACATTGCGGTTGCTGACAGCACGAGCGACCCTGGAAAAACAATCGTGGTAACATTTCGATCATCATAGTTACTGGTTTTGAAAAGGTATGTGGCAAAAATACCCACTCTAACGCAGTCAGGCTCTTTGCGAGTGCATCATCCCACTGTCCTGTCAGGGCATAAAGTTGAAATTCTTGTAGGAAGGTGTTCAATGCGTCTTGCAGCAGTAGTAGACTATATCTTATCTTGCAACATGCTGTAATGCCTTCGGAGCTGTTGGGGTTAATGAACATAGAACTTATGGGGGGGGGTGGGGGCAGACACAGTGCTTCAGGGCATCCCCTGTACCTTCAAAGTGTGCTCATGTCTCTCTCCCCCTCTCTGACCCGAGACAGCCCCCTTATATCCTGCACTGGATTGAGTGGAGAAGTACAGGCTAGAGTCGCTGCATGCATGGCCAGTGCACGCAGCGAGTCCCACCAGACTCTCCTGCGCTGGATCGAGTAGAAAAGTACAGGCTAGAGTCGCTGCACACGTGGCCAGCGTACACAGCGAGTCTCACCAAATTCATGATCCAGCTTTGCTGACAGCAGCTGTCTGATACGTGACTACATTGTTGTAATCCCTTCTTGTTATCTTCTTCTGTGAAGGTCAGGTTCTCATGGATACACACATAGTTTTTAGAGCAACATATTCTACAACTCATACAAAGGTATGATGCAAAGCGGCATTTACAGCTGATCATATAATGCTTATTAAACACGGCAAACAGCATACTAAACATAACAGACAAATTCCTTCCACACAGGCGATGAGTACAATTTGCTTCAACCAACCCCACCCCCGAGTCCATCCAGCAAAGAGATTCCACCCCGTGGTCTCCACAAGTTGCTGGTTCGGTCGGTGCAGTTCCTGCAACTGGGCATGGATGGATTTGGAGTGGTCACTTAGATTCACACAATACAGTCCTTTAAAATCTTGACAACCATGTCTGTGAGCTGAAAGCAAAAAATCAGTAGCAGTTCTGTTTTGCAACATCGCATATCGAATACTATCTACATCTAGCAATAACTCAGAAATAGCGGTACTAGTAGCATTGTTAAACTTATCCTTGGCAGCAAGAGAGTCCTTGTTATCACGAATCCTTGGCAGCAAAAGAGTCCTTGTTAGCTAGAGAGCATGCGGACTCCCTGTTCTTGCTGGTACTGTGCTTTGATCTTCTTCCACAACAGGCCAAGATTCTCAAGCAGCTAGATAAGGTGTCTGTGAGTCCATTACAGGCTTATGTCATCCAAATGTTTTTCTTGCAAGCACCCGAGAATGAATAACAATTGGTGTGATATATGTGTTTTCCAGCACCCAGGTGCGAGTCCCTTGAGTGTATTTACAATCCTCCTCGCCGATCTTCCGTTGCTTTCCCATATTCCACCCCCTTGCTCAAGAGACCGCTTCTGCTGGGGTTCATTTTAGTCTCGCAGGGTATAACACAGAGCAATCTACTAAGGCATGCAATAACATAGACACATATAGGAAAAAACCAAAACCATATCTCTATGGTACTGCTTTGAATCAGGTGTCCTATTTCTCTTTTTCTGATGCTTTCTCGTAATGCGTATGGCATACTTTTGTGCTAATGTGGCCCATTTCCCATCTAATTGTTCCTGTTTGGTTTCTTTTTTTTTTTTTTTTCTTTTTTTTTTTTTTCCCCCATCACTTACGACTGACATAAAAGTCTGCCTTTGCAACAAGAGCTCAGTTTCTCATTTTTCCTTAAGTTTCTCATTTTCCTACAGAGTATCCTATAGACTTTGTCTCAACTCCTTTTCCCAGTCAACCATGACCTTATAGACAAACAACAAACAACCAGCGATACGCCCTGCACGGGCGAGCCGTTCCCGAGAGTGTAAACGTGTCGGCTCGTGAAAACTCCTCCGATATTTCAGGACTTCCATCGGTTCTACAGCCCATCCTGGTGTATCTACCTGGGGTGCGCTCGCCTTACGTCTGAACATTGTGTATACACAAGCTTCTTCACTTGACGGAGTGTCAGCCCTAGGTGCATACGAGAACAGTACCACACCGGGCAGAACGCCTGCTCCAGTGGAGTCACCTAACGACACTGCACACAACAAAAAGCAAACAGTAGCACACACGCTGATCAGCAGGTATAAGGGGGCGCCCACACACACTTACACAGCAGACATACAAAAACAGCACTTTTATCTCAGGGGGACGACTGGGGAGGGGAGGGGGCGAGGCGGGCGGGCAATGTCAGGAGCAAACAGCTCCGGCTCTGTCCTTCTCTGCTGACATTCTGCCTCCTCCATCGGCCTCAGATGGAGCAGAGGGGATCAGCAGGGTTCGTCCCAGACCTTCGGACCTGGCCTGTTCAATCCCCCTCCCGTGGGTTCTAATGCTGCAAAAGCCCCGGCTGCTGTGGCTCGCTCCGCGTTCATATCTTGTAAGGTCGATAACACCAACCACCATGTCGTCGCTAACGGTGATGCCTCTTTGTCTCCTTTACTTATCACTTCCCACAGTTTATTCCCAACAGCCTCCCGTATTTCTGGTTTGAAAGCTGTCTGGGGCTCTGGTGCGAATCCGTTCTCTCTGCACCAGGTTAACAACCTTCGGAGCATACGCTCATCGTGTTTCAGCCCTCTCTTAGAGAGGATATGCAGGAGAAGTCTTAATATAGCCCCTTCTTCTTTTGTTACTTGTTGTCCCATCTCCTGCCCTGGCTTAATCAGTTTGAGCAACAGTTTCGCTGGTGTTTCAATCCCTCTCTTAGAGAGGATCCCAGCGAGTAGCGTGGCCGCAGCTTCTGTTTCCATAGCTGCGCCTGGGAGGTGAGGAGCGACCTCACGCCGTTGTCTGCTCCCGCTGATGCGCCCAAGCAGCACGTCTCCCAGCCGAAGTTTCCCACTCCCCTCCTCTAACTGCTTACCGCAGTCTCGGAGAACTCAGTCGCGCTGAACCATCCTCTGCTACCAGATGTCGGAGGACGTCGGAGTGGGAGACGGACCCGGAGTAACGATGGAATCTCAATATGAGTATGATCGTTCTCCCTTTATTCAAGTTTTCACAGAGTAGATATAGACAGGCAATAAGAGCACGCGCTAGCGGCAGCTATACGATTGGCTTACAGTCTCTGTTCACGCACTGTCCATGCAGTTCATTCACAGATCAGATTGGTTACAAGAATTCACATAGTAAATTACTTAGTCATTAGCACAACATGTTTTCTACCTTCTCAGTTCCCGTTTTTCCCATGTACTAATTCCATCTTCTACCACCTGTTTTGCTCTTAATCTAATCTCTCATAGTAGGGAGGCTGGCTCACGTGACCATTTTGTCTCAGACACATTCCTACAGGGGGACACCACTGGTTATGGGCCTCCAACTCAACCCTGCTCCATTAATCGCAACCCTCTGGGTCCTGTTACACAGCCAGCTCTCAGTCCACCTCACTGTCCCCTCATCTAGTCTACACTTCCTCGGTTTCCTAAGGAGGGTGTTACGAGAGACAGTGTCAAAAGCCTTGCTGAAGTCAAGGTAGATGACACCTGCTGCTCTCCCCTCATCCAGCCAACCAGTTATAACATCGTAGATGGCTATGAGATTGGTCAAGCATGATTTACCCTTGGTAAATCCATGTTGGCCACTTCCAATAACTTCCTGCTCCTGAACGTGCTTGGATATGACATCCAGAACGAGTCGCTCCATTACCTTCCCAGGGACGGAGGTGAGACTAATCGGTCTGTAGTTCCCTGAGTCCTCCTTCTTGCCCTTTTTGAAGACTGGAGTGATATTGGCCTTCCTCTGGTCCTCAGGCACCTCTCCTGTTCTCCATGACCTTTCAAAGATGATGGAGAGTGGCCAAGCAATGCCATGTGCCAGCTCTCTCAGCACTCGCGGGTGCATCTCGTCAGGGCCCACCGACATGGATGTCCAGTTTGGCCAAGTGGTCTCTAACCTGATTTTCCCCTACTGGGGAAAACTCCTCCTCTCTCCAGACCTTCCCCCTTGCCTCCAGGGCCTGGGATTCATGAGGGACAGCTTTAGCAGTGAAGACTCAAGCAAAGGCGGCATTCAGTAGCTCTGCCTTCTCTGTGTCTTCCACCCCTAGGGCGCCCACCTCATTCGTTAGTGGGCCTACATTTTCCCTAGTCTTCCTTTTTCTATTGATATACTGAAAGAACCTCTTCCTGTTATCTTTAACTGCGGTGGCCAAGACGAGTTCTGCTTGAGCTTTGGCCCTTCTAATTTTCGCCCTGCGTGGCTTATCTACATCTCGGCATTTTTCTTAAGTAGACAACCCCCTTGTCCAAAGATCATAAACTTTCCTTTTTTTCTTGTGTCGTGGTTTGGCCTCAGACGGCAACAAAGAACCACGTACCTCTCGCTCGAGTCTTCCCAATACAGGAAGAATCAGAAGAAAAAGGCAAGACTCTTGGGTTGAGACAAAGGCAGTTTAACAGAACAGCAAAGGGAACAAGCAAACACCAACAATAACACGGATAGAGGAATATACAAACACAATGACGGAACCCCTGCTCCCAGCCGCTCACCAACCAGACCCTGGACACACCAGCCCGATCCAAGCAGCAAATTCCTGCCCCCTCCCCCAGCAGCTCAGGGTGGGCATGGCTCACATGGCATGGAATACCAGGAAAAATTAACCCTATCCCTGCCGGAACCAGGACATCCTGAGGTCCAGCCAAAGCTCTCTATTTAGCCAGCCTGGTCTACTTCCCTGTCTGGTCATTTTTTGGGGCTTGGGGATGGCCTTCTCCTGTGCTTTTAAGAGTTCCTCTTTGAAGTAAGACCAGCCTTCCCGGGCACTTTTGCCCTTCAGGACTGTCCCCCAAGGCACACTCTCAGCCATGCTCCTAAGCAGGCCTAAGTCCGCCCTTCGGAAATCTAAGGTGGCAGTTCTGCTGGCTCCCCGCCTTGCTTCACCGAGAACTGAAAATTCTATCATTTCATGATCACTCTGCCCAGGATGACCTCCAATCTTTACATCCCCTATGAGACCTTCTCTGTTAACAAGCAGCAGGTCCAGTGGGGCACTTTCCCTAGTCAGCTCCCTCAGCAGCTGCGTTAGGAAGTTGTCTTCCACGCACTCCAGGAACCTCCGGGCCTGTTCCCTCTCTGCTGTGTTATATTTCCAGCAGACATCTGGGAAGTTGAAGTCCCCATGTTTGTGGCAGTGTTGCCAAGTTTGCCAAGTGATATATACAGCTCAGCATAGCACAGGTCGGGGCCTACTCAGGTCAGGTTAACTTAACGACAATGAGCAGTTGGTTCTCTCTGCCGTGAGTGGTGCATGGGATCACTCTGGACTTCACGTGGAAAGGTGGTGGGAGAAGGAGTCCCCACCTGCAGTACCCCCACCCCTTCACGTGCCCTTTCAGCTGTAGGCGCAGGGCTGCCCTATCCACAGCCCTCGCAGTGCAGCACCCCAATGGGTGCCCCATGTTCTCCCTCGGAGTGGGGGTGACCCACCCATCTTCATCCTGCTCCCTGCTGACCCCTCACCCTTTCCCTAGAGTAGAAGTAGGTTGTCCTTGTCATCTCTGGGTTTGTGACATCTAAGAGCAGTTCTGGATCCCACCAGAACAGGACACGGCCAGAATCCCGGGGCTGCTGCACAGGAGGGTTCCTTTCCTAACTGGGGGAATTTGGGGGAGAGGCATTGTTCCCAAGCAGATGAGGAAAGAAAGGGGAGAAGTGAGAGAAACAGAAGAGAATTCTGTTCCCAAAAGAAACAGCAACATCCTACACAACTGAGGAGCACAGAGAGAAAATATGAAACCTCATTGAGGAGTAAAGCCCTAACGTCACAAATGGCCCAGCAGTGCGTGTGCAGAAGAGCAGGGGATTGTAACTGGGGAGGTGGGGACTCTAATTTGAGCTCACTGGGAACAGCCTCTTCCCACCACTGGGACACGCAGAGCCCCCAGGGACACAAAACATGGACAGGCTGAGAATGCCACTGGCTGAGGGAGCCACAGGTGTTGCTGCTGGAGGAGGGAGAAACCCAGAAGCAGCATCTGAGGCACAGGAAGAACAGACCTCTGCTCTTCCCCGCTTCCTCCTTTGCTCCCCCAACAACGTTGTTTCCGGCAGCTCTGTTATCTTGGGGCTGGGAGGGGGTTTTCTGACTCTGTCTCACTCCACAAAGAGGCGGGTTGATGTCGACATGCACCTCGGATCTCTCATCCTCACGGCCTTCCTGGGGCAACTGCTGGGTAAGTCCTGGTTTTCTATAAATGCATCCTTCTTCCCCCAAGGAAACCCTTGCCAGCCTGATCAGGATCATGCAGAGAACTACTCTTGAATTACAGGAAAACACTGTGAAATACCAGCTCACATTTGTGGTTTTGCATCTCTTTTCTCAAGATGCTCTTACTGTTTGAAAGGAGAGAGGAGAGATACCTCAGACCTCTTCTGCTGCTCTTCTCTCACCTTCAATGCCTTTCTCTCTGCCTCTCTCTTCTGATCCACCTGCTCTCACCACAGGAGATCTCGGCGCTCTCTCTCACTCTCACGTGTCTCCCTTTCCAGTGCAAATCAGTAGATCCTGTCAAAGCTCTTACAGGGACTTTAAAGCTCTCATCCCACTGACATTAACTGGGTGTCCCATTCTGCCTCCTGGCTGGCACATGTCTGCCGTGGCTTCCACTTTTCTCCTGGATGTTGACACAGCCAGGGATCCCTCTTTTCAAGCTCACCATTGTATATAATCAGGGAGCTGGGAGCCCTCGGAGATGGGATGGATGGGGAAGCAGGGTGAATCTTTTTGCCGTAGCTGCATGGGCCCCTTTACCTGCTGGAGGGTTGCTGGTCCCAGCACATGAAGGTCAGGCATGACAGGCTGTTCCCTACTCCACTGAGCAGCAGGAACAGGAGCAGGCAGGAGGAGAAGGGACACAGCACAGCTCTCCTCAGGGTCCACGTTGGGCTTAGAGCCTGGAGCTGCTGCCCAAAAGTACTCTCCACCTGGCTTTCCCCCTGCCTTTAGGATTTTCCTGCAGGGCAATGGACAGGGAGCATTCTGTACAAGGGTTTTTTATCCACTCCTGGTTTGCTTCCCAAAGCCATTCCCTGACGAGCTGCTGACCTTCACTTCCTTCCAGGCACTATGGGACAGATCACTGTCACCCAGCAAGAAGGACACGTCACAGTGAAGCAGGGAGACACCTTCCAGACAACCTGCACATACCAGACCTCCTACTTTCAAGGCTTGCTCTGGTACCAGCAGAGGAAAGGCCAAGGTCCCCAGCTGGTCTCCTATCAGGCAACTGCTGGCCGCAAGCCCAGTGGCCGTCTCACCACCGTGCTGAACACCATGGAGAAATACAGCCTCCTGCAGCTGGAGAAAGTCGGGCTCTCTGACAGTGCCTTGTACCTCTGTGCTGTGCAAGACACCGTGGTGCAGGGAGCTTCCTTGGCTGTGCAAGAACCCAGGGGAGGGAGGAGATGTGTCTGTGCAAGGCTGAGGGTGAGGGAAGGGGCCTTCATGTGTCCTCTGGCAGTGCTGCTTCCCCGGTGCACCCACAACTCTGCAGTCCAACATCCAAGGGCCTTTGCATTTACATATTAGCATTTTTTTCATCTTGACCACTATTAATAACCACAGCACATACATCCTCCCTCACAGCAACTGAGTTTGTCTTCTCTCAATATGAGGCACCTTAAAATTGGTTCCATTGTTTTATTTCCCTCTTGAACTTCAGCCATGGCAGTTGATGTAAAGCGATGCTGTACCTTTTCCTTCTCCTGTCTGCATGACTAACGATAGAACAAAACAAATGCAGACAAAGTAAAGCTCAACCCAGGCAAACGCCAGCATGGGGTATCCTTGGGCCCTCATTGCCCTGTGCTCTTTGGGAAGACAGCCCCAGCCTCAGCCTCATATTAGCAGGTGTCTCCTCTACTCCCCTGGTAGAAACAAAGAACACATGACACTCTCCATGGGGTGTTTGTCATCTCCTGCAGGGACACCTTGCTGTCTGGGACCAGCCTCCTCAGCTCCTATGCAAGACGCAAGGCTGCAGCAAAGGACTGTGTGTCTCCTGACAGCCCAGCTTCCCGCAGGCTGCAAATGCTGAGTTCTGCACACAGAAAAGAGGTTCAGTTAATGAAGATTCTCCCAGGTGTAGCTGTAGGGAAATGCATTCTCTCCAAAGGCCAAAAAAACCCACTTTAAATAACATCTGAGAGGAAAAGGAGATTTTGTATCAGCGTATCAGCACTTCAGTTCACATGTCTGTGTGGAACTGGTTGCCTCCTCTCTCAGCAGCTTTTCCTCCCTCCCCTCTTGGGCTTTGCTTGTGAGGAGTTGGAAGATGTGCAGGATCAGAAAGGGGGTTGCGTCTCTGCTGCCAGATCAACCCTTGAGCAACGCCTTGGGCAGAGGCGTTTCAGCAGGCCCAGCACTTTCCTGCAACACTTCAGTAGGTCCCCTTCCACAGTGGGAAAGTGCTCTCCAACCCCTCTGTGGGTAAAAGCAGGAATTTGGAAAGCCTCTGGCCACCCTTGGGACACTTAGGCAGCAGCCCCAGCCTCTCTTCCTGCCATGCCTCTCTCCTGCTTCCCTCTTCCCTCTGCACAGGAATTGTGTGAGACTGCAAGGTCATCTTCTCCCGTTCTGGCTCCCAGCAAAACTCCCGGCAGACTATGGAACACCCAACCCCAAGAGGAGTCTGTGAGCCTCCCACCTGCTTGCTGCAGTGCCCAGGCTGGACGCTGCTGATCAGGCTCCCCAACCACACGACATACTCAAGAGGGCATTTCTAGGGAGAGACAAAGCCAGGCAGGCCACTGGCTCTGGAGGAGCCTTCCTCCCTTCCCAGGAGCAGTGCCTTAAAGGGGGCCACGCACTGTGTCCCACACTCCCCTTCCTCTGAGGACAGTGAAGAATCCCCTTTTCCCTCCACTCTGCTCACCCGAGACTAACACCTTGCTCACTGCGCGCTTGCCAGAGTGTCCACACAGGGAAGGACAACACAGAGAAAGAGGCGGGGATGCAGCAGAACTTTCATACCCCAAAGGATGAAAACAACGTTCCTTCAAGCAGAGGGTCACCCTGGAGAGAACACCAGGAACAGTGGAGCTTTAGTGCCCTTTGCCTGTAGCAGAGTTCCTGCAGGGCATCCCTCAGCTTGCCCTGAGGAGGGAGAGGTGCAGCACGTTCCCCCCTAGGCTGGCCTGGGCAGACTAAAGAGGACCAGAAGCCAACATGAGAGGAGAGAGAAAGGGGAGAGCAGCAGGAAGCAAAGGTAGACATGAGCCATGCTTTCAGCCTTCCTTTGCAAGGAGAATGGGAGATGTTCAATCTCTCCAAAAGGGAATGACCAGGAGCTCCATCCTCCCTTCATTCACATGTCAGCACACATATAAACGCACGTGCATGCACACCCAGTTACACAGGACCCCCTGCACATGCACACACATTCACCCCCCCAGATTGTCATCACATAAGCGTTCCCTTACATACTCGCACTTGCATGTACGTATATATGCAAGCTCCTGTACAAACACACAGATGTATGTGCTTGTCTCCATGAACGTATGCCCATAGACACACACACACACACACTGACAACACACACACGCACTTGCTCACCTGCAAAAACATGCGTGGACACAAGCACACGCAGACACATGGAGAAATGCCCTTCTTCACACGCACGCTGGCAGACACTCACTCTCACGTGTGCATTTGCAAATACCCGCACAAATGCAAACACAGAGGCACAAATATGCCCCCAGGCACAGACAGATGCATATGCACATGAGGAAGCCCAGCCTCCCCCCACACTCTGAGAAGCAGGACTCCACGGGCAGCTCTCTGCCCCTGTGACCCTGACAACTTCAGGCAAGTCCGTGTGTGAGAGACAAAGTCAAAGCTCAAGACCATCCCTATTGCTGCAGCTCCAGACATTCTCCACTTTACAAGTCAAAATGATCCTGAAGTTTTGCAAGCTCTGGCCCATCCCTGGTTGATTGCTGTAGGGCAGTTGTGGAGGTCTGGGACCAGTTCCAGCTGCAGCGCTGGGAGAGGTGCTGCCCTGACATGCTCACATGGCAGCAAATGTTGTGTGTGGGGGTGAGCACCATGGCCTACAGCTGCAAATGCTGGGGCTGGGACACCAGAGAGGAAGCTGGCCTGATGAAGTTGCCTTAAGATAAATACCATCTCTTCAAAAGACAAACTAATATTAATTAGCAGGTGGCATCAGGAGGAGATTTCAAGCTGTCTGAGCCAAGCCCTGACATCTGTCAGTGAACGTGGCTCATTTGAGCTCAGGGAGCTGCTCTGCTGAGGTGACCATCTCCTCTTCTGCTTTTAGCACTGGAGCAGCCGGGAGAGCCAGAGGAGTGGTGGCAGAAGGCTGTGCCCAGCACTGCACAGGCACCGGGAGGACAAGCCTTGTGCCCGGAGAGCCTCCCAGAAAGGCTGGCATTTTCTGAGGGTCCTCACCTGGCCTGGAAGGCTCCCATTCAGTTCCCCCCAACTGGGACCTGCCTCCCATGGAAGGAGTCCCTCTCCCAGCTGTGCTCTGCAAGGGCAGCATCAGGAAGCAAGGTGCCAGCCAGACGAGTTTGTTAGAAATCTTCTCAGAAAGCGGCTGCAGCATTGCTTAGGCTAAATCATCTGCTTCTGTCGTTAGCCACAGGGCAGCCATAATAGATATGTACAATGTGTGTAAAAAGCACACCTATGTCAGGATTTTCCGTTGTTGGATGTTGAGCGTGGCAGTGGCTGCTCTGGTGGACCATTATGCCTTGTCCTGTCACTACAGGCCCTCATAAAAAGCCCTTCTCCATCCTATAACCCCACTTAATATATTGACATGCAGCAATGAGGTCTCACTGGAGCCTTCTCTTTAGTGTCTCTGGCTGAAGAACTCCAACTCTCTCAGCTTTTCTTCCTAAGACAGGTGTTCCAGTCCTCGGGTCATTTTTTACAGCCATCCCGTGGTCCCTGTCTTTCTTTATTGGGAACCCCAGAACAACTGGACACAGTACTCGAGGTGGGCTCTCACCAGAGTGGAGTAGAAGGGGAGAATCACCTCCCTTGACCTGCTGGAAAAGCTTCTTTTGATGCAGCTCAGGATACAACGGGCTTTCTGGGCTATAAGCACACATTGTCAGCTCGTGTCCAGTTTTGCAACCACTGGTATCCCCAAGTCTTTCTCCACAGAGCTGCTCTCAATCAACTTGACTCCCAGTCTGTACTGATAATGGAGGTTGCCCCAGCCCAGCTGCAGAACCTTGCACTTGGTCTTGTGGGACTTCAGGAGGTTCCTATGCACCCATTCCGCCAGACTGTCAAGGTCCCTCTGGATGGCATCCCTTCCCTCAAGAGTACCAACTGCACCACTCAGCTTAGTGTCATCTGCAAAATTGCCAAGGGTGCACTCAATCCCACTGTCTATGTTATTAATGAAGGTATCAAACACTATTGGTCCCAGTATGGACAGGACAAGGGCTAATTGTTTTAAACAGAAAGAGGGTAGAGTTAGGTTGGACATTTTGTATAAGGGAAATTTGCATAAGGGTGGTGAGACACTGGAGCAAGTTGCCCAGAGAAGTGGTGGATGCCCCGTCATTGGAAGTGTTCAAGGTCAGGCTGGATTGGACTTTGAGCAATCTGATCTAGTGACAGATGTCCCTGCCCGTGGCCGGAGTGTTGGCTTAGTCGGTCTTTCAAAGTTCTTTCCAACACAAACCATTCTATGAATCTATGACAACCCCAGCCACGCCCACCAGGGGCACTGCTGCGCTGCTTGACGGAAACACCTTTCCCCGTCCAGCCATACCCAGACACGGGCGCTGGGGCAACTGTTCCCCTGCCGCCAGGCGTTGTCATCAGCATCAGCGCTGGCACCAGCATCAAGCATCAAGCATCAGCATCGCAATCAGCATCAAGTAAGATGTGACATTACTGAAGGAGAGAAAACCACAGCACAGGCATTTGAGATGTGCTAAGAACAAGCATTTTCTCCTCCCCATTTCATTCTTTGTTCCCCTTGCAGAGTCATTTCCGGCAGCTCTGCTCTCTCGGGGCTCTTGGTGGGGATGTGTGATTTTTCTGAGTCTCTCCCACACACGCAGGAGGATCGGTCTCAGCATGCACCTCGGGTATCTTGTCCTTGCTGCCTTCCTGAGGCAACCACTGGGTAAGCATTGGCTTTGACTGGAGGCATGATTCCCCTTCTTCCCAGGAGACCCTCACCCCCTCAACAGGTCTCTGCAGGGAGTTGCTCTTGAATTATGGGCAAATGTTGGGAAACACCAGATCGCAAGTGTGGTTTTGCACCTGCTTTCTCAAGATACTGCTGCTACTGATGGAAAAGAAAAGATGAGACCGAGAAGAAAGAGCTCCTCTCCTGACCATCACAGACCTCTTGCTTTCCTTTTCTCTTGCCACCCATCCACCTCTCTCTGCCTGTCTCTTCTGATCTCTCTGGGCCCGGTGTTTCGCAGACATATCATTGCAGAAACTCTTTTCCATCTTGAAGTACACCTTTTCTGACCTTGTACCCAAAACACAAATGTTTTTTGAAAGCTGATGCAGGGACATGAAAGCTCTCTCATGCCACTCACGTTCTTAGGGTGTCCCAGTCTCTCTCCTGGCTGGCACATGTCATGCAGCTTGCCTGGACTATCCATTCCTCCTGCAAGTCCTCAGTGCCTGGGCTTCCATTGCCCTCTTTTCCTTGACCTCAGAGCCTCCTGAGAGGACAGTTTTGCACCATTTTTCTCAAGATGCTCTTCCTGTTTGAAAGGAGAGAGAAGAGATACCTCAGACCTCTTCTGCTGCTCTTCTCTCACCTTCAATGCCTTTCTCTCTGCCTCTCTCTTCTGATCCACCTGCTCTCACCAAAGAAGATCTCAGCTCTCTCTGCACTCTCATATTTTTCCTTGCCAATGCAAATCAGCAAAACCTGTCAAAGCTGCCCCAAGGACCCTTATGCTCTCATCCCACTGACAGTAACTGGGTCTCCCATCCTGCCTCCTGGCTGGCTCATGTCTGCCATGGCAAACACTAGGCATGAAAGGCTGTTCCCTGTTTCAATGGGTAGTAGGAGCAGGAGCAGGGAGGAGGAGCAGGGACACAGCACAGCTCCTCTCAAGTTCCCCACTGAGCTCAGAGCTCCACGCTGCTGCCCAAAATTCCTCTCTGCTTGCTGTGTCCAGAACTCAGGATTTTCCTCTAAGGCAGATGATAGGGAGCCTTCTATGCTTGCTTTTCATATGTGCTCGTGGTTTGCTTTCCCCTGCTGAGCTGCTGACCTTCACTTTCTTCCAGGCACCATGGGACAGATCACTGTCACCCAGCAAGAAGGACAAGTCACAGTGAAGCAGACACCTTCCAAACAACCTGCACATACCAGACTTCCAACTTTTATGCTTTGCTTTGGTACCAGCAGAGGAAAGGCCAAGGTCTCCAGCTGGTCTCCTATCAGGCAACTGCTGGCCGCAAGCCCAGTGGCCGTCTCACCACCGTGCTGAACACCACCGAGAAATACAGCCTCCTGCAGCTGGAGGAAGTCGAGCTCTCTGACAGTGCCTTGTACCTCTGTGCTGTGCAAGACACAGTGGTGCAGGGAGCTTCCTTGGCTGTGCAAGAACCCAGGGGAAGGAGGGGATGTGTCTGTGCAAGGCTGAGGGTGAGGGAAGGGGCCCTCAGGTGTCCCCTGGCAGCGCAGCTCCCTCTGTACACCCAGGGGTCTGCAGGACAAGATCCTGTGATGGAATGTTTTCTGTCCATTCCAGACGTCAATTTATGCAACCATGGACTTAAATATTTGCATACCACACTAAATGAAGGCACAGTCTTCGTATTGCCAATGCATTGGAAGTTCTGCTGTCTGATTAAACAGCACACACTTGAACCATTGCATTTATATATTACTATTTATTTGTCTTCACCACTATTAATAAGCGCAGGCAGACCCATCCTCCCCAACACCCACTGGGTTTGCCTTGTCTCAAGATGGGGACACCTTAAAGCTGGTTCCATTGTGGTATTTCCCTCTTGAACATTGGCCATGGCAGTTGATGTAAAGAGATACTGTACCATTTCTTCACTTAGGCAGATCTCGGCATGCGGCATCCATGGGCCTTCATTCCTCTGTTCTCGTTGGGGACATTAAACATTCTAGTGAGAGCTGGTTGGTTCCTCCTGCTCATCTGCTGTGATGAACTGGCACTTTTGGTAGCAAGTGTCCTGGATCTGCTCAGTCACAAATGATCAAACTGTGCCTGAGCACTTCTCTCTTACCCTAGAGTGATATTTTCTCCTTTTTGTCCCTGGGCACAGAGGTGGCTCCTCAAGCAAAACATCTCCATGAACAGCAGCTGCTGCAGAATGTCTCTGACCTGAGCCCACAGCAGGAGTCCATGAGGTTTTAATGTTCACGTGCAATTGGGTAGGCTAGACCAGGAAAGCAAGAGCAGGAGGTAGGAATGGAGTTGACCCCAGCCCAGGTCAGGCAGTGTCCACACTAGAAGGACGCAGATGCTCATGGATAACTTTTATCACCTCGGTGTCTCCTGCAGGAGGAAAATGGCTGCCACAAGCAAACCGGGACATGTCTGTGCTGTATGGAAGACAAATCTTTGATGCAGGAAATCCATGAACAGACTAGGACAGAGGCTCTCTGTGACCTGCTAACCACAAGTGAGGAAGAACTGTTGGATGATGTAAAGTTCAAGGCCAGCCTTGCCTGCGGTGACCAGGAGACTGTGGAATTTAAGATCCTCAGAGAACTGACCAAGACAAACAGGACAACTACTGCAATGGACTTCAGGAGAGCACATCTTGAAGTGGCCAGGGATTGACCTGCTTGGCAAGATGCCCTGGGAAACTTCCCTGGAGCACAGCGGTCCCAGGAGAGCGGTTCACGGAGAGCCTCCTCAGAGCACGAGGATGGTCCTCTGCAATGTGGACAAAAGAACGCAGCTGGAGTGGAAAACTGCAAGAGATGTAAAGGGAATCAAGAAAATTGTCTCTGAGCCTATTGGCACCAAAAGGATGAATAAGTAGATGTGGGCTTATTGCTTGGTTAAAAAGTGGATCTGATGACATGTGTCATGGACCTGATGCCTCTTTCTCCTCAGGCCTACCACATGCCTGCATGTCCCCACAAACTCTATGGGAATGATGCAGCTCCCACAGTAGAAGAATAAGGAATTACGGAGCTCGTACTACCATTTGGACATACACAAGTTCATGGGATCACTTGAGATGCATCCAAGGGCATCCAAGGAGCTGACTGGACAGTATCTACCCCGAGCAAATACTCTTAGGAGCCTTCTCGACATGCATGAAAGGCAAGAAGGGGATTGGGAGCAGCTGACATGGTCTTACTGAGGACAAATGATGCCTCACCAACCTCATTGCTTTCCATGAGGAGGTGACAGGCACTGTGGGAAGGGGAGGGGCACTGCCTGGAGTGTGCCTTGACTTCATCAAGGTCTTTGACATAGCCTCATGGGTGCACACCCATACACACAGCAAGGCAAGCACACTCACAGGCATGCACACACCCCGACACGTGTGCTGTTGGGGGATTTTTATTGTATCTTTTGAGGCAAATGAAACACATGTTTATGCTTAGATTCAAAAAAAAAAACACAAAACAAAAACCAACCAACAAACAATGACCAAATGATGAATATATTGGACAGAGTCTTACCACAATATGCAGTTCTACAAGGAGTTTGCAAAGATGAGTCAGGAGCCAATTCCTGATATACACTGGCAGCAGCACAGGTGCCAACTGTCATAAGTGATCTCCCTAAGGGTGACATAGGGGTGTGGGACCAGCCCCAGATCTGTAAAGTCACTGGTGCCTCAGTGATGAGTATTCACAGGGCAGCAGAGTGTGGCACACCTGGGACAAGCCAGACTCCACACAGGCTGCAAACACTGAGGCTGGGGCGCCTGAAATTATAATAACCCAGTAAGAAAGGCACTCCTCCTCTTCAAAGCATTCCTTAAAAATGTCATTTATTAGTGCTAAGACTAGAAAGAAAGAGATGATAATATAGGTAACCTTACATCCCTTGAGACGCTGGGAACACTGAGCAGGTCCCATTCACAGAAGAGTTGCCCCATTTTGGTCTGTTGAGTTTTAGAGCATTTTCTTCAAAGGAAACAATTCCATTCATCATTTTAACTCTCAAACACCACGACTCTGCCAGTTGTTTATTGCATGTGAACAACTACGAGCAGCTTTCCCATCCTTGTTTCTTAGGGTGTAAATCAAGGGGGCTGAGCAGGGGAGTAAGAAGGATGCAAAGAAGAGCCACTGCTCTGCCTAGTGACCCTTTGGAGGGGGTTCATGTGTAGGTGGAGACACACGTGCCATAGAAACAGGCCACAGCAGTGAAATGGGAAGCACGGGTTGAGTCAGCTCAGTGCCTGCCTTCTGCACAGCAGAGCCACAGGACGATTCTTGCTCTGCACCTGTAGAGAAGTGAGGATGAAGTGGAAGCAGCAGAGGGTCACCTCACCAATACCAAACATGATGACGTCCTTGTTGGCAGAAGTACCAGCACAAGCCGTGTCCAGGAGGAGGCGTGGCAGATGACTGAACTGGTGCATGTGCCTGGGTGCACAGTAAACCAAATGGGACATGATTATTGTAGGCAGAGCACACAGGGAACTGGCCAGTCCTGTCACTGCCACCAGCCAGACGCACACAGCTGATGCGTGATGGCCCGGTAGCACATTGGGCTGTAGAGAGCCAAGCAGTGGCCACAGGACATGGGAGAAGTACAGCTGGGCCATGCAGCACTGCAAGGAGATGGGTTTGTTCCCTGGCATGAGGTAGCCCTCCAGCACCTTTGGAAGGAAGACACCGGAGAAGAAGCTTTTTGTCTTCAGTTGTGCTGAGCTGGACATTGTCAGCTGTATTTCCCTCTTGGTGGAGGACATGGCTGTGGGGATTTCCATCCTTCCACTTGTACACTTTTGTCAAGACATCTGGATTTACATGCAGGAAATAAGATATGTAGTGGCTGCCAAGAGACATTTCTACTGATCAGAAGGGAAGAGATTTACATGTAGAAGAAACCTCTCCTCCCCGAATGGCACCCAGTCCCTGAGCACAGATTTTCTGTGGGGGCCAACAAAGCAGTCACGGGCTCTGCACTTACCTACACCTCTCTTGGAAAGTGCACCCAGTCCCCTCATCCTTGCTGATCTTCTCATTCCCCTGCATGCTCTTTATGAGAACAATTTGATCTCCCTCAGAAATACACCGTTTCACTGTCCCCATTTCTGTGCTGACTGCCCTCACTTCCCACAGGTTTAGCTCCAGTTTCCAGCCTCAACTCATTCAGCAGAATGAGTGACTTGGGAGCATGGGTGACTTGACAGCATGGGAGCTCCTCAGCAGGGTTGGCAGTCCCCGCTCCCTGCCTCTCCAGGCCAGGACACAGCTCCTTTCCCCAGTATTAGGGAGTTCAAAAGGATGGGGATTGCTTTCTGGGCAGGGAGAAAGGATGAGGAATCTTGTCCACCATGTGCTGGCCATCCCTGGGTGCAAGTTTCCAATGCGGTGTTGGTGGTGTCTGGGGTGGGACGCAGTCTTCTCTTATGTCCATGTCAATGCCAAATGGACTTGTACAGCCCATTGACCTGATGCCATGTCAGGCAGGGGCTAAGACCTTGAATCAAACAGGTCCTGAATGAAAGGAACATGAAGCCTGAGGTCGCTGGTGAGTGGAAGGACAGACCCTGTGGCTTGCACAGAGAAAGCCAAAGAGCTGACAACTGCTTTGGTCTTTCAGCCTACAAGGACCTTCATGTCCCACACTGGAATCTCGGTCTGAGTGCCCAGCAACTGCCGCAGGAGGGTACAGACATTAGATTTGAGGCCACATCCACCAAAGCCTAGTGCTGTCCCAGAGGGGTGTCGGTCCTCTTTCCGACATTGGGTGTCAAGGGTGTATGGAGTTCCTGAGCCCATCTCCCCTCCTGAATGTTTGTCTTCCTGGGCTCAGGCCCAACCAGGAGACAGTGCAGCCAAGCCTTCCCCCACTTCGAGTGTTGTTACTCACTCCCAGCAGAAGGAAATCAGTGGCTGCTGGTTCCAGCCCCTGGGCTCGGAGAGAGCTCTGGGAAGCTGGTCCATGTGCTGGGCCAAGGCCCTGCTGCCGTGCCAGGCTGCCGCTGGCGCTGTGCAGGCTGCTTCTTGCTGGAGGACGGGAAGAGTCCATTTCCCAGCTGGGCAAAGTAGTGCTCCTCCAGAGTCCTGAGCGCTCTGAGTCTGGGCGAGCACCCAAGCAGCAACGGCAGAGGGCTGAGCCCCGGGGTGGAGCTGACGGCGGACGGCAGGAGCAGAGAGGAGAGGAGGAGGTGGAGAGGAGGCGGCGCGGCTGGAGCAGAGAGCCAAGGCTGGCGGCGGGCAGCGGAGCGGCGGGATGCTGAGGTGCTGAGGCGCAGGTCTGGCAGGGCTGGCAGCGCTGCTGCTGGGTGCGTGGGGCTGGCGGCGGTGCATGGGGCCAGGGCTGTATCCGGTGGGTTCCCCGGGGAGCCTAGCTCCAACTCTTCCCTCTCCTTCTTCAACGTGTCTTTCCCCCTCCTGCCTCTCTGCCATCTTTTGTGTCTCCGAGTCTCCCCTTGCTATTTTCCCAATGTCTTCATCATTTCTGTCGGTAGACCTGCTCTGCATTCATATCTACATTTGCATGCACCCTCTCCTTCCCCTGTTCATTCTACAGTTCTTATTGCCCTCAATATAGTCCTCTGTCCTTTGCTGTAACACCCACTTCCCCTCTTGGTATTCTCTCTCCATCCATCCATCCATCCACTGATCTGACTTTTATTTAAACTCCGCATGCATAAATTTCAGCTTACCTCCGTTCCTCCTCTAATCCCTCTGGACACCCACACCAGGATCACTCTTGATCTGTGTTGGTAGGCCCATGTCCCCATCTGTTCCTGTCCTGTGTCACTGCTACAGTTCCTGACAAATTCTCTGCTTCAAGCACCATCAGAGCTGGACCATCTTTAAGAGTTGTTGTCCTTTCGATCTCCTTTCCCAGCAGCAGCTGCAGGAGGAGCCCAGGTACAGCAGCAGCAGATGGCAGAGACCACCGAGGGCATCGGCATCAACATCACTTGCTCGCACCCCAGTATAAATTCTTAGGACTGCATCCACTGGTACCGTCAGCTCCCGGGACGAGGCCCCGCACTGCTCCTGAGCACTCTCAAAGGCTCCAAAGAGCTGCGGGACCCGCCGGGGCGGCTGTGGGTGTCGGCAGAGCGCCGCTCCAGCGCCCTGTGGCTCGCCCGGCCCCGGCGCGGGGACGCGGCGGTGTATTACTGCGCCCTGGGAGACACGGGGAGAGGAGCCGGGGCTGCGGCCGGGCAGGAACCGGCGCGGGCGGGGCCGGGCGTGTGTGTCGGGGCCGGGGGGACAGCCCCGGACGGGCCCGCCAGGGGGCGCTGCCGCTCCGCCCGCCGGGGCCGCCTCGCCCCAACCAGCCCCTCGCCCCGGGCCGCTTCCCCCGCCCGACCGGCCCCGGCCCCGGCAGCGGCAACCCCGCACTCCCAGCGGGACGCACACAGAAATCCCCCGCCACACTGCCGCCGCCGCCGGGGCAGGAATGGTGCCCGGAGCGCTGGCCGTGTCCGGCGGGGCCCGGCAAGGAGCGATGGCAGCCGCCGGCCCCGCTGGCGCCCGGCCAGGAGCAGCGCCTTTCTGCTCCGCACAGGGCGGCGGGCGGCAGAGATCCTCCTGCCCACGGGCAGCCGCCCAGCCCTCGCTCCTGCCGCACGGACCGCCCACTGCTGCTGCTGCTCCACGGGCAGGGGCCGGGGATCTCTTCCACCCCACTCACTGGCGTCATTGGGGAGCAGAGGGCAGCCCACCATCCTTCTGCCATGGCCTCGACTGAACAACAGGACAGTACAGGCCTTGTGGAAGTGTGGTTGTGAATGGGGGCTGAGGAGCCCTGCTCCAGGCAGCAGACACCAGAAGACATGAAAATCAAGTAGGCCTTTTGCTTGCCTGGGTATTGAGGCTCTGGGGCTCAGGGTGGGAGAAGCGTCTGGAGGCTGTGGGTAATGTGGGTACGTGAAGGGACACAGAAGGACTGCCTGCACAACAGAGAGCTGGGTTGCCATGTCCTCCCCCTGCCAGAGTGAGGCAGTGTGTCTGTCCCTGTGCAGCTGGTTTCTGGAGCAGATGCTCTTCACAGAGATGTTTCTCTTCAGGTTCCTCCTCTATGGGCAGAGGAGAAGGGAAAGAGTGTGTGACACCTGGGTCCAGGCACTTCAGAGTGTGCCTGGTCCTCTCTCCATCCAGACAGTCCCAGGGTGGACATGGGTGGGTGCAGGGGTGCCTTCTCCCTCTCCTGCAGAGCTGGGTGCAGGCCTGTGCAGCTGGCTAGGTGGTGGGTGTCAGGAGAAGTTCTCAAGGTATCTTTGTTCTTTAGATGGCCACTACTTAAACCATGATTCTTTTATGTCTCTAGAGGGCTGCCTTGTGGTAGAGGTCGGGGGACAGGCCCAAAGAGGCCTGGCTGGAGCAGCAGGGCGAGAGTTTTGCTCCACCCTCTGGGCTGTGGTTTGGAGGCCTCTTTGATCAGGCAGAGGTAGAAGAAGAGGTGAAGGTGCAAGCCTCGGGTCCCTCATGCTCGCAGGTCCCTGGGTACCCCCGTGAAGACACAGCGTGACATGGTCCTGATTTTCCTGTCAGCCCTGGTGGGACTGGCTGACTTTGGTGAGATGTGACTTTCAGGCTGGGGAGATTGAGGCAAGAGTTTGTGCATCTGGTGGTGGAAGGGAGGGGATGTGAGTGCTGACTGCCTGGGATACCTGGGAATGTATCCGTAGGGAGATCAGGGGCTGCATATGGGTACAGCAAATAATCTGGGAGATGTCAGGAGTAATGGGCATCAAAGGAGGAACAAGACCTCACCTGAACTTTGCAGCTGCTCAGCATTCCTGAATGTGCTGCTAATACACATTAAGCCTGAAAAGAGGGAAAGGTGCTGGGGAATGGACCAATGTGGCATAGAGCAGCTTCTCTGCTGTTTGTATTGGATACAATGCTACCAATCTCTGTAGGGATGGCTATAAACGAGAAGCTGCAGAACAAACAGGGACAAACAGCTCATCATTTCTGAGGCTAGAAAAGTGAGATGGACAGTGGGGACAGTGAGCAAGCTGATGAAGTGGTAGATGGACAGGTCCATTGGCAAGCAAAGCTGAAAGCCTTTTCTGGCTTTACAGGTCATGCCCAAAAGGACTCTGTGCTCCAGTTCCCAGCAGAAATGACCATCCAGGCGGGACGCAAGGCAACGCTGCACTGCAATTTCTCCACCAGCGATTCCAATCCCTACATCTTCTGGTACCAGCAGCACCAGACCCAGTCCCTTCAGATGCTGCTACGAGTAAGCAAGTACAGAGCTCACGAGGCATCAGGGAGGTTCTCCTCCACACTGTCTGCAAAGGACTCCCAGGTGCTTCTGCATGTACGGGACACCGAGCTCCAGGACAGCGCTGCCTATTTCTGTGCACTGAGCCCACACTGGTGCCCACAGCTGGCAGCAGTGCACAGAAACGTGGGGGTGCTCTGAGGAGCAGTTCCCTCCCTGCCACTGCTTGCATGGAGCTCTGAGCTCAGCCTGCCCAGCAGTGGCACCTGGGGCTGTGGTGAGGGTGGGCCTCTGCCTCCCCAGCCTGTGCTGCTGTGAAGCACATGCCAATGTGACTTTTACAGCTGTGTCTAGATCCAGGGTCTTTGGTGATGAATAGAACCCAAGAAACCTGACTTGGGCAGGCCCATTGGAGGCTAAACCATAAAGAAGCCAAACCAGGCTTGTAAATGCCCTCTGCTTAGAATAGCTGGTACAGTGGCGTGAGTCCTCAGGGCAAGTAACCTATCAGCTTGTGTGCTTCTTCCCTTTCCCTGTGGCTCCACTGATGGCCACAGCTGGAGAATGAAGCTTGTGGTAGGAGGCACAACTGCTCTTATGGTTTTGCCACATGGCCATAGTAGCCCCAGAAGGGAAGAGCCCTTCCTTGCCCCATATGTAGGCATCATCAAGTGTAAAAGACCCACCAGCCAGATGCTGAACAAGATTCTCTGGTTAAACCCTTCCTGCACTCATCCACTGCCAGAGAGTGGTCCCACTCTTTTTCATGTCTCTTTTCCTTCTCAGGAAAACCACCAGTGCTCAACTGGGAGGAACCCCTATGTCCCCGAGTCCATGCTGGTTTCTCTGTCCAACAACTGGTAATCACATCCCAGTGATCTTGTTTTCTGCCATAGGCAACAGGAATCATTCTGGGGATCCATTCTCAGGTGATCCCATCCCAGCAATGCATGTGGAAGCTCAGGTGGAGGGTGCTGACTTTCCAGGTGGACCCCACCCTATGAATTGGAGTCTGTTGCTCATGAAGGATCATACACTGCACCTGAGAAAGCCTAGGCTAGATTGCAGTTGTCCTAGTGCTGCTGCAGGATGGCCTGCCTCTCCCAAGTGGTGTGGGTCTGCTCTGACAGCCCTGTTGCAGGCTTTGAATGCCCCTGTTTATCTCAGAGGGCTTTAGGCAGTGTTGATGGGGAGTAGACAGCAGCCTTCGGGGTTCACACTCCTTTGTGTCTCAGGTCCCTTGGACACGTCAGGTCCTGCTTTTGATTGCTCTCCAGGGCTGCAGAGTGCTTCAACACTCCACAGACACAGTTCTCCCCCAAAAGCAAGGAATGACAAACAGTGATGGCTACTTGAGGACACATCCAGCCTCAGGTTCTTTCTCCAGCCTCAGTGGGCTGTCGCAGGGATTTTCCCAAGTGCCCCTGAGAAAGAGAGCACAGCTGACAAGGGCGGGCATCAGCCTGTCCTTGGCACTGGTGCCTGGGTCTGGCTGCAAGTCTAGGAGCCAAGTGCCCAGGACAGGTGGACACAGGAAGATCACCTCCAGAAGCACCACTGCTTCCACAAGGGAGGCGCAGATGTTCAGTATGGATTCAATCATCTCAATGAAGAGCTCTACACTCAGGTGAAATCAGTCCCACGCTGATCTTAAAGGTGTGTCTGCCATCTTGATGCCTCCTCCTTCTGAAGTGGTCACATGGACTCCCTTCAGTGTCCTTGTGCAGAAAGAATAGCTTTGAGAACATGATGCCTCAAATGAAAATTGGAAGGGGGAAAAGCAAGTGCCCTTTGGAAGTGCTGACGTCCTCCCAATGAGTGTGAGGAGAGAGTTGCTGCCCAGCCAGCCTTTCACAGTTCTGCAGTTTGGGGACTTTGCCAGTCTCATTGAAGTGTTTCCACAACAAAGCCCAAAATGGGTGGCACAATGGACTGTTAAAAGCTGATGTGGAGTTTCAGATGTGGAAATGTCCTGACACATCTAGCATGAAGCATAGTGATTTGCATATTTTTAATTAAATATTTTAAAATACCTTAAGATACAGGATTGAGGGAAGGAGAGGGAGTGTAAATTTTGTTGACTGACTTCTGTTAGGAATAATGGCTATAGGTAGAGATACCAGACATTGCCAAATTTTCTGTTGAACCAGAGCATGATTCTCTGAAACAGCCAAGGGATTGGGACATAAATCCTTCCAGAAAATGTCAAACTAAACAGAGAAATACATGCCCATTTCCTAAAGCAGTGAGCCAGCTGCTGGGAATAATTTAGGGGACACAGGTGAATCCCTGACAAAATGAAGCCCTTGGCAACCTGGAATTCAAACCTATGGGAAGACCACTCCTCCAGTCTTCTGTTGGAGAGCTGTTTCTCAATGGTATTTGTGAGCTGTGAGTGGAGTGAAATGGGCTCAGTGGGAAACTGGTGGCAGGGTAGAAGTCGTGGGAGGGAGGGGATGTACCTGTTTGCTCCCACTGAGGCCCTTTGAAAAGTCACTTCACTTGTTCTGGAAGGCCCACCATGAGAACAACTCATCTTTGTTTCTGAGTGTGTAAATGAAGGGGTGCAACAAAGGAGTTACAAGTGTGTGAAAGATGTTCACGAGTTTGTTCAGATCCAGGGAGTTCTGGGCCGATGGCTTGACATACAGGAACATGGTGGAACCATACCAGATTGTGACAACACTGAGGTGGGCGGAGGAAGTGGAAAACGCCTTTTTTTGACCATGGGTTGACATGATTCTGAGCATGGAAGAGGTGATGTACACGTAGGAGAGCTGGGTAACCACACAGGGGGCCACCAGAACAGTTTAGGAGGTAAGGAACGTTGCTAGCTCCATGGGCCACATGTCACTGCAGGAGAGGGCAAGGCAGGAATCTATATCACAGAGGAAATGATTGATGACATGTGGCCCACAGAACATCAGCCTGGATGTCAGAAAGGCCATCAGCGAGACGGACAGAAAGCCTCCCAGCCAGGAGCTGAGCGCCAGCCGAGCAGAGAGGACACTGCTGATGAGGGAGCTGTATCTCAAGGGGTAGTGTATGTCTAAGTAGCGGTCATAGGCCATGACAGACAGGAGAAAACACTGAGTGGAGCCTAGGGAGAGAAGAAAGAACAACTGGAGGATGCAGACGTTGAAGGAGATGGTCTGGCTACTCCCCAGCATGACTCCTATGGCTTTGGGAAGAACACGAGTGGTGTGCCAGATCTCCAGAAAGGGGAGATTACGGAGGAGAAAGTACATTGGGGTACAGACGTTGCTGTTCGTCCACATGAGAGCCATGATGGATGCATTGCATGTTACTGTCAAGGAGCACGTCAGTGCAAATACCACCACAAGGGAGACCCGGAAATGCCACGTGCCTGGGAAGCCAAGATGGATGAATTCTTCCACAGTTGTCCCATTTGCTATGTGTCCCCCAGGATTGAGGTTCATCTGCAAAGACAGGAAAGTTTCTGGGAGAGTCTGCATGCCTGTGCTGGTCCTTCAGATGCCACTAGGAGTGAAACTAGAACAAATGATGCCTCACCAACCTCATTGCTTTCTATGTGGAGATGAGAGGCACTGTGGGAAGGGGAGGGGCACTGCCTGGGGTGTACCTTGACTTCATCAAGACCTTTGAAATGCCCTCATGGGTGCACACACATGCACACCGAGCTATGCACACTCATAGGCATGCACACGCATAAATATGTCTGCTGTTGCAGAATTTTATTGTACCATTTGAGGGAAATGAAACACATGCTTATGCTTAGATTTATAAAAAAAAAACAACCAACCGACCACCAAATGGTCAACGTATTGGCCAGAGTCCTACCACCATAAGCAGTTCTACAAGGAGTCTGCAAAGATGAATCAGGAGATGATTTGTTACATACACTGGCAGCAGCACCAATCCTGTGAATGGTGCATGGGACACCTCAGCCTGGCATTGGGTCTATCCCTCAGCACCAGCTCTGCTGCCCAAAGGTGGCCACTCAGCATTCCCTTTCCAGGGTTGCTACAAGACAATGCTGCAGCTGTTTCTCATCTCATCACCAAGGGAAACTGCTCTCCCTTCCAGAGAGTCCTTCTGTCTCCGCATTCCTGCTGCCAGCCACTTTAACCCCTGCTGCATTTGGGCCTTCATGCCCTCTGTGGCAGATCAATCCTTGGTCACAAATTACCACTGCTGAGCAGTTACAAGTTGAATTTCCCCTTCGGTGCACACACAAACTCACACACATGAGCACAACCACACACGTCAGCTGACACACACCCAAAGAGCAACTCATTCCTGTGCACTTATAAGGAGGTGTGTGCACACACATTTCCAAAGGAGCCCATCTCCATACCAACACGCACAGCCACCCCACACACAAATGTGTACGCACAGATATTCACACACACGTGCTTACACTCCTGCATGCATGCATTTGCATACAGATTACATGCATGCTCCTCTACACAGATGCACACACACTAAGGCACACATATACACACACCTACGCCCACACAATTACAAATATACAGACCAGTCACACACATTCATGCTCTCCTCCATCAGTGTACGTGTCTGGCAGTGTGCTCTCCCCCTTTCCCCTCCTCGGCTGCTGCTCAAGCCATAACCATCAGTGGGAGTTGTGATGAGTTGCACCTGGACTTTGGGGGATGGCTGGCAACACAGTCAAAACACTGTCTGGAGTGGGGACCTAGATATTTTGTTCACATGTGAATATGTCTATAGGTCAATTCTCTTACTCTATAAATAGTGGATAGCCCAAGAGCCCTTGGACCTCTCCTGCATGGCAGAGGGCTGCATGCCATGATATTCCCTTGAGTGGGTTCTGCTCCTCAAGGTTGAGAGATTCCTTGCCGCAACAGATTCTCGGTAAGTGACTAATAGCATGCTAAACTTTGAAATCTTAGCTAAGTGATATAAAGGATTAATTGTGCATATGTAATCCTTTAGACATATCCCATTGACCAAGTCTGGGACTAGGCTTGGATCCAGCTGCAGCCAGCCTCCTCTCTGAGAAGGACTTTAGAAAGCAAGGGGGTCCTTTCTGAACCTTGTGACTCAACGGGAGGGTCTCCCTGACAGCTTGTCTGACCCTGTCCCTATGCAGTAAATAAACAAGTGTACCCTTCTACCACAGGCACATGAATGTATGTGTGAATATGTTGTCCCAAATCTGGGTTCTTTACCCAGTGTGCAGGCCAATAACACACAGAGCAGAGGTATTTCCAAGTTTATTCCATTACTGCACAGAAATTGAGTGCTCGTTCCAAGGGAGCGCCCCTTAGGTTTTAAAATTTCCCTTTTTATACACTGATTATTACATATTCTAATAATTGATACATATGCATTTCTATTCTCTTTAATGATTGGTCAAGGTTTCTTTGCTTCCTTTGTGTGTTAGTATGCAGACTCTGTCCTCTTCATCCACGGTTCTCTTATAAGTAGGTGGTATCAATGAGTCAGTGGTTGTGATCTCCCCCTGCCGAAATTACCTTTTAACTACTTCTCCTCTAATCTTAGACTAATCATGTCTAGTTACTATTTCTCTATAATTAATGAAACATGGTTGGGGCTGTATAGATGAATTCTAGCAGCAGTGGCAGGTTCCCTTGGTTGCTTCAGATACATGCTATATTTCACTTTTCAAGTTAATATCAATTTTACTACAAGTGCACACATCAGCACAGTGAGAGGAACGTGTACACAACCACGATCATGCACACACACCACTGAGAACCAGGACTCCTGACACCAGCTCTCAGCCCCTCTAGAGGAATCTAGGCCAGTCCTTCAGACCCTACAGGTAAGGAAGGAATCAGCCCTGCATGCTCTGTATCAGAGCAATATGATCTCCCTCAGAAATATACCGTTTCACTGTCCCCATTTCTGTGCTGACTGCCCTCAGCTCCCACAGGCTTAGCTCCAGTTTCCAGCCTCAACGCATTCAGCAGCATGGGTGCATTTCCCAGCTACTCCTGCACACACGTGTTGGCCATGGCCCCTGGATTGGTTGGTGGAGGGGAGAGGAAGGTGGAGTGGCAGCTATGGGGCATCCCAAGGGCTGTTTCCTGCTTAACCACTCCTGCCATTCTGCAGAACAAATCATCTTCTGCAGACCCACATTCACCCCCTGCCACATCAGAGCAGCTCTGGCCATAGCAAGAGGAATGCCCTTCTCCAAGAGCTCATGGGGCTGCTGACACCTCAGGGTCTTCTGCCTTCCTGGGAAGGGGCAAAGATAACAGCAAGGCAAGGCCTGATGGTCACTGGCAGCAGAGCAGTGGATATCTTCCTCAGGATATCTTCCTCAGCTCTAACGAATGGTGCTCAAGAGAGGAGGCCCTGCAAGCTGTCCCAACCTCCCACTACTCTGCAAACGGTGACAGGTCTCCTTGTGCCCTCACCCCTTTCCACCCCAGAGCAACACCCTTCTCCTTCGGTAGCTTAGAGAATGTCCACAGAGAGAAGGACACCATGGAGGCCAGGCTTGAATGCAGCAGAACTTTAATGAGCCCAAAGAGGGAAAAAAAGTCACTCCAGGTGGGGGCCGCAAGTTCATGGAGCCCTGGCAGCCACAGAAACTCTGCGGTCCTTAACCACAGAGAAGTTCTTGCATGATGTCTGTCTGCCTGCCCCATAGAGGAAGAGGAGACAGAAGGTACCCACCAGGCTGGCATTAGTGGGACCATGCTGCAAAGGGGAACCAAAGCAAATAAAGATAATGGAGAGAAAAGCAAAGCCCTTCAGCTACACCGAAAACACATCCTAAATCTCAATCCCTTGCCCAGCATCATGTTCTGCGTTGCTCGAGGTGTCTCCCTGGGGCTTTCCCAGCACCTTTATCAGAGGAGGCACCTTCTGCCATAGTAGCGGCTGGAAATGCCAGAGAGGTCACAGCACCCAGAGGTGATGGGCACTCCATCACAGCTGAGGATGCTGCCAACAGCAGCGGAGGTGGAGGATCCCACAATGGTGTTCTGTGGGAAGGAGCTGAGGATGGGGCCAGGCAGGGTCACCACCACAGCAGGAGGCTCGATGACGACGGTGGAGTTCTGGCACTGCCTGACACAGGGCTCATTGCAGCTGTTGGCCAGAGGTGTTGGGCCACAGGGCCGGCAGGGCAGGCACTGGTTGTAGCAGGACATGTCTCGAGTGTGGATATGCACCTGGGAGAAGATCAGGGAGGAACAGAGCATAAGGGTGGGTGAGGAGCAGCCTGTTAGGAAAAGAGCCACGACCACTTCTGGGTGGGGAGCTGGCAGCTCAGCCAGAAGACACACAGTTTTCATCACCCTATACTGAGCAGCCTGGCCTGGAGTGACTCTCTCCTAGTCTGTAGACCAAAAGCCCCTCTGCCACATCCCAGCCTCTCTCTACCCTTCTCCACACTTCCCTCTAGCATGACAAGAACATGCAAAACACAGGACAGAAGAGAGCTGAGATGTCCATTGAGGAGATGTCACTTTGGAAGAGGAGGAGATGTCACTTTGGAAGAGGAGGAGAAGGAACTGCAGACTCACCTGGTTCCCAAGGAGTAGGAGGCCAGAGAAGTGGATGAGAGAGCAGGGACTTGGGCTGGCTTTTATACCTGCCCTTCATTGCCGCAGCACCAGAGGCACCCTTTGCAGAGGTAACAATTTTCGCACAAGCTCATCTTGAATGCAAACCATCACAGCTAATGATACGGGCGGTGCTTTGGTTTCCAACACTGCTGCCTTTTCATTTCCAGGTTTGTTCCATGCCCATTCCCCAGTGAAGATTTCCTGTGATCACTGGGATGGAAGGCCCCAGGATTTCCAGGGCAGGAATGCAGCAGCGCGGGTGGAAGGGTAAACTCAATTGCTGTATGGTTCCAGGGCAGGAAAGACATGTCAGCTTGGGTCACGTGTTGGGGCTGTTTGAAATGTTGTTCTCAGGACAAATCTTCAGCCATCCTCAGCTGGATGCCCATGGGCTCCTGTGCAGGAGGACCTGCCATGTCCTTCTCTTTCCCTCGCTCCTCAGCTCACCCTTGTCGTCACTTGATGCTGCTTCCCGAGATGCTGCACTGCCAGATTTTGGTCCCAGCCTGCTTAACACTGCCCGGTCCTCAGCAGAGTCCATGGTTCACGGTGTTCCTGTGTGTGTTCTTATCTTTTGTTTACTTGTAAGTAGCCAGGTTTTTGTGGCTATACACGGGAGCACAAATTTGTGCCCAAGCCTCTGTGTGTGTCCCTGTGTATCATCAAGAGGGCATGTGCTGGTTATGGCAGGGATACTGTCCACTGCTCTCTCCATGAGCACCACAGAGCAGCAGGTTCCCAGGGTCAGAAGGATCCCGAGTGCAGTGGAGTGGTGATGGCACCAGCCTGCTGGAGATGTGTCCAGGGAAGAGGCACTGAAATGTAGACCCTGCCTTCTGAGACCTCCTTCTTCTGTCTCTGCACAGTTGATGCTCTGCCATTGCTGATTGCAGGCCACAACAAAGATGGTTCCACTCCAACCTTAATCCTTAGTTGAATTCATTGTGACAATATTGGGAATGCCTCAGCATGGCTGGCGGTCCCCGCTCCCTGCCTCTCCAGGCCAGGACACAGCTGCTCTCCCCAGTGCTAGAGAGTTCAAAGGTTGTGAATAGCTTTCTCGGCAAGGTGAACACCGAGATATCCTGCCCACCATGTGCTGGCCATCCCTGAGTGGATCTGCTTCCAAAGCACTGTGTACTGTGTCTGGGATGGGACACAGCCCACCCTCATGCCCAAGCCAATGCCAAAAGTACTTGTGCTCTTCACAGGCCTGGTGCTGTGCCAGGCAGGGGCTGAGACCTTTTCCCAAACAGGTCCTGAATGAAAGGAACACAGAGTCTGATATCACTACGCTGTGAGCAGAAGAACAGTCCCTGCGGATTTCACAGGAGGAGCCAAAGAACTGATGACAGCTTTGATGTTCATGCCCAGAATGTGCATGTCCTATATTGGAGTCTCAGTCTGAGCACCCAGCAACTGTCCCTGGGAGGGAAGGACATTGGATCCAAGGCGACACTCCCCCAAAGCCCACTGCTGTCCTGCAGGGCTGTCCAGAGATACCCTCATTCAAACAAGGGCTATGCACAGTACAGAAAGTTCCTGAGCCCATATCCCTGCCTGAAGGTTTGTCTGCCTGGACTCACATCCAGCTTGGAGATAAGGCAGCTGAGGGCTCCTCCACTTCCCTGTAGTGACCCCGTAGAGATGAGTGCCAGGGAGCTCTTCCGGGAGAGCTCATCCAGGGCTGGTTTCCCTCTCCATGGAGGTGCTTCCGAGCTGAGAAGCTGATGGCCAAGCTCATTGCTTTCTCAGGAGGTAACAGGCACTGTGGAGAAGGGAAGGCATGAGTGTCCGAAGAGTTTAGCAAGACCTTTGACACCCTCTCTCCTACTTTCTTCAGAGCCAAATTGGGGATAAATGGGTTGGAGCATGATAAGGTGAGAGGAAAACTGGCTGGAGTGTAAGGCAGAAAGAGTTATGAGCAGTGGTGCAAAGCCCAGCTGGCAGACACATACTCGTTTCTGGAGACCAGCTTTATTGCTACAGAGACCAGTTTCAGGGCAGGTAAGACTGCACTGGGGAAGGGATCTGCAGCAAAAGGGGCCCACAAAAAGCTCTTTTTGGTGGTTTTCAAAGCCAGGAAAAGCCATCGGCTTGTGCTGGGGGCAGTCAGTTGGTGGGCAGGCTGCTGAGTGAGCCTGGGTCGAGACAGCACCACCCCCGGTTGATCAAGCCACCAGCTTATAAGAAGCCTCAGGGAGGGCAGGGACTAGTCCCTGCCGACAGAGTACAGAGCAAGCAACCAGTGCTTGTGTGTGCCCTGGATAGCTGCAGCTTGTAGGTCACGGTGCCGAGCCTCTGCCAGTGCAGGAGGTAAATTCAATCCCTCTAGGTGGTCAGAGGACGAGGGCGCTCACCCCAACTGACCCTCGTGTCACAAGGTGTCACTTGCTTGTAGAGATCCAGCCATGGTTGCTACCCAGTCGAAGGCTATTGTTAGAAAAGCTGCGGGCACCCAGACAGAGGTCCCATGCAAACACGTGGGTGTCCAGGCCTCCTCCTGCAGAGAGTGCCAGAGCCTGGCACTTGCAATGGAGGGCAGCAGAGACAACACCTGTGTCAGATGTGAACAGGTAAATGATCTGTTCAGTGAGGTGGCTGAGCTGAAGAAGGAAGTGGAGAGGCTGAGGAATATCAGGGAATGTGAGAGGGAGATTGACTGGTGGACCCACTCCCTGAGAGAAAGGGAACAGGTTGAGGCCCCACACAAATCAGAGGACCCCTTCCCCTCTCATCACCAGGCAGTAGGAGGGGATCTCAGAGACGAGGGGGAATGGAAACAGGTCCCTGCTTGGGGAAGCAGGTGAATCCCCTCCCAGCCCCTCCCAGCTTCCCAGTTACCCTTGCAGAACAGGTATGGAGTCCTGCAGGAGGAACTGGCTGTTGGAGAGGAGGACGATACACCCAGGCCAGAAATGTCAGAAAGACCAAGTTGCCATGGACCCAGCATCACAACTGGCTCCAAAAAGAAAAGCAGATGGGTCATTGTTGTGGGTGACTCTCTCCTGAGGGGGGCAGAGGGGCCGATATGCCCTCCTGACCCACTTCACAGGGAAGTCTGCTGCCTCCCTGGGGCACGGGTCAGGGATGTGTTGGACAAACTTCCGGCCCTAGTAAACTCCTCTGACTACTACCCCCTCTTAGTATTTCAGGTGGGTAGTGATGAAGTGGGTAGAAGGAGCCCAAAATCGATTAGAAGAGATTTTAGAGCCTTGGGACGGCTGCTTAAGGGATCAGGAACACAAGTTGTATTCTCCTCTATCCCTTCAGTGGCAATCATGAATGAGGAAATTAACAGGAAGAGGCAACAGGTCAGCTCGTGGCTCTGGGACTGGTGTTATTGGCAGGGCTCTGGGCTTTTTGATCATAGGCTACTAATACAAGACACCTGGCCTGCTGGTGGCAGGTGGGATGCACCTGTCCCAGGAGGGGAAAAGAATTCTGGGGCAGGAGTTAGCAGGGCTCATTGACAGGGCTTTAAACTAGATATGAGGGGGGAAGGGGAGATAACTGGGCCTGTCAGGAGTAAACCTGAGGGAAGCATGCCAGGGCTTGAAGGATGGTGGACTAGTGAGGACTGTCATGCTGCCATTTCATCTGAGAGAAGGGAGAGATGTTTAGCAATCATGGAAGCACCTGAGAAGGGTCTGGTAGGAAATGGGGCCCACACTCAGAAAAAGGTGTTGGAATCATTAGCTCATCTGAAGTGCATCTATACCAATGCATGCAGTATGAGCAACAAACAGGGGGAGCTTGAAGCCATGATGCACCAGGAAAACTGTGACATAGTGGCTATCACAGAAACGTGGTGGGATGCCTCACACGACTGGAGTGCCACAATCGATGGCTACAAGCTGTTCAGGAGGGACAGGGAGGAAAGGAGAGGCAGTGGAGTGGCCCTGTATGTTAGAGAATGCTATGAGAGCTTGGAAATCAAGTATAGTGATGACGGGGTGGAGAGTGTTTGGATTAGGTTAAGGGCCAAAAAAGCTGATATCGCTGTGGGAGTCTGCTATAGACCTCCCAACCAAAGCAGAGAGGTGGATGAAGCTTTCTGTAAGCAGCTGGGAGAAATCTTGCAGTCACTTGCCGTTGTTCTCGTGGGGGACTTCAGCCTCCTGGGTATCTGCTGGGAATACAACACAGCAGAGAGGGAACAATCCAGGAGGTTCCTGGAATGTGTGGAGGATAACTTCCTCACACAGCTGGTAAGTGAGCTGACCAGGGAAGGTGCCCTCCTGGACCTGCTTCTTGTGAACAGGGAAGAACTTGTGGGGGAAGTAAAGGTTGGTGGCCGTCTAGGGCACAGTGATCGTGAGATGACTGAGTTTTTGATCCTTGGAGAAACAAGGAGAGGGGTTAGTAAAACTGCCACCTTAGACTTCCAGAGGGCAAACTTTGACCTGTTCAGAAGACTGCTTGACAAAATGCCTTGGGAGGCTGCCCTGAAGGATATAGGAGCCCAGGAAGGCTGGACCTACTTCAAGAGAGAAGCCTTAAAGGCACAGGAGCAGGCTGTCCCTGTGTGCCGAAAAGCAAGTAGGCAGGCAAGGAGACCAGCTTGGCTAAATAGGGACCTTTGGCTGGACCTCAAGAACAAAAGGAGAGTCTATGACCTTTGGAAGAGGGGGCAGGTCTCTCATGAAGACTATAAAGATGTAGTGAAGCTATGCAGGGAGAAAATTAGGAGAGCCAAAGCGCAGCTAGAGCTCAACCTACCTACAGCTGTTAAGGATAACAAAAAATGTTTCTATAAATTCATTAACAACAGAAGGAGGATTAGGGAAAATCTCCCTCCCTTATTGGATGCAGAAGGAAACATAGTCACAAAGGATGAGGAAAAGGCTGAGGTGCTCAATGCCTCCTTTGCCTCTGTCTTTAGCAGTGGAACGAGCTGTTCCCTGGGCACCCAGCCTCAAGAGCTGGGAGACAGGGAGGGGAAGCTGCACGAGGTCATCACAATTAAAGAGGAAGTGATCAGTGACCTGCTACACCACTTGGATGCACACAAGTCTTGGGACCGGATGGGTTACATCCAAGAGTGCTGAAAGAGTTGGCAGAGGTGCTCGCCAAGTCGCTTTCCACTATTTGCCTGAAGTCATGGCTAACTGGGGAGGTCCCAATGGACTGGAGGGGAGCAAATGTAGCACCCATCTACAAGAAAGGCAGAAAGGAGGATCTGGGAAACTATAGATCTGTCAGTCTGACCTCGGTACCAGGGAAGGTCATGGAGCAGATCATCTCGAGTGCCTTTACAAGTCATATAATGGACAACCAGGGGATCAGGCACAGTCAGCCTGGGTTTATGAAAGGTAGGTCCTGCCTGACGAACCTGATCTCCTTCTACGATAAGATGACCCAATTATTGGATGAGGGAAAGGCTGTGGATATTGTCTACCTAGACTTTCAAAAAGCATTTGATACTGTTCCGCATAGAATTCTCATGGAAAAACTGGCTGCTCATGGCCTGAAAGAGCATACGATCTGCTGGATCAAGCACTGGCTGGATGGGTGGTCCCGAAGAGTGGTGGTCAATGGAGTTAAATCCAGCTGGCGGCCAGTCACAAATGGTGTTCCTCAGGGCTCAGTGTTGGGACCATTTCTGTTTAACATCTTTATTGATGATCTTGATAAGGACATAGAGTGTATCAGTAAGTTCGCAGATGACACCAGGTTAAGCAGGAGTGTTGATCTACATGAGGATAGGGAGGCTATACAGAGAGACTTGGATAGATTGGATCGATGGGCCAATACTAACAGTATGAGTTTCAACAAGGCCAACTGCCAGGTCCTGTACTTGGGCCGGAACAACCCCATGCATCACTACAGGCTTGGGGCAGTGTGGCTGGAGAGCTGCCTGGCGGAAAAGGGCCTGGGGGTTCTAATTGACAAGCGGCTGAACATGAGCCAGCAGTGTGCCCAGGTGGCCAAGAAAGCCAATGCCATCCTGGCTTGTATTAGAAATAGTGTGACCAGCAGAAGTAGGGAGGCGATTGCCCCCCTGTACTCAACACTGGCGAGGCCACACCCTGAGTAATGTGTCCAGTTTTGGGCGCCTCAATATGAGATCTCAAGCTCCTGGAGCGAGTGCAGAGGAGGGCAACGAAGCTGGTGAAGGGCCTGGAGAATAAATCTGATGAGGAGCGACTGAAGGAGCTGGGACCGTTTAGTTTGAGGAAGAGGAGGCTGAGGGGAGACCTCATCGCTCTCTACAACTACTTGAAAGGACATTGTCGAGAGGTTGGTGCTGGTCTCTTCTCACAGGTAATTAGCGATAGAAGAAGAGGGAACGGCGTCAAGCTGCAACAGGGTAGGTTTAGACTGGACGTTAGGAAAAAAATTCTTCCCAGAAAGAGTGGTCAGACACTGGAATAGGCTGCCCAGGGAGGTGGTGGAATCACCATCCCTGAATGTGTTTAAGAGTCATTTAGTTGTGGTGTTAGGGCATATGGTGTAAGGGAGAACTTTGTAGAGTGGGGATGATGGTTGGACTCAATGATCCCAAGCGTTTCTTCCAACCTAATTGATTTTATGCTTCCAGTGGGGTCTCTCAGGGATCAGCAGTAGGACCAACACTGTTTCTTGATTTCATGAGCAACATGAGAGGTGGGAAGGAGGGCATGCCCACCAAGGCTTTGGCAAACACTGACAAGGGGGGAACAGGCGCTACACTGAGCTGTGTATAGGTAAAGCATTCTGAACAGGTCCAGGAACCACTTGTTCAGAGGAGAAAGAAAAGGTGGGCCTAGACTCTACAAGTGCCCAATGACAAGAGTAGAGGCAATGGACATCAGATGGAACATGGGGAGTTCTCATGAAGCAGTAGGTTAAAAGAAATAGTGAATCAAGGAAGGGGGTTCCCAGGGAGGCTGTGCAATTTCCATCCTGGGAGGTGTTCAAGGCTGGACTGAATGTGACCTTGAGCAACCTGATTTGTTCTGAGCAGAGGCTGATGCAGATGACCTCTGGAGGTCCCCTCTCACCTATATTCTGACACTGGGAATCCCCACCACCCCTGCCCTCCCTGACCCCTGCCCACCCATGGGTATATTTGTTCTCACACTCCCTCTGCCCCAACACAACTCCTAGGCATTGTGCTGGGGCTGCAGAGCAGCAGCTGAAGGGAGGCCCTCAGCCTCCTCACTCCCAGCTGCAGGAAACGAGTGGCTGCTGGTTCCAGCCCCTGGGCTTGGAGAGAGCTCTGGGAAGATGGTCCATGTGCTGGACCAAGGCCCCGCTGCTGTGCCAGGCTGCCGCTGGCGCTGTGCAGGCTTTTTCTTGCTGGAGGACGGGGAGAGTCCATTTCCCAGTTGGGCAAAGTGCTGCCCGCGCCGGAGAGAGCCCCGGAGAGGCGCAGAGGAGGGGCTGAGCCCCGGGGTGGAGCTGGCGGCTGCGCAGGGGAGAGGAGAGGAGGCGGCGGACAGGAGGCGATGCGTTCTTACCAGAGAGTCGGGGCTGGCGGGGGGCAGCGAGGGGCAGACGGCGGAGCGGTGGGATGGGGCGGTGCCGGGGCGCAGGGCTGGCGGGGCTGGCTGTGCTGCTGCTGGGTGCGTGGGGCTGGCGGCGGTGGATGGGGCCGAGGCTATGCCTGGCAGATTCCCCGGGGAGCCCACCACCAACTCTTCCCTCTCCTTCTTCAGCCTCTCTTTCCCCCTCCTGCCTCTCTGACATCTTTTGTTCCACTCCTCTTCCTACTTTCCTGATGTCCTCATCATTTCTGTTGGTAGACCTGCTTGCATTTATGTCTACCTTTGCATGCACCCCTGTTCATTCTGCAGTTCTTATTGTCCTCAATATAGCCCTCTATCCTTTGCTGTAACACCCATTTCCCCTCCTGGTCTTCTCTCTTGCCATCCATTCATCCTCCCATCCATTAACCTGACTTTTACCTAATCTCCGCATGCATAAATTTCAGCTTCCCTCCTTTCCTTCTCTAATCCCTCCAGACACCCACACCAGGATCACTCTCCATCTGTGTTGGTAGGCCCACGTCCCCATCTGTTCCTGTCCTGTGTCACTACTACAGTTCCTGACAATTCCTCTGTTACAAGAGCCATCAGAGCTGGACCATCTCTAACAGATGTTGTCCTTTCCTTCTCCTTTCCAAGCAGCATCTGCAGGAGGAGCCCAGGTACAGCAGCAGCAGATGGCAGAGACCACCGAGGGCATCGGCATCAGCATCAACTGCTCGCACCCCAACATAAAGCCTTACGACTCCATCCACTGGTACCGTCAGCTCCCGGGACGAGGCCCCGCGCTGCTCCTGAGCACTCTCAAAGGCTCCAAAGAGCTGCGGGACCCGCCGGGGCGGCTGTGGGTGTCGGCAGACCGCCGCTCCAGCGCCCTGTGGCTCGCCCGGCCCCGGCGCCACGACGCGGCCGTGTATTACTGCGCCCTGGGAGACACGGGGAGAGGAGCCGGGGCTGCGGCCGGGCAGGAACCGGCGCGGGCGGGGCCGGGCGTGTGTGTCGGGGCCGGGGGGACAGCCCCGCGCGGGCCCGCCAGGGGGCGCTGCCGCTCCGCCCGCCGGGGCCGCCTCGCCCCAACCGGCCTCTCGCCCCGGGCCGCTTCCCCCGCCCGACCGGCCCCGGCCCCGGCAACCCCGCGCTCCCAGCGGGACGCACACAGAAATCCCCCGCCACACTGCCGCCGCCGCCGGGGCAGGAATGGTGCCCGGAGCGCTGGCCGTGTCCGGCGGGGCCCGGCAAGGAGCGATGGCAGCCGCCGGCCCCGCTGGCGCCCGGCCAGGAGCAGCGCCTTTCTGCTCCGCACAGGGCGGCGGGCGGCAGAGATCCTCCTGCCCACGGGCAGCCGCCCAGCCCTCGCTCCTGCCGCACGGACCGCCCACTGCTGGCATGGAACATACAGGGCCTCTTCTCGGCCTCTTGACTTTCCCCACGAGGATGCCGAGGGAACCCTGAGCAGCTGCTTTCCTCTGCTCTGCAACCACGGGGACTCCAGGGCGCAGTTGCCAATGCCAAATGGTCCTCAGAAAAGGACAGCGAGAAATGTGTTTCCAGGCAACTCTTGGCAGGTGACAAAGAAGGCAGAGTAACAGGTATGGCCAGGCCAGCACATGCATCAGACACATGTTCACACACTTTTAGTCCCTCTCATTCTTTTCTCCATCTGTCTTCCCACACTTGTTTTAGCCCAAACTGCTTTGATCCTTCCATTTTCCTGTGTTTGCTGCTTATTTTAAGCATGCCATGTCATGTGCAATCCAGAAAAAAAACTTTTCCACTTCATCCCATAAGGGGTTTGATCCCATAAGAGGATGTAGAAACACCCGGAGCTGAGAGGCAGCGCTTCTACACTAGACTATGCCTGAAATGATGCTCAAGCACCTTCTGACATGGGTCAGAGGTTCCAAGGCACTCCTTCTGAGTGAAGGATCCTTATTTTATTTGGACTCCTTATTTTATTTGGACTTGATGACTGTGTTTCCAGGGAAATCCTGGCAGGTGACAAACAAGGCAGAGCAACAGGCATGGCCAGGTCAACACACACATCAGACACATGTTTGCATGGGATTGGCCCCTCTCATCCCTGTCTCTATCTGTCTTCCCATGCTTGCTCCAGGCCAAACAGCTTTGGTCTTTCCTTTTCCCTGTCTCCCTGTTCCCCATCTCTCCTGCTTCTCCTAAACATCCCATGCGTTGCACAATCCAGAAGAAACCTTTACACTTCATCCCATGAGGAAAACAGCCTCCTGCCTCCTACTGCCTGACAGCAGGCTGCTTGGTTTCCTCCTTCAGGTTCCTACAGGGATTTTCCGGTGCCCCAGGCCCCTTCGGCAGTGTGACCTGGAGCTGAGAGGCAGCAATTATACATCAGGCTATGTCTGCCTGAGAGGAAGCTCAAGCACCTTGTGACATGGGGGGCTGTGAGAAGCCTGGCTGTGGCCTGACTGCCCAAAGAACCACCAAGTGCTGAAAAAACTCCCTTTAGCCCTTGTGAAGCTGGAACAGAGTAAGGGTCACAGTTTGGTGTCTTTCCCTTAGTTTCTCACCCTAATGATCATCTTCACCAAAGAGCTGTGGAGTCCCAAGGAGGCCTGGCTGAGAAGAGTCTCTTCTTCATTCCTTCCCATCAGCTATTTACACACATTGCCAAGATCTCCCAGAAGCCTTCTCTTCCCCAGGCTGAACACTGCCAGCCCTCTCAGCCCATCCTCAGAGGAAACATGCTCCAGTCCATCCACTATTTTGCTGTGCTCACTCCAGTACCTTTCTTGTACTGGGGAGTCCAGAACTGGACCCAGTACTCCACAAAGGGCCTCACTAGCACTGAGTGGAGTTTGAGGGTCAGGTCCCTCATCCTGCTGGTGATGCTCTTGCTACTGCAGCCCAGGATGCTGTTGGCCTTCCTTGCCATGAGGGTGCATTGCCACAGCAGACTCAGGGCCACCTTTGAGCCACTGAAACTGAGCAGGACACAGCAGTGAGTGCTCAGGAGAAGTATCCCAGCTGCTTGTCCAGCTCTTACTTTTCCCACCAATGGCCACCAATGGCCACTGTTGGAGAAGGGGGCTCTTGGTAGGAGACATGACTGCTTCTGTGGCTTTACTTCCCAGGTACAGAAAATGAAGGTGGGAAAATGTCTTCCTGGCCCTGCATCTGGGGATCAGTGAAAGCCTAGACATGCGAGCAAGACCCATCTGCCAAGCACTGGACAAGATTCCCTGTTCATCCCCTTGAGCTGTCCCTCTGCTTTTCACAGCTCTCCTGCAGCTCTGGCTGGACTGTATGGCCTGAGGGAATTCCTGTGTCCCTGAGTCCCTCTGGATTCTGTGCCCACGTTCTCTCTTCAGGAACTCACACACATGAGCAAGGTCAGCAGATGCCACTGCAAAGGCGTGTGGAAGGTGAGAGTGGCTGGTTCAGTATGGCTATCAGATCAAGTCCCTTTTCCTTTCAAAGGGAAGCAGCAGCAAAAGGGAAAGTGTTAAAAAAAAAGCACACAATGACACCAATCTCTCAGCAAGTGACAAGGGAGACAAGGAGGGAGCCCAGAGCCATTCAGCTGCTAATTGATGGGCCATTTGGAAACTGCAGGTGTAGCTCTGAAGTGGGTCAGGCTGAGCTTTGGAAGTGACAAGAAGTGACAAGAGGAGCATGAGGATTATGGGTGTTTGAGGGGGTCCTGTGGGACTAGACAACACTTATTAAAGAATGCTTTGGGGAAGGGTCGAAAGTGGGGAAAAGAGAGAACTGGGATGTAGCAAGAGGAGGCAATAGAGAGGAGGAAGGATAAAGGGAGGTACTTGCAAGTAAGCAGGGGCTGGTGAGTGCACTTGTTGGGATGAGCCCTGTGCCTGATCACTACAGCCCCCCCTGCCTTCTTCATAAATCCTTTCTTAATCATCCTTCTGCATACCTTCCCTTCCTTTCCCATGTGTGTGTGCTGCAAGGTCTGAGGGCCAGTAAGTGGAGCGACTGGTGTGAAAGAGAGCTCTGGGTGCCAGTAACTGGGCAAACAACTAATGGCCATGGAGACTGTAGGCCTGGGTGCCAGTAACTGGATGGACCAGGGTGTGCTGCAAGGTCTCAGTGCCAGCAACTGGAGAAGCGGCCTCTGGTCACAGACCCTGTCGATCTCTGTGCCGGGGCTGGAGGGACTGGGGTGTAAGCAAGGCCTGGGTGCCAGCAACTGGAGAAGGAAGAACATGTCCCAGGGCTCATACCTCTTGCTGTGAGCAACTGGAGGGACCTCATTGCATGTATATGTGTTAGAGGTCAAAGAACCAGTGACTGCAGGGATGATGAAGGTGGAGCATGGTTGTAGATAGATTACAGGTACAATGGGACTCTTCCTCCACAGAGTGCTGACTAAAAATACCGTTAATTGGAGATAACACAGAAGGTAAAGTGGTATGGTACAGGTGATGTTATGCCCTTTTGGATGCTCAGAACCTTGATTTATAGACCATCAGGCAGAGCTCAAGTTGGGGTTTCACAAAAAGTGCAAATCCTGCCCATGCCGAGACTCACTGGCATTGTCATCTCTGGAGTTTTCATGGCATTTCCTTAGAAATAAACCACTAATTTTTTCATGTTAAGCAAAAGGACAATTATATGAAAGCACAGTGCCTCACTCCTAGATCAAGACAAGGACGTGTTTGTTGGAGTGTTGCCACGTTTGGCAAGTGATATATACAGCTCAGCACAGCACAGGTCGGGGCCTACTCAGGTCAGGTTAACTTAACAACAATGAAGAGTTTGTTCTGTCTGCCATGGATTGGGTGCCATGGGATGGGTGCCATGGGATGGGTGTTCTCTCTGTCAACTGGTGCATGGGATCAGTCTGGAGTTCCTGTGGCAAAGGTGTGGGAGTAGGAGTCCTCATCTGCAGTACCCCCAGCCTTTCACATGCCCTTTCAGCTGTGGGTGCAGGACTGCCCTATCCCCAGCCCTCGCAGTGCAGCACTCCAATGGGTGCCCTATGTGTTTTCTGAGAGTGGGGGTGACCCACTCATCCCTCATTCTGTTGCCTGCTGACCTTCCACCCTTTCCCTTAAAGTAGGAATAGGTTGTCCGTGTCATCTCTGGGTTTGGGGCATCTAAGAACAGTTCTGGAGCCATATTCTTCTCTCTCACTGTTGGTTATCCCATCAGAAGAGGACATGGCAAGAAGCCCTGGTCTACCGCACAGGAGGGTTCCTCTGCTAACTGTGGGGAGCTGGGGGAGAGGCATTGTTCCCAGGAAGATGAAAAAGAAAGGGGAGAAGTGAGAGAAACAGAAGAGAATTCTGTTCCCAAAGGAAATAGCAGTGTCCCAAGAGATCTGGGGAGCACAGCAGAAGATATTAAGCCTCATTGGGGAAGAAATCCCTGACCTTATAAGTGGCCAAGCAGTGGGAGTGCAGAAGAGCAGGGAATTCTAGCTGGGAGGTGACTCCACTGTGAGCTCACTGGGAACAGCCCCTTCCCACAATTGGGGCCCCCAGAGCCCACAGGGGCTCTTCATGGGGAAATGCTGAGAATGCCACTGGCTGAGGGAGCCACAGGTGTTGCTGCTGGAGGAGGGAGAAACCCAGAAGCAGCATCTGAGGCACAGGAAGAACAGACCTCTGCTCTTCCCCGCTGCTTCCTTTGCTCCCCCAACAGCGTTGTTTCCGGCAACTCTGTTATCTCGGGGCTGGGAGGGGGTTTTCTGACTCTGTCTCACTCCACAAAGAGGCGGGTTGATGTCGACATGCACCTCGGATCTCTCATCCTCACGGCCTTCCTGGGGCAACTGCTGGGTAAGTCCTGGCTTTCTATAAATGCATCCTTCTTCCCCCAAGGAAACCCTTGCCAGCCTGATCAGGATCATGCAGAGAACTACTCTTGAATTACAGGAAAACACTGTGAAATACCAGCTCACATTTGTGGTTTTGCATCTCTTTTCTCAAGATGCTCTTACTGTTTGAAAGGAGAGAGAAGAGATACCTCAGACCTCTTCTGCTGCTCTTCTCTCACCTTCAATGCCTTTCTCTCTGCCTCTCTCTTCTGATCCACCTGCTCTCACCATAGGAGATCTCGGCGCTCTTTCTCACTCTCACATGTCTCCCTTTCCAGTGCAAATCAGTAGATCCTGTCAAAGCTCTTACAGGGACTTTAAAGCTCTCATCCCACTGACGTTAACTGGGTGTCCCATTCTGCCTCCTGGCTGGCACATGTCTGCCGTGGCTTCCACTTTTCTCCTGGATGTTGACACAGCCAGGGATCCCTCTTTCAAGCTCACCATTGTATATACTCAGGGAGCTGGGAGCCCTCGGAGATGGGATGGATGGGGAAGCAGGGTGAATCTTTTTGCCGTAGCTGCATGGGCCCCTTTACCTGCTGGAGGGTTGCTGGTCCCAGCACATGAAGATCAGGCCTGACAGGCTTTTCTCTGCTCCTCTATGTAGTAGGAACAGGAGCAGGGAGGAGGAGCAGGGACACAGTACAACTCTCACAGGGTCCATGCTGGGCTGAGAACTCCAAGGTGCTGCCCAAATCTCCTCCCTATCATGCTGTCCCCAGGCCTCAGAATATTCCTGCAGGGTAAGGGAAAGGGAGGGAAGCTTCGCAACCAGGGTTTTTTATCCACTCCTGGTTTGCTTCCCAGAGCCTTTCCCTGCCAAGCTGCTGACCTTCACTTTCTTCCAGGCACCATGGGACAGACCACTGTCACCCAGCAAGAAGCACAAGTCACAGTGAAGCAGGGAGACACCTTCCAGACAACCTGCACATACCAGACTTCCAACTTTAATGGCTTGGTCTGGTACCAGCAGAGGAAAGGCCAAGGTCCCCAGCTGGTCTCCTATCAGGCAACTGCTGGCCGCAAGCCCAGTGGCCGTCTCACCACCGTGCTGAACACCACCGAGAAATACAGCCTCCTGCAGCTGGAGGAAGTCGGGCTCTCTGACAGTGCCTTGTACCTCTGTGCAGTGCGTGACACCCCGGTGCAGGGAGCTTCCTTGGCTGTGCAAGAACCCAGGGGAAGGAGGGGATGTGTCTGTGCAAGGCTGAGGGTGGGGGAAGGGGCCCTCAGCTGTGCCCTGGCAGCGCAGCTCCCCCTGTACACCCAGGGGTCTGCAGGACAAGATCCTGTGATGGAATGTTTTCTGTCCATTCCACACATCAATTTATGCAACCATGGCCTCAAGCATTCCCATAGCACACTAAATGAAGGCACTGTCTTCCTGTAGCCAATGCATTGGAAGTCTGGTAAAACACAAGCAGCACGCACATGAGCCATTGCACATACATGTTAGTGATTTATTAATTTTGACCACTATTAATAACTGCAGGCACGTTCATCATCCCCGACACCAATTTGGTTTGTCTTCTCTTGAGATAGAGACACCTTAAAACTGGTTCCATTGTGTTATTTCCCTCTTGCTCCTTCCTGGAATTACATGATTACAAGAATTTTTGAAAATACTCAGAACCACGTTGTGGACCCTCCAATTGTTGCATGGTTATGTGCTGGGATCTGGAGGACCTGCTCTCCCCAGTGCACTCTGCCCATCCTTGGAGCCCTTCTCATGCAATACCTCATAGGCTTCCCGCAGCCCTGCACCATTTCTTCTGCAGTTGGACCAGGTTTACAAAGCTGGAGAGGTGGAAAACCCACCAAGCAGAGGTGAGCAACAGGCCCTACCAGGAGAAGAACTGGCCTTGGGGAAAGATACTTCATGCCTAGAAGAAGGCCAGGCACCCCAGGCCAGGCACCCCAGACCAACCATGGGGGCTTTGGCACTGGTTGCTGCCCTTGGGGTGCCCTGTCTGATGGGAGCTGGGTGTGTGTGAGAGGAATGAATGCCCTGGTGTGTTGCCTGGCCATGCTGATTTCAACATCAACCTGTGAGTCCCCTTAGCCCTGCACATCCGTGTAACTGCTGGACTGTGCAGGGAACAGAGGGAGTAGAGGGTGTATAGGTGTCCTGCCCTTACTACCTTTGCCCTTGGGTGCAGACCATGCTCCCTCATTCAGGGGACAAGTGGGAGAATGAGGATGAGAAGGTCAGGGGTCGTTCTGAAGGCTTTTTCTCACACCATCTTTACTCCTGCATCCTCTGGGGCCATCTTCTGACTGAGCTTCATTTCCCGCCACAGGGCTATCCAGAGCAGGAGGAATCCCCTTCTGCACAGGACTGTGAGCTGCTGGCCTCTCAGAGCCTCCAGCAGCACTGGGGAGCACTCTCCAAGGGAAAGCAGTGATCAGTCTCCCTATTGCTGAATATACTCTGACACCAGGGGATAGTATGTGAGCAGAGATGCTGGAGTACAGGGCCTGATGCCCACTGGCTGTGGAGGAGATGAGTATATCTTCCTCAGCACCAAGGGACAGTGACTGGAAGGAACCCATTGCTCTGTAGGCCACCCTTTGCTTCCTGTTCTGTTTGTGCCCTCACCTTATCCTCTGCTACTCAAGGCAATGCCTTTCTTCCTTGGCAATACAAGACAAGGTCCACCATGAAAAGGATGACATGGAAGCAGAGGTTAGCATGCAGAAAACTTTAATGACCCTGAAGTGGGAAACAAATTCACTTGTAGAGGAGTTGGCCAGAGCAGGGAGAGGATCAGCAGCTGCTGAAAGCCTGTGCCCATGGCCCGCAGTTGAGATCCCACAGGCCTGTCCCACAGAGGGAGAGGGGCCAGCAGATGGCCCACGGTGGCTTTGCAGGTCTTACAACCCCAAAAAACAGAAGACAAGAAGGAGATGGGAGAGAAAATAAGGCAGGGAAGTTAGACTTTGGCCACATTTTCAGAGAAACCCAGCAGTCTTCCTCCCTTGGAAGGGCAGCACTGGATGCTCAGCCTCTCTGAAATCGATGGTCAGGTGCTCTGTCCTCACGGAGGCAACAGCTTCAAGATTCCTGGGGGTCCTTGTCAGGGCTGTCACCAGCGCATTTAGCAGGGGGGACACCTTCTGCCATAGTAGCGGCTGGAAATGCCAGAGACGTCACAGCACCCAGAGATGATGGGCACTCCATCACAGCTGAGGATGCTGCCAACGGCAGCAGAGGTGGAGGATCCCACAACGGTGTTCTGTGGGAAGGAGCTGAGGATGGGGCCAGGCAGGGTCACCACCACAGGGGAGGGCTGGATGACAACGGTGGAGTTCTGGCACTGCCTGACACAGGGCTCATTGCAGCTGTTGGCCAGTGGGGTCGGACCACAGGGCCGGCAGGGCAGGCACTGGTCATAGCAGGACATGACTCTTGTCTGCTGCAGACGCACCTGTGAGAGAGGGCAGAGAGGCAGTAGAGCACATGCACATGTGAGGAACAGTCTGCCAGGATTCTGTCACTCCACCACAAGCGTGTCAAAGGCACCTGCTGAGCCAGGAGCTAGAAACTGTGCAGTGAGGCAAAAGGGTTACCAGACACAGTACTGTGAGGATCACCCAGGCCCAACCAGGCTGCTGCCAATCTTTGCAGTGAAGGGCAACCTCAGCCAAGTGCCAAGTCCTCTTTCAAAATAATGCAAAGTGTCTCCAGGCCCAAGGAGGCTGCTGCCTATCTCTTAAGAGAACAGCTCCCCTCAACCAAGTCCCAGACACTCTCTACTCACACCTTCACCATTCTTCCCCTTCTCATGGAGAGCATCACCACAGCCCACTATAGGAGGGAGGAGTACACATCTGCATGAGCAGAAAACGATGCAAGGAAAGGGCTTCAGACTCACCTGGTTCCCAAGGAGGAGGAGGAGAGAGAAGTGGATGGGAGAACAAGGAGTTGGGCTGGCTTTTATGGTGGCCCTGACCTGCCCTGGGCCCAGAGGTAGCTTCTATGGCAGTGGCAATTGTCTAAGCTGCTCATGGTGAACAGAAAACATCCCAGCTAATGACATGGGCTGGGTAGCTGTTTTTCCAACGCCGCCTTCTCTTTTCCTGGCTTATGCTGTCCACCATCCCTCACGGAGGCTTCTTCTGAGTGCTGGGATTGTGAGACCCCATGATTTCTGGGGCAGGAATGTGTCATTGATAGCAGAAGCCTCAGCTCAAGTGCTGGATGGGTGCAGTGCAGGCAAGTGATGTTGGCCTGGGGCACACTGGTGGGGTGGTCTGTGGCTGCATTGACAGAAAGGGGCCAAACTACTCCCAACCCTTTAATCCTTGGTTGGTCTCCCAAGGACGTGCCTTGTCTTTCTTTCCCTCCCAACTCATTCCAGTGGTCACTTGTAGGGTGCAGGTGGGCTGGGTTTCATGGATTCTTTTAATCTTTTACTCAGGAAACTAAGCAGCCTTCCCCAAGCTATGGGTATTAAAGAGCTGTAAAAGTTATTTCCCCCATTATTTCAATGCTGCTGAAAATCAAAGTTATGTGGGCCCTCTACCACCACCGGGATATTATTCTGCCCTGCTGAGGCTGCATCTGGAGGAGGAACTTCTTTACTTTGAGGGTGGCAGAGCACTGGAACAGGCTGCCCAGAGAGGTGGTGGAGGCTCCATCTCTGGAGGCCTTCAAAACCCATCTGGATGCGTTCCTGTGCAACCTGCTCTAGGTGAATCTGCTCTGATAGGGGCGTTGGACTAGATGATTTCCAGAGGTCCCTTCCAACACCTACCATTCTGTGATTCTGTGATGACCTCCCTCGACCTGCTGACCACACCCTTTTTAATGCACCCAGGAGACCACTGGCCCTCTTGGCCACAAGGACACATTGCTGCCTCACAGTCAACTTGCTGTCCACCAGGACTCCCAGGTCTCTCTCTACACAGCTGCTTTCCAGCAGGTCAGCCCTTAACCTGTACCGGTGTATGGGGTTATTACTCCCTTGGTGTAGGACCCTACACTTGCCCTTGTTGAACTTTATTAGGTTCCTCTCCACCCAAGTCTCCAGCTTGTCCGTGTCTCGCTGTATGGCACCACAGGCTTCTGGTCTGTCAGCTGCTCCTCCCAGTTTTGTATCATCACCAAACTTGCTGAGGGTATACTCTGTCCCCTCATCCAGGTCATTGATGGATGCATTGAACAAGACTGGGCCCAGCACTGACCCCTGAGGAACACCCACTGGTTACAGGCCTCCAACTGGACTCTATGCCAGAGTTCCTGGTCTCAAGGACATAGGATTCCTCAAGACTGATCTTGCTTGCAAAGACTGAGGCAAAGAAGGCATTCTGCACCTTAGCCTTTCCATGTCCTGTGTTGCCAGGCTGCGCAGCATCAGAGAAGGCCCACTCATTTAGCAGGGGGACTACAGTTCCTCTAGCCTTCCTTTTGTCACCTGTGTCCTTAGAGAAGGCCTTCTTGTTGCCTTTGACATCTGTTGCCAGAGTCAGTTCCACTTGGCCTTTGCCTTTCCTAACCTCATCCCTGCATGCTTGGACAGTGTCCCTGGATTCCTCCCCAGTTTCCTCTGCTCACTTCCTTCTTGTGTTTTAGTTTGGCCAGGAGCTCCTTGTTCATCCATGCAGGCCTCCTGGCATGCTCTCCTGACTTTCTGCTCATTGGGATGGCCTGCTCTTGAGCTTGGAGGAAGTGGTCCAGATGTCTTAAGCCTCTGTTGCCTCCAGGGCTATACCCCACAGGAATTTTCCAAGCAGGTCTTTAAAGGCACCAAAGCCTGCTGTCCTAAAGGCCCAGGTTATGAGCTTGCTATTCACCCTCCTCAGTCCCCTTGGGATCATGAACTCCACCATTTCACGGTCACTGCAACCCAGGCTGCCTTTGATCTTCACATCCACAACAAGCTCTTCCTCCTTGATACCTATGAGGTCCAGCAGAACACCTGTCCTCATGGGATCCTCTACCACTTGGGTGATGAAGTTGTCATCCATGCACTTGAGGAAACGTGCTTATGTCCTGCTGTGCTGCTCCTCCAGCAGATATTGGGGTGGATGAATTTCCCCATGAAGGCCAGGGCCAGTGAATATCAGACTGCTCCTGCCTGCCTGTAGAGGGTCTCCTCTGCTGGTTCTTCCTGATCAGGTGTCCTATAGGGGACACCCACTACAGTGTGTCTTTATCTGTCTTCTCTTTAATGCTTACCCACAAGCTCTCGGTTGGCACATCACCCATCGCCAGGCAGAGCTCCATGCACTCCTGCTGCTCTCTCACAGAAAGAGAAAGTCCCTCTCCTTGCCTTTTCAGTCTGTCTTCTGAAAGAGCCTGTATCCCTCCACTGAAACATGCCAGTCATGGGAGCCATCCCACACTGTCTCCATGATCCCAACATGATCGTAGCCCTGCAACTGCCCACTCATCTCGAACTCCTCGCGTTTCTTCTCTTTGAAGGCAATGAACCTATTATGTACTTGTAAACCAGCATTCATCCTGGGATTGTGCCTTGAGAATCTGCTTTTAGGAGTCTGCAAGCAGTATTCAGTTTTTAAGAACCATCTTTTAAAAGCACAGGAACAGGCAATTCCACTGTGTTTCAAGCTAAGCAGACGGGGCAGAAGACCTCATGGAACTGAAGAGGAAGAAGAAATTGTACAAACTCTGGAAGGAAGGTCAGGCTTCACAGGAAGGTTATAGTGCTCCGATTCACATATGCAGGGAGAAGGCAGGAAAGGCCAAGGCTCAATGAGAGTTGAGAGTTGGCCCGTCTTGTGTCAGTCAACAAGAAAGGATTTTTAAGTACTTAGATAGCAAGAGGAGGTCTAAAGGAAACATTGAATAAATACCTGTTGAAGATGGTCACTTGACTAAAGTCCTGTCGAACTAATTAGATATTCTTCTGTGATGAGGTCACCCACCTAGTGGATGAAGGGAAGGTGGTGGATGGAGTTTTTCTGAATTTTACTAAGGCTTTTAATAGTGTCTCTATCCTTCTGGAAAAGTTGGGAAGTAAAGTGAGAAGTTCTGGAGAGTCAACTGTGGGATGAGCAGGAATATGGTGTGCTGGGTGAAAAACTGGCTGAAAGGCAGGGCTCAAAGGGTTGTAGTGAATGGGGCTACATCTGGCTGATGACCAGTCAGCACTGGTGCTCCTCAGGGCTCAATTCTGAGGCAGGTTCTGTTCAATATTTTGATCAGTGATCTGGATGCAAGAGTTGAATGTGCCATGAGCAATTTTGCTGATGATACCAAACTGGGATGTGTTGATGCGTCTCTGGAGGGACAGGAGGCCTTGCAGAGGGATCTAGGTAAATTGGAGCATTGGGCAATCATTAATGGCATGAAATTTAACAAGTCCAAATGACAGATTCTGCATCTGGGATGGAGTAACACCAGACACAGGTATAAATTTGGAGAGGAGTGGCTGGAGCTGCCCTGCAGAAAGGGATCTGGGGGTGCTGGTTGTCAGCAGGCTCAACAGGAGTCAGCAGTGTGCCCTGGAGGCCAGAGGGCAAACCACAGCCTGGGGTGCATTAACACAGTCCAACCAGCCAGTCAAGAGAGGGGATTATCCTGCTGTATTTAGCAGTGGGGCAGCCTCCCCTTGAATGCTGTGTGGCAGAAGATAAACCCCCTTGCATTCCAACACTCCTCACCGAGGTGGGAGGCTATGTGCGGCTAAGTTTAAATTCTGAGTGATGCCTAATGCAGCACTATTAGTCCAATCGCGTTTAATATTTGTTAAACTTGTTATGAATACACTAATAGTGGACTGCACCTTCAGTCTAGTCGTGCTCATGAACTAGCATGGCCACTCTCAAGTCTTTGGTCATGTTCTGTGAGAAACCGAAACAACTAGCTACTTAAACAGTGCAGTTTAAGTAAACAACAGATATATAGGTTCTTAGGATTGCCAGTGATAAATACACTGTCTTCAAAGCATGTGCAAATAAAGGTATTGTTAAATATACAAGATGCGTGACAAGTTATAAACAATACAGCGTGGCTATAAATGTAGGATAGAGATTCTCTAGAGAGACTTCTAAGTTCCCTGAGGAAACACTCGGTATAATCTAAGTCTTACACAAAGGCATCCCTATGGGGGGGAAGAAACTTCCAGCCCATCAACTGATCCCGGAAGCCAGTGATGGAGTTCTCCTCGACTTGTTCGCAATGGTGTCTTCCCTGATATCTCCCCTCTCTTGAGCTATTTTTATACTATTTTTTATCTTCAAAGTGGAGTTTGAGTGACTTTAGTCATAAATACATTTGTTATGACTGGTGCACTCAAGAAGGAGCGGTCGCACCTTGGAGGCAGGTAGCCTCTGGGATGGACGTGTGTTTTAGTACATTACGATGAGCAAAGTTCACACAAAGAACAACATTTCATCAAAATTTGACAAAATGTTAGCTCAGGGTAGCAAGTAGGCAGCTTATCGGTTCCATAGTACCATCTCGTTACCATATCTGCTGTTCGTCACAAGGCAAGGTCATGGAATGATAACATTTCGTTCCATCCATTGTGTAGCTTCGCAAGCAACCTTGTACAGGCAACCACAGAGGTTGCATTCTTCACATGCCAGCTCCGGCTGTTTTCTACCTCAGAAGCCTCTTGATTTTATACTTTTCCTTAATGTGTGAACAATGCTGTACTTTTGTATTCTTGGCCAATTTATTAATTATTCCATATAATCCACCCCGTGACTACAGTCACTCAAGCTCCACAATACTCAATACTGATAGGGAATATCACTTGTCCTCTTGGGGTGGGGGTTATCAAGTGCAAATACATATCGTGGAGTGATCAAGCGAGTTAAGCTTTTCATCATAATCCAAAGTCTAACATACAAAACAACTGTCAAAGCAAAGCACAATACAGTGAGTACTAGTAAAACAACAACAGGATGAAGCATCTTATTAAAAAGTCCTGTAGCTGTTGGTGACCATCCAAAAAGAGTGTCCCACCATTCATGTCCTCCGTCTCTCTTGACTCTTTCCAGCACTTGGTGTATTTCTTCAACAGCATGACAGACAGTCATCAAAGTTCTTTGCCCATTTTCTTGGGCCTCTTTCAGCAGTCACTTCAAGTCATCGTTTTGTAGCAGCTTCTTCACCAGTATGAGATTCATTCTGACAGGGGTAGGCAACAGATCTCGAATCAATGTGTAATTAGATTGTAGCAATTGAAAAGACGTAACAGTAGCTGAATAATTGAAGTCACATCCGATAATGTTAGTAAAGTTACAAACACAAAGATTTGAGTGATTACTTATATCAACTACTATGTCATCTATGAACACAAGACTACAGGGAGATCTCATGCAAACGCACCCTTTCCCAATATATACAAGCACAGTTTCTGGGGTTTCATTGGGATGTATCTTAAACTGAGAAACATTCTGGTTGGTGTCAAGATAAATGTCTTGTGCTTTGAGAGTATTACTCTCACAAATGAATCCTTGCTGGTCTCATGAAACGCATGCGTCAACATCAACAGTTTGCCATTTATTCTCATTTTGTTGTGCCCACAGTCTATGCTCTATTGGATAGAGTATAGCTCCATGGTGATTCAACCCCAGGGCGATGATTGGGTATATGGTGTATACTAAAGCATTGCGTATTGTTAGGACAAAAGCTGTGGCCTTGCTCTCAATGGGATCATAGGTGAAATTAACCAGGTACCATCAGGATTGAAATTTTTTCTCAAACTCAATTGCATTATCCCATATTACTTTTAGAATTTTGGTGGGCTAGGTGCCTTACTCACCTTCCCTAATGATTGTGGCTGTCATAGATTGCATCCACAATTGTTCTTGGATACAACTAACAGCCAAAGAAAGCAACATTATTTTGGGTTGTACCGAGTGAATTTGTGATCAGCTGATGGTCCTTTTCACCTGTTTCTTCCCACTGAGGCAATATATTCGATAAAAGCCATTGGTGATTTCCCAATGCTGATAGAGAGGACTGTAGAGGATGTTTTAATTTGTCCAGATCACTAGTGGTTGTGACTAGTTTGTTGGCAAGTATCTCAGCATCTATACTATTGAAGACTCCAAGTCCTGTTCCTGAGATACCAGTCACATCTCTCTTCAGTTGTTGTGAGGTGGCAAAAGTTCATCTGTGTAACCTTGCTGACCCCCCTGCATAAGATATACTCAGGAATGGTGAGCAGGTAGGCTTGATCGCAGAGATATTAATCTGCATTGACAATTCTATTCATTTGAGGGAATATGTTGGATTAAACAGTATCTGTTGTTGGCCTGTGTGTTTAATAACATAAGGGCCAGTGTTGAAGGTGTAAGGAGTTAGACTAATGGAAGGCTGAGTCGGTACACCTTTGAAAGTTTGTGAGGGTGTAGGTTTTCCATTATTTTCAGCAGGTTCAGGGGTATTTGAGTCAATCATAAATTCAAATGACAATTCTGTGCCCTTATAGCCCCAAAGACAATACACTACTATAGGTTTGGTAAAAGTGAAGCTGTGCCAGCAATCTGAATTTGGCTCCATAATTTTGTAACATTGAGTGTTATATTTTTCTGGTTTGGTAGAGTCCACGTAGATGGTTTTAATCTCAGTTGGCCTGTGGTAAGTAGACCCATTGATAACTCAGCAACCAATGTGTATTTTCTTTCCAGGGGCGGCTTCGATTTTAGCCATTTGAAGTGAGTCTTTCCATCTCCATTTATCTCTGGAATATACTTCACTGCCTTGTATAACCAGAGTGGAGAGATTTAAATCCTTTTTGTTTTCTGCTGTTCCAGTGCTTGCAGTGTACTGTGACAATGCATTATCCCAAAGCTCATTAGTTGGGTCAGGTTCAACTATGTCTATCTTGAATTCTAACAGCAGTGCTATTTCATCCTGTTGCCAACAACAAGTTACAAAAGTGGGTTCCACAAGAGTAAAATTATAACAGCAATCCCACTCGTCGGTGACACAGTGCTTTGTTGTCATTGAGCGTGAGTTCTGAGGGTGAAATATCTCTGTTCTCATGGCCTTCTCATGGTTTGAACCGTTGATCATTCTACATCCTACTTAGATTTCCAGCCCTGCCTTACCTTTCAGGGTTGGGTACCAACTATTCCAGGTCCACTCATGTAACACCTCATTTTCATGTAGAACTACAATGGCCAAACTCAGTTCTCCCTTTCTTGTTCCTGCCATCGCATTGTGTTTAACAAAAGCTTGAGACCATGGCCACTCTGGATGTCTTTGACTACAAACAACAGGAAATAAAAAGGTAAAACTGAATAGCATCAATTCCATCTGCCAATTCATCATTTTAGAATTTGGTCCTCCAGATAGCCATACATAATAAAAATAACATTATTGCCAGGATCAATGTCAGGATTCCCTGGAGACACTCAGGGTTAGCGTAGGCCAATCCGTCTGTCCACGTACAGTTCATTCAAGATTCCCGTAAGACACAAAGGAAAAGAAAATCTGCTCGGTCTTATTTTACTGATGGGGTTAAAAAGAGGGCGAGATCCACCGGGTGCTGATCCAGTGTGTCTTCCCTGCACAGTCTTTGGCTTCCCATGCATGGGGATTTTTGGGAGTAGCTAGCACCATTGGAACCATTCCAGTTTGAGGCATTTTCACTAGCACAGGTTGCCCAGGGTGAAATCTTCCTAGGTATTTTCCCGGTTCATTGGGAACTTTTGGAGTGATGATATTGGCAGATACACAGAAAGTTTTCATTTTAGGACAGCCATCTCCACTCCATCTGTTATTTAATTGATAGATGGCATCATCCAATCACAAATGCGAACCAGGTTCATGAGTTTTTGCAAAACGCTTAACCAATCCATTGGTGCATTCAACAATGCCATTAGCCTGAGGATAAGAGGGAGTATGAAATACCCATCGAATCCCTTCTTCTTTGGCCCAATCTTGTACCACTGTAGAGGTAAAGTGTGAACCGTTATCACTTTGGATTTCCTCAGAAAGGGGAAGTGTGCTGAACCACCCCTTTAGACCTTTTACTCTGTTGTCCCCAGTAGCTGATTTGAAGCTGATGGCCACAGTGATGCCGGAGATAATCTCCACTCCTACTAGGACGTATCTTTTCTCACCTGATGATCTCAAGGACCCAATATAATCAATCTGCCATGAATGACACAATGTTTTCTTGTCCTGAATGTGTAAGGGAGGCGCCTTACTGGAATGATCTTTACTGAGTCGTAGGCGACATTCTGAACAGGCAGTTACTACTTATTCGCACAGCTTAACTGATACAGGCAACCCTCGGGCTAGATCTTGCTTGTATAGGTCAGCACAGCCTGTGTGGCCACGCTTAACATGTAACCATTCGAGTAAGCGTTCCCATTCCCAACCATCATCTACAATATCAATTTGCTACAGCCACGTGAGGCTATCTACCTGTTGGTTGAATTAGGCCTTGATCGAGGTCGAACAATCAGGGCCCTTTACCCAACCAATGTGCAGTGCTCTCTGTCCTCCTGTTTCTAACAGTTGCTTACAACTATCTGTCTCCCAAACTGCGACCCTATTCACCTGGGTCAGCACAGAGCAGTGTTGCATCTTTGGGCACCAGGTCATAGTCCTAGGCCTGCCTTCACCCAAGGGGTGTTGGGTTCACTGGGACAGGGGACTCCAGTGAGTGGCCTGCTGTAGCTGATACCAATAGGAACTTGTGAACACCTCAGCCCTACATATCTGGGCAACAGATGAAATATGCCAGATGCTAGAGGGTGATAGAATTGCATGGGGAAGCTGTCCCTGCTGCTCATGCCATGGCATACTGACCATGGCCCCTAGATCAGGAGATGGAAGGAAGGGGCAGGTGGAGTAGGCAACGTGGGCCATCCCCAAGGCTATTCACCCATTCCCAGTTCCTGCCATCCTTTGGGAACATGGTCTTCTGAGCCTCCTTGCCCAGCACAGCTCCACCCAAAGCAAGAGGAGCACTCTTCCCCAAGAGCTTGTGGGACTGCGGACCTCCCAGGCCTCCCACATGCCCACAGTTCCCCTCTGGAGGACAGCAGTTGTCAGGATTCCCTTTCACATGACATGGTCCATGGCCAAGGGGCTATTTCTGAGCAGAGCTGCAGCAAGGCAAGGACTGATGGCCGTGGGCTGTGGAGTAACCAGGGCTGTCTTCTTCAGCTTTAAGAGGCAGTGCCTGAAAGGGGATTCCCTGCAGTGTGTCCCACCCTCCAATGCCTCTAGGAGTGATGAAGGGTTCCCCTGTGCCCTCATCTGATTCCTACCACAAAGCAATGGCTTTCTCCTTCCACAGTCAGTGTGCAGATGGAAAGATCATGCAAAGGGCACAGGCAGGGTTGCATCAATTGTTTAATGAGTCTAAAGAGGGAAGGGTCATGGTAAGAACTCGGCAGAAGGCCATGCTATCCCTGAGCTCTGCACCGAGCAGCTCCGATGTGGCCACTCAGACGGAGCTTGCGTGGGAACATGCTGCCACCCAGGTGTCAGGCTGCAGGGTGTGCCCTGCTGTAGCGCCTGTGTTGAATGGCAGTGGTGAGCAGACCTGTGGGAGGTGTGCCCAGGTAGAGGAACTCCTTCACCTAGTGATGGAGCTCCGTGAGGAGGTAAGTCGTCTGAGAAGTATAAGGGATTGTGAACAGGAGATAGATAACTGGAGTCGCATCCTGCCTTCCCTGAAAGAAGCACCTCAGGCAGACAGAGCTCCACATACAGAGCACTCCCCACCCTCTAGCAGCACAGCTGAATGTGAAGATTCAGAGGACAGGGGCCAGTGGCAACAAGTCCCTGTCCGGCGTGGCAGGCGTGCCACCCAGGTGACCCCCACACCATCCCAGGTGCCCTTGCAGAACGGATATGATGTTCTGCAAAGGGAACCGGAGGATGAGGAGGACAACAGCTTACTGAACTTGGAGTTGTCACTGAGGCCGAGACGGATTAAGCCTCGTATAACAACATCTTCAGTTAGGAAAGAAAGACGGGTCCTTGTAGTAGGGGACTCGATTCTGAAGGGAGCGGAAGGTCCCAAATGTAGACCAGACCCAATCTGTAGGGAAGTCTGCTGTCTCCCTGGGGCCAAAGTTAAGGATGTCCGGAAGAAACTCCCTATCCTAGTTAAGCCTGCTGACTACTACCCTTTATTGATTTTTCAGTTAGGCAATGATGAAATTTCAGGAAGAAGCCTGAGGGCAATGAAGAAAGACTTCAGGGCCCTGGGACGGATGGTTAGGGGATCAGGAGCACAAATAGTGTTTGCTTCTATCCCAACAGTTGCAAGGATAGATGAGAAGATTAATAGGAAATGCCAGCTGTTCAATGCCTGGCTCAGAGACTGGTGTCATCGGCAGGACTTGGGGTTCTTTGGTTATGGGCTGCTTTTCAGGACGCCAGGCCTGCTGGCAACAGACGGCAAAAGCCTGTCTCAGAGGGGGAAAAGGGTTTTAGGGCAAGAGTTGGCGGGGCTCCTTGACAGGGCTTTAGACTAGATTTGAAGGGGGATGGGGATAGATCCATGCTTGCTAGCAAAAAGCCTGAAGGTGGCATGCTGGCACTAGACTTGGAAAAGATAGGGGGCGTAACCAGGCTCCTTAGGAATAAGTCTGGGGGTGGCAGAATTTCGGCTCCCGCCAGTAAAAAGGAGAAAGGACCTATAGCCCAGCTGAAGTGCTTATACACTAATGCACGTAGCATGGGTAACAAACAGGAGGAGCTGGAAGCCATTGTGCAGCAGGATAATTATGATGTAGTCGCCATCACAGAAACGTGGTGGGATGACTCACATAGCTGTAGCGCTGCCATGGATGCCTATAGGCTCTTCAGGAAGGATAGGCAAGCAAGGAGAGGCGGGGGTGTGGCCCTGTATGTTAAGGAGTGTTATGAATGCTTTGAACTTAATGATGGTGATAATGAGACTGAGTGTTTATGGGTAAGAATCAGGGGCAGGGCTAACAAGGCAGATATCGTAGTAGGAGTCTGTTATAGGCCGCCCAATCAGGATGAGGAGGCAGATGAAATATTCTGTAAATGGCTGGGAGAAGTCTCAAGATCGCGAGCTCTTGTCCTCGTGGGGGACTTCAATTTGCCGGACATCTGCTGGGAATACAATACAGCAGGGAGGGAACAGTCTAGAAGGTTCCTGGAATGTGCTGGGGATAACTTCCTGACACAGCTAGTGAGAGAGCCAACTAGGGAAGGTGCCCTGCTGGATCTGTTGTTTGTAAATAGGGAAGGTCTTGTGGGGGATGTGAAGGTTGGAGGCTGTCTTGGGAACAGTGACCATGAAATGATAGAGTTTTCGATTCTGCGAGAAGCAAGGAGAGGGGTCAGCAGAACTGCTACCTTGGACTTCCGGAGGGCGGACTTTGGGCTTTTCAGGAGCCTGGTTGACAAAGTCCCCTGGGAGGCACTCCTCCAGAGCAAAGGAGCCCAGGAAGCCTGGATGATTTTCAAGAAGGAAGTCTTAAAGGCGCAGGAGCAGGCTGTCCCCATGTGCCAGAAGACAAGCTGTCGGGGAAAAAGGCCGGCCTGGCTAAACAGGGAGCTAGTGTTGCAACGTAGGGGAAAAAAAGAGGATCTATGGCCTCTGGAAGGAAGGGCAGGCCACTCAAGATGACTACAAAGAGGTAGTTAAGCTATGTAGGGAAAAAATCAGGAGGGCCAAAGCCCAGCTGGAGCTAAACCTGGCTTCTGTTGTCAAGGACAACAAAAAAAGCTTCTATAAATATATTAGCAATAGGAAGAGGACTAAGGATTATCTCTGTCCTCTAGTAGATGGGGCCGGCAACATAGTGACCAAGGATGAGGAAAAGGCTGAGGTACTTAATGAAGTCTTTGCCTCAGTCTTCAGCAGTAGGACCAGTTGTTCCCTGAGCACCCAGACCCCTGAACTAGAAGACAGGGATGGGGAGCAGAATGAAGCCCCTGTAATCCAAAGGGAAATGGTGAGGGACCTGCTTCAGCACCTGGAGGTGCACAAATCTATGGGGCCGGATGGGATCCACCCAAGGGTATTGAAAGAGCTGGCGGAGGTGCTCGCCAGGCCACTTGGTATCATTTATGAGCAGTCCTGGACAACCGGGGAGGCCCCAGCTGACTGGAGGTTAGCAAATGTGACACCCATCCACAAGAAGGGCCGGAAGGAGGATCCGGGGAACTACAGGCCAGTCAGTCTGACCTCGGTGCCTGGGAAGGTCATGGAACAGATCCTCCTCAGTGCCATTACACGGCACATGCAGGAGCACAGGGTGATCAGGCCCAGTCAGCATGGGTTTGTGAAGGGCAGGTCATGCCTATCAAACCTAATATCCTTCTATGATAAGGTGACCCACTTAGTGGATGAGGGAAAAGCTGTGGATGTTATCTACTTGGATTTTTGCAAAGCTTTTGACACTGTTTCCCACAGCATTCTCCTGGAGAAACTGGCTGCTCATGGCCTGGACAGGTGTACTCTTCGCTGGGTACAAAACTGGCTGGATGGCCGTGCCCAGAGAGTGGTGGTAAATGGAGTTAAATCCAGTTGGTGTCCGGTCACAAGTGGTGTCCCCCAGGGCTCGGTGCTGGGGCCGGTTCTCTTTAATATCTTTATCAATGATCTGGATGAAGGGATCGAATGCACCCTCAGTAAGTTCGCAGATGGCACTAAACTGGGCGGGTGTGTTGATCTGCTTGAGGGTAGGTTGGCTCTGCAGAGGGATCTGGACAGGCTGGACCGATGGGCTGAGGCCAATGGTATGAGGTTCAACAAGGCCAAATGCCGGGTCCTGCACTTGGGACACAACAACCCCATGCAGCGCTACAGGATTGGGGCAGAGTGGCTTGAAAGCAGCTCGACAGAAAAGGACTTGGGAGTGTTGGTTGACAGCCGGCTGAATATGAGCCAGCAGTGTGCCCAGGTGGCCAAGAAGGCCAACAGCATCCTAGCCTGTATCAGGAATAGTGTGGTGAGCCGGACTAGGGAAGTGATCATCCCCCTGTACTCGGCACTGGTGAGGCCCCACCTCGAGTACTGCGTTCAGTTTTGGGCCCCTCGCTACAAGAGGGACACTGAGGTGTTGGAGCGTGTCCAGAGAAGGGCTACAAAGCTGGTGAGGGGTCTGGAGGACAAACCTTATGAAGAACGACTGAGGGAGCTGGGGTTGTTTAGCCTGGAGAAGAGGAGGCTGAGGGGAGACCTTATTACCCTCTACAACTACCTGAAAGGAGGTTGTAGAGAGATGGGGGCTGACCTCTTCTCCCTGGTGACAAGTGATAGGACGAGGGGAAACGGGTTCAAGTTACGTCAGGGGAGGTTTAGATTAGATATTAGGAGACATTTTTTCACTGAAAGGGTTATTAAACATTGGAATAGGCTGCCCAGGGAGGTGGTGGATTCACCATCCCTGGAGGTGTTTAAAAAAAGAGTAGATGGGGCACTTAGGGACATGGTTTAGAAGTGGCTCTTGTCAGGGTAGGCTAAAGGTTGGACTCGATGATCTTAAAGGTCCCTTCCAACCTCAACAATTCTATGATTCTATGATTCTAAGGGCTGTGCCCAGTGGGGAAATTTTCTAAGGCCATCTCCCCTCCTGAATATCGATCAGCCTGAGCTCACATCCAGCTTGGAGACAGTACAGCCAAGGGCTTTCCCCCTTGCCTTTGAGAGACCTCAGTGAGATCAGAGCCAGGGAGCTCTGCTGGGAGAGCTCAGCCAGGGCAGGTTCCCCTCTCTGTGGAGCTGCTGTTTCTGAGCTGAGGCTCTAGTGCAGCCACGATAGCTGACTGTTCCTTTTCTATTGCTACCTGAGAGCTTCCAGCAGAAGCCCGTGCCCTTCCCTTCCACATCTGGTTTTAAATGTCCAAGTTTCCAATGAGACGTATTCGAGAAAATAAGAGTACTGTTAAAATAGCAAGCACTTGACCTCCAAACCTTCCTGCCATGCCCTGCTGCTGTGCCGTTTGCCCTCCCCTTGGCTCCTTCCAGAACACCGGCGTCCCCGTGGCCGAGGTGCCCGTGCCGGGGACAGCCCGCGCCCGCCCTCCCTCACCGCCGGTGTCGCTGCGGGCAGCTCCGCTCCGGCCGGTCTCTGCCGCGGCGCCGCCTTCCTGCTCGGGGCGTAGGGCTGAGCCCCGGGGCGGAACTGGCGGAGGCGGAGAGGAGAGTAGAGGAGGCGGCGGAGAGGAGGCGGCGCGGCCGGAGCAGAGAGCCGGGGCTGGCGGGGGGCAGCGAGGGGCAGACGGCGGAGCGGCGCGATGCGGTGGTGCCGAGGCACAGGGCTGGCAGGGCTGGCCGCGCTGCTGCTGGGTGCGTGGGACTGGCGGCGGTGGATGGGGCCAGGGTTGTGCCCGGCGGGTTCCACGGGTAGCCCAGCGACAACTCCTCCCTCTCCTTCTTCAGCCTCTCTTTCCCCCTCCTGCCTCTCTGACATCTTGACCATGAGCCAGCAACGTGCCCTTGTGGACAAAAAGGCTGAGAGCATCCTGGGGTGCATCAAGAGGAGTGTGGCCAGCAGGTCAAGGGAGGTCATCCTCCCCCTCCACTCTGCCCTGGTGAGGCCGCATCTGGAGTACTGTGTCCAGTTCTGGGCTCCCTGGTTCAAGAAGGACAGGGAACTGCTGGAGAGGGTGCAGCAGAGAGCTACCAAGATGATTAGGGGACTGGAACACCTCTCTCATAAAGAAAGGCTGAGGGATTTGGTCTCTCCCGTCTGGAAAAAAGATGGCTGAGGGGGGATCTTATCAACACTTTTAAATACTTAAAGGGTGGGTGTCAGGAGGATGGGGCCAGGCTCTTTTCAGTGGTGCCCAGGGACAGGACAAGAGGTAATGGGCACAAACTTGAGCATAGGAAGTTCCACCTAAACATGAGGAGGAAATTCTTTACTTTCAGGGTGGCAGAGCACTGGAACAGGCTGCCCAGAGAGGTGGTGGAGTCTCCAACTCTGGAGACATTCAAAACCTGTCTGGACACATTCCTGTGTAACCTGCTCTAGGTGACCCTGCTCTGGCAGGGGGGTTTGACTAGATGATGTCCAGAGGTCCCTTCCAACCGTATGTTTCTATGATTCTGTGATCTTTTGTGCCCCTTCCCAACCCCCCGAGTCCCCTCTCCTGTTCTCCCTCTTTCTTCCCCACCTCTGTTGGTACGAGACTCCTTGCACGTACACCTGATTTTTCACGCACGCTCTCCTTCCCCTGTGCATTCTGCAGTTCTTATTGCCCTCAATATAGACCTCTCTCCTTCACTGTAACAAGCCCTCTCCCTGTCTGCTCTTTATCCACTCACACACTCATATTCTGACTCATCTCTCCATGCATCTACCATCTCCAAAGCCTCTTCCTACTCCTCGAGACCCCTCTCTCATCTTTCCCTCTGCTTCCTTCATATCCATAACCACAAATTGTCTTTTCTGCACCGTGCCATTATTCCATATATCCTCTCATCCCCCTGTGCTTTCTGCATTAATTCTTCTTCTCAGTTCAGCCCTTCATCCTTCACTGTAACACTTCCAACTTTCCTGTCTCCTCTTCTTCCCTCCACCCATGCGTCCATCCACCCATGCATCCATCCCTCCACCTGGCTTTCATTCTAGCTCTGTATTCATCCATTAAAAAATCCCTTGCAGACTTATCCCCTTGCTCCACAAACCCACACGAGGATCACTCTCGATGCCCACTTGGTCCCCATTTGCTCCAGTCCAGCTCTATCTATATGCCACTCTTTCTGACGATTTTTCTGGCAAAAGAGCCATCAGACCTGAGTGATTTTTGGCCTTTTCTTATACTTTCTCAGCAGTGGCTGTGGGAAGAGCCCAGGTGCTGCAGGAGCCGTCAGCAGAGACCACCGAGGGCATCGGCATCAACATCACTTGCTCACACCCCAACATAAAGTCTTACGACTACATCTACTGGTACCGTCAGCTCCCGGGACGAGGCCCCGCGCTGCTCCTGAGCGTTCACAAAGACTCCAAAGAGCTGCGGGACCCGCCGGGGCGGCTGTGGGTGTCGGCAGACCGCCGCTCCAGCGCCCTGTGGCTCGCCCGGCCCCGGCGCCACGACGCGGCGGTGTATTACTGTGCCGCGGAATACACGGGGAGAGGAGCCGGGGCTGCGGCCGGGCAGGAACCGGCGCGGGCGGGGCCGGGCGTGTGTGTCGGGGCCGGGGGGACAGCCCCGCGCGGGCCCGCCAGGGGGCGCTGCCGCTCCGCCCGCCGGGGCCGCCTCGCCCCAACCGGCCTCTCGCCCCGGGCCGCTTCCCCCGCCCGACCGGCCCCGGCCCCGGCAACCCCGCACTCCCAGCGGGACGCACACAGAAATCCCCCGCCACACTGCCGCCGCCGCCGGGGCAGGAATGGTGCCCGGAGCGCTGGCCGTGTCCGGCGGGGCCCGGCAAGGAGCGATGGCAGCCGCCGGCCCCGCTGGCGCCCGCCCAGGAGCAGCGCCTTTCTGCTCCGCACAGGGCGGCGGGCGGCAGAGATCCTCCTGCCCACGGGCAGCCGCCCAGCCCTCGCTCCTGCCGCACGGACCGCCCACTGCTGACATGGAACATACAGGGCCTCTTCTCGGCCTTTTGACTTTCCCCACGAGGATGCCGAGGGAACCCTGAGCAGCTGCTTTCCTCTGCTCTGCAACCACGGGGACTCCAGGGCGCAGTTGCCAATGCCAAATGGTCCTTAGAAAAGGACAGCCAGAAAGGGTTTCTCATTTTGTTACTCTGTAAAAGCTCAGATATACAATGGAAAACTGAGTCCTCCAGCCCCACATTTTCGCAGAGCTTTCAAAATGTTCCTGCTGGCATTACAAAGTCGTTGCATGGGTTCAGGAGTTGAAGCTCCCCAGCGGCAGGAGAAGGGCATGTCGAGGTCAGAGGCACCTTCAAACGCTCCCCAGAGGGGCTCAGTGGTGAGACCAGGAGCTTGTTTGACAGGATTCAGCACCTCTGGAGTTGAGGCCCAGGAGACAGGGCAAAATGCTTGGCCTGGACACACTGAGCGCAGCCTCAAGGCATGCCAGGTTCCTCCTGGAGGAGTGAGTCAGAAAGGGTTTTTGCTGAGTTGCCCTCAGGGGCTGGAGGTCTGAGGGGAGTGAGAGCTGGCAGGAGGCCTCTGGCAAGAGACTGTGGGCTCCAGCCAGTCCCCGGGGAACCCTGTGTGACTCAAATAGCTGACAGAGGTGGTCAAGCCCCATGGGCAGAGGCTTCCAAGGCACAGAGTGAAGGATCAACCCTGCTCCTTATTTTCTTTCAACTCGATGACTTTATTTCCAGGGAACTCCTGGCAGGTGACAAACAAGGCGGAGCAACAGGTATTGCCAGGCCAGCACACACATTAGACACGTGTTCACACACTTTATCCCCTCTCATCCCTTTCTCCATCTGTCTTCCCATGCTTGCTCCTGTCCAAATGGCCTTGATCCCTCTCTTTCCCCATCTGCTGCTTCTCCTAAACATCCCATGTCACACACAATCCCCAAATACTTTTTCACTCTATCCCGTAAGGCGTTTGATCCCCTTGTAGGCAGAAACATCCCTGAGTTTATGTGATGATCCTCTCTTCTCACACTTCTGGAGGGTGCCATCCCCAGAGAAAGTGGCTGATTGTGATACTTGAATGAAGAAGGATTTGATGTCTGTGAAGCAGAGGGCTGTGCTGGATGTCCTCCAGCCAAGAGAGGTGGTATGACTTACTGTGGGTGGATTGTTTACAGCAGGTGCTCTTCCTAGAGACATTTCTCTTGAAAGGTCTCATCCATGGCCTTGGGAGAAAGGAGAGAAAACCCTGTAGGGACAGGGAGTCAGACACCTGGATCTAGGTGCTATTGGCCATTCCTCGTTCTGCCGCCTTTCAGACACTACTGAGGCACAAGGACCACATCACGGGTGCAAAAGTTCCTCTCTCAAACCCCATGACAGGTGAGTGCAGACCCTTTTCCCTGGCTGGGCAGTGGATGCCAGGAGAAGTTCACTGCTCCCATGCTGGGGGCTGGTTGTGCCGGTTGTGATCTCCAGGAGGAGCAAAAAGCAGGAAAACAGCCTGCAGCCTCCTAGTGCCTGACAACAGACTGCTTGCTCTCTTCCTTCAGGCTTCCACAGGAGTTTTCCGGTCCTCAGGTCCCTTTGGCAGTGTGACCTGGAGCTGAGAGGCAGCGCTTCTACACCAAGCTATGTCTGCCTGAGGGGATGCTCAAGCACCTTCTGACATGGAACACTGTGAGAAGCCCGGCTGTGGCCTGACTTCCCAAAGACGAGCCTTCCCGTGCTGAACAACCTCCCCTTGGCCCTTGCAAAATTAGGGTCACAGTTTGATTTCGTTCCTTGGGCTGAGCACTTTAACAACTTCAATTAGTCTCTCTGCAGAGCCTCCTCGTGGCAGAGATGTGGAGTCCCAAGCCAGACAGTCCCAAACTCCTGTCTGCAGCAGCAGAGAAAGAATTTTGCTCCACCCCCTGTGCTGAGGGTTGGTGGGTGCTTTGGGCTGGCAGAGGGAGGAGAAGTGGTGAACTCTCAAGCTTCAACTCCCGCTTCCTGTGACATGCTTTGACACGGGGTGCATGGGAGAGTGTGACATGGTCCTGATTTTCCTGGCAGCTCTGGTGGGACTGGCATATTTTGGTGAGACACAAGGTTCAGGCTGGGGAGGAGCAGGGCAAGAGGTTGTTGTGCCAGTGGTGGGAGAAGAAATTTGAGTTTGACTCTGCAGGAAACTGGGATTCATTCCACAGGGAGAGCAGGGAGTACAGGTGGGAATGGAAAATCATCTGGGAGATGTCAGCTGTAATGGGTATGGAAGGAGGACGAAGACTCTGCACATGCCTTTCAGTGCTCGCAAGAACCTTTCTATGGGTTATTTTTGCACGGGTGTTTAGAGAAAGAGAGAGCTGCTTGGGTAGAGTCCTACACTGGAAATGGAAACTTCTCTCCCAGGTGTATTTGACCAAATGCTGCCAGCCTGTGTAGGGATGGTTGAAATTCTAGGGGAAGGCTGGGTCAATGCAAGGAATGTTGGAATTCCTTTACAGGTCATGCACAGAAGGACTCTGTGCTCCAATTCCCTCCAGAAAGGACCATCCAGGCAGGATACGACACAACACTGCACTGCAATTTCTCCACCAACTATTCTGGTGCCTTCATCTACTGGTACCAGCAGCTCCCAAAGCAGTCCCCTCAGATGCTGTTGTGGGTGAGCAAATACAAAGCTCATGTGGATTCAGGGAGGTTCTCCTCCATGCTGTCTGCAGAGGACTCCCAGGTGCTTCTGCATGTGCGGGACACCGAGCTCCAGGACAACGCTCTCTACCTCTGCGCACTGAGCCCACATCTGTGCCCTCAGTGTGCAGCACTGCACAAGAAGGGGAGGGTGTACCCTGGGGAGTGATTCCCTCCCCACCACTGCTTGCATGGAGCTCTAAGCTCATCTTGCCCAGGAACCACACCCGGGTGCTGTGGTGAGGCTGGGTCTCTGTCTGCACAGTCTATGCATCAGGGAGAGGATCTGAGAACTGGTTAGGTTGAAAAGCATCTTTTGAGATCATGCAGTCCCTGTTAAAGCTGGGCCAGCCAGAGCAGGTTTCCCAGGACTACGTTCATTTTGGTTTTTCTGCTGGTGGGCACTCACTCTTCTCCCGTCAGTGGGCATTACTGAGAAGAGTCTCTTCTTCATTCCCTCCCATCAGCTATTTACACACATTGCCAAGATCTCCCACAAGCCTTCTCTTCCCCAGGCTGAACACTGCCAGCCCTCTCAGCCCATCCTCAGAGGAAACATGCTCCAGTCCATCCACTATTTTGCTGTGCTCACTCCAGTATCTTTCTTGTACTGGGGAGCCCAGAACTGGACCCAGCACTCCACAAGTGGCCTCACCAGCACTGAGTGGAGAGGAAGGGTCAGGTACCTTGTCCTGCTGGTGATTCTCTTCCTGCTGCAGCCCAGGATGCTGTTGGCCTGCCTTGCCACGAGGGTGCATTGCCACAGCAGGCTCAGGGACACCCCTGAGCCACTGAGACTGAGTGGGACACAGCAGTGAGTGTTCAGGAGAAGCATCCCAGAGGCTTCTTCAGCTATAACTTTTCCTGAGCGTCCCTCAATGACCACTGTGTGAGAAGGGGGCTCTTGGTAGGAGACGTGACTGCTCCTGTGGCTTTACTTCCCAGGTACAGAAGCCCAAAGTGGGAAAATGACTTCCTGGCCCTACGTCTGGGGATCAGGCAAAGCTTAGACATGTGAGCAAGACCCATCAACCAGGCATTGGACAAGATTCCCTGTTCAACCACTTGAGCTGTCCGCCTGCTTTTCATGTCTCCCCTCCAGCCCTGAGCACTCACTAGTACTTGGCTGGGGCGATGCCTGTGTCCCTGAGTCCCTCTGGGTTCTCTGCCCAACAGAAAACCACTGGTGGCTGCATTTCCAGGATGTGCATTTCTGGGCTCTAGTTTGTCCCTCTGTGCACAAGGCTCTTGCCATACTAAGTCCCTCAGCCTTTCTTTATGAGAGAGGTGTTCCAGTTCCCTAATCATCTTAGTAGCCCTTTGCTGTACCCTCTCCAGCAGTTCCCTGTCCTTCTTGAACCGGGGAGCCCAGAACTGGACACAGTACTCCAGATGCAGCCTCACCAGGGCAGAGTAGAGAGGAAGGATGACCTCCACTCGATCTGCTGGTCACGCTCTTCTTGATGCACCCCAGGATGCCATCAGCCTTTTTGTCCACAAGGGCGCATTGCTGGCTCATGTCTGAGGCCAGGTTGTCCACCAGGATTCCCAGCCCGCAACCTGTACTGATGCATGGGGTTATTCCTCCCCACGTGCAGCACCCTACGCTTGCCCTTATTGAATTTCATAGGGTTTCTCTCCACCTAGCTCTCACGCCTTTCCAGGTCTCACTGTATGGCAGCACAGGCTTCTGGTGTGTCAGCCACTCCTCCCAGTTTTGTATCATCAGCAAACTTGCTGAGGGCGCACTCTATCCCTTCATCCAGGTCATTGATGAATATATTCACTAGGACTGGGCCCAGTACTGACCCCTGGGGAACACCACTTGTTACTGACCTCCAACTAAACTCTGTGCCTCTAATCACGACCCTCTGAGCTCTATCTTTCAACCAGTTTTCAATGCTTAGGGGAAGGGTCAAAGGTGAGGGGGAAAGAGGGGACTGGGGATGAGCAAGGGGAGCCAATAGAGAGGAGGAAGGAAAAAGGGAGGTACTTGCAAGTAGGCAGCGGCTGGTCAGTGCGCTTGTTGGGATGAGCCCTGTGCCCGATCACCACAGTCCCCTCTACCTTCTTCATAAATCCTTTCTTAATCTTCCTTCTGTCTACCTTCACTCCCTTTCCCATATGCGAGTGCTGCAAGGTCTGAGGGCCAGTAAATGGAGCGACTGATGTGCAAGAGAGATCTGGGTGCCAGTAACTGGGCAAACAACCAATGGCCATGGGGACTGTAGGCCTGGGTGCCAGTAACTGGATGGACCAGGGTGTGCTGCAAGGTCTCAGTGCCAGCAACTGGAGAAGCGGCCTCTGGTCACAGACCCTGTCGATCTCTGTGCCGGGGCTGGAGGGACTGGGGTGTAAGCAAGGTCTGGGTGCCAGCAACTGGAGAAGGAAGAACGTGTCCCAGGGCTCATATCTCTTGCTGTCAGCAACTGGAGGCACCACACTGCACATGTGTGTTTGAGAGGTCAAAGGACCAACGACTGCAGGGACTTCAGTGTGTTTTCTCCTGGGTGAATTGAACCCGACATGCATGGGTGATTATGTGGACTCTACCAGCATATTTCAAGCTGGCCCATCCAGAGAGTGGGAGAAAAAGCTGTATCTGAAGTCTGAGACAGAGATGGGTAAGTGAGCTCAAGGCTAGTGCATGGCTATTAGAGAGCCTCATGTGGTGGCAATATCTGAGGGATCTGCAATTGTGAGGGTGGTTGTGAGAGGAGCGGGTGATTGCATGTATCTGTCAGAGAAAAACAGCCTAGTCTAGCCAGAGACCCCAGTGCTGGGTAAGAGGGCCCAGGCTGCAGGCAGGGCTATTGGATGGGCTGAGGGCCTGTGTTGGTATTTGAGACACGCACAAATGTGGGTGTGCTTGTGACTCCCGAGGGTGAGGGGGTGTGTGTTAGAACTAGGGAAGTGCATGTCACAGCCGTAATGGAGTCAGTCAAACAAAGGGACACTTTAATGATGAAGAGACCGGAGCATCTCTGGTAGGCTGAGAGAACTGGGCCTGTTCAGCCCCAAGAAGAGAAGGCTCAGGGGAGATCTCATCAAGGCATACAAATAGCCGAAAGGGAGCTGTGAAGAAACTGGAGCCAGGCTCTTCTCCCTGGTGTCCAGTGACAGGCATTTGGCACAAACTGAAACAACGGAGGCTCCGTCTGAACCCCAGGAAACCCTTTTTCACTGTGAGGGAGCCCTGGCACAGGGTGGCCAGAGAGGTTGTGGTGTCTCCATCCTTGGAGGAATACAAAATCCATCTGGACATGGTGCTTTGCACCCAGGTCTAGGTCACGCTTCCTGAGGTGGTGTGTGGACCCACTGACCTCCAGACATCCCTTCCAAACTTACCAATTCCGTGTTTCTTTAACAGAAGACATGAGGAGGGTCTGAGAGGACTGGCCTTCTTCAGCCTTCAAAAGAGAAACTAAAGTTGAGAGCTTTTTCTAATACTTGATTGGAGCATGAAGAGCCAGTTGGAGCCAAACTCCTTCTTGAGCACAGTGAAACAGAGAAAGGCAATGGCCATGGTCTGGAACAGGGGAAATTCCTACTAGAAATTTGGAGTTCTTTTTTTTGTTTGTTTGTTTTTTGTTTGTTTTTGTTTTTGTTTTTTTAATGCATGCATGTTGATCCCATTAAGAATGGGACTCTGCCTCCACAGAGTCTTGACTAAACTACCATCAATTGGAGATAAGAAGGTAAAGGGGCATAGCACAGGTGATGTTATGTCCCTTCAGGTGCTGGGAGCACCAGCTCTGGGGCATGAAGTAGAGCTCGAGTCGGGTCTTAACACATAGTGCAAATCCTGCCCATGCTGAGATTCATCTTAGGCATTGTCATCTCTGGAGTTTTCATGGCATTTCCTTAGAAATAAACCGCTCCCAATTTCTACTGTTCAGCAAAAGGGCGTTTATATGAAAGCACAGTGCTTCATTCCTAGATCAAGACAAGGACGTGTTTGTGGCAGCGTTGCCAAGTTTGGCAAGTGATATATACAGCTCAGCACAGCACAGGTCTGGGCCTACTCAGGTCAGGTTAACTTAACGACAATGAACAGTTTGTCCCTCTGCCATGAGTGGTGCGTGGGATCACTCTGGAGTTCCTGTGGCAAGGGGGTGGGAGTAGGGGTCCCCACCTGCAGTACCCCCACCCCTTCACATGCCCGTTCAGCTGTGGGTGCAGGGTTGCCCTATCCATAGCCCTCACAGTGCAGCACTCCAATGGGTGCCCCATGTTCTCCCTCAGAGTGGGTGTCACCACTCATCCCTCATCTTGCTTTCCAGTGAACTTATGCCATTTTCCTAGGGTAAGTTGTCCTTATCATCTCTGGGTTTGTGGCATCTACACAGCAGTTCTGGAGCCAGGTTCTTCTCTCACACTCTGGGTTATCCCACCAGAATAGGACAGAGACAGAAGCCCTGGGCTGCTGCACAGCAGCTTTCATCTTGTGTTTGGGGGAATCTGGGGGAGAGTTGTTTTTCCCAGGTAGCTGAGGAAATAATGGGGAGAAGTGAGAGAAATGGAAAAGACTTCTGTTCCCAAAGGAAATAGCAGTGTCCCCAAAGAGCTCAGGCCCCCAGGCAAAGTTCTGAAACTTCACTGTGGAAGAAACCCCTGACGTCCAATATAAGCCAGCACTGGTGTTCAGAAGAGCAGGGGATTCTCGCTGCGGAGGAGGGGACTCCACTGTGAGCTCACTGGGAACAGCCTCTCCCCACCACTGGGACACGCAGAGCCCCCAAGGGCTCTTCATGGGGAAATGCTGAGAATGCCACTGGCTGAGGGAGCCACAGGTGTTGCTGCTGGAGGAGGGAGAAACTCAGAAGCAGCATCTGAGGCACAGGAAGAACAGACCTCTGCTCTTCCCCGCTTCTTCCTTGGCTCCCCCAACAACGTTGCTTCCGGCAGCTCTGTTATCTCGGGGCTGGGAGGGGGTTTTCTGACTCTGTCTCACTCCACAAAGAGGCGGGTTGATGTCGACATGCAGCTTGGATCTCTCATCCTCACGGCCTTCCTGGGGCAACTGCTGGGTAAGTCCTGGCTTACTATAAATGCATCCTTCTTCCCCCAAGGAAACCCTTGCCAGCCTGATCAGGATCATGCAGAGAACTACTCTTGAATTACAGGAAAACACTGTGAAATACCAGCTCACATTTGTGGTTTTGCACCATTTTTCTCAAGACGCTCTTACTGTTTGAAAGGAGAGAGAAGAGATACCTCAGACCTCTTCTGCTGCTCTTCTCTCACCTTCAATGCCTTTCTCTCTGCCTCTCTCTTCTGATCCACCTGCTCTCACCATAGGAGATCTCATCTCTCTCTGCACTCTCACATTTTTTCTTTCCAATGCAAATCAGCAGAACTTGTATGCTCTCATCCCACTGACATTAACTGGGTGTCCCATTCTGCCTCCTGGATGGCTTGTCTGCCATGGCTTCCAGTTTTCCCCTGGTTGTTGACTCAGTCGGGGATCCCTCTTTCTACCATTCAGCTCACCATTGTATATACTCAGGGAACTAGGAGCCCTCAGAGATGAGAGGGATGGGGAAGCAGGATGAATCTTTTTGACAGAGCCCTATGGATGCCTCAACATGATGGAAGGATGCTGGTCCCAGCATGCAAACACTAGGCTACTACTGGGTAGTAGCAGCAGGAGCAGGGAGGAGGAGCAGGAGGAGCAAGGAGGAGCAGGGACTCAGCACAGCTCTTCTCAAGATCCACACTGAGCTCAGAGCTCCACATTGCCACTCAAACTCCTCTCCACCTGACTGTCCCCAGGCCTCAGGATTTTCCTCTAAGGCAGATGACAGGGAGCCTTCTATGCTTGCTTTTCACATGTGCTGGTGGTTTTCTTCCCCTGCTGAGCTGCTGACCTTCGCTTTCTTCCAGGCACCATGGGACAGACCACTGTCACCCAGCAAGAAGCACAAGTCACAGTGAAGCAGGGAGACACCTTCCAGACAACCTGCACATACCAGACTTCCAGCTTTTATGCTTTGCTTTGGTACCAGCAGAGGAAAGGCCAAGGTCCCCAGCTGGTCTCCTATCAGGTAGCAGCTGGCCGCAAGCCCAGTGGCCGTCTCACCACCGTGCTGAACACCACCGAGAAATACAGCCTCCTGCAGCTGGAGGAAGTCGGGCTCTCTGACAGTGCCTTGTACCTCTGTGCTGTGCAAGACACAGTGGTGCAGGGAGCTTCCTTGGCTGTGCAAGAACCCAGGGGAAGGAGGGGATGTGTCTGTGCAAGGCTGAGGGTGGGGGAAGGGGCCCTCAGGTGTCCCCTGGCAGCGCTGCTCCCCCTGTACACCCAGGGGTCTGCAGGACAAGATCCTGTGATGGAATGTTTTCTGTCCATTCCACACATTGATTTATGCAACCATGGTCTTAAATAGTCCCATACCACACTAAATGAAGCACAGTCTTCCTATAGCCAATGCATTGGAAGTCTGGTAAAACACAAGCAGCACGCACATGAGCCATTGCATGTACATATTAGCGATTTATTCGTCTTCACCACTCCTAATAACCACAGGCACATCCATCCTCCCCGACAACAACTGAGTTTGTCTTGTCTCAAGATGGTGACACCTTAAAACTGGTTCCATTGTGTTATTTCCCTCTGGAACATTGGCCATGGCAGTTGATGTAAAGAGATGCTGTACCTTTTCTTCACGTAGGCAGATCTCAGCATGGGGCCTCCATGCATCCTCATTCCCCTGTTCTCGCTGGGGACATTAAACATTCTAGTGGGAGCTGGTCAGTTCCTCCTGCTCATCTGCTGTGACGAACTGGCACTTTTGGTAGCAAGTGTCCTGGATCTGCTCAGTCACAAATGATCAAATTGTGTCTGAGCACTGCTCTCTTCCCCTAGAGGGTCCTTCTGTCCTTTAATCCCTGGGTACAGAGGTGTGGGAAACAAAGGAAATATCTCAAGGGAAACATCCCCATGAACAGCAGCTGCTGCTACAGAGGCTCCCCACACAGGGACGGGCGTTGCCCCTCACTCTACTGTGTTGGGGAGGACACTCATCACAGCCCCACAGACTCTCTGGGAATGTAGCAGCACCCACAGTAGAAGAATATGGAACTAAGGAGCTCTTAATACAATTTGGACATACACAAGTTCATGGGATCATCGGAGTGTGGCACACCTGGGACAGCCAGACTCCCCACAGGTTGCAGACACTGAGGCTGGGCCACCAGAAATGACACTGACTGATCGCAGTAAGAAAGGCACTCAGCCTCTTCACAGCATTCCTTAAAATGCTATTTGTTAGCATTAAGACTAGAAAGAAGGAAAGGACCAGTATAGATAACCTGACAGCCCTTCAGATGATGGAACCCAGAACTGCTCTACATCAATTGCTGTCACAGAATGAGAGAATCACAGAATGGCTGAGGTTGGAAGGGAGCCCTGCAGGTCATCTGGTACAACCTCCCTGCTCAAGCAAGGGCACCTAGAGCCAGTTGCCCAGGACGGTGTCTAGGTGGCTTTTGAATATCTCTAAGGAAAGAGCCTTGGCAACCTCCCTGGGCCAGCCAGGCCAGTGCTCTGTCACTCCCACAGCACAGGACAATGTGTTGTCCCCTTGACAGGGCACAGGACACTGTGCATATCTCATCCACAGAAGGGTTACACAGCTTTGGTCAGTCATGATTTCAGATCATTTTTGTCAAAGGAAACAGATCTTGTCATCGTTTCTACTGTCAACAACTACGACCCTGCCAGAAGTGTATTGTACACGAACAAGTATCAGCAGCTTTCACGTCCTTATTTCTTGGAGTGTAAATCAAGGAGTTCAGCAAGGGAGTAAGAAAGGTGTAAAGAACAGACGCTGTTCTGTCAGTAGATGGTTTAAATCACCATTAAAAAGAAAAGAAAGAAAAGAACTTTTGGCTACAGTGCCCTTAATTGGAGCTGTAAAACCCACATGGATCCTGTGCCCTTTTCCTGCCTTTCCAGGATCATTTTTGTAGGGCTGGCCATCCTAAGGGCTGTTCCCTGTATTAGCACTCTAGACATTCTGCAAAACAAATCATGTTCCGGAGCATCACACCCATCACCGCACAACCCCAGAGCAGTTCTGGCCATAGCAAGAGGGACACCCTTCCTCAAGAGCTCATGGGGATGCTGACACCTCAGGGCCTCCTGCCTTCCATGGCATTTGTGGGGAGACACAGATCAAGGCAAGGTCTGATGCTCACTGGAAGTAGAGCAACTCAGAATATCTTCCTTAGCTCCAAGGAATGGTGCTCAAGAGAGGAGCCACTGCAGGCTGTCCCAACCTCCCACTCCTCTGAGAATGGAGACGGGTCTCCTTGTGCTCTCACCCCCTTCCACCCCAGAGCAACACCTTTCTCCTTTGGCAGCCTGGGCAGTGTCCACAGAGGAAAGGACTACATGGAGGCCAAGCTTGAATGCAATGGAACTTTAATGAGTCCAAAGACAAAAAGAAAGTCATTCCAAATGAAGGACAGGAGTGTAGGGGGCCCTGGAGGCAGTCAAGAGTCTGCTGTGCTTGACCATGTAGAAGTCTTCGCATGATGTCTGTCTGCCTGCCCCATAGAAAGAGAGGAGAAAGATGATCCCCACCAGGCACGTCTTGGTGGGACCTTGCTGCCAAGGGGAATTGAACGAAGCAAGGAAAATGAAAGAAGGACAAAGCCGTTCAGCTACACTGCAAACACATCCCAAATCCTGATCCTTTGCCCAGCATGATGTTCTGAGTTCCTCAGGGAATCTCCCTGGGTCTTTCCCAGCATATTTATCAGAGGAGGGACCTTCTGCCACAGTAGCGGCTGGAAATGCCAGAGAGGTCACAGCACCCAGAGGTGATGGGCACTCCATCACAGCTGAGGATGCTGCCAACAGCAGCAGAGGTGGAGGATCCCACAACGGTGTTCTGTGGGAAGGAGCTGAGGATGGGGCCTGGCAGGGTCACCACCACAGCAGGAGGCTCAATGACAACGCAGGAATTCTGGCACTGCCTGACACAGGGCTCGTTGCAGCTGTTGGCCAGTGGGGTTGGGCCACAGGGCCGGCAGGGCAGGCACTGGTTGTAGCAGGACATTCTATAAGGGTTTGGAGGTGCACCTGGGAGAGAGGATACGGATAGTGAAGAGCACAAGGGTGAATGAGAAGCAGCCTTGTTTCCCCGTCACAAAGAATCTAAGGCCACTACTGAGTGGGGAGCTCAAAGCTCAGCCCAGAGCCCCATGGTCCTTATCGCCCTACAGAAAGCAGCCTGTATCTTCCCTAGTGCATAAACCAAAAGATCCCTCTGCCATGTCCCAGCCTCTCGCTAAGCAGACGCTCGCCCCTCTGACAAGAACATCCAAGCCCCAGCACAGGCCACAGAGAATATCAGCTGAGATGTCCATCAAGGAGAGACCTCACTTAGGAAAAGAAGAAGGAGCTGCAGACTCACCTGGTTCCCAAGGAGTAGGAGGTCAGAGAAGTGGATGAGAGAGCAGGGACTTGGGCTGGCTTTTATACCTGTCCTTCATTGCCGCAGCACCAGAGGCACCCTTTGCAGAGGTAACAATTTTTGCACAAGCTCATCTTGAATGCAAACCATCACAGCTAATGATATTGGCTGTGCTTTGGCTGCCTTTTCATTTCCAGAGTTCTTCCATGCCCATTCCCCAGTGAAGAATTCCTGTGATCAGTGGGATGAAAGGCCCCAGGATTTCCAGGGCAGGAATGCAGCAGTGTGGACAGAAGAGTCAGCTCAAGTGCTGTATGGTTCCAGGGCAGGAAAGACGCCTCAACATAGGCCACTCTGTTGGGGCTGTTTGAAGTGTCGTTCTGAGAAAGAAGCTCCAGCCGTCCTCACCTAGACACCCATGGGCTCCTGTGCATGAGGAAGTGCCACATCCTTCTCTTGCCCTCCCTCCTCAGCTCACCCCAACGGTCACTTGATGTTGCCTTCCCGGCTGTGTGCGTTGCGCTGCTAGGTTATGACAACATCCTGCCTCACACTGCCCCCAGGAAACTGGCCAGTTTTGACTGTCCTTGCAGTCTGTGAGTACATCAAAGACACCATGGGCATGCCAGGGGCCTTGTACTACCCCAGAATGCCCTAGCCTTGCTGTGGTTGTCCCCAGATGTCCTCAGCAGAGCCCACAGTGCATTTTTATGTGTTTCCATCTTGTGTGCTTTTGAGTGCAGCCAGCTTTTTGTGAATGGATACGAGAGCACAAATTTGTTTATGATTCCACACCAGTGTGCATAAGCCTGTGTGAGTGTGTGTGTATGTCCTTGTTGTCCCTCCTCAGGAGGGAATGTGCAGGTCATAGTGAGGACAATCTCCCCTGCTCTCTCCATGAGCACCACAGAGCAGCAGGTTCCCAGGATTAGAAGGAGCCTGAGTGCAGCTGAGCGGTGATGGCACCAGCCTGCTGGAGATGCGTCCAGGGAAGAGGCACTGAAATGCAGCCCCTGCCTTCTGAGATCTCCTTCTTCTGCCTCTTCACAGCTGACACTCTGCTGCTGCCCATTTCACACCACAACAACGATGGTTCCACTCCACTTGGGATCCTTAGTTCAATTGAGTGTGACAATATCAGGAGTACCTCAGCATGGCTGGCAGTCCCCTCTCCCTGCCTCTCCAGGCCAGGACACAGCTGCTCTCCCCAGTGCTAGAGAGTTCAAAGGATGGGGATTGCTTTCTAGGCAAGGTGAACACCGAGATATCCTCCCCACCATGTGCTGGCCATCCCTGAGTGGATCTGCTTCCAATACCGTGTCAGGGATATCTGGGTTAGGACACAGGGCCCCTCTCATGCCCAAGCTAAGGCCCAACGGAGTTGTTCAGCTCATTGGCCTGGTGCTGTGTCAGGCAAGGCCTGAGAGTGTGTCCCAAACAGGTACTGAATGAAAAGAACATGAAGCCAAGGGCCAAGTGCATTGCTTTCTCAGGAGGTAACAGGCACTGTGGAGAGGGCAAGGGCAGGGGATATGGGTACCTGGAGTTCAGAAGGAACTTTGATACCCTCTCCCATTCTTCTTTATGACCAAATTGGAGATGAATGGGTTCATTAAGAGGATGATAAAATGGGTGGAAAATTGGCTGGACTACCAGGCTCAAAGAGTTGTGCCTATGGAGAAATGGGCTGACTGGAGCCTCATGAAGGCCAAAAAGTGCAAGGGCAATGTTTTGTATCTGATGGAGGAACCAGCCCATGCACTCACGTAAGCTGGGAGCTGGCTGCCTAGGAAGCAGATCCACAGAAAAGGATGTGGGGTATAAGGACAGCAAGCTGAACGTAAGACCACAGTGTGCCCTTGCAGCAAAGGTCAAGTGCATCCTAAGCTGGATTAGTCAAAGCTTAGCCCACAGGTCCAGGAAGGTGACCCTGCCCCTCTGGCCCATGTGAGACCACATCTGGAGCACTGCCTCCAGGCTGAGGTGCCCTCGTCCAAGAAGGATATTGACCTACTGAAGCACGTCCAACAAAGACCACAAAAGTAGATAGGGGGCGGGCAAACATGACGTGCGAGGAGAGCCTGAGAGAACTGGGCCTGACCATCTCGGAAAAGCGAAGGCTCAGGGGAGACCTCCTTGCTTTCTACAACTGCTTGATCAGCGAGAAAAGAGACAAAGGACGAAGACACTGGAAGTGCTAAGTGACTGAGTAGCATCAATGGACATCACCTAGCATAGGGAGAAATCTGTAGGATTTCATATGGGAAGCTGGACCATCTGCTGTGCCAAGGCCCCGCTACTGTGCCAGGCTGCAGCTGGCGCTGTGCAGGCTTCTTCTTGCTGGAGGACGGGGAGAGTCCATTTCCCAGCTGGGCAAAGTGGTACCCGTGCGGAGTCCCAGAGCGCTCTGAGCTCGGGCGAGCCCCCGAGCGGCGCCGGCGCAGGGCCGAGATCCGGGGCGGAGCTGGCGGCGGCGCAGGAGAGGAGAGGAGGTGGCGGAGAGGAGGCGGCGCGGCCGGAGCAGAGAGCCGGGGCTGGCGGGGGGCAGCGAGGCGCGGGCGGCGGAGCAGCGGGATGCGGCGGTGCCGGGGCGCAGGGCTGGCGGGGCTGGCTGTGCTGCTGCTGGGTGCGTGGGGCTGGTGACGGTGGATGGGGCCAGGGTTGTGACCGGCAGGTTCTCTGGAGAGCCCAGCACCAACTCTTCCCTCTCCTTCTTCAGCCTCTCCTTCCCCCTCCTGCGTCTGACATCTTTTGTGCCCCTTTAAAAACCCTCCGAGTCTTCCTATTCTTCTTCTCCCTCTTTCTTCAACACCTCTATTGGTACAAGCCTCCTTGCATGCACGCCTGATTTTTCATGCACCCTCTCACTCCCCTGTGCATTCAACAGTACTTATTACCCTCAATATAGCCCTCTCTCCTTCACTCTAAGAACCCCTCTACCTCTCTACTCTTCCTCTCTTCCCTCACTGATTTTCTGACCCATCTCTCCATGCAACTACCATCCCTAACCCCTCTTCCTGCTCCCTGAGGTCCCTTTCTCTTCTTACCCTCTGCTTCCCTCATATATGTAGGCACAAGGTTGCTTTCTGCATCGTGCCATACATCCACTCATCCCCCTGTGCATTCACCTTTTATACTTCTGAATTCATCCCTCCATCCTTCACTGTAACACACTCACCTTTCCTGTCCTTCTGCCTCTCATCATTCATCCATCCATCCATGCACCTGACTTTCCTTCTGTCTCTCCAGGCATCGTTTGCAATTTCCCTCCCAGACTGCTCCCCTTGTTCCACACATGCCAGGATCACTCTCCATCCCTGTTGATGAGCTCCCTGTCCCCAGTTGTGCCAGTCTGTCTCTGTGACACTGCCACTCTTTGTAGTGATTTCTTGGGGAAAAGAGCCATCAGAGCTGGGCGACCATTCTTGATTTTTAGCCTTTCCTTCTCTTTCTCGGCAGTGGCTGTGGGCAGAGCCCAGGTGCTGCAGGAGCCGTCAGCAGAGACCACCGAGGGCACCGAAATCAACCTCACTTGCTCGCACCCCAGTATCCGAACCACGGAGTTCATCTACTGGTACCGCCAGCTCCCGGGACGAGGCCCCGCTTTCCTCCTGAGCACTCACAAAGACTCCAAAGAGCTGCGGGACCCGCCGGGGCGGCTGTGGGTGTCGGCAGACCGCCGCTCCAGCGCCCTGTGGCTCGCCCGGCCCCGGCGCGGGGACGCGGCGGTGTATTACTGCGCCCTGGGAGACACGGGGAGAGGAGCCGGGGCTGCGGCCGGGCAGGAACCGGCGCGGGCGGGGCCGGGCGTGTGTGTCGGGGTCGGGGGGACAGCCCCGGACGGACCCGCCAGGGGGCGCTGCCGCTCCGCCCGCCGGGGCCGCCTCGCCCCAACGGGCCACAACTGGCCCCGCGCCCCGGGCCGCTTCCCCCGCCCCACCGGCCCCGGCCCCGGCAACCCCGCACTCCCAGCGGGACGCACACAGAAATCCCCCGCCACACTGCCGCCGCCGCCGGGGCAGGAATGGCGCCGGGAGCGCTGGCCGTGTCCGGCGGGGCCCGGCAAGGAGCGATGGCAGCCGCCGGCCCCGCTGGCGCCCGGCCAGGAGCACCGTCCTTCTGCTCCGCACAGGGCGGTGGGCGGCAGAGATCCTCCTGCCCACGGGCAGCCGCCCAGCCCTCGCTCCTGCCGCACGGACCGCCCACTGCTGCTGCTCCACGGGCAGGGGCTGGGGATCTCTTCCACCCCACTCATGTCGCCAGGCTCTCTTAGAACAGAAAGACCCAATTGGTACAGTGCCAACACAAGCCCTTGCTTTGACAGCACAACCACAAGTGGCAACTTTGTCAATCCGCTCAGCTACACACTTACAACTTGAATCCTCCAGCTCCACACTCTGCTTCTGGGGTGCTCCTGCTGGTGTTGCACAGGCATCCTGTGGAGCCTGCAGTTCTACATCGGCACCAACTTGAGAAGGAGATACTGATTGTCACAGACACCTTCAAGTGTCTCCTGCAGTGCCTGGTGATCAGAACATAGAGCTTGGGGTACAGGATTCCCCTTAACCTCAGACTGAGAGCCTTTGGTGTTGAAGGGAAGTCCAGGAGACAGGAGAGAAGCCTGAGCAGGGCACTGGCTGAAAGACACATCTGAGACTCAAGGTCAGACTCAGGATGGAGCCCCAAAAGAGATGTGCTAAGTTGCCCATTGGGGCTGAAGGTCTATGGGGAGACCTGGAAAGGGGCCTCTGGACATGGGGTCCTGGGCCCAGCCGTTCCCCAGTGAGGCCTGTGTGGCTGTAGGAGCTGAAAGAGCTGGGACAGTCCATGTTCAGAGGCTTCAGGGGCAGAGAGGAAAGGGTCAGGCCTCTTCCCTGCCTCAGCTGGGGCCTGTATTGGCAGCCATAGTTGTATTCCAAGGGAACTCCTGGCAGGTTTGCAGTCATTGGAGAGCAGACGGCAGCCCACTGTCCTTCTGCCATGGCCTCGACTGAACAACAGGACAGTAAAGGCCTTGTGGGAGTGTGGTTGTGAATGGGGGCTGGTGTGCCAAGAATGTGCTTCCTGCAGTCCCTGCCAACTGTATGAGAAAGGCCCTGGGTGAGAAGAGGCAGAGGAGCCCTGCTCCAGGCAGCAGACACCAGAAGACATGAAAATCAAGTAGGCCTTTTGCTTGCCTGGGTATTGAGGTTCTGGGGCCCAGGGTGGGAGAAGCGTCTGAAGGCTGTGGGTAATGTGGGTAGGAGAAGGGACATAGAAGGACTGCCTGCACAACAGAGAGCTGGGTTGCCATGTCCTCCCCCTGCCAGAGTGAGGCAGTGTGTCTGTCCCTGTGCAGCTGGTTTCTGGAGCAGATGCTCTTCAGAGAGATGTTTCTCTTCAGGTTCCTCCTCTATGGGCAGAGGAGAAGGGAAAGAGTGTGTGACACCTGGGTCCAGGCACTTCAGAGTGTGCCTGGTCCTCTCTCCATCCAGACAGTCCCAGGGACAGGGTGGACATGGGTGGGTGCAGGGGTGCCTTCTCCCTCTCCTGCAGAGCTGGGTGCAGGCCTGTGCAGCTGGCTAGGTGGTGGGTGTCAGGAGAAGTTCTCAAGGGATCTTTGTTCTTTAGATGGCCACTACTTAAACCATGATTCTTTTATGTCTCTAGAGGGCTGCCTTGTGGTAGAGGTCGGGGGACAGGCCCAAAGAGGCCTGGCTGGAGCAGCAGGGAGAGAGTTTTGCTCCACCCTCTGGGCTGTGGTTTGGAGGCCTCTTTGATCGGGCAGAGGTAGAAGAAGAGGTGAAGGTGCAAGCCTCGGGTCCCTCATGCTCGCAGGTCCCTGGGCACCCCGTGAAGGGAGAGCGTGACATGGTCCTGATTTTCCTGTCAGCCCTGGTGGGACTAGCTGACTTTGGTGAGATGTGACTTTCAGGCTGGGGAGATTGAGGCAAGAGTTTGTGCATCTGGTGGTGGAAGGGAGGGGATGTGAGTGCTGACTGCCTGGGATACCTGGGAATGTATCCGTAGGGAGATCAGGGGCTGCATATGGGTACAGCAAATAATCTGGGAGATGTCAGGAGTAATGGGCATCAAAGGAGGAACAAGACCTCACCTGAACTTTGCAGCTGCTCAGCATTCCTGAATGTGCTGCTAATACATATTAAGCCTGAAAAGAGGGAAAGGTGCTGGGGAATGGACCAACGTGGCATAGAGCAGCTTCTCTGCTGTTTGTATTGGATACAATGCTACCAATCTCTGTAGGGATGGCTATAAACGAGAAGCTGCAGAACAAACAGGGACAAACAGCTCATCATTTCTGAGGCTAGAAAAGTGAGATGGACAGTGGGGACAGTGAGCAAGCTGATGAAGTGGTAGATGGACAGGTCCATTGGCAAGCAAAGCTGAAAGCCTTTTCTGGCTTTACAGGTCATGCCCAAAAGGACTCTGTGCTCCAGTTCCCAGCAGAAATGACCATCCAGGCGGGACGCAAGGCAACGCTGCACTGCAATTTCTCCACCAGCGATTCCAATCCCTACATCTTCTGGTACCAGCAGCACCAGACCCAGTCCCTTCAGATGCTGCTACAAGTAAGCAAGTACAGAGCTCACGAGGCATCAGGGAGGTTCTCCTCCACACTGTCTGCAAAGGACTCCCAGGTGCTTCTGCATGTGCGAGACACCGAGCTCCAGGACAGCGCTGCCTATTTCTGTGCACTGAGCCCACACTGGTGCCCACAGCTGGCAGCAGTGCACAGAAACGTGGGTGTGCTCTGAGGAGCAGTTCCCTCCCTGCCACTGCTTGCATGGAGCTCTGAGCTCAGCCTGCCCAGCAGTGGCACCTGGGGCAGTGGTGAGGGTGGGCCTCTGCCTCCCCAGCCTGTGCTGCTGTGAAGCACATGCCAATGTGACTTTTACAGCTGTGTCTAGATCCAGGGTCTTTGGTGATGAATAGAACCCAAGAAACCTGACTTGGGCAGGACCATTGGAGGCTAAACCATAAAGACTCCAAACCAGGCTTGTAAATGCCCTCTGCTTAGAATAGCTGGTACAGTGGCGTGAGTCCTCAGGGCAAGTAACCTATCAGCTTGTGTGCTTCTTCCCTTTCCCTGTGGCTCCACTGATGGCCACAGCTGGAGAACAAAGCTTGTGGTAGGAGGCACAACTGCTCTTATGGTTTTGCCACATGGCCATAGTAGCCCCAGAAGGGAAGAGCCCTTCCTTGCCCCATATGTAGGCATCATCAAGTGTAAAAGACCCATCAGCCAGATGCTGAACAAGATTCTCTGGTTAAACCCTTCCTGCACCTATCCACTGCCAGAGAGTGGTCCCACTCTTTTTCATGTCTCTTTTCCTTCTCAGGAAAACCACCAGTGACCAACTGGGAGGAACCCCTATGTCCCCGAGCCCATGCTGGTTTTTCTCTCCAACAACTTTTAACCACATCACAGTGATCTCATTTGCTCCCATAGGGAATGCAATGGTTGCTCATGAAGCATCATCCACTTCACCTGAGAAAGCCTAGGCTAGATTGTAGTTGTCCTAGTGCTGCTGCAGGATGGCCTGCCTCTCCCAAGTGATGTGGGTCTGCTCTGCCAGCCCTGTTGCAGGCTTTGAATGCCCCTATTTATCTTAGAGGGCTTTAGGCAGTGTTGATGGGGAATTGACAGCAGCCTTCGGGGTTCGCACTCCTTTGTGTCTCAGGTCCCTTGGACACTTCAGGTCCTGCTTTTGATTGCTCTCCAGGGCTGCAGAGTGCTTCAACACTCCACAGAGACAGTTCTCCCCCAAAAGCAAGGAATGACAAACAGTGATGGCTACTTGAGGACACACCCATGCTCAGGTTCTTTCTCCAGCCTCAGTGGGCTGTCGCAGGGATTTTCCCAAGTGCCCCTGAGAAAGAGAGCACAGCTGACAAGGGCGGGCATCAGCCTGTCCTTGGCACTGGTGCCTGGGTCTGGCTGCAAGTCTAGGAGCCAAGTGCCCAGGACAGGTGGACACAGGAAGATCACCTCCAGAAGCACCACTGCTTCCACAAGGGAGGCGCAGATGTTCAGTATGGATTCAATCATCTCAATGAAGAGCTCTACACTCAGGTGAAATCAGTCCCACGCTGATCTTTAGGGTGTGTCTGCCATCTTGATGCCTCCTCCTTCTGAAGTGGTCACATGGACTCCCTTCAGTGTCCTTGTGCAGAAAGAAGAGCTTTGAGAACATGATGCCTCAAATGAAAATTGGAAGGGGGAAAAGCAAGTGCCCTTTGGAAGTGCTGACATCCTCCCAATGAGTGTGAGGAGAGAGTTGCTGCCCAGCCAGCCTTTCACAGTTCTGCAGTTTGGGGACTTTGCCAATCTCATTGAAGTGTTTCCACAACAAAGCCCAAAATGAGTGGCACGATGGACTGTTAAAAACTGATGTGGAGTTTCAGATGTGGAAATGTCCTGCCACATCTAGCATGAAGCATAGTGATTTGCATATTTTTAATTAAATATTTAAAAATACCTTAAGATTGAGGGAAGGAGAGGGAGTGTAAATTTTGTTGACTGACTTCTGTTAGGAATAATGGCTATAGGTAGAGATACCAGACATTGCCAAATTTTCTGTTGAACCAGAGCATGATTCTCTGAAACAGCCAAGGGATTGGGACATAAATCCTTCCAGAAAATGTCAAACTAAACTGAGAAATACATGCCCATTTCCTAAAGCAGTGAGCCAGCTACTGGGAATAATTTCGGGGGCACAGGTGAATCCCTGACAAAATGAAGCCCTTGGCAAGCTGGAATTCAAACCTGTGGGAGGACAACTCTTCCAGTGTTCTGTTGGAGAGCTGCTTCTGGATGGGATTTGTGAGCCTTTCCAAGTGGTGGTCTTTAGAGCACTGGGAGGAATTCTGAGTTTACCCAGGAGGGAACAGAGGGAGGTGGGAGGATTCAAATTCAGGTGCAGCCCAACCTAAGGTGGCTGTGAGGTGAGTGAGATGGGCTCAGTGGGGAACTGGTGGCTTCTCACTACCTGTGATGCCCAGGTGCAGTTACACTTTGGTGAGGACCTTCTGCAGGGTGGAAACCATGGGAGGGAGGGGATGAACCTCTTTGCTCCCACTGAGGCCCTTTGAAAAGCCACTTCACTTGCTCTGGAAGGCCCACCACAGAGCTTGCTTCACATCTTTGTTCCTGAGTGTGTAAATGAAGGGGCTCAACAAAGGAGTTACAGCTGTGTGAAAGGTGTTCATGAGTTTGTTCAAATCCAGGGAGTTCTAGGCTGATGGCTTGACGCACAGGAACATGGTGGAGCCACACCAGATTGTGACAACACTGAGGTGGGTGGAGGAAGTGGAGAACACCTTTTTTTGACCATGGGCTGACATGTTTCTGAGCATGGAAAGGTGGTGTACACATAGGAGAAGAGGGTAACACACACGGGAGGCCAGCAGGCCAGTTACGCAGACAAGGAAGGTCGCTAGCTCAATGGGCAGAGAGAAACAGGCACTGCCAAGCCTCAGTTTATCCTGTTTCATACACAGCAGGCAATCCATGCCTTCCAAACACCAGTTTTTCTTCTGTTGACAAGGTGGACAAGACAGCTGGTAGACTAGACAACACACACACATACACACACTTATACAGGTCTTTATGCATCCAGAGTTAGTTGAGAAGACTCTCACTCAAAGAGAAGCTGTCTACACTGCCCAGGATCACAACACAGGTGTTGGACTTGCATCTTCTGCAAGTCCTGTGTCCAAGGCATCAGTGTGGTTGAGGGGAGACTGATCTGCACTTGGTGGGAAGGGGAGATGCAGCTGAGTGAGAGTAATGTGCCCAGCTTCAGTCCTTCCACCCACACAGAAGCTTTCTGTCTGCTATCCATCTGTCCTCGAGTACCTTGGACATGGGGTTTCACCATGGGATGGGGGTGCTTGGAAAGCTAAGTATATGTGGGCTTCTTGCTCGGTGAGGATGGCAACCTGGTGACAAATGACAGGGAAAAGGTTGACATACTGGGTGTCTATTTCTCCTCGGCTTTTACTGGTATGGCTTCTCCTCAGGCCGACCAGATCCCTGCACATCCCCACAGACTCTATGGGAATGAAGCAGCACCCACAGTAGAAGAATAAGGAATTAAGGATCTTTTACTACCATATGGACAAACACAAGTTCATGGGATCACTTGGGATGCATCCAAGGGTGTTCAAGGAGTGAACCAGACAGCCTCTACTCAGTCCCTGGAAGGAAGATGGAGACAATACTCTCAGGAGCCCTTTCTAAACCCATGAAAGGCAAGAAGGGGATTGGGAGCAGCTGACATGGTCTTACCGAGGACAAATGATGCCTCACCAACCTCCTTGCTTTCCATGAGGAGGTGACAGGCACTGTGGGAAGGGGAGGGGCACTACCTAGGGTGTACCTTGATTTCATCAGGACCTCTGACATAGCCTCACAGGTGCACACACATGCACACCCATACACACAGCAAGGCATGCACACTCACAGGCATGCACACACCTTGATATGTGTACTGTTGGGGAAATTTTATTGTACCATTTGAGGCAAATGAAACACATGCTTATGCTTAGATTTTAAAAAAAAACCAAAAAAAACCCAGACCAACCAACCAACCACCAAATGATCAATCTATTGGCCAGAGTCCTACAACCATAAGCAGTTCTATACAAGGAATCTGCAAATATATGTCAGAAGCCGATTCCTTACATACACTGGCAGCAGCACCAATCCTGTGAATGGTGCAAGGCACACCTCAGCCTGGCGATGGGTCTGTCCCCCTGTTCTGCGAAAGGGGCAAAGCGGTTTTGGCAGAAGATAAACCCCCTTGCATTCCAACACTCCTCACCGAGGTGGGAGGCTATGTGCGGCTAAGTTTAAATTCTGAGTGATGCCTAATGCAGCACTATTAGTCCAATCGCGTTTAATATGTGTTAAACTTGTTATGGATACACTAATAGTGGACTGCACCTTCAGTCTAGTCGTGCTCATGAACTAGCATGGCCACTCTCAAGTCTTTGGTCATGTTCTGTGAGAAACCGAAACAACTATCTATTTAAAAAGTGCAGTTTATTTAAACAACAGATATATATGTTTTTAGGATTGCCAGTGATAAATACACTGTCTGCAAAGCACATGCAAATGAAAGTGTTGTTACATATACATATCGCGTGACAAAGTTATAAACGATACAGCCTGGCTATAAATGTAGGAAAGACAGTCTCTAGAGAAATTGCTAAATTTCCCAAGAAAGCACTCGGTATAATCTAAGTCTTACCCAAAGGTGTCCCTATGGAGGGGAAGAGAGGCTCAGCCCGTCAACTGATCCCGGAAGTCAGTGATGTAATTCTTTATGATGGTGTCTTCCCTGGGTATCCCCCCTCTCTTGGACTGTTTTTATACTATTTGTTATCTTCAAGGTGGAGTTTGAGTGACTTTAGTCGTACATACTTTTATTATGATTGGTGTAAAATTCTCTCACCTCACAGTTAAAGGTATAGTTTACGAGAAATTCAGGGCGCAGACTCAAGGAGGAGTGGTCGCACCTTGGAGGTAGGTAGCCTTCGGGATGGAGGTGTGTTTTGGTATTATAATGACATTATAATGAGCAAAGTTCGCACAAAGGACAGGATTTCATTAAAATTTGACAAAATGTTGGCTCCGAGTATTGAGCGGGCAGCTAATTGGCAGCTTATCTGTTTCATGCTATCATCCCATTCCCATATCTGCTATACATCATAAAGTAAAGCCGCGGAATAATTGCATCCCGCCCCATGCCTCATGTAACTTCACAAGCATCCTTATCAGGGGACCACAGATGTTGTATTCTTCATGCCAGCTGCAGCTGTTTTCTACCCCAGAAGCCTCTTAATTTTATACTTTTCCTTAATGTGTGAACAATGCTGTACTTTTGTATTTTTAGGCAATTTAGTAATTATTCTACACCCCCAGCACCAGCTCTGCTGCCCAAAGGTGGCCATTCAGCATTCCCAGTCCAGGGTTGCTACAAGACAATGCTGCAGCTGTTTCTCATCACCAAGGGAAACTGCTCTCCCTTCCAGAGAGTCCTTCTGTCTCTGCATTCCTGCTGCCAGCCACTTTATCCCCTGCTGCATTTGGGCCTTTGTGCCCTCTGTGGCAGGTCATTCCTTGGTCACAAATTACCACTGCTGAGCAGTTACAAGTTGAATTTCCCCTTCAGTGCACACACAAACTCACACACATGAGCACAACCACACACGTCAGCTTACACACACCCAAAGAGCAACTCGTTCCTGTGCAGTTATAAGGAGGTGTGTGCACACACGTTTCCAAAGGAGCCCATGTCCACAGCAACATGCATGGCCACTCCCCCCACCAACAGGTACACACAGATATTCACACACACACATGCTTATAGGTATGCATGCTCCTGCACGCATGCATTTGCATACAGATGACATTCATGCTCCTCTACACAGATGCACACACACCAAAGCACACATCTGCACACACCTACGCCCACACAATTACGTATATGCAGAGCAGTCACACACATTCATGCTCTCCTGCATGAAGGCACGTGTGTCTGCTATAACGCATACACACTCATGGACACAACTGCCCAAACAAACACAAACACACAGAACATTTGTGCACACTCATATTTGCATGTGTATTACACATGTGTGTGCGAATGCAGACATGAGCACAGCCAGAGGAACATATACTTGAGCACAATCATGCACACACTCCACGGAGAAGCAGGACCCCTGACAACAGCTCTCAGCCCCTCGAGAGGACTCCAGGCAAGTCCTTCAGACCCTACAGGTAAGGAACGAATGAGTCACTGGCCAGCCCCATCACCTTTAGTGAGCTCAAGGGTTTGGCAGGGGTTCAGTCAGCTTCTTTCTCACTGTAAGAGAAGCCACAGCAGAGTCGAAGCTGTCATGTCGTTCCAACGATTGAGCCTCTCCACGTCTCAGGTCTGCACGTGAAGGATAAGATAAAAACTAGAGAACATCCCCATTCCTGCAGCCCAACAAAGAATTCCCACATTACAATCAAAAAAAAAAAAAACATCCTGCAGTGTTGGAAGCTCCTGCCTGGCCTTGTTGATCTGCTCAAGGGTCTGGGCCCAGCCTCTGCCCTTGCAAAGGGAGCAGTGCCACAGTAACACACTCATGTGGCAGCAGAAGGGTATGTCTCTGGGACAAGGCAGACTCCCCTCAGGCTGCAGACACTGAGGCTGGGACATCAGAAGTGATGGAGTAGTGAACCTGTCTCCAGACTCACTTGAAGGGAAATACCCTCTCTTCAAAAGGCAGAGAAAGGCAGAAGCAACATCCATTTGCAGAGCAGATGAGAACATGGTTTGGCTACCCTGGGAATGTTCATGCATTCTTTTGATATTTTCCCCAGTTTTAATGGCTGTGCTGGCCTTTTTTCCTCTTGTGTTTTGCATGCAGGTGCAGGGGGTGTCATTGCCTGTAGCGAGAGGGTGCTGCCTGCGGAACATAAGGGTTCATTCCCACTCATGCCAATCCCTGGCCCCATTCCTGTCCCATGCTGAAGAGGGGATGCCCCTTCCCTGGGCTTGTTTGCAGGGAAGGGGGGATGCCACCATGTTCACCCCCACCCCATCCCTGCACCATTTGCTGCCCACACCCCTTTGTGCTGCTGCACCTGCATCTCACACAGGGCCGCTGCTTCAGCTCCAAACATCCCCACATCTACTTCAAGCATGGTACAATCAGCCAAGCACAGCACCAATTTCCCTTTTCTTTGCGCTACCCCATGCTTCTTGAAACACGTTACTACTTCAGGTGGGCTGGGACATTCAGCAAATTCCTCATCAATTTTCCAATTCACCAGGAAAACCACCTAGGCCAAGTGTCTTGTGATGGCCCCCCATGACTGTGTGTGGGGCCAGCCAGGCATTCGGTCTGTCTCTTCTTCACTATCCTTTCTCTGCAGAGGCATTTCCCACTGGGACCTGCCGACTACACCAAATATTTTGCTGCTCATTTGTTTTGATTTGCAGAATAAAGTCAATCAGACTCTGAAAAGTATCCCTTAAAATGCCAGTTCTTAAACTAAGACTATGAAGAAAGAGAAGGCAGTATAGAGGATCCTATGTCCTTCGGATGCTAGGAGCCCTATGTGCTGTCAAATCGGCACCTCTAATCAGGGCACAGCATGCCGTGCAGGTCCTGCCCATGAAAGGGTTACCCCATTCCAGTCCATCAAGTTTTAGAGGATTTTCATAAAAGAAAACAGCTCTATTCATCATTTCTGCTTTCAAACAGAAACAATGTTCACACGAGAACCTCATACCGTATACTTAGATAGAGGCAAGGACATGCAGGTAGTGTAATCACTGGCACCGAGCAGGAGCTGCCTACAGGCTCATCGGTTACAGTCAAGTGGCTGAGTTTGTCCTCTGGCCAAGGGATTTGTGCAGCACAACACAGCTGTGAAGGCCAAGCTCTGCCTGTAGCACAGCACAGCAGAGGCCAGGGCCTCCTCAGGTTACATGGGTCACTAACTCCTTGATGTACAGTGATCTTTGGGTTAGGGTGACAGGACCCTGCCAGTTGTTTACTTCATGTGAAGATATACCAACTCTTGAACCTGCTCAGAGCAGCTTTCCCATCCTTCTTTCTTAGGGTGTAAACCAAGAGGTTGAGCAAGGGAGTAAGAACGATGTAAAGAAGAGCCACTGCTCTGCCTAGTGACCCTTTGAAGGGACCTCCCATGTAGGTGGAGACACACGGGCCATAGAAACAGACCACAGCAGTGAAATGAGAAGCACGGGTTGAGAGAGCTCAGTGCCTGCCTTCTGCAAAGCAGAACCCCAGCGTGATTAAAATCACTGTGAAAAAAGAGCAACCTCTGTCAACAATGCCCTTAGTTTGAAGTGTAAAACCCACATGGATCCTGTGCCCTTTTCCTACCTTTACAAGATCTCCTCACTTGCCCAGCCAAATTAGAGTTCACGCCAAGAGCCAGTAGCAGGGCTCTGGCAGTGCTTTGGCCAAAGGGCTTCCTCATCTGTCAGAAGAAACACCATCTCTCCCTCTTTTATAAGGACAATTGCAGACAGTATCATCATTGTGAAGAATTACTTAGCTCCAGTTAATTCAGCCTCAATGAATTCAGCAGCACGTGTGACATTTCCCAGCTACTCCTGCCAATGCCTACTGTCCATGGCTCCTGGATTGGGCCATGGAGGGGAGAGGAAGGTGGAGTAGCAGCTATGGGCCATCCCAAGGGCTGTTCCCTGCTTTATCACTCCTGCCATTTGCAGAGCAACTCATCTTCTCGAGGCCCACACTGACTGCCTGACAGCCCAGCAGATTTCCAGCCATAGCAAGAGGAACACCCTTCTCCAAGAGCTCATGGGGTTGCTGACATCTCAGGGCCTCCTGCCTTCCTGGGGCATTTGTGGGCAGAGATATCAGACTGATGGTCACTGGCAGCAGAGCAGCTCAGGCTATCTTCCTCTGCTTCAAGGTTTGCTGCCCAAAAATAGGAGCCACTGCAGGCTGTCCCAATCTCCCACTCCTCTGCAAATGGTGACAGGTCTCCTTGTGCCCTCATCCCTTTCCACCCCAGAGCAACACCCTTCTCCTTTGGTAGCTTGGAGAATGTCCACAGAGGGAAGGACACCATGGAGGCCAGGCTTGAATGCAGCAGAACTTTAATGAGTCCAAAGAGGGAAACAAAGTCACTCCAGGTGGGGGCCACAAGTTCATGGAGCCCTGGCAGCCACGGAAACTCTGCGGTCCTTAACCACAGAGAAGTTCTTGCACGATGTCTGTCTGCCTGCCCCATAGAGGGAGAGGAGACAGAAGGTACCCACCAGGCTGGCATTAGTGGGACCATGCTGCAAAGGGGAACCAAAGCAAATACAGAAAATGGAGAGAAAAGCAAAGCTCTTCAGCTACACTGAAAACACATCCTAAATCTTGATCCCTTGCCCAGCATCATGTTCTGCGTTGCTCGAGGTGTCTCCCTGGGGCTTTCCCAGCATCTTTATCAGAGGAGGCACCTTCTGCCATAGTAGCGTCTGGAAATGCCAGAGAGGTCACAGCACCCAGAGGTGATGGGCACTCCATCACAGCTGAGGATACTGCCAACTGCAGCGGAGGTGGAGGATCCCACAACGGTGTTCTGTGGGAAGGAGCTGAGGATGGGGCCAGGCAGGGTCACCACCACAGCAGGAGGCTCAATGACGACGGTGGAGTTCTGGCACTGCCTGACACAGGGCTCATTGCAGCTGTTGGCCAGTGGGGTCGGGCCACAGGGCCGGCAGGGCAGGCACTGGTTGTAGCAGGACATGTCTCAAGTGTGGATATGCACCTGGGAGAGGATCAGGGAGGAAGAGAGCACAAGGGTGGGTGAGGAGCAGCCTGTTAGGAAAAGAGCCACGACCACTTCTGGGTGGGGAACTGGCAGCTCAGCCAGGAGACACACAGTTTTCATCACCCTATACTGAGCAGCCTGGCCTGGAGTGACTCTCTCCTAGTCTGTAGACCAAAAGCCCCTCTGCCACATCCCAGCCTCTCTCTACCCTTCTCCACACTTCCCTCTAGCATGACAAGAACATGCAAACCACAAGAAAAGAGAGAGCTGAGATCAGCTAAGAGGTCCATTGAGGAGAGATCTCAATTTGGAAGAGAAGGAGAAGGAACTGCAGACTCACCTGGTTCCCAAGGAGAAGGAGGCCAGAGAAGCGGATGAGAGAGCAGGGACTTGGGCTGGCTTTTATACCTGCCCTTCATTGCCGCAGCACCAGAGGCACCCTTTGCAGAGGTAACAATTTTTGCACAAGCTCATCTTGAATGCAAACCATCGCAGCTAATGATATGGGCTGTGCTTTGGTTTCCAACACTGCTGCCTTTTCATTTCCAGTTTTGTTCCATGCCCATTCACCTGTGAAGGCTTCCTGTGATCACTGGGATGGAAGGCCCCAGGATTTCCAGGGCAGGAATGCAGCAGTGCAAGGCAGAAGAGTCAGCTCAAGTGCTGTATGGTTCCAGGGCAGGAAAGACATGTCAGCTTGGGTCACCTGTTGGGGCTGTTTGAATTGTTGTTCTCAGGAAGAATCTTCAGCCATCCTCAGCTGGCAGCCCATGGGCCCCTGTGCAGGAGGACCTGCCATGTCCTTCTCTTTCCCTCGCTCTTCAGCTCACCCTGGTGGTCACTTGATGTTGCTTCCCCAGATGTTGCACTGCCAGATTATGATCCCTTCCTGCCTACCACTGCTCCTTTCCCAGGGGTCCTCAGCATGGTTCACGGTGTGCCTATGTGTGTTCTTGTGTTGTGTGTAACTGTAAATAACCAGGTTTTTGTGACTATATACGGGAGCACAAACTTGTGCATGATTCTATGCCAGTGTGCCTGAGCCTCTGTGTATCTCTCCTTGTGTGTCACACATCAAGAGGGCATGTGCTGGTTATGGCAGGGATACTGTCCACTGCCCTGTCCATGAGCAACAGAGAGCTGCAGGTTCGCAGGGTCAGACGGAGCCCGAGTGCAGCGGAGTGGTGATGGCACCAGCCTGCTGGAGATGTGTGGTGGGAAACTGGTACGCGTGCGCTGAGCGCCCTGAGCGCTCTGAGCCCGGGCGAGCCCCCGAGCGACACCGGCGAAGGGCTGAGCCCCGGGGCGGAGCTGGCGGCGGCGCAGGAGAGGAGAGGAGGCGGCGGAGAGGAGGCGGCGCGGCCGGAGCAGAGAGCCGGGGCTGGCGGGGGGCAGCGAGGCGGGAGCGGCGGAGCGGCGCGATGCGGCGGTGCCGGGGCGCAGGGCTGGCAGGGCTGGCCGCGCTGCTGCTGGGTGCGTGGGGCTGGCGGCGGTGGATGGGGCCAGGGCTGTGCCCGGTGGGTTCCCCAGGGAGCCCAGCGCCAACTCTTCCCTCTCCTTCTTCAGCCTGTCTTTCCCGCTCCTCTCTGCCATCTTTTGTGCCCCTTTTTTGCCCCTCTCCTATTTTCATGCACCCTTTCCTTCCCCTGTGCATTCCGCAGTCCTAATTGGCCTCAATATAGCCCTCTCTCCTTCAGTGTAACAAGCCCTCTCCCTGTCTACTCTTCCACTCTTCCCTCACTGATTTTCTGACCCATCTCTCCATGCAACTACCATCCCTAACCCCTCTTCCTGCTCCCTGAGGTCCCTTTCTCTTCTTACCCTCTGCTTCCCTCATATATGTAGGCACAAGGTTGCTTTCTGCATCGTGCCATACATCCACTCATCCCCCTGTGCATTCACCTTTTATACTTCTGAATTCATCCCTCCATCCTTCACTGTAACACACTCACCTTTCCTGTCCTTCCGCCTCTCATCATTCATCCATCCATCCATGCACCTGACTTTCCTTCTGTCTCTCCATGCATCCTTTGCAATTTCCCTCCCAGACTGTTCCCCTTGTTCCACACATGCCTGGATCACACTCCATCCCTGTTGATGAGCTCCCTGTCCCCAGCTGTGCCAGTCTGTCTCTGTCACACTGCCACTCTTTGTAGTGATTTCTTGGGGAAAAGAGCCATCAGAGCTGGGCGACCATTCTTGATTTTTGGCCTTTCCTTCTCTTTCTCGGCAGTGGCTGTGGGCAGAGCCCAGGTGCTGCAGGAGCCGTCGGCAGAGACCACCGAGGGCACCGAAATCAACATCACTTGCTCGCACCCCAGTATCCGAACCACGGAGTTCATCTACTGGTACCGTCAGCTCCCGGGACGAGGCCCCGCACTGCTCCTGAGCACTCACAAAGACTCCAAAGATCTGCGGGACCCGCCGGGGCGGCTGTGGGTGTCGGCAGAGCGCCGCTCCAGCGCCCTGTGGCTCGCCCGGCCCCGGCGCCACGACGCGGCGGTGTATTACTGTGCCGTGGGAGACACGGGGAGAGGAGCCGGGGCTGCGGCCGGGCAGGAACCGGCGCGGGCGGGGCCGGGCGTGTGTGTCGGGGCCGGGGGGACAGCCCCGCGCGGGCCCGCCAGGGGGCGCTGCCGCTCCGCCCGCCGGGGCCGCCTCGCCCCAACGGGCCACAACTGGCCCCCCGCCCCGGGCCGCTTCCCTCGCCCCACCGGCCCCGGCAGCGGCAACCCCGCACTCCCAGCGGGACGCACACAGAAATCCCCTGCCACACTGCCGCCGCCGCCGGGGCAGGAATGGTGCCCGGAGCGCTGGCCGTGTCCGGCGGGGCCCGGCAAGGAGCGATGGCAGCCGCCGGCCCCGCTGGCGCCCGGCCAGGAGCAGCGCCTTTCTGCTCCGCACAGGGCGGCGGGCGGCAGAGATCCTCCTGCCCACGGGCAGCCGCCCAGCCCTCGCTCCTGCCGCACGGACCGCCCACTGCTGACATGGAACAAACGGGGCCTCTTCTCGGCCTCTTGACTTTCCCCACGAGGATGCCGAGGGAACCCTGGGCAGCTGCTTTCCTCTGCTCTGCAACCACGGGGACTCCAGGGCGCAGTTGCCAATGCCAAATGGTCCTTAGAAAAGGACAACCAGAAAGGGTTTCTCATTTTGTTACTCTGTAAAAGCTCAGATATACAATGGAAAACTGAGTCCTCCATCTACAGAATTTCCCAGAGCTTTCAAAATATTCCTGCTAGCCTTACAAAGTCGTTGCATGTGTTCAGGAGTTGAAGCTCCCCAGCAGCAGGAGAAGGGCATGTCGAGGTCAGAGGCACCTTCAAGCGCTTCCCACAGGGCCTCAGTGGTGAGACCATGAGCTTGTTTGACAGGATTCAGCACCTTTGAATTGAGGCCCAGGAGACAGGGTAAACTGCTTAGCCTGGACACACTGAGCACAGCCTCAAGGCATGCCAGGTTCCTCCTTGAGGAGTGAGTCAGAAAGGGATTTGCTGAGTTGCTCTCAGGGGCTAGAGGTCTGAGGGGAGTGAGAGCTGGCAGGAGCCTCTGGCAAGAGACTGTGGGCTCCAGCCAGTCCCTGGGGAACCCTGTGTGGCTCGAGCAGCTGACAGAGATGGTCAAACCCATGGGCAGAGGCTTCCAAGGCACAGAGGGAAGGATCAGCCCTGCTCCCTGTTCCAGCTGGACTTGAGAAATGTGTTTCCAGGCAACTCGGCAGGTGACAAACAAGGTAGAGCAACAGGCATGGCCAGGTCAGTACACGCATCATGGTCACATGGGATTGGCCCCTCTCACCTCTTTCTCCATCTGTCTTCCCATGCTTGCTCCTGGCCAAATTGCCTTGATCCTTCCCTTTCACTGTCTCTGCTGCTTCTCTTAAGCATCCCGTGTCATGCACAATCCAGAATTCATCCACAAGGCATTTTATTGCCTTGTAGGCAAAAACACCCCTGAGTTTAGAAGATGATCCTCTTTTCTCACCCTTCTGGAGGGAGTCATCCCCAGGCAAAGAAGTAACCAGAATACCTGAAGGGATGGGGAATAGATGTCTGTGATGAAGATGATTGTGCCAGATGTCTTCAGCACACCTGATGTCTCAGGTGGTGTGCCTGACTCTGGGTGGGATATTTGTAGGAGATGCTGTTTCCAGGGACGTTTATTTCCCTTGAAGGGCCTCATCCATGGCCTGGGAAGAAGGCCAATAATATGCCTATGGGGACAGGGAGACAGGCACCCGTTTCCTGTTGCGTTTTGGCTGCTCCTGGTTCTGCCTCCTTTCAGCTAATGCCAAGGGAAAAGGAGCACATTGCGGGCTACAAAAGGGCCTGTCTCCAACCCCATGAGAGGTGGGTGCAGGCCCCTGTCTCCAGCTGGTCACTGGAAGGCAGGAGAAGTTCACCACGGACACTCCTCCCGTGTTTGGGGCAGTTTGTCTGGTTGTGATCTCCAGAAGGAGCAAAAAGCAGGAAAACAGCCTGCAGCCTCCTGTTGCCCGACAGCAGACTGTTTGATAAGACAAGAAGGTAAAGGGGGTAGGACGGGTGAGGTTATGTCCCTCCAGATGCTGTGAATCCTGAGTTATGGAGCATGAGGCGGAGATCAAGGTGGGCCTAGGCAAACAGTGCAAATTCTGCCCATGCTGAGATTCATTTTAGGCATTGTCATCTCTGGAGTTTTCATGGCATTCCCTTAGAAATAAACCACTCCCACTTTCTGCTGTTCAGCAAAAGAAAGCACAGCATTTCACTTCTAGATCTAGGCGAGGATGTGTTTCACAGAATCACAGAATTTCAGAGTTGGAAGGGACCTCTAGATATCATCTAGTCCAACTCCCCTGCTAAAGCAGGATTGCCTAGAGCACATTACTCAGAACTGCATCCAGGCGGGTCTTGGAAGTCTCCAGAGGAGGGGACTCCACAACCTCCGTGGGCAGCCTATTCCAGTGCTCTGTCACCCTCACCGTAAAGAAGTTTTTTCTCATATTTGATCAGAACTTCCTATGTTCCAGCTTGTGCCCATTACCCCTCGTCCTGTTATTGGGAACCCCTGAAAAGAGTCTGGCACCATCCTCCTTCAACCCACCCTTTAGATATGTATGCCATAATAAGGTCTCCCCTCAGCCTTCTCTTCTCCAGGCTAAAGAGTCCCAGCTCTCTCAGCCTTTCCTCAGAAGGGAGGTGCTCCAATCCCTCACTCATCTTTGTTGCCCTATGCTGGACTCTCTCCAGTAGTTCCATGTCTCTCTTGAACTGGGGAGCCCAGAACTGGACGCATTATCCCAGTTCTGGCCTCACCAGTGCAGAGGAGAGGGGGAGAATGACCTCCCTTGACCTGCTGGCCGCGCTCTTCCCTGTGGAGCCCAGAGGAGCCCAGAATTCTGTTGGCCTTCTTGGCAGCAAGGGCACATTGCTTGCTCATGGATAATTTACTGTCTACCAAGACCCCCAGATCCTTTTCTCCAGAACTGCTTTCCGGCAGGTCCACCCCTAACCTATATTGGTGCCTGACATTCTTCCTCCCCAGGTGCAGGACCCTACACTTGTCCTTGTTGAACCTCATTACGTTCTTCTCTGCCCAGCTCTCCAGCCTGTCTAGGTCACACTGGATGGCAGCACGGCTATCTATCTGGGGTGTCAGTCACCCCAACAAGTTTGGTATCATCAGTGAACTTGCTGAGGATACACTCTGTCCCCTCCTCCAGGTCGTTGATGAATATGTTAAACAATACTGGTCCAAGTATTGACCCCGGGGGACACCACTGGTTATGGGCCTCCAACTCAACCCTGCTCCATTAATCGCAACCCTCTGGGTCCTGTTACACAGCCAGCTCTCAGTCCACCTCACTGTCCCCTCATCTAGTCTACACTTCCTCGGTTTCCTAAGGAGGGTGTTATGAGAGACTGTCAAAAGCCTTGCTGAAGTCAAGGTAGATGACACCTGCTGCTCTCCCCTCATCCAGCCAACCAGTTATAACATCATAGATGGCTATGAGATTGGTCAAGCATGATTTACCCTTGGTAAATCCATGTTGGCCACTTCCAATAACTTCCTGCTCCTGAACGTGCTTGGATATGACATCCAGAAAGAGTCGCTCCATTACCTTCCCAGGGACAGAGGAGAGACTAACCGGTCTGTAGTTCCCTGAGTCGTCCTTCTTGCCCTTTTTGAAGACTGGAGTGATATTGGCCTTCCTCTGGTCCTCAGGCACCTCTCCTGTTCTCCATGACCTTTCAAAGATGATGGAGAGTGGCCAAGCAATGACATGTGCCAGCTCTCTCAGCACTCGCGGATGCATCTCGTCAGGGCCCACCGACATGGATGTCCAGTTTGGCCAAGTGGTCTCTAACCTGATTTTCCCCTACTGGGGAAAACTCCTCCTCTCTCCAGACCTTCCCCCTTGCCTCCAGGGCCTGGGATTCATGAGGGACAGCTTCAGCAGTGAAGACTCAAGCAAAGGCGGCATTCAGTAGCTCTGCCTTCTCTGTGTCTTCCACCACTAGGGCGCCCACCTCATTCGTTAGTGGGCCTACGTTTTCCCTAGTCTTCCTTTTTCTATTGATATACTGAAAGAACCTCTTCCTGTTATCTTTAACTGCGGTGGCCAAGACGAGTTCTGCTTGAGCTTTGGCCCTTCTAATTTTTGCCCTGCATGGCTTATCTACATCTCGGCATTTTTCTTAAGTAGACAACCCCCTTGTCCAAAGATCATAAACTTTCCTTTTTTTCTTGTGTCGTGGTTTGGCCTCAGACGGCAACAAAGAACCACGTACCTCTCGCTCGAGTCTTCCCAATACAGGAAGAATCAGAAGAAAAAGGCAAGACTCTTGGGTTGAGACAAAGGCAGTTTAACAGAACAGCAAAGGGAACAAGCAAACACCAACAATAACACGGATAGAGGAATATACAAACACGATGATGGAACCCCTGCTCCCAGCCGCTCACCAACCAGACCCTGGACACCCCAGCCCGCTCCAAGCAGCAAATTCCTACCCACTCCCCAGGCAGCTCAGGGTGGGCATGGCTCACATGGCATGGAATACCAGGGAAAATTAACCCTATCCCTGCTGGAACCAGGACATCCTTGGTCACAGTTTGCCAAGTGATATATACAGCTCAGCATAGCACAGGTCGGGGCCTACTCAGGTCAGGTTAACTTAACAACAATGAGCAGTTGGTTCTCTCTGCCGTGAGTGGTGCATGGGATCACTCTGGACTTCATGTGGAAATGTAGTGGGAGAAGGGGTCCCCACCTGCAGTACCCCCACCCCTTCACGTGCCCTTTCAGCTGTGGGTGCAGGGCTGCCCTATCCACAGCCCTCGCAGTGCAGCACCCCAATGGGTGTCCCATGTTCTCCCTCGGAGTGGGGGTGACCCACCCATCTTCATCCTGCTCCCTGCTGACCCCTCACCCTTTCCCTAGAGTAGAAGTAGGTTGTCCTTGTCATCTCTGGGTTTGTGACATCTAAGAGCAGTTCTGGATCCCACCAGAACAGGACATGGCCAGAAGCCTGGGGCTGCTGCACAGGAGGGTTCCTTTCCTAACTGGGGGAATTTGGGGGAGAGGCATTGTTCCCAAGCAGATGAGGAAAGAAAGGGGAGAAGTGAGAGAAACAGAAGAGAATTCTGTTCCCAAAAGAAACAGCAACATCCTACACAACTGAGGAGCACAGAGAGAAAATATGAAACCTCATTGAGGAGTAAAGCCCTAACGTCACAAATGGCCCAGCAGTGCGTGTGCAGAAGAGCAGGGGATTCTCGCTGGGGAGGTGGGGACTGTACTGTGAGCTCACTGGGAACAGCCTCTTCCCACCACTGGGACACGCAGAGCCCCCAGGGACACAAAACATGGACAGGCTGAGAATGCCACTGGCTGAGGGAGCCACAGGTGTTGCTGCTGGAGGAGGGAGAAACCCAGAAGCAGCATCTGAGGCACAGGAAGAACAGACCTCTGCTCTTCCCCGCTTCCTCCTTTGCTCCCCCAACAGCGTTGCTTCCGGCAGCTCTGTTATCTCGGGGCTGGGAGGGGGTTTTCTGACTCTGTCTCACTCCACAAAGAGGCGGGTTGATGTCGACATGCACCTCGGATCTCTCATCCTCACGGCCTTCCTGGGGCAACTGCTGGGTAAGTCCTGGCTTTCTATAAATGCATCCTTCTTCCCCCAAGGAAACCCTTGCCAGCCTGATCAGGATCATGCAGAGAACTACTCTTGAATTACAGGAAAACACTGTGAAATACCAGCTCACATTTGTGGTTTTGCATCTCTTTTCTCAAGATGCTCTTACTGTTTGAAAGGAGAGAGGAGAGACACCTCAGACCTCTTCTGCTGCTCTTCTCTCACCTTCAATGCCTTTCTCTCTGCCTCTCTCTTCTGATCCACCTGCTCTCACCATAGGAGATCTCGGCGCTTTTTCTCACTCTCACATGTCTCCCTTTCCAGTGCAAATCAGTAGATCCTGTCAAAGCTCTTACAGGGACTTTAAAGCTCTCATCCCACTGACATTAACTGGGTGTCCCATTCTGCCTCCTGGCTGGCACATGTCTGCCGTGGCTTCCACTTTTCTCCTGGATGTTGACACAGCCAGGGATCCCTCTTTTCAAGCTCACCATTATATATAATCAGGGAGCTGGGAGCCCTCGGAGATGGGATGGATGGGGAAGCAGGGTGAATCTTTTTGCCGTAGCTGCATGGGCCCCTTTACCTGCTGGAGGGTTGCTGGTCCCAGCACATGAAGGTCAGGCATGACAGGCTGTTCCCTGCTCCACTGAGCAGCAGGAACAGGAGCAGGCAGGAGGAGAAGGGACACAGCACAGCTCTCCTCAGGGTCCACGTTGGGCTTAGAGCCCGGAGCTGCTGCCCAAAAGTACTCTCCACCTGGCTTTCCCCCTGCCTTTAGGATTTTCCTGCAGGGCGATGGACAGGGAGCATTCTCTACAAGGTTTTTTTATCCACTCCCGGTTTGCTTCCCAAAGCCATTCCCTGACGAGCTGCTGACCTTCACTTTCTTCCAGGCACTATGGGACAGATCACTGTCACCCAGCAAGAAGGACACATCACAGTGAAGCAGGGAGACACCTTCCAGACAACATGCACATACCAGACCTCCTACTTTCGAGGCTTGCTCTGGTACCAGCAGAGGAAAGGCCAAGGTCCCCAGCTGGTCTCCTATCAGGCAACTGCTGGCCGCAAGCCCAGTGGCCGTCTCACCACCATGCTGAACACCATGGAGAAATACAGCCTCCTGCAGCTGGAGGAAGTCGAGCTCTCTGACAGTGCCTTGTACCTCTGTGCTGTGCAAGACACAGTGGTGCAGGGAGCTTCCTTGGCTGTACAAGAGACCAGGGGAGGGAGGAGATGAGTCTGTGCAAGGCTGAGGGTGAGGGAAGGGGCCCTCAGGTGTCCCCTGGCAGTGCTGCTTCCCCGGTGCACCCACAACTCTGCAGTCCAACATCCAAGGGCCTTTGCATTTACATATTAGCATTTTTTTCATCTTGACCACTATTAATAACCACAGCACATACATCCTCCCTCACAGCAACTGAGTTTGTCTTCTCTCAATATGGAGGCATCTTAAAATTGGTTCCATTGTTTTATTTCCCTCTGAACTTCAGCCATGGCAGTTGATGTAAAGCGATGCTGTACCTTTTCCTTCTCCTGTCTGCATGACTAACGATAGAACAAAACAAATGCAGACAAAGTAAAGCTCAACCCAGGCAAATGCCAGCATGGGGTATCCTTGGGCCCTCGTTGCCCTGTGCTCTTTGGGAAGACAGCCCCAGCCTCAGCCTCATATTAGCAGGTGTCTCCTCTACTCCCCTGGTAGAAACAAAGAACACATGACACTCTCCATGGGGTGTTTGTCATCTCCTGCAGGGACACCTTGCTGTCTGGGACCAGCCTCCTCAGCTCCTATGCAAGACGCAAGGCTGCAGCAAAGGACTGTGTGTCTCCTGACAGCCCAGCTTCCCGCAGGCTGCAAATGCTGAGTTCTGCACACAGAAAAGAGGTTCAGTTAATGAAGATTCTCCCAGGTGTAGTTGTAGGGAAATGCATTCTCTCCAAAGGCCAAAAAAACCCACTTTAAATAACATCTGAGAGGAAAAGGAGATTTTGTATCAGCGTATCAGCACTTCAGTTCACATGTCTGTGTGGAACTGGTTGCCTCCTCTCTCAGCAGCTTTTCCTCCCTCCCCTCTTGGGCTTTGCTTGTGAGGAGTTGGAAGATGTGCAGGATCAGAAAGGGGGTTGCGTCTCTGCTGCCAGATCAACCCTTGAGCAACGCCTTGGGCAGAGGCGTTTCAGCAGGCCCAGCACTTTCCTGCAACACTTCAGTAGGTCCCCTTCCACAGTGGGAAAGTGCTCTCCAACCCCTCTGTGGGTAAAAGCAGGAATTTGGAAAGCCTCTGGCCACCCTTGGGACACTTAGGCAGCAGCCCCAGCCTCTCTTCCTGCCATGCCTCTCTCCTGCTTCCCTCTTCCCTCTGCACAGGAATTGTGTGAGACTGCAAGGTCATCTTCTCCCGTTCTGGCTCCCAGCAAAACTCCCGGCAGACTATGGAACACCCAACCCCAAGAGGAGTCTGTGAGCCTCCCACCTGCTTGCTGCAGTGCCCAGGCTGGACGCTGCTGATCAGGCTCCCCAACCACACGACATACTCAAGAGGGCATTTCTAGGGAGAGACAAAGCCAGGCAGGCCACTGGCTCTGGAGGAGCCTTCCTCCCTTCCCAGGAGCAGTGCCTTAAAGGGGGCCACGCACTGTGTCCCACACTCCCCTTCCTCTGAGGACAGTGAAGAATCCCCTTTTCCCTCCACTCTGCTCACCCGAGACTAACACCTTGCTCACTGCGCGCTTGCCAGAGTGTCCACACAGGGAAGGACAACACAGAGAAAGAGGCTGGGATGCAGCAGAACTTTCATACCCCAAAGGATGAAAACAACGTTCCTTCAAGCAGAGGGTCACCCTGGAGAGAACACCAGGAACAGTGGAGCTTTAGTGCCCTTTGCCTGTAGCAGAGTTCCTGCAGGGCATCCCTCAGCTTGCCCTGAGGAGGGAGAGGTGCAGCACGTTCCCCCCTAGGCTGGCCTGGGCAGACTAAAGAGGACCAGAAGCCAACATGAGAGGAGAGGGAAAGGGGAGAGCAGCAGGAAGCAAAGGTAGACATGAGCCATGCTTTCAGCCTTCCTTTGCAAGGAGAATGGGAGATGTTCAATCTCTCCAAAAGGGAATGACCAGGAGCTCCATCCTCCCTTCATTCACATGTCAGCACACATATAAACGCACGTGCATGCACACCCAGTTACACAGGACCCCCTGCACATGCACACACATTCACCCCCCCAGATTGTCAGCACATAAGCGTTCCCTTACATACTCGCACTTGCATGTACGTATATATGCAAGCTCCTGTACAAACACACAGATGTATGTGCTTGTCTCCATGAACGTATGCCCACAGACACACACACACACACACTGACAACACACACACGCACTTGCTCACCTGCAAAAACATGCGTGGACACAAACACACGCACAGACACATGGAGAAATGCCCTTGTTCACACACATCGGCAGACACACACTCTCACACGTGCATTTGCAAATACCCGCACAAATGCAAACACAGAGGCACAAATATGCCCCCAGGCACAGACAGATGCATATGCACATGAGGAAGCCCAGCCTCCCCCCACACTCTGAGAAGCAGGACTCCACGGGCAGCTCTCTGCCCCTGTGACCCTGACAACTTCAGGCAAGTCCGTGTGTGAGAGACAAAGTCAAAGCTCAAGACCATCCCTATTGCTGCAGCTCCAGACATTCTCCACTTTACAAGTCAAAATGATCTTGAAGTTTTGCAAGCTCTGGCCCATCCCTGGTTGATTGCTGTAGGGCAGTTGTGGAGGTCTGGGACCAGTTCCAGCTGCAGCGCTGGGAGAGGTGCTGCCCTGACATGCTCACATGGCAGCAAATGTTGTGTGTGGGGGTGAGCACCATGGCCTGCAGCTGCAAATGCTGGGGCTGGGACACCAGAGAGGAAGCTGGCCTGATGAAGTTGCCTTAAGATAAATACCATCTCTTCAAAAGACAAACTAATATTAATTAGCAGGTGGCATCAGGAGGAGATTTCAAGCTGTCTGAGCCAAGCCCTGACATCTGTCAGTGAACGTGGCTCATTTGAGCTCAGGGAGCTGCTCTGCTGAGGTGACCATCTCCTCTTCTGCTTTTAGCACTGGAGCAGCCGGGAGAGCCAGAGGAGTGGTGGCAGAAGGCTGTGCCCAGCACTGCACAGGCACCGGGAGGACAAGCCTTGTGCCCGGAGAGGCTCTCAGAAAGGCTGGCATTCAGGTCCCCCCAACTGGGACCTGCCTCCCGTGGAAGGAGTCCCTCTCCCAGCTGTGGTCTGCAAGGGCAGCATCAGGAAGCAAGGTGCCAGCCAGACGAGTTTGTTAGAAATCTTCTCAGAAAGCGGCTGCAGCATTGCTTAGGCTAAATCATCTGCTTCTGTCGTTAGCCACAGGGCAGCCATAATAGATATGTACAATGTGTGTAAAAAGCACACCTATGTCAGGATTTTCCGTTGTTGGATGTTGAGCGTGGCAGTGGCTGCTCTGGTGGACCATTATGCCTTGTCCTGTCACTACAGGCCCTCATAAAAAGCCCTTCTCCATCCTATAACCCCACTTAATATATTGACATGCAGCAATGAGGTCTCACTGGAGCCTTCTCTTTAGTGTCTCTGGCTGAAGAACTCCAATTCTCTCAGCTTTTCTTCCTAAGACAGGTGTTCCAGTCCTCGGGTCATTTTTTACAGCCATCCCGTGGTCCCTGTCTTTCTTTATTGGGAACCCCAGAACAACTGGACACAGTACTCGAGGTGGGCTCTCACCAGAGTGGAGCAGAAGGGGAGAATCAACTCCCTTGACCTGCTGGAAAAGCTTCTTTTGATGCAGCTCAGGATACAACTGGCTTTCTGGGCTATAAGCACACATTGTCAGCTCATGTCCAGTTTTTCAACCACTGGTATCCCCAAGTCTTTCTCCACAGAGCTGCTCTCAATCAACTTGACTCCCAGTCTGTACTGATAATGGAGATTGCCCCAGCCCAGCTGCAGAACCTTGCACTTGGTCTTGTGGGACTTCAGGAGGTTCCTATGCACCCATTCCACCAGACTGTCAAGGTCCCTCTGGATGGCATCCCTTCCCTCAAGAGTACCAACTGCACCACTCAGCTTGGTGTCATCTGCAAAATTGCCGAGGGTGCACTCAATCCCACTGTCTATGTTATTAATGAAGGTATCAAACACTATTGGTCCCAGTATGGACAGGACAAGGGCTAATTGTTTTAAACAGAAAGAGGGTAGAATTAGGTTGGACATTTTGTATAATTTGGAAATTTGCAGAAGGGTGGTGAGACACTGGAGCAAGTTGCCCAGAGAAGTGGTGGATGCCCCGTCATTGGAAGTGTTCAAGGTCAGGCTGGATTGGACTTTGAGCAATCTGATCTAGTGACAGATGTCCCTGCCCGTGGCCGGAGTGTTGGATTAGTCGGTCTTTCAAAGTTCTTTCCAACACAAACCATTCTATGAATCTATGACAACCCCAGCCACGCCCACCAGGGGCACTGCTGCGCTGCTTGACGGAAACACCTTTCCCCGTCCAGCCATACCCAGACACGGGCGCTGGGGCAACTGTTCCCCTGCCGCCAGGCGTTGTCATCAGCATCAGCGCTGGCACCAGCATCAAGCATCAAGCATCAGCATCACAATCAGCATCAAGTAAGATGTGACATTACTGAAGGAGAGAAAACCACAGCACAGGCATTTGAGATGTGCTAAGAACAAGCATTTTCTCCTCCCCATTTCATTCTTTGTTCCCCTTGCAGAGTCATTTCCGGCAGCTCTGCTCTCTCGGGGCTCTTGGTGGGGATGTGCGATTTTTCTGAGTCTCTCCCACACACGCAGGAGGATCGGTCTCAGCATGCACCTCGGGTATCTTGTCCTTGCTGCCTTCCTGAGGCAACCACTGGGTAAGCATTGGCTTTGACTGGAGGCATGATTCCCCTTCTTCCCAGGAGACCCTCACCCCCTCAACAGGTCTCTGCAGGGAGTTGCTCTTGAATTATGGGCAAATGTTGGGAAACACCAGATCACAAGTGTGGTTTTGCACCTGCTTTCTCAAGATACTGCTGCTACTGATGGAAAAGAAAAGACGAGACCGAGAAGAAAGAGCTCCTCTCCTGACCATCACAGACCTCTTGCCTTCCTTTTCTCTTGCCACCCATCCACCTCTCTCTGCCTGTCTCTTCTGATCTCTCTGGGCCCGGTGTTTCGCAGACATATCACTGCAGAAGCTCTTTTCTATCTTGGTAGTACACCTTTTCTGACCTTGGCTTGTGTTTTGACACACAGGGTTTTTCAAAGCTGATGCAGGGACATGAAAGCTCTCTCATGCCACTCACGTTCTTAGGGTGTCCCAGTCTCTCTCCTGGCTGGCACATGTCATGCAGCTTGCCCGGACTATCCATTCCTCCTGCAAGTCCTCAATACCTGGGCTTCTTTTTCCCTCCCTTTCTTGACTTTGGAGACTCCTGAGAGGACAGGGAATGGGGAACAGGATGAAACTCCTCACAGGGGTTCCCATGATCTCTCACCATTCTGGAGCTGTCCTGGAGCCAGCACAGGAAGGTCAGGCACCACAGGCTCTTCCCTGGAGACTCTGGGCAGCAGGAGAGTGGAAATCAAAAGTGTGGGTGAAAGCACAGCTCTCCTCTGGGGGTATCCCTGTGTGAGGTAGTTGGCATTACTGTGTTGTGGGATCCATGCTGAGCTGAGGTGTGAGGCTGCCTGCCCAAAGATACCGCCTTGCTGTACCCATCCATGGGGCTAGTGCTGCAGAGAAAGGAAAAGGGAGCCTCCTCCTCTGACATATTACATCTCCTCTTGTTTTGAGTCTCTGAGTCTTTCCCTGCACAGTCACTGACGCTCTCTTTCTTCCAGGCGCCATGGGACAGACCACTGTCACCCAGCAAGAAGCACAAGTCACAGTGAAGCAGGGAGACATCTTTGAAACCACCTGCACCTACAGAACATCCAGGTTTGATGCCTTGCTCTGGTACAAACAGAGAAAAGGACAAGCCCCACAGCGTATCTCCTATCAGGCAACTGCTGGCCGCAAGCGCAGCGGCCGTCTCACCACCGTGCTGAACACCACCGAGAAATACAGCCTCCTGCAGCTGGAGGAAGTCGAGCTCTCTGACAGTGCCTTGTACCTCTGTGCTGTGCAAGACACCGTGGTGCAGGGAGCTTCCTTGGCTGTGCAAGAACCCAGGGGAGGGAGGGGACGTGTCTATGCAAGGCTGAGGGTGAGGGAAGGGGCTGTCAGGTGTCCCCTGGCAGTGCTGCTTCCCCTGTTCACCCAGGGATCTGCAGGACAAGATTCTCTTCCAGGAGAGGACAGTGTCAGTGACCTCAGAAGAAAGAGGAAGTGGTGAAAGACTCTCAGGTTCCCTTGTTTTCACCAGGGGTTATGAGGTTGTTTTGCCCAATGGCTCTGGTGAGCTGATGGGCAATGCAGGAGGTCGTGGGAGTTTGTGCAATGGTTCCTCACTGCTGCTCTTTGCTTTCTGGATCTCCCTGCTGCACACTGCTTCTGTAGGGTTTCCTGTGGGCCTGTCTCTTTGAGTCTCTCCTCTGAGACGTGTCCCTTAGAGGCTGGAGTTCAAAGAAAGATGGAAAACCTGCCTTCTGGCAATGGCCCTTCCTGGAATTACATGATTACAATCATTTTCAAAAATACTCAGAACCACCTTGTGGACCCTCCAGTTGCTGCATGGCCGTGTGCTGAGGTCTGGAGGACCTGCTCTCCCCATTGCACTCCCCCCATCCTTGGAGGCCTTCTCATGCAGTACCTCATAGGCTTCCCATAGCCCTGCCCAATTTCTCCTGCAGTGTGACCAGGCTGTACAACTCTATCCATGATCTCGGTAGGGGAGCAGACCACCAAGCAGAGGTGGACAACATGCCCTGCCAGAAGAAGAGCTGGCCTAGGGGAAAGATACTTTGTGATTCCAACATCAACCTGGGAGTCCCCTTAGCCCTGCACATCTGTGCAACTGCTGGGCTGTGCAGGGGACTCTTTGGGGGCAGAAGGTGTATGGGTGGCCTGCCCTTACTGTCCTTGCCCTTGGGTTCAGGCCATGCTCCCTCTTTCAGGGGACAAGTGGGAAGATTAGGATGAGAAGGTCAGGAGTCGTTCTGAAGTCTTATTCTCACACGATCTTTGCTCCTGCATCTTTGGGGGCCACCTTCTGACTGAGCTTCTTTTCCCACCACAGGGCTATCCAGAGCAGAAGGAATTCCCTTCTGCACAGGCTTGTGAGCTGCTGACCTCTCAGAGCCTCCAGCAGCACTGGGGAGCACTCTCTAAGGGAAAGCAATGGTCAGTCTCCTTGTTGCAGGACGTGTTATGATGCCAAGAGATTGTAAGTGAGCAGAGATGCTGGAATACAGGGCCTGATACCCATTGGCTGTGGAGGAGATGAGTATATCTTCCTCAGCTCCAAGGGACAGTGATTGGAAGGGACCCATTGCCCTGTAGCCCACCCTCCCCTTCCTCTTCTGCTTGTGCCCTCACTTTATCCCCCGCCACCCAAGACAATGCCTTTCTTCCTTAGCATACAAGACAAGGTCCACCATGAAAAAGGTGAGATGGAAGCAGAGGTCAGCATGCAGAAAACTTTAATGACTCTGAGGTGGAAAGAAGTTCACTTGTAGAGGAGGCGGCCAGAGCAGGGAGAGGATCAGCAGCTGCCAAAACTCTGCTGCCATTGCCCACAGTTGAGATCCCACAGGCCTGTCCCACAGAGGGAGAGGGGCCAGCAGATGCCCCACGGCGGCTTTGCAGGTCTTACAATCCCAAAAAACAGAAGACAAGAAGGAGATGGGAGAGAAGATAAGGCAGGGAAGTTAGACTTTGGGCACATTTTCAGAGCGCCCCAGCAGCTCTCCTTTGGAAGGGCAGCAATGGCTGCTCAGCCTCCCTAAAATCAATGGCCAGGAGCTTTGTCCTGAATCCAGCATCAGATACCTGGGGGTCCTTTTCAGGGCTGTCACCAGCGCATTTAGCAGGGGGGGCACCTTCTGCCACAGTAGCAGCTGGAAATGCCAGAGAGGTCACAGCACCTGGAGTTGATGGGCACTCCATCACAGCTGAGGATGCTGCCAACAGCAGCAGAGGTGGAGGATCCCACAATGGTGTTCTGTGGGAAGGAGCTGAGGATGGGGCCAGGCAGGGTCACCACCACAGCAGGAGGCTCAATGACGACGGTGGAGTTCTGGCACTGCCTGACACAGGGCTCATTGCAGCTGTTGGCCAGTGGGGTCGGGCCACAGGGCCGGCAGGGCTGGCACTGGTCATAGCAGGACATGTCTCTGGGCTGCAGGAGCACCTGGGAGAGAGGGCAGAGAGGCAGTAGAGTACACGCACATGTGAGGAACAGTCTGCCAGGAGTCTGTCGCTCCACCACAAGCATGTCAAAGGCATCTGCTGAGCCAGGAGCTAGAAACTGTGCAGTGAGGCAAAAGGGTTACCAGACACAGTACTGTGAGGATCACCCAGGCCCAGCCAGGCTGCTGCCAATCTTTGCAGTGAAGGGCAACCTCAGCCAAGTGCCAAGTCCTCTTTCAAGATAATGCAAAGTGTCTCCAGGCCCAAGGAGGCTGCTGCCTATCTCTTAAGAGAACAGCTCCCTCAACCAAGTCCCAGACACTCTCTACTCAGACCTTCTTCCCCTTCTCATGGTGAGCAGCACCGCAGCCCACTATAGGAGGGAGGAGTACACATCTGCATGAGCAGAAAACAACACAGGGAAAGGGCTTCAGACTCACCTCGTTCCCAAGGAGAAGGAGGAGAAAGAAGTGGATGGGAGAACAAGGAGTTGGGCTGGCTTTTATTTTGGCCCTGACCTGCCCCGGGCCCAGAGGTAGGTTCTACAGAAGTGGCAATTGTCGAAGCTGCTCATGATGAACAGGAAACATCCCAGCTAATGACATGGGCTGTGTGGTTGTTTTCCCAATGCCGCCTTCTCATTTCCTGGCTTATGCTGTCCACCATCCCTCACGGAGGCTTCTTCTGAGTGCTGGGATTGTGAGATCCCATGGGGGGGAATGTGTCAGTGATAGCAGAATGTGTCAGTGATAGCAGAAGCCTCAGGTCAAGTGCTGGATGGGTGCAGTGCAGGCAAGTGATGTTGTCCTGGGACACACTGGAGAGTGGTCTGTGGCTGCATTGACAGGAAGGGGCCAAACTACTCCCAACCCTGCAATCCTTGGTTGGTCTCCCAAGGACGTGCCTTGTCTTTCTTTCCCTCTGTCCTGGTTCCGGCGGGGATAGGGTTAATTTTGCCCGGTCTTCCATGCCATGTGAGCCATGCCCACCCTGAGCTGCTGGAGGAGGGGGCAGGAGGGCTGGGGCATCCTGGTCCAGTCGGGGAGCGGCGGGGGAGCTTCGGTTCCCTCATCGGGTTTGTATATTCCTCTCTCAGTGTTATTGTCGTTTCTTGCTTGTTCCCTTTGCTGTTCTGTTAAACTGCCTTTGTCTCAACCCAAGAGTCTTGCCTTTTTCTTCTGATTCTTCCTGTATTAGGAAGGCCCGAGCGAGCGGCATGTGGTTCTCTGTTGCCATCTGAGGCTAAACCACAACAGTCCTTTTTGGCGCCCAACGTGGGGCTCGAAGGGTTGAGATAACGACAGAATCCAACTAGAGCTTGGAAAAACAAATTTGTTGTATGCATTTATCGTATTAGGCAAATAGTCGCTGGTCATCATGTTGCTTGGTTTGTTCTCATGGCTGTGTTATGTGAATTCCTATATGGCTTATGTACTCCCTGCGATGATTTTTGTTACTTCTGGGAGAGGGATGAGGATTATCATTTTGCTGTCCTGTGCAATATCGGTTTATGAGTTAGAGAGTTACTTTGGGGCTTTTATGTAGTGTTGCTGTCCTGTCCGTACCTTGGGCACTGTCTCTCAGAATTTATTAATACTTACACCCAGTCTGTGGGGGAAACAGGGGGGGACACTTTCCCCAGCTCTTTTGCCTCCCTTTTCTCCTTTGGGTCAGGTATGACAGCTTTTGAGAATTTTGAATATCCTTGGGATACTCAAACCACCCTGATCCTATTGTTATGTCTGCTGAATGTGTTCCAGGTCCTGTTTAAGGTTAAACAGCTATTCAAGACTACCACCCGGAGGTCTGTTCCGAGGCTGGATAGTCAGGGGTGGCACGGCATGTGGGAGAACATGGGCAGGTACCTAGAGAACTTCTCACCTCCAATGGTCTGGGACTTCACCCCTGAACAATTACAGGACCCTGATAAAGCGGTAGAATATTTGAAGGGAAAATGCTGTGGCTATTCTAGAGAGGCACAACTCACTGCACTGTGCTGGTCCCTGGCCAGTATTTACCAGGCACTGCTCAGTATTATGCAGCACCCTCAGGGGGAAGAGATGGAAACCAAACCAGCAGCCGTTGCGGCTACTGCAACCCCTGCAGCAGCCACTGTGGCTACTGCAACCCCTGCGGCAGCCACTGTGGCTACTCCAACCCCTGCGACAGACACTGTGGCTACTGCAACCCCTGTGGCAGCCACTGTGGCTACTCCAACCCCTGCGACAGACACTGTGGCTACTCCAACCCCTGTGGCAGCCACTGTGGCTACTCCAGCCCGTGTGGCAGCCACTGCCGCTGAACCAGGGAACCAACCCGTGCCAGTATCAGTTGCCCCCATTCAGAAGAAGAAGTACACGAAGAAATCAGTTCGCTTAGTAAGAGATGATGATGAACCAGGGTCATCACGAGAGCAGGAGGAAGAGGCAGAACCAGAGATAATTACTCGATCCCTATCCTTGAGTGAGTTGCGGGATATGCGAAAAGATTTCAGCCGACTTTCAGGCGAGCACATTGTCACCTGGCTGCTCCGGTGCTGGGATAACGGGGCCAGTAGCCTGGAATTAGAGGGTAGGGAGGCCAGGCAGCTGGGATCCCTGTCTAGGGAAGGCGGCATTGACAAGGCAATTGGGAAGAAGGCCCAAGCCCTCAGCCTCTGGAAACAACTCCTGTCAGGCGTGAGGGAGAGGTACCCCTTCAGTGAGGATGTTGTACGTCAACCAAGTAAGTGGACTACCATGGAAAGAGGTATCCAGTACCTGAGAGAATTAGCTGTGGCGGGAGATGATTTATTATGACTTGAACAATGCAGACTTACCCACAGACCCTGATGAGGTGCGATGTACAAGGCCCATGTGGCGGAAGTTTGTACGGAGCGCACCATCGTCATATGCCAACTCACTGGCAGTAATGGAATGGAAAGGTGAAGAGGGACCAACGGTGGATGAGGTAGCTGGCTGGCTCCAGCGATATGAAGAAAGTCTCTCTTCCCGCCTTGTCTCAGCTGTGGAGAAGCTGTCGCGGAAGGTCCAGCAACTTGAAGAGAATATCTCCTACTCCCCACCTGCACGGGCCAGCGTCTCAGCTATTAGAAGCAGGCATTTCCCCACTCAAGAGAGAGACTACAGAGGGTACACACCACAAGGCACCCTGTGGTTCTACCTGCGTGACCACGGAGAGGACATGAGGAAGTGGGATGGACAACCTACTTTGATCCTGCGGATATGGGTACAGGAGTTGCAAGGAAGGACAACCATAAAAGGGGATCCCTCCAGGAAAAGTGCCGCCCCAGTTTCCAGTGGGCCGTTCCCCAGACAGAGCAGAAGGCCTGATCTTGCTTCTGATCCTCTTGAAGGAACTTCCAAGTCATTTCTGCAAGAAGTGAGTGATTTATACTATGACCAGTATTAGAGGGGCCCTGCCTCCGGCCAGGTGGAGGAAAGGGACAAGCAGGTTTATTGGACAGTGTGGATTCGATGGCCTGGCACATCAGACCCACAGGAGTATAAGGCCCTAGTGGACACGGGTGCACAGTGTACTTTAATACCATCAAGCTATAGAGGGGCAGAACCCATTTGTATTTCTGGGGTGACAGGGGGATCCCAAGAGTTGACTGTACTGGAGGCGGAAGTGAGCCTAACTGGGAATGAGTGGCAAAAGCATCCCATTGTGCATGGCCCAGAGGCTCCATGCATCCTCGGTATAGATTACCTCAGGAGAGGGTATTTTAAGGACCCAAAAGGGTACCGTTGGGCCTTTGGCATAGCTGCCTTGCAGACAGAGGAAGTTAAACAGTTGTCTACCTTGCCTGGTCTCTCGGAGGATTCTTCTGTTGTGGGGTTGTTGAGGGTCGAAGAACAACAGGTGCCGACTGCTACCACAACAGTGCATCGGCGGCAATATCGCACTAACCGAGACTCTCTGATTCCCATCCATGAGCTGATTCGTCAACTAGAGGTTCAAGGAGTGATCAGCAAGACTCGCTCACCCTTTAACAGTCCCACATGGCTGGAGAGACAATCTAATGGAGAGTGGAGGCTAACTGTAGACTATCGTGGTCTGAATGAAGTCACGCCACCACTGAGCGCTGCCGTGCCGGACATGCTAGAACTCCAGTACGAACTGGAGTCCAAGGCAGCCAGGTGGTATGCCACAACTGATATAGCAAATGTATTCTTCTCAATCCCTTTGGCAGCAGAGTGCAGGCCACAGTTTGCTTTCACTTGGACGGGCGTCCAGTACACCTGGAATCGACTGCGGCAGGGGTGGAAACACAGCCCCACCATTTGCCCTGGGCTGATCCAGACTGCACTGGAACAGGGTGAAGCTCTGCAACATCTGCAATACATTGATGACATCATCGTATGGGGCAATGCAGCAGAAGAAGTTTTTGAGAAAGGGGGTAAAATAGTTTGAATCCTTCTGAAAGCTGGTTTTGCCATAAAACAAAGTAAGGTCAAAGGACCTGCACAGGAGATCCAGTTTTTAGGAATAAAATGGCAAGATGGATGCCGTCAGATTCCAATGGATGTGATCAACAAAATAGCAGCTATGTCTCCACCAACTAGTAAAAAGGAAACACAAGCTTTCTTAGGCATTGTGGGTTTTTGGAGAATGCATATCCCACATTGCAGTCTAATTGTAAGCCCTCTGTATCAAGTAACCCGGAAGAAGAATGACTTTAAATCAGGTCCTGAGCAATGACAAGCTTTTGAACAAATCAGACAGGAAATAGTCCATGCAGTGGCCCTGGGGCCAGTCCGGGCAGGAGAAGATGTTAAAAACGTGCTTTACACTGCAGCCAGGGAGAACGGCCCTACCTGGAGCCTCTGGCAGAAAGCACCAAGGGAGACTCGAGGTCGACCCCTAGGGTTTTGGAGTCGGGGATACAGAGGATCCGAAGCCCGCTACACTCCAAGAGAAAAAGAGATATTGGCAGCATATGAAGGGGTTCGAGCTGCTTCGGAAGTGGTTGGTACAGAAGCACAGCTCCTCTTAGCACCTCGACTGCCAGTGCTGCGCTGGATGTTCAAAGAAAGGGTCCCCACCACACATCATGCAACTGATGCTACATGGAGTAAGTGGATTGCACTGATCACACAGCGACCTCGAATGGGAAACCCCAGTCGCCCAGGAATTCTGGAAGTGATCATGGACTGGCCAGAAGGCAAGGATTTCGGAATGTCACCAGAGGAGGAGGTGACGCGTGCAGAAGAGGCCCCACCATATAATAAACTGCCAGAAAATGAGAAGAAATATGCCCTGTTCACTGATGGGTCCTGCCGTATTGTGGGAAAGCATCGAAAGTGGAAGGCTGCTGTGTGGAGTCCTACATGACGGGTTGCAGAAGCCAGTGAAGGACAAGGTGAATCGAGCCAGTTTGCAGAGGTGAAAGCCATTCAGCTGGCTTTGGACATTGCCGAGTGAGAAAAATGGCCAGTACTTTATCTCTGCACTGACTCATGGATGGTGGCAAATGCTCTGTGGGGGTGGTTACAGCAGTGGAAGCAGGGCAACTGGCAGCGCAGAGGCAAACCCATCTGGGCTGCTGACCTATGGCAAGATATTGCTGCCCAGATAGAGAATCCGGTTGTGAAAGTACGCCATGTAGATGCCCATGTACCGAAGAATTGGGCCATGGAGGAACATCAGAACAACGAGCAGGCGGATCGGGCTGCTAGGATTGAAGTGGCTCAGGTGGATCTGTACTGGCAACATAAGGGTGAACTATTCATAGCTCGATGGGCCCATGACTCCTCAGGCCCTCAAGGAAGAGATGCGACATATAGATGGGCTCGTGACCGAGGGGTGGACTTGACCATGGACACTATTGCACAGGTCATCCATGAATGTGAGACATGCACTGCAATCAAGCAAGCCAAGCGTTTGAAGCCTCTTTGGTATGGAGGACGATGGCTGAAATACAAATATGGGGACGCCTGGCAGATTGATTATATCACACTGTCACAAACCCGTCAAGGCAAGCGCTATGTGTTCACAATGGTGGAAGCAACCACCGGATGGCGGGAAACATACCCTGTGCCCCATGCCACCACCCAGAACACTATCCTGGGCCTTGAAAAGCAAGTCCTGTGGTGACATGGTACCCCAGAGAGAATAGAGTCGGACAATGGGACTCATTTCCAAAACAGCCTCATAGACACCTGGGCCACAGAGCATGGTATTGAGTGGGTACATCACATCCCCTATCATGCACCAGCCTCTGGGAAGATAGAATGATACAATGGGTTGTTAAAAACTACACTGAGAGCAATGGGTGGTGGGACTTTAAAACATTGGGATACACATCTAGCAAAAGCTACCTGGCTAGTTAACACCAGGGGTTCTACCAATCAGGCTGGCCCTGCCCAATCAAAACTTCCACGTACCGTAGAAGGGGATAAAGTCCCCTTAGTGCACATGAAGAATATGCTAGGGAAGACAGTCTGGGTCAGTCCTGCCTCAGGCAAAGGCAAACCCATCCGTGGGATTGCTTTTGCCCAAGGACCTGGGTGCACTTGGTGGGTGATGTGGAAGGATGGGGAAGTCCAATGTGTACCTCATGGGGATCTGATTTTGGGTAAGAATAGCCAATGAATCAAATTGTGTGCTGTTAATTGCTTACTAACACTGTCACTGTATGTCCTCATTGCCATAACTGCTATCAGTTGTATTACAAGTAAGGCACGGGGGTGATGGGATAAGAACTGACCTCAGCAGCTGGCACCGAGCAACTTCGTCAAGATCTACATCTTCAGCCCACGGACTGTGTGCATGAGCCACACCGAGTGCACCAGTCACAAGCTCCGACAAATACAGCATGCAACAGACAGCACCACCCAGCATCTCACCTGCCCTGAGAGACTGTTCTAACAGATGGAGCCCAAAGCCATGGATTAAAAGAACTCAACGGACACTTTGGAGGGATGGCCCATAAACCAAGGGCATTATATCCGCATGAATATATATGTATATATATACATGACAGGGGAAAGTGGTGGCAATTCATTGGAACCTGTAAGACCTTGGCATGGCATAGATGGTATGGAATAAGGGGTGGATAATGTCCTGGTTCCGGCGGGGATAGGGTTAATTTTTCCTGGTATTCCATGCCATGCGAGCCATGCCCACCCTGAGCTGCCGGGGGAGGGGGCAGGAAGTCGCAGCTTGGAGCGGGCTGGGGCGTCCTGGGGTCTGGTCGGGGAGCGGCGGGGAGCGGCGGTTCCCTAATCGTGTTTGTATATTCCTCTATCCGTGTTATTGTCGTTGTTTGCTTGTTCCCTTTGCTGTTCTGTTAAACTGCCTTTGTCTCAACCCAAGAGTCTTGCCTTTTTCTTCTGATTCTTCCTGTATTAGGAACGCCCGAGCATGCGGCATGTGGTTCTTTGTTGCTGTCTGAGGCTAAACCACGACAAATACATACACGCTCATGGACACAACTGCCCAAACACACACAGAGAACATTTGTGCACACTCATATTTGCATGTGTATTACACGTGTGTGTGCGAATGCAGACATGAGCACAGCCAGAGGAACATATACTTGAGCACAATCATGCACACACTCCACGGAGAAGCAGGACCCCTGACAACAGCTCTCAGCCCCTCGAGAGGACTCCAGGCAAGTCCTTCAGACCCTACAGGTAAGGAACGAATGAGTCACTGGCCAGCCCCATCACCTTTAGTGAGCTCAAGGGTTTGGCAGGGGTTCAGTCAGCTTCTTTCTCACTGTAAGACACAGAGAAGCCACAGCAGAGTCCAAGCTGTCATGGCCTTTCCAGCTATTGAGCCTCTCCACATCTCAGGTCTGCGTGTGAAGGAAAAGATAAAAACTAGAGAACATCCCCATTGCTGCAGCCCAACAAAGAATTCCCACATTACAATCAAAAAAAAAAAAAAATCCTGCAGTGTTGGAAGCTCCTGCCTGGCCTTGTTGATCTGCTCAAGGGTCTGGGCCCAGCCTCTGCCCTTGCAAAGGGAGCAGTGCCACAGTGACACACTCATGTGGCAGCAGAAGGGTATGTCTCTGGGACATGCTCTCCCCATTGCACTCCCCCCATCCTTGGAGGCCTTCTCATGCAGTACCTCATAGGCTTCCCATAGCCCTGCCCCAGTGTGACCAGGCTGTACAACTCTATCCATAATCTTGGTAGGGGAGCAGACCACCAAGCAGAGGTGGACAACATGCCCTGCCAGAAGAAGAGCTGGCCTAGGGGAAAGATACTTTGTGATTCCAACATCAACCTGGGAGTCCCCTTAGCCCTGCACATCTGTGCAACTGCTGGGCTGTGCAGGGGACTCTTTGGGGGCAGAAGGTGTATGGGTGGCCTGCCCTTACTGTCCTTGCCCTTGGGTTCAGGCCATGCTCCCTCTTTCAGGGGACAAGTGGGAAGATTAGGATGAGAAGGTCAGGAGTCGTTCTGAAGTCTTATTCTCACACGATCTTTGCTCCTGCATCTTTGGGGGCCACCTTCTGACTGAGCTTCTTTTCCCACCACAGGGCTATCCAGAGCAGAAGGAATTCCCTTCTGCACAGGCTTGTGAGCTGCTGACCTCTCAGAGCCTCCAGCAGCACTGGGGAGCACTCTCTAAGGGAAAGCAATGGTCAGTCTCCTTGTTGCAGGACGTGTTATGATGCCAAGAGATTGTAAGTGAGCAGAGATGCTGGAATACAGGGCCTGATACCCATTGGCTGTGGAGGAGATGAGTATATCTTCCTCAGCTCCAAGGGACAGTGATTGGAAGGGACCCATTGCCCTGTAGCCCACCCTCCCCTTCCTCTTCTGCTTGTGCCCTCACCTTATCCCCCACCACCCAAGACAATGCCTTTCTTCCATAGCATACAAGACAAGGTCCACCATGAAAAGGATGAGATGGAAGCAGAGGTCAGCATGCAGAAAACTTTAATGACTCTGAGGTGGAAAGAAGTTCACTTGTAGAGGAGGTGGCCAGAGCAGGGAGAGGATCAGCAGATGCCAAAACTCTGCTGCCATTGCCCACAGTTGAGATCCCACAGGCCTGTCCCACAGAGGCAGAGGGGCCTGCAGATGGCCCATGGTGGCTTTGCAGGTCTTACAACCCCAAAAAACAGAAGACAAGAAGGAGATGGGAGAGAAGATAAGGCAGGGAAGTTAGACTTTGGGCACATTTTCAGAGCGCCCCAGCAGCTCTCCTTTGGAAGGGCAGCAATGGCTGCTCAGCCTCCCTAAAATCAATGGCCAGGAGCTTTGTCCTGAATCCAGCATCAGGTACCTGGGGGTCCTTGTCAGGGCTGTCACCAGTGCATTTAGCAGGGGGGACACCTTCTGCCATAGTAGCGGCTGGAAATGCCAGAGAGGTCACAGGACCCAGAGGTGATGGGCACTCCATCACAGCTGAGGATGCTGCCAACGGCAGCGGAGGTGGAGGATCCCACAACGGTGTTCTGTGGGAAGGAGCTGAGGATGGGTCCAGGCAGGGTCACCATCACACCAGGAGGCTCAATGATGATGATGGAGTTCTGGCACTGCCTGACACAGGGCTCGTTGCAGCTGTTGGCCAGTGGGGTCGGGCCACAGGGCTGGCAGGGCTGGCAGGGCTGGCACTGGTCATAGCAGGACATGTCTTGGCTTCGGAGGTGCACCTGGGAGAGAAGGCAGGGAGGAAGCAAAACAAGGGGATGTGTGAGGAGCAGCCCATCACATCACCATGAGAGAGACAAAGAATATGCAGAGCTGGGAGACGGAGGCTGTGCCAAGAATGTGAGGACTTCTTGGCCTCGTTCGGACAGGGCCCAAAAAGAGCCACCAGCTCCTATGCAGCTACTGCCTGGCCCCTGAGTCCAGAAGCCACCTCAGCACAATCCCAGCCTCCCTCCATGTCTAACCTTCTCCCTGCTTCCCCCTCCCATGACAAGCAGCCCCATGAGCTGGTATAGAACAAAGCCAGTCTCAGCTGAGAGGTCAGCTGAAGTGAGACCTCCTTTTAGAGAAAGCAGAGAAGGAGAAGGGGCTTCAAACTAACCTGACTCCCAAGGAGAAGGAGGCAAGAGAAGTGGATGAGAGAGTGAGGAGCTGGGCTGGCTTTTATCATGCACCTTAACTGCCCCACACTGCCAGAGGCATCCCTTGTAGAGGTGATCCTTTGCTGATAAGCTCCTTGAATGCAAAACATCCCAACCAATGTTACAGGCTGTGTTTCGGCTTCCTGAATTACTGTCTTTCCATTTACGGCTTTATGCCAGGCACATTCCCCAGTGGAGGCATCTTTTGCATGACAGGATGAGGGGCCCAAGCATTTCTGGTGCAAAACACGTCAGCGTGGGCAGACGACTCATCTCACATGCTGGAAGAGTCCAGGAAAGGTCACTCAAGACACACTAAACAGATGCTTTGACAACACACACACACACATATTCAAAAACTAATCTAAACCTCCAGGCATCTAGAGTGAAATAAGGAGACTCAAGACACCCAATGAGAGGCTGCCTACACTGTCCAGGGCACAGGACATGGACCTGACAGAGTCATCTTCTGCAAATCCTGTTTGAAAGAGTTCATTGTAGCTGAGGGAAGACTGATGTGCACTCAGGGAGAGCCAGAGATGCAGCTGAGGAGAGTGACATACCCAGCTTGATGCCATTCACCCACACAAAAGCCCTTTTTCCCTGCTACCCATCTGTGCCTGAGTACCAGGGACATGGACATGGGGTTTAGCCATGGGATAGAGGTGTTTGTAGGCTCTGGTGGAAGAGCCTGTGGGTTCACTTCTGACCGTATGATGAAGCAAGCCATGTGCAGGTGACCAGGTAGGCAGGCCCTGCTGTGAGCTTAGTTCGGAGATCAGAGGCAACCATTGGTCAATTGCAGGATCGGTGTCTCCAGGAAGATGATTCATTCTGTTTACTGTGGACATCTGCTTAGGATGGGACAAGTCCCCTGTGTGAGCTGATGTCTCTCACCTGACTGTGGGCAGAGTCTGTAGAGTCTGTTGGAGTGGGTCCAAAGAAAGGCTCCAGAAATGATCCAAGGGTTGGAACACCTCTCCTGTGAAGAAAGGCTGAGAGAGGTGGGGTTGTTTAGCCTGGAGAGGAGGAGGCTCTGGGGAGACCTTCTTGTGGTTTTGCAATTTTTAAAGGTGGCTTATAAGAAAGAAAGAGAAAGACGTTTTACCAGGGCCTGTAGTGAAAGGACAAAGCTCAATGGCTTCAGTCCTTCAGTCTTTCAGGCACCACAGTCAAGACAATGAATCAGGCACCATCAGCTTTAATGAGCTCAAGACCTTGACGGTGGTTCAGTCAATTCTTTTCTCACCAGAAAAGAGAGAGAAAGCACAGTGGAGTTGAAGCTACCATGACCTTTCCAGATATTGAGCTTCTCCATGCCCCAGCTCTGCGGGTCAGGCATAACATAAAGTCTAGAGAACATCCATACTGCTGCAACTACAAAGAATCTCCACATTACGACGGAAAAAACTCCTCCAGCCCTCAGATCATCCCAGACATCCTAAGTGATCTCTTTAAGGGCGATGTTGGGGTGTGGGACTTGCCCCAGCACTGTAAAGGGTGCAGTGCCTCAGTGGTGAGCCTGGGACAAGCCAGACGCCCCACAGGCTGCAAAAACTGAGGCTGGAGCACCAGAAATGACACGGACTGATCCCACTAAGAAGGTCACTCAGCATCTTCAAAATATTCCTTAAAACACTATTTACTAGCGCTAAGACAAGAAAGAGAGGATAGGAGGGATTGAAGGAGCTGGGACTGTTTAGTCTGAGGAAGAGGAGGCTGAGGGGAGACCTCATCGCTCTCTACAACTACTTGAAATGACATTGTCGAGAGTTTGGTGCTGGTCTCTTCTCACAGGTAATTAGCGATAGAACAAGAGGGAATGGCTTCAAGCTGCAACAGGATAGGTTTAGACTGGACATTAGGAAAAAATTCTTCAGAGAAAGAGTGGTCAGACACTGGAATAGGCTGCCCAGGGAGGTGGTGGAATCACCATCCCTGAATGTGTTTAAGAGTCATTTAGATGTGGTGTTAGGGCATATGGTGTAGGGGAGAACTTTGTAGAGTGGAGTTGATGGTTGGACTCGATGATCCCAGGGGTCTTTTCCAACCTAAATGATTCTATGGTTCCAGTGGGGTCTCTCAGGGATCAGCAGTAGGACCAACACTGTTTCTTGATTTCATGAGCAACATGAGAGGTGGGAAGGAGGGCATGCCCACCAAGGCTTTGGCAAACACTGACAAGGGGGGAACAGGCGCTACACTGAGCTGTGTATAGGTAAAGCATTCTGAACAGGTCCAGGAACCACTTGTTCAGAGGAGAAGGAGTAGACGGGCTTTGCCTCTGGAAGTGCCCAATGACAGGAGTAGAGGCAATGGACATCAGCTGGAACATGGGGAATTCTCATGAAGCAGTAGGCTAAAAGAAACAGGGAATCAAGGAAAGGGTTTCCCAGGGAGGTTGTGCAATCTGCATCCTGGGAGGCAGTATTTGTGTAGGCTAAATAATCTGCTTCCGTTGTTAGCCACAGGGCAGCCATAATAGATGTGTACGATGTGTGTAAAAAGCACGCCTGTGTCAGGATTTTCCATCATTGGCTGGTGAGCTCAGCAGGTGTTGCTCTGGTGGACCATTATGCCTTGTCCTGTCACTACAGGCCCTTGTAAAAAGCCTTTCTCTATCTTTCTTGTAAGCCCCCTTAATATATTGACGTGCAGCAATGAGGTCTCACTGGAGCCTTCTCTTTAGTGTCTCTGGCTGAAGAACTCCAACTCTCTCAGCTTTTTTTTTTCTTTATTGGGAACCCCAGAACAACTGGACACAGTACTCGAGGTGGGCTCTCACCAGAGTGGAGCAGAAGGGGAGAATCACCTCCTTTGACCTGCTGGAAAAGCTTCTTTTGATGCAGCTCAGGACATAATTGGCGTCCTGGGCTGCAAGCACACATTGTCAGCTCGTGTCCAGTTTTGCAACCACTGGTATCCCCAAGTCTTTCTCCACAGAGCTGCTCTCAATCAACTTGACTCCCAGTCTGTACTGATAATGGAGGTTGCCCCAGCCCAGCTGCAGAACCTTGCACTTGGTCTTGTGGGACTTCAGGAGGTTCCTATGCACCCATTCCGCCAGACTGTTAAGGTCCCTCTGGATGGCATCCCTTCCCTCAAGAGTACCAACTGCACCACTCAGCTTGGTGTCATCTGCAAAATTGCCAAGGGTGCACTCAATCCCACTGTCTATGTTATTAATGAAGGTATCAAACACTATTGGTCCCAGTATGGACAGGACAAGGGCTAATTGTTTTAAACAGAAAGAGGGTAGAATTAGGTTGGACATTTTGTATAATTTGGAAATTTGCAGAAGGGTGGTGAGACACTGGAGCAAGTTGCCCAGAGAAGTGGTGGATGCCCCGTCATTGGAAGTGTTCAAGGTCAGGCTGGATTGGACTTTGAGCAATCTGATCTAGTGACAGATGTCCCTGCCCGTGGCCGGAGTGTTGGATTAGTCGGTCTTTCAAAGTTCCTTCCAACACAAACCATTCTATGAATCTATGACAACCCCAGCCACGCCCACCAGGGGCACTGCTGCGCTGCTTGACGGAAACACCTTTCCCCGTCCAGCCATACCCAGACACGGGCGCTGGGGCAACTGTTCCCCTGCCGCCAGGCGTTGTCATCAGCATCAGCGCTGGCACCAGCATCAAGCATCAAGCATCAGCATCGCAATCAGCATCAAGTAAGATGTGACATTACTGAAGGAGAGAAAACCACAGCACAGGCATTTGAGATGTGCTAAGAACAAGCATTTTCTCCTCCCCATTTCATTCTTTGTTCCCCTTGCAGAGTCATTTCCGGCAGCTCTGCTCTCTCGGGGCTCTTGGTGGGGATGTGTGATTTTTCTGAGTCTCTCCCACACACGCAGGAGGATCGGTCTCAGCATGCACCTCGGGTATCTTGTCCTTGCTGCCTTCCTGAGGCAACCACTGGGTAAGCATTGGCTTTGACTGGAGGCATGATTCCCCTTCTTCCCAGGAGACCCTCACCCCCTCAACAGGTCTCTGCAGGGAGTTGCTCTTGAATTATGGGCAAATGTTGGGAAACAACAGATCGCAAGTGTGGTTTTGTACCTGCTTTCTCAAGATACTGCTGCTACTGATGGAAAAGAAAAGATGAGACCGAGAAGAAAGAGCTCCTCTCCTGACCATCACAGACCTCTTGCTTTCCTTTTCTCTTGCCACCCATCCACCTCTCTCTGCCTGTCTCTTCTGATCTCTCTGGGCCCGGTGTTTCGCAGACATATCATTGCAGAAACTCTTTTCCATCTTGAAGTACACCTTTTCTGACCTTGTACCCAAAACACAAATGTTTTTTGAAAGCTGATGCAGGGACATGAAAGCTCTCTCATGCCACTCACGTTCTTAGGGTGTCCCAGTCTCTCTCCTGGCTGGCACATGTCATGCAGCTTGCCTGGACTATCCATTCCTCCTGCAAGTCCTCAGTGCCTGGGCTTCCATTGCCCTCTTTTCCTTGACCTCAGAGCCTCCTGAGAGGACAGTTTTGCACCATTTTTCTCAAGATGCTCTTCCTGTTTGAAAGGAGAGAGAAGAGATACCTCAGACCTCTTCTGCTGCTCTTCTCTCACCTTCAATGCCTTTCTCTCTGCCTCTCTCTTCTGATCCACCTGCTCTCACCAAAGAAGATCTCAGCTCTCTCTGCACTCTCATATTTTTCCTTGCCAATGCAAATCAGCAAAACCTGTCAAAGCTGCCCCAAGGACCCTTATGCTCTCATCCCACTGACAGTAACTGGGTCTCCCATCCTGCCTCCTGGCTGGCTCATGTCTGCCATGGCAAACACTAGGCATGAAAGGCTGTTCCCTGTTTCAATGGGTAGTAGGAGCAGGAGCAGGGAGGAGGAGCAGGGACACAGCACAGCTCCTCTCAAGTTCCCCACTGAGCTCAGAGCTCCACGCTGCTGCCCAAAATTCCTCTCTGCTTGCTGTGTCCAGAACTCAGGATTTTCCTCTAAGGCAGATGATAGGGAGCCTTCTATGCTTGCTTTTCATATGTGCTCGTGGTTTGCTTTCCCCTGCTGAGCTGCTGACCTTCACTTTCTTCCAGGCACCATGGGACAGATCACTGTCACCCAGCAAGAAGGACAAGTCACAGTGAAGCAGAGAGACACCTTCCAAACAACCTGCACATACCAGACTTCCAACTTTTATGCTTTGCTTTGGTACCAGCAGAGGAAAGGCCAAGGTCTCCAGCTGGTCTCCTATCAGGCAACTGCTGGCCGCAAGCCCAGTGGCCGTCTCACCACCGTGCTGAACACCATGGAGAAATACAGCCTCCTGCAGCTGGAGGAAGTCGAGCTCTCTGACAGTGCCTTGTACCTCTGTGCTGTGCAAGACACAGTGGTGCAGGGAGCTTCCTTGGCTGTGCAAGAACCCAGGGGAAGGAGGGGATGTGTCTGTGCAAGGCTGAGGGTGAGGGAAGGGGCCCTCAGGTGTCCCCTGGCAGCGCAGCTCCCTCTGTACACCCAGGGGTCTGCAGGACAAGATCCTGTGATGGAATGTTTTCTGTCCATTCCAGATGTCAATTTATGCAACCATGGACTTAAATATTTGCATACCACACTAAATGAAGGCACAGTCTTCGTATTGCCAATGCATTGGAAGTTCTGCTGTCTGATTAAACAGCACACACTTGAACCATTGCATTTATATATTACTATTTATTTGTCTTCACCACTATTAATAACCGCAGGCAGACCCATCCTCCCCAACACCCACTGGGTTTGCCTTGTCTCAAGATGGGGACACCTTAAAGCTGGTTCCATTGTGGTATTTCCCTCTTGAACATTGGCCATGGCAGTTGATGTAAAGAGATACTGTACCATTTCTTCACTTAGGCAGATCTCGGCATGCGGCATCCATGGGCCTTCATTCCTCTGTTCTCGTTGGGGACATTAAACATTCTAGTGAGAGCTGGTTGGTTCCTCCTGCTCATCTGCTGTGATGAACTGGCACTTTTGGTAGCAAGTGTCCTGGATCTGCTCAGTCACAAATGATCAAACTGTGCCTGAGCACTTCTCTCTTACCCTAGAGTGATATTTTCTCCTTTTTGTCCCTGGGCACAGAGGTGGCTCCTCAAGCAAAACATCTCCATGAACAGCAGCTGCTGCAGAATGTCTCTGACCTGAGCCCACAGCAGGAGTCCATGAGGTTTTAATGTTCACGTGCAATTGGGTAGGCTAGACCAGGAAAGCAAGAGCAGGAGGTAGGAATGGAGTTGACCCCAGCCCAGGTCAGGCAGTGTCCACACTAGAAGGACGCAGATGCTCATGGATAACTTTTATCACCTCGGTGTCTCCTGCAGGAGGAAAATGGCTGCCACAAGCAAACCGGGACATGTCTGTGCTGTATGGAAGACAAATCTTTGATGCAGGAAATCCATGAACAGACTAGGACAGAGGCTCTCTGTGACCTGCTAACCACAAGTGAGGAAGAACTGTTGGATGATGTAAAGTTCAAGGCCAGCCTTGCCTGCGGTGACCAGGAGACTGTGGAATTTAAGATCCTCAGAGAACTGACCAAGACAAACAGGACAACTACTGCAATGGACTTCAGGAGAGCACATCTTGAAGTGGCCAGGGATTGACCTGCTTGGCAAGATGCCCTGGGAAACTTCCCTGGAGCACAGCGGTCCCAGGAGAGCTGGCTAACCTTCACGGAGAGCCTCCTCAGAGCACGAGGATGGTCCTCTGCAATGTGGACAAAAGAACGCAGCTGGAGTGGAAAACTGCAAGAGATGTAAAGGGAATCAAGAAAATTGTCTCTGAGCCTATTGGCACCAAAAGGATGAATAAGTAGATGTGGGCTTATTGCTTGGTTAAAAAGTGGATCTGATGACATGTGTCATGGACCTGATGCCTCTTTCTCCTCAGGCCTACCACATGCCTGCATGTCCCCACAAACTCTATGGGAATGATGCAGCTCCCACAGTAGAAGAATAAGGAATTACGGAGCTCGTACTACCATTTGGACATACACAAGTTCATGGGATCACTTGAGATGCATCCAAGGGCATCCAAGGAGCTGACTGGACAGTATCTACCCCGAGCAAATACTCTTAGGAGCCTTCTCGACATGCATGAAAGGCAAGAAGGGGATTGGGAGCAGCTGACATGGTCTTACTGAGGACAAATGATGCCTCACCAACCTCATTGCTTTCCATGAGGAGGTGACAGGCACTGTGGGAAGGGGAGGGGCACTGCCTGGAGTGTGCCTTGACTTCATCAAGGTCTTTGACATAGCCTCATGGGTGCACACCCATACACACAGCAAGGCAAGCACACTCACAGGCATGCACACACCCCGACACGTGTGCTGTTGGGGGATTTTTATTGTATCTTTTGAGGCAAATGAAACACATGTTTATGCTTAGATTCAAAAAAAAAAAAAACACAAAACAAAAACCAACCAACAAACAATGACCAAATGATGAATATATTGGACAGAGTCTTACCACAATATGCAGTTCTACAAGGAGTTTGCAAAGATGAGTCAGGAGCCAATTCCTGATATACGCTGGCAGCAGCACAGGTGCCAACTGTCATAAGTGATCTCCCTAAGGGTGACATAGGGGTGTGGGACCAGCCCCAGATCTGTAAAGTCACTGGTGCCTCAGTGATGAGTATTCACAGGGCAGCAGAGTGTGGCACACCTGGGACAAGCCAGACTCCACACAGGCTGCAAACACTGAGGCTGGGGCACCTGAAATTATAATAACCCAGTAAAAAAGGCACTCCTCCTCTTCAAAGCATTCCTTAAAAATGTCATTTATTAGTGCTAAGACTAGAAAGAAAGAGATGATAATATAGGTAACCTTACATCCCTCGAGACGCTGGGAACACTGAGCAGGTCCCATTCACAGAAGAGTTGCCCCATTTTGGTCTGTTGAGTTTTAGAGCATTTTCTTCAAAGGAAACAATTCCATTCATCATTTTAACTCTCAAACACCACGACTCTGCCAGTTGCTTCTTGCATGTGAACAACTACGAGCAGCTTTCCCATCCTTGTTTCTTAGGGTGTAAATCAAGGGGGCTGAGCAGGGGAGTAAGAAGGATGCAAAGAAGAGCCACTGCTCTGCCTAGTGACCCTTTGGAGGGGGTTCATGTGTAGGTGGAGACACACGTGCCATAGAAACAGGCCACAGCAGTGAAATGGGAAGCACGGGTTGAGTCAGCTCAGTGCCTGCCTTCTGCACAGCAGAGCCACAGGACGATTCTTGCTCTGCACCTGTAGAGAAGTGAGGATGAAGTGGAAGCAGCAGAGGGTCACCTCACCAATACCAAACATGATGACGTCCTTGTTGGCAGAAGTACCAGCACAAGCCGTGTCCAGGAGGAGGCGTGGCAGATGACTGAACTGGTGCATGTGCCTGGGTGCACAGTAAACCAAATGGGACATGATTATTGTAGGCAGAGCACACAGGGAACTGGCCAGTCCTGTCACTGCCACCAGCCAGACGCACACAGCTGATGCGTGATGGCCCGGTAGCACATTGGGCTGTAGAGAGCCAAGCAGTGGCCACAGGACATGGGAGAAGTACAGCTGGGCCATGCAGCACTGCAAGGAGATGGGTTTGTTCCCTGGCATGAGGTAGCCCTCCAGCACCTTTGGAAGGAAGACACCGGAGAAGAAGCTTTTTGTCTTCAGTTGTGCTGAGCTGGACATTGTCAGCTGTATTTCCCTCTTGGTGGAGGACATGGCTGTGGGGATTTCCATCCTTCCACTTGTACACTTTTGTCAAGACATCTGGATTTACATGCAGGAAATAAGATATGTAGTGGCTGCCAAGAGACATTTCTACTGATCAGAAGGGAAGAGATTTACATGTAGAAGAAACCTCTCCTCCCCGAATGGCACCCAGTCCCTGAGCACAGATTTTCTGTGGGGGCCAACAAAGCAGTCACGGGCTCTGCACTTACCTACACCTCTCTTGGAAAGTGCACCCAGTCCCCTCATCCTTGCTGATCTTCTCATTCCCCTGCATGCTCTTTATGAGAACAATTTGATCTCCCTCAGAAATACACCGTTTCACTGTCCCCATTTCTGTGCTGACTGCCCTCACTTCCCACAGGTTTAGCTCCAGTTTCCAGCCTCAACTCATTCAGCAGAATGAGTGACTTGGGAGCATGGGTGACTTGACAGCATGGGAGCTCCTCAGCAGGGTTGGCAGTCCCCGCTCCCTGCCTCTCCAGGCCAGGACACAGCTCCTTTCCCCAGTATTAGGGAGTTCAAAAGGATGGGGATTGCTTTCTGGGCAGGGAGAAAGGATGAGGAATCTTGTCCACCATGTGCTGGCCATCCCTGGGTGCAAGTTTCCAATGCGGTGTTGGTGGTGTCTGGGGTGGGACGCAGTCTTCTCTTATGTCCATTTCAATGCCAAATGGACTTGTACAGCCCATTGACCTGATGCCATGTCAGGCAGGGGCTAAGACCTTGAATCAAACAGGTCCTGAATGAAAGGAACATGAAGCCTGAGGTTGCTGGTGAGTGGAAGGACAGACCCTGTGGCTTGCACAGAGAAAGCCAAAGAGCTGACAACTGCTTTGGTCTTTCAGCCTACAAGGACCTTCATGTCCCACACTGGAATCTCGGTCTGAGTGCCCAGCAAGTGCCGCAGGAGGGTACAGACATTAGATTTGAGGCCACATCCACCAAAGCCTAGTGCTGTCCCAGAGGGGTGTCGGTCCTCTTTCCGACATTGGGTGTCAAGGGTGTATGGAGTTCCTGAGCCCATCTCCCCTCCCGAATGTTTGTCTTCCTGGGCTCAGGCCCAACCAGGAGACAGTGCAGCCAAGCCTTCCCCCACTTCGAGTGTTGTTACTCACTCCCAGCAGAAGGAAATCAGTGGCTGCTGGTTCCAGCCCCTGGGCTCGGAGAGAGCTCTGGGAAGCTGGTCCATGTGCTGGGCCAAGGCCCTGCTGCTGTGCCAGGCTGCCGCTGGCGCTGTGCAGGCTGCTTCTTGCTGGAGGACGGGAAGAGTCCATTTCCCAGCTGGGCAAAGTAGTGCCCCTCCAGAGTCCTGAGCGCTCTGAGTCTGGGCGAGCACCCAAGCAGCAACGGCAGAGGGCTGAGCCCCGGGGTGGAGCTGACGGCGGATGGCAGGAGCAGAGAGGAGAGGAGGAGGTGGAGAGGAGGCGGCGCGGCTGGAGCAGAGAGCCAAGGCTGGCGGCGGGCAGCGGAGCGGCGGGATGCTGAGGTGCTGAGGCGCAGGTCTGGCAGGGCTGGCAGCGCTGCTGCTGGGTGTGTGGGGCTGGCGGCAGTGCATGGGGCCAGGGCTGTATCCGGTGGGTTCCCCGGGGAGCCTAGCTCCAACTCTTCCCTCTCCTTCTTCAACGTGTCTTTCCCCCTCCTGCCTCTCTGCCATCTTTTGTGTCTCCGAGTCTCCCCTTGCTATTTTCCCAATGTCTTCATCATTTCTGTCGGTAGACCTGCTCTGCATTCATATCTACCTTTGCACGCACCCTCTCCTTCCCCTGTTCATTCTACAGTTCTTATTGCCCTCAATATAGTCCTCTGTCCTTTGCTGTAACACCCACTTCCCCTCTTGGTATTCTCTCTCCATCCATCCATCCATCCACTGATCTGACTTTTATTTAATCTCCGCATGCATAAATTTCAGCTTACCTCCCTTCCTCCTCTAATCCCTCTGGACACCCACACCAGGATCACTCTTGATCTGTGTTGGTAGGCCCATGTCCCCATCTGTTCCTGTCCTGTGTCACTGCTACAGTTCCTGACAAATTCTCTGCTTCAAGCACCATCAGAGCTGGACCATCTTTAAGAGTTGTTGTCCTTTCGTTCTCCTTTCCCAGCAGCAGCTGCAGGAGGAGCCCAGGTACAGCAGCAGCAGATGGCAGAGACCACCGAGGGCATCGGCATCAACATCACTTGCTCGCACCCCAGTATAAATTCTTAGGACTGCATCCACTGGTACCGTCAGCTCCCGGGACGAGGCCCCGCGCTGCTCCTGAGCACTCTCAAAGGCTCCAAAGAGCTGCGGGACCCGCCGGGGCGGCTGTGGGTGTCGGCAGAGCGCCGCTCCAGCGCCCTGTGGCTCGCCCGGCCCCGGCGCCACGACGCGGCGGTGTATTACTGCGCCCTGGGAGACACGGGGAGAGGAGCCGGGGCTGCGGCCGGGCAGGAACCGGCGCGGGCGGGGCCGGGCGTGTGTGTCGGGGCCGGGGGGACAGCCCCGCGCGGGCCCGCCAGGGGGCGCTGCCGCTCCGCCCGCCGGGGCCGCCTCGCCCCAAACGGCCCCTCGCCCCGGGCCGCTTCCCCCCGCCCGACCGGCCCCGGCCCCGGCAACCCCGCACTCCCAGCGGGACGCACACAGAAATCCCCCGCCACACTGCCGCCGCCGCCGGGGCAGGAATGGCGCCCGGAGCGCTGGCCGTGTCCGGCGGGGCCCGGCAAGGGCCGATGGCAGCCGCCGGCCCCGCTGGCGCCCGCCCAGGAGCAGCGCCTTTCTGCTCCGCACAGGGCGGCGGGCGGCAGAGATCCTCCTGCCCACGGGCAGCCGCCCAGCCCTCGCTCCTGCCGCACGGACCGCCCACTGCTGCTGCTGCTCCACGGGCAGGGGCCGGGGATCTCTTCCACCCCACTCACTGGCGTCATTGGGGAGCAGAGGGCAGCCCACCATCCTTCTGCCATGGCCTCGACTGAACAACAGGACAGTACAGGCCTTGTGGAAGTGTGGTTGTGAATGGGGGCTGAGGAGCCCTGCTCCAGGCAGCAGACACCAGAAGACATGAAAATCAAGTCGGCCTTTTGCTTGCCTGGGTATTGAGGCTCTGGGGCTCAGGGTGGGAGAAGCGTCTGGAGGCTGTGGGTAATGTGGGTACGTGAAGGGACACAGAAGGACTGCCTGCACAACAGAGAGCTGGGTTGCCATGTCCTCCCCCTGCCAGAGTGAGGCAGTGTGTCTGTCCCTGTGCAGCTGGTTTCTGGAGCAGATGCTCTTCACAGAGATGTTTCTCTTCAGGTTCCTCTTCTATGGGCAGAGGAGAAGGGAAAGAGTGTGTGACACCTGGGTCCAGGCACTTCAGAGTGTGCCTGGTCCTCTCTCCATCCAGACAGTCCCAGGGACAGGGTGGACATGGGTGGGGGCAGGGGTGCCTTCTCCCTCTCCTGCAGAGCTGGGTGCAGGCCTGTGCAGCTGGCTAGGTGGTGGGTGTCAGGAGAAGTTCTCGAGGGATCCCTGTCCCTTAGATGGCCACTACTCAAACCATGATTCTTTTATGTCTCTAGAGGGCTGCCTTGTGGTAGAGGTCGGGGGAAAGGCCCAAAGAGGCCTGGCTGGAGCAGCAGGGAGAGAGTTTTGCTCCACCCTCTGGGCTGTGGTTTGGAGGCCTCTTTGATCGGGCAGAGGTAGAAGAAGAGGTGAAGGTGCAAGCCTCGGGTCCCTCATGCTCGCAGGTCCCTGGGCACCCCCTGAAGGGAGAGCGTGACATGGTCCTGATTTTCCTGTCAGCCCTGGTGGGACTGGCTGACTTTGGTGAGATGTGACTTTCAGGCTGGGGAGATTGAGGCAAGAGTTTGTGCATCTGGTGGTGGAAGGGAGGGGATGTGAGTGCTGACTGCCTGGGATACCTGGGAATGTATCCGTAGGGAGATCAGGGGCTGCATATGGGTACAGCAAATAATCTGGGAGATGTCAGGAGTAATGGGCATCAAAGGAGGAACAAGACCTCACCTGAACTTTGCAGCTGCTCAGCATTCCTGAATGTGCTGCTAATACACATTAAGCCTGAAAAGAGGGAAAGGTGCTGGGGAATGGACCAACGTGGCATAGAGCAGCTTCTCTGCTGTTTGTATTGGATACAATGCTACCAATCTCTGTAGGGATGGCTATAAACGAGAAGCTGCAGAACAAACAGGGACAAACAGCTCATCATTTCTGAGGCTAGAAAAGTGAGATGGACAGTGGGGACAGTGAGCAAGCTGATGAAGTTGTAGATGGACAGGACCATTGGCAAGCAAAGCTGAAAGCCTTTTCTGGCTTTACAGGTCATGCCCAAAAGGACTCTGTGCTCCAGTTCCCAGCAGAAATGACCATCCAGGCGGGACGCAAGGCAACGCTGCACTGCAATTTCTCCACCAGCGATTCCAATCCCTACATCTTCTGGTACCAGCAGCACCAGACCCAGTCCCTTCAGATGCTGCTACGAGTAAGCAAGTACAGAGCTCACGAGGCATCAGGGAGGTTCTCCTCCACACTGTCTGCAAAGGACTCCCAGGTGCTTCTGCATGTGCGGGACACCGAGCTCCAGGACAGCGCTGCCTATTTCTGTGCACTGAGCCCACACTGGTGCCCACAGCTGGCAGCAGTGCACAGAAACGTGGGGGTGCTCTGAGGAGCAGTTCCCTCCCTGCCACTGCTTGCATGGAGCTCTGAGCTCAGCCTGCCCAGCAGTGGCACCTGGGGCTGTGGTGAGGGTGGGCCTCTGCCTCCCCAGCCTGTGCTGCTGTGAAGCACATGCCAATGTGACTTTTACAGCTGTGTCTAGATCCAGGGTCTTTGGTGATGAATAGAACCCAAGAAACCTGACTTGGGCAGGCCCATTGGAGGCTAAACCATAAAGACTCCAAACCAGGCTTGTAAATGCCTTCTGCTTAGAATAGCTGGTACAGTGGCGTGAGTCCTCAGGGCAAGTAACCTATCAGCTTGTGTGCTTCTTCCCTTTCCCTGTGGCTCCACTGATGGCCACAGCTGGAGAATGAAGCTTGTGGTAGGAGGCACAACTGCTCTTATGGTTTTGCCACATGGCCATAGTAGCCCCAGAAGGGAAGAGCCCTTCCTTGCCCCATATGTAGGCATCATCAAGTGTAAAAGACCCATCAGCCAGATGCTGAACAAGATTCTCTGGTTAAACCCTTCCTGCACTCATCCACTGCCAGAGAGTGGTCCCACTCTTTTTCATGTCTCTTTTCCTTCTCAGGAAAACCAGCAGTGCTCAACTGGGAGGAACCCCTATGTCCCCGAGCCCATGCTGGTTTCTCTGTCCAACAACTGGTAATCACATCCCAGTGATCTTGTTTTCTGCCATAGGCAACAGGAATCATTCTGGGGATCCATTCTCAGGTGATCCCATCCCAGCAATGCATGTGGAAGCTCAGGTGGAGGGTGCTGACTTTCCAGGTGGACCCCACCCTATGAATTGGAGTCTGTTGCTCATGAAGGATCATACACTGCACCTGAGAAAGCCTAGGCTAGATTGCAGTTGTCCTAGTGCTGCTGCAGGATGGCCTGCCTCTCCCAAGTGATGTGGGTCTGCTCTGACAGCCCTGTTGCAGGCTTTGAATGCCCCTGTTTATCTCAGAGGGCTTTAGGCAGTGTTGATGGGGAGTTGACAGCAGCCTTCGGGGTTCACACTCCTTTGTGTCTCAGGTCCCTTGGACACTTCAGGTCCTGCTTTTGATTGCTCTCCAGGGCTGCAGAGTGCTTCAACACTCCACAGAGACAGTTCTCCCCCAAAAGCAAGGAATGACAAACAGTGATGTCTACTTGAGGACACATCCAGCCTCAGGTTCTTTCTCCAGCCTCAGTGGTCTGTCGCAGGGATTTTCCCAAGTGCCCCTGAGAAAGAGAGCACAGCTGACAAGGGCGGGCATCAGCCTGTCCTTGGCACTGGTGCCTGGGTCTGGCTGCAAGTCTAGGAGCCAAGTGCCCAGGACAGGTGGACACAGGAAGATCACCTCCAGAAGCACCACTGCTTCCACAAGGGAGGCGCAGATGTTCAGTATGGATTCAATCATCTCAATGAAGAGCTCTACACTCAGGTGAAATCAGTCCCAGACTGATCTTAAAGGTGTGTCTGCCATCTTGATGCCTCCTCCTTCTGAAGTGGTGACATGGACTCCCTTCAGTGTCCTTGTGCAGAAAGAAGAGCTTTGAGAACATGATGCCTCAAATGAAAATTGGAAGGGGGAAAAGCAAGTGCCCTTTGGAAGTGCTGACATCCTCCCAATGAGTGTGAGGAGAGAGTTGCTGCCCAGCCAGCCTTTCACAGTTCTGCAGTTTGGGGACTTTGCCAGTCTCATTGAAGTGTTTCCACAACAAAGCCCAAAACGGGTGGCACAATGGACTGTTAAAAGCTGATGTGGAGTTTCAGATGTGGAAATGTCCTGCCACATCTAGCATGAAGCATAGTGATTTGCATATTTTTAATTAAATATTTAAAAATACCTTAAGATACAGGATTGAGGGAAGGAGAGGGAGTGTAAATTTTGTTGACTGACTTCTGTTAGGAATAATGGCTATAGGTAGAGATACCAGACATTGCCAAATTTTCTGTTGAACCAGAGCATGATTCTCTGAAACAGCCAAGGGATTGGGACATAAATCCTTCCAGAAAATGTCAAACTAAACAGAGAAATACATGCCCCTTTCCTAAAGCAGTGAGCCAGCTGCTGGGAATAATTTAGGGGACACAGGTGAATCCCTGACAAAATGAAGCCCTTGGCAACCTGGAATTCAAACCTATGGGAAGACCACTCCTCCAGTCTTCTGTTGGAGAGCTGTTTCTCAATGGTATTTGTGAGCTGTGAGTGGAGTGAAATGGGCTCAGTGGGAAACTGGTGGCAGGGTAGAAGTCGTGGGAGGGAGGGGATGTACCTGTTTGCTCCCACTGAGGCCCTTTGAAAAGCCACTTCACTTGTTCTGGAAGGCCCACCATGAGAACAACTCATCTTTGTTTCTGAGTGTGTTAAATGAAGGGGTGCAACAAAGGAGTTACAAGTGTGTGAAAGGTGTTCACGAGTTTGTTCAGATCCAGGGAGTTCTGGGCCGATGGCTTGACATACAGGAACATGGTGGAACCATACCAGATTGTGACGACACTGAGGTGGGCGGAGGAAGTGGAAAACACCTTTTTTTGACCATGGGTTGACATGATTCTGAGCATGGAAGAGGTGATGTACACGTAGGAGAGCTGGGTAACCACACAGGGGGCCACCAGAACAGTTTAGGAGGTAAGGAACGTTGCTAGCTCCATGGGCCACATGTCACTGCAGGAGAGGGCAAGGCAGGAATCTATATCACAGAGGAAATGATTGATGACATGTGGCCCACAGAACGTCAGCCTGGATGTCAGAAAGGCCATCAGCGAGACGGACAGACAGCCTCCCAGCCAGGAGCTGAGCGCCAGCCGAGCAGAGAGGACACTGTTCATGAGGGAGCTGTATCTCAAGGGGTAGTGTATGTCTAAGTAGCGGTCATAAGCCGTGACAGACAGGAGAAAACACTGAGTGGAGCCTAGGGAGAGAAGAAAGAACAACTGGAGGATGCAGACGTTGAAGGAGATGGTCTGGCTACTCCCCAGCATGACTCCTATGGCTTTGGGAAGAACACGAGTGGTGTGCCAGATCTCCAGAAAGGGGAGATTACGGAGGAGAAAGTACATTGGGGTACAGACGTTGCTGTTCATCCACATGAGAGCCATGATGGATGCATTGCATGTTACTGTCAAGGAGCACGTCAGTGCAAATACCACCACAAGGGAGACCCGGAAATGCCACGTGCCTGGGAAGCCAAGATGGATGAATTCTTCCACAGTTGTCCCATTTGCTATGTGTCCCCCAGGATTGAGGTTCATCTGCAAAGACAGGAAAGTTTCTGGGAGAGTCTCCATGCCTGTGCTGGTCCTTCAGATGCCACTAGGAGTGAAACTAGAACAAATGATGCCTCACCAACCTCATTGCTTTCTATGTGGAGATGAGAGGCACTGTGGGAAGGGGAGGGGCACTGCCTGGGGTGTACCTTGACTTCATCAAGACCTTTGAAATGCCCTCATGGGTGCACACACATGCACACCGAGCTATGCACACTCATAGGCATGCACACGCATAAATATGTCTGCTGTTGCAGAATTTTATTGTACCATTTGAGGGAAATGAAACACATGCTTATGCTTAGATTTATAAAAAAAAAACAACCAACCAACCACCAAATGGTCAACGTATTGGCCAGAGTCCTACCACCATAAGCAGTTCTACAAGGAGTCTGCAAAGATGAATCAGGAGATGATTTGTTACATACACTGGCAGCAGCACCAATCCTGTGAATGGTGCATGGGACACCTCAGCCTGGCATTGGGTCTATCCCTCAGCACCAGCTCTGCTGCCCAAAGGTGGCCATTCAGCATTCCCAGTCCAGGGTTGCTACAAGACAATGCTGCAGCTGTTTCTCATCTCATCACCAAGGGAAACTGCTCTCCCTTCCAGAGAGTCCTTCTGTCTCCGCATTCCTGCTGCCAGCCACTTTAACCCCTGCTGCATTTGGGCCTTCATGCCCTCTGTGGCAGATCAATCCTTGGTCACAAATTACCACTGCTGAGCAGTTACAAGTTGAATTTCCCCTTCGGTGCACACACAAACTCACACACATGAGCACAACCACACACGTCAGCTGACACACACCCAAAGAGCAACTCATTCCTGTGCACTTATAAGGAGGTGTGTGCACACACATTTCCAAAGGAGCCCATCTCCATACCAACACGCACAGCCACCCCACACACAAATGTGTACGCACAGATATTCACACACACGTGCTTACACTCCTGCATGCATGCATTTGCATACAGATTACATGCATGCTCCTCTACACAGATGCACACACACTAAGGCACACATATACACACACCTACGCCCACACAATTACAAATATACAGACCAGTCACACACATTCATGCTCTCCTCCATCAGTGTACGTGTCTGGCAGTGTGCTCTCCCCCTTTCCCCTCCTCGGCTGCTGCTCAAGCCATAACCATCAGTGGGAGTTGTGATGAGTTGCACCTGGACTTTGGGGGATGGCTGGCAACACAGTCAAAACACTGTCTGGAGTGGGGACCTAGATATTTTGTTCACATGTGAATATGTCTATAGGTCAATTCTCTTACTCTATAAATAGTGGATAGCCCAAGAGCCCTTGGACCTCTCCTGCATGGCAGAGGGCTGCATGCCATGATATTCCCTTGAGTGGGTTCTGCTCCTCAAGGTTGAGAGATTCCTTGCCGCAACAGATTCTCGGTAAGTGACTAATAGCATGCTAAACTTTGAAATCTTAGCTAAGTGATATAAAGGATTAATTGTGCATATGTAATCCTTTAGACATATCCCATTGACCAAGTCTGGGACTAGGCTTGGATCCAGCTGCAGCCAGCCTCCTCTCTGAGAAGGACTTTAGAAAGCAAGGGGGTCCTTTCTGAACCTTGTGACTCAACGGGAGGGTCTCCCTGACAGCTTGTCTGACCCTGTCCCTATGCAGTAAATAAACAAGTGTACCCTTCTACCACAGGCACATGAATGTATGTGTGAATATGTTGTCCCAAATCTGGGTTCTTTACCCAGTGTGCAGGCCAATAACACACAGAGCAGAGGTATTTCCAAGTTTATTCCATTACTGCACAGAAATTGAGTGCTCGTTCCAAGGGAGCGCCCCTTAGGTTTTAAAATTTCCCTTTTTATACACTGATTATTACATATTCTAATAATTGATACATATGCATTTCTATTCTCTTTAATGATTGGTCAAGGTTTCTTTGCTTCCTTTGTGTGTTAGTATGCAGACTCTGTCCTCTTCATCCACGGTTCTCTTATAAGTAGGTGGTATCAATGAGTCAGTGGTTGTGATCTCCCCCTGCCGAAATTACCTTTTAACTACTTCTCCTCTAATCTTAGACTAATCATGTCTAGTTACTATTTCTCTATAATTAATGAAACATGGTTGGGGCTGTATAGATGAATTCTAGCAGCAGTGGCAGGTTCCCTTGGTTGCTTCAGATACATGCTATATTTCACTTTTCAAGTTAATATCAATTTTACTACAAGTGCACACATCAGCACAGTGAGAGGAACGTGTACACAACCACGATCATGCACACACCCCACTGAGAACCAGGACTCCTGACACCAGCTCTCAGCCCCTCTAGAGGAATCTAGGCCAGTCCTTCAGACCCTACAGGTAAGGAAGGAATCAGCCCTGCATGCTCTGTATCAGAGCAATATGATCTCCCTCAGAAATATACCGTTTCACTGTCCCCATTTCTGTGCTGACTGCCCTCAGCTCCCACAGGCTTAGCTCCAGTTTCCAGCCTCAACGCATTCAGCAGCATGGGTGCATTTCCCAGCTACTCCTGCACACACGTGTTGGCCATGGCCCCTGGATTGGTTGGTGGAGGGGAGAGGAAGGTGGAGTGGCAGCTATGGGGCATCCCAAGGGCTGTTTCCTGCTTAACCACTCCTGCCATTCTGCAGAACAAATCATCTTCTGCAGACCCACATTCACCCCCTGCCACATCAGAGCAGCTCTGGCCATAGCAAGAGGAATGCCCTTCTCCAAGAGCTCATGGGGCTGCTGACACCTCAGGGTCTTCTGCCTTCCTGGGAAGGGGCAAAGATAACAGCAAGGCAAGGCCTGATGGTCACTGGCAGCAGAGCAGTGGATATCTTCCTCAGGATATCTTCCTCAGCTCTAACGAATGGTGCTCAAGAGAGGAGGCCCTGCAAGCTGTCCCAACCTCCCACTACTCTGCAAACGGTGACAGGTCTCCTTGTGCCCTCACCCCTTTCCACCCCAGAGCAACACCCTTCTCCTTCGGTAGCTTAGAGAATGTCCACAGAGAGAAGGACACCATGGAGGCCAGGCTTGAATGCAGCAGAACTTTAATGAGCCCAAAGAGGGAAACAAAGTCACTCCAGGTGGGGGCCGCAAGTTCATGGAGCCCTGGCAGCCACAGAAACTCTGCGGTCCTTAACCACAGAGAAGTTCTTGCATGATGTCTGTCTGCCTGCCCCATAGAGGAAGAGGAGACAGAAGGTACCCACCAGGCTGGCATTAGTGGGACCATGCTGCAAAGGGGAACCAAAGCAAATAAAGATAATGGAGAGAAAAGCAAAGCCCTTCAGCTACACCGAAAACACATCCTAAATCTCAATCCCTTGCCCAGCATCATGTTCTGCGTTGCTCGAGGTGTCTCCCTGGGGCTTTCCCAGCACCTTTATCAGAGGAGGCACCTTCTGCCATAGTAGCGGCTGGAAATGCCAGAGAGGTCACAGCACCCAGAGGTGATGGGCACTCCATCACAGCTGAGGATGCTGCCAACAGCAGCGGAGGTGGAGGATCCCACAATGGTGTTCTGTGGGAAGGAGCTGAGGATGGGGCCAGGCAGGGTCACCACCACAGCAGGAGGCTCGATGACGACGGTGGAGTTCTGGCACTGCCTGACACAGGGCTCATTGCAGCTGTTGGCCAGAGGTGTTGGGCCACAGGGCCGGCAGGGCAGGCACTGGTTGTAGCAGGACATGTCTCGAGTGTGGATATGCACCTGGGAGAAGATCAGGGAGGAACAGAGCATAAGGGTGGGTGAGGAGCAGCCTGTTAGGAAAAGAGCCACGACCACTTCTGGGTGGGGAGCTGGCAGCTCAGCCAGAAGACACACAGTTTTCATCACCCTATACTGAGCAGCCTGGCCTGGAGTGACTCTCTCCTAGTCTGTAGACCAAAAGCCCCTCTGCCACATCCCAGCCTCTCTCTACCCTTCTCCACACTTCCCTCTAGCATGACAAGAACATGCAAAACACAGGACAGAAGAGAGCTGAGATGTCCATTGAGGAGATGTCACTTTGGAAGAGGAGGAGATGTCACTTTGGAAGAGGAGGAGAAGGAACTGCAGACTCACCTGGTTCCCAAGGAGTAGGAGGCCAGAGAAGTGGATGAGAGAGCAGGGACTTGGGCTGGCTTTTATACCTGCCCTTCATTGCCGCAGCACCAGAGGCACCCTTTGCAGAGGTAACAATTTTCGCACACAGTCATCTTGAATGCAAACCATCACAGCTAATGATATGGGCTGTGCTTTGGTTTCCAGCACTGCTGCCTTTTCATTTCCAGGTTTGTTCCATGCCAATTCCCCAGTGAAGGCTTCCTGTGATCACTGGGATGAAAGGCCCCAGGATTTCCAGGGCAGGAATGCAGCAGCGCGGGTGGAAGGGTAAACTCAATTGCTGTATGGTTCCAGGGCAGGAAAGACATGTCAGCTTGGGTCACGTGTTGGGGCTGTTTGAAATGTTGTTCTCAGGACAAATCTTCAGCCATCCTCAGCTGGATGCCCATAGGCTCCTGTGCAGGAGGACCTGCCATGTCCTTCTCTTTCCCTCGCTCCTCAGCTCACCCTCGTTGTCACTTGATGTTGCTTCCTGAGATGTTGCACTGCCAGATTTTGGTCCCAGCCTGCTTAACACTGCCCGGTCCTCAGCAGAGTCCATGGTTCACGGTGTTCCTGTGTGTGTTCTTATCTTTTGTTTACTTGTAAGTAGCCAGGTTTTTGTGGCTATACACGGGAGCACAAATTTGTGCCCAAGCCTCTGTGTGTGTCCCTGTGTATCATCAAGAGGGCATGTGCTGGTTATGGCAGGGATACTGTCCACTGCTCTCTCCATGAGCACCACAGAGCAGCAGGTTCCCAGGGTCAGAAGGATCCCGAGTGCAGTGGAGTGGTGATGGCACCAGCCTGCTGGAGATGTGTCCAGGGAAGAGGCACTGAAATGTAGACCCTGCCTTCTGAGACCTCCTTCTTCTGTCTCTGCACAGTTGATGCTCTGCCATTGCTGATTGCAGGCCACAACAAAGATGGTTCCACTCCAACCTTAATCCTTAGTTGAATTCATTGTGACAATATTGGGAATGCCTCAGCATGGCTGGCGGTCCCCGCTCCCTGCCTCTCCAGGCCAGGACACAGCTGCTTTCCCCAGTGCTAGAGAGTTCAAAGGTTGTGAATAGCTTTCTCGGCAAGGTGAACACCGAGATATCCTGCCCACCATGTGCTGGCCATCCCTGAGTGGATCTGCTTCCAAAGCACTGTGTACTGTGTCTGGGATGGGACACAGCCCACCCTCATGCCCAAGCCAATGCCAAAAGTACTTGTGCTCTTCACAGGCCTGGTGCTGTGCCAGGCAGGGGCTGAGACCTTTTCCCAAACAGGTCCTGAATGAAAGGAACACAGAGTCTGATATCACTACGCTGTGAGCAGAAGAACAGTCCCTGCGGATTTCACAGGAGGAGCCAAAGAACTGATGACAGCTTTGATGTTCATGCCCAGAATGTGCATGTCCTATATTGGAGTCTCAGTCTGAGCACCCAGCAACTGTCCCTGGGAGGGAAGGACATTGGATCCAAGGCCACACTCCCCCAAAGCCCACTGCTGTCCCGCAGGGCTGTCCAGAGATACCCTCATTCAAACAAGGGCTACGCACAGTACAGAAAGTTCCTGAACCCATATCCCTGCCTGAAGGTTTGTCTGCCTGGACTCACATCCAGCTTGGAGATAAGGCAGCTGAGGGCTCCTCCACTTCCCTGTAGTGACCCTGTAGAGATGAGTGCCAGGGAGCTCTTCCGGGAGAGCTCATCCAGGGCTGGTTTCCCTCTCCATGGAGGTGCTTCCGAGCTGAGAAGCTGATGGCCAAGCTCATTGCTTTCTCAGGAGGTAACAGGCACTGTTGAGAAGGGAAGGCATGAGTGTCCGTAGAGTTTAGCAAGACCTTTGACACCCTCTCTCCTACTTTCTTCAGAGCCAAATTGGGGATAAATGGGTTGGAGCATGATAAGGTGAGAGGAAAATTGGCTGGAGTGTAAGGCAGAAAGAGTTATGAGCAGTGGTGCAAAGCCCAGCTGGCAGACACATACTCGTTTCTGGAGACCAGCTTTATTGCTACAGAGACCAGTTTCAGGGCAGGTAAGACTGCACTGGGGAAGGGATCTGCAGCAAAAGGGGCCCACAAAAAGCTCTTTTTGGTGGTTTTCAAAGCCAGGAAAAGCCATCGGCTTGTGCTGGGGGCAGTCAGTTGGTGGGCAGGCTGCTGAGTGAGCCTGGGTCGAGACAGCACCACCCCCGGTTGATCAAGCCACCAGCTTATAAGAAGCCTCAGGGAGGGCAGGGACTAGTCCCTGCCGACAGAGTACAGAGCAAGCAACCAGTGCTTGTGTGTGCCCTGGATAGCTGCAGCTTGTAGGTCACGGTGCCGAGCCTCTGCCAGTGCAGGAGGTAAATTCAGTCCCTCTAGGTGGTCAGAGGACGAGGGCGCTCACCCCAACTGACCCTCGTGTCACAAGGTGTCACTTGCTTGTAGAGATCCAGCCATGGTTGCTACCCAGTCGAAGGCTATTGTTAGAAAAGCTGCGGGCACCCAGACAGAGGTCCCATGCAAACACGTGGGTGTCCAGGCCTCCTCCTGCAGAGAGTGCCAGAGCCTGGCACTTGCAATGGAGGGCAGCAGAGACAACACCTGTGTCAGATGTGAACAGGTAAATGATCTGTTCAGTGAGGTGGCTGAGCTGAAGAAGGAAGTGGAGAGGCTGAGGAATATCAGGGAATGTGAGAGGGAGATTGACTGGTGGACCCACTCCCTGAGAGAAAGGGAACAGGTTGAGGCCCCACACAAATCAGAGGACCCCTTCCCCTCTCATCACCAGGCAGTAGGAGGGGATCTCAGAGAAGGGGGGGAATGGAAACAGGTCCCTGCTTGGGGAAGCAGGTGAATCCCCTCCCAGCCCCTCCCAGCTTCCCAGTTACCCTTGCAGAACAGGTATGGAGTCCTGCAGGAGGAACTGGCTGTTGGAGAGGAGGACGATACACCCAGGCCAGAAATGTCAGAAAGACCAAGTTGCCATGGACCCAGCATCACAACTGTCTCCAAAAAGAAAAGCAGATGGGTCATTGTTGTGGGTGACTCTCTCCTGAGGGGGGCAGAGGGGCCGATATGCCCTCCTGACCCACTTCACAGGGAAGTCTGCTGCCTCCCTGGGGCACGGGTCAGGGATGTGTTGGACAAACTTCCGGCCCTAGTAAACTCCTCTGACTACTACCCCCTCTTAGTATTTCAGGTGGGTAGTGATGAAGTGGGTAGAAGGAGCCCAAAATCGATTAGAAGAGATTTTAGAGCCTTGGGACGGCTGCTTAAGGGATCAGGAACACAAGTTGTATTCTCCTCTATCCCTTCAGTGGCAATCATGAATGAGGAAATTAACAGGAAGAGGCAACAGGTCAGCTCGTGGCTCTGGGACTGGTGTTATTGGCAGGGCTCTGGGCTTTTTGATCATAGGCTACTAATACAAGACACCTGGCCTGCTGGTGGCAGGTGGGATGCACCTGTCCCAGGAGGGGAAAAGAATTCTGGGGCAGGAGTTAGCAGGGCTCATTGACAGGGCTTTAAACTAGATATGAGGGGGGAAGGGGAGATAACTGGGCCTGTCAGGAGTAAACCTGAGGGAAGCATGCCAGGGCTTGAAGGATGGTGGACTAGTGAGGACTGTCATGCTGCCATTTCATCTGAGAGAAGGGAGAGATGTTTAGCAATCATGGAAGCACCTGAGAAGGGTCTGGTAGGAAATGGGGCCCACACTCAGAAAAAGGTGTTGGAATCATTAGCTCATCTGAAGTGCATCTATACCAATGCATGCAGTATGAGCAACAAACAGGGGGAGCTTGAAGCCATGATGCACCAGGAAAACTGTGACATAGTGGCTATCACAGAAACGTGGTGGGATGCCTCACACGACTGGAGTGCCACAATCGATGGCTACAAGCTGTTCAGGAGGGACAGGGAGGAAAGGAGAGGCAGTGGAGTGGCCCTGTATGTTAGAGAATGCTATGAGAGCTTGGAAATCAAGTATAGTGATGACGGGGTGGAGAGTGTTTGGATTAGGTTAAGGGCCAAAAAAGCTGATATCGCTGTGGGAGTCTGCTATAGACCTCCCAACCAAAGCAGAGAGGTGGATGAAGCTTTCTGTAAGCAGCTGGGAGAAATCTTGCAGTCACTTGCCGTTGTTCTCGTGGGGGACTTCAGCCTCCTGGGTATCTGCTGGGAATACAACACAGCAGAGAGGGAACAATCCAGGAGGTTCCTGGAATGTGTGGAGGATAACTTCCTCACACAGCTGGTAAGTGAGCTGACCAGGGAAGGTGCCCTCCTGGACCTCCTTCTTGTGAACAGGGAAGAACTTGTGGGGGAAGTAAGGGTTGGTGGCCGTCTAGGGCACAGTGATCGTGAGATGACTGAGTTTTTGATCCTTGGAAAAACAAGGAGAGGGGTTAGTAAAACTGCCACCTTAGACTTCCAGAGGGCAAACTTTGACCTGTTCAGAAGACTGCTTGACAAAATGCCTTGGGAGGCTGCCCTGAAGGATATAGGAGCCCAGGAAGGCTGGACCTACTTCAAGAGAGAAGCCTTAAAGGCACAGGAGCAGGCTGTCCCTGTGTGCCGAAAAGCAAGTAGGCAGGCAAGGAGACCAGCTTGGCTAAATAGGGACCTTTGGCTGGACCTCAAGAACAAAAGGAGAGTCTATGACCTTTGGAAGAGGGGGCAGGTCTCTCATGAAGACTATAAAGATGTAGTGAAGCTATGCAGGGAGAAAATTAGGAGAGCCAAAGCGCAGCTAGAGCTCAACCTACCTACAGCTGTTAAGGATAACAAAAAATGTTTCTATAAATTCATTAACAACAGAAGGAGGATTAGGGAAAATCTCCCTCCCTTATTGGATGCAGAAGGAAACATAGTCACAAAGGATGAGGAAAAGGCTGAGGTGCTCAATGCCTCCTTTGCCTCTGTCTTTAGCAGTGGAACGAGCTGTTCCCTGGGCACCCAGCCTCAAGAGCTGGGAGACAGGGAGGGGAAGCTGCACGAGGTCATGACAATTAAAGAGGAAGTGATCAGTGACCTGCTACACCACTTGGATGCACACAAGTCTTGGGACCGGATGGGTTACATCCAAGAGTGCTGAAAGAGTTGGCAGAGGTGCTCGCCAAGTCGCTTTCCACTATTTGCCTGAAGTCATGGCTAACTGGGGAGGTCCCAATGGACTGGAGGGGAGCAAATGTAGCACCCATCTACAAGAAAGGCAGAAAGGAGGATCTGGGAAACTATAGACCTGTCAGTCTGACCTCGGTACCAGGGAAGGTCATGGAGCAGATCATCTCGAGTGCTTTTACAAGTCATATAATGGACAACCAGGGGATCAGGCACAGTCAGCCTGGGTTTATGAAAGGTAGGTCCTGCCTGACGAACCTGATCTCCTTCTACGATAAGATGACCCAATTATTGGATGAGGGAAAGGCTGTGGATATTGTCTACCTAGACTTTCAAAAAGCATTTGATACTGTTCCGCATAGAATTCTCATGGAAAAACTGGCTGCTCATGGCCTGAAAGAGCATACGATCTGCTGGATCAAGCACTGGCTGGATGGACGGTCACAAAGAGTGGTGGTCAATGGACTTAAATCCAGCTGGCGGCCAGTCACAAATGGTGTTCCTCAGGGCTCAGTGTTGGGACCATTTCTGTTTAACATCTTTATTGATGATCTTGATAAGGACATAGAGTGTATCAGTAAGTTCGCAGATGACACCAGGTTAAGCAGGAGTGTTAATCTACATGAGGATAGGGAGGCTATACAGAGAGACTTGGATAGATTGGATCGATGGGCCAATACTAACAGTATGAGTTTCAACAAGGCCAACTGCCAGGTCCTGTACTTGGGCCAGAACAACCCCATGCATCACTACAGGCTTGGGGCAGTGTGGCTGGAGAGCTGCCTGGCGGAAAAGGGCCTGGGGGTTCTAATTGACAAGCGGCTGAACATGAGCCAGCAGTGTGCCCAGGTGGCCAAGAAAGCCAATGCCATCCTGGCTTGTATTAGAAATAGTGTGACCAGCAGAAGTAGGGAGGCGATTGCCCCCCTGTACTCAGCACTGGTGAGGCCACACCCTGAGTAATGTGTCCAGTTTTGGGCGCCTCAATATGAGATCTCAAGCTCCTGGAGCGAGTGCAGAGGAGGGCAACGAAGCTGGTGAAGGGCCTGGAGAATAAATCTGATGAGGAGCGACTGAAGGAGCTGGGACCGTTTAGTTTGAGGAAGAGGAGGCTGAGGGGAGACCTCATCGCTCTCTACAACTGCTTGAAAGGACATTGTCGAGAGGTTGGTGCTGGTCTCTTCTCACAGGTAATTAGCGATAGAAGAAGAGGGAACGGCGTCAAGCTGCAACAGGGTAGGTTTAGACTGGACGTTAGGAAAAAAATTCTTCCCAGGAAGAGTGGTCAGACACTGGAATAGGCTGCCCAGGGAGGTGGTGGAATCACCATCCCTGAATGTGTTTAAGAGTCATTTAGATGTGGTGTTAGGGCATATGGTGTAAGGGAGAACTTTGTAGAGTGGGGATGATGGTTGGACTCAATGATCCCAAGCGTTTCTTCCAACCTAATTGATTTTATGCTTCCAGTGGGGTCTCTCAGGGATCAGCAGTAGGACCAACACTGTTTCTTGATTTCATGAGCAACATGAGAGGTGGGAAGGAGGGCATGCCCACCAAGGCTTTGGCAAACACTGACAAGGGGGGAACAGGCGCTACACTGAGCTGTGTATAGGTAAAGCATTCTGAACAGGTCCAGGAACCACTTGTTCAGAGGAGAAAGAAAAGGTGGGCCTAGACTCTACAAGTGCCCAATGACAAGAGTAGAGGCAATGGACATCAGCTGGAACATGGGGAGTTCTCATGAAGCAGTAGGTTAAAAGAAATAGTGAATCAAGGAAGGGGGTTCCCAGGGAGGCTGTGCAATTTCCATCCTGGGAGGTGTTCAAGGCTGGACTGAATGTGACCTTGAGCAACCTGATTTGTTCTGAGCAGAGGCTGATGCAGATGACCTCTGGAGGTCCCCTCTCACCTATATTCTGACACTGGGATTCCCCACCACCCCTGCCCTCCCTGACCCCTGCCCACCCATGGGTATATTTGTTCTCACACTCCCTCTGCCCCAACACAACTCCTAGGCATTGTGCTGGGGCTGCAGAGCAGCAGCTGAAGGGAGGTTCTCAGCCTCCTCACTCCCAGCCACGGGAAATGAGTGGCTGCTGGTTCCAGCCCCTGGGCTTGGAGAGAGCTCTGGGAAGCTGGTCCATGTGCTGGGACAAGGCCCCGCTGCTGTGCCAGGCTGCCGCTGGCGCTGTGCAGGCTTTTTCTTGCTGGAGGACGGGGAGAGTCCATTTCCCAGTTGGGCAAAGTGCTGCCCGCGCCGGAGAGAGCCCCGGAGAGGCGCAGAGGAGGGGCTGAGCCCCGGGGTGGAGCTGGCGGCTGCGCAGGGGAGAGGAGAGGAGGCGGCGGACAGTAGGCGGTGCGTTCTTACCAGAGAGTCGGGGCTGGCGGGGGGCAGCGAGGCGCGGGCGGCGGAGCGGTGGGATGGGGCGGTGCCGGGGCGCAGGGCTGGCGGGGCTGGCTGTGCTGCTGCTGGGTGCGTGGGGCTGGCGGCGGTGGATGGGGCCGAGGCTATGCCTGGCAGATTCCCCGGGGAGACCAACACCAACTCTTCCCTCTCCTTCTTCAGCCTCTCTTTCCCCCTCCTGCCTCTCTGTCATCTTTTGTTCCTCTCCTCTTCCTACTTTCCTGATGTCCTCATCATTTCTGTTGGTAGACCTGCTTGCATTTATGTCTACCTTTGCATGCACCCCTGTTCATTCTGCAGTTCTTATTGTCCTCAATATAGCCCTCTATCCTTTGCTGTAACACCCATTTCCCCTCCTGGTCTTCTCTCTTGCCATCCATTCATCCTCCCATCCATTAACCTGACTTTTACCTAATCTCCGCATGCATAAATTTCAGCTTCCCTCCTTTCCTTCTCTAATCCCTCCAGACACCCACACCAGGATCACTCTCCATCTGTGTTGGTAGGCCCACGTCCCCATCTGTTCCTGTCCTGTGTCACTACTACAGTTCCTGACAATTCCTCTGTTACAAGAGCCATCAGAGCTGGACCATCTCTAACAGATGTTGTCCTTTCCTTCTCCTTTCCAAGCAGCATCTGCAGGAGGAGCCCAGGTACAGCAGCAGCAGATGGCAGAGACCACCGAGGGCATCGGCATCAGCATCAACTGCTCGCACCCCAACATAAAGCCTTACGACTCCATCCACTGGTACCGTCAGCTCCCGGGACGAGGCCCCGCGCTGCTCCTGAGCACTCTCAAAGACTCCAAAGAGCTGCGGGACCCGCCGGGGCGGCTGTGGGTGTCGGCAGAGCGCCGCTCCAGCGCCCTGTGGCTCGCCCGGCCCCGGCGCCACGACGCGGCCGTGTATTACTGCGCCCTGGGAGACACGGGGAGAGGAGCCGGGGCTGCGGCCGGGCGGGAACCGGCGCGGGCGGGGCCGGGCGTGTGTGTCGGGGCCGGGGGGACAGCCCCGCGCGGGCCCGCCAGGGGGCGCTGCCGCTCCGCCCGCCGGGGCCGCCTCGCCCCAACCGGCCCCTCGCCCCGGGCCGCTTCCCCCGCCCGACCGGCCCCGGCCCCGGCAACCCCGCGCTCCCAGCGGGACGCACACAGAAATCCCCCGCCACACTGCCGCCGCCGCCGGGGCAGGAATGGTGCCCGGAGCGCTGGCCGTGTCCGGCGGGGCCCGGCAAGGAGCGATGGCAGCCGCCGGCCCCGCTGGCGCCCGCCCAGGAGCAGCGCCTTTCTGCTCTGTACAGGGCGGCGGGCGGCAGAGATCCTCCTGCCCACGGGCAGCCGCCCAGCCCTCGCTCCTGCCGCACGGACCGCCCACTGCTGACATGGAACATACAGGGCCTCTTCTCGGCCTTTTGACTTTCCCCACGAGGATGCCGAGGGAACCCTGAGCAGCTGCTTTCCTCTGCTCTGCAACCACAGGGACTCCAGGGCGCAGTTGCCAATGCCAAATGGTCCTCAGAAAAGGACAGCGAGAAATGTGTTTCCAGGCAACTCTTGGCAGGTGACAAAGAAGGCAGAGTAACAGGTATGGCCAGGCCAGCACACGCATCAGACACATGTTCACACACTTTTAGTCCCCCTCATTCTTTTCTCCATCTGTCTTCCCACACTTGTTTTAGCCCAAACTGCTTTGATCCTTCCATTTTCCTGTGTTTGCTGCTTATTTTAAGCATGCCATGTCATGTGCAATCCAGAAAAAAAACTTTTCCACTTCATCCCATAAGGGGTTTGATCCCATAAGAGGATGTAGAAACACCCGGAGCTGAGAGGCAGCGCTTCTACACTAGACTATGCCTGAAATGATGCTCAAGCACCTTCTGACATGGGTCAGAGGTTCCAAGGCACTCCTTCTGAGTGAAGGATCCTTATTTTATTTGGACTCCTTATTTTATTTGGACTTGATGACTGTGTTTCCAGGGAAATCCTGGCAGGTGACAAACAAGGCAGAGCAACAGGCATGGCCAGGTCAACACACACATCAGACACATGTTTGCATGGGATTGGCCCCTCTCATCCCTGTCTCTATCTGTCTTCCCATGCTTGCTCCAGGCCAAACAGCTTTGGTCTTTCCTTTTCCCTGTCTCCCTGTTCCCCATCTCTCCTGCTTCTCCTAAACATCCCATGCGTTGCACAATCCAGAAGAAACCATTACACTTCATCCCATGAGGAAAACAGCCTCCTGCCTCCTACTGCCTGACAGCAGGCTGCTTGGTTTCCTCCTTCAGGCTCCTACAGGGATTTTCCGGTGCCCCAGGCCCCTTCGGCAGTGTGACCTGGAGCTGAGAGGCAGCACTTATACATCAGGCTATGTCTGCCTGAGAGGAAGCTCAAGCACCTTGTGACATGGGGGGCTGTGAGAAGCCTGGCTGTGGCCTGACTGCCCAAAGAACCACCAAGTGCTGAAAAAACTCCCTTTAGCCCTTGTGAAGCTGGAACAGAGTAAGGGTCACAGTTTGGTGTCTTTCCCTTAGTTTCTCACCCTAATGATCATCTTCACCAAAGAGCTGTGGAGTCCCAAGGAGGCCTGGCTGAGAAGAGTCTCTTCTTCATTCCTTCCCATCAGCTATTTACACACATTGCCAAGATCTCCCAGAAGCCTTCTCTTCCCCAGGCTGAACACTGCCAGCCCTCTCAGCCCATCCTCAGAGGAAACATGCTCCAGTCCATCCACTATTTTGCTGTGCTCACTCCAGTACCTTTCTTGTACTGGGGAGTCCAGAACTGGACCCAGTACTCCACAAAGGGCCTCACTAGCACTGAGTGGAGTTTGAGGGTCAGGTCCCTCATCCTGCTGGTGATGCTCTTGCTACTGCAGCCCAGGATGCTGTTGGCCTTCCTTGCCATGAGGGTGCATTGCCACAGCAGACTCAGGGCCACCTTTGAGCCACTGAAACTGAGCAGGACACAGCAGTGAGTGCTCAGGAGAAGTATCCCAGCTGCTTGTCCAGCTCTTACTTTTCCCACCAATGGCCACCAATGGCCACTGTTGGAGAAGGGGGCTCTTGGTAGGAGACATGACTGCTTCTGTGGCTTTACTTCCCAGGTACAGAAAATGAAGGTGGGAAAATGTCTTCCTGGCCCTGCATCTGGGGATCAGTGAAAGCCTAGACATGCGAGCAAGACCCATCTGCCAAGCACTGGACGAGATTCCCTGTTCATCCCCTTGAGCTGTCCCTCTGCTTTTCACAGCTCTCCTGCAGCTCTGGCTGGACTGTATGGCCTGAGGGAATTCCTGTGTCCCTGAGTCCCTCTGGATTCTGTGCCCACATTCTCTCTTTAGGAACTCACACACATGAGCAAGGTCAGCAGATGCCACTGCAAAGGCGTGTGGAAGGTGAGAGTGGCTGGTTCAGTATGGCTATCAGATCAAGTCCCTTTTCCTTTCAAAGGGAAGCAGCAGCAAAAGGGAAAGTGTTAAAAAAAAAGCACACAATGACACCAATCTCTCAGCAAGTGACAAGGGAGACAAGGAGGGAGCCCAGAGCCATTCAGCTGCTAATTGATGGGCCATTTGGAAACTGCAGGTGTAGCTCTGAAGTGGGTCAGGCTGAGCTTTGGAAGTGACAAGAAGTGACAAGAGGAGCATGAGGATTATGGGTGTTTGAGGGGGTCCTGTGGGACTAGACAACACTTATTAAAGAATGCTTTGGGGAAGGGTCGAAAGTGGGGAAAAGAGAGAACTGGGATGTAGCAAGAGGAGGCAATAGAGAGGAGGAAGGATAAAGGGAGGTACTTGCAAGTAAGCAGGGGCTGGTGAGTGCACTTGTTGGGATGAGCCCTGTGCCTGATCACTGTGCCTGGAGCGACTGGTGTGAAAGAGAGCTCTGGGTGCCGGTAACTGGGCAAACAACTAATGGCCATGGAGACTGTAGGCCTGGGTGCCAGTAAATGTATGGACCAGGGTGTGCTGCAAGGTCTCAGTGCCAGCAACTGGAGAAGCGGCCTCTGGTCACAGACCCTGTCGATCTCTGTGCCGGGGCTGGAGGGACTGGGGTGTAAGCAAGGCCTGGGTGCCAGCAACTGGAGAAGGAAGAACGTGTCCCAGGGCTCATACCTCATACAGCAACTGGAGGGACCTCATTGCATGTATATGTGTTAGAGGTCAAAGAACCAGTGACTGCAGGGATGATGAAGGTGGAGCATGGTTGTAGATAGATTACAGGTACAATGTGGCTCTTCCTCCACAGAGTGCTGACTAAAAATACCGTTAATTGGAGATAACACAGAAGGTAAAGTGGTATGGTACAGGTGATGTTATGCCCTTTTGGATGCTCAGAACCTTGATTTATAGACCATCAGGCAGAGCTCAAGTTGGGGTTTCACAAAAAGTGCAAATCCTGCCCATGCCGAGACTCACTGCCATTGTCATCTCTGGAGTTTTCATGGCATTTCCTTAGAAATAAACCACTAATTTTTTCATGTTAAGCAAAAGGACAATTATATGAAAGCACAGTGCCTCACTCCTAGATCAAGACAAGGACGTGTTTGTTGGAGTGTTGCCACGTTTGGCAAGTGATATATACAGCTCAGCACAGCACAGGTCGGGGCCTACTCAGGTCAGGTTAACTTAACAACAATGAAGAGTTTGTTCTGTCTGCCATGGATTGGGTGCCATGGGATGGGTGCCATGGGATGGGTGTTCTCTCTGTCAACTGGTGCATGGGATCAGTCTGGAGTTCCTGTGGCAAAGGTGTGGGAGTAGGAGTCCTCATCTGCAGTACCCCCACCCTTTCACATGCCCTTTCAGCTGTGGGTGCAGGACTGCCCTATCCCCAGCCCTCACAGTGCAGCACTCCAATGGGTGCCCTATGTGTTTTCTGAGAGTGGGGGTGACCCACTCATCCCTCATTCTGTTGCCTGCTGACCTTTCACCCTTTCCCATAAAGTAGGAATAGGTTGTCCGTGTCATCTCTGGGTTTGGGGCATCTAAGAACAGTTCTGGAGCCATATTCTTCTCTCTCACTGTTGGTTATCCCATCAGAAGAGGACATGGCAAGAAGCCCTGGTCTACCGCACAGGAGGGTTCCTCTCCTAACTGTGGGGAGCTGGGGGAGAGGCATTGTTCCCAGGAAGATGAAAAAGAAAGGGGAGAAGTGAGAGAAACAGAAGAGAATTCTGTTCCCAAAGGAAATAGCAGTGTCCCAAGAGATCTGGGGAGCACAGCAGAAGATATTAAGCCTCACTGGGGAAGAAATCCCTGACCTTATAAGTGGCCAAGCAGTGGGAGTGCAGAAGAGCAGGGAATTCTAGCTGGGAGGTGACTCCACTGTGAGCTCACTGGGAACAGCCCCTTCCCACAACTGGGGCCCCCAGAGCCCACAGGGGCTCTTCATGGGGAAATGCTGAGAATGCCACTGGCTGAGGGAGCCACAGGTGTTGCTGCTGGAGGAGGGAGAAACCCAGAAGCAGCATCTGAGGCACAGGAAGAACAGACCTCTGCTCTTCCCCGCTGCTTCCTTTGCTCCCCCAACAGCGTTGTTTCCGGCAACTCTGTTATCTCGGGGCTGGGAGGGGGTTTTCTGACTCTGTCTCACTCCACAAAGAGGTGGTTTGATGTTGACATGCACCTCGGATCTCTCATCCTCACGGCCTTCCTGGGGCAACTGCTGGGTAAGTCCTGGCTTTCTATAAATGCATCCTTCTTCCCCCAAGGAAACCCTTGCCAGCCTGATCAGGATCATGCAGAGAACTACTCTTGAATTACAGGAAAACACTGTGAAATACCAGCTCACATTTGTGGTTTTGCATCTCTTTTCTCAAGATGCTCTTACTGTTTGAAAGGAGAGAGGAGAGATACCTCAGACCTCTTCTGCTGCTCTTCTCTCACCTTCAATGCCTTTCTCTCTGCCTCTCTCTTCTGATCCACCTGCTCTCACCACAGGAGATCTCGGCGCTCTCTCTCACTCTCACATGTCTCCCTTTCCAGTGCAAATCAGTAGATCCTGTCAAAGCTCTTACAGGGACTTTAAAGCTCTCATCCCACTGACATTAACTGGGTGTCCCATTCTGCCTCCTGGCTGGCACATGTCTGCCGTGGCTTCCACTTTTCTCCTGGATGTTGACACAGCCAGGGATCCCTCTTTCAAGCTCACCATTGTATATACTCAGGGAGCTGGGAGCCCTCGGAGATGGGATGGATGGGGAAGCAGGGTGAATCTTTTTGCCGTAGCTGCATGGGCCCCTTTACCTGCTGGAGGGTTGCTGGTCCCAGCACATGAAGATCAGGCCTGACAGGCTTTTCTCTGCTCCTCTATGTAGTAGGAACAGGAGCAGGGAGGAGGAGCAGGGACACAGTACAACTCTCACAGGGTCCATGCTGGGCTGAGAGCTCCGAGGTGCTGCCCAAATCTCCTCCCTATCATGCTGTCCCCAGGCCTCAGAATATTCCTGCAGGGTAAGGGAAAGGGAGGGAAGCTTCGCAACCAGGGTTTTTTATCCACTCCTGGCTTGCTTCCCAGAGCCTTTCCCTGCCAAGCTGCTGACCTTCACTTTCTTCCAGGCACCATGGGACAAATAACTGTCACCCAGCAAGAAGGACAAGTCACAGTGAAGCAGGGAGACACCTTCCAGACAACCTGCACATACCAGACTTTCGACTTTAATGGCTTGGTCTGGTACCAGCAGAGGAAAGGCCAAGGTCCCCAGCTGGTCTCCTATCAGGCAACTGCTGGCCGCAAGCCCAGTGGCCGTCTCACCACCGTGCTGAACACCACCGAGAAATACAGCCTCCTGCAGCTGGAGGAAGTCGAGCTCTCTGACAGTGCCTTGTACCTCTGTGCTGTGCGTGACACCCCGGTGCAGGGAGCTTCCTTGGCTGTGCAAGAACCCAGGGGAAGGAGGGGATGTGTCTGTGCAAGGCTGAGGGTGGGGGAAGGGGCCCTCAGGTGTCCCCTGGCAGCGCTGCTTCTCCTGTACACCCAGGGGTCTGCAGGACAAGATCCTGTGATGGAATGTTTTCTGTCCATTCCACACATCAATTTATGCAACCATGGCCTCAAGCATTCCCATACCACACTAAATGAAGGCACTGTCTTCCTGTAGCCAATGCATTGGAAGTCTGGTAAAACACAAGCAGCACGCACATGAGCCATTGCACATACATGTTAGTGATTTATTAATTTTGACCACTATTAATAACTGCAGGCACGTTCATCATCCCCGACACCAATTTGGTTTGTCTTCTCTTGAGATAGAGACACCTTAAAACTGGTTCCATTGTGTTATTTCCCTCTTGCTCCTTCCTGGAATTACATGATTACAAGAATTTTTGAAAATACTCAGAACCACGTTGTGGACCCTCCAATTGTTGCATGGTTATGTGCTGGGATCTGGAGGACCTGCTCTCCCCAGTGCACTCTGCCCATCCTTGGAGCCCTTCTCATGCAATACCTCATAGGCTTCCCGCAGCCCTGCACCATTTCTTCTGCAGTTGGACCAGGTTTACAAAGCTGGAGAGGTGGAAAACCCACCAAGCAGAGGTGAGCAACAGGCCCTACCAGGAGAAGAACTGGCCTTGGGGAAAGATACTTCATGCCTAGAAGAAGGCCAGGCACCCCAGGCCAGGCACCCCCGACCAACCATGAGGGTTTTGGCACTGGTTGCTGCCCTTGGGGTGCCCTGTCTGATGGGAGCTGGGTGTGTGTGAGAGGAATGAATGCCCTGGTGTGTTGCCTGGCCATGCTGATTTCAACATCAACCTGTGAGTCCCCTTAGCCCTGCACATCTGTGTAACTGCTGGACTGTGCAGGGAACAGAGGGAGTAGAGGGTGTATAGGTGTCCTGCCCTTACTACCTTTGCCCTTGGGTGCAGACCATGCTCCCTCATTCAGGGGACAAGTGGGAGAATGAGGATGAGAAGGTCAGGGGTCGTTCTGAAGGCTTTTTCTCACACCATCTTTACTCCTGCATCCTCTGGGGCCATCTTCTGACTGAGCTTCATTTCCCGCCACAGGGCTATCCAGAGCAGGAGGAATCCCCTTCTGCACAGGACTGTGAGCTGCTGGCCTCTCAGAACCTCCAGGAGCACTGGGGAGCACTCTCCAAGGGAAAGCAGTGATCAGTCTCCCTATTGCTGGATATGCTCTGACACCAGGGGATAGTATGTGAGCAGAGATGCTGGAGTACAGGGCCTGATGCCCACTGGCTGTGGAGGAGATGAGTATATCTTCCTCAGCTCCAAGGGACAGTGACTGGAAGGAACCCATTGCTCTGTAGGCCACCCTTTGCTTCCTGTTCTGTTTGTGCCCTCACCTTATCCTCTGCTACTCAAGGCAATGCCTTTCTTCCTTGGCAATACAAGACAAGGTCCACCATGAAAAGGATGACATGGAAGCAGAGGTTAGCATGAAGAAAACTTTAATGACCCTGAAGTGGGAAAGAAATTCACTTGTAGAGGAGTTGGCCAGAGCAGGGAGAGGATCAGCAGCTGCTGAAAGTCTGTGCCCATGGCCCGCAGTTGAGATCCCACAGGCCTGTCCCACAGAGGGAGAGGGGCCAGCAGATGGCCCACGGTGGCTTTGCAGGTCTTACAACCCCAAAAAACAGAAGACAAGAAGGAGATGGGAGAGAAAATAAGGCAGAGAAGTTAGACTTTGGCCACATTTTCAGAGAAACCCAGCAGTCTTCCTCCCTTGGAAGGGCAGCACTGGATGCTCAGCCTCTCTGAAATCGATGGTCAGGTGCTCTGTCCTCACAGAGGCAACAGCTTCAATATTCCTGGGGTCATTGTTAGGGCTGTCACCAGCGCATTTAGCAGGGGGGACACCTTCTGCCATAGTAGCGGCTGGAAATGCCAGAGAGGTCACAGAACCCAGAGATGATGGGCACTCCATCACAGCTGAGGATGCTGCCAACGGCAGCAGAGGTGGAGGATCCCACAACGGTGTTCTGTGGGAAGGAGCTGAGGATGGGGCCAGGCAGGGTCACCACCACGGGAGAGGGCTGGATGACAACGGTGGAGTTCTGGCACTGCCTGACACAGGGCTCATTGCAGCTGTTGGCCAGTGGGGTCGGGCCACAGGGCCGGCAGGGTTGGCAGGGCTGACACTGGTCATAGCAGGACATGACTCTTGTCTGCTGCAGACGCACCTGTGAGAGAGGGCAGAGAGGCAGTAGAGCACATGCACATGTGAGGAACAGTCTGCCAGGAGTCTGTCACTCCACCACAAGCGTGTCGAAGGCACCTGCTGAGCCAGGAGCTAGAAACTGTGCAGTGAGGCAAAAGGGTTACCAGACACAGTACTGTGAGGATCACCCAGGCCCAACCAGGCTGCTGCCAATCTTTGCAGTGAAGGGCAACCTCAGCCAAGTGCCAAGTCCTCTTTCAAAATAATGCAAAGTGTCTCCAGGCCCAAGGAGGCTGCTGCCTATCTCTTAAGAGAACAGCTCCCCTCAACCAAGTCCCAGACACTCTCTACTCACACCTTCACCCTTCTTCCCCTTCTCATGGAGAGCAGCACCACAGCCCACTATAGGAGGGAGGAGTACACATCTGCATGAGCAGAAAACGATGCAAGGAAAGGGCTTCAGACTCACCTGGTTCCCAAGGAGAAGGAGGAGAGAGAAGTGGATGGGAGAACAAGGAGTTGGGCTGGCTTTTATGGTGGCCCTGACCTGCCCTGGGCCCAGAGGTAGCTTCTATGGCAGTGGCAATTGTCTAAGCTGCTCATGATGAACAGAAAACATCCCAGCTAATGACATGGGCTGGGTAGCTGTTTTTCCAACGCCGCCTTCTCTTTTCCTGGCTTATGCTGTCCACCATCCCTCACGGAGGCTTCTTCTGAGTGCTGGGATTGTGAGACCCCATGATTTCTGGGGCAGGAATGTGTCATTGATAGCAGAAGCCTCAGCTCAAGTGCTGGATGGGTGCAGTGCAGGCAAGTGATGTTGGCCTGGGGCACACTGGTGGGGTGGTCTGTGGCTGCATTGACAGGAAGGGGCCAAACTACTCCCAACCCTTTAATCCTTGGTTGGTCTCCCAAGGACGTGCCTTGTCTTTCTTTCCCTCCCAACTCATTCCAGTGGTCACTTGTAGGGTGCAGGTGGGCTGGGTTTCATGGATTCTTTTAATCTTTTACTCAGGAAACTAAGCAGCCTTCCCCAAGCTATGGGTATTAAAGAGCTGTAAAAGTTATTTCCCCCATTATTTCAATGCTGCTGAAAATCAAAGTTATGTGGGCCCTCTACCACCACCGGGATATTATTCTGCCCTGCCGAGGCTGCATCTGGAGGAGGAACTTCTTTACTTTGAGGGTGGCAGAGCACTGGAACAGGCTGCCCAGAGAGGTGGTGGAGTCTCTGTCTCTGGAGGCCTTCAAAACCCATCTGGATGCGTTCCTGTGCAACCTGCTCTAGGTGAATCTGCTCTGATAGGGGCGTTGGACTAGATGATTTCCAGAGGTCCCTTCCAACACCTACCATTCTGTGATTCTGTGATGACCTCCCTCGACCTGCTGACCACACCCTTTTTAATGCACCCAGGAGACCACTGGCCCTCTTGGCCACAAGGACACATTGCGGCCTCACAGTCAACTTGCTGTCCACCAGGAATCCCAGTTCTCTCTCTACACAGCTGCTTTCCAGCAGGTCAGCCCTTAACCTGTACCGGTGTATGGGGTTATTACTCCCTTGGTGTAGGACCCTACACTTGCCCTTGTTGAACTTTATTAGGTTCCTCTCCACCCAAGTCTCCAGCTTGTCCGTGTCTGGCTGTATGGCACCACAGGCTTCTGGTCTGTCAGCTGCTCCTCCCAGTTTTGTATCATCACCAAACTTGCTGAGGGTATACTCTGTCCCCTCATCCAGGTCATTGATGGATGCATTGAACAAGACTGGGCCCAGCACTGACCCCTGAGGAACACCCACTGGTTACAGGCCTCCAACTGGACTCTATGCCAGAGTTCCTGGTCTCAAGGACATAGGATTCCTCAAGACTGATCTTGCTTGCAAAGACTGAGGCAAAGAAGGCATTCTGCACCTCAGCCTTTCCATGTCCTGTGTTGCCAGGCTGCGCAGCATCAGAGAAGGCCCACTCATTCAGCAGGGGGACTACAGTTCCTCTAGCCTTCCTTTTGTCACCTGTGTCCTTAGAGAAGGCCTTCTTGTTGCCTTTGACATCTGTTGCCAGAGTCAGTTCCACTTGGCCTTTGCCTTTCCTAACCTCATCCCTGCATTCTTGGACAGTGTCCCTGGAGTCCTCCCCAGTTTCCTCTGCTCACTTCCTTCTTGTGTTTTAGTTTGGCCAGGAGCTCCTTGTTCATCCATGCAGGCCTCCTGGCATGCTCTCCTGACTTTCTGCTCATTGGGATGGCCTGCTCTTGAGCTTGGAGGAAGTGGTCCAGATGTCTTAAGCCTCTGTTGCCTCCAGGGCTATACCCCACAGGAATTTTCCAAGCAGGTCTTTAAAGGCACCAAAGCCTGCTGTCCTAAAGGCCCAGGTTATGAGCTTGCTATTTACCCTCCTCAGTCCCCTTGGGATCATGAACTCCACCATTTCACGGTCACTGCAACCCAGGCTGCCTTTGATCTTCACATCCACAACAAGCTCTTCCTTCTTGATACCTATGAGGTCCAGCAGAACACCTGTCCTCATGGGATCCTCTATCACTTGGGTGGTGAAGTTGTCATCCATGCACTTGAGGAAACGTGCTTATGTCCTGCTGTGCTGCTCCTCCGGCAGATATTGGGGTGGATGAATTTCCCCATGAAGGCCAAGGCCAGTGAATATCAGACTGCTCCTCCCTGCCTGTAGAGGGTCTCCTCTGCTGGTTCTTCCTGATCAGATGTCCTATAGGGGACACCCACTACAGTGTGTCTTTATCTGTCTTCTCTTTAATGCTTACCCACAAGCTCTCGGTTGGCACATCACCCATCGCCAGGCAGAGCTCCATGCACTCCAGCTGCTCTCTCACAGAAAGAGAAAGTCCCCCTCCTCATCTTTTCAGTCTGTCTTCTGAAAGAGCCTGTATCCCTCCACTGAAACATGCCAGTCATGGGAGCCATCCCACCCTGTCTCCATGATCCCAACATGATTGTAGCCCTGCAACTGCCCACTCATCTCGAACTCCTCACGTTTCTTCTCTTTGAAGGCAATGAACCTATTATGTACTTGTAAACCAGCATTCATCCTGGGATTGTGCCTTGAGAATCTGCTTTTAGGAGTCTGCAAGCAGTATTCAGTTTTTAAGAAACATCTTTTAAAAGCACAGGAACAGGCAATTCCACTGTGTTTCAAGCTAAGCAGGCGGGGCAGAAGACCTCATGGAACTGAAGAGGAAGAAGAAATTGTACAAACTCTGGAAGGAAGGTCAGGCTTCGCAGGAAGGTTATAGAGCTCCGATTCACATATGCAGGGAGAAGGCAGGAAAGGCCAAGGCTCAATGAGAGTTGAGAGTTGGCCCGTCTTGTGTCAGTCAACAAGAAAGGATTTTTAAGTACTTAGATAGCAAGAGGAGGTCTAAAGGAAACATTGAACAAATACATGTTGAAGATGGTCACTTGACTAAAGTCCTGTCGAACTAATTAGATATCCTTCTATGATGAGGTCACCCACCTAGTGGATGAAGGGAAGGTGGTGGATGGAGTTTTTCTGAATTTTACTAAGGCTTTTAATAGTGTCCCTATCCTTCTGGAAAAGTTGGGAAGTCAAGTGAGTTCAGGAGAGTCAACTGTGGGATGAGCAGGAATATGGTGTGCTGGGTGAAAAACTGACTGAAAGGCAGGGCTCAAAGGGTTGTAGTGAATGGGGCTACATCTGGCTGATGACCAGTCAGCACTGGTGCTCCTCAGGGCTCAATTCTGAGGCAGGTTCTGTTCAATATTTTGATCAGTGATCTGGATGCAAGAGTTGAATGTGCCATGAGCAATTTTGCTGATGATACCAAACTGGGAGGTGTTGATGCGTCTCTGGAGGGACAGGAGGCCTTGCAGAGGGATCTAGGTAAATCAGAGCATTGGGCAATCATTAATGGCATGAAATTTAACAAGTCCAAATGACAGATTCTGCATCTGGGATGGAGTAACACCAGACACAGGTATAAATTTGGAGAGGAGTGGCTGGAGCTGCCCTGCAGAAAGGGATCTGGGGGTGCTGGTTGTCAGCAGGCTCAACAGGAGTCAGCAGTGTGCCCTGGAGGCCAGAGGGCAAACCACAGCCTGGGGTGCATTAACACAGTCCAACCAGCTGGTCAAGAGAGGGGATTATCCTGCTGTATTTAGCAGTGGGGCAGCCTCCCCTTGAGTACCATGTGTAGTTCTGGGCCCCACAATTTAAGAAGGAAGTGCAGGTACTTGAATGCATCCAGAGGAGGACAACAAAGCCTGTGAAAAGGCTGGAAGGAATGTCCCATGAGGAGTGGCTAAGGACTTTGGGCTTGTCTAGTTTGGAGAAAAGGAGTCTGAGAGGTGACCTCATAGCTCTCTAAGCTTCCTGAGGAGGGGAAGTAGAGGGAAGTGCTGATGTCTTCTCCCTGGGATCCAGCGGCAGGACACATGACAATGGTTCAAAGCTGCATCAGGGGAAGTTCAAATTTGTCATTAAGAAACATTTCTTTACTGAGAGAGTTTTCACACACAGGAACAGGCTTCCTAGATAGGAGGTTGATGCCTGTCAGTAGTTAGGAGGCATTTTTGGACAATGTCTGTGGCGTGAAAGGGTACAAAGCAGTTTTGGCAGAAGATAAACCCCCTTGCATTGTAACACTCCTCACTGAAGTGGGAGGCTAGGCGCGGCTTGGTTTAAATTCTGGGTGATGCCCAATGCAGCACTATCAATCCAATCGTGTTTAATATGTATTAAAGCGTTATGATTTGGATACATTAATAGTACACTGCACCTTCAGTCTAGTCGTGCTCATGAACTAGCACGGCCACTCTCGAGTCTTTGGTCACGTTCAGTGAGAAACTGAAACAACTAGCTACTTAAACAGTGCAGTTTAAGTAAACAACAGATATATAGGTTCTTAGGATTGCCAGGGATAAATACACTGTCTTCAAAGCATGTGCAAATAAAGGTATTGTTAAATATACAAGATGCGTGACAAGTTATAAACAATACAGCGTGGCTATAAATGTAGGATAGAGATTCTCTAGAGAGACTTCTAAGTTCCCTGAGGAAACACTCGGTATAATCTAAGTCTTACACAAAGGCATCCCTATGGGGGGGAAGAAACTTCCAGCCCATCAACTGATCTCGGAAGCCAGTGATGGAGTTCTCCTCGACTTGTTCGCAATGGTGTCTTCCCTGATATCTCCCCTCTCTTGAGCTATTTTTATACTATTTTTTATCTTCAAAGTGGAGTTTGAGTGACTTTAGTCATAAATACATTTGTTATGACTGGTGCACTCAAGAAGGAGCGGTCGCACCTTGGAGGCAGGTGGCCTCTGGGATGGACGTGTGTTTTAGTACATTACGATGAGCAAAGTTCACACAAAGAACAACATTTCATCAAAATTTGACGAAATGTTGGCTCAGGGTAGCAAGTAGGCAGCTTATCGGTTCCATAGTACCATCTTGTTACCATATCTGCTGTTCGTCACAAGGCAAGGTCATGGAATGATAACATTTCGTTCCATCCATTGTGTAGCTTCGCAAGCAACCTTGTACAGGCAACCACAGAGGTTGCATTCTTCACATGCCAGCTCCAGCTGTTTTCTACCTCAGAAGCCTCTTGATTTTATACTTTTCCTTAATGTGTGAACAATGCTATACTTTTGTATTCTTGGCCAATTTATTAATTATTCCATATAATCCACCCCGTGACTACAGTCACTCAAGCTCCACAATACTCAGTACTGATAGGGAATATCACTTGTCCTCTTGGGGTGGGGGTTATCAAGTGCAAATACATATCGTGGAGTGATCAAGCGAGTTAAGCTTTTCATCGTAATCCAAAGTCTAACATACAAAACAACTGTCAAAGCAAAGCACAATACAGTGAGTACTAGTAAAACAACAACAGGATGAAGCATCTTATTAAAAAGTCCTGTAGCTGTTGGTGACCATCCAAAAAGAGTGTCCCACCATTCATGTCCTCCGTCTCTCTTGACTCTTTCCAGCACTTGGTGTATTTCTTCAACATCATGACGGACAGTCATCAAAGTTCTTTGCCCATTTTCTTGGGCCTCTTTCAGCAGTCACTTCAAGTCATCGTTTTGTAGCAGCTTCTTCACCAGTATGAGATTCATTCTGACAGGGGTAGGCAACAGATCTCGAATCAATGTGTAATTAGATTGTAGCAATTGAAAAGACGTAACAGTAGCTGAATAATTGAAGTCACATCCGATAATGTTAGTAAAGTTGCAAACACAAAGATTTGAGTGATTACTTATATCAACTACTATGTCATCTATGAACACAAGACTACAGGGAGACCTCATGCAAACGCACCCTTTCCCAATATATACAAGCACAGTTTCTGGGGTTTCATTGGGATGTATCTTAAACTGAGAAACATTCTGGTTGGTGTCAAGATAAATGTCTTGTGCTTTGAGAGTATTACTCTCACAAATGAATCCTTGCTGGTCCCATGAAACGCATGCGTCAACATCAACAGTTTGCCATTTATTCTCATTTTGTTGTGCCCACAGTCTATGCTCTATTGGATAGAGTATAGCTCCATGGTGATTCAACCCCAGGGCGATGATTGGGTATATGGTGTATACTAAACCATTGCGTATTGTTAGGACAAAAGCTGTGGCCTTGCTCTCAATGGGATCATAGGTGAAATTAACCAGGTACCATCAGGATTGAAATTTTTTCTCAAACTCAATTGCATTATCCCATATTACTTTTAGAATTTTGGTGGGCTAGGTGCCTTACTCACCTTCCCTAACGATTGTGGCTGTCATAGATTGCATCCACAATTGTGCTTGGATACAACTAACAGCCAAAGAAAGCAACATTATTTTGGGTTGTACCGAGTGAATTTGTGATCAGCTGATGGTCCTTTTCACCTGTTTCTTCCCACTGAGGCAATATATTCGATAAAAGCCATTGGTGATTTCCCAATGCTGATAGAGAGGACTGTAGAGGATGTTTTAATTTGTCTAGATCACTAGTGGTTGTGACTAGTTTGTTGGCAAGTATCTCAGCATCTATACTATTGAAGACTCCAAGTCCTGTTCCTGAGATACCAGTCACATCTCTCTTCAGTTGTTGTGAGGTGGCAAAAGTTCATCTGTGTAACCTTGCTGACCCCCCTGCATAAGATATACTCAGGAATGGTGAGCAGGTAGGCTTGATCGCAGAGATATTAATCTGCATTGACAATTCTATTCATTTGAGGGAATATGTTGGATTAAACAGTATCTGTTGTTGGCCTGTGTGTTTAATAACATAAGGGCCAGTGTTGAAGGTGTAAGGAGTTAGACTAATGGAAGGCTGAGTCGGTACACCTTTGAAAGTTTGTGAGGGTGTAGGTTTTCCATTATTTTCAGCAGGTTCAGGGGTATTTGAGTCAATCATAAATTCAAATGACAATTCTGTGCCCTTATAGCCCCAAAGACAATACACTACTATAGGTTTGGTAAAAGTGAAGCTGTACCAGCAATCTGAATTTGGCTCCATAATTTTGTAACATTGAGTGTTATATTTTTCTGGTTTGGTAGAGTCCACGTAGATGGTTTTAATCTCAGTTGACCTGTGGTAAGTAGACCCATTGATAACTCAGCAACCAATGTGTATTTTCTTTCCAGGGGCGGCTTCGATTTTAGCCATTTGAAGTGAGTCTTTCCATCTCCATTTATCTCTGGAATATACTTCACTGCCTTGTATAACCAGAGTGGAGAGATTTAAATCCTTTTTGTTTTCTGCTGTTCCAGTGCTTGCAGTGTACTGTGACAATGCATTATCCCAAAGCTCATTAGTTGGGTCAGGTTCAACTATGTCTATCTTGAATTCTAACAGCAGTGCTATTTCATCCTGTTGCCAACAACAAGTTACAAAAGTGGGTTCCACAAGAGTAAAATTATAACAGCAATCCCACTCGTCGGTGACACAGTGCTTTGTTGTCATTGAGCGTGAGTTCTGAGGGTGAAATATCTCTGTTCTCATGGCCTTCTCATGGTTTGAACCGTTGATCATTCTACATCCTACTTAGATTTCCAACCCTGCCTTACCTTTCAGGGTTGGGTACCAACTATTCCAGGTCCACTCATGTAACACCTCATTTTCATGTAGAACTACAATGGCCAAACTCAGTTCTCCCTTTCTTGTTCCTGCCATCGCATTGTGTTTAACAAAAGCTTGAGACCATGGCCACTCTGGATGTCTTTGACTACAAACAACAGGAAATAAAAAGGTAAAACTGAATAGCATCAATTCCATCTGCCAATTCATCATTTTAGAATTTGGTCCTCCAGATAGCCATACATAATAAAAATAACATTATTGCCAGGATCAATGTCAGGATTCCCTGGAGACACTCAGGGTTAGCGTAGGCCAATCCGTCTGTCCACGTACAGTTCATTCAAGATTCCCGTAAGACACAAAGGAAAAGAAAATCTGCTCGGTCTTATTTTACTGATGGGGTTAAAAAGAGGGCGAGATCCACCGGGTGCTGATCCAGTGTGTCTTCCCTGCACAGTCTTTGGCTTCCCATGCATGGGGATTTTTGGGAGTAGCTAGCACCATTGGAACCATTCCAGTTTGAGGCATTTTCACTAGCACAGGTTGCCCAGGGTGAAATCTTCCTAGGTATTTTCCCGGTTCATTGGGAACTTTTGGAGTGATGATATTGGCAGATACACAGAAAGTTTTCATTTTAGGACAGCCATCTCCACTCCATCTGTTATTTAATTGATAGATGGCATCATCCAATCACAAATGCGAACCAGGTTCATGAGTTTTTGCAAAACGCTTAACCAATCCATTGGTGCATTCAACAATGCCATTAGCCTGAGGATAAGAGGGAGTATGAAATACCCATCGAATCCCTTCTTCTTTGGCCCAATCTTGTACCACTGTAGAGGTAAAGTGTGAACCGTTATCACTTTGGATTTCCTCAGAAAGGGGAAGTGTGCTGAACCACCCCTTTAGACCTTTTACTCTGTTGTCCCCAGTAGCTGATTTGAAGCTGATGGCCACAGTGATGCCGGAGATAATCTCCACTCCTACTAGGACGTATCTTTTCTCACCTGATGATCTCAAGGACCCAATATAATCAATCTGCCATGAATGACACAATGTTTTCTTGTCCTGAATGTGTAAGGGAGGCGCCTTACTGGAATGATCTTTACTGAGTCGTAGGCGACATTCTGAACAGGCAGTTACTACTTATTCGCACAGCTTAACTGATACAGGCAACCCTCGGGCTAGATCTTGCTTGTATAGGTCAGCACAGCCTGTGTGGCCACGCTTAACATGTAACCATTCGAGTAAGCGTTCCCATTCCCAACCATCATCTACAATATCAATTTGCTACAGCCACGTGAGGCTATCTACCTGTTGGTTGAATTAGGCCTTGATCGAGGTCGAACAATCAGGGCCCTTTACCCAACCAATGTGCAGTGCTCTCTGTCCTCCTGTTTCTAACAGTTGCTTACAACTATCTGTCTCCCAAACTGCGACCCTATTCACCTGGGTCAGCACAGAGCAGTGTTGCATCTTTGGGCACCAGGTCATAGTCCTAGGCCTGCCTTCACCCAAGGGGTGTTGGGTTCACTGGGACAGGGGACTCCAGTGAGTGGCCTGCTGTAGCTGATACCAATAGGAACTTGTGAACACCTCAGCCCTACATATCTGGGCAACAGATGGGCCATGACAGATGCTGGAGGGTGATAGAATTGCATGGGGAAGCTGTCCCTGCTGCTCGTGCCATGGCATACTGACCATGTCCCCTAGATCAGGTGATGGAGGGAAGGGGCAGGTGGAGTAGGCAATGTGGGCCATCCCCAAGGCTATTCACCCATTCCCAGTTCCTGCCATCCTTTGGGAACATGGTCTTCTGAGCCTCCTTGCCCAGCACAGCTCCACCCAAAGCAAGAGGAGCACTCTTCCCCAAGAGCTTGTGGGACTGCAGACCTCCCAGGCCTCCCACATGCCCACAGTTCCCCTCTGGAGGACAGCAGTTGTCAGGATTCCCTTTCACATGACATGGTCCATGGCCAAGGGGCTATTTCTGAGCAGAGCTGCAGCAAGGCAAGGACTCATGGCCGTTGGCTGTGGAGTAACCAGGGATGTCTTCTTCAGCTTTAAGAGGCAGTGCCTGAAAGGGGATTCCCTGCAGTGTGTCCCACCCTCCAATGCCTCTAGGAGTGATGAAGGGTTCCCCTGTGCCCTCATCTGATTCCTACCACAAAGCAATGGCTTTCTCCTTCCACAGTCAGTGTGCAGATGGAAAGATCATGTAAAGGGCACAGGCAGGGTTGCATCAATTGTTTAATGAGTCTAAAGAGGGAAGGGTCATGGTAAGAACTCGGCAGAAGGCCATGCTATCCCTGAGCTCTGCACCGAGCAGCTCCGATGTGGCCACTCAGACGGAGCTTGCGTGGGAACATGCTGCCACCCAGGTGTCAGGTTGCAGGGTGTGCCCTGCTGTAGCACCTGTGTTGAATGGCAGTGGTGAGCAGACCTGTGGGAGGTGTGCCCAGGTAGAGGAACTCCTTCACCTAGTGATGGAGCTCCGTGAGGAGGTAAGTCGTCTGAGAAGTATAAGGGATTGTGAACAGGAGATAGATAACTGGAGTCGCATCCTGCCTTCCCTGAAAGAAGCACCTCAGGCAGACAGAGCTCCACATACAGAGCACTCCCCACCCTCTAGCAGCACAGCTGAATGTGAAGATTCAGAGGACAGGGGCCAGTGGCAACAAATCCCTGTCCGGCGTGGCAGGCGTGCCACCCAGGTGACCCCCACACCATCTGAGGTGCCCTTGCAGAACGGATATGATGTTCTGCAAAGGGAACCGGAGGATGAGGAGGACAACAGCTTACTGAACTTGGAGTTGTCACTGAGGCCGAGACGGATTAAGCCTCGTATAACAACATCTTCGGTTAGGAAAGAAAGACGGGTCCTTTTAGTAGGGGACTCGATTCTGAAGGGAGTAGAAGGTCCCATATGTAGACCAGACCCAATCTGTAGGGAGGTCTGCTGTCTCCCTGGGGCCAAAGTTAAGGATGTCCGGAAGAAACTCCCTATCCTAGTTAAGCCTGCTGACTACTACCCTTTATTGATTTTTCAGTTAGGCAATGATGAAATTTCAGGAAGAAGCCTGAGGGCAATGAAGAAAGACTTCAGGGCCCTGGGACGGATGGTTAGGGGATCAGGAGCACAAATAGTGTTTGCTTCTATCCCAACAGTTGCAAGGATAGATGAGAAGATTAATAGGAAATGCCAGCTGTTCAATGCCTGGCTCAGAGACTGGTGTCATCGGCAGGACTTGGGGTTCTTTGGTTATGGGCTGCTTTTCAGGACGCCAGGCCTGCTGGCAACAGACGGCAAAAGCCTGTCTCAGAGGGGGAAAAGGGTTTTAGGGCAAGAGTTGGCGGGGCTCCTTGACAGGGCTTTAGACTAGATTTGAAGGGGGATGGGGATAGATCCATGCTTGCTAGCAAAAAGCCTGAAGGTGGCATGCTGGCAGTAGACTTGGAAAAGACAGGGGGCACAACCAGGCTCCTTAGGAATAAGTCTGGGGGTGGCAGAATTTCGGCTCCCGCCAGTAAAAAGGAGAAAGGACCTGTAGCCCAGCTGAAGTGCTTATACACTAATGCACGTAGCATGGGTAACAAACAGGAGGAGCTGGAAGCCATTGTGCAGCAGGATAATTATGATGTAGTCGCCATCACAGAAACGTGGTGGGATGACTCACATAGCTGTAGTGCTGCCATGGATGCCTATAGGCTCTTCAGGAAGGATAGGCAAGCAAGGAGAGGCGGGGGTGTGGCCCTGTATGTTAAGGAGTGCTATGAATGCTTTGAACTTAATGATGGTGATAATGAGACTGAGTGTTTATGGGTAAGAATCAGGGGCAGGGCTAACAAGGCAGATATCGTAGTAGGAGTCTGTTATAGGCCGCCCAATCAGGATGAGGAGGCAGATGAAATATTCTGTAAATGGCTGGGAGAAGTCTCAAGATCGCGAGCTCTTGTCCTCGTGGGGGACTTCAATTTGCCGGACATCTGCTGGGAATACAATACAGCAGGGAGGGAACAGTCTAGAAGGTTCCTGGAATGTGCTGGGGATAACTTCCTGACACAGCTAGTGAGAGAGCCAACTAGGGAAGGTGCCCTGCTGGATCTGTTGTTTGTAAACAGGGAAGGTCTTGTGGGGGATGTGAAGGTTGGAGGCTGCCTTGGGAACAGTGACCATGAAATGATAGAGTTTTCGATTCTGCGAGAAGCAAGGAGAGGGGTCAGCAGAACTGCTACCCTGGACTTCCGGAGGGCGGACTTTGGGCTTTTCAGGAGCCTGGTTGACAAAGTCCCCTGGGAGGCACTCCTCCAGAGCAAAGGAGCCCAGGAAGCCTGGATGATTTTCAAGAAGGAAGTCTTAAAGGCGCAGGAGCAGGCTGTCCCCATGTGCCAGAAGACAAGCTGTCGGGGAAAAAGGCCGGCCTGGCTAAACAGGGAGCTAGTGTTGCAACGTAGGGAAAAAAAGAGGATCTATGGCCTCTGGAAGGAAGGGCAGGCCACTCAAGACGACTACAAAGAGGTAGTTAAGCTATGTAGGGAAAAAATCAGGAGGGCCAAAGCCCAGCTGGAGCTAAACCTGGCTTCTGTTGTCAAGGACAACAAAAAAAGCTTCTATAACTATATTAGTAATAGGAAGAGGACTAAGGATTATCTCTGTCCTCTAGTAGATGGGGCCGGCAACATAGTGACCAAGGATGAGGAAAAGGCTGAGGTACTTAATGAAGTCTTTGCCTCAGTCTTCAGCAGTAGGACCAGTTGTTCCCTGAGCACCCAGACCCCTGAGCTAGAAGACAGGGATGGGGAGCAGAATGAAGCCCCTGTAATCCAAAGGGAAATGGTGAGGGACCTGCTTCAGCACCTGGAGGTGCACAAATCTATGGGGCCGGATGGGATCCACCCAAGGGTATTGAAAGAGCTGGCGGAGGTGCTCGCCAGGCCACTTGGTATCATTTATGAGCAGTCCTGGACAACCGGGGAGGTCCCAGCTGACTGGAGGTTAGCAAATGTGACACCCATCCACAAGAAGGGCCGGAAGGAGGATCCGGGGAACTACAGGCCAGTCAGTCTGACCTCGGTGCCTGGGAAGGTCATGGAACAGATCCTCCTCAGTGCCATTACACGGCACATGCAGGAGAACAGGGTGATCAGGCCCAGTCAGCATGGGTTTGTGAAGGGCAGGTCATGCCTATCAAACCTAATATCCTTCTATGATAAGGTGACCCACTTAGTGGATGAGGGAAAAGCTGTGGATGTTATCTACTTGGATTTTTGCAAAGCTTTTGACACTGTTTCCCACAGCATTCTCCTGGAGAAACTGGCTGCTCATGGCCTGGACAGGTGTACTCTTCGCTGGGTAAAAAACTGGCTGGATGGCCGTGCCCAGAGAGTGGTGGTAAATGGAGTTAAATCCAGTTGGTGTCCGGTCCCCAGGGACCCCAGCACCCCAGGGCTCGGTGCTGGGGCCGGTTCTCTTTAATATCTTTATCAATGATCTGGATGAAGGGATCGAATGCACCCTCAGTAAGTTCGCAGATGACACTAAACTTGGCGGGCGTGTTGATCTGCTTGAGGGTAGGTTGGCTCTGCAGAGGGATCTGGACAGGCTGGACCGATGGGCTGAGGCCAATGGTATGAGGTTCAACAAGGCCAAATGCCGGGTCCTGCACTTGGGACACAACAACCCCATGCAGCGCTACAGGATTGGGGCAGAGTGGCTTGAAAGCAGCTCGACAGAAAAGGACTTGGGAGTGTTGGTGGACAGCCGGCTGAATATGAGCCAGCAGTGTGCCCAGGTGGCCAAGGCGGCCAACAGCATCCTAGCCTGTATCAGGAATAGTGTGGTGAGCCGGACTAGGGAAGTGATCATCCCCCTGTACTCGGCACTGGTGAGGCCCCACCTCGAGTACTGCGTTCAGTTTTGGGCCCCTCGCTACAAGAGGGACACTGAGGTGTTGGAGCGTGTCCAGAGAAGGGCTACAAAGCTGGTGAGGGGTCTGGAGGACAAACCTTATGAAGAACGACTGAGGGAGCTGGGGTTGTTTAGCCTGGAGAAGAGGAGGCTGAGGGGAGACCTTATTACCCTCTACAACTACCTGAAAGGAGGTTGTAGAGAGATGGGGGCTGACCTCTTCTCCCTGGTGACAAGTGATAGGACGAGGGGAAACGGGTTCAAGTTACGTCAGGGGAGGTTTAGATTAGATATTAGGAGACATTTTTTCACTGAAAGGGTTATTAAACATTGGAATAGGCTGCCCAGGGAGGTGGTGGATTCACCATCCCTGGAGGTGTTTAAAAAAAGAGTAGATGGGGCACTTAGGGACATGGTTTAGAAGTGGCTCTTGTCAGGGTAGGCTAAAGGTTGGAATTGATGATCTTAAAGGTCCCTTCCAACCTCAACAATTCTATGATTCTATGATTCTAAGGGGTGTGCCCAGTGGGGAAATTTTCTAAGGCCATCTCCCCTCCTGAATATCGATCAGCCTGAGCTCACATCCAGCTTGGAGACAGTACAGCCAAGGGCTTTCCCCCTTGCCTTTGAGAGACCTCAGTGAGATCAGAGCCAGGGAGCTCTGCTGGGAGAGCTCAGCCAGGGCAGGTTCCCCTCTCTGTGGAGCTGCTGTTTCTGAGCTGAGGCTCTAGTGCAGCCATGATAGCTGACTGTTCCTTTTCTATTGCTACCTGAGAGCTTCCAGCAGAACCCCGTGCCCTTCCCTTCCACATCTGGTTTTAAATGTCCAAGTTTCCAATGAGACATATTCGAGAAAATAAGAGTACTGTTAAAATAGCAAGCACTTGACCTCCAAACCTTCCTGCCATGCCCTGCTGCTGTGCCGTTTGCCCTCCCCTTGGCTCCTTCCAGAACACCGGCGTCCCCGTGGCCGAGGTGCCCGTGCCGGGGACAGCCCGCGCCCGCCCTCCCTCACCGCCGGTGTAGCTGCGGGCAGCTCCGCTCCGGCCGGTCTCTGCCGCGGCGCCGCCTTCCTGCTCAGGGCGCAGGGCTGAGCCCCGGGGCGGAACTGGCGGAGGCGGAGAGGAGAGTAGAGGAGGCGGCGGAGAGGAGGCGGCGCGGCCGGAGCAGAGAGCCGGGGCTGGCGGGGAGCAGCGAGGGGCAGACGGCGGAGCGGCGAGATGCGGTGGTGCCGAGGCACAGGGCTGGCAGGGCTGGCCGCGCTGCTGCTGGGTGCGTGGGACTGGCGGCGGTGGATGGGGCCAGGGTTGTGCCCGGCGGGTTCCACGGGTAGCCCAGCGACAACTCCTCCCTCTCCTTCTTCAGCCTCTCTTTCCCCCTCCTGCCTCTCTGACATCTTGACCATGAGCCAGCAACGTGCCCTTGTGGACAAAAAGGCTGACGGTATCCTGGGGTGCATCAAGAGGAGTGTGGCCAGCAGGTCAAGGGAGGTCATCCTCCCCCTCCACTCTGCCCTGGTGAGGCCGCATCTGGAGTACTGTGTCCAGTTCTGGGCTCCCTGGTTCAAGAAGGACAGGGAACTGCTGGAGAGGGTGCAGCAGAGAGCTACCAAGATGATTAGGGGACTGGAACACCTCTCTCATAAAGAAAGGCTGAGGGATTTGGGTCTCTCCCGTCTGGAAAAAAGATGTCTGAGGGGGGATCTTATCAACACTTTTAAATACTTAAAGGGTGGGTGTCAGGAGGATGGGGCCAGGCTCTTTTCAGTTGTGCCCGGGGACAGGACAAGAGGTAATGGGCACAAACTTGAGCATAGGAAGTTCCACCTAAACATGAGGAGGAAGTTCTTTACTTTCAGGGTGGCAGAGCACTGGAACAGGCTGCCCAGAGAGGTGGTGGAGTCTCCAACTCTGGAGACATTCAAAACCTGTCTGGACACATTCCTGTGTAACCTGCTCTAGGTGACCCTGCTCTGGCAGGGGGGTTTGACTAGATGATGTCCAGAGGTCCCTTCCAACCGTATGTTTCTATGATTCTGTGATCTTTTGTGCCCCTTCCCAACACCCCGAGTCCCCTCTTCCTGTTCTCCCTCTTTCTTCCCCACCTCTGTTGGTACAAGACTCCTTGCACGTACACCAGATTTTTCACGCACGCTCTCCTTCCCCTGTGCATTCTGCAGTTCTTATTGCCCTCAATATAGACCTCTCTCCTTCACTGTAACAAGCCCTCTCCCTGTCTGCTCTTTATCCACTCACACACTCATATTCTGACTCATCTCTCCATGCATCTACCATCTCCAAAGCCTCTTCCTACTCCTCGAGACTCCTCTCTCATCTTTCCCTCTGCTTCCTTCATATCCATAACCACAAATTGTCTTTTCTGCACCGTGCCATTATTCCATATATCCTCTCATCCCCCTGTGCTTTCTGCATTTATTCTTCTTCTCAGTTCAGCCCTTCATCCTTCACTGTAACACTTCCAACTTTCCTGTCTCCTCTTCTTCTCTCCACCAATGCATCCATCCACCCATGCATCCATCCCTCCACCTGGCTTTCATTCTAGCTCTGTATTCATCCATTAAAAAATCCCTTGCAGACTTGTCCCCTTGCTCCACAAACCCACACGAGGATCACTCTCGATGCCCACTTGGTCCTCATTTGCTGCAGTCCAGCTCTATCTACAAGCCACTCTTTCTGACGATTTTTCTGGCAAAAGAGCCATCAGACCTGAGTGATTTTTGGCCTTTTCTTATACTTTCTCAGCAGTGGCTGTGGGAAGAGCCCAGGTGCTGCAGGAGCCGTCAGCAGAGACCACCGAGGGCATCGGCATCAACATCACTTGCTCACACCCCAACATAAAGCCTTACGACTCCATCCACTGGTACCGTCAGCTCCCGGGACGAGGCCCCGCACTGCTCCTGAGCACTCTCAAAGACTCCAAAGAGCTGCGGGACCCGCCGGGGCGGCTGTGGGTGTCGGCAGAGCGCCGCTCCAGCGCCCTGTGGCTCGCCCGGCCCCGGCGCGGGGACGCGGCGGTGTATTACTGCGCCCTGGGAGACACGGGGAGAGGAGCCGGGGCTGCGGCCGGGCGGGAACCGGCGCGGGCGGGGCCGGGCGTGTGTGTCGGGGCCGGGGGGACAGCCCCGCGCGGGCCCGCCAGGGGGCGCTGCCGCTCCGCCCGCCGGGGCCGCCTCGCCCCAACCGGCCTCTCGCCCCGGGCCGCTTCCCCCCGCCCGACCGGCCCCGGCCCCGGCAACCCCGCGCTCCCAGCGGGACGCACACAGAAATCCCCCGCCACACTGCCGCCGCCGCCGGGGCAGGAATGGTGCCCGGAGCGCTGGCCGTGTCCGGCGGGGCCCGGCAAGGAGCGATGGCAGCCGCCGGCCCCGCTGGCGCCCGGCCAGGAGCAGCGCCTTTCTGCTCCGCACAGGGCGGCGGGCGGCAGAGATCCTCCTGCCCACGGGCAGCCGCCCAGCCCTCGCTCCTGCCGCACGGACCGCCCACTGCTGGCATGGAACATACAGGGCCTCTTCTCGGCCTTTTGACTTTCCCCACGAGGATGCCGAGGGAACCCTGAGCAGCTGCTTTCGTCTGCTCTGCAACCACGGGGACTGCAGGGCGCAGTTGCCAATGCCAAATGGTCCTTAGAAAAGGACAACCAGAAAGGGTTTCTCATTTCATTACTCTCTGAAAGCTCAGATATACAATGGAAAACTGAGTCCTCCAGCCCCACATTTTCGCAGAGCTTTCAAAATGTTCCTGCTGGCATTACAAAGTCGTTGCATGTGTTCAGGAGTTGAAGCTCCCCAGCAGCAGGAGAAGGGCATGTCGAGGTCAGAGGCACTTCAAACGCTCCCCACAGGGGCTCAGTGGTGAGATCAGGAGCTTGTTTGACAGGATTCAGCACCTCTGGAGTTGAGGCCCAGGAGACAGGGCAAAATGCTTGGCCTGGACACACTGAGCACAGCCTCAAGGCATGCCAGGTTCCTCCTGGAGGAGTGAGTCAGAAAGGGATTTGCTGAGTTGCCCTCAGGGGCTGGAGGTCTGAGGGGAGTGAGAGCTGGCAGGAGCCTCTGGCAAGAGACTGTGGGCTCCAGCCAGTCCCCGGGGAACCCTGTGTGACTCAAATAGCTGACAGAGGTGGTCAAACCCCATGGGCAGAGGCTTCCAAGGCACAGAGTGAAGGATCAACCCTGCTCTGTCGTAGGACGTCGGAGTGGGAGATGGACCCGGAGTAACGATGGAATCTCAATATGAGTATGATCGTTCTCCCTCCATTCAAGTTTTCACAGAGTATATATAGACAGGCAATAAGAGCACGCGCTAGTGGCAGCTATATGATTGGCTTACAGTCTCTGTTCACGCACTGTCCATGCAGTTCATTCACAGATCAGATTGGTTACAAGAATTCACATAGTAAATTGCTTAGTCATTAGCACAACATGTTTTCTACCTTCTCAGTCCCCGTTTTTCCCATGTACTAATTCCATCTTCTACCACCTGTTTTGCCCTTAATCTAATCTCTCATAGTAGGGAGGCTGGCTCACGTGATCATTTTCTCTCAGACACATTCCTACAATCCCCCCTTTTTCTTCTTGAGCCAGCCAGACCTTATGCATGGCATTTTCTATCATGTCAGTCACTTTGCGGAGAACACACGAGGCTACCATAATCAATAATAATATAATCAACAGTAGCATGAGGCCTTGCTTTAGTAAGTCTGATAACCATCCTGTTATACCCCATGAGTTTGACCAATCATCGAAACCATTTTTGACCACTTTTAATTTGGACATGTTATCCTTGTTGTGACACTCTTAGCAAGTTATATACTAAACACAATTAAAAACAGAATCAAAAAGAACCCTGTTAAGGCAATAAATACCCAGATTCCTAAATTTAGCCCAGAAAGCCAATTTCTTTGGATTTACCCACGAGAAATCCTTTTGTAATATTTCAAATACATTGCGGTTGCTGACAGCACGAGCGACCCTGGAAAAACAATCGTGGTAACATTTCGATCATCATAGTTACTGGTTTTGAAAAGGTATGTGGCAAAAATACCCACTCTAACGCAGTCAGGCTCTTTGCGAGTGCATCATCCCACTGTCCTATCAGGGCATAAAGTTGAAATTCTTGTAGGAAGGTGTTCAGTGCGTCTTGCAGCAGTAGTAGACTATATCTTATCTTGCAACATACTGTAATGCCTTCAGAGCTGTTGGGGTTAATGAACATAGAACTTGGGGGGGGGGGGGGGCGGGGGCAGACACAGTGCTTCAGGGCATCCCCTGTACCTTCAAAGTGTGCTCATGTCTCTCTCCCCCTCTCTGACCTGACACAGCCTCCTTATATCCTGCACTGGATTGAGTGGAGAAGTACAGGCTAGAGTCGCTGCATGCATGGCCAGTGCACGCAGCGAGTCCCACCAGACTCTCCTGCACTGGATCGAGTAGAAAAGTACAGGCTAGAGTCGCTGCACACGTGGCCAGTGTATGCAGCGAGTCTCACCAAACTCATGATCCAGCTTTGCTAACAGCAGCTGTCTGATACGTGACTACATTGTTGTAATCCCTTCTTGTTATCTTCTTCTGTGAAGGTCGGGTTCTCATGGATACACACATAGTTTTTAGAGCAACATATTCTACAACTTGTTCAAGGGTACGATGCAAAGCAGCATTTACAACTAACCGTATAATACTTATTAAACACAGCAAACAGCATACTAAACATAACAGACAAATTCCTTCCACACAGGCAATGAGTATAATTTGCTTCAACCAACCCCACCCCCAAGTCCATCCAGCAAAGAGATTCCACCCAGTGGCCTCCACAAGTTGCTGGTTCGGTCGGTGCAGTTCCTGCAACTGGGCATGGATGGATTTGGAGTGGTCACTTAGATTCACACAATACAGTCCTTTAAAATCTTGACAACCATGTCTGTGAGCTGAAAGCAAAAAATCAGTAGCAGTTCTGTTTTGCAACATCGCATATCGAATACTATCTACATCTAGCAATAACTCAGAAATAGCGGTACTAGTAGCATTGTTAAACTTATCCTTGGCAGCAAGAGAGTCCTTGTTATCACGAATCCTTGGCAGCAAAAGAGTCCTTGTTAGCAAGAGCGCATGCGGACTCCCTGTTCTTGCTGGTGCTGTGCTTTGATCTTCTTCCACAACAGGCCAAGATTCCCAAGCAGCTAGATAAGGTGTCTTTGAGTCCATTACAGGCTTATGTCATCCAAATGTTTTTCTTGCCAGCACCCAAGACTGAATAACAATTGGTGTGATATTTGTGTTTTCCAGCACCCAGGTGCGAGTCCCTTGCGTGTATTTACAATCCTCCTCGCCGATCTTCCGTTGCTTTCCCATATTCCACCCCCTTGCTCAGGAGACCGCTTCTGCTGGGGTTCATTTTAGTCTCGCAGGGTATAACACAGAGCAATCTACTAAGGCATGCAATAACATATACACATATAGAAAAAAACCAAAACCATATCTCTATGGTACTGCTTTGAATCAGGTGTCCTATTTCTCTTTTTCTGATGCTTTCTCATAATGCTTATGGCATACTTTTGTGCTAACATGGCACATTTCCCATCTAATTGTTCCTGTTTGGTTTCTTTTTTTTTTTTTTTTTTTTTTTCTCTTTTTTCTTTTTTTTTTCTTTTTTTTTCTTTTTTCTTTTTTTTTTCTTTTTTTCTCTTTTTTCTCTTTTTTTTTTTTTTTTTTTTTTTTTTCACCCATCACTTACGACTGACATACAAGTCTGCCTTTGCACCAAGAGCTCAGTTTCTCATTTTTCCTTAAGTTTCTCATTTTCATACAGAGCATCCTATAGATTTTGGCTCAACTCCTTTTCCCAATCAACCATGACCTTATAGACAAACAACAAACAACCAGCGATATGCCCTGCACGGGCGAGCCGTTCCCGAGAGTGTAAACGTGTCGGCTCATGAAAACTCCCCCAATATTTCAGGACTTCCATCGGTTCTACAGCCCATCCTGGTGTATCTACCTGGGGCGCGCTCGCCTTACGTCTAAACACTGTGTATATACAAACTTCTTCACTTGACGGAGTGTCAGCCCTAGATGCATACGAGAACAGTACCACACTGGCAGAACACCTGCTCAAGTGGAGTCACCTAACGACACTGCACACAACAAAAAGCAAACAGTAGCACACACGCTGATCAGCAGGTATAAGCCGGCGCCCACACACACACACACAGCAGACATACAAAAACAGCACTTTTATCTCAGGGGGACGACTGGGGAGGGGAGGGGGTGAGGTGGGCAATGTCAGGAGCAAACAGCTCCGGCTCTGTCCTTCTCTGCTGACATTCTGCCTCCTCCATCGGCCTCAGGTGGAGCAGAGGGGATCAGCAGGGGATCGTCCCAGACCTTCGGACCTGGCCTGTTCAATCCCCCTCCCGTGGGTTGTAATGCTGCAAAAGCCCCGGCTGCTGTGGCTCGCTCCGCGTTCATATCTTGTAAGGTCGATAACACCAACCACCATGTCGTCGCTAACGGTGATGCCTCTTTGTCTCCTTTACTTATCACTTCCCACAGTTTATTCCCAACAGCCTCCCGTATTTCTGGTTTGAAAGCTGTCTGGGGCTCTGGTGCGAATCCATTCTCTCTGCACCAGGTTAACAACCTTCGGAGCATACGCTCATCGTATTTCACCCCTCTCTTAGAGAGGATATGCAGGAGAAGTCTTAATATAGCCCCTTCTTCTTTTGTTACTTGTTGCCCCATCTCCTGCCCCAGCTTAATCAATTTGAGCAACAGTTTCGCTGGTGTTTCAATCCCTCTCTTAGAGAGGATCCCAGCGAGTAGCGTGGCCGCAGCTTCTGTTTCCATAGCTGCGCCTGGGAGGTGAGGAGCGACCTCACGCCGTTGTCTGCTCCCGCTGATGCGCCCAAGCAGCACGTCTCCCAGCCGAAGTTTCCCACTCCCCTCCTCTAGCTGCTTACCGCAGTCTCGGAGAACTCAGTCGCGCTGAACCATCCTCTGCTACCAGATGTCGGAGGACGTCGGAGTGGGAGATGGACCCGGAGTAACGATGGAATCTCAATATGAGTATGATCGTTCTCCCTCCATTCAAGTTTTCACAGAGTATATATAGACAGGCAATAAGAGCACGCGCTAGTGGCAGCTATATGATTGGCTTACAGTCTCTGTTCACGCACTGTCCATGCAGTTCATTCACAGATCAGATTGGTTACAAGAATTCACATAGTAAATTGCTTAGTCATTAGCACAACATGTTTTCTACCTTCTCAGTCCCCGTTTTTCCCATGTACTAATTCCATCTTCTACCACCTGTTTTGCCCTTAATCTAATCTCTCATAGTAGGGAGGCTGGCTCACGTGATCATTTTCTCTCAGACACATTCCTACACTGCTCCTTATTTTCTTTCAACTCGATGACTTTATTTCCAGGGAACTCCTGGCAGGTGACAAACAAGGCAGAGCAACAGGTATTGCCAGGCCAGCACACACATTAGACACATGCTCACACACTTTATCCCCTCTCATACCTTTCTCCATCTGTCTTCCCATGCTTGCTCCTGTCCAAATGGCCTTGATCCCTCTCTTTCCCCATCTGCTGCTTCTCCTAAACATCCCATGTCACACACAATCCCCAAATACTTTTTCACTCTATCCCATAAGGCGTTTGATCCCCTTGTAGGCAGAAACATCCCTGAGTTTATGTGATGATCCTCTCTTCTCACACTTCTGGAGGGTGCCATCCCTAGAGAAAGTGGCTGATTGTGATACCTGAATGAAGAAGGATTTGATGTCTGTGAAGCAGAGGGCTGTGCTGGATGTCCTCCAGCCAAGAGAGGTGGTGTATCTTACTGTGGGTGGGATGTTTACAGCAGGTGCTCTTCCTAGAGACATTTCTCTTGAAAGGTCTCATCCATGGCCTTGGGAGAAAGGAGAGAAAACCCTGTAGGGACAGGAAGTCAGACACCTGGATCTAGGTGCTATTGGCCATTCCTCGTTCTGCCGCCTTTCAGACACTACCGAGGCACAAGGACCACATCACGGGTGCAAAAGTTCCTCTCTCAAACCCCATGACAGGTGAGTGCAGGCCCTTTTCCCTGGCTGGGCAGTGGATGCCAGGAGAAGTTCACTGCTCCCATGCTGGGGGCTGGTTGTGCTGGTTGTGATCTCCAGGAGGAGCAAAAAGCAGGAAAACAGCCTGCAGCCTCCTAGTGCCTGACAACAGACTGCTTGCTCTCTTCCTTCAGGCTTCCACAGGAGTTTTCAGGTCCTCAGGTCCCTTTGGCAGTGTGACCTGGAGCTGAGAGGCAGCGCTTCTACACCAAGCTATGTCTGCCTGAGGGGATGCTCAAGCACCTTCTGACATGGAACACTGTGAGAAGCCCGGCTGTGGCCTGACTTCCCAAAGACGAGCCTTCCCGTGCTGAACAACCTCCCCTTGGCCCTTGCAAAATTAGGGTCACAGTTTGATTTCGTTCCTTGGGCTGAGCACTTTAACAACTTCAATTAGTCTCTCTGCAGAGCCTCCTCGTGGCAGAGATGTGGAGTCCCAAGCCAGACAGTCCCAAACTCCTGTCTGCAGCAGCAGAGAAAGAGTTTTGCTCCACCCCCTGTGCTGAGGGTTGGTGGGTGCTTTGGGCTGGCAGAGGGAGGAGAAGTGGTGAACTCTCAAGCTTCAACTCCCGCTTCCTGAGACATGCTTTGACACGGGGTGCATGGGAGAGTGTGACATGGTCCTGATTTTCCTGGCAGCTCTGGTGGGACTGGCATATTTTGGTGAGACACAAGGTTCAGGCTGGGGAGGAGCAGGGCAAGAGGTTGTTGTGCCAGTGGTGGGAGAAGAAATTTGAGTTTGACTCTGCAGGAAACTGGGATTCATTCCACAGGGAGAGCAGGGAGTACAGGTGGGAATGGAAAATCATCTGGGAGATGTCAGCTGTAATGGGTATGGAAGGAGGACGAAGACTCTGCACATGCCTTTCAGTGCTCGCAAGAACCTTTCTATGGGTTATTTTTGCACGGGTGTTTAGAGAAAGAGAGAGCTGCTTGGGTAGAGTCCTACACTGGAAATGGAAACTTCTCTCCCAGGTGTATTTGACCAAATGCTGCCAGCCTGTGTAGGGATGGTTGAAATTCTAGGGGAAGGCTGGGTCAATGCAAGGAATGTTGGAATTCCTTTACACGTCATGCACAGAAGGACTCTGTGCTCCAATTCCCTCCAGAAAGGACCATCCAGGCAGGATACAACTCAACACTGCACTGCAATTTCTCCACCAGCTATTCTGGTGCCTTCACCTACTGGTACCAGCAGCTCCCAAAGCAGTCCCCTCAGATGCTGTTGTGGGTGAGCAAATACAAAGCTCATGTGGATTCAGGGAGGTTCTCCTCCATGCTGTCTGCAGAGGACTCCCAGGTGCTTCTGCATGTGCGGGACGCCGAGCTCCAGGACAACGCTCTCTACCTCTGCGCACTGAGCCCACATCTGTGCCCTCAGTGTGCAGCACTGCACAAGAAGGGGAGGGTGTACCCTGGGGAGTGATTCCCTCCCCACCACTGCTTGCATGGAGCTCTAAGCTCATCTTGCCCAGGAACCACACCCGGGTGCTGTGGTGAGGCTGGGTCTCTGTCTGCACAGTCTGTGCAGCAGGGAGAGGATCTGAGAATTGGTTAGGTTGAAAAGCATCTTTTGAGATCATGCAGTCCCTGTTAAAGCCGGGCCAGCCAGAGCAGGTTTCCCAGGACTACGTTCATTTTGGTTTTTCTGCTGGTGGGCACTCACTCTTCTCCCGTCAGTGGGCATTACTGAGAAGAGTCTCTTCTTCATTCCCTCCCATCAGCTATTTACACACATTGCCAAGATCTCCCACAAGCCTTCTCTTCCCCAGGCTGAACACTGCCAGCCCTCTCAGCCCATCCTCAGAGGAAACATGCTCCAGTCCATCCACTATTTTGCTGTGCTCACTCCAGTATCTTTCTTGTACTGGGGAGCCCAGAACTGGACCCAGCACTCCACAAGTGGCCTCACCAGCACTGAGTGGAGAGGAAGGGTCAGGTACCTTGTCCTGCTGGTGATTCTCTTCCTGCTGCAGCCCAGGATGCTGTTGGCCTGCCTTGCCACGAGGGTGCATTGCCACAGCAGGCTCAGGGACACCCCTGAGCCACTGAGACTGAGTGGGACACAGCAGTGAGTGTTCAGGAGAAGCATCCCAGAGGCTTCTTCAGCTATAACTTTTCCTGAGCGTCCCTCAATGACCACTGTGTGAGAAGGGGGCTCTTGGTAGGAGACGTGACTGCTCCTGTGGCTTTACTTCCCAGGTACAGAAGCCCAAAGTGGGAAAATGACTTCCTGGCCCTACGTCTGGGGATCAGGCAAAGCTTAGACATGTGAGCAGGACCCATCAACCAGGCATTGGACAAGATTCCCTGTTCAACCACTTGAGCTGTCCGCCTGCTTTTCATGTCTCCCCTCCAGCCCTGAGCACTCACTAGTACTTGGCTGGGGCGATGCCTGTGTCCCTGAGTCCCTCTGGGTTCTCTGCCCAACAGAAAACCACTGGTGGCTGCATTTCCAGGATGTGCATTTCTGGGCTCTAATTTGTCCCTCTGTGCACAAGGCTCTTGCCATACTAAGTCCCTCAGCCTTTCTTTATGAGAGAGGTGTTCCAGTCCCCTAATCATCTTGGTAGCCCTTTGCTGTACCCTCTCCAGCAGTTCCCTGTCCTTCTTGAACCGGGGAGCCCAGAAATGGACACAGCACTCCAGATGCAGCCTCACCAGGGCAGAGTAGAGAGGAAGGATGACCTCCACTCGATCTGCTGGTCACGCTCTTCTTGATGCACCCCAGGATGCCATCAGCCTTTTTGTCCACCGGGGCGCATTGCTGGCTCATGTCTGAGGCCAGGTTGTCCACCAGGATTCCCAGGTCTTTTTCCGCTGAGCCGCTCTCCAGCAGGTCAGCCCGCAACCTGTACTGGTGCATGGGGTTATTCCTCCCCAGGTGCAGCACCCTACGCTTGCCCTTATTGAATTTCATAAGGTTTCTCTCCACCTAGCTCTCACGCCTTTCCAGGTCTCACTGTATGTCAGCACAGGCTTCTGGTGTGTCAGCCACTCCTCCCAGTTTTGTATCATCAGCAAACTTGCTGAGGGCGCACTCTATCCCTTCATCCAGGTCATTGATGAATATATTCACTAGGACTGGGCCCAGTACTGACCCCTGGGGAACACCACTTGTTACTGACCTCCAACTAAACTCTGTGCCTCTAATCACGACCCTCTGAGCTCTATCTTTCAACCAGTTTTCAATGCTTAGGGGAAGGGTCACAGGTGAGGGGGAAAGAGGGGACTGGGGATGAGCAAGGGGAGCCAATAGAGAGGAGGAAGGAAAAAGGGAGGTACTTGCAAGTAGGCAGCGGCTGGTCAGTGCGCTTGTTGGGATGAGCCCTGTGCCCGATCACCACAGTCCCCTCTACCTTCTTCATAAATCCTTTCTTAATCTTCCTTCTGTCTACCTTCACTCCCTTTCCCATATGCGAGTGCTGCAAGGTCTGAGGGCCAGTAAATGGAGCGACTGATGTGCAAGAGAGATCTGGGTGCCAGTAACTGGGCAAACAACCAATGGCCATGGGGACTGTAGGCCTGGGTGCCAGTAACTGGATGGACCAGGGTGTGCTGCAAGGTCTCAGTGCCAGCAACTGGAGAAGAGGCCTCTGGTCACAGACCCTGTCGATCTCTGTGCCGGGGCTGGAGGGACTGGGGTGTAAGCAAGGCCTGGGTGCCAGCAACTGGAGAAGGAAGAACGTGTCCCAGGGCTCATATCTCTTGCTGTCAGCAACTGGAGGCACCACACTGCACATGTGTGTGTGAGAGGTCAAAGGACCAACGACTGCAGGGACTTCAGTGTGTTTTCTCCTGGGTGAATTGAACCCGACATGCATGGGTGATTATGTGGACTCTACCAGCATATTTCAAGCTGGCCCAGCCAGAGAGTGGGAGAAAAAGCTGTATCTAAAGTCTGAGACAGAGATGGGTAAGTGAGCTCAAGGCTAGTGCATGGCTATTAGAGAGCCTCATGTGGTGGCAATATCTGAGGGATCTGCAATTGTGAGGGTGGTTGTGAGAGGAGCGGGTGATTGCATGTATCTGTCAGAGAAAAACAGCCTAGTCTAGCCAGAGACCCCAGTGCTGGGTAAGAGGGCCCAGGCTGCAGGCAGGGCTATTGGATGGGCTGAGGGCCTGTGTTGGTATTTGAGACACGCACAAATGTGGGTGTGCTTGTGACTCCCGAGGGTGAGGGGGTGTGTGTTAGAACTAGGGAAGTGCATGTCACAGCCGTAATGGAGTCAGTCAAACAAAGGGACACTTTAATGATGAAGAGACCGGAGCATCTCTGGTAGGCTGAGAGAACTGGGCCCCAGCCCCAAGAAGAGAAGGCTCAGGGGAGATCTCATCAAGGCATACAAATAGCTGAAAGGGAGCTGTGAAGAAACTGGAGCCACGCTCTTCTCCCTGATATCCAGTGACAGGCATTTGGCACAAACTGAAACAACGGAGGCTCCGTCTGAACCCCAGGAAACCCTTTTTCACTGTGAGGGAGCCCTGGCACAGGGTGGCCAGAGAGGTTGTGGTGTCTCCATCCTTGGAGGAATACAAAATCCATCTGGACATGGTCCTTTGCACCCAGGTCTAGGTCACGCTTCCTGAGGTGGTGTGTGGACCCACTGACCTCCAGACATCCCTTCCAAACTTACCAATTCCGTGTTTCTGTAACACAAGACATGAGGAGGGTCTGAGAGGACTGGCCTTCTTCAGCCTTCAAAAGAGAAACTAAAGTTGAGAGCTTTTTCTAACACTTGATTGGAGCATGAAGAGCCAGATGGAGCCAAACTCCTTCTTGAGCACAGTGAAACAGAGAAAGGCAATGGCCATGGTCTGGAACAGGGGAAATTCCTACTAGAAATTTGGAGTTCTTTTTTTTGTTTTGTTTTTTTGTTCGTTTTTTTTTTTTTTTTAATCCATGCATGTTGATCCCATTAAGAATGGGACTCTGCCTCCACAGAGTCTTGACTAAACTACCACCAATTGGAGATAAGAAGGTAAAGGGGCATAGCACAGGTGATGTTATGTCCCTTCAGGTGCTGGGAGCCCCAGCTCTGGGGCATGAAGTAGAGCTCGAGTCGGGTCTGAACACATAGTGCAAATCCTGCCCATGCTGAGATTCATCTTAGGCATTGTCATCTCTGGAGTTTTCATGGCATTTCCTTAGAAATAAACCGCTCCCAATTTCTACTGTTCAGCAAAAGGGCATTTATATGAAAGCACAGTGCTTCACTCCCAGATCAAGACAAGGACGTGTTTGTGACAGCGTTGCCAAGTTTGCCAAGCGATATATACAGCTCAGCACAGCACAGGTCTGGGCCTACTCAGGTCAGGTTAACTTAACGACAATGAACAGTTTGTCCCTCTGCCATGAGTGGTGCGTGGGATCACTCTGGAGTTCACATGGCAAGGGGGTGGGAGTAGGGGTCCCCACCTGCAGTACCCCCACCCCTTCACATGCCCTTTCAGCTGTGGGTGCGGGGCTGCCCTATCCATAGCCCTCACAGTGCAGCACTCCAATGGGTGCCCCATGTTCTCCCTGGGAGTGGGTGTCACCACTCATCCCTCATCTTGCTTTCCAGTGAACTTATACCATTTTCCTAGGGTAAATCGTCCTTATCATCTCTGGGTTTGTGGCATCTACACAGCAGTTCTGGAGCCAGGTTCTTCTCTCACACTCTGGGTTATCCCACCAGAATAGGACAGAGACAGAAGCCCTGGGCTGCTGCACAGCAGTTTTCATCTTGTGTTTGGGGGAATCTGGGGGAGAGTTGTTTTTCCCAGGTAGCTGAGGAAATAATGGGGAGAAGTGAGAGAAATGGAAAAGACTTCTGTTCCCAAAGGAAATAGCAGTGTCCCCAAAGAGCTCAGGCCCCCAGGCAAAGTTCTGAAACTTCTCTGTGGAAGAAACCCCTGACGTCCAATATAAGCCAGCACTGGTGTTCAGAAGAGCAGGGGATTCTCGCTGGGGAGGAGGGGACTCCACTGTGAGCTCACTGGGAACAGCCTCTCCCCACCACTGGGACACGCAGAGCCCCCAAGGGCTCTTCATGGGGAAATGCTGAGAATGCCACTGGCTGAGGGAGCCACAGGTGTTGCTGCTGGAGGAGGGAGAAACTCAGAAGCAGCATCTGAGGCACAGGAAGAACAGATCTCTGCTCTTCCCCGCTTCCTCCTTTGCTCCCCCAACAACGTTGTTTCCGGCAGCTCTGTTATCTCGGGGCTGGGAGGGGGTTTTCTGACTCTCTCTCACTCCACAAAGAGGCGGGTTGATGTCGACATGCACCTCGGATCTCTCATCCTCACGGCCTTCCTGGGGCAACTGCTGGGTAAGTCCTGGTTTTCTATAAATGCATCCTTCTTCCCCCAAGGAAACCCTTGCCAGCCTGATCAGGAACATGCAGAGAACTACTCTTGAATTACAGGAAAACACTGTGAAATACCATCTCACATTTGTGGTTTTGCATCTCTGTTCTGAAGACGCTCTTACTGTTTGAAAGGAGAGAGGAGAGACACCTCAGACCTCTTCTGCTGCTCTTCTCTCACCTTCAATGCCTTTCTCTCTGCCTCTCTCTTCTGATCCACCTGCTCTCACCACAGGAGATCTCAGCGCTCTCTCTGCACTCTCACATTTTTTCTTTCCAATGCAAATCAGCAGAACTTGTATGCTCTCATCCCACTGACATTAACTGGGTGTCCCATTCTGCCTCCTGGATGGCACATGTCTGCCATGGCTTCCAGTTTTCCCCTGGTTGTTGACTCAGTCGGGGATCCCTCTTTCTGCCACTCAGCTCACCATTGTATGTACTCAGCGAGCTAGGAGCCCTCAGAAATGAGAGGGATGGGGAAGTAGAATGAATCTTTTTGACAGAGCTCTATGGGTGCCTCAACATGATGGAAGGATGCTGGTCCCAGCATGCAAACACTAGGCTACTACTGGGTAGTAGGAGCAGGAGCAGGGAGGAGGAGCAGGAGGAGCAAGGAGGAGCAGGGACTCAGCACAGCTCTTCTCAAGGTCCACACTGAGCTCAGAGCTCCACATTGCTACTCAAACTCCTCTCCACCTGACTGTCCCCAGGCCTCAGGATTTTCCTCTAAGGCAGATGACAGGGAGCCTTCTATGCTTGCTTTTCACACATGCTCGTGGTTTTCTTCCCCTGTTGAGCTGCTGACCTTTGCTTTCTTCCAGGCACCATGGGACAGATCACTGTCACCCAGCAAGGAGAAGTCACAGTGAAGCAGGGAGACACCTTCCACACAACATGCACATACCAGACTTCCAGCTTTTATGGCTTGGACTGGTACCAGCAGAGGAAAGGCCAAGGTCCCCAGCTGGTCTCCTATCAGGTAGCAGCTGGCCGCAAGCCCAGTGGCCGTCTCACCACCGTGCTGAACACCACCGAGAAATACAGCCTCCTGCAGCTGGAGGAAGTCGAGCTCTCTGACAGTGCCTTGTACCTCTGTGCAGTGCGTGACACCCCGGTGCAGGGAGCTTCCTTGGCTGTGCAAGAACCCAGGGGAAGGAGGGGATGTGTCTGTGCAAGGCTGAGGGTGGGGGAAGGGGCTGTCAGGTGTGCCCTGGCAGCGCTGCTTCCCCTGTACACCCAGGGATCTGCAGGACAAGATCCTGTGATGGAATGTTTTCTGTCCATTCCACACATTGATTTATGCAACCATGGTCTTAAATAGTCCCATACCACACTAAATGAAGGCACAGTCTTCCTATAGCCAATGCATTGGAAGTCTGGCAAAACACAAGCAGCACGCACATGAGCCATTGCATGTACATATTAGCGATTTATTCATCTTCACCACTCTTAATAACCACAGGCACATCCATCCTCCCCGACAACAACTGAGTTTGTCTTGTCTCAAGATGGTGACACCTTAAAACTGGTTCCATTGTGTTATTTCCCTCTTGAACATTGGCCATGGCAGTTGATGTAAAGAGATGCTGTACCTTTTCTTCACGTAGGCAGATCTCAGCATGGGGCCTCCATGCATCCTCATTCCCCTGTTCTCGCTGGGGACATTAAACATTCTAGTGGGAGCTGCTCAGTTCCTCCTGCTCATCTGCTGTGACGAACTGGCACTTTTGGTAGCAAGTGTCCTGAATCTGCTCAGTCACAAATGATCAAATTGTGTCTGAGCACTGCTCTCTTCCCCTAGAGGGTCCTTCTGTCCTTTAATCCCTGGGTACTGTGGTGGGGGAAACAAAGGAAACATCTCAAGGGAAACATCCCCATGAACAGCAGCTGCTGCTACAGAGGCTCCCCACACAGGGACAGGCGTTGCCCCTCACTCCACTGTGTTGGGGAGGACACTCATCACAGCCCCACAGACTCTCTGGGAATGTAGCAGCACCCACAGTAGAAGAATATGGAACTAAGGAGCTCTTAATACAATTTGGACATACACAAGTTCATGGGATCATCGGAGTGTGGCACACCTGGGACAAGCCAGACTCCCCACAGGTTGCAGACACTGAGGCTGGGCCACCAGAAATGACACTGACTGATCGCAGTAAGAAAGGCACTCAGCCTCTTCACAGCATTCCTTAAAATGCTATTTGTTAGCATTAAGACTAGAAAGAAAGAAAGGACCAGTATAGATAACCTGACAGCCCTTCAGATGATGGAACCCAGAACTGCGCTACATCAATTGCTGTCACAGAATGAGAGAATCACAGAATGGCTGAGGTTGGAAGGGAGCCCTGCAGGTCATCTGGTCCAACGTCCCCGCTCAAGCAAGGGCACCTAGAGCCAGTTGCCCAGGACGGTGTCTAGGTGGCTTTTGAATATCTCTAAGGAAAGAGCCTTGGCAACCTCCCCGGGCCTGCCAGGCCAGTGCTCTGTCACTCCCACAGCACAGGACAATGTGTTGTCCCCTTGACAGGGCACAGGACACTGTGCACATCTCATCCACAGAAGGGTTACACAGCTTTGGTCAGTCATGATTTCAGATCATTTTCATCAAAGGAAACAGATCTTGTCATCGTTTCTACTGTCAACAACTACGACCCTGCCAGAAGTGTATTGTACACGAACAAGTATCAGCAGCTTTCACGTCCTTATTTCTTGGAGTGTAAATCAAGGAGTTCAGCAAGGGAGTAAGAAAGGTGTAAAGAACAGACGCTGTTCTGTCAGTAGATGGTTTAAATCACCATTAAAAAGAAAAGAAAGAAAAGAACTTTTGGCTACAGTGCCCTTAATTGGAGCTGTAAAACCCACATGGATCCTGTGCCCTTTTCCTGCCTTTCCAGGATCATTTTTGTAGGGCTGGCCATCCTAAGGGCTGTTCCCTGTATTAGCACTCTAGACATTCTGCAAAACAAATCATGTTCCGGAGCATCACACCCATCACCGCACAACCCCAGAGCAGTTCTGGCCATAGCAAGAGGGACACCCTTCCTCAAGAGCTCATGGGGATGCTGACACCTCAGGGTCTCCTGCCTTCCATGGCATTTGTGGGGAGACACAGATCAAAGCAAGGTCTGATGCTCACTGGAAGTAGAGCAACTCAGAATATCTTCCTTAGCTCCAAGGAATGGTGCTCAAGAGAGGAGCCACTGCAGGCTGTCCCAACCTCCCACTCCTCTGAGAATGGAGACGGGTCTCCTTGTGCCCTCACCCCCTTCCACCCCAGAGCAACACCTTTCTCCTTTGGCAGCCTGGGGAGTGTCCACAGAGGAAAGGGAAAGGACTACATGGAGGCCAGGCTTGAATGCAATGGAGCTTTAATGAGTCCAAAGATGGAAAGGAAGTCATTCCAAATGAAGGACAGGAGTGTAGGGGGCCCTGGAGGCAGTCAAGAGTCTGCTGTGCTTGACCATGTAGAAGTCTTCGCATGATGTCTGTCTGCCTGCCCCATAGAAAGAGAGGAGAAAGATGATCCCCACCAGGCACATCTTGGTGGGACCTTGCTGCCAAGGGGAATTGAACGAAGCAAGGAAAATGAAAGAAGGACAAAGCCGTTCAGCTACACTGCAAACACATCCCAAATCCTGATCCTTTGCCCAGCATGATGTTCTGAGTTCCTCAGGGAATCTCCCTGGGTCTTTCCCAGCATCTTTATCAGAGGAGGGACCTTCTGCCACAGTAGCGGCTGGAAATGCCAGAGAGGTCACAGCACCCAGAGGTGATGGGCACTCCATCACAGCTGAGGATGCTGCCAACAGCAGCGGAGGTGGAGGATCCCACAACGGTGTTCTGTGGGAAGGAGCTGAGGATGGGGCCTGGCAGGGTCACCACCACAGCAGGAGGCTCAATGACAACGCAGGAATTCTGGCACTGCCTGACACAGGGCTCATTGCAGCTGTTGGCCAGTGGGGTCGGGCCACAGGGCCGGCAGGGCAGGCCCTGGTTGTAGCAGGACATTCTATAAGGGTTTGGAGGTGCACCTGGGAGAAAGGATACAGACAGTGAAGAGCACAAGGGTGAATGAGAAGCAGCCTTGTTTCCCCGTCACAAAGAATCTAAGGCCACTACTGAGTGGGGAGCAAAAAGCTCAGCCCAGAGCCCCATGGTCCTTATCGCCCTACAGAAAGCAGCCTGGACCATGGAGGATCTTCCCTAGTGCATAAACCAAAAGTTCCCTCTGCCACGTCCCAGCCTCTCACTAAGCAGACGCTCGCCCCTCTGACAAGAACATCCAAGCCCCAGCACAGGCCACAGACAATATCAGCTGATATGTCCATCAACAAGGAGAGACCTCACTTAGGAAAAGAAGAAGGAGCTGCAGACTCACCTGGTTCCCAAGGACAAGGAGGCCAGAGAAGTGGATGAGAGAGCAGGGACTTGGACTGGCTTTTATACCTGCCCTTCATTGCCGCAGCACCAGAGGCACCCTTTGCAGAGGTAACAATTTTTGCACAAGCTCATCTTGAATGCAAACCATCACAGCTAATGATATGGGCTGTGCTTTGGTTTCCAACACTGCTGCCTTTTCATTTCCAGGTTTGTTCCATGCCCATTCCCCATTCCCCAGTGAAGGCTTCCTGTGATCAGTGGGATGAAAGGCCCCAGGATTTCCAGGGCAGGAATGCAGCAGTGTGGACAGAAGAGTCAGCTCAAGTGCTGTATGGTTCCAGGGCAGGAAAGACGCCTCAACATAGGCCACTCTGTTGGGGCTGTTTGAAGTGTCGTTCTGAGAAAGAAGCTCCAGCCGTCCTCACGTAGACACCCATGGGCTCCTGTGCATGAGGAAGTGCCACATCCTTCTCTTGCCCTCCCTCCTCAGCTCACCCCAACGGTCACTTGATGTTGCCTTCGCGGCTGTGTGCGTTGCGCTGCTAGTTTATGACAACATCCTGCCTCACACTGCCCTCAGGAAACTGGCCAGTTTTGACTGTCTCCTTGCAGTCTGTGAGTACATCAAAGACACCATGGGCATGCCAGGGGCCTTGTACTATCCCAGAATGCCCTAGCCTTGCTGTGGTTGTCCCCAGATGTCCTCAGCAGAGCCCACAGTGCATTTTTATGTGTTTCCATCTTGTGTGCTTTTGAGTGCAGCCAGCTTTTTGTGAATGGATACGAGAGCACAAATTTGTTTATGATTCCACACCAGTGTGCATAAGCCTGTGTGAGTGTGTGTGTATGTCCTTGTTGTCCCTCCTCAGGAGGGAATGTGCAGGTCATAGTGAGGACAATCTCCCCTGCTCTCTCCATGAGCACCACAGAGCAGCAGGTTCCCAGGATTAGAAGGAGCCCGAGTGCAGCTGAGCGGTGATGGCACCAGCCTGCTGGAGATGTGTCCAGGGAAGAGGCACTGAAATGCAGCCCCTGCCTTCTGAGATCTCCTTCTTCTGCCTCTTCACAGCTGACACTCTGCTGCTGCCTATTTCACACCACAACAAGGATGGTTCCACTCCACTTGGGATCCTTAGTTCAACTGAGTGTGACAATATCAGGAGTACCTCAGCATGGCCGGCAGTCCCCGCTCCCTGCCTCTCCAGGCCAGGACACAGCTGCTCTCCCCAGTGCTAGAGAGTTCAAAGGATGGGGATTGCTTTCTGGGCAAGGTGAAGGCTGAGAAATCCTGCCCACCATGTGCTGGCCATCCCTGAGTGGATCTGCTTCCAATACCGTGTCAGGGATATCTGGGTTAGGACACAGGGCCCCTCTCATGCCCAAGCTAAGGCCCAACGGAGTTGTTCAGCTCATTGGCCTGGTGCTGTGTCAGGCAAGGCCTGAGAGTGTGTCCCAAACAGGTACTGAATGAAAAGAACATGAAGCCAAGGGCCAAGTGCATTGCTTTCTCAGGAGGTAACAGGCACTGTGGAGAGGGCAAGGGCAGGGGATATGGGTACCTGGAGTTCAGAAGGAACTTTGATACCCTCTCCCATTCTTCTTTATGACCAAATTGGAGATGAATGGGTTCATTAAGAGGATGATAAAATGGGTGGAAAATTGGCTGGACTACCAGGCTCAAAGAGTTGTGCCTATGGAGAAATGGGCTGACTGGAGCCTCATGAAGGCCAAAAAGTGCAAGGGCAATGTTTTGTATCTGATGGAGGAACCAGCCCATGCACTCACGTAAGCTGGGAGCTGGCTGCCTAGGAAGCAGATCCACAGAAAAGGATGTGGGGTATAAGGACAGCAAGCTGAACGTAAGACCACAGTGTGCCCTTGCAGCAAAGGTCAAGTGCATCCTGAGCTGGATTAGTCAAAGCTTAGCCCACAGGTCCAGGAAGGTGACCCTGCCCCTCTGGCCCATGTGAGACCACATCTGGAGCACTGCCTCCAGGCTGAGGTGCCCTCTTCCAAGAAGGATATTGACCTACTGAAGCAAGTCCAACAAAGACCACAAAAGTAGATAGGGGGCGGGCAAACATGACGTGCGAGGAGAGCCTGAGAGAACTGGGCCTGACCATCTCGGAAAAGCGAAGGCTCAGGGGAGACCTCCTTGCTTTCTACAACTGCTTGATCAGAGAGAAAAGAGACAAAGGACGAAGACACTGGAAGTGCTAAGTGACTGAGTAGCATCAATGGACATCACCTAGCATAGGGAGAAATCTGTAGGATTTCATATGGGAAGCTGGACCATCTGCTGTGCCAAGGCCCCGCTACTGTGCCAGGCTGCAGCTGGCGCTGTGCAGGCTTCTTCTTGCTGGAGGACGGGGAGAGTCCATTTCCCAGCTGGGCAAAGTGGTACCCGTGCGGAGTCCCAGAGCGCTCTGAGCTCGGGCGAGCCCCCGAGCAGCGCCGGCGCAGGGCCGAGATCCGGGGCGGAGCTGGCGGCGGCGCAGGAGAGGAGAGGAGGCGGCGGAGAGGAGGCGGTGCGGCCGGAGCAGAGAGCCGGGGCTGGCGGGGGGCAGCGAGGCGGGAGCGGCGGAGCGGCGGGATGCGGCGGTGCCGGGGCGCAGGGCTGGCAGGGCTGGCCGCGCTGCTGCTGGGTGCGTGGGGCTGGTGACGGTGGATGGGGCCAGGGCTGTGACCGGCAGGTTCTCTGGAGAGCCCAGCACCAACTCTTCCTTCTCCTTCTTCAGCCTCTCCCTCCCCCTCCTGCGTCTGCCATCTTTTTTGCCCCTTTAAAAACCCTCCGAGTCTTCCTATTCTTCTTCTCCCTCTTTCTTCAACACCTCTATTGGTACAAGCCTCCTTGCATGCACGCCTCATTGTTCATGCACCCTCTCCCTCCCCTGTGCATTCAACAGTACTTATTGCCCTCAATATAGCCCTCTCTCCTTCACTCTAAGAACCCCTCTACCTCTCTACTCTTCCTCTCTTCCCTCACTGATTTTCTGACCCATCTCTCCATGCAACTACCATCCCTAACCCCTCTTCCTGCTCCCTGAGGTCCCTTTCTCTTCTTACCCTCTGCTTCCCTCATATATGTAGGCACAAGGTTGCTTTCTGCATCGTGCCATACATCCACTCATCCCCCTGTGCATTCACCTTTTATACTTCTGAATTCATCCCTCCATCCTTCACTGTAACACACTCACCTTTCCTGTCCTTCTGCCTCTCATCATTCATCCATCCATCCATGCACCTGACTTTCCTTCTGTCTCTCCATGCATCATTTGCAATTTCCCTCCCAGACTGCTCCCCTTGTTCCACACATGCCAGGATCACTCTCCATCCCTGTTGATGAGCTCCCTGTCCCCAGCTGTGCCAGTCTGTCTCTGTCACACTGCCACTCTTTGTAGTGATTTCTTGGGGAAAAGAGCCATCAGAGCTGGGCGACCATTCTTGATTTTTGGCCTTTCCTTCTCGTTCTCGGCAGTGGCTGTGGGCAGAGCCCAGGTGCTGCAGGAGCCGTCAGCAGAGACCACCGAGGGCACCGAAATCAACCTCACTTGCTCGCACCCCAGTATCCGAACCACGGAGTTCATCTACTGGTACCGTCAGCTCCCGGGACGAGGCCCCGCACTGCTCCTGAGCACTCACAAAGACTCCAAAGAGCTGCGGGACCCGCCGGGGCGGCTGTGGGTGTCGGCAGACCGCCGCTCCAGCGCCCTGTGGCTCGCCCGGCCCCGGCGCGGGGACGCGGCGGTGTATTACTGCGCCCTGGGAGACACGGGGAGAGGAGCCGGGGCTGCGGCCGGGCAGGAACCGGCGCGGGCGGGGCCGGGCGTGTGTGTCGGGGCCGGGGGGACAGCCCCGCGCGGGCCCGCCAGGGGGCGCTGCCGCTCCGCCCGCCGGGGCCGCCTCGCCCCAACGGGCCACAACTGGCCCCCCGCCCCGGGCCGCTTCCCCCCGCCCGACCGGCCACGGCAGCGGCAACCCCGCACTCCCAGCGGGACGCACGCAGAAATCCCCCGCCACACTGCCGCCGCCGCCGGGGCAGGAATGGCGCCCGGAGCGCTGGCCGTGTCCGGCGGGGCCCGGCAAGGGGCGATGGCAGCCGCCGGCCCCGCTGGCGCCCGGCCGGGAGCAGCGCCTTTCTGCTCCGCACAGGGCGGCGGGCGGCAGAGATCCTCCTGCCCACGGGCAGCCGCCCAGCCCTCGCTCCTGCCGCACGGACCGCCCACTGCTGCTGCTCCACGGGCAGGGGCTGGGGATCTCTTCCACCCCACTCATGTCGCCAGGCTCTCTTAGAACAGAAAGACACAACTGATACAGTGCCAACACAAGCCCTTGCTTTGACAGCACAACCACAAGTGGCAACTTTGTCAATCCGCTTAGCTACACACTTACAACTTGAATCCTCCAGCTCCACACTCTGCTTCTGGGGTGCTCCTGCTGGTGTTGCACAAGCATCCTGTGGAGCCAGCAGTTCTACCTCGGCACCGACTTGAGAAGGAGATACTGATTGTCACAGACACCTTCAAGTGTCTCCTGCAGTGCCTGGTGATCAGAACATAGAGCTTGGGGCACAGGATTCCCCTTAACCTCAGACTGAGAGACTTTGGTGTTGAAGGGAAGTCCAGGAGACAGGAGAGAAGCCTGAGCAGGGCACTGGCTGAAAGACACATCTGAGACTCAAGGTCAGACTCAGGATGGAGCCCCAAAAGAGATGTGCTAAGTTGCCCATTGGGGCTGAAGCTGTATGGGGAGACCTGGAAAGGGGCTTCTGGACATGGGGTCCTGGGCCCAGCCAGTCCCCAGTGAGGCCTGTGTGGCTGTAGGAGCTGAAAGAGCTGGGACAGTCCATGTTCAGAGGCTTCAGGGGCAGAGAGGAAAGGGTCAGGCCTCTTCCCTGCCTCAGCTGGGGCCTGTAGTGGCAGCCATGGTTGTATTCCAAGGGAACTCCTGGCAGGTTTGCAGTCATTGGAGAGCAGACGGCAGCCCACTGTCCTTCTGCCATGGCCTTGACTGAACAACAGGACAGTAAAGGCCTTGTGGGAGTGTGGTTGTGAATGGGGGCTGCTGTGTCAAGAACGTGCTTCCTACAGTCCCTGCCAACTGTGCGAGAAAGGCCCTGGGTGAGAAGAGGCAGAGGAGCCCTGCTCCAGGCAGCAGACACCAGAAGACATGAAAATCAAGTAGGCCTTTTGCTTGCCTGGGTATTGAGGTTCTGGGGCCCAGGGTGGGAGAAGCGTCTGGAGGCTGTGGGTAATGTGGGTAGGAGAAGGGACATAGAAGGACTGCCTGCACAACAGAGAGCTGGGTTGCCATGTCCTCCCCCTGCCAGAGTGAGGCAGTGTGTCTGTCCCTGTGCAGCTGGTTTCTGGAGCAGATGCTCTTCACAGAGATGTTTCTCTTCAGGTTCCTCCTCTATGGCCAGAGGGGAAGGGAAAGAGTGTGTGAAACCTGGGTCCAAGGCACTTCAGTGTGTGCCTGGTCCTCTCTCCATCCAGACAGTCCCAGGGACAGGGTGGACATGGGTGGGGGCAGGGGTGCCTTCTCCCTCTCCTGCAGAGCTGGGTGCAGGCCTGTGCAGCTGGCTAGGTGGTGGGTGTCAGGAGAAGTTCTCAAGGGATCTTTGTTCTTTAGATGGCCACTACTTAAACCATGATTCTTTTATGTCTCTAGAGGGCTGCCTTGTGGTAGAGGTCGGGGGACAGGCCCAAAGAGGCCTGGCTGGAGCAGCAGGCAGAGAGTTTTGCTCCACCCTCTGGGCTGTGGTTTGGAGGCCTCTTTGATCAGGCAGAGGTAGAAGAAGAGGTGAAGGTGCAAGCCTCGGGTCCCTCATGCTCGCAGGTCCCTGGGTACCCCCATGAAGACAGAGCGTGACATGGTCCTGATTTTCCTGTCAGCCCTGGTGGGACTAGCTGACTTTGGTGAGATGTGACTTTCAGGCTGGGGAGATTGAGGCAAGAGTTTGTGCATCTGGTGGTGGAAGGGAGGAGATGTGAGTGCTGACTGCCTGGGATGCCTGGGAATGTCTCCGTAGGGAGATCAGGGTCTGCATATGGGTACAGCAAATAATCTGGGAGATGTCAGGAGTAATGGGCGTCAAAGGAGGAACAAGACCTCACCTGAACTTTGCAGCTGCTCAGCATTCCTGAATGTGCTGTTAATACATATTAAGCCTGAAAAGAGGGAAAGGTGCTGGGGAATGGACCAACGTGGCATAGAGCAGCTTCTCTGCTGTTTGTATTGGATACAATGCTACCAATCTCTGTAGGGATGGTCATAAACAAGAAGCTGCAGAACAAACAGGGACAAACAGCTCATCATTTCTGAGGCTAGAAAAGTGAGATGGACAGTGGGGACAGTGAGCAAGCTGATGAAGTTGTAGATGGACAGGTCCATTGGCACCAAATCTGAAAGCTCTTTCTGGCTTTACAGGTCATGCCCAAAAGGACTCTGTGCTCCAATTCCCAGCAGAAATGACCATCCAGGCGGGATGCAAGGCAACGCTGCACTGCAATTTCTCCACCAGGGATTCCAATCCCTACATCTTCTGGTACCAGCAGCACCAGACCCAGTCCCTTCAGATGCTGCTACGAGTAAGCAAGTACAGAGCTCACGAGGCATCAGGGAGGTTCTCCTCCACACTGTCTGCAAAGGACTCCCAGGTGCTTCTGCATGTGCGAGACACCGAGCTCCAGGACAGCGCTGCCTATTTCTGTGCACTGAGCCCACACTGGTGCCCACAGCTGGCAGCAGTGCACAGAAACGTGGGGGTGCTCTGAGGAGCAGTTCCCTCCCTGCCACTGCTTGCATGGAGCTCTGAGCTCAGCCTGCCCAGCAGTGGCACCTGGGGCTGTGGTGAGGGTGGGCCTCTGCCTCCCCAGCCTGTGCTGCTGTGAAGCACATGCCAATGTGACTTTTACAGCTGTGTCTAGATCCAGGGTCTTTGGTGATGAATAGAACCCAAGAAACCTGACTTGGGCAGGACCATTGGAGGCTAAACCATAAAGAAGCCAAACCAGGTTTGTAAATGCCCTCTGCTTAGAATAGCTGGTACAGTGGCGTGAGTCCTCAGGGCAAGTAACCTATCAGCTTGTGTGCTTCTTCCCTTTCCCTGTGGCTCCACTGATGGCCACAGCTGGAGAATGAAGCTTGTGGTAGGAGGCACAACTGCTTTTCTGGTTTTGCCACATGGCCATAGTAGCCCCAGAAGGGAAGAGCCCTTCCTTGCCCCATATGTAGGCATCATCAAGTGTAAAAGACCCATCAGCCAGATGCTGAACAAGATTCTCTGGTTAAACCCTTCCTGCACTCAGCCACTGCCAGAGAGTGGTCCCACTCTTTTTCATGTCTCTTTTCCTTCTCAGGAAAACCACCAGTGCCCAACTGGGAGGAACCCCTATGTCCCCGAGCCCATGCTGGTTTTTCTCTCCAACAACTGGTAACCACATCCCAGTGATCTCATTTGCTCCCATAGGGAATGCAATGGTTGCTCATGAAGCATCATCCACTTCACCTGAGAAAGCCTAGGCTAGATTGTAGTTGTCCTAGTACTGTTGCAGGATGGCCTGCCTCTCCCAAGTGATGTGGGTCTGCTCTGACAGCCCTGTTGCAGGCTTTGAATGCCCCTGTTTATCTCAGAGGGCTTTAGGCAGTGTTGATGGGGAATTGACAGCAGCCTTTGGGGTTCGCACTCCTTTGTGTCTCAGGTCCCTTGGACACTTCAGGTCCTGCTTTTGATTGCTCTCCAGGGCTGCAGAGTGCTTCAACACTCCACAGACACAGTTCTCCCCCAAAAGCAAGGAATGACAAACAGTGATGGCTACTTGAGGACACACCCATGCTCAGGTTCTTTCTCCAGCCTCAGTGGTCTGTCGCAGGGATTTTCCCAAGTGCCCCTGAGAAAGAGAGCACAGCTGACAAGGGCGGGCATCAGCCTGTCCTTGGCACTGGTGCCTGGGTCTGGCTGCAAGTCTAGGAGCCAAGTGCCCAGGACAGGTGGACACAGGAAGATCACCTCCAGAAGCACCACTGCTTCCACAAGGGAGGCGCAGATGTTCAGTATGGATTCAGTCATCTCAATGGAGAGCTCTACACTCAGGTGAAATCAGTCCCACGCTGATCTTAAAGGTGTGTCTGCCATCTTGATGCCTCCTCCTTCTGAAGTGGTGACATGGACTCCCTTCAGTGTCCTTGTGCAGAAAGAAGAGCTTTGAGAACATGATGCCTCAAATGAAAGTTGGAAGGGGGAAAAGCAAGTGCCCTTTGGAAGTGCTGACATCCTCCCAATGAGTGTGAGGAGAGAGTTGCTGCCCAGCCAGCCTTTCACAGTTCTGCAGTTTGGGGACTTTGCCAGTCTCATTGAAGTGTTTCCACAACAAAGCCCAAAACGGGTGGCACGATGGACTGTTAAAAACTGATGTGGAGTTTCAGATGTGGAAATGTCCTGACACATCTAGCATGAAGCATAGTGATTTGCATATTTTTAATTAAATATTTAAAAATACCTTAAGATACAGGATTGAGGGATGGAGAGGGAGTGTAAATTTTGTTGACTGACTTCTGTTAGGAATAATGGCTATAGGTAGAGATACCAGACATTGCCAAATTTTCTGTTGAACCAGAGCATGATTCTCTGAAACAGCCAAGGGATTGGGACATAAATCCTTCCAGAAAATGTCAAACTAAACTGAGAAATACATGCCCATTTCCTAAAGCAGTGAGCCAGCTGCTGGGAATAATTTAGGGGGCACAGGTGAATCCCTGACAAAATGAAGCCCTTGGCAAGCTGGAATTCAAACCTGTGGGAGGACAACTCTTCCAGTGTTCTGTTGGAGAGCTGCTTCTGGATGGGATTTGTTAGCCTTTCCAAGTGGTGGTCTTTAGAGCACTGGGAGGCATTCTGAGTTTACCCAGGAGGGAACAGAGGGAGGTGGGAGGATTCAAATTCAGGTGCAGCCCAACCTAAGGTGGCTGTGAGGTGAATGAAATGGCCTCAGTGAGGAACTGGTGGCTTCTCACTACCTGTGATGCCCAGGTGCAGTTACGCTTTGGTGAGGACCTTCTGCAGGGTGGAAACCATGGGAGGGAGGGGATGAACCTCTTTGCTCCCACTGAGGCCCTTTGAAAAGTCTCTTCACTTGCTCTGGAAGGCCCACCACAGAGCTTGCTTCACATCTTTGTTCCTGAGTGTGTAAATGAAGGGGCTCAACAAAGGAGTTACAGCTGTGTGAAAGGTGTTCATGAGTTTGTTCAAATCCAGGGAGTTCTAGGCTGATGGCTTGACGCACAGGAACATGGTGGAGCCACACCAGATTGTGACAACACTGAGGTGGGTGGAGGAAGTGGAGAACACCTTTTTTTGACCATGGGCTGACATGTTTCTGAGCATGGAAAGGTGGTGTACACATAGGAGAAGAGGGTAACACACACGGGAGGCCAGCAGGCCAGTTACGCAGACAAGGAAGGTCGCTAGCTCAATGGGCAGAGAGAAACAGGCACTGCCAAGCCTCAGTTCATCCTGTTTCATACACAGCAGGCAATCCATGCCTTCCAAACACCTGTTTTTCTTCTGTTGACAAGGTGGACAAGACAGCTGGTAGACTAGACAACACACACACATACACACACTTATACAGGTCTTTATGCATCCAGAGTTAGTTGAGAAGACTCTCGCCCAAAGAGAAGCTCTCTACACTGTCCAGGATCACAACACAGGTGTTGGACTTGCATCTTCTGCAAGTCCTGTGTCCAAGGCATCAGTGTGGTTGAGGGGAGACTGATCTGCACTTGGTGGGAAGGGGAGATGCAGCTGAGTGAGAGTAATGTGCCCAGCTTCAGTCCTTCCACCCACACAGAAGCTTTCTGTCTGCTATCCATCTGTCCTCGAGTACCTTGGACATGGGGTTTCACCATGGGATGGGGGTGCTTGGAAAGCTAAGTATATGTGGGCTTATTGCTCGGTGAGGATGGCAACCTGGTGACAAATGACAGGGAAAAGGTTGACATACTGGATGTCTATTTCTCCTCAGCTTTTACTGGTATGGCTTCTCCTCAGGCCGACCAGATCCCTGCACATCCCCACAGACTCTATGGGAATGAAGCAGCACCCACAGTAGAAGAATAAGGAATTAAGGATCTTTTACTACCATATGGACAAACACAAGTTCATGGGATCACTTGGGATGCATCCAAGGGCATTCAAGGAGTGGACCAGACAGCCTCTACTCAGTCCCTGGAAGGAAGATGGAGACAATACTCTCAGGAGCCCTTTCTAAACCCATGAAAGGCAAGAAGGGGATTGGGAGCAGCTGACATGGCCTTACTGAGGGCAAATGATGCCTCACCAACCTCCTTGCTTTCCATGAGGAGTTGACAGGCACTGTGGGAAGGGGAGGGGCACTACCTAGGGTGTACCTTGATTTCATCAAGACCTTTGACTTACCCTCATGGGTGCACACACATGCACACGCATACACACAGCAAGGCATGCACACTCACAGGCATGCACACACCTTGATATGTGTACTGTTGGGGAAATTTTATTGTACCATTTGAGGCAAATTAAACACATGCTTATGCTTAGATTTTAAAAAAAAACCAAAAAAAACCCAGAACAACCAACCAACCACCAAATGATCAATCTATTGGCCAGAGTCCTACAACCATAAGCAGTTCTATACAAGGAATCTGCAAATATATGTCAGAAGCCGATTCCTTACATACACTGGCAGCAGCACCAATCCTGTGAATGGTGCAAGGCACACCTCAGCCTGGCGATGGGTCTGTCCCCCTGTTCTGCGAAAGGGGCAAAGCGGTTTTGGCAGAAGATAAACCCCCTTGCATTCCAACACTCCTCACCGAGGTGGGAGGCTATGTGCGGCTAAGTTTAAATTCTGAGTGATGCCTAATGCAGCACTATTAGTCCAATCGCGTTTAATATGTGTTAAACTTGTTATGGATACACTAATAGTGGACTGCACCTTCAGTCTAGTCGTGCTTATGAACTAGCATGGCTACTCTCAAGTCTTTGGTCATGTTCTGTGAGAAACAGAAACAACTATCTATTTAAAAAGTGCAGTTTATTTAAACAACAGATATATATGTTTTTAGGATTGCCAGTGATAAATACACTGTCTGCAAAGCACATGCAAATGAAAAGTGTTGTTACATATACATATCGCGTGACAAAGTTATAAACGATACAGCCTGGCTATAAATGTAGGAAAGACAGTCTCTAGAGAAATTGCTAAATTTCCCAAGAAAGCACTCGGTATAATCTAAGTCTTACCCAAAGGTGTCCCTATGGAGGGGAAGAGAGGCTCAGCCCGTCAACTGATCCCGGAAGTCAGTGATGGAATTCTTCTCGATGGTGTCTTCCCTGGGTATCCCCCCTCTCTTGGACTGTTTTTATACTATTTGTTATCTTCAAGGTGGAGTTTGAGTGACTTTAGTCGTACATACTTTTATTATGATTGGTGTAAAATTCTCTCACCTCACAGTTAAAGGTATAGTTTACGAGAAATTCAGGGCGCAGACTCAAGGGGGAGTGGTCGCACCTTGGAGGTAGGTAGCCTTCAGGATGGAGGTGTGTTTTGGTATTATAATGACATTATAATGAGCAAAGTTCGCACAAAGGACAGGATTTCATTAAAATTTGACAAAATGTTGGCTCCGAGTATTGAGCGGGCAGCTAATTGGCAGCTTATCTGTTTCATGCTATCATCCCATTCCCATATCTGCTATACATCATAAAGTAAAGCCGCGGAATAATTGCATCCCGCCCCATGCCTCATGTAACTTCACAAGCATCCTTATCAGGGGACCACAGATGTTGTATTCTTCATGCCAGCTGCAGCTGTTTTCTACCCCAGAAGCCTCTTAATTTTATACTTTTCCTTAATGTGTGAACAATGCTGTACTTTTGTATTTTTAGGCAATTTAGTAATTATTCTACACCCCCAGCACCAGCTCTGCTGCCCAAAGGTGGCCATTCAGCATTCCCAGTCCAGGGTTGCTACAAGACAATGCTGCAGCTGTTTCTCATCTCATCACCAAGGGAAACTGCTCTCCCTTCCAGAGAGTCCTTCTGTCTCTGCATTCCTGCTGCCAGCCACTTTATCCCCTGCTGCATTTGGGCCTTTGTGCCCTCTGTGGCAGGTCATTCCTTGGTCACAAATTACCACTGCTGAGCAGTTACAAGTTGAATTTCCCCTTCAGTGCACACACAAACTCACACACATGAGCACAACCACACACGTCAGCTGACACACACCCAAAGAGCAACTCGTTCCTGTGCAGTTATAAGGAGGTGTGTGCACACACGTTTCCAAAGGAGCCCATGTCCATAGCAACATGCATGGCCACTCCCCCCACCAACAGGTACACACAGATATTCACACACACACATGCTTATAGGTATGCATGCTCCTGCACGCATGCATTTGCATACAGATTACACGCATGCTCCTCTACACAGATGCACACACACCAAAGCACACATCTGCACACACCTACGCGCACACAATTACGTATATGCAGAGCAGTCACACACATTCATGCTCTCCTGCATGAAGGCACGTGTGTCTGCTATAACGCATACACACTCATGGACACAACTGCCCAAACAAACACAAACACACAGAACATTTGTGCACACTCATATTTGCATGTATATTACACATCTGTGTGCGAATGCAGACATGAGCACAGCCAGAGGAACATATACTTGAGCACAATCATGCACACACTCCACGGAGAAGCAGGACCCCTGACAACAGCTCTCAGCCCCTCGAGAGGACTCCAGGCAAGTCCTTCAGACCCTACAGGTAAGGAACGAATGAGTCACTGGCCAGCCCCATCACCTTTAGTGAGCTCAAGGGTTTGGCAGGGGTTCAGTCAGCTTCTTTCTCACTGTAAGAGAAGCCACAGCAGAGTCGAAGCTGTCATGTCATTCCAACGATTAAGCCTCTCCACGTCTCAGGTCTGCACGTGAAGGATAAGATAAAAACTAGAGAACATCCCCATTGCTGCAGCCCAACAAAGAATTCCCACATTACAATCAAAAAAAAAAAAAAATCCTGCAGTGTTGGAAGCTCCTGCCTGGCCTTGTTGATCTGCTCAAGGGTCTGGGCCCAGCCTCTGCCCTTGCAAAGGGAGCAGTGCCACAGTAACACACTCATGTGGCAGCAGAAGGGTATGTCTCTGGGACAAGCCAGACTCCCCTCAGGCTACAGACACTGAGGCTGGGACATCAGAAGTGATGGAGTAGTGAACCTGTCTCCAGACTCACTTGAAGGGAAATACCCTCTCTTCAAAAGGCAGAGAAAGGCAGAAGCAACATCCATTTGCAGAGCAGATGAGAACGTGGTTTGGCTACCCTGGGAATGTTCATGCATTCTTTTGATATTTTCCCCAGTTTTAATGGCTGTGCTGGCCTTTTTTCCTCTTGTGTTTTGCATGCAGGTGCAGGGGGTGTCATTGCCTGTAGCGAGAGGGTGCTGCCTGCGGAACATAAGGGTTCATTCCCACTCATGCCAATCCCTGGCCCCATTCCTGTCCCATGCTGAAGAGGGGGTGCCCCTTCCCCGGGCTTGTTTGCAGGGAAGGGGGGATGCCACCATGTTAACCCGCACCCCACCCCCGCACCATTTGCTGCCCACACCCCTTTGTGCTGCTGCACCTGCATCTCACACAGGGCCGCTGCTTCAGCTCCAAACATTCCCACGTCCACTTCAAGCATGGTACAATCAGCCAAGCACAGCACCAATTTCCCTTTTCTTTGCTCTACCCCATGTTTCTTGAAACACGTTACTACTTCAGGTGGGCTGGGACATTCAGGAAATTCCTCATCAATTTTCCAATTCACCAGGAAAACCACCTAGGCCAAGTGTCTTGTGATGGCCCCCCATGACTGTGTGTGGGGCCAGCCAGGCATTCGGTCTGTCTCTTCTTCACTATCCTTTCTCTGCAGAGGCATTTCCCACTGGGACCTGCTGACTACACCAAATATTTTGCTGCTCATTTGTTTTGATTTGCAGAATAAAATCAATCAGACTCTGAAAAGTATCCTTTAAAATGCCAGTTCTCAAACTAAGACTATGAAGAAAGAGAAGGCAGTATAGAGGATCCTATGTCCTTCGGATGCTGGAGCCCTATGTGCTGTCAAATCGGCACCTCTAATCAGGGCACAGCATGCCGTGCAGGTCCTGCCCATGAAAGGGTTACCCCATTCCAGTCCATTAAGTTTTAGAGGATTTTCGTAAAAGAAAACAGCTCTATTCATCATTTCTGCTTTGAAACAGAAACAATGTTCACATGAGAACCTCATACTTAGATAGAGGCAAGGACATGCAGGTAGTGCAATCACTGGCACCGAGCAGGAGCTGCCTACAGGCTCATCGGTTACAATCGAGTGGCTGAGTTTATCCTCTGGCCAAGGGATTTGTGCAGCACAAGACGGCTGTGAAGGCCAAGCTCTGCCTGTAGCACAGCACAGCAGAGGCCAGGGCTTTCTCAGGTTACATGGGTCACTAACTCCTTGATGTACAGTGATCTTTGGGTTAGGGTGACAGGACCCTGCCAGTTGTTTACTTCATGTGAAGATATACCAACTCTTGAACCTGCTCAGAGCAGCTTTCCCATCCTTCTTCCTTAGGGGGTAAACCAAGAGGTTGAGCAGGGGAGTAAGAAGGATGTAAAGAAGAGCCACTGCTCTGCCTAGTGACCCTTTGAAGGGACCTCCCATGTAGGTGGAGACACACGGGCCATAGAAACAGACCACAGCAGTTAAATGGGAAGCACAGATTGCGATAGCTCAGTACCTGCCTTCTGCAAAGCAGAACCCTAGCATGATTAAAATCACTGTGAAAAAAGAGCAACCTCTGTCAACAATGCCCTTAGTTTGACGTGTAAAACCCACATGGATCCTGTGCCCTTTTCCCACCATTACAATATCTCCTCACTTGCCCAGCCAAACTAGAGTTCACGACAAGAGCCAGTAGCAGGGCTCTGGCAGTGCTTTGGCCAAAGGGCTTCCTCATCTCTCAGAAGAAACACCATCTCTCCCTCTTTTATAAGGACAATTGCAGACGGTATCATCATTGTGAAGAATTACTTAGCTCCAGTTAATCCAGCCTCAATGCATTCAGCAGCACGTGTGACATTTCCCAGCTACTCCTGCCAATGCCTACCCTCCATGGCTCCTGGATTGGGCCGTGGAGGGGAGAGGAAGGTGGAGTAGCAGCTATGGGCCATCCCAAGGCTGTTCCCTGCTTTATCACTCCTGCCATTTGCAGAGCAACTCATCTTCTCGAGGCCCACACTGACTGCCTGACAGCCCAGCAAATTTCCAGCCATAGCAAGAGGAACGCCCTTCTCCAAGAGCTCATGGGGTTGCTGACACCTCCAGGCCTCCTGCCTTCCTGGGGCATTTGTGGGCAGAGATATCAGACTGATGGTCACTGTCAGCAGAGCAGCTCAGGCTATCTTCCTCTGCTTCAAGGTTTGCTGCCCAAAAATAGGAGCCACTGAAGGCTGTCCCAATCTCCCACTCCTCTGCAAATGGTGACAGGTCTCCTTGTGCCCTCACCCCTTTCCACCCCAGAGCAACAACCTTCTCCTTTGGTAGCTTGGAGAATGTCCACAGAGGGAAGGACACCATGGAGGCCAGGCTTGAATGCAGCAGAACTTTAATGAGTCCAAAGAGGGAAACAAAGTCACTCCAGGTGGGGGCCGCAAGTTCATGGAGCCCTGGCAGCCACGGAAACTCTGCGGTCCTTAACCACAGAGAAGTTCTTGCACGATGTCTGTCTGCCTGCCCCATAGAGGAAGAGGAGACAGAAGGTACCCACCAGGCTGGCATTAGTGGGACCATGCTGCAAAGGGGAACCAAAGCAAATACAGAAAATGGAGAGAAAAGCAAAGCTCTTCAGCTACACCAAAAACACATCCTAAATCTTGATCCCTTGCCCAGCATCATGTTCTGCGTTGCTCGAGGTGTCTCCCTGGGGCTTTCCCAGCATCTTTATCAGAGGAGGCACCTTCTGCCATAGTAGCGTCTGGAAATGCCAGAGAGGTCACAGCACCCAGAGGTGATGGGCACTCCATCACAGCTGAGGATGCTGCCAACAGCAGCGGAGGTGGAGGATCCCACAACGGTGTTCTGTGGGAAGGAGCTGAGGATGGGGCCAGGCAGGGTCACCACCACAGCAGGAGGCTCAATGACGACGGTGGAGTTCTGGCACTGCCTGACACAGGGCTCATTGCAGCTGTTGGCCAGAGGTGTTGGGCCACAGGGCCGGCAGGGCAGGCACTGGTTGTAGCAGGACATGTCTCGAGTGTGGATATGCACCTGGGAGAGGATCAGGGAGGAAGAGAGCATAAGGGTGGGTGAGGAGCAGCCTGTTAGAAAAAGAGCCACGACCACTTCTGGGTGGGGAGCTGGAATCTTGGCCAGGAGACACACAGTTTTCATCACCCTATATTGAGCAGCCTGGCCTGGAGTGACTCTCTCCTAGTCTGTAGACCAAAAGCCCCTCTGCCACATCCCAGCCTCTCTCTACCCTTCTCCACACTTCCCTCTAGCATGACAAGAACATGTAAACCACAAGACAGGAGAAAGCCAAGATCAGATGAGAGGTCCATTGAGGAGAGATCTCAATTTGGAAGAGAAGGAGAAGGAACTGCAGACTCACCTGGTTCCCAAGGAGTAGGAGGCCAGAGAAGTGGATGAGAGAGCAGGGACTTGGGCTGGCTTTTATACCTGCCCTTCATTGCCGCAGCACCAGAGGCACCCTTTGCAGAGGTAACAATTTTTGCACAAGCTCATCTTGAATGCAAACCATCGCAGCTAATGATATGGGCTGTGCTTTGGTTTCAACACTGCTGCCTTTTCATTTCCAGGTTTGTTCCATGCCCATTCACCTGTGAAGGCTTCCTGTGATCACTGGGATGGAAGGCCCCAGGATTTCCAGGGCAGGAATGCAGCAGCGCATGTGGAAGAGTCAGCTCAAGTGCTGTATGGTTCCAGGGCAGGAAAGACACGTCAGCTTGGGTCACCTGTTGGGGCTGTTTGAATTGTTGTTCTCAGGACAGATCTTCAGCCAGCCTCAGCTGGCAGCCCATGGGCCCCTGTGCAGGAGGACCTGCCATGTCCTTCTCTTTCCCTCGCTCCTCAGCTCACCCTGGTGGTCACTTGATGTTGCTTCCCCAGATGTTGCACTGCCAGATTATGATCCCTTCCTGCCTACCACTGCTCCTTTCCCAGGGGTCCTCAGCATGGTTCACAGTGTGCCTATGTGTGTTCTTGTGTTTTGTGTAACTGTAAATAACCAGGTTTTTGTGACTATATACAGGAGCACAAACTTGTGCATGATTCTATGCCAGTGTGCCTGAGCCTCTCTGTGTCTCTTTTTGTGTGTCACACATCAACAGGGCATGTGCTGGTTATGGCAGGGATACTGTCCACTGCCCTGTCCATGAGCAACAGAGAGCTGCAGGTTCGCAGGGTCAGAAGGATCCCGAGTGCAGCGGAGTGGTGATGGCACCAGCCTGCTGCAGATGTGTGGTGGGAAACTGGTACCCGTGCGGAGCCCCTGAGCGCTCTGAGCCCGGGCGAGCCCCCGAGCGACACCGGCGAAGGGCTGAGCCCCGGGGCGGAGCTGGCGGCGGCGCAGGAGAGGAGAGGAGGCGGCGGAGAGGAGGCGGCGCGGCCGGAGCAGAGAGCCGGGGCTGGCGGGGGGCAGCGAGGCGCGAGCGGCGGGATGCGGCGGGATGCGGCGGTGCCGGGGCGCAGGGCTGGCAGGGCTGGCCGCGCTGCTGCTGGGTGCGTGGGGCTGGCGGCGGTGGATGGGGCCAGGGCTGTGCCCGGTGGGTTCCCCGGGGAGCCCAGCGCCAACTCTTCCCTCTCCTTCTTCAGCCTGTCTTTCCCGCTCCTGTCTCTGCCATCTTTTGTGCCCCTTTTTTGCCCCTCTCCTATTTTCATGCACCCTTTCCTTCCCCTGTGCATTCCGCAGTCCTAATTGGCCTCAATATAGCCCTCTCTCCTTCAGTGTAACAAGCCCTCTCCCTGTCTACTCTTCCTCTCTTCCCTCACTGATTTTCTGACCCATCTCTCCATGCAACTACCATCCCTAACCCCTCTTCCTGCTCCCTGAGGTCCCTTTCTCTTCTTACCCTCTGCTTCCTTCATACATGAAGGCACAAGGTTGCTTTCTGCATCGTGCCATACATCCACTCATCCCCCTGTGCATTCACCTTTTATACTTCTGAATTCATCCCTCCATCCTTCACTGTAACACACTCACCTTTCCTGTCCTTCTGCCTCTCATCATTCATCCATCCATCCATGCACCTGACTTTCCTTCTGTCTCTCCAGGCATCGTTTGCAATTTCCCTCCCAGACTGCTCCCCTTGTTCCACACACACCAGGATCACTCTCCATCCCTTTTGATGAGCTCCCTGTCCCCAGTTGTGCCAGTCTGTCTCTGTCACACTGCCACTCTTTGTAGTGATTTCTTGGGGAAAAGAGCCATCAGAGCTGGGCGACCATTCTTGATTTTTGGCCTTTCCTTCTCTTTCTTGGCAGTGGCTGTGGGAAGAGCCCAGGTGCTGCAGGAGCCGTCGGCACAGACCCCCGAGGGCACCGGCATCAACATCAACTGCTCGCACCCCAGCATTCAGGGGGACGTGAACGTTCAATGGTACCGTCACCTTCCAGACCAGGCACCGCATCATATTGTAACGGGTGTCACTGGAGATAAACCAGTGCGGGACCCGCCGGGGCGGCTGTGGGTGTCGGCAGAGCGCCGCTCCAGCGCCCTGTGGCTCGCCCGGCCCCGGCGCGGGGACGCGGCGGTGTATTACTGCGCCCTGGGAGACACGGGGAGAGGAGCCGGGGCTGCGGCCGGGCAGGAACCGGCGCGGGCGGGGCCGGGCGTGTGTGTCGGGGCCGGGGGGACAGCCCCGGGCGGGCCCGCCAGGGGGGGATGCCGCTCCGCCCGCCGGGGCCGCCTCGCCCCAACGGGCCACAACTGGCCCCCCGCCCCGGACCGCCTCCCTCGCCCCACCGGCCACGGAAGCGCCAACCCCGCACTCCCAGCGGGACGCACACAGAAATCCCCCGCCACACTGCCGCCGCCGCCGGGGCAGGAATGGCGCCCGGAGCGCTGGCCGTGTCCGGCGGGGCCCGGCAAGGAGCGATGGCAGCCGCCGGCCCCGCTGGCGCCCGGCCGGGAGCAGCGCCTTTCTGCTCCGCACAGGGCGGCGGGCGGCAGAGATCCTCCTGCCCACGGGCAGCCGCCCAGCCCTCGCTCCTGCCGCACGGACCGCCCAGTGCTGACATGGAACATACAGGGCCTCTTCTCGGCCTTTTGACTTTCCCCACGAGGATGCCGAGGGAGCCCTGAGCAGCTGCTTTCATCTGCTCTGCAACCACGGGGACTCCAGGGCAGAGTTTACCAATGCCAAATGGTCCTTAGGAAAGGACAACCAGAAGGGGTTTCACAGTTCGTTCCCCTGTAAAAGCTCAGATATACAATGGAAAACTGAGTCCGCCAGCTACAGAATTTCCCAGAGCTTTCAAAATATTCCTGCTAGCCTTACAAAGTCGTTGCATGTGTTCAGGAGTTGAAGCTCCCCAGCAGCAGGAGAAAGGCGTGTCGAGGTCAGAGGCACCTTCAAGCGCTTCCCACAGAGGTTCAGTGGTGAGACCATGAGCTTGTTTGACAGGATTCAGCACCTTTGGATTTGAGGCCCAGGAGACAGGGTAAACTGCTTAGCCTGGACACACTGAGCGCAGCCTCAAGGCATGCCAGGTTCCTCCTGGAGGAGTGAGTCAGAAAGGGATTTGCTGAGTTGCCCTCAGGGGCTGGAGGTCTGAGGGGAGTGAGAGCTGGCAGGAGCCTCTGGCAAGAGACTGTGGGCTCCAGCCAGTCCCTGGGGAACCCTGTGTGGCTCGAGCAGCTGACAGAGGTGGTCAAACCCATAGGCAGAGGCTTCCAAGGCACAGAGGGAAGGATCAGCCCTGCTCCCTGTTCCAGCTGGACTTGAGAAATGTGTTTCCAGGCAACTCGGCAGGTGACAAACAAGGTAGAGCAACAGGCATGGCCAGGTCAGTACACGCATCATGGTCACATGGGATTGGCCCCTCTCACCTCTTTCTCCATCTGTCTTCCCATGCTTGCTCCTGGCCAAATTGCCTTGATCCTTCCCTTTCACTGTCTCTGCTGCTTCTCTTAAGCATCCCGTGTCATGCACAATCCAGAATTCATCCACAAGGCATTTTATTGCCTTGTATGCAAAAACACCCCTGAGTTTAGAAGATGATCCTCTTTTCTCACCCTTCTGGAGGGAGTCATCCCCAGGCAAAGAAGTAACCAGAATACCTGAAGGGATGGGGAATAGATGTCTGTGATGAAGATGATTGTGCCAGATGTCTTCAGCACACCTGATGTCTCAGGTGGTGTGCCTGACTCTGGGTGGGATATTTGTAGGAGATGCTCTTTCCAGGGACGTTTATTTCCCTTGAAGGGCCTCATCCGTGGCCGGGGAAGAAGGCCAATAATATGCCTATGGGGACAGGGAGACAGGCACCCGTTTCCTGTTGCGTTTTGGCTGCTCCTGGTTCTACCTCCTTTCAGCTAGTGCCAAGGGAAAATGAGCGCATTGCGGGCTACAAAAGGGCCTGTCTCCAACCCCAGGAGAGGTGGGTGCAGGCCCCTGTCTCCAGCTGGTCACTGGAAGGCAGGAGAAGTTCACCACGGACACTCCTCCCGTGTTTGGGGCCGTTTGTCTGGTTGTGATCTCCAGAAGGAGCAAAAAGCAGGAAAACAGCCTGCAGCCTCCTGTTGCCCGACAGGAGACTGTTTGATAAGACAAGAAGGTAAAGGGGGTAGGACGGGTGAGGTTATGTCCCTCCAGATGCTGTGAATCCTGAGTTATGGAGCATGAGGCGGAGATCAAGGTGGGCCTAGGCACACAGTGCAAATTTTGCCCATGCTGAGATTCATTTTAGGCATTGTCATCTCTGGAGTTTTCATGGCATTCCCTTACAAATAAACCACTCCCACTTTCTGCTGTTCAGCAAAAGAAAGCACAGCATTTCACTTCTAGATCTAGGCGAGGATGTGTTTCACAGAATCACAGAATTTCAGAGTTGGAAGGGACCTCTAGATATCATCTAGTCCAACTCCCCTGCTAAAGCAGGATTGCCTAGAGCACATTACTCAGAACTGCATCCAGGCTTGGAAGTCTCCAGAGGAGGGGACTCCACAACCTCCGTGGGCAGCCTATTCCAGTGCTCTGTCACCCTCACCGTAAAGAAGTTTTTTCTCATATTTGATCAGAACTTCCTATGTTCCAGCTTGTGCCCGTTACCCCTCATCCTGTTATTGGGAACCCCTGAAAAGAGCCTGGCACCATCCTCCTTCAACCCACCCTTTAGATATGTATGCCATAATAAGGTCTCCCCGCAGCCTTCTCTTCTCCAGGCTAAAGAGTCCCAGCTCTCTCAGCCTTTCCTTAGAAGGGAGATGCTCCAATCCCTCACTCATCTTTGTTGCCCTATGCTGGACTCTCTCCAGTAGTTCCATGTCTCTCTTGAACTGGGGAGCCCAGAACTGGACGCATTATCCCAGTTCTGGCCTCACCAGTGCAGAGGAGAGGGGGAGAATGACCTCCCTTGACCTGCTGGCCGCGCTCTTCCCTGTGGAGCCCAGAGGAGCCCAGAATTCTGCTGGCCTTCTTGGCAGCAAGGGCACATTGCTTGCTCATGGATAATTTACTGTCTACCAAGACCCCCAGATCCTTTTCTCCAGAACTGCTTTCCGGCAGGTCCACCTCTAACCTATATTGGTGCCTGACATTCTTCCTCCCCAGGTGCAGGCCCCTACACTTGTCCTTGTTGAACCTCATTACGTTCTTCTCTGCCCAGCTCTCCAGCCTGTCTAGGTCACACTGGATGGCAGCACGGCTATCTATCTGGGGTGTCAGTCACCCCAACAAGTTTGGTATCATCAGTGAACTTGCTGAGGATACACTCTGTCCCCTCCTCCAGGTCGTTGATGAGCACGTTAAACAATACTGGTCCAAGTATTGACCCCTGGGGGACACCACTGGTTATGGGCCTCCAACTCAACCCTGCTCCATTAATCGCAACCCTCTGGGTCCTGTTACACAGCCAGCTCTCAATCCACCTCACTGTCCCCTCATCTAGTCTACACTTCCTCGGTTTCCTAAGGAGGATGTTACGAGAGACAGTGTCAAAAGCCTTGCTGAAGTCAAGGTAGATGACACCTGCTGCTCTCCCCTCATCCAGCCAACCAGTTATAACATCATAGATGGCTATGAGATTGGTCAAGCGTGATTTACCCTTGGTAAATCCATGTCGGCCACTTCCAATAACTTCCTGCTCCTGAACGTGCTTGGATATGACATCCAGAATGAGTCGCTCCATTACCTTCCCAGGGACGGAGGTGAGACTAACCGGTCTGTAGTTCCCTGAGTCGTCCTTCTTGCCCTTTTTGAAGACTGGAGTGATATTGGCCTTCCTCTGGTCCTCAGGCACCTCTCCTGTTCTCCATGACCTTTCAAAGATGATGGAGAGTGGCCAAGCAATGACATGTGCCAGCTCTCTCAGCACTCGCGGGTGCATTTCGTCAGGGCCCACAGACTTATGGATGTCCAGTTTGGCCAAGTGGTCTCTAACCTGATTTTCCCCTACTGGGGAAAACTCCTCCTCTCTCCAGACCTTCCCCCTTGCCTCCAGGGCCTGGGATTCATGAGGGACAGCTTCAGCAGTGAAGACTCAAGCAAAGGCGGCATTCAGTAGCTCTGCCTTCTCTGTGTCTTCCACCCCTAGGGCGCCCACCTCATTCGTTAGTGGGCCTACATTTTCCCTAGCATTCCTTTTTCTATTGATATACTGAAAGAACCTCTTCCTGTTATCTTTAACTTCGGTGGCCAAGACGAGTTCTGCTTGAGCTTTGGCCCTTCTAATTTTCGCCCTGCGTGGCTTATCTACATCTCGGCATTTTTCTTAAGTAGACAACCCCCTTGTCCAAAGATCATAAACTTTCCTTTGTTTCTTGTGTCGTGGTTTGGCCTCAGACGGCAACAAAGAACCACGCGCCACTCGCTCGAGTCTTCCCAATACAGGAAGAATCAGAAGAAAAAGGCAAGACTCTTGGGTTGAGACAAAGGCAGTTTAACAGAACAGCAAAGGGAACAAGCAAACACCAACAATAACACGGATAGAGGAATATACAAACACGATGACGGAACCCCTGCTCCCAGCCGCTCACCAACCAGACCCTGGACACACCAGCCCGATCCAAGCAGCAAATTCCTGCCCCCTCCCTCAGCAGCTCAGGGTGGGCATGGCTCACATGGCATGGAATACCAGGAAAAATTAACCCTATCCCTGCCGGAACCAGGACATCCTGAGGTCCAGCCAAAGCTCTCTATTTAGCCAGCCTGGTCTACTTCCCTGTCTGGTCATTTTTTGGGGCTTGGGGATGGCCTTCTCCTGTGCTTTTAAGAGTTCCTCTTTGAAGTAAGACCAGCCTTCCCCGGCACTTTTGCCCTTCAGGACTGTCCCCCAAGGCACACTCTCAGCCATGCTCCTAAGCAGGCCTAAGTCCGCCCTTCGGAAATCTAAGGTGGCAGTTCTGCTGGCTCCCCGCCTTGCTTCACCGAGAACTGAAAATTCTATCATTTCATGATCACTCTGCCCAGGATGACCTCCAATCTTTACATCCCCTATGAGACCTTCTCTGTTAACAAGCAGCAGGTCCAGTGGGGCACTTTCCCTAGTCAGCTCCCTCAGCAGCTGCGTTAGGAAGTTGTCTTCCACGCACTCCAGGAACCTCCGGGCCTGTTCCCTCTCTGCTGTGTTATATTTCCAGCAGACATCTGGGAAGTTGAAGTCCCCATGTTTGTGGCAGTGTTGCCAAGTTTGCCAAGTGATATATACAGCTCAGCATAGCACAGGTCGGGGCCTACTCAGGTCAGGTTAACTTAACGACAATGAGCAGTTGGTTCTCTCTGCCGTGAGTGGTGCATGGGATCACTCTGGACTTCACGTGGAAAGGTGGTGGGAGAAGGAGTCCCCACCTGCAGTACCCCCACCCCTTCACGTGCCCTTTCAGCTGTGGGTGCAGGGCTGCCCTATCCACAGCCCTCGCAGTGCAGCACTCCAATGGGTGCCCCATGTTCTCCCTCGGAGTGGGGGTGACCCACCCATCTTCATCCTGCTCCCTGCTGACCCCTCACCCTTTCCCTAGAGTAGAAGTAGGTTGTCCTTGTCATCTCTGGGTTTGTGACATCTAAGAGCAGTTCTGGATCCCACCAGAACAGGACACGGCCAGAAGCCTGGGGCTGCTGCACAGGAGGGTTCCTTTCCTAACTGGGGGAATTTGGGGGAGAGGCATTGTTCCCAAGCAGATGAGGAAAGAAAGGGGAGAAGTGAGAGAAACAGAAGAGAATTCTGTTCCCAAAAGAAACAACAACATCCTACACAACTGAGGAGCACAGAGAGAAAATATGAAACCTCATTGAGGAGTAAAGCCCTAACGTCACAAATGGCCCAGCAGTGCGTGTGCAGAAGAGCAGGGGATTGTAACTGGGGAGGTGGGGACTGTACTGTGAGCTCACTGGGAACAGCCTCTTCCCACCACTGGGACACGCAGAGCCCCCAGGGACACAAAACATGGACAGGCTGAGAATGCCACTGGCTGAGGGAGCCACAGGTGTTGCTGCTGGAGGAGGGAGAAACCCAGAAGCAGCATCTGAGGCACAGGAAGAACAGACCTCTGCTCTTCCCCGCTTCTTCCTTTGCTCCCCCAACAGCGTTGTTTCCGGCAGCTCTGTTATCTCGGGGCTGGGAGGGGATTTTCTGACTCTCTCTCACTCCACAAAGAGGCGGGTTGATGTCGACATGCACCTCGGATCTCTCATCCTCACGGCCTTCCTGGGGCAACTGCTGGGTAAGTCCTGGTTTTCTATAAATGCATCCTTCTTCCCCCAAGGAAACCCTTGCCAGCCTGATCAGGATCATGCAGAGAACTACTCTTGAATTACAGGAAAACACTGTGAAATACCAGCTCACATTTGTGGTTTTGCATCTCTTTTCTCAAGATGCTCTTACTGTTTGAAAGGAGAGAGGAGAGACACCTCAGACCTCTTCTGCTGCTCTTCTCTCACCTTCAATGCCTTTCTCTCTGCCTCTCTCTTCTGATCCACCTGCTCTCACCACAGGAGATCTCGGCGCTCTCTCTCACTCTCACATGTCTCCCTTTCCAGTGCAAATTAGTAGATCCTGTCAAAGCTCTTACAGGGACTTTAAAGCTCTCATCCCACTGACTTTAACTGGGTGTCCCATTCTGCCTCCTGGCTGGCACATGTCTGCCGTGGCTTCCACTTTTCTCCTGGATGTTGACACAGCCAGGGATCCCTCTTTTCAAGCTCACCATTGTATATACTCAGGGAGCTGGGAGCCCTCGGAGATGGGATGGATGGGGAAGCAGGGTGAATCTTTTTGCCGTAGCTGCATGGGCCCCTTTACCTGCTGGAGGGTTGCTGGTCCCAGCACATGAAGGTCAGGCATGACAGACTGTTCCCTGCTCCACTGAGCAGCAGGAACAGGAGCAGGCAGGAGGAGAAGGGACACAGCTCAGCTCTCCTCAGGGTCCACGTTGGGCTTAAGAGCCCGGAACTGCTGCCCAAAAGTACTCTCCACCTGGCTTTCCCCCTGCCTTTAGGATTTTCCTGCAGGGCAATGGACAAGGAGCATTCTCTACAAGGGTTTTTTATCCACTCCTGGTTTGCTTCCCAAAGCCATTCCCTGACGAGCTGCCGACCTTCACTTCCTTCCAGGCACCATGGGACAGACCACTGTCACCCAGCAAGAAGCACAAGTCACAGTGAAGCAGGGAGACACCTTCCAGACAACATGCACATACCAGACCTCCTACTTTCAAGGCTTGCTCTGGTACCAGCAGAGGAAAGGCCAAGGTCCCCAGCTGGTCTCCCATCAGGCAACTGCTGGCCGCAAGCCCAGTGGCCGTCTCACCACCGTGCTGAACACCATGGAGAAATACAGCCTCCTGCAGCTGGAGGAAGTCGAGCTCTCTGACAGTGCCTTGTACCTCTGTGCTGTGCAAGACACAGTGGTGCAGGGAGCTTCCTTGGCTGTGCAAGAACCCAGGGGAGGGAGGAGATGTGTCTGTGCAAGGCTGAGGGTGAGGGAAGGGGCCTTCATGTGTCCTCTGGCAGTGCTGCTTCCCCGGTGCAACCACAACTCTGCAGTCCAACATCCAAGGGCCTTTGCATTTACATATTAGCATTTTTTTCATCTTGACCACTATTAATAACCACAGCACATACATCCTCCCTCACAGCAACTGAGTTTGTCTTCTCTCAATATGGAGGCACCTTAAAATTGGTTCCATTGTTTTATTTCCCTCTTGAACTTCAGCCATGGCAGTTGATGTAAAGCGATGCTGTACCTTTTCCTTCTCCTGTCTGCATGACTAACGATAGAACAAAACAAATGCAGACAAAGTAAAGCTCAACCCAGGCAAACGCCAGCATGGGGTATCCTTGGGCCCTCATTGCCCTGTGCTCTTTGGGAAGACAGCCCCAGCCTCAGCCTCATATTAGCAGGTGTCTCCTCTACTCCCCTGGTAGAAACAAAGAACACATGACACTCTCCATGGGGTGTTTGTCATCTCCTGCAGGGACACCTTGCTGTCTGGGACCAGCCTCCTCAGCTCCTATGCAAGACGCAAGGCTGCAGCAAAGGACTGTGTGTCTCCTGACAGCCCAGCTTCCCGCAGGCTGCAAATGCTGAGTTCTGCACACAGAAAAGAGGTTCAGTTAATGAAGATTCTCCCAGGTGTAGTTGTAGGGAAATGCATTCTCTCCAAAGGCCAAAAAAACCCACTTTAAATAACATCTGAGAGGAAAAGGAGATTTTGTATCAGCGTATCAGCACTTCAGTTCACATGTCTGTGTGGAACTGGTTGCCTCCTCTCTCAGCAGCTTTTCCTCCCTCCCCTCTTGGGCTTTGCTTGTGAGGAGTTGGAAGATGTGCAGGATCAGAAAGAGGGTTGCGTCTCTGCTGCCAGATCAACCCTTGAGCAACGCCTTGGGCAGAGGCGTTTCAGCAGGCCCAGCACTTTCCTGCAACACTTCAGTAGGTCCCCTTCCACAGTGGGAAAGTGCTCTCCAACCCCTCTGTGGGTAAAAGCAGGAATTTGGAAAGCCTCTGGCCACCCTTGGGACACTTAGGCAGCAGCCCCAGCCTCTCTTCCTGCCATGCCTCTCTCCTGCTTCCCTCTTCCCTCTGCACAGGAATTGTGTGAGACTGCAAGGTCATCTTCTCCCGTTCTGGCTCCCAGCAAAACTCCCGGCAGACTATGGAACACCCAACCCCAAGAGGAGTCTGTGAGCCTCCCACCTGCTTGCTGCAGTGCCCAGGCTGGACGCTGCTGATCAGGCTCCCCAACCACACGACATACTCAAGAGGGCATTTCTAGGGAGAGACAAAGCCAGGCAGGCCACTGGCTCTGGAGGAGCCTTCCTCCCTTCCCAGGAGCAGTGCCTTAAAGGGGGCCACGCACTGTGTCCCACACTCCCCTTCCTCTGAGGACAGTGAAGAATCCCCTTTTCCCTCCACTCTGCTCACCCGAGACTAACACCTTGCTCACTGCGCGCTTGCCAGAGTGTCCACACAGGGAAGGACAACACAGAGAAAGAGGCGGGGATGCAGCAGAACTTTCATACCCCAAAGGATGAAAACAACGTTCCTTCAAGCAGAGGGTCACCCTGGAGAGAACACCAGGAACAGTGGAGCTTTAGTGCCCTTTGCCTGTAGCAGAGTTCCTGCAGGGCATCCCTCAGCTTGCCCTGAGGAGGGAGAGGTGCAGCACGTTCCCCCCTAGGCTGGCCTGGGCAGACTAAAGAGGACCAGAAGCCAACATGAGAGGAGAGGGAAAGGGGAGAGCAGCAGGAAGCAAAGGTAGACATGAGCCATGCTTTCAGCCTTCCTTTGCAAGGAGAATGGGAGATGTTCAATCTCTCCAAAAGGGAATGACCAGGAGCTCCATCCTCCCTTCATTCACATGTCAGCACACATATAAACGCACGTGCATGCACACCCAGTTACACAGGACCCCCTGCACATGCACACACATTCACCCCCCCAGATTGTCAGCACATAAGCGTTCCCTTACATACTCGCACTTGCATGTACGTATATATGCAAGCTCCTGTACAAACACACAGATGTATGTGCTTGTCTCCATGAACGTATGCCCACAGACACACACACACACACACTGACAACACACACACGCACTTGCTCACCTGCAAAAACATGCGTGGACACAAACACACGCACAGACACATGGAGAAATGCCCTTGTTCACACACATCGGCAGACACACACTCTCACACACGTGCATTTGCAAATACCCGCACAAATGCAAACACAGAGGCACAAATATGCCCCCAGGCACAGACAGATGCATATGCACATGAGGAAGCCCAGCCTCCCCCCACACTCTGAGAAGCAGGACTCCACGGGCAGTTCTCTGCCCCTGTGACCCTGACAACTTCAGGCAAGTCCGTGTGTGAGAGACAAAGTCAAAGCTCAAGACCATCCCTATTGCTGCAGCTCCAGACATTCTCCACTTTACAAGTCAAAATGATCCTGAAGTTTTGCAAGCTCTGGCCCATCCCTGGTTGATTGCTGTAGGGCAGTTGTGGAGGTCTGGGACCAGTTCCAGCTGCAGCGCTGGGAGAGGTGCTGCCCTGACATGCTCACATGGCAGCAAATGTTGTGTGTGGGGGCAGCCTGCAGCTGCAAATGCTGGGGCTGGGACACCAGAGAGGAAGCTGGCCTGATGAAGTTGCCTTAAGATAAATACCATCTCTTCAAAAGACAAACTAATATTAATTAGCAGGTGGCATCAGGAGGAGATTTCAAGCTGTCTGAGCCAAGCCCTGACATCTGTCAGTGAACGTGGCTCATTGGAGCTCAGGGAGCTGCTCTGCTGAGGTGACCATCTCCTCTTCTGCTTTTAGCACTGGAGCAGCCGGGAGAGCCAGAGGAGTGGTGGCAGAAGGCTGTGCCCAGCACTGCACAGGCACCGGGAGGACAAGCCTTGTGCCCGGAGAGGCTCTCAGAAAGGCTGGCATTCAGTTCCCCCCAACTGGGACCTGCCTCCCGTGGAAGGAGTCCCTCTCCCAGCTGTGGTCTGCAAGGGCAGCATCAGGAAGCAAGGTGCCAGCCAGACGAGTTTGTTAGAAATCTTCTCAGAAAGCGGCTGCAGCATTGCTTAGGCTAAATCATCTGCTTCTGTCGTTAGCCACAGGGCAGCCATAATAGATATGTACAATGTGTGTAAAAAGCACACCTATGTCAGGATTTTCCGTTGTTGGATGTTGAGCGTGGCAGTGGCTGCTCTGGTGGACCATTATGCCTTGTCCTGTCACTACAGGCCCTCATAAAAAGCCCTTCTCCATCCTATAACCCCACTTAATATATTGACATGCAGCAATGAGGTCTCACTGGAGCCTTCTCTTTAGTGTCTCTGGCTGAAGAACTCCAACTCTCTCAGCTTTTCTTCCTAAGACAGGTGTTCCAGTCCTCGGGTCATTTTTTACAGCCATCCCGTGGTCCCTGTCTTTCTTTATTGGGAACCCCAGAACAACTGGACACAGTACTCGAGGTGGGCTCTCACCAGAGTGGAGCAGAAGGGGAGAATCACCTCCCTTGACCTGCTGTAAAAGATTCTTTTGATGCAGCTCAGGATACAACTGGCTTTCTGGGCTATAAGCACACATTGTCAGCTCGTGTCCAGTTTTGCAACCACTGGTATCCCCAAGTCTTTCTCCACAGAGCTGCTCTCAATCAACTTGACTCCCAGTCTGTACTGATAATGGAGATTGCCCCAGCCCAGCTGCAGAACCTTGCACTTGGTCTTGTGGGACTTCAGGAGGTTCCTATGCACCCATTCCACCAGACTGTCAAGGTCCCTCTGGATGGCATCCCTTCCCTCAAGAGTACCAACTGCACCACTCAGCTTGGTGTCATCTGCAAAATTGCCGAGGGTGCACTCAATCCCACTGTCTATGTTATCAATGAAGGTATCAAACACTATTGGTCCCAGTATGGACAGGACAAGGGCTAATTGTTTTAAACAGAAAGAGGGTAGAATTAGGTTGGACATTTTGTATAATTTGGAAATTTGCAGAAGGGTGGTGAGACACTGGAGCAAGTTGCCCAGAGAAGTGGTGGATGCCCCGTCATTGGAAGTGTTCAAGGTCAGGCTGGATTGGACTTTGAGCAATCTGATCTAGTGACAGATGTCCCTGCCCGTGGCCGGAGTGTTGGATTAGTCGGTCTTTCAAAGTTCTTTCCAACACAAACCATTCTATGAATCTATGACAACCCCAGCCACGCCCACCAGGGGCACTGCTGCGCTGCTTGACGGAAACACCTTTCCCCGTCCAGCCATACCCAGACACGGGCGCTGGGGCAACTGTTCCCCTGCCGCCAGGCGTTGTCATCAGCATCAGCGCTGGCACCAGCATCAAGCATCAAGCATCAGCATCGCAATCAGCATCAAGTAAGATGTGACATTACTGAAGGAGAGAAAACCACAGCACAGGCATTTGAGATGTGCTAAGAACAAGCATTTTCTCCTCCCCATTTCATTCTTTGTTCCCCTTGCAGAGTCATTTCCGGCAGCTCTGCTCTCTCGGGGCTCTTGGTGGGGATGTGTGATTTTTCTGAGTCTCTCCCACACACGCAGGAGGATCGGTCTCAGCATGCACCTCGGGTATCTTGTCCTTGCTGCCTTCCTGAGGCAACCACTGGGTAAGCATTGGCTTTGACTGGAGGCATGATTCCCCTTCTTCCCAGGAGACCCTCACCCCCTCAACAGGTCTCTGCAGGGAGTTGCTCTTGAATTATGGGCAAATGTTGGGAAACACCAGATCGCAAGTGTGGTTTTGTACCTGCTTTCTCAAGATACTGCTGCTATTGATGGAAAAGAAAAGATGAGACCGAGAAGAAAGAGCTCCTCTCCTGACCATCACAGACCTCTTGCTTTCCTTTTCTCTTGCCACCCATCCACCTCTCTTTGCCTCTCTCTTCTGAGCTCTCTGGGCCCGGTGTTTCGCAGACATATCATTGCAGAAACTCTTTTCCATCTTGAAGTACACCTTTTCTGACCTTGTATCCAAAACACAAATGTTTTTTGAAAGCTGATGCAGGGACATGAAAGCTCTCTCATGCCACTCACGTTCTTAGGGTGTCCCAGTCTCTCTCCTGGCTGGCACATGTCATGCAGCTTGCCTGGACTATCCATTCCTCCTGCAAGTCCTCAGTGCCTGGGCTTCCATTGCCCTCTTTTCCTTGACCTCAGAGCCTCCTGAGAGGACAGTTTTGCACCATTTTTCTCAAGATGCTCTTCCTGTTTGAAAGGAGAGAGAAGAGATACCTCAGACCTCTTCTGCTGCTCTTCTCTCACCTTCAATGCCTTTCTCTCTGCCTCTCTCTTCTGATCCACCTGCTCTCACCATAGAAGATCTCAGCTCTCTCTGCACTCTCATATTTTTCCTTGCCAATGCAAATCAGCAAAACTTGTCAAAGCTGCCCCAAGGACCCTTATGCTCTCATCCCACTGACAGTAACTGGGTCTCCCATCCTGCCTCCTGGCTGGCTCATGTCTGCCATGGCAAACACTAGGCATGAAAGGCTGTTCCCTGTTTCAATGGGTAGCAGGAGCAGGAGCAGGGAGGAGGAGCAGGGACACAGCACAGCTCCTCTCAAGTTCCCCACTGAGCTCAGAGCTCCACGCTGCTGCCCAAAATTCCTCTCTGCTTGCTGTGTCCAGAACTCAGGATTTTCCTCTAAGGCAGATGATAGGGAGCCTTCTATGCTTGCTTTTCATATGTGCTCGTGGTTTGCTTTCCCCTGCTGAGCTGCTGCCCTTCACTTTCTTCCAGGCACCATGGGACAGATCACTGTCACCCAGCAAGAAGGACAAGTCACAGTGAAGCAGGGAGACACCTTCCAGACAACATGCACATACCAGACTTCCAACTTTTATGCTTTGCTTTGGTACCAGCAGAGGAAAGGCCAAGGTCCCCAGCTGGTCTCCTATCAGGCAACTGCTGGCCGCAAGCCCAGTGGCCGTCTCACCACCGTGCTGAACACCATGGAGAAATACAGCCTCCTGCAGCTGGAGGAAGTCGAGCTCTCTGACAGTGCCTTGTACCTCTGTGCTGTGCAAGACACAGTGGTGCAGGGAGCTTCCTTGGCTGTGCAAGAACCCAGGGCAGGGAGGGGATGTGTCTGTGCAAGGCTGAGGGTGAGGGAAGGGGCCCTCAGGTGTCCCCTGGCAGCGCAGCTCCCCCTGTACACCCAGGGGTCTGCAGGACAAGATCCTGTGATGGAATGTTTTCTGTCCATTCCAGACGTCAATTTATGCAACCATGGACTTAAATATTTGCATACCACACTAAATGAAGGCACAGTCTTCGTATTGCCAATGCATTGGAAGTTCTGCTGTCTGATTAAACAGCACACACTTGAACCATTGCATTTATATATTACTATTTATTTGTCTTCACCACTATTAATAACCGCAGGCAGATCCATCCTCCCCAACACCCACTGGGTTTGCCTTGTCTCAAGATGGGGACACCTTAAAGCTGGTTCCATTGTGGTATTTCCCTCTTGAACATTGGCCATGGCAGTTGATGTAAAGAGATACTGTACCATTTCTTCACTTAGGCAGATCTCGGCATGGGGCATCCATGGGCCTTCATTCCTCTGTTCTCGTTGGGGACATTAAACATTCTAGTGAGAGCTGGTTGGTTCCTCCTGCTCATCTGCTGTGATGAACTGGCACTTTTGGTAGCAAGTGTCCTGGATCTGCTCAGTCACAAATGATCAAACTGTGCCTGAGCACTTCTCTCTTACCCTAGAGTGATATTTTCTCCTTTTTGTCCCTGGGCACAGAGGTGGCTCCTCAAGCAAAACATCTCCATGAACAGCAGCTGCTGCAGAATGTCTCTGACCTGAGCCCACAGCAGGAGTCCTTGAGGTTTTAATGTTCACGTGCAATTGGGTAGGCTAGACCAGGAAAGCAAGAGCAGGAGGTAGGAATGGAGTTGACCCCAGCCCAGGTCAGGCAGTGTCCACACTAGAAGGATGCAGATGCTCATGGATAACTTTTATCACCTCGGTGTCTCCTGCAGGAGGAAAATGGCTGCCACAAGCAAACCGGGACATGTCTGTGCTGTATGGAAGACAAATCTTTGATGCAGGAAATCCATGAACAGACTAGGACAGAGGCTCTCTGTCACCTGCTAACCACAAGTGAGGAAGAACTGTTGGATGATGTAAAGTTCAAGGCCAGCCTTGCCTGCGGTGACCAGGAGACTGTGGAATTTAAGATCCTCAGAGAACTGACCAAGACAAACAGGACAACTACTGCAATGGACTTCAGGAGAGCACATCTTGAAGTGGCCAGGGATTGACCTGCTTGGCAAGATGCCCTGGGAAACTTCCCTGGAGCACAGCGGTCCCAGGAGAGCTGGCTAACCTTCAAGGAGAGCCTCCTCAGAGCACAAGGATGGTCCTCTGCAATGTGGACAAAAGAACGCAGCTGGAGTGGAAAACTGCAAGAGATGTAAAGGGAATCAAGAAAATTGTCTCTGAGCCTATTGGCACCAAAAGGATGAATAAGTAGATGTGGGCTTATTGCTTGGTTAAAAAGTGGATCTGGTGACATGTGTCATGGACCTGATGCCTCTTTCTCCTCAGGCCTACCACATGCCTGCATGTCCCCACAAACTCTATGGGAATGATGCAGCTCCCACAGTAGAAGAATAAGGAATTACGGAGCTCGTACTACCATTTGGACATACACAAGTTCATGGGATCACTTGAGATGCATCCAAGGGCATCCAAGGAGCTGACTGGACAGTATCTACCCTGAGCAAATACTCTTAGGAGCCTTCTCGACATGCATGAAAGGCAAGAAGGGGATTGGGAGCAGCTGACATGGTCTTACTGAGGACAAATGATGCCTCACCAACCTCCTTGCTTTCCATGAGGAGGTGACAGGCACTGTGGGAAGGGGAGGGGCACTGCCTGGAGTGTGCCTTGACTTCATCAAGGTCTTTGACATAGCCTCATGGGTGCACACCCATACACACACCGAGGTATGCACACTCACAGGCATGCACACACCCCGACACGTGTGCTGTTGGGGGATTTTTATTGTATCCTTTGAGGCAAATTAAACACATGTTTATGCTTAGATTCAAAAAAAAAAAAAAACACAAAACAAAAACCAACCAACAAACAATGACCAAATGATGAATGTATTGGACAGAGTCTTACCACAATATGCAGTTCTACAAGGAGTTTGCAAAGATGAGTCAGGAGCCAATTCCTGATATACACTGGCAGCAGCACAGGTGCCAACCGTCATAAGTGATCTCCCTAAGGGTGACATAGGGGTGTGGGACCAGCCCCAGCTCTGTAAAGTCACTGGTGCCTCAGTGATGAGTATTCACAGGGCAGCAGAGTGTGGCACACCTGGGACAAGCCAGACTCCCCACAGGCTGCAAACAATGAGGCTGGGGCACCTGAAATTATAATAACCCAGTAAGAAAGGCACTCTGCCTCTTCAAAGCATTCCTTAAAAATGTCATTTATTAGTGCTAAGACTAGAAAGAAAGAGATGATAATATAGGTAACCTTACATCCCTTGAGACGCTGGGAACACTGAGCAGGTCCCATTCACAGAAGAGTTGCCCCATTTTGGTCTGTTGAGTTTTAGAGCCTTTTCTTCAAAGGAAACAATTCAATTCATCATTTTAACTCTCAAACACCACGACTCTGCCAGTTGTTTATTGCATGTGAACAACTACGAGCAGCTTTCCCATCCTTGTTTCTTAGGGTGTAAATCAAGGGGGCTGAGCAGGGGAGTAAGAAGGATGCAAAGAAGAGCCACTGCTCTGCCTAGTGACCCTTTGGAGGGGGTTCCTGTGTAGGTGGAGACACACGTGCCATAGAAACAGGCCACAGCAGTGAAATGGGAAGCACGGGTTGAGTCAGCTCAGTGCCTGCCTTCTGCACAGCAGAGCTACAGGACGATTCTTGCTCTGCACCTGTAGAGAAGTGAGGATGAAGTGGAAGCAGCAGAGGGTCACCTCATCAATACCAAACATGATGACATCCTTGTTGGCAGAAGTACCAGCACAAGCCATGTCCAGGAGGAGGGGTGGCAGATGACTGAACTGGTGCATGTGCCTGGGTGCACAGTAAACCAAATGGGACATGATTATTGTAGGCAGAGCACACAGGGAACTGGCCAGTCCTGTCACTGCCACCAGCCAGACGCACACAGCTGATGCGTGATGGCCCGGTAGCACATTGGGCTGTAGAGAGCCAAGCAGTGGCCACAGGACATGGGAGAAGTACAGCTGGGCCATGCAGCACTGCAAGGAGATGGGTTTGTTCCCTGGCATGAGGTAGCCCTCCAGCACCTTTGGAAGGAAGACACCGGAGAAGAAGCTTTTTGTCTTCAGTTGTGCTGAGCTGGACATTGTCAGCTGTATTTCCCTCTTGGTGGAGGACATGGCTGTGGGGATTTCCATCCTTCCACTTGTACACTTTTGTCAAGACATCTGGATTTACATGCAGGAAATAAGATATGTAGTGGCTGCCAAGAGACATTTCTACTGATCAGAAGGGAAGAGATTTACATGTAGAAGAAACCTCTCCTCCCCGAATGGCACCCAGTCCCTGAGCACAGATTTTCTGTGGGGGCCAACAAAGCAGTCACGGGCTCTGCACTTACCTACACCTCTCTTGGAAAGTGCACCCAGTCCCCTCATCCTTGCTGATCTTCTCATTCCCCTGCATGCTCTTTATGAGAACAATTTGATCTCCCTCAGAAATACACCGTTTCACTGTCCCCATTTCTGTGCTGGCTGCCCTCAGTTCCCACAGGTTTAGCTCCAGTTTCCAGCCTCAACTCATTCAGCAGAATGAGTGACTTGGGAGCATGGGTGACTTGACAGCATGGGAGCTCCTCAGCAGGGTTGGCAGTCCCCGCTCCCTGCCTCTCCAGGCCAGGACACAGCTCCTTTCCCCAGTATTAGGGAGTTCAAAAGGATGGGGATTGCTTTCTGGGCAGGGAGAAAGGATGAGGAATCTTGTCCACCATGTGCTGGCCATCCCTGGGTGCAAGTTTCCAATGCGGTGTTGGTGGTGTCTGGGGTGGGACGCAGTCTTCTCTTATGTCCATGTCAATGCCAAATGGACTTGTACAGCCCATTGACCTGATGCCATGTCAGGCAGGGGCTAAGACCTTGAATCAAACAGGTCCTGAATGAAAGGAACATGAAGCCTGAGGTTGCTGGTGAGTGGAAGGACAGACCCTGTGGCTTGCATCGGGAAAGCCAAAGAGCTGACAACTGCTTTGGTCTTTCAGCCTACAAGGACCTTCATGTCCCACACTGGAATCTCGGTCTGAGTGCCCAGCAACTGCCGCAGGAGGGTACAGACATTAGATTTGAGGCCACATCCACCAAAGCCTAGTGCTGTCCCAGAGGGGTGTCGGTCCTCTTTCCGACATTGGGTGTCAAGGGTGTATGGAGTTCCTGAGCCCATCTCCCCTCCCGAATGTTTGTCTTCCTGGGCTCAGGCCCAACCAGGAGACAGTGCAGCCAAGCCTTCCCCCACTTCGAGTGTTGTTACTCACTCCCAGCAGAAGGAAATGAGTGGCTGCTGGTTCCAGCCCCTGGGCTCGGAGAGAGCTCTGGGAAGCTGGTCCATGTGCTGGGCCAAGGCCCTGCTGCTGTGCCAGGCTGCAGCTGGCGCTGTGCAGGCTGCTTCTTGCTGGAGGACGGGAAGAGTCCATTTCCCAGCTGGGCAAAGTAGTGCCCCTCCAGAGTCCTGAGCGCTCTGAGTCTGGGCGAGCACCCGAGCAGCAACGGCAGAGGGCTGAGCCCCGGGGTGGAGCTGACGGCGGATGGCAGGAGCAGAGAGGAGAGGAGGAGGTGGAGAGGAGGCGGCGCGGCTGGAGCAGAGAGCCAAGGCTGGCGGCGGGCAGCGGAGCGGCGGGATGCTGAGGTGCTGAGGCGCAGGTCTGGCAGGGCTGGCAGCACTGCTGCTGGGTGCGTGGGGCTGGCGGCAGTGCATGGGGCCAGGGCTGTATCCGGTGGGTTCCCCGGGGAGCCTAGCTCCAACTCTTCCCTCTCCTTCTTCAACGTGTCTTTCCCCCTCCTGCCTCTCTGCCATCTTTTGTGTCTCCGAGTCTCCCCTTGCTATTTTCACAATGTCTTCATCATTTCTGTCGCTAGACCTGCTCTGCATTCATGTCTACCTTTGCATGCACCCTCTCCTTCCCCTGTTCATTCTACAGTTCTTATTGCCCTCAATATAGTCCTCTGTCCTTTGCTGTAACACCCACTTCCCCTCTTGGTATTCTCTCTCCATCCATCCATCCATCCACTGATCTGACTTTTATTTAATCTCCGCATGCATAAATTTCAGCTTACCTCCCTTCCTCCTCTAATCCCTCTGGACACCCACACCAGGATCACTCTTGATCTGTGTTGGTAGGCCCATGTCCCCATCTGTTCCTGTCTTGTGTCACTGCTACAGTTCCTGACAAATTCTCTGCTTCAAGCACCATCAGAGCTGGACCATCTTTAAGAGTTGTTGTCCTTTCGTTCTCCTTTCCCAGCAGCATCTGCAGGAGGAGCCCAGGTACAGCAGCAGCAGATGGCAGAGACCACCGAGGGCATCGGCATCAACATCACTTGCTCGCACCCCAATATAAATTCTTACGACTCCATCCACTGGTACCGTCAGCTCCCGGGACGAGGCCCCGCACTGCTCCTGAGCACTCTCAAAGACTCCAAAGAGCTGCGGGACCCGCCGGGGCGGCTGTGGGTGTCGGCAGACCGCCGCTCCAGCGCCCTGTGGCTCGCCCGGCCCCGGCGCGGGGACGCGGCGGTGTATTACTGCGCCCTGGGAGACACGGGGAGAGGAGCCGGGGCTGCGGCCGGGCAGGAACCGGCGCGGGCGGGGCCGGGCGTGTGTGTCGGGGCCGGGGGGACCGGCCCGGACGGGACCGCCAGGGGGCGCTGCCGCTCCGCCCGCCGGGGCCGCCTCGCCCCAACCGGCCCCTCGCCCCGCGCCGCTTCCCCCGCCCGACCGGCCCCGGCCCCGGCAACCCCGCGCTCCCAGCGGGACGCACACAGAAATCCCCCGCCACACTGCCGCCGCCGCCGGGGCAGGAATGGAGCCCGGAGCGCTGGCCGTGTCCGGCGGGGCCCGGCAAGGAGCGATGGCAGCCGCCGGCCCCGCTGGCGCCCGGCCGGGAGCAGCGCCTTTCTGCTCCGCACAGGGCGGCGGGCGGCAGAGATCCTCCTGCCCACGGGCAGCCGCCCAGCCCTCGCTCCTGCCGCACGGACCGCCCACTGCTGACATGGAACATACAGGGCCTCTTCTCGGCCTCTTGACTTTCCCCACGAGGATGCCGAGGGAACCCTGAGCAGGTGCTTTCATCTGCTCTGCAACCACAGGGACTCCGGGCCGCAGTTGCCAATGCCAAATGGTCCTCAGAAAAGGACAGCGAGAAAGGGTTTCTCATTTCATTACTCTTTAAAAGCTCAGATATACAATGGAAAACTGAGTCCACCAGCTACAGAATTCCACACACCTGCCCAAATGTTCCTGCTAGCATTACAAAGTCGTTGCATGGGGTCAGGAGTTGAAGCTCCCCAGCGGCAGGAGAAGGGCATGTCGAGGTCAGAGGCACCTTGAAACGCTCCCCAGAGGGGCTCAGTGCTGAGACCACGAGCTTGTCTGACAGCATTCAGCACCTCTGGAGTTGAGGCCCAGGAGACAGGGCAAAATGCTTGGCCTGGACACACTGAGCGCAGCCTCAAGGCATGCCAGGTTCCTCCTTGAGGAGTGAGTCAGAAAGGGATTTGCTGAGTTGCCCTCAGGGGCTGGAGGTCTGAGGGGAGTGAGAGCTGGCAGGAGGCTGGGGAACCCTGTGTGGCTCGAGCAGCTGACAGAGGTGGTCAAACCCCATGGGCAGAGGCTTCTGAGGCACAGAGGGAAGGATCAGCCCTGCTCCCTGTTCCAGCTGGACTTGAGAAATGTGTTTCCAGGCAACTCTTGGCAGGTGACAAAGAAGGCAGAGTAACAGGTATGGCCAGGCCAGCACATGCATCAGACACATGTTCACACACTTTTAGTCCCTTTCATTCTTTTCTCCATCTGTCTTCCCACACTTGTTTTAGCCCAAACTGCTTTGATCCTTCCATTTTCCTGTGTTTGCTGCTTATTTTAAGCATGCCATGTCATGTGCAATCCAGAAAAAAAACTTTTCCACTTCATCCCATAAGGGGTTTGATCCCATAAGAGGATGTAGAAACACCCGGAGCTGAGAGGCAGCGCTTCTACACTAGACTATGCCTGAAATGATGCTCAAGCACCTTCTGACATGGGTCAGACGTTCCAAGGCACTCCTTCTGAGTGAAGGATCCTTATTTTATTTGGACTCCTTATTTTATTTGGACTTGATGACTGTGTTTCCAGGGAAATCCTGGCAGGTGACAAACAAGGCAGAGCAACAGGCATGGCCAGGTCAACAAACACATCAGACACATGTTTGCATGGGATTGGCCCCTCTCATCCCTGTCTCTATCTGTCTTCCCATGCTTGCTCCAGGCCAAACAGCTTTGGTCTTTCCTTTTCCCTGTCTCCCTGTTCCCCATCTCTCCTGCTTCTCCTAAACATCCCATGCGTTGCACAATCCAGAAGAAACCTTTACACTTCATCCCATGAGGAAAACAGCCTCCTGCCTCCTACTGCCTGACAGCAGGCTGCTTGGTTTCCTCCTTCAGGCTCCTACAGGGATTTTCCGGTGCCCCAGGCCCCTTCGGCAGTGTGACCTGGAGCTGAGAGGCAGCAATTATACACCAGGCTATGTCTACCTGAGAGGGTGCTCAAGCATTTTGTGACATGGAGGGCTGTGAGAAGCCTGGCCGTGGCCTGACTGCCCAAAGAACCACCAAGTGCTGAAAAAACTCCCTTTAGCCCTTGTGAAGCTGGAACAGTGTAAGGGTCAGTTTGGTGTCTTTCCCTTAGTTTCTCACCCTAATGATCATCTTCACCAAAGAGCTGTGGAGTCCCAAGGAGGCCTGGCTGAGAAGAGTCTCTTCTTCATTCCTTCCCATCAGCTATTTACACACATTGCCAAGATCTCCCAGAAGCCTTCTCTTCCCCAGGCTGAACACTGCCAGCCCTCTCAGCCCATCCTCAGAGGAAACATGCTCCAGTCCATCCACTATTTTGCTGTGCTCACTCCAGTACCTTTCTTGTACTGGGGAGTCCAGAACTGGACCCAGTACTCCACAAAGGGCCTCACTAGCACTGAGTGGAGTTTGAGGGTCAGGTCCCTCATCCTGCTGGTGATGCTCTTGCTACTGCAGCCCAGGATGCTGTTGGCCTTCCTTGCCATGAGGGTGCATTGCCACAGCAGACTCAGGGCCACCTTTGAGCCACTGAAACTGAGCAGGACACAGCAGTGAGTGCTCAGGAGAAGTATCCCAGCTGCTTGTCCAGCTCTTACTTTTCCCACCAATGGCCACCAATGGCCACTGTTGGAGAAGGGGGCTCTTGGTAGGAGACATGACTGCTTCTGTGGCTTTATTTCCAAGGTACAGAAGCACAAGGTGAGAAAATGTCTTCCTGGCCCTGCATCTGGAGATCAGTGAAAGCCTAGACATGCGAGCAAGACCCATCTGCCAAGCACTGGACAAGATTCCCTGTTCATCCCCTTGAGCTGACCCTCTGCTTTTCACAGCTCTCCTGCAGCTCTGGCTGGACTGTATGGCCTGAGGGAATTCCTGTGTCCCTGAGTCCCTCTGGATTCTGTGCCCACATTCTCTCTTCAGGAACTCACACACATGAGCAAGGTCAGCAGATGCCACTGCAAAGGCGTGTGGAAGGTGAGAGTGGCTGGTTCAGTATGGCTATCAGATCAAGTCCCTTTTCCTTTCAAAGGGAAGCAGCAGCAAAAGGGAAAGTGTTAAAAAAAAAGCACACAATGACACCAATCTCTCAGCAATTGACAAGGGAGACAAGGAGGGAGCCCAGAGCCATTCAGCTGCTAATTGATGGGCCATTTGGAAACTGCAGGTGTAGCTCTGAAGTGGGTCAGGCTGAGCTTTGGAAGTGACAAGAAGTGACAAGAGGAGCATGAGGATTATGGGTGTTTGAGGGGGTCCTGTGGGACTAGACAACACTTATTAAAGAATGCTTTGGGGAAGGGTCAAAAGTGGGGAAAAGAGAGGACTGGGATGTAGCAAGAGGAGGCAATAGAGAGGAGGAAGGATAAAGGGAGGTACTTGCAAGTAAGCAGGGGCTGGTGAGTGCACTTGTTGGGATGAGCCCTGTGCCTGATCACTACAGCCCCCCCTGCCTTCTTCATAAATCCTTTCTTAATCATCCTTCTGCATACCTTCCCTTCCTTTCCCATGTGTGTGTGCTGTAAGGTCTGAGTGCCAGTAAATGGAGCGACTGGTGTGAAAGAGAGCTCTGGGTGCCAGTAACTGGGCAAACAACTAATGGCCATGGAGACTGTAGGCCTGGGTGCCAGTAAATGTATGGACCAGGGTGTGCTGCAAGGTCTCAGTGCCAGCAACTGGAGAAGCGGCCTCTGGTCACAGACCCTGTCGATCTCTGTGCCAGGCGCTGGAGGGACTGGGGTGTAAGCAAGGCCTGGGTGCCAGCAACTGCAGAAGGAAGAACGTGTCCCAGGGCTCATACATCTTGCTGTGAGCAACTGGAGGGACCTCATTGCATGTATATGTGTTAGAGGTCAAAGAACCAGTGACTGCAGCGATGATGAAGGTGGAGCATGGTTGTAGATAGATTACAGGTACAATGTGGCTCTTCCTCCACAGAGTGCTGACTAAAAATACCGTTAATTGGAGATAACACAGAAGGTAAAGTGGTATGGTACAGGTGATGTTATGCCCTTTTGGATGCTCAGAACCTTGATTTATAGACCATCAGGCAGAGCTCAAGTTGGGGTTTCACAAAAAGTGCAAATCCTGCCCATGCCGAGACTCACTGGCATTGTCATCTCTGGAGTTTTCATGGCATTTCCTTAGAAATAAACCACTAATTTTTTCATGTTAAGCAAAAGGACAATTATATGAAAGCACAGTGCCTCACTCCTAGATCAAGACAAGGACGTGTTTGTTGGAGTGTTGCCAAGTTTGGCAAGTGATATATACAGCTCAGCACAGCACAGGTCGGGGCCTACTCAGGTCAGGTTAACTTAACGACAATGAAGAGTTTGTTCTGTCTGCCATGGATTGGGTGCCATGGGATGGGTGCCATGGGATGGGTGTTCTCTCTGTCAACTGGTGCATGGGATCAGTCTGGAGTTCCTGTGGCAAAGGCGTGGGAGTAGGAGTCCCCACCTGCAGTACCCCCACCCTTTCACGAGCCCTTTCAGCTGTGGGTGCAGGACTGCCCTATCCCCAGCCCTCGCAGTGCAGCACTCCAATGGGTGCCCTATGTGTTTTCTGAGAGTGGGGGTGACCCACTCATCCCTCATTCTGTTGCCTGCTGACCTTTCACCCTTTCCCATAGAGTAGGAATAGGTTGTCTGTCTCATCTCTGGGTTTGGGGCATCTAAGAACGGTTCTGGAGCCATATTCTTCTCTCTCACTGTTGGTTATCCCATCAGAAGAGGACATGGCAAGAAGCCCTGGTCTACCGCACAGGAGGGTTCCTCTCCTAACTGTGGGGAGCTGGGGGAGAGGCATTGTTCCCAGGAAGATGAAAAAGAAAGGGGAGAAGTGAGAGAAACAGAAGAGAATTCTGTTCCCAAAGGAAATAGCAGTGTCCCAAGAGAGCTGGGGAGCACAGCAGAAGATATTAAGCCTCATTGGGGAAGAAATCCCTGACCTTATAAGTTGCCAAGCAGTGGGAGTGCAGAAGAGCAGGGAATTCTAGCTGGGAGGTGACTCCACTGTGAGCTCACTGGGAACAGCCCCTTCCCACAACTGGGGCCCCCAGAGCCCACAGGGGCTCTTCATGGGGAAATGCTGAGAATGCCACTGGCTGAGGGAGCCACAGGTGTTGCTGCTGGAGGAGGGAGAAACCCAGAAGCAGCATCTGAGGCACAGGAAGAACAGACCTCTGCTCTTCCCCGCTTCTTCCTTTGCTCCCCCAACAGCGTTGCTTCCGGCAGCTCTGTTATCTCGGGGCTGGGAGGGGGTTTTCTGACTCTCTCTCACTCCACAAAGAGGCGGGTTGATGTCGACATGCACCTCGGATCTCTCATCCTCACGGCCTTCCTGGGGCAACTGCTGGGTAAGTCCTGGTTTTCTATAAATGCATCCTTCTTCCCCCAAGGAAACCCTTGCCAGCCTGATCAGGATCATGCAGAGAACTACTCTTGAATTACAGGAAAACACTGTGAAATACCAGCTCACATTTGTGGTTTTGCACCATTTTTCTCAAGACGCTCTTACTGTTTGAAAGGAGAGAGAAGAGACACCTCAGACCTCTTCTGCTGCTCTTCTCTCACCTTCAATGCCTTTCTCTCTGCCTCTCTCTTCTGATCCACCTGCTCTCACCACAGGAGATCTCGGCGCTCTCTCTCACTCTCACATGTCTCCCTTTCCAGTGCAAATCAGTAGATCCTGTCAAAGCTCTTACAGGGACTTTAAAGCTCTCATCCCACTGACATTAACTGGGTGTCCCATTCTGCCTCCTGGCTGGCACATGTCTGCCGTGGCTTCCACTTTTCTCCTGGATGTTGACACAGCCAGGGATCCCTCTTTTCAAGCTCACCATTGTATATAATCAGGGAGCTGGGAGCCCTCGGAGATGGGATGGATGGGGAAGCAGGGTGAATCTTTTTGCCGTAGCTGCATGGGCCCCTTTACCTGCTGGAGGGTTGCTGGTCCCAGCACATGAAGATCAGGCCTGACAGGCTTTTCTCTGCTCCTCTATGTAGTAGGAACAGGAGCAGGGAGGAGGAGCAGGGACACAGTACAACTCTCACAGGGTCCATGCTGGGCTGAGAGCTCCGAGGTGCTGCCCAAATCTCCTCCCTATCATGCTGTCCCCAGGCCTCAGAATATTCCCGCACGGTAAGGGAAAGGGAGGGAAGCTTCACAACCAGGGTTTTTTATTCACTCCTGGTTTGCTTCCCAGAGCCTTTCCCTGCCAAGCTGCTGACCTTCACTTTCTTCCAGGCACTATGGGACAAATAACTGTCACCCAGCAAGAAGGACACATCACAGTGAAGCAGGGAGACACCTTCCAGACAACCTGCACATACCAGACTTCCAACTTTAATGGCTTGGTCTGGTACCAGCAGAGGAAAGGCCAAGGTCCCCAGCTGGTCTCCTATCAGGCAACTGCTGGCCGCAAGCCCAGTGGCCGTCTCACCACCGTGCTGAACACCACTGAGAAATACAGCCTCCTGCAGCTGGAGGAAGTCGGGCTCTCTGACAGTGCCTTGTACCTCTGTGCAGTGCGTGACACCCCGGTGCAGGGAGCTTCCTTGGCTGTGCAAGAACCCAGGGGAAGGAGGGGATGTGTCTGTGCAAGGCTGAGGGTGGGGGAAGGGGCCCTCAGCTGTGCCCTGGCAGTGCTGCTTCCCCTGTACACCCAGGGGTCTGCAGGACATGATCCTGTGATGGAATGTTTTCTGTCCATTCCACACATCAATTTATGCAACCATGGCCTCAAGCATTCCCATACCACACTAAATGAAGGCACTGTCTTCCTGTAGCCAATGCATTGGAAGTCTGATAAAACACAAGCAGCACGCACATGAGCCATTGCACATACATGTTAGTGATTTATTAATTTTGACCACTATTAATAACTGCAGGCACGTTCATCATCCCCGACACCAATTTGGTTTGTCTTCTCTTGAGATAGAGACACCTTAAAACTGGTTCCATTGTGTTATTTCCCTCTTGCTCCTTCCTGGAATTACATGATTACAAGAATTTTTGAAAATACTCAGAACCACGTTGTGGACCCTCCAAATGTTGCATGGTCATGTGCTGGGATCTGGAGGACCTGCTCTCCCCAGTGCACTCTGCCCATCCTTGGAGCCCTTCTCATGCAATACCTCATAGGCTTCCCGCAGCCCTGCACCATTTCTTCTGTGAGTGTGTGTGTATGTCCTTGTTGTCCCTCCTCAGGAGGGAATGTGCAGGTCATAGTGAGGACAATCTCCCCTGCTCTCTCCATGAGCACCACAGAGCAGCAGGTTCCCAGGATTAGAAGGAGCCCGAGTGCAGCTGAGCGGTGATGGCACCAGCCTGCTGGAGATGCGTCCAGGGAAGAGGCACTGAAATGCAGCCCCTGCCTTCTGAGATCTCCTTCTTCTGCCTCTTCACAGCTGACGCTCTGCTGCTGCCTATTTCACACCACAACAAGGATGGTTCCACTCCACTTGGGATCCTTAGTTCAACTGAGTGTGACAATATCAGGAGCACCTCAGCATGGCCGGCAGTCCCCGCTCCCTGCCTCTCCAGGCCAGGACACAGCTGCTCTCCCCAGTGCTAGAGAGTTCAAAGGATGGGGATTGCTTTCTGGGCAAGGTGAAGGCTGAGAAATCCTGCCCACCATGTGCTGGCCATCCCTGAGTGGATCTGCTTCCAATACCGTGTCAGGGATATCTGGGTTAGGACACAGGGCCCCTCTCATGCCCAAGCTAAGGCCCAACGGAGTTGTTCAGCTCATTGGCCTGGTGCTGTGTCAGGCAAGGCCTGAGAGTGTGTCCCAAACAGGTACTGAATGAAAAGAACATGAAGCCAAGGGCCAAGTGCATTGCTTTCTCAGGAGGTAACAGGCACTGTGGAGAGGGCAAGGGCAGGGGATATGGGTACCTGGAGTTCAGAAGGAACTTTGATACCCTCTCCCATTCTTCTTTATGACCAAATTGGAGATGAATGGGTTCATTAAGAGGATGATAAAATGGGTGGAAAATTGGCTGGACTACCAGGCTCAAAGAGTTGTGCCTATGGAGAAATGGGCTGACTGGAGCCTCATGAAGGCCAAAAAGTGCAAGGGCAATGTTTTGTATCTGATGGAGGAACCAGCCCATGCACTCACGTAAGCTGGGAGCTGGCTGCCTAGGAAGCAGATCCACAGAAAAGGATGTGGGGTATAAGGACAGCAAGCTGAACGTAAGACCACAGTGTGCCCTTGCAGCAAAGGTCAAGTGCATCCTGAGCTGGATTAGTCAAAGCTTAGCCCACAGGTCCAGGAAGGTGACCCTGCCCCTCTGGCCCATGTGAGACCACATCTGGAGCACTGCCTCCAGGCTGAGGTGCCCTCTTCCAAGAAGGATATTGACCTACTGAAGCAAGTCCAACAAAGACCACAAAAGTAGATAGGGGGCGGGCAAACATGACGTGCGAGGAGAGCCTGAGAGAACTGGGCCTGACCATCTCGGAAAAGCGAAGGCTCAGGGGAGACCTCCTTGCTTTCTACAACTGCTTGATCAGAGAGAAAAGAGACAAAGGACGAAGACACTGGAAGTGCTAAGTGACTGAGTAGCATCAATGGACATCACCTAGCATAGGGAGAAATCTGTAGGATTTCATATGGGAAGCTGGACCATCTGCTGTGCCAAGGCCCCGCTACTGTGCCAGGCTGCAGCTGGCGCTGTGCAGGCTTCTTCTTGCTGGAGGACGGGGAGAGTCCATTTCCCAGCTGGGCAAAGTGGTACCCGTGCGGAGTCCCAGAGCGCTCTGAGCTCGGGCGAGCCCCCGAGCAGCGCCGGCGCAGGGCCGAGATCCGGGGCGGAGCTGGCGGCGGCGCAGGGGAGAGGAGAGGAGGCGGTGGAGAGGAGGCGGCGCGGCCGGAGCAGAGAGCCGGGGCTGGCGGGGGGCAGCGAGGCGGGAGCGGCGGGATGCGGCGGTGCCGGGGCGCAGGGCTGGCAGGGCTGGCCGCGCTGCTGCTGGGTGCGTGGGGCTGGTGACGGTGGATGGGGCCAGGGCTGTGACCGGCAGGTTCTCTGGAGAGCCCAGCACCAACTCTTCCTTCTCCTTCTTCAGCCTCTCCCTCCCCCTCCTGCGTCTGCCATCTTTTTTGCCCCTTTAAAAACCCTCCGAGTCTTCCTATTCTTCTTCTCCCTCTTTCTTCAACACCTCTATTGGTACAAGCCTCCTTGCATGCACGCCTGATTTTTCATGCACCCTCTCCCTCCCCTGTGCATTCAACAGTACTTATTGCCCTCAATATAGCCCTCTCTCCTTCACTCTAAGAACGCCTCTACCTCTCTACTCTTCCTCTCTTCCCTCACTGATTTTCTGACCCATCTCTCCATGCAACTACCATCCCTAACCCCTCTTCCTGCTCCCTGAGGTCCCTTTCTCTTCTTACCCTCTGCTTCCCTCATATATGTAGGCACAAGGTTGCTTTCTGCATCGTGCCATACATCCACTCATCCCCCTGTGCATTCACCTTTTATACTTCTGAATTCATCCCTCCATCCTTCACTGTAACACACTCACCTTTCCTGTCCTTCCGCCTCTCATCATTCATCCATCCATCCATGCACCTGACTTTCCTTCTGTCTCTCCATGCATCATTTGCAATTTCCCTCCCAGACTGCTCCCCTTGTTCCACACACACCAGGATCACTCTCCATCCTTGTTGATGAGCTCCCTGTCCCCAGTTGTGCCAGTCTGTCTCTGTCACACTGCCACTCTTTGTAGTGATTTCTTGGGGAAAAGAGCCATCAGAGCTGGGCGACCATTCTTGATTTTTGGCCTTTCCTTCTCTTTCTCGGCAGTGGCTGTGGGCAGAGCCCAGGTGCTGCAGGAGCCGTCGGCAGAGACCACCGAGGGCACCGAAATCAACATCACTTGCTCGCACCCCAATATACAGACCATGGAGTTCATCTACTGGTACCGTCAGCTCCCGGGACGAGGCCCCGCACTGCTCCTGAGCACTCTCAAAGACTCCAAAGAGCTGCGGGACCCGCCGGGGCGGCTGTGGGTGTCGGCAGACCGCCGCTCCAGCGCCCTGTGGCTCGCCCGGCCCCGGCGCGGGGACGCGGCGGTGTATTACTGCGCCCTGGGAGACACGGGGAGAGGAGCCGGGGCTGCGGCCGGGCAGGAACCGGCGCGGGCGGGGCCGGGCGTGTGTGTCGGGGCCGGGGGGACAGCCCCGGGCGGGCCCGCCAGGGGGCGCTGCCGCTCCGCCCGCCGGGGCCGCCTCGCCCCAACGGGCCACAACTGGCCCCCCGCCCCGGACCGCTTCCCCCGCCCCACCGGCCACGGCAGCGGCAACCCCGCACTCCCAGCGGGACGCACACAGAAATCCCCCGCCACACTGCCGCCGCCGCCGGGGCAGGAATGGTGCCCGGAGCGCTGGCCGTGTCCGGCGGGGCCCGGCAAGGAGCGATGGCAGCCGCCGGCCCCGCTGGCGCCCGGCCGGGAGCAGCGCCTTTCTGCTCCGCACAGGGCGGTGGGCGGCAGAGATCCTCCTGCCCACGGGCAGCCGCCCAGCCCTCGCTCCTGCCGCACGGACCGCCCACTGCTGCTGCTCCACGGGCAGGGGCTGGGGATCTCTTCCACCCCACTCATGTCGCCAGGCTCTCTTAAAACAAGAAGACCCAATTGGTACAGTGCCAACACAAGCCCTTGCTTTGACACCACAACCACAAGTGGTAACTTTGTCAATCTGCTCAGCTACACACTTACAACTTGAATCCTCCAGCTCCACACTCTGCTTCTGGGGTGCTCCTCCTGGTGTTGCACAAGCATCCTGTGGAGCCAGTGGTTCTACCTCGGCACCGACTTGAGAAGGAGATACTGATTGTCACAGACACCTTCAAGTGTCTCCTGCAGTGCCTGGTGATCAGAACATAGAGCTTGGGGCACAGGATTCCCCTTAACCTCAGACTGAGAGACTTTAGTGTTGAAGGGAAGTCCAGGAGACAGGAGAGAAGCCTGAGCAGGGCACTGGCTGAAAGACACATCTGAGACTCGAGGTCAGACTCAGGATGGAGCCCCAAAAGAGATGTGCTAAGTTGCCCTATGGGGCTGAAGGTCTATGGGGAGACCTGGAAAGGGGCCTCTGGACATGGGGTCCTGGGCCCAGCCGTTCCCCAGTGAGGCCTGTGTGGCTGTAGGAGCTGAGAGAGCTGGGACAGTCCATGTTCAGAGGCTTCACGGGCAGAGAGGAAAGGGTCAGGCCTCTTCCCTGCCTCAGCTGGGGCCTGTAGTGGTAGCCATAGTTGTATTCCAAGGGAACTCCTGGCAGGTTTGCAGTCATTGGAGAGCAGACGGCAGCCCACTGTCCTTCTCCCATGACCTCAACTGAACAACAGGACAATAAAGGCCTTGTGGGAGCGTGGTTGTGAATGGGGGCTGGTGTGCCAAGAACGTGCTTCTTGCAGTCCCTGCCAACTGTGCGAGAAAGGCCCTGGGTGAGAAGAGGCAGAGGAGCCCTGCTCCAGGCAGCAGACACCAGAAGACATGAAAATCAAGTAGGCCTTTTGCTTGCCTGGGTATTGAGGCTCTGGGGCTCAGGGTGGGAGAAGCCTGTGGAGGCTGTGGGTAATGTGGGTACGTGAAGGGACACAGAAGGACTGCCTGCACAACAGAGAGCTGGGTTGCCATGTCCTCCCCCTGCCAGAGTGAGGCAGTGTGTCTGTCCCTGTGCAGCTGGTTTCTGGAGCAGATGCTCTTCACAGAGATGTTTCTCTTCAGGTTCCTCCTCTATGGCCAGAGGAGAAGGGAAAGAGTGTGTGACACCTGGGTCCAAGGCACTTCAGTGTGTGCCTGGTCCTCTCTCCATCCAGACAGTCCCAGGGACAGGGTGGACATGGGTGGGTGCAGGGGTGCTTTCTCCCTCTCCTGGAGAGTTGGGTGCAGGCCTGTGCAGCTGGCTAGGTGGTGGGTGTCAGGAGAAGTTCTCAAGGGATCTTTGTTCTTTAGATGGCCACTACTTAAACCATGATTCTTTTATGTCTCTAGAGGGCTGCCTTGTGGTAGAGGTCGGGGGAAAGGCCCAAAGAGGCCTGGCTGGAGCAGCAGGGAGAGAGTTTTGCTCCACCCTCTGGGCTGTGGTTTGGAGGCCTCTTTGATCGGGCAGAGGTAGAAGAAGAGGTGAAGGTGCAAGCCTCGGGTCCCTCATGCTCGCAGGTCCCTGGGCACCCCATGAAGGGAGAGCGTGACATGGTCCTGATTTTCCTGTCAGCCCTGGTGGGACTGGCTGACTTTGGTGAGATGTGACTTTCAGGCTGGGGAGATTGAGGCAAGAGTTTGTGCATCTGGTGGTGGAAGGGAGGGGATGTGAGTGCTGACTGCCTGGGATACCTGGGAATGTATCCGTAAGGAGATCAGGGGCTGCATATGGGTACAGCAAATAATCTGGGAGATGTCAGGAGTAATGGGCATCAAAGGAGGAATAAGACCTCACCTGAACTTTGCAGCTGCTCAGCATTCCTGAATGTGCTGCTAATACATATTAAGCCTGAAAAGAGGGAAAGGTGCTGGGGAATGGACCAACGTGGCATAGAGCAGCTTCTCTGCTGTTTGTATTGGATACAATGCTACCAATCTCTGTAGGGATGGCTATAAACGAGAAGCTGCAGAACAAAAGGAGACAAACAGCTAGTCATTTCTGAGGCAAGGAAAAGTGAGGTGGACAGCGGGGACAGTGAGCAAGCTGATGAAGTGGTAGATGGACAGGTCCATTGGCAAGCAAAGCTGAAAGCCTTTTCTGGCTTTACAGGTCATGCCCAAAAGGACTCTGTGCTCCAGTTCCCAGCAGAAATGACCATCCAGGCGGGACGCAAGGCAACTCTGCACTGCAATTTCTCCACCAGGGATTCCAATCCCTACATCTTCTGGTACCAGCAGCACCAGACCCAGTCCCTTCGGATGCTGCTACGAGTAAGCAAGTACAGAGCTCATGAGGCATCAGGGAGGTTCTCCTCCACACTGTCTGCAAAGGACTCCCAGGTGCTTCTGCATGTACGGGACACCGAGCTCCAGGACAGCGCTGCCTATTTCTGTGCACTGAGCCCACACTGGTGCCCACAGCTGGCAGCAGTGCACAGAAACGTGGGGGTGCTCTGAGGAGCAGTTCCCTCCCTGCCACTGCTTGCATGGAGCTCTGAGCTCAGCCTGCCCAGCAGTGGCACCTGGGGCTGTGGTGAGGATGGGCCTCTGCCTCCCCAGCCTGTGCTGCTGTGAAGCACATGCCAATGTGACTTTTACAGCTGTGTCTAGATCCAGGGTCATTGGTGATGAATAGAACCCAAGAAACCTGACTTGGGCAGGACCATTGGAGGCTAAACCATAAAGAAGCCAAACCAGGCTTGTAAATGCCCTCTGCTTAGAATAGCTGGTACACTGGCATGAGTCCTCAGGGCAAGTAACCTATCAGCTTGTGTGCTTCTTCCCTTTCCCTGTGGCTCCACTGATGGCCACAGCTGGAGAACAAAGCTTGTGGTAGGAGGCACAACTGCTCTTATGGTTTTGCCACATGGCCATAGTAGCCCCAGAAGGGAAGAGCCCTTCCTTGCCCCATATGTAGGCATCATCAAGTGTAAAAGACCCATCAGCCAGATGCTGAACAAGATTCTCTGGTTAAACCCTTCCTGCACTCAGCCACTGCCAGAGAGTGGTCCCACTCTTTTTCATGTCTCTTTTCCTTCTCAGTAAAAGCACCAGTGCTCAACTGGGAGGAACCCCTATGTCCCTGAGTCCGTGCTGGTTTCTCTGTCCAACAAATGGTAATCACATCACAGTGATCTCATTTGCTTCCATAGGGAACACAGTGGTTGCTCATGAAGCATCATCCACTGCACCTGAGAAAGCCTAGGCTAGATTGCAGTTGTCCTAGTGCTGCTGCAGGATGGCCTGCCTCTCCCAAGTGATGTGGGTCTGCTCTGCCAGCCCTGTTGCAGGCTTTGAATGCCCCTGTTTATCTCAGAGGGCTTTAGGCAGTGTTGATGGGGAGTTGACAGCAGCCTTCGGGGTCCGCACTCCTTTGTGTTTCAGGTCCCTCGGACATTTCAGGTCCTGCTTTTGATTGCTCTCCAGGGCTGCAGAGTGCTTCAACACTCCACAGACACAGTTCTCCCCCAAAAGCAAGGAATGACAAACAGTGATGGCTACCTGAGGACGCATCCAGCCTCAGGCTCTTTCTCCAGCCTCAGTGGGCTGTCGCAGGGATTTTCCCAAGTGCCCCTGGGAAAGAGAGCACAGCTGACAAGGGCAGGCATCAGTCTGTCCTTGGCACTGGTGCCTGGGACTGGCTGCAAGTCTAGGAGCCAAGTGCCCAGGACAGGTGGACACAGGAAGATCACCTCCAGAAGCACCACTGCTTCCACAAGGGAGGCGCAGATGTTCAGTATGGATTCAATCATCTCAATGAAGAGCTCTACACTCAGGTGAAATCAGTCCCACGCTGATCTTAAAGGTGTGTCTGCCATCTTGATGCCTCCTCCTTCTGAAATGGTGACATGGACTCCCTTCAGTGTCCTTGTGCAGAAAGAAGAGCTTTGAGAACATGATGCCTCAAATGAAAGTTGGAAGGGGGAAAAGCAAGTGCCCTTTGGAAGTGCTGACGTCCTCCCAATGAGTGTGAGGAGAGAGTTGCTGCCCAGCCAGCCTTTCACAGTTCTGAAGTCTGGGGACTTTGCCAGTCTCATTGAAGTGTTTCCACAACAAAGCCCAAAACGGGTGGCACGATGGACTGTTAAAAACTGATGTGGAGTTTCAGATGTGGAAATGTCCTGACACATCTAGCATGAAGCATAGTGATTTGCATATTTTTAATTAAATATTTAAAAATACCTTAAGATACAGGATTGAGGGAAGGAGAGGGAGTGTAAATTTTGTTGACTGACTTCTGTTAGGAATAATGGCTATAGGCAGAGATACCAGACATTGCCAAATTTTCTGTTGAACCAGAGCATGATTCTCTGAAACAGCCCCAGGAGTGGGACATAAATCCTTCCAGAAAATGTCAAACTAAACAGAGAAATACATGCCCATTTCCTAAAGCATTGAAAAAGCTGCTGGGAATAATTTAGGGGGCACAGGTGAATCCCTGACAAAATGAAGCCCTTGGCAAGCTGGAATTCAAACCTGTGGGAGGACAACTCTTCCAGTGTTCTGTTGGAGAGCTGCTTCTGGATGGGATTTGTGAGCCTTTCCAAGTGGTGGTCTTTAGAGCACTGGGAGGCATTCTGAGTTTACCCAGGAGGGAGCAGAGGGAGGTGGGAGCATTAGAATCAAGGCTCAGCCCAGCCTAAGATGGCTGTGAGGTGAGTGAGATGGGCTCAGTGGGGAACTGGTGGCTTCTCACTACCTGTGATGCCCAGGTGCCGTTACACTTTGGTGAGGACCTTCTGCAGGGTGGAAACCATGGGAGGGAGGGGACGAACCTCTTTGGTCCCACTGAGACCCTTTGAAAAGCCACTTCACTTGCTCTGGAAGGCCCACCACAGAGCTTGCTTCACATCTTTGTTCCTGAGTGTGTAAATGAAGGGGCTCAACAAAGGAGTTACAGCTGTGTGAAAGGTGTTCATGAGTTTGTTCAGATCCAGGGAGTTCTGGGCCGATGGCTTGACGCACAGGAGCATGGTGGAGCCATACTACGTTGTGACAACACTAAGGTGGGGGGAGAAAGTGGAAAACACCTTTTTTTGACCATGGGCTGACATGATTCTGAGCATGGAAGAGGTGATGTACACGTAGGAGAAGAGGGTGACACACACGGGAGGCCAGCAGGCCAGTTACGCAGACAAGGAAGGTCGCTAGCTCCATGGGCCACATGTCACTGCAGGAGAGGGCCAGGTAGAAATCTATATCACAGAGGAAATGATTGATGACATGTGGCCCACAGAACATTAGCCTGGATGTCAGAAAGGCCAGCAGTGAGACGGACAGAAAGCCTCCAAGTGAGGAGCCAAGTACCCTCCGAGCAGAGAGGACACTGCTCATGAGGGAGCTGTATCTCAAGGGGTAGCGTATGGCTAAGTTGCGGTCATAGGCCATGACAGCAGGAGAAAACACTGAGTGGAGCCTAGGGAGAGAAGAAAGAACAACTGGAGTCTGCATGCCTGTGCTGGTCTTTCAGATGCTACCAGCAGTGAAGGAAAACAATCATCCCTGAGAAAGGAGTTGGTGCAGAACATGGGAAAAAAGCATCTACCCTGAGCTAAAATTGTCAGGGAAATCCTTCACTGCAGAAACACGTTTGGACAACTAGATCTGACCCTGAAGGTCATGCCTACACCACCAAATGAACCTGGAGAATTATTTATTGGGTCGAGCGCAGGCATCTCCCTTAGAAAATGTTGAATGCAATTGCTGACATGAAATGAGAATTCCATTTAGGAAACTGTGGTTGGAAGGCCGTGGGTCAGAAAGGCCAGCAGCGAGACAGCTGCATACATCAGAGAGTAACCAGCTTTGTTAGCATCAGTAGATCCTCACGCCCACCTCATTCACACACTGAAGTTCAAAGTGGCAGCACCAAGGAGATGGTTTTCTGATTCCCTTCTCTGTGCCACGGGGAGTTTGATCTCGGGGGGTATTGATGGAGACAGACAACGGTGTCCCCTCACACAGGCCAGTTAAAGAACAGCAACACAGTTCCCTAAAGTGTGGCCAGTTGCTGACACACAGGACAGGTCTGACATAGCCACGTCCCATCAAGTATTTGCTGCTGGCTATTGACGTGGTGTTGAAACCTCCAGGGTGGGAGATAACTAAAGGCAACTCTGGACATTTGAATACAGAGCGAGTAAGGTAAGGGATTCGCCTACCTCATTTCAGAGCTCTAACCTCAGTTAAGGCCTAAGTCTTCAGTCTCCATTGAAGTGAAGATCTAAGTAAAGATCAAAGCTCAAAGTCAGACAAGAAGTGAGACCGAGGAATTTAATCTCCCCTGCCTCCAGATTGGGTGTCTCCAGGTGAGCTACTCATCTTTGCTTCGTAGATTATCAGCAGAGAGAAACAGGCACTGCCAAGCCCCAGTTCACCCTGTCTCATACACAGCAGGCAATCCATGCCTTCCAAACACCTGTTTTTCTTCTGTTGACAAGGTGGACTAGACAGCTGGTAGACTAGACAAGACACACACGTACACACACTTATACAGGTCTTTATGCATCCAGAGTTAGTTGAGAAGACTCTCGCCCAAAGAGAAGCTGTCTACACTGTCCAGGATCACAACACAGGTGTTGGACTTGCATCTTCTGCAAGTCCTGTGTCCAAGGCATCAGTGTGGTTGAGGGGAGACTGATCTGCACTTGGTGGGAAGGGGAGATGCAGCTGAGTGAGAGTAATGTGCCCAGCTTCGGTCCTTCCACCCACACAGAAGCTTTCTGTCTGCTATCCATCTGTCCTCGAGTACCTTGGACATGGGGTTTCACCATGGGATGGGGGTGCTTGGAAAGCTAAGTATATGTGGGCTTATTGCTCGGTGAGGATGGCAACCTGGTGACAAATGACAGGGAAAAGGTTGACATACTGGGTGTCTCTTTCTCCTCAGCTTTTACTGGTATGGCTTCTCCTCAGGCCGACCAGATCCCTGCACATCCCCACAGACTCTATGGGAATGAAGCAGCACTCACAGTAGAAGAATAAGGAATTAAGGATCTTTTACTACCATATGGACAAACACAAGTTCATGGGATCACTTGGGATGCATCCAAGGGCATTCAAGGAGTGGACCAGACAGCCTCTACTCAGTCCCTGGAAGGAAGATGGAGACAATACTCTCAGGAGCCCTTTCTAAACCCATGAAAGGCAAGAAGGGGATTGGGAGCAGCTGACATGGTCTTACCGAGGACAAATGATGCCTCACCAACCTCCTTGCTTTCCATGAGGAGGTGACAGGCACTGTGGGAAGGGGAGGGGCACTACCTAGGGTGTACCTTGATTTCATCAGGACCTCTGACATAGCCTCACAGGTGCACACACATGCACACGCATACACACAGCAAGGCATGCACACTCACAGGCATGCACACACCTTGATATGTGTACTGTTGGGGAAATCGTATTGTACCGTTTGAGGCAAATTAAACACATGCTTATGCTTAGATTTTTTTTAAAAAAAAAAAACAAAAAAAAACCAGAACAACCAACCAACCACCAAATGATCAATCTATTGGCCAGAGTCCTACAACCATAAGCAGTTCTACAAGGAGTCTGCAAATATATGTCAGAAGCCGATTCCTTACATACACTGGCAGCAGCACCAATCCTATGAATGGTGCAAGGCACACCTCAGCCTGGTGATGGGTCTGTCCCCCTGTTCTGCGAAAGGGGCAAAGCGGTTTTGGCAGAAGATAAACCCCCTTGCATTCCAACACTCCTCACCGAGGTGGGAGGCTATGTGCGGCTAAGTTTAAATTCTGAGTGATGCCTAATGCAGCACTATTAGTCCAATCGCGTTTAATATTTGTTAAACTTGTTATGGATACACTAATAGTGGACTGCACCTTCAGTCTAGTCGTGCTCATGAACTAGCATGGCTACTCTCAAGTCTTTGGTCATGTTCTGTGAGAAACCGAAACAACTATCTATTTAAAAAGTGCAGTTTATTTAAACAACAGATATATATGTTTTTAGGATTGCCAGTGATAAATACACTGTCTGCAAAGCACGTGCAAATGAAAGTGTTGTTACATATACATATCGCGTGACAAAGTTATAAACGATACAGCCTGGCTATAAATGTAGGAAAGACAGTCTCTAGAGAAATTGCTAAATTTCCCAAGAAAGCACTCGGTATAATCTAAGTCTTACCCAAAGGTGTCCCTATGGAGGGGAAGAGAGGCTCAGCCCGTCAACTGATCCCGGAAGTCAGTGATGGAATTCTTCTCGATGGTGTCTTCCCTGGGTATCCCCCCTCTCTTGGTCTATTTTTATACTATTTGTTATCTTCAAGGTGGAGTTTGAGTGACTTTAGTCGTACATACTTTTATTATGATTGGTGTAAAATTCTCTCACCTCACAGTTAAAGGTATAGTTTACGAGAAATTCAGGGCGCAGACTCAAGGAGGAGTGGTCGCACCTTGGAGGTAGGTAGCCTTCGGGATGGAGGTGTGTTTTGGTATTATAATGACATTATAATGAGCAAAGTTCGCACAAAGGACAGGATTTCATTAAAATTTGACAAAATGTTGGCTCCGAGTATTGAGCGGGCAGCTAATTGGCAGCTTATCTGTTTCATGCTATCATCCCATTCCCATATCTGCTATACATCATAAAGTAAAGCCGCGGAATAATTGCATCCCGCCCCATGCCTCATGTAACTTCACAAGCATCCTTATCAGGGGACCACAGATGTTGTATTCTTCATGCCAGCTGCAGCTGTTTTCTACCCCAGAAGCCTCTTAATTTTATACTTTTCCTTAATGTGTGAACAATGCTGTACTTTTGTATTTTTAGGCAATTTAGTAATTATTCTACACCCCCAGCACCAGCTCTGCTGCCCAAAGGTGGCCATTCAGCATTCCCAGTCCAGGGTTGCTACAAGACAATGCTGCAGCTGTTTCTCATCACCAAGGGAAACTGCTCTCCCTTCCAGAGAGTCCTTCTGTCTCTGCATTCCTGCTGCCAGCCACTTTATCCCCTGCTGCATTTGGGCCTTTGTGCCCTCTGTGGCAGGTCATTCCTTGGTCACAAATTACCACTGCTGAGCAGTTACAAGTTGAATTTCCCCTTCAGTGCACACACAAACTCACACACATGAGCACAACCACACACGTCAGCTTACACACACCCAAAGAGCAACTCATTCCTGTGCAGTTATAAGGAGGTGTGTGCACACACATTTCCAAAGGAGCCCATGTCCATAGCAACATGCATGGCCACTCCCCCCACCAACAGGTACACACAGATATTCACACACACACATGTTTATACATATGCATGCTCCTGCACGCATGCATTTGCATACAGATTACAAGCATGCTCCTCTACACAGATGCACACACACCTAAGCACACATCTGCACACACCTACGCCCACACAATTACGTATATGCAGAGCAGTCACACACATTCATGCTCTCCTGCATGAAGGCACGTGTGTCTGCTATAACACATGCACACTCATGGACACAATTGCCCAAACACACACACACACACACACACACAGAGAACATTGGGCCGTGGAGGGGAGAGGAAGGTGGAGTAGCAGCTATGGGCCATCCCAAGGGCTGTTCCCTGCTTTATCACTCCTGCCATTTGCAGAGCAACTCATCTTCTCGAGGCCCACACTGACTGCCTGACAGCCCAGCAAATTTCCAGCCATAGCAAGAGGAACACCCTTCCCCAAGAGCTCTTGGGGTTGCTGACACCTCAGGGCCTCCTGCCTTCCTGGGGCATTTGCGGGCAGAGATATCAGACTGATGGTCACTGTCAGCAGAGCAGCTCAGGCTATCTTCCTCTGCTTCAAGGTTTGGTGCCCAAAAATAGGAGCCACTGCAGGCTGTCCCAATCTCCCACTCCTCTGCAAATGGTGACAGGTCTCCTTGTGCCCTCACCCCTTTCCACCCCAGAGCAACACCCTTCTCCTTTGGTAGCTTGGAGAATGTCCACAGAGGGAAGGACACCATGGAGGCCAGGCTTGAATGCAGCAGAACTTTAATGAGTCCAAAGAGGGAAACAAAGTCACTCCAGGTGGGGGCCGCAAGTTCATGGAGCCCTGACAGCCACGGAAACTCTGCGGTCCTTAACCACAGAGAAGTTCTTGCACGATGTCTGTCTGCCTGCCCCATAGAGGAAGAGGAGACAGAAGGTACCCACCAGGCTGGCATTAGTGGGACCATGCTGCAAAGGGGAACCAAAGCAAATACAGAAAATGGAGAGAAAAGTAAAGCTCTTCAGCTACACCGAAAACACATCCTAAATCTTGATCCCTTGCCCAGCATCATGTTCTGCGTTGCTCGAGGTGTCTCCCTGGGGCTTTCCCAGCATCTTTATCAGAGGAGGCACCTTCTGCCACTGTAGCGTCTGGAAATGCCAGAGAGGTCACAGCACCCAGAGGTGATGGGCACTCCATCACAGCTGAGGATGCTGCCAACAGCAGCGGAGGTGGAGGATCCCACAATGGTGTTCTGTGGGAAGGAGCTGAGGATGGGGCCAGGCAGGGTCACCACCACAGCAGGAGGCTCGATGACGACGGTGGAGTTCTGGCACTGCCTGACACAGGGCTCATTGCAGCTGTTGGCCAGTGGGGTCGGGCCACAGGGCCGGCAGGGCAGGCACTGGTTGTAGCAGGACATGTCTCGAGTGTGGATATGCACCTGGGAGAGGATCAGGGAGGAAGAGAGCACAAGGGTGGGGGAGGAGCAGCCTGTTAGGAAAAGAGCCACGACCACTTCTGGGTGGGGAGCTGGAATCTTGGCCAGGAGACACACAGTTTTCATCACCCTATATTGAGCAGCCTGGCCTGGAGTGACTCTCTCCTAGTCTGTAGACCAAAAGCCCCTCTGCCACATCCCAGCCTCTCTCTACCCTTCTCCACACTTCCCTCTAGCATGACAAGAACATGCAAACCACAAGAAAAGAGAGAGCTGAGATCAGCTGAGAGGTCCATTGAGGAGAGATCTCAATTTGGAAGAGAAGGAGAAGGAACTGTAGACTCACCTGGTTCCCAAGGACAAGGAGGCCAGAGAAGTGGATGAGAGAGCAGGGACTTGGGCTGGCTTTTATACCTGCCCTTCATTGCCGCAGCACCAGAGGCACCCTTTGCAGAGGTAACAATTTTTGCACAAGCTCATCTTGAATGCAAACCATCGCAGCTAATGATATGGGCTGTGCTTTGGTTTCCAACACTGCTGCCTTTTCATTTCCAGGTTTGTTCCATGCCCATTCCCCAGTGAAGGCTTCCTGTGATCACTGGGATGGAAGGCCCCAGGATTTCCAGGGCAGGAATGCAGCAGTGCAAGGCAGAAGAGTCAGCTCAAGTGCTGTATGGTTCCAGGGCAGGAAAGACATGTCAGCTTGGGTCACCTGTTGGGGCTGTTTGAATTGTTGTTCTCAGGAAGAATCTTCAGACAGCCTCAGCTGGCAGCCCATGGGCTCCTGTGCAGGAGGACCTGCCATGTCCTTCTCTTTCCCTCGCTCCTCAGCTCACCCTGGTGGTCACTTGATGTTGCTTCCTGAGATGTTGCACTGCCAGATTATGATCCCTTCCTGCCTACCACTGCCCCTTTCCCAGGGGTCCTCAGCAAAGTCCATGGTTCACGGTGTGCCTATGTGTGTTCTTGTGTTGTGTGTAACTGTAAATAACCAGGTTTTTGTGACTATATACGGGAGCACAAACTTGTGCATGATTCTATGCCAGTGTGCCTGAGCCTCTCTGTGTCTCTTTTTGTGTGTCACACATCAAGAGGGCATGTGCTGGTTATGGCAGGGATACTGTCCACTGCCCTGTCCATGAGCAACAGAGAGCTGCAGGTTCGCAGGGTCAGACGGAGCCCGAGTGCAGCGGAGTGGTGATGGCACCAGCCTGCTGGAGATGTGTGGTGGGAAACTGGTACGCGTGCGCTGAGCGCTCTGAGCCCGGGCGAGCCCCCGAGCGGCGCCGGCGAAGGGCTGAGCCCCGGGGCGGAGCTGGCGGCGGCGCAGGAGAGGAGAGGAGGCGGCGGAGAGGAGGCGGCGCGGCCGGAGCAGAGAGCCGGGGCTGGCGGGGGGCAGCGAGGCGCGAGCGGCGGAGCGGCGGGATGCGGCGGTGCCGGGGCGCAGGGCTGGCGGGGCTGGCCGCGCTGCTGCTGGGTGCGTGGGGCTGGCGGCGGTGGATGGGGCCAGGGCTGTGCCCGGTGGGTTCCCCAGGGAGCCCAGCGCCAACTCTTCCCTCTCCTTCTTCAGCCTGTCTTTCCCGCTCCTGTCTCTGCCATCTTTTGTGCCCCTTTTTTGCCCCTCTCCTATTTTCATGCACCCTTTCCTTCCCCTGTGCATTCTGCAGTCCTAATTGGCCTCAATATAGCCCCCTCTCCTTCAGTGTAACAAGCACTCTCCCTGTCTACTCTTCCTCTCTTCCCTCACTGATTTTCTGACCCATCTCTCCATGCAACTACCATCCCTAACCCCTCTTCCTGCTCCCTGAGGTCCCTTTCTCTTCTTAACCTCTGCTTCCCTCATATATGTAGGCACAAGTTTGCTTTCTGCATCGTGCTATACATCCACTCATCCCCCTGTGCATTCACCTTTTATACTTCTGAATTCTTCCCTCCATCCTTCACTGTAACACACTCACCTTTCCTGTCCTTCTGCCTCTCATCATTCATCCATCCATCCATGCACCTGACTTTCCTTCTGTCTCTCCATGCATCATTTGCAATTTCCCTCCCAGACTGCTCCCCTTGTTCCACACATGCCTGGATCACACTCCATCCCTCTTGATAAGCTCCCTGTCCCCAGTTGAGCCAGTCTGTCTCTGTCACACTGACACTCTTTGTAGTGATTTCTTGGGGAAAAGAGCCATCAGAGCTGGGCGACCATTCTTGATTTTTGGCCTTTCCTTCTCTTTCTCGGCAGTGGCTTTGGGAAGAGCCCAGGTGCTGCAGGAGCCGTCGGCAGAGACCACCGAGGGCACCGGCATCAACATCACTTGCTCGCACCCCAATATACAGCCAACGGAGTTCATCTACTGGTACCGTCAGCTCCCGGAACGAGGCCCTGCATTGCTCCTGAGCACTCTCAAAGACTCGAAAGAGCTGCGGGACCCGCCGGGGCGGCTGTGGGTGTCGGCAGAGCGCCGCTCCAGCGCCCTGTGGCTCGCCCGGCCCCGGCGCGGGGACGCGGCGGTGTATTACTGTGCCGTGGGAGACACGGGGAGAGGAGCCGGGGCTGCGGCCGGGCAGGAACCGGCGCGGGCGGGGCCGGGCGTGTGTGTCGGGGCCGGGGGGACCGGCCCGGACGGGCCCGCCAGGGGGCGCTGCCGCTCCGCCCGCCGGGGCCGCCTCACCCAACCGGCCGCAACTGGCCCCCCGCCCCGGACCGCCTCCCCCGCCCCACCGGCCACGGCAGCGGCAACCCCGCACTCCCAGCGGGACGCACACAGAAATCCCCCGCCACACTGCCGCCGCCGCCGGGGCAGGAATGGCGCCCGGAGCGCTGGCCGTGTCCGGCGGGGCCCGGCAAGGAGCGATGGCAGCCGCCGGCCCCGCTGGCTCCCGGCCAGGAGCAGCGCCTTTCTGCTCCGCACAGGGCGGCGGGCGGCAGAGATCCTCCTGCCCACGGGCAGCCGCCCAGCCCTCGCTCCTGCCGCACGGACCGCCCACTGCTGACATGGAACATACAGGGCCTCTTCTCGGCCTCTTGACTTTCCCCACGAGGATGCCGAGGGAACCCTGAGCAGCTGCTTTCCTCTGCTCTGCAACCACGGGGACTCCAGGGCGCAGTTGCCAATGCCAAATGGTCCTTAGAAAAGGACAGCCAGAAAGGGTTTCTCATTTTGTTACTCTGTAAAAGCTCAGATATACAATGGAAAACTGAGTCCGCCAGCTACAGAATTTCCCAGAGCTTTCAAAATGTTCCTGCTAGCCTTACAAAGTCGTTGCATGTGTTCAGGAGTTGAAGCTCCCCAGCAGCAGGAGAAGGGCATGTCGAGGTCAGAGGCACCTTCAAGCGCTTCCCACAGGGGCTCAGTGGTGAGACCACGAGCTTGTTTGACAGGATTCAGCACCTTTGAATTGAGGTCCAGGAGACAGGGTAAACTGCTTAGCCTGGACACACTGAGCGCAGCCTCAAGGCATGCCGGGTTCCTCCTTGAGGAGTGAGTCAGAAAGGGATTTGCTGAGTTGCCCTCAGGAGCTGGAGGTCTGAGGGGAGTGAGAGCTGGCAGGAGGCCTCTGGCAAGAGACTGTGGGCTCCAGCCAGTCCCTGGGGAACCCTGTGTGGCTCGAGCAGCTGACAGAGGTGGTCAAACCCATGGGCAGAGGCTTCCAAGGCACAGAGGGAAGGATCAGCCCTGCTCCCTGTTCCAGCTGGACTTGAGAAATGTGTTTCCAGGGAACTCCTGGCAGGTGACAAACAAGGTAGAGCAAGAGGCATGGCCAGGTCAGTACACGCATCATTGTCACATGGGATTGGCCCCTCTCACCTCTTTCTCCATCTGTCTTCCCATGCTTGCTCCTGGCCAAATTGCCTTGATCCTTCCCTTTCACTGTCTCTGCTGCTTCTCTTAAGCATCCCGTGTCATGCACAATCCAGAATTCATCCACAAGGCATTTTATTGCCTTGTAGGCAAAAACACCCCTGAGTTTAGAAGATGATCCTCTTTTCTCACCCTTCTGGAGGGAGTCATCCCCAGGCAAAGAAGTAACCAGAATACCTGAAGGGATGGGGAATGATGTCTGTGATGAAGATGATTGTGCCAGATGTCTTCAGCACACCTGATGTCTCAGGTGGTGTGCCTGACTCTGGGTGGGATATTTGTAGGAGATGCTGTTTCCAGGGATGTTTATTTCCCTTGAAGGGCCTCATCCGTGGCCTGGGAAGAAGGCCAATAATATGCCTATGGGGACAGGGAGACAGGCACCCGTTTCCTGTTGCGTTTTGGCTGCTCCTGGTTCTACCTCCTTTCAGCTAATGCCAAGGGAAAATGAGCGCATTGCGGGCTACAAAAGGGCCTGTCTCCAACCCCAGGAGAGGTGGGTGCAGGCCCCTGTCTCCAGCTGGTCACTGGAAGGCAGGAGAAGTTCACCACGGACACTCCTCCCGTGTTTGGGGCAGTTTGTCTGGTTGTGATCTCCAGAAGGAGCAAAAAGCAGGAAAACAGCCTGCAGCCTCCTGTTGCCCGACAGGAGACTGTTTGATAAGACAAGAAGGTAAAGGGGGTAGGACGGGTGAGGTTATGTCCCTCCAGATGCTGTGAATCCTGAGTTATGGAGCATGAGGCGGAGATCAAGGTGGGCCTAGGCACACAGTGCAAATTTTGCCCATGCTGAGATTCATTTTAGGCATTGTCATCTCTGGAGTTTTCATGGCATTCCCTTAGAAATAAACCACTCCCACTTTCTGCTGTTCAGCAAAAGAAAGCACAGCATTTCACTTCTAGATCTAGGCGAGGATGTGTTTCACAGAATCACAGAATTTCAGAGTTGGAAGGGACCTCTAGATATCATCTAGTCCAACTCCCCTGCTAAAGCAGGATTGCCTAGAGCACATTACTCAGAACTGCATCCAGGCGGGTCTTGGAAGTCTCCAGAGGAGGGGACTCCACAACCTCCGTGGGCAGCCTATTCCAGTGCTCTGTCACCCTCACCGTAAAGAAGTTTTTTCTCATATTTGATCAGAACTTCCTATGTTCCAGCTTGTGCCCATTACCCCTCGTCCTGTTATTGGGAACCCCTGAAAAGAGTCTGGCACCATCCTCCTTCAACCCACCCTTTAGACACTTGTAAACATTCATAAGGTCTCCCCTCAGCCTTCTCTTCTCCAGGCTAAAGAGTCCCAGCTCTCTCAGCCTTTCCTCAGAAGGGAGGTGCTCCAATCCCTCACTCATCTTTGTTGCCCTACGCTGGACTCTCTCCAGTAGTTCCCTGTCTCTCTTGTACTGGGGAGCCCAGAACTGGACGCATTATCCCAGTTCTGGCCTCACCAGTGCAGAGGAGAGGGGCAGAATGACCTCCCTTGCCCTGCTGGCCGCGCTCTTCCCTGTGGAGCCCAGAGGAGCCCAGAACTCTGTTGGCCTTCTTGGCAGCAAGGGCACATTGCTTGCTCATGGATAATTTACTGTCTACCAAGACCCCCAGATCCTTTTCTCCAGAACTGCTTTCCGGCAGGTCCACCCCTAACCTATATTGGTGCCTGACATTCTTCCTCCCCAGGTGCAGGACCCTACACTTGTCCTTGTTGAACCTCATTACGTTCTTCTCTGCCCAGCTCTCCAGCCTGTCTAGGTCACACTGGATGGCAGCACGGCTATCTATCTGGGGTGTCAGTCACCCCAACAAGTTTGGTATCATCAGTGAACTTGCTGAGGATACACTCTGTCCCCTCCTCCAGGTCGTTGATGAATATGTTAAACAATACTGGTCCAAGTATTGACCCCGGGGGACACCACTGGTTATGGGCCTCCAACTCAACCCTGCTCCATTAATCGCAACCCTCTGGGTCCTGTTACACAGCCAGCTCTCAGTCCACCTCACTGTCCCCTCATCTAGTCTACACTTCCTCGGTTTCCTAAGGAGGGTGTTACGAGAGACAGTGTCAAAAGCCTTGCTGAAGTCAAGGTAGATGACACCTGCTGCTCTCCCCTCATGCAGCCAACCAGTTATAACATCATAGATGGCTATGAGATTGGTCAAGCACGATTTACCCTTGGTAAATCCATGTTGGCCACTTCCAATAACTTCCTGCTCCTGAACGTGCTTGGATATGACATCCAGAACGAGTCGCTCCATTACCTTCCCAGGGACGGAGGTGAGACTAACCGGTCTGTAGTTCCCTGAGTCATCCTTCTTGCCCTTTTTGAAGACTGGAGTGATATTGGCCTTCCTCTGGTCCTCAGGCACCTCTCCTGTTCTCCATGACCTTTCAAAGATGATGGAGAGTGGCCAAGCAATGACATGTGCCAGCTCTCTCAGCACTCGCGGATGCATCTCGTCAGGGCCCACCGACATGGATGTCCAGTTTGGCCAAGTGATCTCTAACCTGATTTTCCCCTACTGGGGAAAACTCCTCCTCTCTCCAGACCTTCCCCCTTGCCTCCAGGGCCTGGGATTCATGAGGGACAGCTTTAGCAGTGAAGACTCAAGCAAAGGCGGCATTCAGTAGCTCTGCCTTCTCTGTGTCTTCCACCCCTAGGGCGCCCACCTCATTCGTTAGTGGGCCTACATTTTCCCTAGTCTTCCTTTTTCTATTGATATACTGAAAGAACCTCTTCCTGTTATCTTTAACTGCGGTGGCCAAGACGAGTTCTGCTTGAGCTTTGGCCCTTCTAATTTTTGCCCTGCATGGCTTATCTACATCTCGGCATTTTTCTTAAGTAGACAACCCCCTTGTCCAAAGATCATAAACTTTCCTTTTTTTCTTGTGTCGTGGTTTGGCCTCAGATGGCAACAAAGAACCGCGTACCTCTCGCTCGAGTCTTCCCAATACAGGAAGAATCAGAAGAAAAAGGCAAGACTCTTGGGTTGAGACAAAGGCAGTTTAACAGAACAGCAAAGGGAACAAGCAAACACCAACAATAACACGGATAGAGGAATATACAAACACAATGACGGAACCCCTGCTCCCAGCCGCTCACCAACCAGACCCTGGACACACCAGCCCGCTCCAAGCAGCAAATTCCTACCCGCTCCCCAGGCAGCTCAGGGTGGGCATGGCTCACATGGCATGGAATACTAGGAAAAATTAACCCTATCCCTGCCGGAACCAGGACACCTGAGGTCCAGCCAAAGCTCTCTATTTAGCCAGCCTGGTCTACTTCCCTGTCTGGTCGTTTTTGGGGCTTGGGGATGGCCTTCTCCTGTGCTTTTAAGAGTTCCTCTTTGAAGTAAGACCAGCCTTCCCCGGCACTTTTGCCCTTCAGGACTGTCCCCCAAGGCACACTCTCAGCCATGCTCCTAAGCAGGCCTAAGTCCGCCCTTCGGAAATCTAAGGTGGCAGTTCTGCTGGCTCCCCGCCTTGCTTCACCGAGAACTGAAAATTCTATCATTTCATGATCACTCTGCCCAGGATGACCTCCAATCTTTACATCCCCTATGAGACCTTCTCTGTTAACAAGCAGCAGGTCCAGTGGGGCACTTTCCCTAGTCAGCTCCCTCAGCAGCTGCGTTAGGAAGTTGTCTTCCACGCACTCCAGGAACCTCCGGGCCTGTTCCCTCTCTGCTGTGTTATATTTCCAGCAGACATCTGGGAAGTTGAAGTCCCCATGTTTGTGGCAGTGTTGCCAAGTTTGCCAAGTGATATATACAGCTCAGCATAGCACAGGTCGGGGCCTACTCAGGTCAGGTTAACTTAACGACAATGAGCAGTTGGTTCTCTCTGCCGTGAGTGGTGCATGGGATCACTCTGGACTTCACGTGGAAAGGTGGTGGGAGAAGGAGTCCCCACCTGCAGTACCCCCACCCCTTCACGTGCCCTTTCAGCTGTGGGTGCAGGGCTGCCCTATCCACAGCCCTCGCAGTGCAGCACTCCAATGGGTGCCCCATGTTCTCCCTCGGAGTGGGGGTGACCCACCCATCTTCATCCTGCTCCCTGCTGACCCCTCACCCTTTCCCTAGAGTAGAAGTAGGTTGTCCTTGTCATCTCTGGGTTTGTGACATCTAAGAGCAGTTCTGGATCCCACCAGAACAGGACACGGCCAGAAGCCTGGGGCTGCTGCACAGGAGGGTTCCTTTCCTAACTGGGGGAATTTGGGGGAGAGGCATTGTTCCCAAGCAGATGAGGAAAGAAAGGGGAGAAGTGAGAGAAACAGAAGAGAATTCTGTTCCCAAAAGAAACAGCAACATCCTACACAACTGAGGAGCACAGAGAGAAAATATGAAACCTCATTGAGGAGTAAAGCCCTAACGTCACAAATGGCCCAGCAGTGCGTGTGCAGAAGAGCAGGGGATTCTCGCTGGGGAGGTGGGGACTGTACTGTGAGCTCACTGGGAACAGCCTCTTCCCACCACTGGGACACGCAGAGCCCCCAGGGACACAAAACATGGACAGGCTGAGAATGCCACTGGCTGAGGGAGCCACAGGTGTTGCTGCTGGAGGAGGGAGAAACCCAGAAGCAGCATCTGAGGCACAGGAAGAACAGACCTCTGCTCTTCCCCGCTTCTTCCTTTGCTCCCCCAACAGCGTTGTTTCCGGCAGCTCTGTTATCTTGGGGCTGGGAGGGGGTTTTCTGACTCTGTCTCACTCCACAAAGAGGCGGGTTGATGTCGACATGCACCTCGGATCTCTCATCCTCACGGCCTTCCTGGGGCAACTGCTGGGTAAGTCCTGGTTTTCTATAAATGCATCCTTCTTCCCCCAAGGAAACCCTTGCCAGCCTGATCAGGATCATGCAGAGAACTACTCTTGAATTACAGGAAAACACTGTGAAATACCAGCTCACATTTGTGGTTTTGCATCTCTTTTCTCAAGACGCTCTTACTGTTTGAAAGGAGAGAGAAGAGATACCTCAGACCTCTTCTGCTGCTCTTCTCTCACCTTCAATGCCTTTCTCTCTGCCTCTCTCTTCTGATCCACCTGCTCTCACCACAGGAGATCTCAGCGCTCTCTCTCACTCTCACATGTCTCCCTTTCCAGTGCAAATCAGTAGATCCTGTCAAAGCTCTTACAGGGACTTTAAAGCTCTCATCCCACTGACATTAACTGGGTGTCCCATTCTGCCTCCTGGCTGGCACATGTCTGCCGTGGCTTCCACTTTTCTCCTGGATGTTGACACAGCCAGGGATCCCTCTTTTCAAGCTCACCATTGTATATACTCAGGGAGCTGGGAGCCCTCGGAGATGGGATGGATGGGGAAGCAGGGTGAATCTTTTTGCCGTAGCTGCATGGGCCCCTTTACCTGCTGGAGGGTTGCTGGTCCCAGCACATGAAGGTCAGGCATGACAGGCTGTTCCCTGCTCCACTGAGCAGCAGGAACAGGAGCAGGCAGGAGGAGAAGGGACACAGCACAGCTCTCCTCAGGGTCCACGTTGGGCTTAGAGCCCGGAGCTGCTGCCCAAAAGTACTCTCCACCTGGCTTTCCCCCTGCCTTTAGGATTTTCCTGCAGGGCAATGGACAGGGAGCATTCTCTACAAGGGTTTTTTATCCACTCCTGGTTTGCTTCCCAAAGCCATTCCCTGACGAGCTGCCGACCTTCACTTCCTTCCAGGCACTATGGGACAGATCACTGTCACCCAGCAAGAAGGACACATCACAGTGAAGCAGGGAGACACCTTCCAGACAACATGCACATACCAGACTTCCAACTTTCAAGGCTTGCTCTGGTACCAGCAGAGGAAAGGCCAAGGTCCCCAGCTGGTCTCCTATCAGGCAACTGCTGGCCGCAAGCCCAGTGGCCGTCTCACCACCGTGCTGAACACCATGGAGAAATACAGCCTCCTGCAGCTGGAGGAAGTCGAGCTCTCTGACAGTGCCTTGTACCTCTGTGCTGTGCAAGACACAGTGGTGCAGGGAGCTTCCTTGGCTGTGCAAGAACCCAGGGGAGGGAGGAGATGTGTCTGTGCAAGGCTGAGGGCGAGGGAAGGGGCCTTCATGTGTCCTCTGGCAGTGCTGCTTCCCCGGTGCACCCACAACTCTGCAGTCCAACATCCAAGGGCCTTTGCATTTACATATTAGCATTTTTTTCATCTTGACCACTATTAATAACCACAGCACATACATCCTCCCTCACAGCAACTGAGTTTGTCTTCTCTCAATATGGAGGCACCTTAAAATTGGTTCCATTGTTTTATTTCCCTCTGAACTTCAGCCATGGCAGTTGATGTAAAGCGATGCTGTACCTTTTCCTTCTCCTGTCTGCATGACTAACGATAGAACAAAACAAATGCAGACAAAGTAAAGCTCAACCCAGGCAAATGCCAGCATGGGGTATCCTTGGGCCCTCATTGCCCTGTGCTCTTTGGGAAGACAGCCCCAGCCTCAGCCTCATATTAGCAGGTGTCTCCTCTACTCCCCTGGTAGAAACAAAGAACGCATGACACTCTCCATGGGGTGTTTGTCATCTCCTGCAGGGACACCTTGCTGTCTGGGACCAGCCTCCTCAGCTCCTATGCAAGACGCAAGGCTGCAGCAAAGGACTGTGTGTCTCCTGACAGCCCAGCTTCCCGCAGGCTGCAAATGCTGAGTTCTGCACACAGAAAAGAGGTTCAGTTAATGAAGATTCTCCCAGATGTAGCTGTAGGGAAATGCATTCTCTCCAAAGGCCAAAAAAACCCACTTTAAATAACATCTGAGAGGAAAAGGAGATTTTGTATCAGCGTATCAGCACTTCAGTTCACATGTCTGTGTGGAACTGGTTGCCTCCTCTCTCAGCAGCTTTTCCTCCCTCCCCTCTTGGGCTTTGCTTGTGAGGAGTTGGAAGATGTGCAGGATCAGAAAGGGGGTTGCGTCTCTGCTGCCAGATCAACCCTTGAGCAACGCCTTGGGCAGAGGCGTTTCAGCAGGCCCAGCACTTTCCTGCAACACTTCAGTAGGTCCCCTTCCACAGTGGGAAAGTGCTCTCCAACCCCTCTGTGGGTAAAAGCAGGAATTTGGAAAGCCTCTGGCCACCCTTGGGACACTTAGGCAGCAGCCCCAGCCTCTCTTCCTGCCATGCCTCTCTCCTGCTTCCCTCTTCCCTCTGCACAGGAATTGTGTGAGACTGCAAGGTCATCTTCTCCCGTTCTGGCTCCCAGCAAAACTCCCGGCAGACTATGGAACACCCAACCCCAAGAGGAGTCTGTGAGCCTCCCACCTGCTTGCTGCAGTGCCCAGGCTGGACGCTGCTGATCAGGCTCCCCAACCACACGACATACTCAAGAGGGCATTTCTAGGGAGAGACAAAGCCAGGCAGGCCACTGGCTCTGGAGGAGCCTTCCTCCCTTCCCAGGAGCAGTGCCTTAAAGGGGGCCACGCACTGTGTCCCACACTCCCCTTCCTCTGAGGACAGTGAAGAATCCCCTTTTCCCTCCACTCTGCTCACCCGAGACTAACACCTTGCTCACTGCGCGCTTGCCAGAGTGTCCACACAGGGAAGGACAACACAGAGAAAGAGGCGGGGATGCAGCAGAACTTTCATACCCCAAAGGATGAAAACAACGTTCCTTCAAGCAGAGGGTCACCCTGGAGAGAACACCAGGAACAGCGGAGCTTTAGTGCCCTTTGCCTGTAGCAGAGTTCCTGCAGGGCATCCCTCAGCTTGCCCTGAGGAGGGAGAGGTGCAGCACGTTCCCCCCTAGGCTGGCCTGGGCAGACTAAAGAGGACCAGAAGCCAACATGAGAGGAGAGGGAAAGGGGAGAGCAGCAGGAAGCAAAGGTAGACATGAGCCATGCTTTCAGCCTTCCTTTGCAAGGAGAATGGGAGATGTTCAATCTCTCCAAAAGGGAATGACCAGGAGCTCCATCCTCCCTTCATTCACATGTCAGCACACATATAAACGCACGTGCATGCACACCCAGTTACACAGGACCCCCTGCACATGTACACACATTCAGCCCCCCAGATTGTCATCACATAAGCATTCCCTTACATACTCGCACTTGCATGTACGTATATATGCAAGCTCCTGTACAAACACACAGATGTATGTGCTTGTCTCCATGAACGTATGCCCACAGACACACACACACACACACTGACAACACACACACGCACTTGCTCACCTGAAAAAACATGCGTGGACACAAGCACACGCAGACACATGGAGAAATGCCCTTCTTCACACACACGCTGGCAGACACTCACTCTCACGTGTGCATTTGCAAATACCCGCACAAATGCAAACACAGAGGCACAAATATGCCCCCAGGTGCAGACAGATGCATATGCACATGAGGAAGCCCAGCCTCCCCCCACACTCTGAGAAGCAGGACTCCACGGGCAGTTCTCTGCCCCTGTGACCCTGACAACTTCAGGCAAGTCCGTGTGTGAGAGACAAAGTCAAAGCTCAAGACCATCCCTATTGCTGCAGCTCCAGACATTCTCCACTTTACAAGTCAAAATGATCCTGAAGTTTTGCAAGCTCTGGCCCATCCCTGGTTGATTGCTGTAGGGCAGTTGTGGAGGTCTGGGACCAGTTCCAGCTGCAGCGCTGGGAGAGGTGCTGCCCTGACATGCTCACATGGCAGCAAATGTTGTGTGTGTGGGCAGCCTGCAGCTGCAAATGCTGGGGCTGGGACACCAGAGAGGAAGCTGGCCTGATGAAGTTGCCTTAAGATAAATACCATCTCTTCAAAAGACAAACTAATATTAATTAGCAGGTGGCATCAGGAGGAGATTTCAAGCTGTCTGAGCCAAGCCCTGACATCTGTCAGTGAACGTGGCTCATTTGAGCTCAGGGAGCTGCTCTGCTGAGGTGACCATCTCCTCTTCTGCTTTTAGCACTGGAGCAGCCGGGAGAGCCAGAGGAGTGGTGGCAGAAGGCTGTGCCCAGCACTGCACAGGCACCGGGAGGACAAGCCTTGTGCCCGGAGAGCCTCCCAGAAAGGCTGGCATTTTCTGAGGGTCCTCACCTGGCCTGGAAGGCTCCCATTCAGTTCCCCCCAACTGGGACCTGCCTCCCATGGAAGGAGTCCCTCTCCCAGCTGTGCTCTGCAAGGGCAGCATCAGGAAGCAAGGTGCCAGCCAGACGAGTTTGTTAGAAATCTTCTCAGAAAGCGGCTGCAGCATTGCTTAGGCTAAATCATCTGCTTCTGTCGTTAGCCACAGGGCAGCCATAATAGATATGTACAATGTGTGTAAAAAGCACACCTATGTCAGGATTTTCCGTTGTTGGATGTTGAGCGTGGCAGTGGCTGCTCTGGTGGACCATTATGCCTTGTCCTGTCACTACAGGCCCTCATAAAAAGCCCTTCTCCATCCTATAACCCCACTTAATATATTGACATGCAGCAATGAGGTCTCACTGGAGCCTTCTCTTTAGTGTCTCTGGCTGAAGAACTCCAACTCTCTCAGCTTTTCTTCCTAAGACAGGTGTTCCAGTCCTCGGGTCATTTTTTACAGCCATCCCGTGGTCCCTGTCTTTCTTTATTGGGAACCCCAGAACAACTGGACACAGTACTCGAGGTGGGCTCTCACCAGAGTGGAGCAGAAGGGGAGAATCACCTCCCTTGACCTGCTGTAAAAGCTTCTTTTGATGCAGCTCAGGATACAACTGGCTTTCTGGGCTATAAGCACACATTGTCAGCTCGTGTCCAGTTTTGCAACCACTGGTATCCCCAAGTCTTTCTCCACAGAGCTGCTCTCAATCAACTTGACTCCCAGTCTGTACTGATAATGGAGATTGCCCCAGCCCAGCTGCAGAACCTTGCACTTGGTCTTGTGGGACTTCAGGAGGTTCCTATGCACCCATTCCGCCAGACTGTCAGGGTCCCTCTGGATGGCATCCCTTCCCTCAAGAGTACCAACTGCACCACTCAGCTTGGTGTCATCTGCAAAATTGCCGAGGGTGCACTCAATCCCACTGTCTATGTTATTAATGAAGGTATCAAACACTATTGGTCCCAGTATGGACAGGACAAGGGCTAATTGTTTTAAACAGAAAGAGGGTAGAATTAGGTTGGACATTTTGTATAATTTGGAAATTTGCAGAAGGGTGGTGAGACACTGGAGCAAGTTGCCCAGAGAAGTGGTGGATGCCCCGTCATTGGAAGTGTTCAAGGTCAGGCTGGATTGGACTTTGAGCAATCTGATCTAGTGACAGATGTCCCTGCCCGTGGCCGGAGTGTTGGATTAGTCGGTCTTTCAAAGTTCTTTCCAACACAAACCATTCTATGAATCTATGACAACCCCAGCCACGCCCACCAGGGGCACTGCTGCGCTGCTTGACGGAAACACCTTTCCCCGTCCAGCCATACCCAGACACGGGCGCTGGGGCAACTGTTCCCCTGCCGCCAGGCGTTGTCATCAGCATCAGCGCTGGCACCAGCATCAAGCATCAAGCATCAGCATCGCAATCAGCATCAAGTAAGATGTGACATTACTGAAGGAGAGAAAACCACAGCACAGGCATTTGAGATGTGCTAAGAACAAGCATTTTCTCCTCCCCATTTCATTCTTTGTTCCCCTTGCAGAGTCATTTCCGGCAGCTCTGCTCTCTCGGGGCTCTTGGTGGGGATGTGTGATTTTTCTGAGTCTCTCCCACACACGCAGGAGGATCGGTCTCAGCATGCACCTCGGGTATCTTGTCCTTGCTGCCTTCCTGAGGCAACCACTGGGTAAGCATTGGCTTTGACTGGAGGCATGATTCCCCTTCTTCCCAGGAGACCCTCACCCCCTCAACAGGTCTCTGCAGGGAGTTGCTCTTGAATTATGGGCAAATGTTGGGAAACACCAGATCACAAGTGTGGTTTTGCACCTGCTTTCTCAAGATACTGCTGCTACTGATGGAAAAGAAAAGATGAGACCGAGAAGAAAGAGCTCCTCTCCTGACCATCACAGACCTCTTGCCTTCCTTTTCTCTTGCCACCCATCCACCTCTCTCTGCCTGTCTCTTCTGATCTCTCTGGGCCCAGTGTTTCGCAGACATATCACTGCAGAAGCTCTTTTCTATCTTGGTAGTACACCTTTTCTGACCTTGGCTTGTGTTTTGACACACAGGGTTTTTCAAAGTTGATGCAGGGACATGAAAGCTCTCTCATGCCACTCACGTTCTTAGGGTGTCCCAGTCTCTCTCCTGGCTGGCACATGTCATGCAGCTTGCCTGGACTATCCATTCCTCCTGCAAGTCCTCAGTGCCTGGGCTTTCTTTTCCCTCCCTACCTTGACTTCGGAGACTCCTGAGAGGACAGGGAAGGGGGAGCAGCATGAAAGTGCTCACAGGTGTTCCCATGATCTCTCACCATGCTGGAGGTGTCCTGGAGCCCGTGCAGGAAGGTCAGGCACCACAGGTTCTTCCCTGGACTCTCCGGGCAGCAGGAGATTGGAAATCAAAAATGTGGGTGAAAGCACAGCTCTCCTCTGGGGGTATCCCTGTGGGAGGTAGTTGGCATTACTGTGTTGTGGGATCCATGCTGAGCTGAGGTGTGAGGCTGCCTGCCCAAAGATACCGCCTTGCTGTACCCATCCATGGGGCTAGTGCTGCAGAGAAAGGAAAAGGGAGCCTCCTCCTCTGACATATTACATCTCCTCTTGTTTTGAGTCTCTGAGTCTTTCCCTGCACAGTCACTGACGCTCTCTTTCTTCCAGGCGCCATGGGACAGACCACTGTCACCCAGCAAGAAGCACAAGTCACAGTGAAGCAGGGAGACATCTTTGAAACCACCTGCACCTACAGAACACCCAGCTTTGATGCCTTGCTCTGGTACAAACAGAGAAAAGGACAAGCCCCACAGCGTATCTCCTATCAGGCAGCAGCTGGCCACAAGCGCAGCGGCCGTCTCACCACCGTGCTGAACACCACCGAGAAATACAGCCTCCTGCAGCTGGAGGAAGTCGAGCTCTCTGACAGTGCCTTGTACCTCTGTGCAGTGCGTGACACCCTGGTTCAGGGAGGTTCCTTGGCTGTGAAAGAACCCAGGGGAGGGAGGAGATGTGTCTGTGCAAGGCTGAGGGTGAGGGAAGGGTCTGTCAGGTGTCCCCTGGCTGTGCTGCTTCCCCTGTTCACCCAGGGATCTGCAGGACAAGATTCTCTTCCAGGAGAGGACAGTGTCAGTGACCTGAGAAGAAAGTGGTGAAAGACGCTCAGGTTCCCTTGTTTTCACCGGGGGTTATGTGGTTATTCTGCCCAATGGCTCTGGTGAGCTGGTGGGCAATGCAGGAGGTTGTGGGGGTTTGTGCAATGGTTCCTCACTGCTGCTCTTTGCTTTCTGGATCTCCCTGCTGCACACTGCTTCTGTAGGGTTTCCTGTGGGCCTGTCTCTTTGAGTCTCTGCTCTGAGATGTGTCCCTTAGAGGCTGGAGTTCAAAGAAAGATGGAAAACCTGCCCTCTGGCAATGGTCCTTCCTGGAATTACATGATTACAATCATTTTCAAAAATACTCAGAACCACCTTGTGGACTCTCCAGTTGCTGCATGGCCATGTGCTGAGGTCTGGAGGACCTGCTCTCCCCATTGCACTCCCCCCATCCTTGGAGGCCTTCTCATGCAGTACCTCATAGGCTTCCCGTAGCCCTGCCCCAGTGTGACCAGGCTGTACAGCTCTATCCATGATCTTGGTAGGGGAGCAGACCACCAAGCAGAGGTGGACAACATGCCCTGCCAGGAGAAGAGCTGGCCTAGGGGAAAGATACTTTGTGATTCCAACATCAACCTGGGAGTCCCCTTAGCCCTGCACATCTGTTGAACTGCTGGGCTGTGCTGGGGACTCTTTGGAGGCAGAAGGTGTATGGGTGGCCTGCCCTTACTATCCTTGCCCTTGGGTTCAGGCCGTGCTCCCTCTTTCAGGGGACAAGTGGGAAGATTAGGATGAGAAGGTCAGGGGTCGTTCTGAAGGCTTTTTCTCACACGATCTTTGCTCCTGCATCTTTGGGGGCCGCCTTCTGACTGAGCTTCTTTTCCCACCACAGGGCTATCCAGAGCAGAGGTATTTCCCTTCTGCACAGGCTTGTGAGCTGCTGACCTCTCAGAGCCTCCAGCAGCACTGGGGAGCACTCTCTAAGGGAAAGCAATGGTCAGTCTCCTTGTTGCAGGACGTGTTATGACGCCAAGAGATTGTAAGTGAGCAGAGATGCTGGAAAACAGGGCCTGACACCCACTGGCTGTGGAGGAGATGAGTATATCTTCCTCAGCTCCAAGGGACAGTGATTGGAAGAGACCCATTGCCCTGTAGCCCACACTCACCTTCCTCTTCTGCTTGTGCCCTCACCTTATCCCCCACCACCCAAGACAATGCCTTTCTTCCTTAGCATACAAGACAAGGTCCACCATGAAAAGGATGAGATGGAAGCAGAGGTCAGCATGCAGAAAACTTTAATGACTTTGAGGTGGAAAGAAGTTCACTTGTAGAGGAGGCGGCCAGAGCAGGGAGAGGATCAGCAGCTGCCAAAACTCTGCTGCCATTGCCCACAGTTGAGATCCCACAGGCCTGTTCCACAGAGGGAGAGGGGCCAGCAGATGGCCCACGGTGGCTTTGCAGGTCTTACAACCCCAAAAAACAGAAGACGAGAAGGAGATGGGAGAGAAGATAAGGCAGGGAAGTTAGACTTTGGCCACATTTTCAGAGCGCCCCAGCAGCTCCCCTTTGGAAGGGCAGCAATGGATGCTCAGCCTCCCTAAAATCAATGGCCAGGAGCTTTGTCCTGAATCCAGCATCAGGTACCTGGGGGTCCTTGTCAGGGCTGTCACCAGCGCATTTAGCAGGGGGGGCACCTTCTGCCATAGTAGTGGCTGGAAATGCCAGAGAGGTCACAGCACCCAGAGGTGATGGGCACTCCATCACAGCTGAGGATGCTGCCAACGGCAGCGGAGGTGGAGGATCCCACAACGGTGTTCTGTGGGAAGGAGCTGAGGATGGGGCCAGGCAGGGTCACCACCACAGCAGGAGGCTCGATGACGACGGTGGAGTTCTGGCACTGCCTGACACAGGGCTCATTGCAGCTGTTGGCCAGTGGGGTCGGGCCACAGGGCCGGCAGGGCTGGCACTGGTCATAGCAGGACTTGACTCTGGGCTGCAGGAGCACCTGGGAGAGAGGGCAGAGAGGCAGTAGAGCACATGCACATGTGAGGAACAGTCTGCCAGGAGTCTGTCACTCCACCACAAGCGTGTCGAAGGCACCTGCTGAGCCAGGAGCTAGAAACTGTGCAGTGAGGCAAAAGGGTTACCAGACACAGTAGTGTGAGGATCACCCCGGCCCAACCAGGCTGCAGCCAATCTTTGCAGTGAAGGGCAACCTCAGCCAAGTGCCAAGTCCTCTTTCAAGACAATGCAAAGTGTCTCCAGGCCCAAGGAGGCTGCTGCCTATCTCTTAAGAGAACAGCTCCCTCAACCAAGTCCCAGACACTCTCTACTCAGACCTTCTTCCCCTTCTCATGGTGAGCAGCACCGCAGCCCACTATAGGAGGGAGGAGTACACATCTGCATTGGCAGAAAACAATGCAGGGAAAGGGCTTCAGACTGACCTGGTTCCCAAGGAGGAGGAGGAGAGAGAAGTGGATGGGAGAACAAGGAGTTGGGCTGGCTTTTATGGTGGCCCTGACCTGCCCTGGGCCCAGAGGTAGGTTCTATGGCAGTGGCAATTGTCTAAGCTGCTCATGGTGAACAGAAAACATCCCAGCTAATGACATGGGCTGGGTAGCTGTTTTTCCAACGCCACCTTCTCATTTCCTGGCTTATTCTGTCCACCATCCCTCACAGAGGCTTCTTCTGAGTGCTGGGATTGTGAGACGCCATGATTTCTGGGGCAGGAATGTGTCAGTGATAGCAGAAGCCTCAGCTCAAGTGCTGGATGGGTGCAGTGCAGGCAAGTGATGTTGGCCTGGGACACACTGGAGAATGGTCTGTGGCTGCATTGACAGGAAGGGGCCAAACTACTCCCAACCCTTTAATCCTTGGTTGGTCTCCCAAGGACGTGCCTTGTCTTTCTTTCCCTCCCAACTCATTCCAGTGGTCATTTGTAGGGTGCAGGTGGGCTGGGTTTCATAGACTCTTTAAATCTTTCACCGAGGAAAATAAGCAGCCTTCCCCAGTCTATGGGTATTGGGGGCTGCAAAAGTTATTTGCAACATTATTTCAATGCTGCTGAAAATCAAAGTTATGTGGGCCCTCTACCACCACCGGGATATTACTCTGCCTTGGCGAGGCCTCGTCTGGAGGAAGAACTTCATTACTTTGAGGGTGGCAGAGCACTGGAACAGGCTGCCCAGAGAGGTGGTGGAGTCTCTGTCTCTGGAGACAGTCAAAACCCATCTGGATGCGTTCCTGTGCAACCTGCTCTAGGTGAATCTGCTCTGATAGGGGCGTTGGACTAGATGATTTCCAGAGGTCCCTTCCAACACCTACCATTCTGTGATTCTGTGATGACCTCCCTCGACCTGCTGACCACACCCTTTTTAATGCACCCAGGAGACCACTGGCCCTCTTGGCCACAAGGACACATTGCGGCCTCACAGTCAACTTGCTGTCCACCAGGACTCCCAGGTCTCTCTACACAGCTGCTTTCCAGCAGGTCAAACCCTAACCTGCTGTTCCTCCCTTGGTGTAGGACCCTACACTTGCCCTTGTTGAAGTTTATTAGGTTCCTCTCCACCCAAGTCTCCAGCCGGTCCATGTCTCGCTGTATGGCACCACAGGCTTCTGGTCTGTCAGCTGCTCCTCCCAGTTTTGTATCATCACCAAACTTGCTGAGGGTATACTCTGTCCCCTCATCCAGGTCGTTGATGGATGCATTGAACAAGACTGGGCCCGGCACTGACCCCTGAGGAACACCTGCTAGTTACAGGCCTCCAACTGGACTCTATGCCAGAGTTCCTGGTCTCAAGGACATAGGATTCCTCAAGACTGGTCTTGCTTGCAAAGACTGAGGCAAAGAAGGCATTCTGCACCTCAGCCTTTTCATGTCCTGTGTTGCCAGGCTGCGCAGCATCAGAGAAGGCCCACTTATTCAGCAGGGGGACTACAGTTCCTCTAGCCTTCCTTTTGTCACCTGTGTCCTTAGAGAATCCCTTCTTGTTGCCTTTGACATCTGTTGCCAGAGTCAGTTCCACCTGCCCTTTGCCTTTTCTAACCTCATCCCTGCATGCTTGGACAGTGTCCCTGGAGTCCTTCCCAGTTACCTGTGCTCACTTCCTTCTTGTGTTTTAGTTTGGCCAGGAGCTCCTTGTTCATCCATGCAGGCCTCCTGGCATGCTTTCCTGACTTTCTGCTCATTGGGATGGCCCGCTCTTGAGCTTGGAGGAAGTGGTCCAGATGTCTTAAGCCTCTGTTGCCTCCAGGGCTATACCCCACAGGAATTTTCCAAGCAGGTCTTTAAAGACACCAAAGCCTGCTGTCCTAAAGGCCCAGGTTATGAGCTTGCTATTTACCCCCTCAGTACCCTTGGGATCATGAACTCCACCATTTCACGGTCACTGCAACCCAGGCTGCCTTTGATCTTCACATCCACAACAAGCTCTTCCTTCTTGATACCTATGAGGTCCAGCAGAACACCTGTCCTCATGGGATCCTCTATCACTTGGGTGATGAAGTTGTCATCCATGCACTTGAGGAAACGTGCTTATGTCCTGCAGTGCTGTTGTTCCAGCAGATATTGGGGTGGATGAATTTCCCCATGAAGGCCAAAGCCAGTGAATATCAGACTGCTCCTGCCTGCCTGTAGAGGGTCTCCTCTGCTGGTTCTTCCTGATCAGGTGTCCTATAGGGGACACCCACTACAGTGTGTCTTTGTCTGTCTTCTCTTTAATGCTTACCCACAAGCTCTCGGTTGGCACATCACCCATCCTCAGGCAGGGCTCCATGCACTCCAGCTGCTCTCTCACAGAAAGAGAAAGTCCCCCTCCTTGCCTTTTCAGTCTGTCTTCTGAAAGAGCCTGTATCCTTCCACTGAAACATGCCAGTCATGGGAGCCATCCCACCCTGTCTCCATGATCCCAACATGATTGTAGCCCTGCAACTGCCCACTCAACTCGAACTCCTCATGTTTATTCTCTTTGAAGGCAAAGAACCTGTTTTGTAGTTGTAAACCCTTAGGTGAGGCAGAAGCCTTCCACTTGGTGCCAAAAGTCACCATCATCCATCCTGGGATTGTGCCTTGAGAGTCTGCTTTTAGGAGTCTGCAGGCGGTATTCAGTTTTTAAGAACCATCTTTTAAAAACACAGGAACAGGCAATTCCGTTGTGTCTCAAGTTAAGCAAGAGGGGCAGAAGACCTCATGGAACTCAAGAGGCAAAAGAAATTGTACAATGTCTGGAAGGAAGGCCAGGCTTCACAGGAAGGTTATAAAGCTGTGGTTCACATATGCAGGGAGAAGGCAGGAAAGGCCAAGGCTCAATGAGAGTTGAGAGTTGGCCCGTCTTGTGACAAGAAAGGATTTTTAAGTACGTAGATAGCAAGAGGAGGTCTAAAGAAAACTCTGAACAAATACCTGTTGAAGATGGTCACTTGACTAAAGTCCTGTTGAACTAATTACATATCCTTCGATGATAAGTTCACCCACCTAGCGGATGAAGGGAAGGTGGTGGATGGAGTTTTTCTGGATTTCAGTAAGGTTTTTAATAGTGTCTCTATCCTTCTGGAAAAGTTGGGAATTCAAGTGAGAAGTTCTGGAGTCAACTGTGGGATGAGCAGGTATATGCTGTGCTGGGTGAAAAGTTGAGTAAAAGGCAGGGCTCAAAGGGTTGTAGTGAATGGGGCTACATCTGCCTGATGACCAGTCAGCACTGGTGCTCCTCAGGGCTCAATTCTAGGGATGGTTCTGTTCAATATTTTGATCAGTGATCTGGATGCAAGAGTTGAATGTGCCATGAGCAATTTTGCTGATGATATCAAACTGGGAGGTGTTGATGAGTCTCTGGAGGGACAGAAGGCCCTGCAGAGGGATCTAGGTAAATTGGAGCATTGGGCAATCATTAATGGCATGAAATTTAACAAGTCCAAATGACAGATTCTGCATCTGGGATGGAGTAACACCAGACACAGGTATAAATTTGGAGAGGAGTGGCTGGAGCTGCCCTGCAGAAAGGGATCTGGGGGTGCTGGTTGTCAGCAGGCTCAACAGGAGTCAGCAGTGTGCCCTGGAGGCCAGAGGGCAAACCACAGCCTGGGGTGCATTAACACAGTCCAACCAGCCAGTCAAGAGAGGGGATTATCCCGCTGTATTTAGCCGTGGGGCAGCCTCCCCTTGAGTACCGTGTGTAGTTCTGGGCCCCACAATTTAAGAAGGAAGTGCAGGTACTTGAATGCATCCAGAGGAGTACAACAAAGCCTGTGAAAAGGCTGGAAGGAATGTCCTATGAGGAGTGGCTAAGGACTTTGGGCTTGTCTAGTTTGGAGAAAAGGAGTCTGAGAGGTGACCTCATGGCTCTCTACAGCTTCCTGAGGAGGGGAAGTGGAGAGGGAGCTGCTGATCTCTTCTCCCTGGGATCCAGTGTCACGACACACAGCAATGGTTCAAAGCTGCGTCAGGAGAGGTTCAAACTTGACATTAAGAAACAGTTCTTCACCAAGAGAGTGGTCACACATGGGAACAGGCTTCCTAGAGAGGTGGTTGATGCCTGTCAGTAGTTAAGAGGCATTTTTGGACAATGTCCTTAATAACATGCTTTAACTTTTTTAACTTGCAAGTGCTTGACGACTGACGAATGCCCACCGCTTGCTGTTTGTTATGCCTGAGAATATTCTGTGGTCTTACAGTTGCTGCCAACTGCTGCTTAAGGAAGTGCTCTGGAAAGATCCTTTTACCAAATTTGTGGAGGACGTAAGGTTTGCTCTTCTGCTCATTTACAAAGCTTTAGGTAAAGCAGGGATGGACTATTTGGGGGAAAAAGAAGCACCTAGTCCATGCAAATTAGCACGAGCAACTATGGGGGCTGTAATTACCTGGGGAAGACATGAGGACTGACACAGTCCTCTCTTTGGATGCTGAAAAGCTGGAAAGGGTGCAGCGGAGGGCTACGAGGATGATTAGGGGACTGGAACACCTCTCTTATGAGGAAAGGCTGAGGGATTTGGGTCTCTTCAGTCTGGAAAAAAGACGACTGAGGGGTGACCTTATCAACGCTTATAAATACTTAAAGGGTGGGTGTCAGGAGGATGGGGCCAGGCTCTTTTCAGTGGTGCCCGGGGACAGGACAAGAGGCAATGGGCACAAACTGGAACATAGGAAGTTCCACCTAAACATGAGGAGGAACTTCTTTACCCTGAGGGTGGCAGAGCACTGGAACAGGCTGCCCAGAGAGGTGGTGGAGTCTCCATCTCTGGAGACATTCAAAACCCACCTGGACGTGTTCCTGTGTAACCTGCTCTAGGTGACCCTGCTCTGGCAGGGGGGTTGGACTAGATGCTCTCCAGAGGTCCCTTCCAACCCTATGATTCTATGATTCTATGATTCTATGAAATGAGGGACATTCTCCAGACACCAGGTTTGCTGGCCTATGAGAAAGCTTAGGTGTATACAAACGCTCTGCAAAAGTACTCCCACAAGAAGGAGAGCAATCAGAAAAGGGGGACAATAACTCCTGCTTTTCCAGAGGAAAACTAGACAGAAGTGCAAAAGCCCCTGGAGTCTCCTGAGGATTACAGTCCTGTTGTTCAGAATATGTGTCCACGGTATTGGAAGAATGCGCAAGTGCTCCTAGGTGAACTAGGGCAGCACAAGCATATCTCTTCTTGGGAAAACCAGGGAACTTTTGTGTACAAAAGAGATGTCATTAAGGGGGTCCCACCTCTTGATTTAGTCCGAGGTGTCCTTCAGACTTGTGGCCCATCTGAGAAGACCTAAAAGCTGGAATGTTTTTAGGAAAGCCATGGCTGCGGTGAATGTCCCATCTTGTATCACGGGTCATACAACAACCACGGTCTCTGGAAAACTAGAAGTGACTGAAGATGGCCAAGAAACATCCCAGACATCATGTAATATGAGGACGATACCTAAAAATCAGTAGCGCACGCTGTAAACTTTACTGTTGAAATAAAAATATTTGTGGAATCATGAAATGACAGCATGGCTTTACTAGGAAAAAACCTTTAAAAGGCCACCTAGTCCAACTCCCCCTGCCACGGAGGTTTTATATTCATACAATCTTGAAACTTTGCTGTCTGTAGTGTCCATTCAAAAACCATGTTGTGTTGGGTTGGGTTGAGATTAAAAAGCACACACCAAGACGTGCAGTTGGGTTTGGTTGAGATTAAAAAGCACACACCCAGATGTGCAGTTGGATTGTAAGTTTTATTTATGGAACATAGTTATGAAAATTACTGCAAGAAATGCTGGTCTGGGTCTTCTGAAAATTATTTTGAGTAGGTGTGGCCATGAGGAGAGCTCCGTCTTCATATTTTACAGAATGCATCAGTATCTGATCATTTTCTACTGGATTGTGAGAATACAAATTTGAAAACTGTTTGGAAGGTAATCCCTTGTTATGGTGATGTAGAAAAAGACGCAGCGGTATCCACAGGCCATGAGGGGGAGATGCTGCAGTTGCTTCCCCTGGAAAGCACTTTCTGTAGCATTGTGATTTTCAAAGGCCACGATGCTTTCAGGAAAGAGAGCACTGTTTGAGTGGGGGGTAACCACATGAATCAAAAAACCTCTGTGTGGTTCTGATGTGCCAAGAAAATTGCTAGCCAGTGCTCTCTGGGCTGGTTATGAGGGTGTGTAGTCACCACCACGCTCACTGGTCTTGCGGGAACATGGGCCCTAGGGAGCCAGTTCCTCGGCTAAGCACCCAGAAATGTTTCCCTGGTGTAGGGCTCTGCTAAGAAAAAACAAGAGAGCTGGTCCATCTCAGACTGCGATCTCATCCCTGTGTTACCGCTGGACTCAGCACTGATTCCTACAGAAGAGGGAGAGGTGGGGAGAGGTGTCCCCAGTCCTAACCCCATGCAGGAATCACTCTGTCCTCTGCCCTGGTCCTGTGCTGCTGTCGGTGTGTGGCATTTGTGTGAGGTCAAACTCCCACAGCACATGGACACAGAGTCTGCAGTTGTGGGATGCCCTTGGCCTGTGTGTGGGGAGCAGCAGTGCTGCATGGAGCACAAGGGTCACTTCAGCCCCAGGGTTCTGGGAATGCTGAAGGAGGTTGGTGCCTGGGGAAAGGCACCCCAGCGTGTAACCTGTGGCTGGGCTGCTGTGTGTCCTGTGCCATTCAGAGACAGCTCATGGATCTTGCTGAGGGTTGAATGAAATCCCACTGTCGCTGCCATGTCTCCGCGGAGCTGGAATATCTCCTCTCACACAGCACCTTTCTGGACTAGACTGGGGTTGTGGCACTTGTGGGGCTGCAGAGTTCCTGTGCCTCAGGAAAGCTCTCCTTGAGGAAGACAAGGCAGCACAGAGCAGTGCTGCACCTTTGGGCACCAGGTCATTGTCCTAGGCCTGCCTTCACCCACGGGGTGTTGGGTTCACAGGGACAGGGGACTCCAGTGAGTGGCCTGCTGTAGCTGATACCAATAGGAACTTGTGAACACCTCAGCCCTACATATCTGGGCAACAGATGGGCCATGACAGATGCTGGAGGGTGATAGAATTGCATGGGGAAGCTGTCCCTGCTGCTCGTGCCATGGCATACTGACCATGTTCCCTAGATCAGGTGATGGAGGGAAGGGGCAGGTGGAGTAGGCAATGTGGGCCATCCCCAAGGCTATTCACCCATTCCCAGTTCCTGCCATCCTTTGGGAACATGGTCTTCTGAGCCTCCTTGCCCAGCACAGCTCCACCCAAAGCAAGAGGAGCACTCTTCCCCAAGAGCTTGTGGGACTGCAGACCTCCCAGGCCTCCCACATGCCCACAGTTCCCCTCTGGAGGACAGCAGTTGTCAGGATTCCCTTTCACATGACATGGTCCATGGCCAAGGGGCTATTTCTGAGCAGAGCTGCAGCAAGGCAAGGACTGATGGCCGTGGGCTGTGGAGTAACCAGGGCTGTCTTCTTCAGCTTTAAGAGGCAGTGCCTGAAAGGGGATTCCCTGCAGTGTGTCCCACCCTCCAATGCCTCTGGGAGTGATGAAGGGTTCCCCTGTGCCCCCACCTGATTCCTACCACAAAACAATGGCTTTCTCCCTCCACAGTCAGTGTGCAGATGGAAAGATCACGTAAAGGGCACAGGCGGGGTTGCATCAATTGTTTAATGAGTCTAAAGAGGGAAATGAGGTCATTCCAAGTGGAGGCCCCCAGCGTGGGGAGCAGAAGGAGCAGACAAGAATGTGTTCCATTTCCTGTGGCAGAGTTCCCACAGGGCATCTGTTGACCTGCCCAGCAGAGAAAGGCAGGCTAGCAGGTCCCTCCAGGCTGGTTTCTGGGGTCTTCACAACAAGGCTTTAAGGGAAGCACCGGACATCAAAGAAAAGAGAGAAAAAGGGTGAACGGAGGACAGGAAAGGTAAATATTGACTGTGTTTTCAGAGAGCCCAGGTCAGCGTATTCATGTCTGTCCTTGCAGGGAGAGTCAGAGATGTTCAGCTGTCTTAAAAAAAATGGCATGAAGTCTGATCCTCTGTCCAGCACCATGTTCTGAGTTCTGAGGGGTCCTTATGGGGAGCTGTTGTCAGCATGTTTAGCAGGGGGGACATCTGCTGCCACAGTAGCGGCTGGAAATGCAGGAAAGGTCACAGCACCCAGAGGTGATGGGCACTCCATCACAGCTGAGGATGCTGCCAACGGCAGCAGAGGTGGAGGATCCCACAACGGTGTTCTGTGGGAAGGAGCTGAGGATGGGTCCAGGCAGGGTCACCATCACACCAGGAGGCTCAATTATGACGGTGGAGTTCTGGCACTGCCTGACACGGGGCTCATTGCAGCTGTTGGCCAGTGGGGTCGGGCCACAGGGCCGGCAGGGTTGGCAGGGCTGGCACTGGTCATAGCAGGACATGTCTTGGCTTCGGAGGTGCACCTGGGAGAGAAGGCAGGGAGGAAGCAAAACAAGGGGATGTGTGAGGAGCAGCCCATCACATCACCATGAGAGAGACAAAGAACATGCAGAGCTGGGAGACGGAGGCTGTGCCAAGAATGTGAGGACTTCTTGGCCTCGTTCTGACAGGGCCCAAAAAGAGCCACCAGCTCCTATGCAGCTACTGCCTGGCCCCTGAGTCCAGAAGCCACCTCAGCACAGTCCCAGCCTCCCTCCATGTCTAACCTTCTCCCTGCTTCCCCCTCCCATGACAAGCAGCCCCATGAGCTGGCAGGGAACAAAGCCAGTCTCAGCTGAGAGGTCAGCTGAAGTGAGACCTCCTTTTAGAGAAAGCAGAGAAGGAGAAGGGGCTTCAAACTAACCTGACTCCCAAGGAGAAGGAGGCAAGAGAAGTGGATGAGAGAGTGAGGAGCTGGGCTGGCTTTTATCATGCACCTTAACTGCCCCACACTGCCAGAGGCATCCCTTGTAGAGGTGATTCTTTGCTGATAAGCTCCTTGAATGCAAAACATCCCAACCAATGTTACAGGCTGTGTTTCGGCTTCCTGAATTACTGTCTTTCCATTTACGGCTTTATGCCAGGCACATTCCCCAGTGGAGGCATCTTTTGCATGACAGGATGAGGGGCCCAAGCATTTCTGGTGCAATACATGTTGGCGTGGTCAGACGACTCATCTCACATGCTGGAAGAGTCCAGGAAGGGTCACTCAAGACACACTAAACAGCTGGCTTCGACAACACCCACACATACTCACACACTAATCTAGACCTCCAGGCATCTAGAGTGAAATGAGGAGACTCAAGACACCCAATGAGAGGCTGCCTACACTGTCCAGGGCACAGGACACGCACTTGACAGAGTCATCTTCTGCAAATCCTGTTTGAAAGAGTTCATTGTGGCTGAGGGAAGACTGATGTGCACTCAGGGAGAGCCAGAGATGCAGCTGAGGAGAGTGACATACCCAGCTTGATGCCATTCACCCACACAAAAGCCCTTTCCCTGTTATCCATCTGTGCCTGAGTACCAGGGACATGGACATGGGGTTTAGCCATGGGATAGAGGTGTTTGTAGGCTCTGGTGGAAGAGCCTGTGGGTTCACTTCTGACCGTATGATGAAGCAAGCCATGTGCAGGTGACCAGGTAGGCAGGCCCTGCTGTGAGCTTAGTTCGGAGATCAGAGGCAACCATTGGTCAATTGCAGGATCGGTGTCTCCAGGAAGATGATTCATTCCATTTACTGTGGACATCTGCTTAGGATGGGACAAGTCCCCTGTGTGAGCTGATGTCTCTCCACTGACTGTAGGCAGAGTCTGTAGAGTCTGTTGGAGTGGGTCCAAAGAAAGGCTCCAAAAATGATCCAAGGGTTGGAACACCTCTCCTGTGAAGAAAGGCTGAGAGAGGTGGGGTTGTTTAGCCTGGAGAGGAGGAGGCTCTGGGGAGACCTTCTTGTGGTTTTGCAATTTTTAAAGGTGGCTTATAAGAAAGAAAGAGAAAGACGTTTTACCAGGGCCTGTAGTGAAAGGACAAAGCTCAATGGCTTCAGTCCTTCAGTCCTTCAGGCACCACAGTCAAGACAATGAATCAGGCACCATCAGCTTTAATGAGCTCAAGACCTTGACGGTGGTTCAGTCAATTCTTTTCTCACCAGAAAAGAGAGAGAAAGCACAGTGGAGTTGAAGCTACCATGACCTTTCCAGATATTGAGCTTCTCCATGCCCCAGCTCTGCGGGTCAGGCATAACATAAAGTCTAGAGAACATCCATACTGCTGCAACTACAAAGAATCTCCACATTACGACGGAAAAAACTCCTCCAGCCCTCAGATCATCCCAGACGTCCTAAGTGATCTCTTTAAGGGCGATGTTGGGGTGTGGGACTTGCCCCAGCACTGTAAAGGGTGCAGTGCCTCAGTGGTGAGCCTGGGACAAGCCAGACGCCCCACAGGCTGCAAAAACTGAGGCTGGAGCACCAGAAATGACACGGACTGATCCCACTAAGAAGGTCACTCAGCATCTTCAAAATATTCCTTAAAACACTATTTACTAGTGCTAAGACTAGAAAGAGAGGATAGGAGGGATTGAAGGAACCAGGACTGTTAGTTTGAGGAAGAGGAGGCTGAGGGGAGACCTCATCGCTCTCTACAACTACTTGAAAGGACATTGTCGAGAGTTTGGTGCTGGTCTCTTCTCACAGGTAATTAGCGATAGAACACGAGGGAATGGCTTCAAGCTGCAACAGGATAGGTTTAGACTGGACATTAGGAAAAAATTCTTCAGAGAAAGAGTGGTCAGACACTGGAATAGGCTGCCCAGGGAGGTGGTGGAATCACCATCCCTGAATGTGTTTAAGAGTCCTCTAGATGTGGTGTTAGGGCATATGGTGTAGGGGTGAACTTTGTAGAGTGGAGTTGATGGTTGGACTCGATGATCCCAAGGGTCTTTTCCAACCTAAATGATTCTATGGTTCTAGTGGGGTCTCTCAGGGATCAGCAGTAGGACCAACACTGTTTCTTGATTTCATGAGCAACATGAGAGGTGGGAAGGAGGGCACTCCCAGCAAGGCTTTGGCAAACACTGACAAGGGGGGAACAGGCGCTACACTGAGCTGTGTATAGGTAAAGCATTCTGAACAGGTCCAGGAACCACTTGTTCAGAGGAGAAGGAGTAGACGGGCTTTGCCTCTGGAAGTGCCCAATGACAGGAGTAGAGGCAATGGACATCAGCTGGAACATGGGGAATTCTCACGAAGCAGTAGGCTAAAAGAAACAGGGAATCAAGGAAAGGGTTTCCCAGGGAGGTTGTGCAATCTGCATCCTGGGAGGCAGTATTTGTGTAGGCTAAATAATCTGCTTCCGTTGTTAGCCACAGGGCAGCCATAATAGACGTGTACGATATGTGTAAAAAGCACGCCTGTGTCAGGATTTTCCATCATTGGCTGGTGAGCTCAGGAGGTGTTGCTCTGGTGGACCATTATGCCTTGTCCTGTCACTACAGGCCCTTGTAAAAAGCCTTTATCTTTCTTGTAAGCCCCCTTAATATATTGACGTGCAGCAATGAGGTCTCACTGGAGCCTTCTCTTTAGTGTCTCTGGCTGAAGAACTCCAACTCTCTCAGCTTTTTTTTTCTTTATTGGGAACCCCAGAACAACTGGACACAGTACTCGACGTGGGCTCTCACCGGAGTGGAGCAGAAGGCAAGAATCACCTCCCTTGACCTGCTGGAGAAGCTTCTTTTGATGCAGCTCGGGACATAATTGGCGTTCTGGGCTGCAAGCACACATTGTCAGCTCGTGTCCAATTTTTCAACCACTGGTATCCCCAAGTCTTTCTCCACAGGGCTTGGGAATTGGCCCAGGCCAGCTGCAGAACCTTGCACTTGGTCTTGTGGGACTTCAGGAGGTTCCTATGCACCCATTCCGCCAGACTGTCAGGGTCCCTCTGGATGGCATCCCTTCCCTCAAGAGTACCAACTGCACCACTCAGCTTGGTGTCATCTGCAAAATTGCCGAGGGTGCACTCAATCCCACTGTCTATGTTATCAATGAAGGTATCAAACACTATTGGTCCCAGTATGGACAGGACAAGGGCTAATTGTTTTAAACAGAAAGAGGGTAGAATTAGGTTGGACATTTTGTATGATTTGGAAATTTGCAGAAGGGTGGTGAGACACTGGAACAAGTTGCCCAGAGAAGTGGTGGATGCTCCATCATTGGAAGTGTTCAAGGTCAGGCTGGATGGGGCTTTGAGCAACCTGTTCTAGTGACAGATGTCCCTGCCCATGGCAGGGGGGTTGGATGAAATGTACTTTCAAAGTCCCTTCCAGCGCAAACCATTCTATGCCAGGGGCACTGCTGCTGAAGTGATAGGTAGATGCATTTAGAGTCGGGCAAAGCTGAAATAACTTTCTGGCAGAAGGAGTTTGTTCTGCAGTTCCCACCAGAATTGAGCATCCAGGTGGGACACAACAAAACAGGATTGTTCTCCAAAGGCCTGAGTCAACAGAAACAGGTCCTGTGGGGACAGGCACCATTTGGCTTCTTGATGAACCTTAGACTGTGCTGTAGACAGAGGTTATAGGTCAGAGGGCTGGGAAGGCAGGGGATGCCTGGTGGCCAGCGGCTGGAGGTGAGGCGGCAGTGTGGCCTTGTGGGGGGCTGAATAGGGCAGCTGGTGTCTGCAGAGTTTGGGTGTGTTGACCATTGTGTTTCTGAGACCTGCAGCCTTGGGTGTGCTGACAGGAGCTTGGGACTAGACACCGTGCAGGAGCCCGGAGAGGCACCCAGCCAAGGGCTTGAGGATGGAGAGAGAGAGGACACCACCGGCATCAGGGAAGGAGATACATGTTGCACAGGGGGATGTGTCAGAGAAGCGGGTCACCAGGTGCAGGCCTATCCCCCTTTAACCCCTCACCTTGCAAAGGCAGAAGCTGTTGACTGCAGGAGCAACATGTGCCAGTACTGGGGAAGAGAAAACCACAGCACAGGCATTTGAGATGTGCTAAGAACAAGCATTTTCTCCTCCCCATTTCATTCTTTGTTCCCCTTGCAGAGTCATTTCCGGCAGCTCTGCTCTCTCGGGACTCTTGGTGGGGATGTGTGATTTTTCTGAGTCTCTCCCACACACGCAGGAGGATCGGTCTCAGCATGCACCTCGGGTATCTTGTCCTTGCTGCCTTCCTGAGGCAACCACTGGGTAAGCATTGGCTTTGACTGGAGGCATGATTCCCCTTCTTCCCAGGAGACCCTCACCCCCTCAACAGGTCTCTGCAGGGAGTTGCTCTTGAATTATGGGCAAATGTTGGGAAACACCAGATCGCAAGTGTGGTTTTGCACCTGCTTTCTCAAGATACTGCTGCTACTGATGGAAAAGAAAAGATGAGACCGAGAAGAAAGAGCTCCTCTCCTGACCATCACAGACCTCTTGCCTTCCTTTTCTCTTGCCACCCATCCACCTCTCTCTGCCTGTCTCTTCTGACCTCTCTGGGCCCAGTGTTTCGCAGACATATCATTGCAGAAACTCTTTTCCATCTTGAAGTACACCTTTTCTGACCTTGTACCCAAAACACAAATGTTTTTTGAAAGCTGATGCAGGGACATGAAAGCTCTCTCATGCCACTCACGTTCTTAGGGTGTCCCAGTCTCTCTCCTGGCTGGCACATGTCATGCAGCTTGCCTGGACTATCCATTCCTCCTGCAAGTCCTCAGTGCCTGGGCTTCCATTGCCCTCTTTTCCTTGACCTCAGAGCCTCCTGAGAGGACAGTTTTGCACCATTTTTCTCAAGATGCTCTTCCTGTTTGAAAGGAGACAGAAGAGATACCTCAGACCTCTTCTGCTGCTCTTCTCTCACCTTCAATGCCTTTCTCTCTGCCTCTCTCTTCTGATCCACCTGCTCTCACCAAAGAAGATCTCAGCTCTCTCTGCACTCTCATATTTTTCCTTGCCAATGCAAATCAGCAAAACTTGTCAAAGCTGCCCCAAGGACCCTTATGCTCTCATCCCACTGACAGTAACTGGGTCTCCCATCCTGCCTCCTGGCTGGCTCATGTCTGCCATGGCAAACACTAGGCATGAAAGGCTGTTCCTTGTTTCAATGGGTAGTAGGAGCAGGAGCAGGGAGGAGGAGCAGGGACACAGCACAGCTCCTCTCAAGTTCCCCACTGAGCTCAGAGCTCCACGCTGCTGCCCAAAATTCCTCTCTGCTTGCTGTGTCCAGAACTCAGGATTTTCCTCTAAGGCAGATGATAGGGAGCCTTCTATGCTTGCTTTTCATATGTGCTCGTGGTTTGCTTTCCCCTGCTGAGCTGCTGACCTTCACTTTCTTCCAGGCACCATGGGACAGATCACTGTCACCCAGCAAGAAGGACAAGTCACAGTGAAGCAGAGAGACACCTTCCAAACAACCTGCACATACCAGACTTCCAACTTTTATGCTTTGCTTTGGTACCAGCAGAGGAAAGGCCAAGGTCCCCAGCTGGTCTCCTATCAGGCAACTGCTGGCCGCAAGCCCAGTGGCCGTCTCACCACCGTGCTGAACACCACCGAGAAATACAGCCTCCTGCAGCTGGAGGAAGTCGAGCTCTCTGACAGTGCCTTGTACCTCTGTGCAGTGCGTGACACCCCGGTGCAGGGAGCTTCCTTGGCTGTGCAAGAACCCAGGGGAGGGAGGAGATGTGTCTGTGCAAGGCTGAGGGTGAGGGAAGGGGCCCTCAGGTGTCCCCTGGCAGCGCAGCTCCCCCTGTACACCCAGGGGTCTGCAGGACAAGATCCTGTGATGGAATGTTTTCCGTCCATTCCAGACGTCAATTTATGCAACCATGGACTTAAATATTTGCATACCACACTAAATGAAGGCACAGTCTTCGTATTGCCAATGCATTGGAAGTTCTGCTGTCTGATTAAACAGCACACACTTGAACCATTGCATTTATATATTACTATTTATTTGTCTTCACCACTATTAATAACCGCAGGCAGACCCATCCTCCCCAACACCCACTGGGTTTGCCTTGTCTCAAGATGGGGACACCTTAAAGCTGGTTCCACTGTGGTATTTCCCTCTTGAACATTGGCCATGGCAGTTGATGTAAAGAGATACTGTACCATTTCTTCACTTAGGCAGATCTCGGCATGGGGCATCCATGGGCCTTCATTCCTCTGTTCTCGTTGGGGACATTAAACATTCTAGTGAGAGCTGGTTGGTTCCTCCTGCTCATCTGCTGTGATGAACTGGCACTTTTGGTAGCAAGTGTCCTGGATCTGCTCAGTCACAAATGATCAAACTGTGCCGGAGCACTTCTCTCTTACCCTAGAGTGATATTTTCTCCTTTTTGTCCCTGGGCACAGAGGTGGCTCCTCAAGCAAAACATCTCCATGAACAGCAGCTGCTGCAAAATGTCTCTGACCTGAGCCCACAGCAGGAGTCCATGAGGTTTTAATGTTCACGTGCAATTGGGTACGCTAGACCAGGAAAGCAAGAGCAGGAGGTAGGAATGGAGTTGACCCCAGCCCGGGTCAGGCAGCGTCCACACTAGAAGGATGCAGATGCTCATGGATAACTTTTATCACCTCGGTGTCTCCTGCAGGAGGAAAATGGCTGCCACAAGCAAACCGGGACATGTCTGTGCTGTATGGAAGACAAATCTTTGATGCAGGAAATCCATGAACAGACTAGGACAGAGGCTCTCTGTCACCTGCTAACCACAAATGAGGAAGAACTGTTGGATGATGTAAAGTTCAAGGCCAGCCTTGCCTGCGGTGACCAGGAGACTGTGGAATTTAAGATCCTCAGAGAACTGACCAAGACAAACAGGACAACTACTGCAATGGACTTCAGGAGAGCACATCTTGAAGTGGCCAGGGATTGACCTGCTTGGCAAGATGCCCTGGGAAACTTCCCTGGAGCACAGCGGTCCCAGGAGAGCTGGCTAACCTTCACGGAGAGCCTCCTCAGAGCACGAGGATGGTCCTCTGCAATGTGGACAAAAGAACGCAGCTGGAGTGGAAAACTGCAAGAGATGTAAAGGGAATCAAGAAAATTGTCTCTGAGCCTATTGGCACCAAAAGGATGAATAAGTAGATGTGGGCTTATTGCTTGGTTAAAAAGTGGATCTGGTGACATGTGTCATGGACCTGATGCCTCTTTCTCCTCAGGCCTACCACATGCCTGCATGTCCCCACAAACTCTATGGGAATGAAGCAGCTCCCACAGTAGAAGAATAAGGAATTAAGGATCTTTTACTACCATATGGACAAACACAAGTTCATGGGATCACTTGAGATGCATCCAAGGGCATCCAAGGAGCTGACTGGACAGTATCTACCCCGAGCAAATACTCTTAGGAGCCTTCTCGACATGCATGAAAGGCAAGAAGGGGATTGGGAGCAGCTGACATGGTCTTACTGAGGACAAATGATGCCTCACCAACCTCATTGCTTTCCATGAGGAGGTGACAGGCACTGTGGGAAGGGGAGGGGCACTGCCTGGGGTGTGCCTTGACTCCATCAAGGTCTTTGACATAGCCTCATGGGTGCACACCCATACACACACCAAGGTATGCACACTCACAGGCATGCACACACCCCGACACGTGTGCTGATGGGGGATTTTTATTGTATCTTTTGAGGCAAATGAAACACATGCTTATGCTTAGATTCAAAAAAAAACCCCACAAAACAAAAACCAACCAACAAACAATGACCAAATGATGAATGTATTGGACAGAGTCTTACCACAATATGCAGTTCTACAAGGAGTTTGCAAAGATGAGTCAGAAGCCAATTCCTTATATACACTGGCAGAAGCACAGGTGTCAACTGTCATAAGTGATCTCCCTAAGGGTGCTGTGGGGGTGTGGGACCAGTCCCAGATCTGTAAAGTCACTGGTGCCTCAGTGATGAGTATTCACAGGGCAGCAGAGTGTGGCACACCTGGGACAAGCCAGACTCCACACAGGCTGCAAACAATGAGGCTGGGGCGCCTGAAATTATAATAACCCAGTAAGAAAGGCACTCCTCCTCTTCAAAGCATTCCTTAAAAATGTCATTTATTAGTGCTAAGACTAGAAAGAAAGAGATGATAATATAGGTAACCTTACATCCCTCGAGACGCTGGGAACACTGAGCAGGTCCCATTCACAGAAGAGTTGCCCCATTTTGGTCTGTTGAGTTTTAGAGCCTTTTCTTCAAAGGAAACAATTCCATTCATCATTTTAACTCTCAAACACCACGACTCTGCCAGTTGTTTATTGCATATGAACAACTACGAGCAGCTTTCCCATCCTTCTTTCTTAGGGTGTAAATCAAGGGGGTTGATCATGGGAGTGAGAAGGATGCAAAGAAGAGCCACTGCTCTGCCTAGTGACCCTTTGGAGGGGGTTCCTGTGTAGGTGGAGACACACGTGCCATAGAAACAGGCCACAGCAGTGAAATGGGAAGCACGGGTTGAGTCAGCTCAGTGCCTGCCTTCTGCACAGCAGAGCCACAGGACGATTCTTGCTCTGCACCTGTAGAGAAGTGAGGATGAAGTGGAAGCAGCAGAGGGTCACCTCACCAATACCAAACATGATGACATCCTTGTTGGCAGAAGTGCCAGCACAAGCCATGTCCAGGAGGAGGGGTGGCAGATGACTGAACTGGTGCATGTGCCTGGGTGCACAGTAAACCAAATGGGACATGATTATTGTAGGCAGAGCACACAGGGAACTGGCCAGTCCTGTCACTGCCACCAGCCAGACGCACACAGCTGATGCGTGATGGCCCGGTAGCACATTGGGGTGCAGAGAGCCAAGCAGTGGCCACAGGACATGGGAGAAGTACAGCTGGGCCATGCAGCACTGCAAGGAGATGGGTTTGTTCCCTGGCATGAGGAAGCCCTCCAGCACCTTTGGAAGGAAGACACCGGAGAAGAAGCTTTTTGCCTTCTGTTGTGCTGAGCTGGACATTGTCAGCTGTATTTCCCTCTTGGTGGAGGACATGGCTGTGGGGATTTCCATCCTTCCACTTGTACACTTTTGTCAAGACATCTGGATTTGCATGCAGGAAATAAGATATGTAGTGGCTGCCAAGAAACATTTCTACTGATCAGAAGGGAAGAGATTTACATGTAGAAGAAACCTCTCCTCCCCGAATGGCACCCAGTCCCTGAGCACAGATTTTCTGTGGGGGCCAACAAAGCAGTCACGGGCTCTGCACTTACCTACACCTCTCTTGGAAAGTGCACCCAGTCCCCTCATCCTTGCTGATCTTCTCATTCCCCTGCATGCTCTTTATGGGAACAATTTGATCTCCCTCAGAAATACACCGTTTCACTGTCCCCATTTCTGTGCTGACTGCCCTCACTTCCCACAGGTTTAACTCCAGTTTCCAGCCTCAACTCATTCAGCAGAATGAGTGACTTGGGAGCATGGGTGACTTGACAGCATGGGAGCTCCTCAGCAGGGTTGGCAGTCCCCGCTCCCTGCCTCTCCAGGCCAGGACACAGCTCCTTTCCCCAGTATTAGGGAGTTCAAAAGGATGGGGATTGCTTTCTGGGCAGGGAGAAAGGATGAGGAATCTTGTCCACCATGTGCTGGCCATCCCTGGGTGCAAGTTTCCAATGCGGTGTTGGTGGTGTCTGGGGTGGGACGCAGTCTTCTCTTATGTCCATGTCAATGCCAAATGGACTTGTACAGCCCATTGACCTGATGCCATGTCAGGCAGGGGCTAAGACCTTGAATCAAACAGGTCCTGAATGAAAGGAACATGAAGCCTGAGGTTGCTGGTGAGTGGAAGGACAGACCCTGTGGCTTGCATCGGGAAAGCCAAAGAGCTGATAACTGCTTTGGTCTTTCAGCCTACAAGGACCTTCATGTCCCACACTGGAATCTCGGTCTGAGTGCCCAGCAACTGCCGCAGGAGGGTACAGACATTAGATTTGAGGCCACATCCACCAAAGCCTAGTGCTGTCCCAGAGGGGTGTCGGTCCTCTTTCCGACACGGGGTGTCAAGGCTGTATGGAGTTCCTGAGCCCATCTCCCCTCCTGAATGTTTGTCTTCCTGGACTCAGGTCCAACCAGGAGACAGTGCAGCCAAGGCTTCCCCCACTTGGAGTGTTGTTCCTCACTCCCAGCAGAAGGAAATGAGTGGCTGCTGGTTCCAGCCTCTGGGCTCGGAGAGAGCTCTGGGAAGCTGGTCCATGTGCTGGGCCAAGGCCCCACTGCCGTGCCAGGCTGCAGCTGGTGCTGTGCAGGCTGCTTCTTGCTGGAGGACGGGAAGAGTCCATTTCCCAGCTGGGCAAAGTAGTGCCCCTCCAGAGTCCTGAGCGCTCTGAGTCTGGGCGAGCACCCGAGCAGCAACGGCAGAGGGCTGAGCCCCGGGGTGGAGCTGACGGCGGATGGCAGGAGCAGAGAGGAGAGGAGGAGGTGGAGAGGAGGCGGCGCGGCTGGAGCAGAGAGCCAATGCTGGCGACGGGCAGCGGAGCGGCGGAATGCTGAGGTGCTGAGGCGCAGGTCTGGCAGGGCTGGCAGCACTGCTGCAGGATGCATGGGGCTGGCGGCAGTGCATGGGGCCAGGGCTGTATCCGGTGGGTTCCCCGGGGAGCCTAGCTCCAACTCTTCCCTCTCCTTCTTCAACGTGTCTTTCCCCCTCCTGCCTCTCTGCCATCCTTTGTGTCTCCGAGTCTCCCCTTGCTATTTTCCCAATGTCTTCATCATTTCTGTCGGTAGACCTGCTCTGCATTCATGTCTACCTTTGCATGCACCCTCTCCTTCCCCTGTTCATTCTACAGTTCTTATTGCCCTCAATATAGTACTCTGTCCTTTGCTGTAACACCCACTTCCCCTCTTGGTCTTCTCTCTCCATCCATCCATCCATCCACTGATCTGACTTTTATTTAATCTCCGCATGCATAAATTTCAGCTTACCTCCCTTCCACCTCTAATCCCTCTGGACACCCACACCAGGATCACTCTTGATCTGTGTTGGTAGGCCCGTGTCCCCATCTGTTCCTGTCCTGTGTCACTGCTACAGTTCCTGACAAATTCTCTGCTTCAAGCACCATCAGAGCTGGACCATCTTTAAGAGTTTTTGTCCTTTCGTTCTCCTTTCCCAGCAGCATCTGCAGGAGGAGCTCAGGTACAGCAGCAGCAGGTGGCAGAGACCCCCGAGGGCATCAGCATCAACATCACTTGCTCGCACCCCAATATAAATTTTCATGACTACATCCACTGGTACCGTCAGCTCCTGGGACGAGGCCCCGCACTGCTCCTGAGCACTCTCAAAGACTCCAAAGAGCTGCGGGACCCGCCGGGGCGCCTGTGGGTGTCGGCAGAGCGCCGCTCCAGCGCCCTGTGGCTCGCCCGGCCCCGGCGCGGGGACGCGGCGGTGTATTACTGCGCCCTGGGAGACACGGGGAGAGGAGCCGGGGCTGCGGCCGGGCAGGAACCGGCGCGGGCGGGGCCGGGCGTGTGTGTCGGGGCCGAGGGGACCGTCCCGGACGGGCCCGCCAGGGGGCGCTGCCGCTCCGCCCGCCGGGGCCGCCTCGCCCCAACCAGCCCCTCGCCCCGGGCCGCTTCCCCCGCCCGACCGGTCCCGGCCCCGGCAACCCCGCGCTCCCAGCGGGACGCACACAGAAATCCCCCGCCACACTGCCGCCGCCGCCGGGGCAGGAATGGCGCCGGGAGCGCTGGCCGTGTCCGGCGGGGCCCGGCAAGGAGCGATGGCAGCCGCCGGCCCCGCTGGCGCCCGGCCGGGAGCAGCGCCTTTCTGCTCCGCACAGGGCGGCGGGCGGCAGAGATCCTCCTGCCCACGGGCAGCCGCCCAGCCCTCGCTCCTGCCGCACGGACCGCCCACTGCTGCTGCTGCTCCACGGGCAGGGGCCGGGGATCTCTTCCACCCCACTCACTGGCGTCATTGGGGAGCAGAGGGCAGCCCACCATCCTTCTGCCATGGCCTCGACTGAACAACAGGACAGTACAGGCCTTGTGGAAGTGTGGTTGTGAATGGGGGCTGAGGAGCCCTGCTCCAGGCAGCAGACACCAGAAGACATGAAAATCAAGTAGGCCTTTTGCTTGCCTGGGTATTGACGTTCTGGGGCTCAGGGTGGGAGAAGCGTCTGGAGGCTGTGGGTAATGTGGGTACGTGAAGGGACACAGAAGGACTGCCTGCACAACAGAGAGCTGGGTTGCCATGTCCTCCCCCTGCCAGAGTGAGGCAGTGTGTCTGTCCCTGTGCAGCTGGTTTCTGGAGCAGATGCTCTTCACAGAGATGTTTCTCTTCAGGTTCCTCCTCTATGGCCAGAGGGGAAGGGAAAGAGTGTGTGAAACCTGGGTCCAGGCACTTCAGAGTGTGCCTGGTCCTCTCTCCATCCAGACAGTCCCAGGGACAGGGTGGACATGGGTGGGTGCAGGGGTGCCTTCTCCCTCTCCTGCAGAGCTGGGTGCAGGCCTGTGCAGCTGGCTAGGTGGTGGGTGTCAGGAGAAGTTCTCAAGGGATCTTTGTTCTTTAGATGGCCACTACTTAAACCGTGATTCTTTTATGTCTCTAGAGGGCTGCCTTGTGGTAGAGGTCGGGGGACAGGCCCAAAGAGGCCTGGCTGGAGCAGCAGGGAGAGAGTTTTGCCCCACCCTCTGGGCTGTGGTTTGGAGGCCTCTTTGATCAGTCAGAGGTAGAAGAAGAGGTGAAGGTGCAAGCCTCGGGTCCCTCATGCTCGCACGTCCCTGGGCAACCCCTGAAGAGAGAGCGTGACATGGCCCTGATTTTCCTGTCAGCCCTGGTGGGACTGGCTGACTTTGGTGAGATGTGACTTTCAGGCTGGGGAGACTGAGGCAAGAGTTTGTGCATCTGGTGGTGGAAGGGAGGAGATGTGAGTGCTGACTGCCTGGGATACCTGGGAATGTATCCGTAGGGAGATCAGGGGCTGCATAAGGGTACAGCAAATAATCTGGGAGATGTCAGGAGTAATGGGCGTCAAAGGAGGAACAAGACCTCACCTGAACTTTGCAGCTGCTCAGCATTCCTGAATGTGCTGCTAATACATATTAAGCCTGAAAAGAGGGAAAGGTGCTGGGGAATGGACCAACGTGGCATAGAGCAGCTTCTCTGCTGTTTGTATTGGATACAATGCTACCAATCTCTGTAGGGATGGCTATAAACGAGAAGCTGCAGAACAAACAGGGACAAACAGCTCATCATTTCTGAGGCTAGAAAAGTGAGATGGACAGTGGGGACAGTGAGCAAGCTGATGAAGTGGTAGATGGACAGGTCCATTGGCAAGCAAAGCTGAAAGCCTTTTCTGGCTTTACAGGTCATGCCCAAAAGGACTCTGTGCTCCAGTTCCCAGCAGAAATGACCATCCAGGCGGGATGCAAGGCAACGCTGCACTGCAATTTCTCCACCAGGGATTCCAATCCCTACATCTTCTGGTACCAGCAGCACCAGACCCAGTCCCTTCAGATGCTGCTACGACTAAGCAAGTAGAGAGCTCATGAGGCATCAGGGAGGTTCTCCTCCACACTGTCTGCAAAGGACTCCCAGGTGCTTCTGCATGTGCGAGACACCGAGCTCCAGGACAGCGCTGCCTATTTCTGTGCACTGAGCCCACACTGGTGCCCACAGCTGGCAGCAGTGCACAGAAACGTGGGGGTGCTCTGAGGAGCAGTTCCCTCCCTGCCACTGCTTGCATGGAGCTCTGAGCTCAGCCTGCCCAGCAGTGGCACCTGGGGCTGTGGTGAGGGTGGGCCTCTGCCTCCCCAGCCTGTGCTGCTGTGAAGCACATGCCAATGTGACTTTTACAGCTGTGTCTAGATCCAGGGTCTTTGGTGATGAATAGAACCCAAGAAACCTGACTTGGGCAGGACCATTGGAGGCTAAACCATAAAGAAGCCAAACCAGGCTTGTAAATGCCCTCTGCTTAAAATAGCTGGTACAGTGGCGTGAGTCCTCAGGGCAAGTAACCTATCAGCTTGTGTGCTTCTTCCCTTTCCCTGTGGCTCCACTGATGGCCACAGCTGGAGAACAAAGCTTGTGGTAGGAGGCACAACTGCTCTTATGGTTTTGCCACATGGCCATAGTAGCCCCAGAAGGGAAGAGCCCTTCCTTGCCCCATATGTAGGCATCATCAAGTGTAAAAGACCCATCAGCCAGATGCTGAACAAGATTCTCTGGTTAAACCCTTCCTGCACTCATCCACTGCCAGAGAGTGGTCCCACTCTTTTTCATGTCTCTTTTCCTTCTCAGGAAAACCAGCAGTGCTCAACTGGGAGGAACCCCTATGTCCCCGAGCCCATGCTGGTTTCTCTGTCCAACAACTGGTAATCACATCCCAGTGATCTTCTTTCCTGCCATAGGCAACAGGAATCATTCTGGGGATCCATTCTCAGGTGATCCCATCCCAGCAATGCATGTGGAAGCTCAGGTGGAGGGTGCTGACTTTCCAGGTGGACCCCACCCTATGAACTGGAGTCTGTTGCTCATGAAGCATCATCCACTTCACCTGAGAAAGCCTAGGCTAGATTGCAGTTGTCCTAGTGCTGCTGCAGGATGGCCTGCCTCTCCCAAGTGATGTGGGTCTGCTCTGCCAGCCCTGTTGCAGGCTTTGAATGCCCCTGTTTATCTCAGAGGGCTTTAGGAAGCATTGATGGGGAACTGACAGGAGCCTTCAGTGTTCCACACTCCTTTGTGTTTCAGGTCCCTTGGACACTTCAGGTCCTGCTTTTGATTGCTCTCCAGGGCTGCAGAGTGCTTCAACACTCCACAGACACAGTTCTCCCCCAAAAGCAAGGAATGACAAACAGTGATGGCTACCTGGGGACACACCCAGGCTCAGGTTCTTTTCTCCAGCCTCAGTGGTCTGTCGCAGGGATTTTCCCAAGTGCCCCTGAGAAAGAGAGCACAGCTGACAAGGGCAGGCATCAGCCTGTCCTTGGCACTGGTGCCTGGGTCTGGCTGCAAGTCTAGGAGCCAAGTACCCAGCACAGGTGGACACAGGAAAATTACCTCCAGAAGCACCACTGCTTCCACAAGGGAGGCGCAGATGTTCAGTATGGATTCAATCATCTCAATGGAGAGCTCTACACTCAGGTGAAGTCAGTCCCACACTGATCTTAAAGGTGTGTCTGCCATCTTGATGCCTCCTCCTTCTGAAGTGGTCACATGGACTCCCTTCAGTGTCCTTGTGCAGAAAGAAGAGCTTTGAGAACATGATGCCTCAAATGAAAATTGGAAGGGGGACAAGCAAGTGCCCTTTGGAAGTGCTGACGTCCTCCCAATGAGTGTGAGAAGAGAGTTGCTGCCCAGGCAGCCTTTCACAGTTCTGCAGTTTGGGGACTTTGCCAATCTCATTGAAGTGTTTCCACAACAAAGCCCAAAACGGGTGGCACGATGGACTGTTAAAAGCTGATGTGGAGTTTCAGATGTGGAAATGTCCTGACACATCTAGCATGAAGCATAGTGATTTGCATATTTTTAATTAAATATTTTAAAATACCTTAAGATACAGGATTGAGGGAAGGAGAGGGAGTGTAAATTTTGTTGACTGACTTCTGTTAGGAATAATGGCTATAGGTAGAGATACCAGACATTGCCAAATTTTCTGTTGAACCAGAGCATGATTCTCTGAAACAGCCACGGGATTGGGACATAAATCCTTCCAGAAAATGTCAAACTAAACAGAGAAATACATGCCCCTTTCCTAAAGCAGTGAGCCAGCTGCTGGGAATAATTTAGGGGACACAGGTGAATCCCTGACAAAATGAAGCCCTTGGCAAGCTGGAATTCAAACCTGTGGGAGGACTACTCTTCCAGTGTTCTGTTGGAGAGCTGTTTCTCAATGGTATTTGTGAGCTGTGAGTGGAGTGAAATGGGCTCAGTGGGAAACTGGTGGCAGGGTAGAAGTCGTGGGAGGGAGGGGATGTACCTGTTTGCTCCCACTGAGGCCCTTTGAAAAGTCACTTCACTTGCTCTGGAAGGCCCACCATGAGAACAACTCATCTTTGTTTCTGAGTGTGTAACTGAAGGGGTGCAACAAAGGAGTTACAAGTGTGTGAAAGGTGTTCACGAGTTTGTTCATATCCAGGGAGTTCTGGGCCGATGGCTTGACATACAGGAACATGGTGGAACCATACCAGATTGTGACAACACTGAGGTGGGCGGAGGAAGTGGAAAACACCTTTTTTTGACCATGGGTTGACATGATTCTGGGCATGGAAGAGGTGATGTACACGTAGGAGAGCTGGGTAACCACACAGGGGGCCACCAGAACAGTTTAGGAGGTAAGGAACGTTGCTAGCTCCATGGGCCACATGTCACTGCAGGAGAGGGCAAGGCAGGAATCTATATCACAGAGGAAATGATTGATGACATGTGGCCCACAGAACGTCAGCCTGGATGTCAGAAAGGCCAGCAGCGAGACAGACAGACAGCCTCCCAGCCAGGAGCTGAGCGCCAGCCAAGCAGAAAGGACACTGCTGATGAGGGAGCTGTATCTCAAGGGGTAGTGTATGTCTAAGTAGCGGTCATACGCCGTGACAGACAGGAGAAAACACTGATGGAGCCTAGGGAGAGAAGAAAGAACAACTGGAGGATGCACACACTGAAGGAGATGGTCTGGCTACTCCCCAGCATGACTCCTATGGCTTTGGGAACAACACGAGTGGTGTGCCAGATCTCCAGAAAGGGGAGATTACAGAGGAGAAAGTACATTGGGGTACAGACGTTGCTGTTCGTCCACATGAGAGCTATGATGGATGCATTGCATGTTACTGTCAAGGAGCACGTCAGTGCAAATACCACCACAAGGGAAACCCAGAAATGCCACGTGCCTGGGAAGCCAAGATGGATGAATTCTTCCACAGTTGTCCCATTTGCTATGTGTCCCCCAGGATTGAGGTTCATCTGCAAAGACAGGAAAGTTTCTGGGAGAGTCTCCATGCCTGTGCTGGTCCTTCAGATGCCACTAGGAGTGAAACTAGAACAAATGATGCCTCACCAACCTCATTGCTTTCTATGTGGAGGTGACAGGCACTGTGGGAAGGGGAGGGGTACTGCCTGGGGTGTACCTTGACTTCATCAAGACCTTTGAAATGCCCTCATGGGTGCACACACATGCACACCTAGCTATGCACACTCATAGGCATGCACACGCATAAATATGTCTGCTGTTGCGGAATTTTATTGTACCATTTGAGGCAAATGAAACACATGCTTATGCTTAGATTTACAAAAAAAAAAACAACCAACCGACCACCAAATGGTCAACGTATTGGCCAGAGTCCTACCACCATAAGCAGTTCTACAAGGAGTCTGCAAAGATGAATCAGGAGATGATTTGTTACATACACTGGCAGCAGCACCAGTCCTGTGAATGGTGCATGGGACACCTCAGCCTGGCATTGGGTCTATCCCTCAGCACCAGCTCTGCTGCCCAAAGGTGGCCACTCACCATTCCCATTCCAGGGTTGCTACAAGACAATGCTGCAGCTGTTTCTCATCACCAAGGGAAACTGCTCTCCCTTCCAGAGAGTCCTTCTGTCTCCGCACTCCTGCTGCCAGCCACTTTAACCCCTGCTGCATTTGGGCCTTCATGCCCTCTGTGGCAGATCATTCCTTGGTCACAAATTACCACTGCTGAGCAGTTACAAGTTGAATTTCCCCTTCAGTGCACACACAAACTCACACACATGAGCACAACCACACACGTCAGCTGACACACACCCAAAGAGCAACTCATTCCTGTGCACTTATAACGAGGTGTGTGCACACACATTTCCAAAGGAGCCCATCTCCATACCAACACGCACAGCCACCCCACACACAAATGTGTACGCACAGATATTCACACACACGTGCTTACACTCCTGCATGCATGCATTTGCATACAGATTACATGCATGCTCCTCTACACAGAAGCACACACACTAAAGCACACATATACACACACCTACGCCCACACAATTACAAATATACAGACCAGTCACACACATTCGTGCTCTCCTCCATCAGTGTACGTGTCTGGCAGTGTGCTCTCCCCCTTTCCCCTCCTCGGCTGCTGCTCAAGCCATAACCATCAGTGGGAGTTGTGATGAGTTGCACCTGGACTTTGGGGGATGGCTGGCAACACAGTCAAAACACTGTCTGGAGTGGGGACCTAGATATTTTGTTCACATGTGAATATGTCTATAGGTCAATTCTCTTACTCTATAAATAGTGGATAGCCCAAGAGCCCTTGGACCTCTCCTGCATGGCAGAGGGCTGCATGCCAGGATCTTCCCTTGAGTGGGTTCTGCTCCTCAAGGTTGAGAGATTCCTTGCCGCAACAGATTCTCGGTAAGTGACTAATAACATGCTAAACTTTGAAATCTTAGCTAAGTGATATAAAGGATTAATTGTGCATATGTAGTCCTTTAGACATATCCCATTGACCAAGTCTGGGACTAGGCTTGGATCCAGCTGCAGCCAGCCTCCTCTCTGAGAAGGACTTTAGAAAGCAAGGGGGTCCTTTCTGAACCTTGTGACTCAACGGGAGGGTCTCCCTGACAGCTTGTCTGACCCTGTCCTCTATGCAGTAAATAAACAAGTGTACCCTTCTACGACAGGCACATGAATGTATGTGTGAATATGTTGTCCCAAATCTGGGTTCTTTACCCAGTGTGCAGGCCAATAACACACAGAGCAGAGGTATTTCCAAGTTTATTCCATTACTGCACAGAAATTGAGTGCTCGTTCCAAGGGAGCGCCCCTTAGGTTTTAAAATTTCCCTTTTTATACACTGATTATTACATATTCTAATAATTGATACATATGCGTTTCTATTCTCTTTAATGATTGGTCAAGGTTTCTTTGCTTCCTTTGTGTGTTAGTATGCAGACTCTGTCCTCTTCATCCACGGTTCTCTTATAAGTAGGTGGTATCAATGAGTCAGTGGTTGTGATCTCCCCCTGCCGAAATTACCTTTTAACTACTTCTCCTCTAATCTTAGATTAATCATGTCTAGTTACTATTTCTCTATAATTACTGAAACATGGTTGGGGCTGTATAGATGACTTCTAGCAGCAGTGGCAGGTTCCCTTGGTTGCTTCAGATACATGCTATATTTCACTTTTCAAGTTAATATCAATTTTACTACAAGTGCACACATCAGCACAGTGAGAGGAACGTGTACACAACCACGATCATGCACACACACCACTGAGAACCAGGACTCCTGACACCAGCTCTCAGCCCCTCTAGAGGAATCTAGGCCAGTTCTTCAGACCCTACAGGTAAGGAAGGAATCAGCCCTGCATGCTCTGTATCAGAGCAATATGATCTCCCTCAGAAATATACCGTTTCACTGTCCCCGTTTCTGTGCTGACTGCCCTCAGCTCCCACAGGCTTAGCTCCAGTTTCCAGCCTCAACGCATTCAGCAGCACGGGTGCATTTCTCAGCTACTCCTGCACACACGTGTTGGCCATGGCCCCTGGATTGGTTGGTGGAGGGGAGAGGAACGTGGAGTGGCAGCTATGGGCCATCCCAAGGGCTGTTTCCTGCTTAACCACTCCTGCCATTCTGCAGAACAAATCATCTTCTGCAGACCCACATTCACCCCCTGCCACACCAGAGCAGCTCTGGCCATAGCAAGAGGAATGCCCTTCTCCAAGAGCTCATGGGGCTGCTGACACCTCAGGGTCTTCTGCCTTCCTGGGAAGGGGCAAAGATAACAGCAAGGCAAGGCCTGATGGTCACTGGCAGCAGAGCAGTGGATATCTTCCTCAGGATATCTTCCTCAGCTCTAACGAATGGTGCTCAAGAGAGGAGGCCCTGCGAGCCATCCCAGCCTCCCACTCCTCTGCAAATGGTGACAGGTCTCCTTGTTCCCTCACCCCTTTCCACCCCAGAGCAACACCCTTCTCCTTCGGTAGCTTAGACAATGTCCACAGAGGGAAGAACACCATGGAGGCCAGGCTTGAATGCAGCAGAACTTTAATGAGCCCAAAGAGGGAAACAAAGTCACTCCAGGTGGGGGCCGCAAGTTCATGGAGCCCTGACAGCCACGGAAACTCTGCGGTCCTTAACCACAGAGAAGTTCTTGCACGATGTCTGTCTGCCTGCCCCATAGAGGAAGAGGAGACAGAAGGTACCCACCAGGCTGGCATTAGTGGGACCATGCTGCAAAGGGGAACCAAAGCAAATAAAGAAAATGGAGAGAAAAGCAAAGCCCTTCAGCTACACCGAAAACACATCCTAAATCTCAATCCCTTGCCCAGCATCATGTTCTGCGTTGCTCGAGGTGTTTCCCTGGGGCTTTCCCAGCATCTTTATCAGAGGAGGCACCTTCTGCCACTGTAGCGTCTGGAAATGCCAGAGAGGTCACAGCACCCAGAGGTGATGGGCACTCCATCACAGCTGAGGATGCTGCCAACAGCAGCGGAGGTGGAGGATCCCACAATGGTGTTCTGTGGGAAGGAGCTGAGGATGGGGCCAGGCAGGGTCACCACCACAGCAGGAGGCTCAATGACGACGGTGGAGTTCTGGCACTGCCTGACACAGGGCTCATTGCAGCTGTTGGCCAGTGGGGTCGGGCCACAGGGCCGGCAGGGCAGGCACTGGTTGTAGCAGGACATGTCTCGAGTGTGGATATGCACCTGGGAGAGGATCAGAGAGGAAGAGAGCATAAGGGTGGGTGAGGAGCAGCCTGTTAGGAAAAGAGCCACGACCACTTCTGGGTGGGGAGCTGGCAGCTCAGCCAGGAGACACACAGTTTTCATCACCCTATACTGAGCAGCCTGGCCTGGAGTGACTCTCTCCTAGTCTGTAGACCAAAAGCCCCTCTGCCACATCCCAGCCTCTCTCTACCCTTCTCCACACTTCCCTCTAGCATGACAAGAACATGCAAACCACAGGACAGGAGAGAGCTGAGATGTCCATTGAGGAGATGTCACTTTGGAAGAGGAGAAGGAGCTGCAGACTCACCTGGTTCCCAAGGACAAGGAGGCCAGAGAAGTGGATGAGAGAGCAGGGACTTGGGCTGGCTTTTATACCTGCCCTTCATTGCCGCAGCACCAGAGGCACCCTTTGCAGAGGTAACAATTTTCGCACAAGCTCATCTTGAATGCAAACCATCACAGCTAATGATACGGGCTGTGCTTTGGTTTCCAACACTGCTGCCTTTTCATTTCCAGGTTTGTTCCATGCCCATTCCCCAGTGAAGATTTCCTGTGATCACTGGGATGAAAGGCCCCAGGATTTCCAGGGCAGGAATGCAGCAGTGCGGGTGGAAGGGTAAACTCAATTGCTGTATGGTTCCAGGGCAGGAAAGACATGTCAGCTTGGGTCACCTGTTGGGGCTGTTTGAAATGTTGTTCTCAGGACAAATCTTCAGCCATCCTCAGCTGGCAGCCCATGGGCCCCTGTGCAGGAGGACCTGCCATGTCCTTCTCTTTCCCTCGCTCCTCAGCTCACCCTCGTCGTCACTTGATGTTGCTTCCTGAGATGCTGCACTGCCAGATTTTGGTCCCAGCCTGCTTAACACTGCCCGGTCCTCAGCAGAGTCCATGGTTCACGGTGTTCCTGTGTGTGTTCTTATCTTTTGTGTACTTGTAAGTAGCCAGGCTTTAGTGGCTATACACGGGAGCACAAATTTGTGCCCAAGCCTCTGTGTGTGTGTCCCTGTGTATCATCAAGAGGGCATGTGCTGGTTATGGCAGGGATACTGTCCACTGCTCTCTCCATGAGCACCACAGAGCAGCAGGTTCCCAGGGTCAGAAGGATCCCGAGTGCAGTGGAGTGGTGATGGCACCAGCCTGCTGGAGATGTGTCCAGGGAAGAGGCACTGAAATGTAGACCCTGCCTTCTGAGACCTCCTTCTTCTGTCTCTGCACAGTTGATGCTCTGCCATTGCTGATTGCAGGCCACAACAAAGATGGTTCCACTCCAACCTTAATCCTTAGTTGAATTCATTGTGACAATATTGGGAATGCCTCAGCATGGCTGGCGGTCCCCGCTCCCTGCCTCTCCAGGCCAGGACACAGCTGCTTTCCCCAGTGCTAGAGAGTTCAAAGGTTGTGAATAGCTTTCTCGGCAAGGTGAACACCGAGATATCCTGCCCACCATGTGCTGGCCATCCCTGAGTGGATCTGCTTCCAAAGCACTGTGTACTGTGTCTGGGATGGGACACAGCCCACCCTCATGCCCAAGCCAATGCCAAAAGTACTTGTGCTCTTCACAGGCCTGGTGCTGTGCCAGGCAGGGGCTGAGACCTTTTCCCAAACAGGTCCTGAATGAAAGGAACACAGAGTCTGATATCACTACGCTGTGAGCAGAAGAACAGTCCCTGCGGATTTCACAGGAGGAGCCAAAGAACTGATGACAGCTTTGATGTTCATGCCCAGAATGTGCATGTCCTATATTGGAGTCTCAGTCTGAGCACCCAGCAACTGTCCCTGGGAGGGAAGGACATTGGATCCAAGGCGACACTCCCCCAAAGCCCACTGCTGTCCCGCAGGGCTGTCCAGAGATACCCTCATTCAAACAAGGGCTATGCACAGTACAGAAAGTTCCTGAGCCCATATCCCTGCCTGAAGGTTTGTCTGCCTGGACTCACATCCAGCTTGGAGATAAGGCAGCTGAGGGCTCCTCCACTTCCCTGTAGTGACCCCGTAGAGATGAGTGCCAGGGAGCTCTTCCGGGAGAGCTCATCCAGGGCTGGTTTCCCTCTCCATGAAGGTGCTTCCGAGCTGAGAAGCTGATGGCCAAGCTCATTGCTTTCTCAGGAGGTAACAGGCACTGTGGAGAAGGGAAGGCATGAGTGTCCGTAGAGTTTAGCAAGACCTTTGACACCCTCTCTCCTACTTTCTTCAGAGCCAAATTGGGGATAAATGGGTTGGAGCATGATAAGGTGAGAGGAAAATTGGCTGGAGTGTAAGGCAGAAAGAGTTATGAGCAGTGGTGCAAAGCCCAGCTGGCAGACACATACTCGTTTCTGGAGACCAGCTTTATTGCTACAGAGACCAGTTTCAGGGCAGGTAAGACTGCACTGGGGAAGGGATCTGCAGCAAAAGGGGCCCACAAAAAGCTCTTTTTGGTGGTTTTCAAAGCCAGGAAAAGCCATCGGCTTGTGCTGGGGGCAGTCAGTTGGTGGGCAGGCTGCTGAGTGAGCCTGGGTCGAGACAGCACCACCCCCGGTTGATCAAGCCACCAGCTTATAAGAAGCCTCAGGGAGGGCAGGGACTAGTCCCTGCCGACAGAGTACAGAGCAAGCAACCAGTGCTTGTGTGTGCCCTGGATAGCTGCAGCTTGTAGGTCACGGTGCCGAGCCTCTGCCAGTGCAGGAGGTAAATTCAATCCCTCTAGGTGGTCAGAGGACGAGGGCGCTCACCCCAACTGACCCTCGTGTCACAAGGTGTCACTTGCTTGTAGAGATCCAGCCATGGTTGCTACCCAGTCGAAGGCTATTGTTAGAAAAGCTGCGGGCACCCAGACAGAGGTCCCATGCAAACACGTGGGTGTCCAGGCCTCCTCCTGCAGAGAGTGCCAGAGCCTGGCACTTGCAATGGAGGGCAGCAGAGACAACACCTGTGTCAGATGTGAACAGGTAAATGATCTGTTCAGTGAGGTGGCTGAGCTGAAGGAGGAAGTGGAGAGGCTGAGGAATATCAGGGAATGTGAGAGGGAGATTGACTGGTGGACCCACTCCCTGAGAGAAAGGGAACAGGTTGAGGCCCCACACAAATCAGAGGACCCCTTCCCCTCTCATCACCAGGCAGTAGGAGGGGATCACAGAGACGAGGGGGAATGGAAACAGGTCCCTGCTTGGGGAAGCAGGTGAATCCCCTCCCAGCCCCTCCCAGCTTCCCAGTTACCCTTGCAGAACAGGTATGGAGTCCTGCAGGAGGAACTGGCTGTTGGAGAGGAGGACGATACACCCAGGCCAGAAATGTCAGAAAGACCAAGTTGCCATGGACCCAGCATCACAACTGTCTCCAAAAAGAAAAGCAGATGGGTCATTGTTGTGGGTGACTCTCTCCTGAGGGGGGCAGAGGGGCCGATATGCCCTCCTGACCCACTTCACAGGGAAGTCTGCTGCCTCCCTGGGGCACGGGTCAGGGATGTGTTGGACAAACTTCCGGCCCTAGTAAACTCCTCTGACTACTACCCCCTCTTAGTATTTCAGGTGGGTAGTGATGAAGTGGGTAGAAGGAGCCCAAAATCGATTAGAAGAGATTTTAGAGCCTTGGGACGGCTGCTTAAGGGATCAGGAACACAAGTTGTATTCTCCTCTATCCCTTCAGTGGCAATCATGAATGAGGAAATTAACAGGAAGAGGCAACAGGTCAGCTCGTGGCTCTGGGACTGGTGTTATTGGCAGGGCTCTGGGCTTTTTGATCATAGGCTACTAATACAAGACACCTGGCCTGCTGGTGGCAGGTGGGATGCACCTGTCCCAGAAGGGGGAAGGAATTCTGGGGCAGGAGTTAGCAGGGCTCATTGACAGGGCTTTAAACTAGATATGAGGGGGGAAGGGGAGATAACTGGGCCTGTCAGGAGTAAACCTGAGGGAAGCATGCCAGGGCTTGAAGGATGGTGGACTAGTGAGGACTGTCATGCTGCCATTTCATCTGAGAGAAGGGAGAGATGTTTAGAAATCATGGAAGCACCTGAGAAGGGTCTGGTAGGAAATGGGGCCCACACTCAGAAAAAGGTGTTGGAATCATTAGCTCATCTGAAGTGCATCTATACCAATGCATGCAGTATGAGCAACAAACAGGGGGAGCTTGAAGCCATGATGCACCAGGAAAACTATGACATAGTGGCTATCACAGAAACGTGGTGGGATGCCTCGCACGACTGGAGTGCCACAATCGATGGCTACAAGCTGTTCAGGAGGGATAGAGAGGAAAGAAGAGGCAGTGGAGTGGCCCTGTATGTTAGAGAATGCTATGAGAGCTCGGAAATCAAGTATAGTGATGACGGGGTGGAGAGTGTTTGGATTAGGTTAAGGGCCAAAAAAGCTGATATCGCTGTGGGAGTCTGCTATAGACCTCCCAACCAAAGCAGAGAGGTGGATGAAGCTTTCTGTAAGCAGCTGGGAGAAAACTTGCAGTCACTTGCCGTTGTTCTCGTGGGGGACTTCAGCCTCCTGGGTATCTGCTGGGAATACAACACAGCAGAGAGGGAACAATCCAGGAGGTTCCTGGAATGTGTGGAGGATAACTTCCTCACACAGCTGGTAAGTGAGCTGACCAGGGAAGGTGCCCTCCTGGACCTGCTTCTTGTGAACAGGGAAGAACTTGTGGGGGAAGTAAGGGTTGGTGGCCGTCTAGGGCACAGTGATCGTGAGATGACTGAGTTTTTGATCCTTGGAGAAACAAGGAGAGGGGTTAGTAAAACTGCCACCTTAGACTTCCAGAGGGCAAACTTTGACCTGTTCAGAAGACTGCTTGACAAAATGCCTTGGGAGGCTGCCCTGAAGGATATAGGAGCCCAGGAAGGCTGGACCTACTTCAAGAGAGAAGCCTTAAAGGCACAGGAGCAGGCTGTCCCTGTGTGCCGAAAAACAAGTAGGCAGGCAAGGAGACCAGCCTGGCTAAATAGGGACCTTTGGCTGGACCTCAAGAACAAAAGGAGAGTCTATGACCTTTGGAAGAGGGGGCAGGTCTCCCATGAAGACTATAAAGATGTAGTGAAGCTATGCAGGGAGAAAATTAGGAGAGCCAAAGCGCAGCTAGAGCTCAACCTACCTACAGCTGTTAAGGATAACAAAAAATGTTTCTATAAATTCATTAACAACAAAGGGAGGATTAGGGGAAATCTCCCTCCCTTATTGGATGCAGAGGGAAACATAGTCACAAAGGATGAGGAAAAGGCTGAGGTGCTCAATGCCTCCTTTGCCTCTGTCTTTAGCAGTGGAACGAGCTGTTCCCTGGGCACCCAGCCTCAAGAGCTGGGAGACAGGGAGGGGAAGCTGCACGAGGTCATGACAATTAAAGAGGAAGTGATCAGTGACCTGCTACACCACTTGGATGCACACAAGCCTTGGGACCGGATGGGTTACATCCAAGAGTCCTGAAAAAATTGGCAGACGTGCTCGCCAAGTTGCTTTCCACTATTTGCCTGAAGTCATGGCTAACTGGAGAGGTCCCAATGGACTGGAGGGGAGCAAATGTAGCGCCCATCTACAAGAAAGGCAGAAAGGAGGATCGGGAAACTATAGACCTGTCAGTCTGACCTCGGTACCAGGGAAGGTCATGGAGCAGATCATCTTGAGTGCCTTTACAAGTCATATAATGGACAACCAGGGGATCAGGCACAGTCGGCCTGGGTTTCTGAAAGGTAGGTCCTGCCTGACAAACCTGATCTCCTTCTATGATAAGATGACCCAATTATTGGATGAGGGAAAGGCTGTGGATATTGTCTACCTAGACTTTCAAAAAGCATTTGATACTGTTCCGCATAGAATTCTCATGGAAAAACTGGCTGCTCATGGCCTGAAAGAGCATACGATCTGCTGGGTCAAGCACTGGCTGGATGGGTGGTCCCGAAGAGTGGTGGTCAATGGACTTAAATCCAGCTGGCGGCCGGTCACAAGTGGTGTTCCTCAGGGCACAGTGTTGGGACCATTTCTGTTTAACATCTTTATTGATGGCCTTCATAAGGACATAGAGTGTATCATCAGTAAGTTCGTAGATGACACCGAGTTAAGCAGGAGTGTTGATCTGCATGAGGATAGGGAGGCTCTACAGAGAGACTTGGATAGATTGGATCGATGGGCCAACGCTAACGGTATGAGCTTCTAACAAGGCCAACTGCCAGGTCCTGTACTTGGGCCAGAACAACCCCATGCATCACTACAGGCTTGGGGAAGTGTGGCTGGAAAGCTGCCTGGCAGAAAAGGACCCGGGGGTTCTAATTGACAAGCAGCTGAACATGAGCCAGCAGTGTGCCCAGGTGGCCAAGAAAGCCAATGCCATCCTGGCTTGTATTAGAAATAGTGTGACCAGCAGAAGTAGGGAGGCGATTGCCCCCCTGTACTCAATGCTAGTGAGGCCGCACCTTGAGTACTGTGTCCAGTTTTGGCACCTCAATATGAGAGAGGTATCGAGCTGTTGGAGCGAGTGCAGAGGAGGGCAACGAAGCTGTTGAAGGGCCTGGAGAATAAATCTGATGAGGAGCAACTGAAGGAGCTGGGACTGTTTAGTTTGAGGAAGAGGAGGCTGAGGGGAGACCTCATCGCTCTCTACAACTACTTGAAAGGACATTGTCGAGAGGTTGCTGCTGGTCTCTTCTCACAGGTAATTAGCGATAGAACAAGAGGGAATGGCTTCAAGCTGCAACAGGGTAGGTTTAGACTGGACATTAGGAAGAAATTCTTCAGAGAAAGAGTGGTCAGACACTGGAATAGGCTGCCCAGGGAGGTGGTGGAATCACCATCCCTGAATGTGTTTAAGAGTCCTTTAGATGTGGTGTTAGGGCATATGGTGTAGGGGAGAATTTTGTAGAGTGGAGTTGATGGTTGGACTCGATGATCCCAAGGGTCTTTTCCAACCTAAATGATTCTATGGTTCTAGTGGGGTCTCTCAGGGATCAGCAGTAGGACCAACACTGTTTCTTGATTTCATGAGCAACATGAGAGGTGGGAAGGAGGGCACGCCCACCGAGGCTTTGGCAAACACTGACAAGGGGGGAACAGGCGCTACACTGAGCTGTGTATAGGTAAAGCATTCTGAACAGGTCCAGGAACCACTTGTTCAGAGGAGAAGGAGTAGATGGGCTTTGCCTCTGGAAGTGCCCAATGACAGCAGTAGAGGCAATGGACATCAGCTGGAACATGGGGAATTCTCCTGAAGCAGTAGGCTAAAAGAAATAGTGAGTCAAGGAAGGGGTTTCCCAGGGAGGCTGTGCAATCTCCATCCTGGGAGGTGTTCAAGGCTGGACTGAATGTGACCTTGAGCAACCTGATTTGTTCTGAGCAGAGGCTGATGCAAATGACCTCTGGAGGTCCCTTCTCACCTATATTCTGACACTGGGATTCACCACCACCCCTGCCCTCCCTGACCCTTCCCCACGCATGGGTATATTTGTTCTCACACTCCCTCTGCCCCAACACAACTCCTAGGCATTGTGCTGGGGCTGCAGAGCAGCAGCTGAAGGGAGGTTCTCAGCCTCCTCACCCCCAGCCACGGGAAATGAGTGGCTGCTGGTTCCATCCCCTGGGCTCGGAGAGAGCTCTGGGAAGCTCGTCCATGTGCTGGGACAAGGCCTCTCTGAAGTGCCAGGCTGCCGCTGGCGCTGTGCAGGCTTCTTCTTGCTGGAGAGTCCGTTTCCCAGCTGGGAAAAGCGGTACCCGTGCCGGGGAGAGCCCCCGAGCTGTGCCGGCGCAGGACTGAGCCCCGGGGCGGAGCTGGCGGCTGCGCAGATGAGGAGAGGAGGAAACAGGGAGGAGGCGGTGCGTCCTTAGCAGAGAGCCGGGGCTGGCGGGGGGCAGCGAGGCGCGGGCGGCGGGATGGGGCGGTGCCGGGGCGCAGGGCTGGCGGGGCTGGCCGCGCTGCTGCTGGGTGCGTGGGGCTGGCGGCGGTGGATGGGGCTGGGGCTGTGCCCGGCGTGTTCCCCGGGGAGCCCGGCGCCAACTCTTCCCCCTCCTGCCTCTCTGCCATCTTTTGTGTCTCCGAGTCTCCCCTTGCTATTTTCCCAATGTCTTCATCATTTCTGTCGGTAGACCTGCTCTGCATTCATGTCTACCTTTGCATGCACCCTCTCCTTCCCCTGTTCATTCTACAGTTCTTATTGCCCTCAATATAGTCCTCTGTCCTTTGCTGTAACACCCACTTCCCCTCTTGGTCTTCTCTCTCCATCCATCCATCCATCCACTGATCTGACTTTTATTTAATCTCCGCATGCATAAATTTCAGCTTACCTCCCTTCCTCCTCTAATCCCTCTGGACACCCACACCAGGATCACTCTTGATCTGTGTTGGTAGGCCCATGTCCCCATCTGTTCCTGTCCTGTGTCACTGCTACAGTTCCTGACAAATTCTCTGCTTCAAGCGCCATCAGAGCTGGACCATATTTAAGAGTTGTCCTTTCGTTCTCCTTTCCCAGCAGCAGCTGCAGGAGGAGCCCAGGTACAGCAGCAGCAGATGGCAGAGACCCCCGAGGGCATCGGCATCAACATCACTTGCTCGCACCCCAATATAAATTTTTATGACTACATCCACTGGTACCGTCAGCTCCCGGGACGAGGCCCCGCGCTGCTCCTGAGCACTCTCAAAGACTCCAAAGAGCTGCGGGACCCGCCGGGGCGGCTGTGGGTGTCGGCAGACCGCCGCTCCAGCGCCCTGTGGCTCGCCCGGCCCCGGCGCGGGGACGCGGCGGTGTATTACTGCGCCCTGGGAGACACGGGGAGAGGAGCCGGGGCTGCGGCCGGGCAGGAACCGGCGCGGGCGGGGCCGGGCGTGTGTGTCGGGGCCGGGGGGACAGCCCCGCGCGGGCCCGCCAGGGGGCGCTGCCGCTCCGCCCGCCGGGGCCGCCTCGCCCCAAACGGCCCCCAACCGGCCCCGCGCCCCGGGCCGCTTCCCCCGCCCGACCGGCCCCGGCCCCGGCAACCCCGCGCTCCCAGCGGGACGCACACAGAAATCCCCCGCCACACTGCCGCCGCCGCCGGGGCAGGAATGGTGCCCGGAGCGCTGGCCGTGTCCGGCGGGGCCCGGCAAGGAGCGATGGCAGCCGCCGGCCCCGCTGGCGCCCGGCCGGGAGCAGCGCCTTTCTGCTCCGCACAGGGCGGCGGGCGGCAGAGATCCTCCTGCCCACGGGCAGCCGCCCAGCCCTCGCTCCTGCCGCACGGACCGCCCACTGCTGCTGCTCCACGGGCAGGGGCTGGGGATCTCTTCCACCCCACTCATGTCGCCAGGCTCTCTTAGAACAGAAAGACCCAACTCCTGCAGTGCCAACACAAGCCCTTGCTTTGACAGCACAACCACAAGTGGTAACTTTGTCAATCTGCTCAGCTACACACTTACAACTTGAATCCTCCAGCTCCACACTCTGCTTCTGGGGTGCTCCTGCTGGTGTTGCACAGGCATCCTGTGGAGCCAGCAGTTCTACCTCGGCACCGACTTGAGAAGGAGATACTGATTGTCACAGACACCTTCAAGTGTCTCCTGCAGTGCCTGGTGATCAGAACATAGAGCTTAGGGCACAGGATTCCCCTTAACCTCAGACTGAGAGACTTTAGTGTTGAAGGGAAGTCCAGGAGACAGGAGAGACACCAGGGCTGGGCACTGGCTGAAAGACACATCTGAGACTCGAGGTCAGACTAAGGAGGGAGCCCCAAAGAGATGTGCTAAGTTGCCCTATGGGGCTGAAGGTCTGTGGGGAGACCTGGAAAGGAGCCTCTGGAAATGGGGTCCTGGGCCCAGCCAGTCCCCAGTGAGGCCTGTGTGGCTGTAGGAGCTGAGAGAGCTGGGACAGTCCATGTTCAGAGGCTTCAGGGGCAGAAAGGAAAGGCTCAGGTCTCTTCCCTGCCTCAGCTGGGGCCTGTAGTGGCAGCCATAGTTGTATTCCAAGGGAACTCCTGGCAGGTTTGCAGTCATTGGAGAACAGAGGGCAGCCCACCATCCTTCTGCCATGGCCTCGACTGAACAACAGGACAGTACAGGCCTTGTGGAAGTGTGGTTGTGAATGGGGGCTGAAGAGCCCTGCTCCAGGCAGCAGACACCAGAAGACATGAAAATCAAGTAGGCCTTTTGCTTGCCTGGGTATTGAGGTTCTGGGGCTCAGGGTGGGAGAAGCGTCTGGAGGCTGTGGGTAATGTGGGTACGTGAAGGGACACAGAAGGACTGCCTGCACAACAGAGAGCTGGGTTGCCATGTCCTCCCCCTGCCAGAGTGAGGCAGTGTGTCTGTCCCTGTGCAGCTGGTTTCTGGAGCAGATGCTCTTCACAGAGATGTTTCTCTTCAGGTTCCTCTTCTATGGGCAGAGGAGAAGGGAAAGAGTGTGTGACACCTGGGTCCAGGCACTTCAGAGTGTGCCTGGTCCTCTCTCCATCCAGACAGTCCCAGGGACAGGGTGGACATGGGTGGGTGCAGGGGTGCCTTCTCCCTCTCCTGCAGAGCTGGGTGCAGGCCTGTGCAGCTGGCTAGGTGGTGGGTGTCAGGAGAAGTTCTCAAGGGATCTTTGTTCTTTAGATGGCCACTACTTAAACCATGATTCTTTTATGTCTCTAGAGGGCTGCCTTGTGGTAGAGGTCGGGGGACAGGCCCAAAGAGGCCTGGCTGGAGCAGCAGGGAGAGAGTTTTGCCCCACCCTCTGGGCTGTGGTTTGGAGGCCTCTTTGATCGGGCAGAGGTAGAAGAAGAGGTGAAGGTGCAAGCCTCGGGTCCCTCATGCTCGCAGGTCCCTGGGCAACCCCTGAAGAGAGAGCGTGACATGGCCCTGATTTTCCTGTCAGCCCTGGTGGGACTGGCTGACTTTGGTGAGATGTGACTTTCAGGCTGGGGAGATTGAGGCAAGAGTTTGTGCATCTGGTGGTGGAAGGGAGGAGATGTGAGTGCTGACTGCCTGGGATACCTGGGAATGTATCCGTAAGGAGATCAGGGTCTGCGTATGGGTACAGCAAATAATCTGGGAGATGTCAGGAGTAATGGGCGTCAAAGGAGGAACAAGACCTCACCTGAACTTTGCAGCTGCTCAGCATTCCTGAATGTGCTGCTAATACATATTAAGCCTGAAAAGAGGGAAAGGTGCTGGGGAATGGACCAACGTGGCATAGAGCAGCTTCTCTGCTGTTTGTATTGGATACAATGCTACCAATCTCTGTAGGGATGGCTATAAACGAGAAGCTGCAGAACAAACAGGGACAAACAGCTCATCGTTTCTGGGGCTAGAAAAGTGAGATGGACAGTGGGGACAGTGAGCAAGCTGATGAAGTGGTAGATGGACAGGTCCATTGGCAAGCAAAGCTGAAAGCCTTTTCTGGCTTTACAGGTCATGCCCAAAAGGACTCTGTGCTCCAGTTCCCAGCAGAAATGACCATCCAGGTGGGACAGAAGGCAACGCTGCACTGCAATTTCTCCACCAGTGATTCCAATCCCTGCATCTTCTGGTACCAGCAGCACCAGACCCAGTCCCTTCAGATGCTGCTACGAGTAAGCAAGTACAGAGCTCACGAGGCATCAGGGAGGTTCTCCTCCACACTGTCTGCAAAGGACTCCCAGGTGCTTCTGCATGTACGGGACACCGAGCTCCAGGACAGCGCTGCCTATTTCTGTGCACTGAGCCCACACTGGTGCCCACATCTGGCAGCAGTGCACAGAAACGTGGGGGTGCTCTGAGGAGCAGTTCCCTCCCTGCCACTGCTTGCATGGAGCTCTGAGCTCAGCCTGCCCAGCAGTGGCACCTGGGGCTGTGGTGAGGGTGGGCCTCTGCCTCCCCAGCCTGTGCTGCTGTGAAGCACATGCCAATGTGACTTTTACAGCTGTGTCTAGATCCAGGGTCTTTGGTGATGAATAGAACCCAAGAAACCTGACTTGGGCAGTCCCATTGGAGGCTAAACCATAAAGAAGCCAAACCAGGCTTGTAAATGCCCTCTGCTTAAAATAGCTGGTACAGTGGCATGAGTCCTCAGGGCAAGTAACCTATCAGCTTGTGTGCTTCTTCCCTTTCCCTGTGGCTCCACTGATGGCCACAGCTGGAGAACAAAGCTTGTGGTAGGACGCACTTATTGTTTTGCCACATGGCCATAGTAGCCCCAGAAGGGAAGAGCCCTTCCTTGCCCCATATGTAGTCATCATCAAGTGTAAAAGACCCATCAGCCAGACGCTGAACAAGATTCTCTGGTTAAACCCTTCCTGCACTCAGCCACTGCCAGAGAGTGGTCCCACTCTTTTTCATGTCTCTTTTCCTTATCAGGAAAAGCACCAGTGCTCAACTGGGAGGAACCCCTATGTCCCTGAGTCCGTGCTGGTTTCTCTGTCCAACAACTGGTAACCACATCCCAGTGATCTCATTTGCTTCCATAGGGAACACAGTGGTTGCTCATGAAGCATCATCCACTGCACCTGAGAAAGCCTAGGCTAGATTGCAGTTGTCCTAGTGCTGCTGCAGGATGGCCTGCCTCTCCCAAGTGATGTGGGTCTGCTCTGCCAGCCCTGTTGCAGGCTTTGAATGCCCCTGCTTATCTCAGAGGGCTTTAGGCAGTGTTGATGGGGAGTTGACAGCAGCCTTCGGGGTCCGCACTCCTTTGTGTCTCAGGTCCCTTGGACACTTCAGGTCCTGCTTTTGATTGCTCTCCAGGGCTGCAGAGTGCTTCAACACTCCACAGAGACAGTTCTCCCCCAAAAGAACAGGATGGGAAATGGATGAAACAAGGAAAGCCAAGGCCGCCTTGGAATTAGACCCGGCTAGGGACATCAAGCACAACAAAAAGAGCTTCTACAAGTATATTGGAAGCAAAAGGAAGACCAGAGAAGTTGTAGGCCCACTGCTGAATGAGGCAGGAGTCATGGTGACGGAGGATGTGGAGAAGGCAGAGTTACTGAATGCCTTCTTTGCTTCGGTCTTTTCTGCTCGGCCCAGCCCTCAGGAGTCCCAGGCATTGAATAAAGTAACAGGGAAAGAAGAAGACTTCCCTTGGGTTGAGGAGGAGCGAGTGAGGGACCAATTAGATCATCTAGATATTCACAAGTCCATGGGCCCTGATGGGATGCACCCAAGAGTGCTGAGGGAGCTGGCAGAAGTCATTGCTGGGCCGCTCTCCATCATCATTGAAAAGTCCTGGAGAACAGGCGAGGTGCCTGGGGACTGGAGGAAAGCCAATGTCACTCCAGTCTTCAAGAAAGGCAAGAAGGAAGAGCCGGGGAACTACAGGCCGGTCAGCCTCACCTCCATCCCTGGAAAGATGATGGAACAGCTCGTTCTGGGTGTCATCTCAAGGCACGTGGAGGAAAGGAAAGCTATCAGAAGTACTCAGCATGGATTCACCAAGGGGAAATCATGTCTGACTAATCTGATAGCCTTCTATGATGGCATGACTAGATGGATAGATGAGGGGAGGGCGGTAGATGTGGTCTACCTTGACTTAAGCAAGGCGTTTGACACGGTCTCCCACAGCATCCTCATAGGGAAGCTTAGGAAGTGTGGGTTAGATGAATGGACAGTGGGGTGGATAGAAAACTGGTTGAAAGATAGAGCTCAGAGGGTTGTGATTAGGGGCACAGAGTCTAGTTGGAGACTAGTGACGAGTGGTGTTCCCCAGGGGTCAGTACTGGGTCCAGTCCTGTTCAATATATTCATCAATGACCTGGATGAGGGGATAGAGTGCACCCTCAGCAAGTTTGCTGATGACACCAAGCTGGGTGGGGTGGCTGACACACCGGAAGGCTGTGCTGCCATACAGAGAGACCTGGACAGGTTGGAGATCTGGGCAGAGAGAAACCTTATGAAGTTCAACAAGGGCAAGTGTAGGGTGCTGCACCTGGGGAGGAACAACCCCATGCACCAGTACAGGTGGGGTGCTGACCTGCTGGAGAGCAGCTCTGTGGAAAGAGACCTGGGAGTCCTGGTGGACAACAGGATGACCATGAGGCAGCAATGTGCCCTTGTGGCCAAGAAGGCCAATGGCATCCTGGGGTGCATCAAGAAGAGCGTGGCCAGCAGGTCAAGGGAGGTCATCCTCCCCCTCTACTCTGCCCTGGTGAGGCCACATCTGGAGTACTGTGTCCAGTTCTGGGCTCCCCGGTTCAAGAGGGACAGGGAACTGCTGGAAAGGGTGCAGCAGAGAGCTACAAAGATGATTAGGGGACTGGAACACCCCTCTTATGAGGAAAGGCTGAGGGATTTGGGTCTCTTCAGTCTGGAAAAAAAGACGTCTGAGGGGTGACCTTATCAACACTTATAAATACTTAAAGGGTGGGTGTCAGGAGGATGGGGCGAGGCTCTTTTCAGTGGTGCCCGGGGACAGGACAAGAGGCAATGGGCACAAACTTGAACATAGGAAGTTCCACCTAAACATGAGGAGGAACTTCTTTACCCTGAGGGTGGCAGAGCACTGGAACAGGCTGCCCAGAGAGGTGGTAGAGTCTCCAACTCTGGAGACATTCAAAACCCACCTGGACGTGTTCCTGTGTAACCTGCTCTAGGTGACCCTGCTCTGGCAGGGGGGTTGCACTAGATGATCTCCAGAGGTCCCTTCCAACCCTATGATTCTATGATTCTATGAAAAGCAAGGAATGACAAACAGTGATGGCTACTTGAGGACACATCCAGCCTCAGGTTCTTTCTCCAGCCTCAGTGGGCTGTCGCAGGGATTTTCCCAAGTGCCCCTGAGAAAGAGAGCACAGCTGACAAGGGCAGGCATCAGCCTGTCCTTGGCACTGGTGCCTGGGTCTGGCTGCAAGTCTAGGAGCCAAGTACCCAGCACAGGTGGACACAGCAAAATCACCTCCAGAAGCACCACTGCTTCCACAAGGGAGGCGCAGATGTTCAGTATGGATTCAATCATCTCAATGGAGAGCTCTACACTCAGGTGAAGTCAGTCCCACACTGATCTTAAAGGTGTGTCTGCCATCTTGATGCCTCCTCCTTCTGAAATGGTGACATGGACTCCCTTCAGTGTCCTTGTGCAGAAAGAAGAGCTTTGAGAACATGATGCCTCAAATGAAAATTGGAAGGGGGAAAAGCAAGTGCCCTTTGGAAGTGCTGACATCCTCCCAATGAGTGTGAGGAGAGAGTTGCTGCCCAGCCAGCCTTTCACAGTTCTGCAGTTTGGGGACTTTGCCAATCTCATTGAAGTGTTTCCACAACAAAGCCCAAAACGGGTGGCACGATGGACTGTTAAAAGCTGATGTGGAGTTTCAGATGTGGAAATGTCCTGACACATCTAGCATGAAGCATAGTGATTTGCATATTTTTAATTAAATATTTAAAAATACCTTAAGATCCGGGATTGAGGGAAGGAGAGGGAGTGTAAATTTTGTTGACTGACTTCTGTTAGGAATAATGGCTATAGGTAGAGATCAAATTTTCTGTTGAACCAGAGCATGATTCTCTGAAACAGCCACGGGATTGGGACATAAATCCTTCCAGAAAATGTCAAACTAAACAGAGAAATACATGCCCCTTTCCTAAAGCAGTGAGCCAGCTGCTGGGAATAATTTAGGGGACACAGGTGAATCCCTGACAAAATGAAGCACTTGGCAAGCTGGAATTCAAACCTGTGGGAGGACAACTCTTCCAGTGTTCTGTTGGAGAGCTGCTTCTGGATGGGGTTTGTGAGCCTTTCCAAGTGGTGGTCTTTAGAGCACTGGGAGGCATTCTGAGTTTACCCAGGAGGGAACAGAGGGAGGTGGGAGGATTCAAATTCAGGTGCAGCCCAGCCTAAGGTGGCTGTGAGGTGGATGAAATGGGCTCAGTGGGGAACTGGTGGCTTCTCACTACCTGTGATGCCCAGGTGCAGTTACACTTTGGTGAGGACCTTCTGCAGGGTGGAAGCCATGGGAGGGAGGGGACGAACCTCTTTGCTCCCACTGAGACCCTTTGAAAAGTCACTTCACTTGCTCTGGAAGGCCCACCACAGAGCTTGCTTCACATCTTTGTTCCTGAGTGTGTAAATGAAGGCACTTAACAAAGGAGTTACAGCTGTGTGAAAGGTGTTCATGAGTTTGTTCAAATCCAGGGAGTTCTGGGCCGATGGCTTGACATACAGGAGCATGGTGGAGCCATACCAGATTGTGACGACACTGAAGTGGGTGGAGGAAGTGGAAAACACCTTTTTTTGACCATGGGCTGACATGTTTCTGAGCATGGAAGAGGTGATGTACACGTAGGAGAAGAGGGTGACAGACACGGGAGGCCAGCAGGCCAGTTACGCAGACAAGGAAGGTCGCTAGCTCAGTGGGCCACATGTCACTGCAGGAGAGGGCCAGGTAGAAATCTATATCACAGAGGAAATGATTGATGACATGTGGCCCACAGAACATCAGCCTGGATGTCAGAAAGGCCAGCAGTGAGACAGACAGAAAGCCTCCCAGTGAGGAGCCGAGTGCCCTCTGAGCAGAGAGGACACTGCTCATGAGGGAGCTGTATCTCAAGGGGTAGTGTATGGCTAAGTAGTGGTCATAGGCCATGACAGACAGGAGAAAACACTGAGTGGAGCCTAGGGAGAGAAGAAAGAACAACTGGAGTCTGCATGCCTGTGCTGGTCTTTCAGATGCTACCAGCAGTGAAGGAAAACCATCATCCCTGAGAAAGGAGTTGGTGCAGAACATGGGAAAAAAGCATCTACCCTGAGCTAAAATTGTCAGGGAAATCCTTCGCTGCAGAAACACGTTTGGACAACTAGATCTGACCCTGAAGGTCACGCCTACACCACCAAATGAACCTGGAGAATTATTTATTGGGTCAAGCGCAGGCATCTCCCTTAGAAAATGTTGAATGCAATTGCTGACATGAAATGAGAATTCCATTTAGGAAACTGTGGTTGGAAGGCCGTGGGTCAGAAAGGCCAGCAGCGAGACAGCTGCATACATCAGAGAGTAACCAGCTTTGTTAGCATCGGTAGATCCTCACGCCCACCTCATTCACACATTGAAGTTCAAAGTGGCAGCACCAAGGAGATGGTTTTCTGATTCCCTTCTCTGTGCCACGGGGAGTTTGATCTCGGGGGGGATTGATGGAGACAGACAACGGTGTCCCCTCACACAGGCCAGTTAAAGAACAGCAACACAGTTCCCTAAAGTGTGGCCAGTTGCTGACACACAGGACAGGTCTGACATAGCCACGTCCCATCAAGTATTTGCTGCTGGCTATTGACGTGGTGTTGAAACCTCCAGGGTGGGAGATAACTAAAGGCAACTCTGGACATTTGAATACAGAGCGAGTAAGGTAAGGGATTCGCCTACCTCATTTCAGAGCTCTAACCTCAGTTAAGGCCTAAGTCTTCAGTCTCCATTGAAGTGAAGATCTAAGTAAAGATCAAAGCTCAAAGTCAGATAAGAAGTGAGACCGAGGAATTTAATCTCCCCTGCCTCCAGATTGGGTGTCTCCAGGTGAGCTACTCATCTTTGCTTCGTAGATTATCAGCAGAGAGAAACAGGCACTGCCAAGCCTCAGTTCACCCTGTCTCATACACAAAAGGCAATCCATGCCTTCCAAACACCTGTTTTTCTTCTGTTGACAAGGTGGTCTAGACAGCTGGTAGACTAGACAAGACACACACATACACACACTTATATAGGTCTTTATGCATCTAGAGTTAGTTGAGAAGACTCTCACCCAAAGAGAAGCTGTCTACACTGTCCAGGATCGCAACACAGGTGTTGGACTTGCATCTTCTGCAAGTCCTGTGTCCAAGGCATCAGTGTGGTTGAGGGGAGACTGATCTGCACTTGGTGGGAAGGGGAGATGCAGCTGAGTGAGAGTAATGTGCCCAGCTTCAGTCCTTCCACCCGCACAGAAGCTTTCTGTCTGCTATCCATCTGTCCTCGAGTACCTTGGACATGGGGTTTCACCATGGGATGGGGGTGCTTGGAAAGCTAAGTATATGTGGGCTTATTGCTCGGTGAGGATGGCAACCTGGTGACAAATGACAGGGAAAAGATTGACATACTGGGTGTCTATTTCTCCTCGGCTTTTACTGGTATGGCTTCTCCTCAGGCCAACCAGATCCCTGCACATCCCCACAGACTCTATGGGAATGAAGCAGCACCCACAGTAGAAGAATAAGGAATTAAGGATCTTTTACTACCATATGGACAAACACAAGTTCATGGGATCACTTGGGATGCATCCAAGGGTGTTCAAGGAGTGGACCAGACAGCCTCTACTCAGTCCCTGGAAGGAAGATGGAGACAATACTCTCAGGAGCCCTTTCTAAACCCATGAAAGGCAAGAAGGGGATTGGAAGCAGCTGACATGGTCTTACCGAGGACAAATGATGCCTCACCAACCTCCTTGCTTTCCATGAGGAGGTGACAGGCACTGTGGGAAGGGGAGGGGCACTGCCTGGGGTGTACCTTGACTTCATCAAGGTCTTTGACTTACCCTCATGGGTGCACACACATGCACACCCATACACACAGCAAGGCATGCACACTCACAGGCATGCATACACCCTGATATGTGTGTGGTTGGGGAAATTTTATTGTACCGTTTGAGGCAAATGAAACACATGCTTATGCTTAGATTTAAAAAACAAACAAACAAACAAACAAACACCAAATGGTCAATGTATTGGCCAGAGTCCTACCACCATAAGCAGTTCTACAAGGAGTCTGCAAAGATGAATCAGGAGATGATTTGTTACATACACTGGCAGCAGCACCAATCCTGTGAATGGTGCATGGGACACCTCAGCCTGGCATTGGGTCTATCCCTCAGCACCAGCTCTGCTGCCCAAAGGTGGCCACTCACCATTCCCATTCCAGGGTTGCTACAAGACAATGCTGCAGCTGTTTCTCATCACCAAGGGAAACTGCTCTCCCTTCCAGAGAGTCCTTCTGTCTCTGCATTCCTGCTGCCAGCCACTTTAACCCCTGCTGCATTTGGGCCTTCATGCCCTCTGTGGCAGATCAATCCTTGGTCACAAATTACCACTGCTGAGCAGTTACAAGTTGAATTTCCCCTTCAGTGCACACACAAACTCACACACATGAGCACAACCACACACGTCAGCTGACACACACCCAAAGAGCAACTCATTCCTGTGCAGTTATAAGGAGGTGTGTGCACACACATTTCCAAAGGAGCCCATGTCCATAGCAACATGCATGGCCACTCCCCCCACCAACAGGTACACACAGATATTCAGACACACACATGTTTATACATATGCATGCTCCTGCACGCATGCATTTGCATACAGATGACATTCATTCTCCTCTACACAGATGCACACACACCTAAGCACACATCTGCACACACCTACGCGCACACAATTACGTATATGCAGAGTAGTCACACACATTCATGCTCTCCTGCATGAAGGCACGTGTGTGTGCTATAACACATACACACTCATGGACACAACTGCCCAAACACACACACACACACACACACACACAGAGAACATTTGTGCACACTCATATTTGCATGTGTATTACACGTGTGTGTGCGAATGCAGACATGAGCACAGCCAGAGGAACATATACTTGAGCACAATCATGCACACACTCCACGGAGAAGCAGAACCCCTGACAACAGCTCTCAGCCCCTCGAGAGGACTCCAGGCAAGTCCTTCAGACCCTACAGGTAAGGAACGAATGAGTCACTGGCCAGCCCCATCACCTTTAGCGAGCTCAAGGGTGTGGCAGGGGTTCAGTCAGCTTCTTTCTCACTGTAAGACACAGAGAAGCCACAGCAGAGTCCAAACTGTCATGGCCTTTCCAGCCATTGAGCCTCTCCACATCTCAGGTCTGCGTGTGAAGGAAAAGATAAAAACTAGAGAACATCCCCATTCCTGCAGCCCAACAAAGAATTCCCACATTACAATAAAAAAAAAAATAAAATCCTGCAGTGTTGGAAGCTCCTGCCTGGCCTTGTTGATCTGCTCAAGGGTCTGGGCCCAGCCTCTGCCCTTGCAAAGGGAGCAGTGCCACAGTAACACACTCATGTGGCAGCAGAAGGGTATGTCTCTGGGACAAGGCAGATTCCCCTCAGGCTACAGACACTGAGGCTGGGACATCAGAAGTGATGGAGTAGTGAACCTGTCTCCAGACTCACTTGAAGGGAAATACCCTCTCTTCAAAAGGCAGAGAAAGGCAGAAGCAACATCCATTTACAGAGCAGATGAGAACATGGTTTGGCTACCCTGGGAATGTTCATGCATTCTTTTGATATTTTCCCCAGTTTTAATGGCTGTGCTGGCCTTTTTTCCTCTTGTGTTTTGCATGCAGGTGCAGGGGGTGTCATTGCCTGTAGCGAGAGGGTGCTGCCTGCAGAACATAAGGGTTCATTCCCACTCATGCCAATCCCTGGCCCCATTCCTGTCCCCATGCTGAAGAGGGGATGCCCCTTCCCTGGGCTTGTTTGCAGGGAAGGGGGGATGCCACCATGTTCACCCCCACCCCATCCCTGCACCACTTGCTGCCCACACCCCTTTGTGCTGCTGCACCTGCATCTCACACAGGGCCGCTGCTTCAGCTCCAAACATTCCCACGTCCACTTCAAGCATGGTACAAACAACCAAGCACAGCACCAATTTCCCTTTTCTTTGCTCTACCCCATGTTTCTTGAAACACGTTACTACTTCAGGTGGGCTGGGACATTCAGCAAATTCCTCGTCAATTTTCCAATTCACCGGGAAAACCACCTAGGCCAAGTGTCTTGTGATGGCCCCCCATGACTGTGTGTGGGGCCAGCCAGGCATTCAGTCTATCTCTTCTTCACTGTCCTTTCTCTGCAGAGGCATTTCCCACTGGGACCTGCTGACTACACCAAATATTTTGCTGCTCATTTGTTTTGATTTGCAGAATAAAGTCAATCAGACTCTGAAAAGTATCCCTTAAAATGCCAGTTCTCAAACTAAGACTATGAAGAAAGAGAAGGCAGTATAGAGGATCCTATGTCCTTCGGATGCTGGAGCCCTATGTGCTGTCAAATCGGCACCTCTAATCAGGGCACAGCATGCCATGCAGGTCCTGCCCATGAAAGGGTTACCCCATTCTAATCCATCAAGTTTTAGAGGATTTTCATAAAAGAAAACAGCTCTATTCATCATTTCTGCTTTCAAACAGAAACAATGTTCACACGAGAACCTCATACCGTATACTTAGATAGAGGCAAGGACATGCAGGTAGTGCAATCACTGGCACCGAGCAGGAGCTGCCTACAGGCTCATCGGTTACAATCGAGTGGCTGAGTTTATCCTCTGGCCAAGGGATTTGTGCAGCACAACACGGCTGTGAAGGCCAAGCTCTGCCTGTAGCACAGCACAGCAGAGGCCAGGGCCTCTTCAGGTTACATGGGTCACTAACTCCTTGATGTACAGTGATCTTTGGGTTAGGGTGACAGTATGGGCCAGTTGTTTACTTCATGTGAAGATATACCAACTCTTGAACCTGCTCAGAGCAGCTTTCCCATCCTTCTTCCTTAGGGTGTAAACCAAGGGAGTTGAGCAAGGGAGTAAGAACTATGTAAAGAAGAGCCACTGCTCTGCCTAGTGACCCTTTGAAGGGACCTCCCATGTAGGTGGAGACACACGGGCCATAGACCATGGCAGTGAAATGGGAAGCACGGGTTGAGAGAGCTCAGTGCCTGCCTTCTGCAAAGCAGAACCCCAGCGTGATTAAAATCACTGTGAAAAAAGAACAACCTCTGTCAACAATGCCCTTAGTTTGAAGTGTAAAACCCGCATGGATCCTGTGCCCTTTTCCTCACTTTACAAGATCTCCTCACTTGCCCAGCCAAATTAGAGTTCACGCCAAGAGCCAGTAGCAGGGCTCTGGCAGTGCTTTGGCCAAAGGGCTTCCTCATCTCTCAGAAGAAACACCATCTCTCCCTCTTTTATAAGGACAAGTGCAGACGGTATCATCATTGTGAAGAATTACTTAGCTCCAATTAATCCAGCCTCAATGCATTCAGCAGCACGTGTGACATTTCCCAACTACTCCTGCCAATGCCTACCGTACATGGCTCCTGGACTGGGCCGTGGAGGGGAGAGGAAGGTGGAGTAGCAGCTATGGGCCATCCCAAGGGCTGTTCCCTGCTTTATCACTCCTGCCATTTCCAGAGCAACTCATCTTCTCGAGGCCCACACTGACTGCCTGACAGCCCAGCAAATTTCCAGCCATAGCAAGAGGAACACCCTTCTCCAAGAGCTCTTGGGGTTGCTGACACCTCCAGGCCTCCTGCCTTCCTGGGGCATTTGTGAGCAGAGATATCAGACTGATGGTCACTGGCAGCAGAGCAGCTCAGGCTATCTTCCTCTGCTTCAAGGTTTGGTGCCCAAAAGAGGAGCCACTGCAGGCTGTCCCAATCTCCCACTCCTCTGCAAATGGTGACAGGTCTCCTTGTGCCCTCACCCCTTTCCACCCCAGAGCAACACCCTTCTCCTTTGGTAGCTTGGAGAATGTCCACAGAGAGAAGGACACCATGGAGGCCAGGCTTGAATGCAGCAGAACTTTAATGAGTCCAAAGAGGGAAACAAAGTCACTCCAGGTGGGGGCCGCAAGTTCATGGAGCCCTGGCAGCCACGGAAACTCTGCGGTCCTTAACCACAGAGAAGTTCTTGCACGATGTCTGTCTGCCTGCCCCATAGAGGAAGAGGAGACAGAAGGTACCCACCAGGCTGGCATTAGTGGGACCATGCTGCAAAGGGGAACCAAAGCAAATAAAGAAAAGGGAGAGAAAAGCAAAGCCCTTCAGCTACACCGAAAACACATCCTAAATCTCAATCCCTTGCCCAGCATCATGTTCTGCGTTGCTCGAGGTGTCTCCCTGGGGCTTTCCCAGCATCTTTATCAGAGGAGGCACCTTCTGCCACTGTAGCGTCTGGAAATGCCAGAGAGGTCACAGCACCCAGAGGTGATGGGCACTCCATCACAGCTGAGGATGCTGCCAACAGCAGCAGAGGTGGAGGATCCCACAACGGTGTTCTGTGGGAAGGAGCTGAGGATGGGGCCAGGCAGGGTCACCACCACAGCAGGAGGCTCAATGACGACGGTGGAGTTCTGGCACTGCCTGACACAGGGCTCGTTGCAGCTGTTGGCCAGTGGGGTCGGGCCACAGGGCCGGCAGGGCAGGCACTGGTTGTAGCAGGACATGTCTCAAGTGTGGATATGCACCTGGGAGAGGATCAGGGAGGAAGAGAGCACAAGGGTGGGTGAGGAGCAGCCTGTTAGGAAAAGAGCCACGACCACTTCTGGGTGGGGAGCTGGCAGCTCAGCCAGAAGACACACAGATTTCATCACCCTATACTGAGCAGCCTGGCCTGGAGTGACTCTCTCCTAGTCTGTAGACCAAAAGCCCCTCTGCCACATCCCAGCCTCTCTCTACCCTTCTCCACACTTCCCTCTAGCATGACAAGAACATGCAAACCACAAGACAGGAGAAAGCCAAGATCAGCTGAGAGGTCCGTTAAGGAGATGTCACTTTGGAAGTGAAGGAGAAGGAGCTGCAGACTCACCTGGTTTCCAAGGAGAAGGAGGCCAGAGAAGCGGATGAGAAAGCAGGGACTTGGGCTGGCTTTTATACCTGCCCTTCGTTGCCGCAGCACCAGAGGCACCCTTTGCAGAGGTAACAATTTTTGCACAAGCTCATCTTGAATGCAAACCATCGCAGCTAATGATATGGGCTGTGCTTTGGTTTCCTGCACTGCTGCCTTTTCATTTCCAGGTTTGTTCCATGCCCATTCCCCAGTGAAGATTTCCTGTGATCACTGGGATGAAAGGCCCCAGGATTTCCAGGGCAGGAATGCAGCAGTGCAAGGCAGAAGAGTCAGCTCAAGTGCTGTATGGTTCCAGGGCAGGAAAGACATGTCAGCTTGGGTCACCTGTTGGGGCTGTTTGAATTGTTGTTCTCAGGAAGAATCTTCAGCCAGCCTCAGCTGGCAGCCCATGGGCTCCTGTGCAGGAGAACCTGCCATGTCCTTCTCTTTCCCTCGCTCCTCAGCTCAGCCTGGTCGTCACTTGATGTTGCTTCCCGAGATGTTGTGCTGGTAGTTTTTGTTCTCAGCCTGCCTAACACTGCCCCGTTCCCAGGGGTCCTCATCAGAGTCCATGGTTCACGGTGTTCCTATGTGTGTTCTTATCTTTTGTGTACTTGTAAGTAGCCAGGTTTTTTGTGCCTATACACGGGAGCACAAATTTGTGCCCAAGCCTCTGTGTGTGTGTCCCTGTGTATCATCAAGAGGGCATGTGCTGGTTATGGCAGGGATACTGTCCACTGCTCTCTCCATGAGCACCACAGAGCAGCAGGTTCCCAGGGTCAGAAGGATCCCGAGTGCAGCGGAGTGGTGATGGCACCAGCCTGCTGGAGATGTGTGGTGGGAAACTGGTACGCGTGCGGAGCCCCTGACCGCTCTGAGCCCCTGACCGCTCTGAGCCCGGGCGAGCCCCCGAGCGGCGCCGGCGCAGGGCTGAGCCCCGGGGCGGAGCTGGCGGCGGCGCAGGAGAGGAGAGGAGGCGGCGGAGAGGAGGCGGCGCGGCCGGAGCAGAGAGCCGGGGCTGGCGGGGGGCAGCGAGGCGCGAGCGGCGGAGCGGCGGGATGCGGCGGTGCCGGGGCGCAGGGCTGGCAGGGCTGGCCGCGCTGCTGCTGGGTGCGTGGGGCTGGCGGCGGTGGATGGGGCCAGGGCTGCGCCTGGGATGTTCTTCGGGAAGCCCAGCACCAACTCTTCCCTCTCCTTCTTCAGCCTCTCTTTCCCCCTCCTGCGTTTGCCATCTTTTGTGCCCCTTCCCAACCCCCCGAGTCCCCTCTTTCTGTTCTTCCTCTTTCTTCCCCACCTCTGTCGGTACGAGACTCCTTGCATGTACACCTGATTTTTCATGCACCCTCTCCTTCCCCTGTGCATTCTGCAGTTCTTATTGCCCTCAATATAGACCTCTCTCCTTCACTGTAACAAGCCCTCTCCCTGTCTGCTCTTTATCCACTCACGCACTCATATTCTGACTCATCTCTCCATGCATCTACCATCTCCAAAGCCTCTTCCTACTCCTCGAGACCCCTCTCTCATCTTTCCCTCTGCTTCCTTCATATCCATAACCACAAATTGTCTTTTCTGCACCGTGCCATTATTCCATATATCCTCTCATCCCTCTGTGCTTTCTGCATTTATTCTTCTTCTCAGTTCAGCCCTTCATCCTTCACTGTAGCACATCCAACTCTCCTGTCTCCTCCTCTTCCCTCAACCCATGCGTCCATCCACCCATGCATCCATCCCTCCACCTGGCTTTCATTCTAGCTCTGTATGCATCCATTACAAAGTCCCTTGCAGACTTGTCCCCTTGCTCCACAAACCCACATGAGGATCACTCTCGATGCCCACTTGGTCCCCATTTGTTCCAGTGCAGCGCTATCCACATGCCACTCTTTCTGATGATATTTCTGGCAAAAGAGCCTTCAGACCTGAGTGATCTTTGGTGATCTTTGGCCTTTTCTTATACTTTCTCAGCAGTGGCTGTGGGCAGAGCCCAGGTGCTGCAGGAGCCGTCAGCAGAGACCACCGAGGGCATCGGCATCAGCATCAACTGCTCGCACCCCAACATAAAGCCTTACGACTCCATCCACTGGTACCGTCAGCTCCCGGGACGAGGCCCCGCGTTGCTCCTGAGCACTCTCAAAGACTCGAAAGAGCTGCGGGACCCGCCGGGGCGGCTGTGGGTGTCGGCAGAGCGCCGCTCCAGCGCCCTGTGGCTCGCCCGGCCCCGGCGCGGGGACGCGGCGGTGTATTACTGCGCCCTGGGAGACACGGGGAGAGGAGCCGGGGCTGCGGCCGGGCAGGAACCGGCGCGGGCGGGGCCGGGCGTGTGTGTCGGGGCCGGGGGACAGCCCCGGACGGGACCGCCAGGGGGCGCTGCCGCTCCGCCCGCCGGGGCCGCCTCGCCCCAACCGGCCCCCAACCGGCCCCTCGCCCCGCGCCGCTTCCCCCCGCCCGACCGGCCCCGGCCCCGGCAGCGGCAACCCCGCACTCCCAGCGGGACGCACACAGAAATCCCCCGCCACACTGCCGCCGCCGCCGGGGCAGGAATGGTGCCCGGAGCGCTGGCCGTGTCCGGCGGGGCCCGGCAAGGGCCGATGGCAGCCGCCGGCCCCGCTGGCGCCCGGCCAGGAGCAGCGCCTTTCTGCTCCGCACAGGGCGGCGGGCGGCAGAGATCCTCCTGCCCACGGGCAGCCGCCCAGCCCTCGCTCCTGCCGCACGGACCGCCCACTGCTGACATGGAACATACAGGGCCTCTTCTCGGCCTCTTGACTTTCCCCACGAGGATGCCGAGGGAACCCTGAGCAGCTGCTTTTGTCTGCTCTGCAACCACGGGGACTCCAGGGTGCAGTTGCCAATGCCAAATGGTCCTTAGAAAAGGACAGCCAGAAAGGGTTTCTTATTTTGTTACTCTCTGAAAGCTCAGATATACAATTGAAAACTGAGTCCTCCAGTTCCAGATTTTCGCAGATCTTTCATAGTGTTCCTGCTAGCCTTACAAAGTCATTGCAGGGGTCAGGAGTTGAAGCTCCCCAGCAGCAGGAGAAGGGCATGTCAAGGTCAGAGGCACCTTCAAGCACTCCCCACAGGTCCTCAGTGGTGAGACCATGAGCTTGTTTGACAGGATTCAGCACCTTTGGAACTGAGGCCCAGGAGACATGGTAAAATGCTTAGCCTGGACACACTGAGCACAGCCTCAAGGCATGCCAGGTTCCTCCTTGAGGAGTGAGTCAGAATGGGATTTGCTGAGTTGCTCTCAGGGGCTGGAGGTCTGAGGGGAGTGAGAGCTGGCAGGAGCCTCTGGCAAGAGACTGTGGGCTCCAGCCAGTCCCCGGGGAACCCTGTGTGACTCGAATAGCTGACAGAGATGGTCAAGCCCATTGGCAGACGCTTCCGAGGAAGAGTGAAGGATCAGCCTAGCTTCTTGTCCTATCTGGACTTGATAACCATGTTTCCAGGCAACTCTTGGCAGGTGACAAACAAGGTAGAGCAACAGGCATGGCCAGGTCAATACACGCATCATGGTCACATGGGATTGGCCCCTCTCACCTCTTTTTCCACCTGTCTTCCCATGCTTGCTCCTGGCCAAATTGCCTTGATCCTTCCCTTTCACTGTCTCTGCTGCTTCGCTTAAGCATCCCATGTCATGCACAATCCAGAATTCATCCACAAGGCATTTTATTGCCTTGTAGGCAAAAAAACCCCTGAGTTTAGAAGATGATCCTCTTTTCTCACCCTTCTGGAGGGAGTCATCCCCAGGCAAAGAAGTAACCAGAATACCTGAAGGGATGGGGAATAGATGTCTGTGATGAAGATGATTGTGCCAGATGTCTTCAGCACACCTGATGTCTCAGGTGGTGTGCCTGACTCTGGGTGGGATATTTGTAGGAGATGCTGTTTCCAGGGATGTTTATTTCCCTTGAAGGGCCTCATCCGTGGCCTGGGAAGAAGGCCAATAATATGCCTATGGGGACAGGGAGACAGGCACCCGTTTCCTGTTGCGTTTTGGCTGCTCCTGGTTCTACCTCCTTTCAGCTAGTGCCAAGGGAAAATGAGCGCATTGCGGGCTACAAAAGGGCCTGTCTCCAACCCCAGGAGAGGTGGGTGCAGGCCCCTGTCTCCAGCTGGTCACTGGAAGGCAGGAGAAGTTCACCACGGACACTCCTCCCGTGTTTGGGGCAGTTTGTCTGGTTGTGATCTCCAGAAGGAGCAAAAAGCAGGAAAACAGCCTGCAGCCTCCTGTTGCCCGACAGCAGACTGTTTGATAAGACAAGAAGGTAAAGGGGGTGGGACGGGTGAGGTTATGTCCCTCCAGATGCTGTGAATCCTGAGTTATGGAGCATGAGGCGGAGATCAAGGTGGGCCTAGGCACACAGTGCAAATTCTGCCCATGCTGAGATTCATTTTAGGCATTGTCATCTCTGGAATTTTCATGGCATTCCCTTAGAAATAAACCACTCCCACTTTCTGCTGTTCAGCAAAAGAAAGCACAGCATTTCACTTCTAGATCTAGGCGAGGATGTGTTTCACAGAATCACAGAATTTCAGAGTTGGAAGGGACCTCTAGATATCATCTAATCCAACTCCCCTGCTAAAGCAGGATTGCCTAGAGCACATTACTCAGAACTGCATCCAGGCGGGTCTTGGAAGTCTCCAGAGCAGGGGACTCCACAACCTCCGTGGGCAGCCTGTTCCAGTGCTCTGTCACCCTCACCGTAAAGAAGTTTTTTCTCATATTTGATCAGAACTTCCTACGTTCCAGCTTGTGCCCATTACCCCTCGTCCTGTTATTGGGAACCCCTGAAAAGAGCCTGGCACCATCCTCCTTCAACCCACCCTTTAGATATGTATGCCATAATAAGGTCTCCCCTCAGCCTTCTCTTCTCCAGGCTAAAGAGTCCCAGCTCTCTCAGCCTTTCCTCAGAAGGGAGACGCTCCAATCCCTCACTCATCTTTGTTGCCCTAGGCTGGACTCTCCCCAGTAGTTCCCTGTCTCTCTTGAACTGGGGAGCCCAGAACTGGACGCATTATCCCAGTTCTGGCCTCACCAGTGCAGAGGAGAGGGGCAGAATGACCTCCCTGGCCCTGCTGGCCGCGCTCTTCCCTGTGGAGCCCAGAATTCTGTTGGCCTTCTTGGCAGCAAGGGCACATTGCTTGCTCATGGATAATTTGCTGTCTACCAAGACCCCCAGATCCTTTTCTCCAGAACTGCTTTCCGGCAGGTCCACCCCTAACCTATATTGGTGCCTGACATTCTTCCTCCCCAGGTGCAGGCCCCTACACTTGTCCTTGTTGAACCTCATTACGTTCTTCTCTGCCCAGCTCTCCAGCCTGTCTAGGTCACACTGGATGGCAGCACGGCTATCTATCTGGGGTGTCAGTCACCCCAACAAGTTTGGTATCATCAGTGAACTTGCTGAGGATACACTCTGTCCCCTCCTCCAGGTCGTTGATGAATATGTTAAAAAATACTGGTCCAAGTATTGACCCCTGGGGGACACCACTGGTTGTGGGCCTCCAACTCAACCCTGCTCCATTAATCGCAACCCTCTGGGTCCTGTTACACAGGCAGCTCTCAATCCACCTCACTGTCATAGAATCATAGAATCATAGAATCATAGAATCATAGAATCATAGAATTGGTGAGGTTGGAAGGGACCTTTAAGATCATCGAGTCCAACCTTTAGCCTACCCTGACAAAAGCCACTTCTAAACCATGTCCCTAAGTGCCCCATCTACTCTTTTTTTAAACACCTCGGGGATGGTGAATCCACCACCTCCCTGGGCAGCCTATTCCAATGTTTAATAGCCCTTTCAGTGAAAAAATGTTTCCTAATATCCAATCTAAACCTCCCCTGATGTAACTTGAACCCGTTCTCTCTCATCCTATCACTTGTCACCAGGGAGAAGAGGTCAGCCCCCATCTCTCTACAACCTCCTTTCAGGGAGTTGTAGAGAGTAATAAGGTCTCCCCTCAGCCTCCTCTTCTCCAGGCTAAACAACCCCAGCTCCCTCAGTCGTTCTTCATAAGGTTTGTCCTCCAGACCCCTCACCAGCTTTTAGCCCTTCTCTGGACACGCTCCAACACTTCAATGTCCCTCTTGTAGCGAGGGGCCCAAAAAGGAACGCAGTACTTAAGGTGGGGCCTCACCAGTGCCGAGTATAGGGGGATGATCACTTCCCTAGCCTGGCTCACCACACTATTCCTGATACAGACCAGGATGCTGTTGGCCTTCTTGGCCACCTGGGCACACTGATGGCTCATATTCAGCCAGCTGTCAACCAGCACCCCCAGGTCCTTTTCTGCTGGGCTGCTTTCGTGCCACTCTGCCCCAATCCTGTAGCGCTGCATGGGGTTGTTGTGACCCAAGTGCAGGACCCGGCACTTGGCCTTGTTGAACCTCATACCACTGGCCTCAGCCCATCGGTCCAGCCTGTCCAGATCCCTCTGCAGAGCCAACCTACCCTCAAGCAGATCAACACGCCCACCCAGTTTAGTGCCATCTGCGAACTTACTGAGGGTGCATTCGATCCCTTCATCCAGATCATTGATAAAGATATTAAAGAGAACCAGCCCCAGCACCGAGCCCTGGGGGACACCACTTGTGACCAGACACTAACTGGATTTAACTCCATTTACCATTACTCTCTGGGCACGGCCATCCAGCCAGGGTCTGTAGTTCCCTGAGTCGTCCTTCTTGCCCTTTTTGAAGACTGGAGTGATATTGGCCTTCCTCTGGTCCTCAGGCACCTCTCCTGTTCTCCATGACCTTTCAAAGATGATGGAGAGTGGCCAAGCAATGACATGTGCCAGCTCTCTCAGCACTCGCGGGTGCATCTCGTCAGGGCCCACGGACTTATGGATGTCCAGTTTGGCCAAGTGGTCTCTAACCTGATTTTCCCCTACTGGGGAAAACTCCTCCTCTCTCCAGACCTTCCCCCTTGCCTCCAGGGCCTGGGATTCATGAGGGACAGCTTTAGCAGTGAAGACTCAAGCAAAGGCGGCATTCAGTAGCTCTGCCTTCTCTGTGTCTTCCACCACTAGGGCGCCCACCTCATTCGTTAGTGGGCCTACATTTTCCCTAGTCTTCCTTTTACTATTGATATACTGAAAGAACCTCTTCCTGTTATCTTTAACTGCGGTGGCCAAGACGAGTTCTGCTTGAGCTTTGGCCCTTCTAATTTTCGCCCGGCGTGGCTTATCTACATCTCGGCATTTTTCTTAAGTAGACAACCCCCTTGTCCAAAGATCATAAACTTTCCTTTTTTTCTTGTGTCGTGGTTTGGCCTCAGACGGCAACAAAGAACCACGCGCCACTCACTCGGGTCTTCCCAACACAGGAAGAATCAGAAGAAAAAGGCAAGACTCTTGGGTTGAGACAAAGGCAGTTTAACAGAACAGCAAAGGGAACAAGCAAACAACAACAATAACACGGATAGAGGAATATACAAACACGATGACGGAACCCTTGCTCCCAGCCGCTCACCAACCAGACCCTGGACACACCAGCCCGATCCAAGCAGCAAATTCCTGCCCCCTCCCCCAGCAGCTCAGGGTGGGCATGGCTCACATGGCATGGAATACTAGGAAAAATTAACCCTATCCCTGCCAGAACCAGGACATCCTGAGGTCCAGCCAAAGCTCTCTATTTAGCCAGCCTGGTCTACTTCCCTGTCTGGTCGTTTTTTGGGGCTTGGGGATGGCCTTCTCCTGTGCTTTTAAGAGTTCCTCTTTGAAGTAAGACCAGCCTTCCCGGGCACTTTTGCCCTTCAGGACTGTCCCCCAAGGCACACTCTCAGCCATGCTCCTAAGCAGGCCAAAGTCCGCCCTTCAGAAATCTAAGGTGGCAGTTCTGCTGGCTCCCCGCCTTGCTTCACCGAGAACTGAAAATTCTATCATTTCATGATCACTCTGCCCAGGATGACCTCCAATCTTTACATCCCCTATGAGACCTTCTCTGTTAACAAGCAGCAGGTCCAGTGGGGCACTTTCCCTCGTCAGCTCCCTCAGCAGCTGCGTTAGGAAGTTGTCTTCCACGCACTCCAGGAACCTCCGTGACTGTTCCCTCTCTGCTGTGTTATATTTCCAGCAGACATCTGGGAAGTTGAAGTCCCCATGTTTGTGGCAGTGTTGCCAAGTTTGCCAAGTGATATATACAGCTCAGCATAGCACAGGTCGGGGCCTACTCAGGTCAGGTTAACTTAACGACAATGAGCAGTTGGTTCTCTCTGCCGTGAGTGGTGCATGGGATCACTCTGGACTTCATGTGGAAAGGTGGTGGGAGAAGGGGTCCCCACCTGCAGTACCCCCACCCCTTCACGTGCCCTTTCAGCTGTGGGTGCAGGGCTGCCCTATCCACAGCCCTCGCAGTGCAGCACCCCAATGGGTGTCCCATGTTCTCCCTCGGAGTGGGGGTGACCCACCCATCTTCATCCTGCTCCCTGCTGACCCCTCACCCTTTCCCTAGAGTAGAAGTCATCTCTGGGTTTGTGACATCTAAGAGCACTTCTGGATCCCACCAGAACAGGACACGGCCAGAAGCCCGGGGCTGCTGCACAGGAGGGTTCCTTTCCTAACTGGGGGAATTTGGGGGAGAGCCATTGTTCCCAAGCAGATGAGGAAAGAAAGGGGAGAAGTGAGAGAAACAGAAGAGAATTCTGTTCCCAAAAGAAACAACAACATCCTACACAACTGAGGAGCACAGAGAGAAAATATGAAACCTCATTGAGGAATAAAGCCCTAACGTCACAAATGGCCCAGCAGTGCGTGTGCAGAAGAGCAGGGGATTGTAACTGGGGAGGTGGGGACTGTACTGTGAGCTCACTGGGAACAGCCTCTTCCCACCACTGGGACACGCAGAGCCCCCAGGGACACAAAACATGGACAGGCTGAGAATGCCACTGGCTGAGGGAGCCACAGGTGTTGCTGCTGGAGGAGGGAGAAACCCAGAAACAGCATCTGAGGCACAGGACGAACAGACCTCTGCTCTTCCCCGCTTCCTCCTTTGCTCCCCCAACAGCGTTGCTTCCGGCAGCTCTGTTATCTTGGGGCTGGGAGGGGGTTTTCTGACTCTGTCTCACTCCACAAAGAGGCGGGTTGGTGTCGACATGCACCTCGGATCTCTCATCCTCACGGCCTTCCTGGGGCAACTGCTGGGTAAGTCCTGGCTTACTATAAATGCATCCTTCTTCCCCCAAGGAAGCCCTTGCCAGCCTGATCAGGATCATGCAGAGAACTACCCTTGAATTACAGGAAAACACTGTGAAATACCAGCTCACATTTGTGGTTTTGCACCTCTTTTCTCAAGATGCTCTTACTGTTTGAAAGGAGAGAGGAGAGACACCTCAGACCTCTTCTGCTGCTCTTCTCTCACCTTCAATGCCTTTCTCTCTGCCTCTCTCTTCTGATCCACCTGCTCTCACCACAGGAGATCTCAGTGCTCTCTCTCACTCTCACATGTCTCCCTTTCCAGTGCAAATCAGTAGATCCTGTCAAAGCTCTTACAGGGACTTTAAAGCTCTCATCCCGCTGACTTTAACTGGGTGTCCCATTCTGCCTCCTGGCTGGCACATGTCTGCCGTGGCTTCCACTTTTCTCCTGGATGTTGACACAGCCAGGGATCCCTCTTTTCAAGTTCACCATTGTATATACTCAGGGAGCTGGGAGCCCTCGGAGATGGGATGAATGGGGAAGCAGGGTGAATCTTTTTGCCGTAGCTGCATGGGCCCCTTTACCTGCTGGAGGGTTGCTGGTCCCAGCACATGAAGGTCAGGCATGACAGGCTGTTCCCTGCTCCACTGAGCAGCAGGAACAGGAGCAGGCAGGAGGAGAAGGGACACAGCACAGCTCTCCTCAGGGTTCACGTTGGGCTTAGAGCCCGGAGCTGCTGCCCAAAAGTACTCTCCACCTGGCTTTCCCCCTGCCTTTAGGATTTTCCTGCAGGGCAATGGACAGGGAGCATTCTGTACAAGGGTTTTTTATCCACTCCTGGTTTGCTTCCCAAAGCCATTCCCTGACGAGCTGCTGACCTTCACTTCCTTCCAGGCACTATGGGACAGATCACTGTCACCCAGCAAGAAGGACAAGTCACAGTGAAGCAGGGAGACACCTTCCAGACAACATGCACATACCAGACCTCCTACTCTCCAGTCTTGCTCTGGTACCAGCAGAGGAAAGGCCAAGGTCCCCAGCTGGTCTCCTATCAGGGAACTGCTGGCCGCAAGCGCAGCGGTCGTATCACCACCGTGCTGAACACCACCGAGAATTACAGCCTCCTGCAGCTGGAGGAAGTCGAGCTCTCTGACAGTGCCTTGTACCTCTGTGCAGTGCGTGACACCCCAGTGCAGGGAGCTTCCTTGGCTGTGCAAGAACCCAGGGGAGGGAGGGGACGTGTCTGTCAAGGCTGAGGGTGAGGGAAGGGGCTGTCAGGTGTCCCCTGGTAGTGCTGCTTCCCCTGTTTACCCAGCGATCTGCAGGACAAGATTCTCTTCCAGGAGAGGACAGTGTCAGTGACCTCAGAAGAAAGAGGAAGTGGTGAAAGACTCTCAGGTTCCCTTGTTTTCACCAGGGGTTATGAGGTTGTTTTGCTCAATGGCTCTGCTGAGATGGTGGGCAATGCAGGAGGTTGTGGGGGTTTGTGCAATGGTTCCTCACTGCTGCTCTTTGCTTTCTGGATCTCCCTGCTGCACACTGCTTCTGTAGGGTTTCCTGTGGGCCTGTCTCTTTGAGTCTCTCCTCTGAGATGTGTCCCTTAGCGGCTGGAGTTCAAAGAAAGATGGAAAACCTGCCTTCTGGCAATGGCCCGTCCTGGAATTACAAGATTACAATAATTTTCAAAAATACTCAGAACCACCTTGTGGACCCTCCAGTTGCTGCATGGCCGTGTGCTGAGGTCTGGAGGACCTGCTCTCCCCATTGCACTCCCCCCATCCTTGGAGGCCTTCTCATGCAGTACCTCATAGGCTTCCCGCAGCCCTGCCCAATTTCTTCTGCAGTGTGACCAGGCTGTACAGCTCTATCCACGACCTCCGTAGGGGAGGAGACCACCAAGGAGAGGTGGACAACATGCCCTGCCAGGAGAAGAGCTGGCCTAGGGGAAAGATACTTTGTGATTCCAACATCAACCTGTGAGTCCCCTTAGCCCTGCACATCTGTGCAACTGCTGGGCTGTGCAGGGGACTCTTTGGGGGCAGAAGGTGTATGGGTGGCCTGCCCTTACTATCCTTGCCCTTGGGTTCAGGCCGTGCTCCCGCTTTCAGGGGACAAGTGGGAAGATTGGGATGAGAAGGTCAGGGGTCGTTCTGATGACTTTTTCTCAAACCATCTTCGCTCCTGCATCCTTGGGGGTCATCTTCTGACTGAGCTTCTTTTCCCACCACAGGGCTATCCAGAGCAGAAGGAATTCCCTTCTGCATAGGCTTGTGAGCTGCTGACCTCTCAGAGCCTCCAGCAGCACTGGGGAGCACTCTCTAAGGGAAAGCAATGGTCAGTCTCCTTGTTGCAGGACGTGTTATGACGCCAAGAGATTGTAAGTGAGCAGAGATGCTGGAATACAGGGCCTGATACCCATTGGCTGTGGAGGAGATGAGTATATCTTCCTCAGCTCCAAGGGACAGTGATTGGAAGGGACCCATTGCCCTGTAGCCCACACTCCCCTTCCTCTTCTGCTTGTGCCCTCACCTTATCCCCCACCACCCAAGACAATGCCTTTCTTCCTTAGCATACAAGGTAAGGTCCACCATGAAAAGGATGAGATGGAAGCAGAGGTCAGCATGCAGAAAACTTTAATGACTTTGAGGTGGAAAGAAGTTCACTTGTAGAGGAGGCGGCCAGAGCAGGGAGAGGATCAGCAGCTGCCAAAACTCTGCTGCCATTGCCCACAGTTGAGATCCCACAGGCCTGTTCCACAGAGGGAGAGGGGCCAGCAGATGCCCCATGGTGGCTTTGCAGGTCTTACAACCCCAAAAAACAGAAGACAAGAAGGAGATGGGAGAGAAGATAAGGCAGGGAAGTTAGACTTTGGCCACATTTTCAGAGCGCCCCAGCAGCTCTCCTTTGGAAGGGCAGCAATGGATGCTCAGCCTCCCTAAAATCAATGGCCAGGAGCTTTGTCCTGAATCCAGCATCAGGTACCTGGGGGTCCTTGTCAGGGCTGTCACCAGCGCATTTAGCAGGGGGGACACCTTCTGCCATAGTAGCAGCTGGAAATGCCAGAGAGGTCACAGCACCCAGAGGTGATGGGCACTCCATCACAGCTGAGGATGCTGCCAACAGCAGCAGAGGTGGAGGATCCCACAACGGTGTTCTGTGGGAAGGAGCTGAGGATGGGGCCAGGCAGGGTCACCACCACAGCAGGAGGCTCAATGACGACGGTGGAGTTCTGGCACTGCCTGACACAGGGCTCATTGCAGCTGTTGGCCAGTGGGGTCGGGCCACAGGGCCGGCAGGGCTGGCACTGGTCATAGCAGGACATGTCTCTGGGCTGCAGGAGCACCTGGGAGAGAGGGCAGAGAGGCAGTAGAGCACACACACATGTGAGGAACAGTCTGCCAGGAGTCTGTCACTCCACCACAAGCGTGTCGGAGGCACCTGCTGAGCCAGGAGCTAGAAACTGTGCAGTGAGGCAAAAGGGTTACCAGACACAGTACTGTGAGGATCACCCAGGCCCAACCAGGCTGCTGCCAGTCTTTGCAGTGAAGGGCAACCTCAGTCAAGTGCCAAGTCCTCTTTCAAGATAATGCAAAGTGTCTCCAGGTCCAAGAAGGCTGCTGCCTATCTCTTAAGAGAACAGCTCCCTCAACCAAGTCCCAGACACTCTCTACTCAGACCTTCTTCCCCTTCTCATGGTGAGCAGCACCACAGCCCACTATAGGAGGGAGGAGTACACATCTGCATGAGCAGAAAACAACACAGGGAAAGGGCTTCAGACTGACCTGGTTCCCAAGGAGAAGGAGGAGAAAGAAGTGGATGGGAGAACAAGGAGTTGGGCTGGCTTTTATGGTGGCCCTGACCTGCCCTGGGCCCAGAGGTAGGTTCTACAGAAGTGGCAATTGTCGAAGCTGCTCATGATGAACAGGAAACATCCCAGCTAATGACATGGGCTGTGTGGTTGTTTTCCCAATGCCGCCTTCTCATTTCCTGGCTTATGCTGTCCACCATCCCTCACAGAGGCTTCTTCTGAGTGCTGGGATTGTGAGATCCCATGGGGGGGAATGTGTCAGTGATAGCAGAACGTGTCAGTGATAGCAGAAGCCTCAGCTCAAGTGCTGGATGGGTGCAGTGCAGGCAAGTGATGTTGTCCTGGGACACACTGGAGAGTGGTCTGTGGCTGCATTGACAGGAAGGGGCCAAACTACTCCCAACCCTGCAATCCTTGGTTGGTCTCCCAAGGACGTGCCTTGTCTTTCTTTCCCTCTGTCCTGGTTCCGGCGGGGATAGGGTTAATTTTTCCTGGTATTCCATGCCATGTGAGCCATGCCCACCCTGAGCTGCCGGAGGAGGGGGCAGGAGGGCTGGGGCATCCTGGTCCCCTCAGGGAGCGGCGGGGGAGCTGCGGTTCCCTCATCGGGTTTGTATATTCCTCTCTCAGTGTTATTGTCGTTTCTTGCTTGTTCCCTTTGCTGTTCTGTTAAACTGCCTTTGTCTCAACCCAAGAGTCTTGCCTTTTTCTTCTGGTTCTTCCTGTATTGGGAAGGCCCGAACGAGCGGCTCGTGGTTCTCTGTTGCCATCTGAGGCTAAACCACAACAGTCCTTTTTGGCGCCCAACATGGGGCTCGAAGGGTTGAGATAATGACAGAATCCAACTAGAGCTTGGAAAAACAAATTTGTTGTATGCATTTATCTTATTAGGCAAGTAGTCGCTGGTCATCATGTTGCTTGGTTTGTTCTCATGGCTGTGTTATGTGAATTCCTATATGGCTTATGTACTCCCTGCGATGATTTTTGTTACTTCTGGGAGAGGGATGAGGATTATCATTTTGCTGTCCTGTGCAATATCGGTTTATGAGATGATAACATCACTTGTTAGACAGTTACTTTGGGGCTTTTATGTGGTGTTGCTGTCCTGTCCGTACCTTGGGCACCGTCTCTCAGAATTTATTAATACTTACACCCAGTCTGTGGGGGAAACAGGGGGGGACACTTTCCCCAGCTCTTTTGCCTCCCTTTTCTCCTTTGGGTCAGGTATAACAGCTTTTGAGAATTTTGAATATCCTTGGGATACTCAAACCAGCCTGATCCTATTGTTATGTCTGCTGAATGTGTTCCAGGTCCTGTTTAAGGTTAAACAGCTATTCAAGACTACCACCCGGAGGTCTGTTCCGAGGCTGGATAGTCAGGGGTGGCACGGCATGTGGGAGAACATGGGCAGGTACCTAGAGAACTTCTCACCTCCAATGGTCTGGGACTTCACCCCTGAACAATTACAGGACCCTGATAAAGCGGTAGAATATTTGAAGGGAAAATGCTGTGGCTATTCTAGAGAGGCACAACTCACTGCACTGTGCTGGGCCCTGGCCAGTATTTACCAGGCACTGCTCAGTATTATGCAGCACCCTCAGGGGGAAGAGATGGAAACCAAACCAGCAGCCGTTGCGGCTACTGCAACCCCTGCGGCAGCCACTGTGGCTACTGCAACCCCTGCGACAGACACTGTGGCTACTGCAACCCCTGTGGCAGCCACTGTGGCTACTGCAACCCCTGCGACAGACACTGTGGCTACTCCAACCCCTGTGGCAGCCACTGCCACTGAACCAGGGAACCAACCCGTGCCGGTATCAGTTGCCCCCATTCAGAAGAAGAAGTACACGAAGAAATCAGTTCGCTTAGTAAGAGATGATGATGAACCAGGGTCATCACGAGAGCAGGAGGAAGAGGCAGAACCAGAGATAATTACTCGATCCCTATCCTTGAGTGAGTTGTGGGATATGCGAAAAGATTTCAGCCGACTTTCAGGCGAGCACATTGTCACCTGGCTGCTCCGGTGCTGGGATAACGGGGCCAGTAGCCTGGAATTAGAGGGTAGGGAGGCCAGGCAGCTGGGATCCCTGTCTAGGGAAGGCGGCATTGACAAGGCAATTGGGAAGAAGACCCAAGCCCTCAGCCTCTGGAAACAACTCCTGTCAGGCGTGAGGGAGAGGTACCCCTTCAGCGAGGATGTTGTATGTCAACCAAGTAAGTGGACTACCATGGAAAGAGGTATCCAGTACCTGAGAGAATTAACTGTGGCGGGAGGTGATTTATTATGACTTGAACAATGCAGACTTACCCACAGACCCTGATGAGGTGCAATGTACAAGGCCCATGTGGCGGAAGTTTGTACGGAGCGCACCATCGTCATATGCCAACTCCCTGGCAGTAATGGAATGGAAAGGTGAAGAGGGACCAACGGTGGATGAGGTAGCTGGCCAGCTCCAGCGATATGAAGAAAGTCTCTCTTCCCCCCTTGTCTCAGCTGTGGAGAAACTGTCGCGGAAGGTCCAGCAACTTGAAGAGAATATCTCCTACTCCCCACCTGCACGGGCCAGCGTCTCAGCTATTAGAAGCAGGCATTTCCCCACTCAAGAGAGAGACTACAGAGGGTACACACCACAAGGCACCCTGTGGTTCTACCTCCGTGACCATGGAGAGGACATAAGGAAGTGGGATGGACAACCTACTTTGATCCTGCGGATATGGGTACAGGAGTTGCAAGGAAGGACAACCATAAAAGGGGATCCCTCCAGGAAAAGTGCCGCCCCAGTTTCCAGTGGGCCGTTCCCCAGACAGAGCAGAAGGCCTGATCTTGCTTCTGATCCTCTTGAAGGAACTTCCAAGTCATTTCTGCAAGAAGTGAGTATTGGATACTATGACCAGTATTAGAGGGGCCCTGCCTCTGGCCAGGTGGAGGAAAGGGACAAGCAGGTTTATTGGACAGTGTGGATTCGATGGCCTGGCACATCAGACCCACAGGAGTATAAGGCTCTAGTGGACACGGGTGCGCAGTGTACTTTAATACCATCAAGCTATAGAGGGGCAGAACCCATTTGTATTTCTGGGGTGACACGGGGGTCCCAAGAGTTGACTGTACTGGAGGCGGAAGTGAGCCTAACTGGGAATGAGTGGCAAAAGCATCCCATTGTGACTGGCCCAGAGGCTCCATGCATCCTTGGTATAGATTACCTCAGGAGAGGGTATTTTAAGGACCCAAAAGGGTACCGCTGGGCCTTTGGCATAGCTGCCTTGCAGACGGAGGAAGTTGAACAGTTGTCTACCTTGCCTGGTCTCTCGGAGGATTCTTCTGTTGTGGGGTTGTTGAGGGTCGAAGAACAACAGGTGCCGATTGCTACCACAATGGTGCATCGGCGGCAATATCGCACTAACCGAGACTCTCTGATTCCCATCCATAAGCTGATTCGTCAACTAGAGGCTCAAGGAGTGATCAGCAAGACTCGCTCCCCTTTTAACAGTCCCACATGGCTGGAGAGAGAATCTAATGGAGAGTGGAGGCTAACTGTAGACTATCATGGTCTGAATGAAGTCACGCCACCGCTGAGCGCTGCCGTGCTGGACATGCTAGAACTCCAGTACGAACTGGAGTCCAAGGCAGCCAAGTGGTATGCCACAACTGATATAGCTAATGCATTCTTCTCAGTCCCTTTGGCAGCAGAGTGCAGGCCACAGTTTGCTTTCACTTGGAGGGGCGTCCAGTACACCTGGAATCAACTGCCCCAGGGGTGGAAACACAGCCCCACCATTTGCCATGGACTGGTTCAGACTGCACTGGAACAGGGTGAAGCTCTGCAACATCTGCAATACATTGATGACATCATCGTATGGGGCAATGCAGCAGAAGAAGTTTTTGAGAAAGGGGGTAAAATAGTTTGAATCCTTCTGAAAGCTGGTTTTGCCATAAAACAAAGTAAGGTCAAGGGACCTGCACAGGAGATCCAGTTTTTAGGAATAAAATGGCAAGATGGATGCCGTCAGATTTCAATGGATGTGATCAACAAAATAGCAGCTATGTCTCCACCAACTAGTAAAAAGGAAACACAAGCTTTCTTAGGCATTGTGGGGTTTTGGAGGATGCATATCCCACATTACAGTCTAATTGTAAGCCCTCTGTATCAAGTAACCCGGAAGAAGAACGATTTGAAATGAGGTCCTGAGCAACAACAAGCTTTTGAACAAATCAGACACGAAATAGTCCATGCAGTGGCCCTGGGGCCAGTCCAGGCAGGACAAGATGTTAAACATGTGCTCTACAGTGCAGCCGGGGAGAACGGCCCTACCTGGAGCCTCTGGCAGAAGGCATCATGGGAGACTCGAGGTCGACCCCTGGGGTTTTGGAGTCGGGGATACAGAGGATCCGAAGCCCGCTACACTCCAACAGAAAAAGAGATATTGGCAGCATATGAAGGGGTTTGAGCTGCTTCGGAAGTGGTTGGTACAGAAGCACAGCTCCTCTTAGCAGGGCTGCAGTCTCACTGCAAACACCTGCTGTCATGGCCTTCTGAGCTGACATCACTCCAGTAATTAGACCATGGTGGCCTGCCACCATGGCTGCTTTTGTCAGCTTCCCCTCTCCAGGGTCAGCTCTTTGTTTTCCAGAATAGACTTAGCATGGCAAGAGCCTTGTGCACAGAGGGACAAACTAGAGCCCAGAAATGCACATCCTGGAAATGCAGCCACCAGTGGTTTTCTGTTGGGCAGAGAACCCAGAGGGACGCAGGGACACAGGCATCACCCTAGCCACTGGTGAATCCCCAGGGCTGGAGGGGAGACATGAAAATCCTGCAGAAAGCTCAAGTGGTTGAACAGGGAATCTTATCCAGTGCCTGGCTGATGGGTTTTGTTCACATGTCTAGGCTTTCCCAGATCCCCAGATGCAGGGCCAGGAAGACATTTTCCATCCATGGGCTTCTGTACCTAGGAGGTAAAGCCACCAGAGCAGTCATGTCTCCTACCAAGAGCCCCCTTCTCCAACAGTGTCATTAGTGGACGATGAGGAAAGAGTAAGAGCTGGACAAGCAGCTGGGATACTTCTCCTGAACACTCACTGTTGGGTCCTGCTCAGTTTCAGCAGCTCAAAGGTGGCCCTGAGCCTGCTGTGGTAATGCACCCTCGTGACAAGGCAGGCCAACAGCATCCTGGGCTGCAGCAGGAAGAGAATCAACAGCAGGACAAGGGACCTGATCCATTCTCTCCACTCAGTGCTGGCAAGGCCGCTTGTGGAGTGCTGGGTACAGTTCTGGGCTCCCCAGTACAAGACAGATATTGGGGTGAGCACAGCAGAATAGTGGATGGACAGGAGCATGTTTCCTCTGAGGATGGGCTGAGAGGGCTGGCAGTGTTCAGCCTGGGGAAGAGAAGGCTTTGGAGGATTTGGAATTGTGTGCAAATACCTGATGGGAGGGAATGAAGAAGAGACTCTGTTCAGTCAGGCTTCCTTGGGATCCCACTCCTCTGCCATGAGGACACTCTGTAAGGGGAGAAAGAAAAGGAAAGACACCAAACTGGGCACTTAATTTGCAAGGGCTAAAGGTAGTTTTTTCAGCACTGAGTGATTCTTTGGGCAGTAAGGCCATGGCCAGGCTTCTCACAGCGCTCCATGTCAGAAGGTGCTTGAGCATCCCCTCAGGCAGAAATAGCCTGGTGTAGAAGCGCTGCCTCTCAGCTCCAAGTCACACTGCCAAAGGGGCCTGGGGCACCGGAAAATTCCCGTGGGAGCCTGAAGGAAGAGAGCAAGCAGTCTGTCGTCAGGCACTAGGAGGCTGGAGGCTGTTTTCCTGCTTTTTGCTCCTCCTGGAGATCACAACCAGCGCAACCAGCCCCAGTATGGGAGCAGTGTCCACGGTGAATTTCTCCTCCCATGCAGTGCCCAGCCAGAGACGTGGGCCTGCAGCCCCCTCTCATGGGGTTGGAGGCAGGCCACTTTGCAGCCCACGATGAGATACCTTGGTAGTATCTGAAAGGAAGTAGAACCAGCAATTGACAAAATGCAGCAGGAAACAGGTTTCTATCTCGCTGCCCCTTCAGGGGTTTTCTCTCCCTTCTCCCCAGGCCACAGATGAGGCCCTTCAAGGGAAATGTCTCTGGGAACAGCACTTGCTGTAAACATCCCACCCAGAGTCAGACACATAACCTCTCTCTCAATGGAGGACATTCAGCACAGCCCTCTGCTTCACAGACACCTACTCCCCATCCCTTCAGGTATCACATTCAGCCCATTTGTCTGGGTATGACATCCTCCAGAAGGGTGAGAAGAGAGGTGAGTTTGTCACCTGCCAGGAGATCCCTGGAAATAAAGTCATCAAGTCCATCTGGAACAGGGAGCTAGGCTGATCTTTCAATCTATGCCTTGGAAGGCCCAGCCCATGGGTTTGACCAGCTCTGTCAGCTACTTGAGCCACACAGCGTTCCCTGGGGACCGGCTCGAGTCCACAGAGGCCTCCTGCTAGCTCTCACTCCCATCAGACCTCCAGCCCCTTAGGGCAACTCAGCAAATCCCATTCTGACTCACTCCTCAAGGAGGAACCTGGCATGCCTTGAGGCTGCACTCACTGTGTGCAGGCCAAGCGTTTGCCCTATATCCTGTGCCTCAACTCCAAAGGTGCTGAATCCTGTCAAACAAGCTCATGGTCTCACCACTGAGCCCCTCTGGGGAGCGTTTGAAGGTGCCTCTGACCTCGACATGCCCTTCTCCTGCTGCTGGGGAGCTTCAACTCCTGAACCTATGCAATGAGGTAAAGCTAGCAGGAAATATTTGGACAGGTGTGTGAAATTCTGGAGCTGGAGAATTCAGTTTTCAATTGTATATCTGAGCTTTCAGAGAGTATCAAAATGAGAAAACCCTTCAGGTTGTCTTTTCTGAGGAAGGTTTGGCATTGGCAACTGCGCCCTGGAGTCCCCGTGGTTGCAGAGCAGAGGAAAGCAGCTGCTCAGGGTTCCCTCGGCATCCTCGTGGGGAAAGTCAAGAGGCCGAGAAGAGGCCCTGTATGTTCCATGTCAGCAGTGGGCGGTCCGTGCGGCAGGAGCGAGGGCTGGGCGGCTGCCCGTGGGCAGGAGGATCTCTGCCGCCCGCCGCCCTGTGCAGAGCAGAAAGGCGCTGCTCCCGGCCGGGCGCCAGCGGGGCCGGCGGCTGCCATCGCTCCTTGCCGGGTCCCGCCGGCCACGGCCAGCGCTCCGGGCGCCATTCCTGCCCCAGCGGCGGCGGCAGTGTGGCGGGGGATTTCTGTGTGCGTCCCGCTGGGAGTGCGGGGTTGCCGGGGCCGGGGCCGGTCGGGCGGGGGGAAGCGGCCCGGGGCGCGGGGCCGTTCGGGGGCCGTTTGGGGCGAGGCGGCCCCGGCGGGCGGAGCGGCAGCGCCCCCTGGCGGGCCCGTCCCGGACTGTCCCCCCGGCCCCGACACACACGCCCGGCCCCGCCCGCGCCGGTTCCTGCCCGGCCGCAGCCCCGGCTCCTCTCCCCGTGTCTCCCAGGGCGCAGTAATACACCGCCGCGTCCCCGCGCCGGGGCCGGGCGAGCCACAGGGCGCTGGAGCGGCGCTCTGCCGACACCCACAGCCGCCCCGGCGGGTCCCGCAGCTCTTTGGAGTCTTTGAGAGTGCTCAGGAGCAACGCGGGGCCTCGTCCCGGGAGCTGACGGTACCAGTGGATGGAGTCGTAAGGCTTTATGTTGGGGTGCGAGCAGTTGATGCTGATGCCGATGCCCTCGGTGGTCTCTGCTGGCGGCTCCTGCAGCACCTGGGCTCTGCCCACAGCCACTGCTGAGAAAGTGTAAGAAAAGGCCAAAGATCACCAAAGATCACTCAGGTCTGATGGCTCTTTTGCCAGAAAAATCGTCAGAAAGAGTGGCATGTGGATAGCGCTGCACTGGAACAAATGGGGACCAAGTGGGCATCGAGAGTGATCCTCATGTGGGTTTGTGGAGCAAGGGGACAAGTCTGCAAGGGACTTTGTAATGGATGCATACAGAGCTAGAATGAAAGCCAGGTGGAGGGATGGATGCATGGGTGGCGAGAAGAGGAGGAGACAGGAGAGTTGGATGTGCTACAGTGAAGGATGAAGGGCTGAACTGAGAAGAAGAATAAATGCAGAAAGCACAGGGGGATGAGAGGATATATGGAATAATGGCACGGTGCAGAAAAGACAATTTGTGGTTATGGATATGAAGGAAGCAGAGGGAAAGATGAGAGAGGGGTCTCGAGGAGTAGGAAGAGGCTTTGGAGATGGTAGATGCATGGAGAGATGAGTCAGAATATGAGTGCGTGAGTGGATAAAGAGCAGACAGGGAGAGGGCTTGTTACAGTGAAGGAGAGAGGTCTATATTGAGGGCAATAAGAACTGCAGAATGCACAGGGGAAGGAGAGGGTGCATGAAAAATCAGGTGTACATGCAAGGAGTCTCGTACCGACAGAGGTGGGGAAGAAAGAGGAAGAACAGAAAGAGGGGACTCGGGGGGTTGGGAAGGGGCACAAAAGATGGCAAACGCAGGAGGGGGAAAGAGAGGCTGAAGAAGGAGAGGGAAGAGTTGGTGCTGGGCTTCCCAAGGAACATCCCAGGCGCAGCCCTGGCCCCATCCACCGTCACCAGCCCCACGCACCCAGCAGCAGCGCGGCCAGCCCTGCCAGCCCTGCGCCCCGGCACCGCCCCATCCCGCCGCTCCGCCGCTCGCGCCTCGCTGCCCCCCGCCAGCCCCGGCTCTCTGCTCCGGCCGCGCCGCCTCCTCTCCGCCGCCTCCTCTCCTCTCCTGTGCGCCGCCGCCAGCTCCGCCCCGGGGCTCAGCCCTTCGCCGGCGCCGCTCGGGGGCTCGCCCGGGCTCAGAGCGCTCAGGGGCTCAGAGCGGTCAGGGGCTCCGCACGCGTACCAGTTTCCCACCACACATCTGCAGCAGGCTGGTGCCATCACCACTCCGCTGCACTCGGGATCCTTCTGACCCTGGGAACCTGCAGCTCTCTGTGGTGCTCATGGAGAGAGCAGTGGACAGTATCCCTGCCATAACCAGCACATGCCCTCTTGATGATACACAGGGACACACACACAGAGGCTTGGGCACAAATTTGTGCTCCCGTGTATAGGCACAAAAACCTGGCTACTTACAAGTACACAAAAGATAAGAACACACATAGGAACACCGTGAACCATGGACTTTGCTGAGGACCCCTGGGAACGGGGCAGTGTTAGGCAGGCCGGGACCAAAAACTATCAGCACAACATCTCGGGAAGCAACATCAAGTGATGACGAGGGTGAGCTGAGGAGCGAGGGAAAGAGAAGGACATGGCAGGTTCTCCTGCACAGGAGCCCATGGGCTGCCAGCTGAGGCTGGCTGAAGATCTGTCCTGAGAACAACAATTCAAACAGCCCCAACAGGTGACCCAAGCTGACATGTCTTTCCTGCCCTGGAACCATACAGCACTTGAGCTGACTCTTCTGTCCACACTGCTGCATTCCTGCCCTGGAAATCCTGGGGCCTTTCGTCCCAGTGATCACAGGAAACCTTCACTGGGGAATGGGCATGGAACAAACCTGGAAATGAAAAGGCAGCAGTGTTGGAAACCAAAGCACAGCCCATATCATTAGCTGTGATGGTTTGCATTCAAGATGAGCTTGTGCAAAAATTGTTACCTCTGCAAAGGGTGCCTCTGGTGCTGCGGCAACGAAGGGCAGGTATAAAAGCCAGCCCAAGTCCCTGCTTTCTCATCCGCTTCTCTGGCCTCCTACTCCTTGGGAACCAGGTGAGTCTGCAGCTCCTTCTCCTTCTCTTCCAAAGTGACATCTCCTCAATGGACCTCTCAGCTGATCTTGGCTCTCTCCTGTCCTGTGGTTTGCATGTTCTTGTCATGCTAGAGGGAAGTGTGGAGAAGGGTAGAGAGAGGCTGGGATGTGGCAGAGGGGCTTTTGGTCTACAGACTAGGAGAGAGTCACTCCAGGCCAGGCTGCTCAGTATAGGGTGATGAAAACTGTATGTCTCCTGGCTGAGCTGCCAGCTCCCCACCCAGCAGTGGTCGTGGCTCTTTTCCTAACAGGCTGCTCCTCACCCACCCTTGTGCTCTCTTCCTCCCTGATCCTCTCCCAGGTGCATATCCACACTCGAGACATGTCCTGCTACAACCAGTGCCTGCCCTGCCGGCCCTGTGGCCCGACCCCACTGGCCAACAGCTGCAATGAGCCCTGTGTCAGGCAGTGCCAGAACTCCACCGTCGTCATTGAGCCTCCTGCTGTGGTGGTGACCCTGCCTGGCCCCATCCTCAGCTCCTTCCCACAGAACACCGTTGTGGGATCCTCCACCTCCGCTGCTGTTGGCAGCATCCTCAGCTGTGATGGAGTGCCCATCACCTCTGGGTGCTGTGACCTCTCTGGCATTTCCAGACGCTACTGTGGCAGAAGGTGCCTCCTCTGATAAAGATGCTGGGAAAGCCCCAGGGAGACACCTCGAGCAACGCAGAACATGATGCTGGGCAAGGGATTGAGATTTAGGATGTGTTTTCAGTGTAGCTGAAGAGCTTTGCTTTTCTCTCCATTTTCTTTATTTGCTTTGGTTCCCCTTTGCAGCATGGTCCCACTAATGCCAGCCTGGTGGGTACCTTCTGTCTCCTCTTCCTCTATGGGGCAGGCAGACAGACATCGTGCAAGAACTTCTCTGTGGTTAAGGACCGCAGAGTTTCCGTGGCTGCCAGGGCTCCATGAACTTGCGGCCCCCACCTGGAGTGACTTTGTTTCCCTCTTTGGACTCATTAAAGTTCTGCTGCATTCAAGCCTGGCCTCCATGGTGTCCTTCTCTCTGTGGACATTCTCCAAGCTACCAAAGGAGAAGGGTGTTGCTCTGGGGTGGAAAGGGATGAGGGCACAAGGAGACCTGTCACCATTTGCAGAGGAGTGGGAGATTGGGACAGCCTGCAGTGGCTCCTACTTTTGGGCACCAAACCTTGAAGCAGAGGAAGATAGCCTGAGCTGCTCTGCTGCCAGTGACCATCAGTCTGATATCTCTGCTCACAAATGCCCCAGGAAGGCAGGAGGCCCTGAGGTGTCAGCAACCCCATGAGCTCTTGGAGAAGGGTGTTCCTCTTGCTGTGGCTGGAAATGTGCTGGGCTGTCAGGCAGTCAGTGTGGGCCTCGAGAAGATGAGTTGCTCTGCAAATGGCAGGAGTGATAAAGCAGGGAACAGCCCTTGGGTGGCCCATAGCTGCTACTCCACCTTCCTCTCCCCTCCACAGCCTAATCCAGGGGCCATGGACGGTAGGCATTGGCAGGAGTAGTTGGGAAATGTCACCCATGCTGCTGAATGTATTAGGCTGGAAATTGGAGCTAAGCATGTGGGAGCTGAGGGCAGTCAGCACAGAAATGGGGACAGTGAAAGGGTGTATTTCTGAGGGAGATCGAATTGCTGTGATACAGAGCATGCTGGAGAAAGTGAAGTGTAAGAATGGAAATCCCCACACCCACATCCTCCTTCAAGAGGAAATTGGGACTCATGAAGCATATCTCAGAATGACTGGAGGCCTACAGCTTTATAAGGGCATTTCACTTGCACCCCTGAAATCTTTTTTCCCCTAGTCATGCTATTAATAACATCCTCAACAGCAGGACAGTTGGACTTCCTAACTCTACTACACTAAGCCTTGTAATAAGCAGAAGGTACCTCAGGTTCTTCACAATGATGATACCATCTGCAATTGTCTGTGCAGAAAAGGGAGGGATGGTGTTTCTTCTGAGAGATGAGGAAGCCCTTTGGCCAAAGCACTGCCAGAGCCCTGCTACTGGCTCTTGGCGTGAACTCTAGTTTGGCTGGGCAAGTGAGGAGATCTTGTAAAGGTAGGAAAAGGGCACAGGATCCATGCGGGCTTTACACTTCAAACTAAGGGCATTGTTGACAGAGGTTGCTCTTTTTTCACAGTGATTTTAATCACGCTGGGGTTCTGCTTTGCAGAAGGCAGGCACTGAGCTCTCTCAACCCGTGCTTCCCATTTCACTGCTGTGGTCTGTTTCTATGGCCCGTGTGTCTCCACCTACATGGGAGATCCCTTCAAAGGGTCACTAGGCAGAGCAGTGGCTCTTCTTTACATCCTTCTTACTCCCCTGCTCAACCTCTTGGTTTACACCCTAAGGAAGAAGGATGGGAAAGCTGCTCTGAGCAGGTTCAAGAGTTGGTATATCTTCACATGAAGTAAACAACTGGCCCATACTGTCACCCTAACCCAAAGATCACTGTACATCAAGGAGTTAGTGATCCACGTGTGGCGGTGTGCTCTCCCCTTTTCCCCTTTTTCCCCTGCTGGCTCCTGCTCAAGCCATGGCCATCAGTGGGAGTTGTGATGAGTTGCACTTGAACTGTGGGAGATGGCTGGCAACGTAACAAAAACACTGTCTGGAGTGGGAACCTAGATATCTTGTTACCATGGGAATATGACTATAGGTCAATTATCTTACTCCATAAATAGTGGACAGCCCAAGAGCCCTTTGAGCTCTCCTGCATGGCAGTGGGCTGCATGCCAGGATCTTCCCTTGACTGGGGACACTCGCTTAAGGTTCTTCTTGAGGTTGAGAGTTTCCTGGCTGCAACAGATTCTCGGTAGGTGACTAATAGCATGCTAAACTTTGAAATCTTAGCTAAATGATATAAGGATTGATTGTGCATATATCATCCTTTAGACACAAACTGTTGACCAAGTCTCGGACTAGGATTGTATCCAGCTGCACCTAGACTCCTCTCTGAGAAGGAGTTTAGAAAGCAAGGGGGTCCTTTCTGAACCTCGTGACTCAAAGGGAGGGTCTCCCTGACAGCTTGTCTGACCCTGTCCTCTATGCAGTAAATAAACAAGTGTACCCTGGCATTGAATCTCCTAAAACACTGTCGCATTCACTACTAACTTTGTTAAATCATGGGTTTATGTTAATAAACATTTCACTACTCTCTTACTCCGCCTGCAACAGCATGTAACCTGAGGAGACCCTGGCCTCTGCTGTGCTGTGCTACATGCAGAGCTTGGCCTTCACAGCTGTGTTGTGCTGCACAAATCCCTTGGCCAGAGGACAAACTCAGCCACTTGACTGTAACCGATGAGCCTGTAGGCAGCTCCTGCTCGGTGCCAGTGATTGCACTACCTGCATGTCCTTGCCTCTACCTAAATATACGGTATGAGGTTCTCATGTGAACATTGTTTCTGTTTGAAAGCAGAAATGATGAATAGAGCTGTTTCCTTTTATGAAAATCCTCTAAAACTTGATGGACTGGAATGGGGTAACCCTTTCATGGGCAGGACCTGCATGGCATGCTGTGCCCTGATTAGGGGTGCCGATTTGGCAGCACATAGGGCTCCTAGCATCCGAAGGACATAGGATCCTCTATACTGCCTTCTCTTTCTTCATAGTCTTAGTTTGAGAACTGGCATTTTAAGGTATACTTTTCAGAGTCTGATTGATTTTATTCTGCGAATCAGAACAAATGAGCAGCAAAATATTTGGTGTAGTCAGCAGGTCCCAGTGGGAAATGCCTCTGCAGAGAAAGGATAGTGAAGAAGAGACAGACCGAATGCCTGGCTGGCCCCACACACAGTCATGGGGGGCCATCACAAGACACTTGGCCCAGGTGGTTTTCCTGGTGAATTGGAAAATTGACGAGGAATTTGCTGAATGTCCCAGCCCACCTGAAGTAGTAACGTGTAGGAATGTGTCTGAGAGAAAATGGTCACGTGAGCCAGCCTCCCTACTATGAGAGATTAGACTAAGGGCAAAACAGGTGGTAGAAGATGGAATTAGTACATGGGAAAAACGGGAACTGAGAAGGTAGAAAACATGTTGTGCTAATGACTAAGTAATTTACTATGTGAATTCTTGTAACCAATCTGATCTGTGAATGAACTGCATGGACAGCGCGTGAAAAGAGACTGTAAGCCAATCATATAGCTGCCGCTAGCGCGTGCTCTTATTGCCTGTCTATATATACTCTGTGAAAACTTTGTGAAAACTGTGAATAAAGGGAGAACGATCGTACTCATATTGAGACTCCATCGTTACTCCGGGTCCGTCTCCCACTCCAACAGTAACGTGTTTAGAGAAACATGGGGTAGAGCAAAGAAAAGGGAAATTGGTGCTGTGCTTGGTTGTTTGTACCGTGCTTGAAGTGGACGTGGGAATGTTTGGAGCTGAAGCAGCGGCCCTGTGTGAGATGCAGGTGTAGCAGCACAAAGGGGTGTGGGCAGCAAATGGTGCAGGGATGGGGTGGGGGTGAACATGGTGGCATCCCCCCTTCCCTGCAAACAAGCCCAGGGAAGGGGCATCCCCTCTTCAGCATGGGGACAGGAATGGGGCCAGGGATTGGCATGAGTGGGAATGAACCCTTATGTTCTGCAGGCAGCACCCTCTCGCTACAGGCAATGACACCCCCTGCACCTGCATGCAAAACACAAGAGGAAAAAAGGCCAGCACAGTCATTAAAACTGGGGAAAATATCAAAAGAATGCATGAACATTCCCAGGGTAGCCAAACCACGTTCTTATCTGCTCTGCAAATGGATGTTGCTTCTGCCTTTCTCTGCCTTTTGAAGAGAGGGTATTTCCCTTCAAGTGAGTCTGGAGACAGGTTCACTACTCCATCACTTCTGATGTCCCAGCCTCAGTGTCTGTAGCCTGAGGGGAATCTGCCTTGTCCCAGAGACATACCCTTCTGCTGCCACATGAGTGTGTTACTGTGGCACTGCTCCCTTTGCAAGGGCAGAGGCTGGGCCCAGACCCTTGAGCAGATCAACAAGGCCAGGCAGGAGCTTCCAACACTGCAGGATTATTTTTTTTTTTATTGTAATGTGGGAATTCTTTGTTGGGCTGCAGGAATGGGGATGTTCTCTAGTTTTTATCTTTTCCTTCACACGCAGACCTGAGATGTGGAGAGGCTCAATGGCTGGAAAAGCCATGACAGCTTGGACTCTGCTGTGGCTTCTCTGTGTCTTACAGTGAGAAAGAAGCTGACTGAACCCCTGCCAAACCCTTGAGCTCGCTAAAGGTGATGGGGCTGGCCAGTGACTCATTCGTTCCTTACCTGTAGGGTCTGAAGGACTTGCCTGGAGTCCTCTAGAGGGGCTGAGAGCTGTTGTCAGGGGTCATGGTTCTCCGTGGAGTGTGTGCATGACTGTGCTCAAGTATGTGTTCCTCTGACTGTGCTCATGTCTGCATTCGCACACACATGTGTAACACACATGCAAATATGAGTGTGCACAAATGTTCTCTGTGTGTGTGTGTGTTTGGGCAGTTGTGTCCATGAGTGTGTATGTATTTGTCATGGTTTAGCCTCAGACGGCAACAAAGAACCATGTGCCGCTTGCTCGGGCCTTCCTAATACAGGAAGAATCAGAAGAAAAAGGCAAGACTCTTGGGTTGAGACAAAGGCAGTTTAACAGAACAGCAAAGGGAACAAGCAAACAATGACAATAACACGGATAGAGGAATATACAAACACGATTAGGGAACCGCCGCTCCCCGCCGCTCCCCGACCAGACCCCAGGACGCCCCAGCCCGCTCCAAGCTCGACTTCCTGCCCCCTCCCCCGGCAGCTCAGGGTGGGCATGGCTCGCATGGCATGGAATACCAGGGAAAATTAACCCTATCCCCGCCAGAACCAGGACATTATCCACCCCTTATTCCATACCATCTATGCCATGCCAAGGTCTTACAGGTTCCAATGAATTGCCACCACTTTCCCCTGTCATATATATCTATACATATATATTCATGCGGGTATAATGCCCTTAGTTTATGGGCCATCCCTCCAAAGTGTCCGTTGAGTTCTTTTAATCCGTGGCTTTGGGCTCCATCTGTTAGAACAGTCTCTCAGGGCAGGTGAGATGCTGGGTGGTGCTGTCTGTTGCATGCTGTATTTGTCGGAGCTTGTGACTGGTGCACTCGGTGTGGCTCATGCACACAGTCCGTGGGCTGAAGATGTAGATCTTGAGGAAGTTGCTGGGCGCCAGCTGCTGAGGTCAGTTCTTATGCCATCACCCCCGTGCCTTACTCGTAGTACAACTGATAGCAGTTATAGCAATGAGGACATACAGTGACAGTGTTACTTAGCAATTAACAGCACACAATTTGATTCATTGTCTATTCTCACCCAAAATCAGATCCCCATGAGGTACACATCAGACTTCCCCATCCTTCTGCATCACCCACCAAGTGCACCTAGGTCCTTGGGCAAAAGCAATCCCACGGATGGGTTTGCCTTTGCCTGAGGCAGGACTAACCCAGACTGTCTTCCCTAGCATATTCTTCATGTGCACTAAGGGGACTTTATCCCCTTCTACAGTACGTGGAAGTTTTCATTGGGCAGGGCCAGCCCGATTGGTAGATCCCCTGGTGTTAACTAGCCAGGTAGCTTTTGCTAGATGTGTATCCCAGTGTTTTAAAGTCCCACCACCCATTGCTCTCAGTGTAGTTTTTAACAACCCATTGTATCGCTCTGTCTTCCCAGAGGCTGGTGCGTGATAGGGGATGTGATGTACCCACTCGATACCATGCTCTTTGGCCCAGGTGTCTATGAGGCTGTCTTAGAAATGAGTCCCATTGTCCGACTCTATTCTCTCTGGGGTACCATGTCGCCACAGGACTTGCTTTTCAAGGCCCAGGATAGTGTTCCAGGTGGTGGCATGGGGCACAGGGTATGTTTCCAGCCATCCAGTGGTTGCTTCCACCATTGTGAGCACATGGCGCTTGCCTTGACGGGTTTGTGGCAGTGTGATACAATCAATCTGCCAGGCCTCCCCATATTTGTATTTCAGCCTTGTCCTCCATACCAAAGAGGCTTCAGACGCTTGGCTTGCTTGATTGCAGCGCATGTCTCACATTCATGGATGACCTGTGCAATAGTGTCCATGGTCAAGTCCACCCCTTGGTCACGAGCCCATCTATATGTCGCGTCTCTTCCTTGATGGCCTGAGGAGTCATGGGCCCATCGAGCTATGAATAGTAGAGATAAAGTACTGGCCATTTTTCTCGCTCAGCAATGTCCAAAGCCAGCTGAATGGCTTTCACCTCTGCAAACTGGCTCGATTCACCTTGTCCTTCACTGGCTTCTGCAACTTGTTGTGTAGGACTCCATACAGCAGCCTTCCACTTTCGATGCTTTCCCACAGTCCAGCAGGACCCATCATTGAACAGGGCATATTTCTTCTCATTTTCTGGCAGTTTATTATATGGTGGGGCCTCTTCTGCACGCGTCACCTCCTCCTCTGGTGACATTCCGAAATCCTTGCCTTCTGGCCAGTCCATGATCACTTCCAGAATTCCTGGGCGACTGGGGTTTCCCATTCGAGGTCGCTGTGTGATCAGTGCAATCCACTTACTCCATGTAGCATCAGTTGCATGATGCCTGCTGGGGACCCTTTCTTTGAACATCCAGCCCCAGCAGTCTCACTGGCTTTGTGGAAGAGAGGGGGTGTGGAATATGTCCGAAGGAGAGATGGAAAGAGAGGCAAAGAGAGGAAGGCAAAGAGAGCAAGGCACCTGGGGACACGTGTCTCTCTGAGGTACCAGAATGTGGACGAGAAGCCCCCTTCCAACCTGGATGGCTAAGAAATCGATGGTTTGGAATTCAGGTCTGTCCTTATGCTGGGCTTTGCACAAAGACCTGTGAGAGAAGATTCAGGATCTTTCAGGAAATGCAGGACAGCTGGGAGGTTAAGCAATAAATAAGTTGAAATATGGGGGCACAAACTCTGTTTCTCTCCTTCATATTTGTAACTTCTCTCTGGTCCTGAAAAGTCAGTGCCACGGCTTAGCGTTGCTACGGGTGTTTCAGGGAGACACTTCAAAGACTGAGCTTACCATCAAGTTTACCCCCAGAGCCCACACAGTTATCTCTGAGGTCAAGAGAGTTTCAGTGTCCTCAGGAACTCACACACCTGAGCAAGGTCAGCAAAGGCCACTGTAAGGGCTTGAGGAAGGTGAGAGCAGCTGTGTTACCTTGTGAGATCAAGTCACTTTTACTTTCAAAAGGAAGAAGTAAAAGGGAAAGTGATAAACAAAACACACAATGACACCAATCTCTCAGACAAGGGAGACAAGAAGGGAGCCCATAGCTCTTCAGCCTCTAATTGATGGGCCATTAGGAAACTGCAGGTGTAGCTATGAAGTGGGGGGTGCTGTAGGACTAGGCAACACTTATTAAGGAATGCTTAGGGGAAGGGTCAAAGGTGAGGGGGTAAAAGGGGACTGGGGATGAACAAGTGGAGGAATACAGAGGAGGCAGGATAAAGGGAGGTACCTGCAGGTAAGCTGGGGATGATCAGTGCACTTGTTGGGATGAGCCCTGCCCCTGATCTCCACAGTCCCCCTGCCTTCTGCATAAATCCTTTCTTAATCTTCTTTCTGTGTATCTTCACTCCCTTTCCCATGTGTGAATGCTGCAAGGTCTGAGGGCCAGTAAATGGAGCAACTGATGTGCAAGAGAGATCTGGGTGCCAGTAACTGGGCAAACAACCAATGGCCATGGGGATTGTAGGCCTGGGTTGCCAGTAACTGGATGGACTGTGGCATGTGGTGCAAGGTCTCGGTGTCAGCAACTGGAGAAGAGGCCTCTGGTCAGAGACCCTGTCGATCTCTGTGCCAGGTGCTGGAGGGACTGGGGTGTAAGCAAGGTCTGGGTGCCAGCAACTGGAGAAGGAAGAACGTGTCCCAGGGCTCATATCTCTTGCTGTCAGCAACTGGAGGCACCATACTGCACATGTGTGTGTGAGAGGTCAAAGGACCAATGACTGCAGGGACTTCAGTGTGTTTTCTCCTGGGTGAATTGAACCCGACATGCATGGGTGATTATGTGGACTCTACCAGCATATTTCAAGCTGGCCCAGCCAGGGAGTGGGAGAAAAAGCTGTATCTAAACTCTGAGACAGAGATGGGTAAGTGAGCTCAAGGCTAGTGCATGGCTATTAGAGAGCCTCATGTGGTGGCAATATCTGAGGGATCTGCAATTGTGAGGGTGGTTGTGAGAGGAGCGGGTGATTGCATGTATCTGTCTGTTGGAGAAAAACAGCCTAGTCTAGCCAGAGACCCCAGTGCTGGGTAAGAGGGCCCAGGCTGCAGGCAGGGCTATTGGATGGGCTGAGGGCCTGTGTTGGTATTTGAGACACGCACAAATGTGGGTGTGCTTGTGACTCCCGAGGGTGAGGGGGTGTGTGTTAGAACTAGGGAAGTGCACGTCACAGCCGTAATGGAGTCAGTCAAACAAAGGGACACTTTAATGATGAAGAGACCGGAGCATCTCTGGTAGGCTGAGAGAACTGGGCCCGTTCAGCCCCAAGAAGAGAAGGCTCAGGGGAGATCTCATCAAGGCATACAAATAGCCGAAAGGGAGCTGTGAAGAAACTGGAGCCGGGCTCTTCTCCATGGTGTCCAGTGACAGGACAAGAGGCATTTAGCACACACTGAAACAACAGAGGCTCCGTCTGAACCCCAGGAAACCCTTTTTCACTGGGAGGGTGAGGGAGCCCTAGCACAGGGTGGCCAGAGAGGTTGTGGTGTCTCCATCCCTGGAGGAATACAAAATCCATCTGACTATGGTCCTTTGCACCCAGGTCTAGGTCACGCTTCCTGAGGTGGTGTGTGGTCCCGCTGACCTCCAGACATCCCTTCCAAACTTACCAATTCTGTGTTTCTGTAACATGAGACATGAGGAGAGTCTGAAAGGACTGGCCTTCCTCAGCCTTCAAGAAAGAAGCTAAAGATGAGGGTTTTTTCCTAATACTTGATTGGAGCATGAAGAGCCAGATGGAGCCAAACACTTCTTGAGAACAGTGACAGAAAGAAAGGCAATGGCCATGGCTTGAAATAGGGGAAATTCCTACTGGAAATTTGTAATTGTGGGGCGTTTTTGCAGTATGGTTGGAGATAGATCCCATTAAGAATGGGACTCCGCCTCCACAGAGTCTTGATTAAAATACCATTAATTGGAGAAAAGACAAGAAGGTAAAAGGTGACAGCATGGGTGATATTATGCCCATCCAGATGCTGGGAACCCTGAGGTATGAAGCACAAGGTGGAGGTCGAGTTGAGGTTTAGCACATAGTGTGAATCCTGCCCATGCTAAGATTCATCTTAGGCATTGTCATCTCTGGAGTTTTCATGGGATATGCTTGTACATAAATCACTCCCAAGTCTACTGTTGAGCAAAAGGGCATTTATATGAAAGCACAGTGCTGCACTCCTAGATCAAGACAAGGACGTGTTTGTGACAGCGTTGCCAAGTTTTCCCAGTGATATATACAGCTCAGCACAGCACAAGTCTGGGCCTACTCGGGTCAGGTTAACTTAACGACAATGAGCGGTTGGTTCTCTCTGCCATGAGTGGTGCATGGGATCACTCTGGAGTTCCTGTGGCAAGAGGGTGGGAGTAGGGGTCCCCACCTGCAGTACCCCCACCCCTTCACATGCCCTTTCAGCTGTGGGCACAGGGCTGCCCTATCCCCAGCCCTCGCAGTGCAGCACCCCAATGGGTGTCCCATGTTCTCCCTGGGAGTGGGGGTGGCCCACTCATCCCTCATTCTCTTCCTTGCTGAACTTATACCCTTTTTGTTAGAGTAAATTGTTCTTATCATCTCTGGGTTTGTGGCATCTACACAGCAGTTCTGGAGCCACGTTCCTTTCTCACTCTGGGTTATCTCACCAGAACAGGACCAAGGCAGAAGCCCTGGGCTGCTGCACAGCAGGGTTCATCTCGTATTTGGGGGGATATGGGGGAGAGTTGTTGTTCCCAGGAAGCTGAGGAAATAAAGGGGAGAATTGAGAGAAACGGAAAAGACTTCTGTTCCCAAAGGAAATAGCAGTGTCCCAAGAGAGCTGAGGCCCCCATGGAAAGTTCTGAAACCTCACTGTGGAAGAAAGCCCTGACCTTATAAGTGGGCAAGCAGTGGGTGTTCAGAAGAGCAGAGGATTCTCGCTGGGGAGGTGAGGACTCCACCTTGAGCTCACTGGGAACAGCCCCTTCCCACCACAGGGGCCCCAAGAGCCCATAGGGCCTCTTCATGGGGAAATGCTGAGAATGCCACTGGCTGAGGGAGCCACAGTGTTGCTGCTGGAGGAGGGAGAAACCCAGAAGCAGCATCTGAGGCACAGGAAGAACAGATCACTGCTCTTCCCCGCTTCCTCCTTTGCTCCCCCAACAGCGTTGTTTCCGGCAGCTCTGTTACCTCGGGGCTGGGAGGGGGTTTCCTGACTCTCTCTCACTCCACAAAGAGGTGGTTTGATGTCGACATGCACCTCGGATCTCTCGTCCTCACGGCCTTCCTGGGGCAACTGCTGGGTAAGTCCTGGTTTTCTGTAAATGCATCCTTCTTCTGCCAAGGAAACCCTTGCCAGCCTGACCAGAGAGCTACTTCTAAAACACTGTGAAATACCAGCTCACGTTTGTGGTTTTGCAGCACTTCTCTCAAGATCCTCTACTTTTGGAAATGAATAGAGAGAGATACCTCAGACCTCTTCTGCTGCTCTTCTCTCACTTTCAATGTCTTTCTCTCTGCCCCTCCCTTCTGATCTACCTGCTCTCACCACAGGAGATGCCAGCTCTCTCTGCATTCTCATATTTCTCCCTTTCCAGTGCAAATTGGCAGAACTCGTCAAAGCTGCCTCAAGGACCCTCATGCTCTCATACCACCGGCATTAACTGGATGTCCCATTCTGCCTCCTGGCTGGCTTATGTCTGCCATGCCTTCCAGTTTTCTTCTGGTCATTGACACAGCCAGGCATCCCACTTTCTGCAATTCAGCTCAGCATTGCAGGTCCTCAGGGGAGCTACAAGCCCTTGGAGATGACAGGCATAGTGAAACAGGATGCATCTTTTTGCCATAGCTCCATAGATGCCTCAACATGCTGGAGTTGTACTGGTCCCAGCACACAAAGGCCAGGCATGACAGGCTGTTCCCTGGATCTCTGGGCAGTAGGAACAGGAGCAGGCAGGAGAAGCAGGGACACAGCACAGCTCAAGTTTCACACTGGGCTCAGAACCATGAGCTGCTGCCCAAAACTCCTCTCCACCTGGCTGTCCCCAGAACTCAGAATTTTCCTGCAGGGCAAGGGAGAGGCAGACTTCTCTGCCTGGGTTTTGAATCCTCTCCTAGTTTCTTTCCTAGGGCCATTCCTTCAGCGCTGCTGACCTTCACTTTCTTCCAGGCACCATGGGCCAGGTCACTGTCACCCAGCAAGAAGGACAAGTCACAGTGCAGCAGAGAGACACCTTCCAAACAACCTGCACGTACCAGACTTCCAACTTTTATGCTTTGCTTTGGTACCAGCAGAGGAAAGGCCAAGGTCCCCAGCTGGTCTCCTATCACACAACTGCTGGCCGCAAGCCCAGTGGCCGTCTCACCACCGTGCTGAACACCATGGAGAAATACAGCCTCCTGCAGCTGGAGGAAGTCGAGCTCTCTGACAGTGCCTTGTACCTCTGTGCTGTGCAAGACACCGTGGTGCAGGGAGCTTCCTTGGCTGTGCAAGAACCCAGGGGAGGGAGGGGATGTGTCTGTGCAAGGCTGAGGGTGAGGGAAGGGGCCCTCAGGTGTCCCCTGGCAGCGCAGCTCCCCCTGTACACCCAGGGATCTGCAGGACAAGATCCTGTGATGGAATGTTTTCTGTCCATTCCACACATTGATTTATGCAACCATGAACTTAAATATTCTCATACTACACTAAATGAAGGCACAGTCTTCCTATAGCCAATGCATTGGAAGTCTGATAAAACACAAGCAGCACACACATGAGCCATTGCATGTACATATTAGCGATTTGTCTTCACCACTCTTAATAACCACAGGCACATCCATCCTCCCCGACAACAACTGAATTTGTCTTGTCTCGAGATGGAGACGCCTTAAAACTGGTTCCATTGTGTTATTTCCCTCTTGAACATTGGCCATGGCAGTTGATGTAAAGAGATGCTGTACCTTTTCTTTACGTAGGCAGATCTCGGCATGGGGCATCCATGGGCCTTCATTCCTCTGTTCTCGCTGGGGACATTAAACATTTTGGTGGGAGCTTCTTGATTCCTCCTGCTCACCTGCTGTCATGAACTGGCACTTGGGAGCAGCTGACATGGGTTTAGTGTGGACAAATGGTTGCTCACCAACCTCATTGCTTTCCATGAGGAGGTGACAGGCACTGTGGGAAGGGGAGGGGCACTGCCTGGGGTGTGCCTTGACTTCATCAAGATCTTTGACATACCCTCACGGGTGCCCACACATGCGCCCCTATAGGCACACCAAGGTATGCACACTCACAGGCATGCACACACCCTGATATGTGTGCACACAAAGTCTCACACACCTGGGCACAACCACACACCTGAGCTTGCACATACCCAAAGAGTAATTCAAATGTGTGCACTTATAAGGAGGTGTGTGCACACATTTCCAAAGGAGACCATGTGCAGGCGCAGCTACACCCCCAATACCAACAAATACACAAAGACATACAAGCACAGGTGCTTACACACATGCATACTCCTAGCACGCATGATTTACGTGCACACTGATGTACAGAGATGTACTGAGATGAATGCACATATGCTCGCACACACACCTATGCCCACACACTCATATATGCAGACCAATGTCACACCCATCCATGCACACCTTCATGAAAGCAGGTACATGCACTAAAATATATACACACTCATGAACAGGTGTGACCAAACACACACACCATTTGTGCACACTCACACATACATTATCTCAGGCATGAGTGCACACACAGACACACATAGGAGACCTCAGGGTCTCCTGCCTTCCTGGGCATTTGTGGGCAGAGATAACAGCAAGGCAACACCTGATGGTCACTGGCAGCACAGCAGCTCAGGATATGTTCCTCAGCTCTAAGGGATGGTGCTCAAGAGAGGAGCCACTGCAGGCTGTCCCAACCTCCCACTCCTCTGAGAATGGAGACGGGTCTCCTTGTGCCCTCACCCCCTTCCACCCCAGAGCAACACCTGTCTCCTTTGGCAGCCTGGGGAGTGTCCACAGAGGGAAGGACTACATGGAGGCCAGGCTTGAATGCAGCAGAACTTTAATGAGTCCAAAGAGGGAGACAAAGTCACTCCAGGTGGGGACCATGGAGACTCTGTGGTCCTTGACCGTGGAGAAGCTCTTGCATGATGTCTGTCTGCTTGCCCTGTAGAAAGAAAGGAGAAAGATGGTTCCCACCATGCTGGCATTAGTGGGACCTTGCTGCAAAGGGGAATCAAAGCAAAAAAGGAAAAGGGAAAGAAAAGCAAAGCCATTCAGCTACACTGCAAACACATCCTAAATGTTGATCCCTTGCCCAGCATTATAGAATCACTTAGCTTGGAAAAGACCCTTGGGATCATCGAGTCCAACCATCAACACCACTCTACAAAGTTCTCCCCTACACCATATGCCCTAACACCACATCTAAACAACTCCTAAACACATTTGGGGATGGTGATCCCACCACCTCCCTGGGCAGCCTATTCCAGTGTCTGACCACTCTTTCTCTGAAGAATTTCTTCCTAATGTCCAGTCTAAACCTACCCTGCTGCAGCTTGAAGCCATTCCCTCGTGTTCTATCGCTAATTACCTGTGAGAAGAGACCAGCACCAAACTCTCAACAATGTCCTTTCAAGTAGTTGTAGAGAGCGATGAGATCTCCCCTCAGCCTCCTCTTCCTCAAACTAAACAGTCCCAGCTCCTTCAATTGCTCCTCATCAGATTTATTCTCCAGGCCCTTCACCAGCTTCATTGCCCTCCTCTGCACTCGCTCCAGCAGCTCGATATCTCTCTCATATTGAGGTGCCCAGAACTGGACACAGTACTCAAGGTGTGGCCTCACCAGTGCTGAGTACAGGGGGACAATCACCTCCCTACTTCTGCTGGTCACACTATTTCTAATACAAGCCAGGATGGCATTGGCTTTCTTGGCCACCTGGGCACACTGCTGGCTCATGTTCAGCTGCTTGTCAATTAGAACCCCCAGGTCCTTTTCTGCCAGGCAGCTCTCCAGCCACACTTCCCCAAGCCTGTAGTGATGCATGGGGTTGTTCTGGCCCAAGTACAGGACCTGGCAGTTGGCCTTGTTGAAGCTCATACTGTTAGTATTGGCCCATCGATCCAATCTATCCAAGTCTCTCTGTAGAGCCTCCCTATCCTCATGTAGATCAACACTCCTGCTTAACTCGGTGTCATCTACGAACTTACTGATGATACACTCTATGTCCTTATCAAGACCATCAATAAAGATGTTAAACAGAAATGGTCCCAACACTGTGCCCTGAGGAACACCACTTGTGACCGGCCGCCAGCTGGATTTAAGTCCATTGACCACCACTCTTTGTGACCGTCCATCCAGCCAGTGCTTGATCCAGCAGATCGTATGCTCTTCCAGGCCATGAGCAGCCAGTTTTTCCATGAGAATTCTATGCGGAACAGTATCAAATGCTTTTTGAAAGTCTAGGTAGACAATATCCACAGCCTTTCCCTCATCCAATAATCGGGTCATCTTGTCATAGAAGGAGATCAGGTTCGTCAGGCAGGACCTACCTTTCATAAACCCAGGCTGACTGTGCCTGATCCCCTGGTTGTCCATTATATGACTTGTAAAGGCACTCAAGATGATCTGCTCCATGACCTTCCCTGGTACCGAGGTCAGACTGACAGGTCTATAGTTTCCCGATCCTCCTTTCTGCCTTTCTTGTAGATGGGTGCTACATTTGCTCCCCTCCAGTCCATTGGGACCTCCCCAGTTAGCCATGACTTCAGGCAAATAGTGGAAAGCGACTTGGCGAGCACGTCTGCCAACTCTTTCAGCACTCTTGGATGTAACCCATCCGGTCCCAAGGCTTGTGTGCATCCAAGTGGTGTAGCAGGTCACTGATCACTTCCTCTTTAATTGTCATGACCTCGTGCAGCTTCCCCTCCCTGTCTCCCAGCTCTTGAGGCTGGGTGCCCAGGGAACAGCTCGTTCCACTGCTAAAGACAGAGGCAAAGGAGGCATTGAGCACCTCAGCCTTTTCCTCACCCTTTGTGACTATGTTTCCCTCTGCATCCAATAAGGGAGGGAAATTTCCCCTAATCCTCCCTTTGTTGTTAATGAATTTATAGAAACATTTTTTGTTATCCTTAACAGCTGTAGGTAGGTTGAGCTCTAGCTGCGCTTTGGCTCTCCTAATTTTCTCCCTGCAGAGCTTCACTACATCTTTATAGTCTTCATGAGAGACCTGCCCCCTCTTCCAAAGGTCATAGACTCTCCTTTTGTTCTTGAGGTCCAGCCAAAGGTCCCTATTTAGCCAGGCTGGTCTCCTTGCCTGCCTACTTGTTTTTCGGCACACAGGGACAGCCTGCTCCTGTGCCTTTAAGGCTTCTCTCTTGAAGTAGGTCCAGCCTTCCTGGGCTCCTATATCCTTCAGGGCAGCCTCCCAAGGCATTTTGTCAAGCAGTCTTCTGAACAGGTCAAAGTTTGCCCTCTGGAAGTCTAAGGTGGCAGTTTTACTAACCCCTCTCCTTGTTTCTCCAAGGATCAAAAACTCAGTCATCTCACGATCACTGTGCCCTAGACGGCCACCAACCCTTACTTCCCCCACAAGTTCTTCCCTGTTCACAAGAAGCAGGTCCAGGAGGGCACCTTCCCTGGTCAGCTCACTTACCAGCTGTGTGAGGAAGTTATCCTCCACACATTCCAGGAACCTCCTGGATTGTTCCCTCTCTGCTGTGTTGTATTCCCAGCAGATGCCCAGGAGGCTAAAGTCATTTGATGCTAAAAGCATTTGAGGTACAGGAAGAACAGATCACTGCTCTTACCTGCTTCTTCCTTTGCTCCCCCAACAGCATTGTTTCCAGCATCTCTGTTATCTCGGGGCTGGGAGGGACTTTTCTGACTCTCTCTCACTCGACAAAGAGGTGGGTTCTCGACATCTCGACATGCATCTTGACATGCACCTTGGATATTTCATCCTCATGGCCTTCCTGGGGCAGCTGCTTGGTAAGTCTTGGCATTCTATAAACTCATCCTTATTCTCCCAGGGAAACCCTTGACAGTGTTACCAGCTCCATGCAGAGAAATACTCTTGAACAGTGGGAAAATGCTGGGAAATGTCAGTTGTACCAGTTGTCTCAAGGAGCCCTTACTTTTGGAAAGGAAATGAGAAGAGAGAGAAAAGATACTTCAAACTTCTCCATCTTTTCTCTCCCCTGTGGCCGACTTCTCTCTGCCTTTCTCTTCTCATTCTCCTGCTGTCACCATAGGAGATCTCAGCTCTCTCTGCAGTCTCATGTTTCTCTCTTTGCATCAAAAATTAGCAGATTCTTTTAAAGCTGTTACAGGGACTTTAAAGCTCTCATCCCTCTAACGTTAATAGGGTGCCCCAGGCTCTGCCCTTCTGGCTGGCACATGTCTGCCATGGCCTCCAGCTTTCTCCTGGTTGACAACTCAGCCAGGGCTCCCTCTTTCCATGCTCAGCTTTGCATATACTCAGGGAGATAGGAGCCCTCAGAGATGAGAGGGATAGCGAAGCAGGATGAATCTTTTTGCTGTAGGTCCCCAGGCCCCTCAACCTGCAGGAGGGGTGCTGGTTCTAGCACACAAATATTAGGCATGACAGGCTCTTCCCTGGTTCTCTGGTCCATAGGAAGAAGAGCAGGGAGGTGGAGCATGGACACTGCACAGCTCTGCTCAGGCTACATGCTGGGCTGAGCTCTCTGAGCTCTTGCCCAAAATGACTCTCTAGCTGACTGTCTGCAGATCTCAGGGAGCCTTCTCCACTAGGGTTTCACACCTGCTTCGATTTTGCTTCCCATAGCCTTTCCCTGCAGAACTGCTGACGTTCACTTTCTTCCAGGCACTATGGGGAAGACCACTGTGACACAACAAGAAGGACAAGTCACAGTGAAGCAGAAAGGAGCGTTCCAAACTACCTGCACCTACTGGACCTCTGCCTTTGGAGACTTGTTCTGGTACCAACAGAGGAAAGGCCAAGCCCCACAGCGTATCTCACATCCAGTAACACGTTATGCAGAACAGAGTGGCCGTCTCACCACCATGCTGAACACCACCGAGAAATACAGCCTCCTGCAGCTGGAGGAAGTCGGGCTCTCTGACAGTGCCTTGTACCTCTGTGCAGTGCATGACACCGTGGTGCAGGGAGCTTCCTTGGCTGTGCAAGAACCCAGGGGAAGGAGGGGATGTGTCTGTGCAAGGCTGAGGGTGGGGGAAGGGGCTGTCAGGTGTGCCCTGGCAGTGCTGCTTCCCCTGTACACCTGAGATCTGCAGTCCAAGATCCTCTTCCAGGAGGAGCCAGTGTCAGTGGCTTGAGAGGAAGAAGAAGGTTGTGAAAGAGTATCAGGTTGCCTTGTTTTCACCATGTGTTATGTGGTTATTATGCCCAACATCTCTGGTGAGCTGAAAGACAATGCAGAAGCTAGGGATCACTTGTACAATTGTTCCTTGCTGCTACTCTTTGATCTCTGGATTTCCCTACTGCATGCTACTTCTTCAGGGTTTCCTGCAGATCTGTCTCTTAGAGTATCTACTCTGGGCTGTGTCCCTCAGAGGTCAAAGTAAGATGGAAAACACAAATAACATGCCATGTCACAATGCTCCTTCTTGGATTACTTGATTCTAACTGTTTTGGATAATACTCAGAACCACCTTGTGGACCCTTCAGTTGGTATCTGGCTGTGTGCTGAGATCTGGAGGACATGCTCTCCCCAGTACACTCTTCCTGTCCTTGGAGTCATTCTCCTGCTCTACTTTGTGGGCTTCCCTCAGCCCTGCCTCATTTCTTCTGCAGTGTGACCAGGCTGTACAGCTCTATCCAAGATCTCAGTGGGAGAGCAGACCACCAGGCAGAAGTGGGCAACAGGCCCTGCCAGGAGAAGAGCTGGCCTTGGGGAAAGCTGCCTCAGGCCTGGAGAAAGGCCAGGTATGTCAGGTCGGAGCTGGATGTGTGTAAGAGGCATGAGGGCCCTGGCGTGTGGCCTAGCCAGGCTGATTTCAACATCGACCTGTGAGTCCCCTTAGCCCTGCACATCTGTGTAACTGCTGGGCTGTGCAGGGAACATTTTGAGAGGAGCAGGGTGTATAGGTGGCCTGCCCTTACTACCTTTGCCCTTGGGTTCAGGCCACGCTCCCTCATTCAGGGGACAAGTGGGAGAATGAGGATGAGAATGTCAGGGGTTATTCTGAAGGCTTTTCCTCACACTTGGGGGTTGTTTTGAAGGCTTTTCCTCACACCATCGTCACTCCTGTATCCTTTGGGACCATCTCCTAACCAAGTTTCTTTTCCCAGCGCAGGGCTATCCAGAGCAGGAGGAATTCCCTTCCGCACAGGCTTGTGAGCTGCTGACCTCTCAGAGCCTCCAGCAGCACAGGACTCCTCTCTAAGGGATAGCAGTGGTCAGCCTCTCCATCTAGAGGATGTGCTCTAACGCCAGGGGATTGTATGTGAGCAGAGATGCTGGAATACAGGGCCTGATATACACTGGCTGTGGAGGAGCTGAGTATGTCTTCCTCCCTGCCCATCACCCCACCATGAACTCAGACTATGTAAAATTCTACCTCTGTCACAAGCATGAAGCTTCAGGCTACCCAGCTTGTTACACTGATGATGACAAAAAAGCTGAGTATATTGAAGATGACAGGCAGAAATAAGATGTCACTTTGCAGCCTGAACATAATAAGAAAATGCTGTGAAACGTCAAATTGCAAAACTTTTAAAATCCTCTGTAGGGAAAATTTGGACATAGATCCAGCCTACCCAACATAAACATTGTAAGATAACCAGATGAGTTGTATGGTTACCTCTTTTCTCCAGCTTACGATGTGTCCTCTTGTGACTTTATTGGTGAGGGTGTGGTGACTATCACATAAAAGCATGCCAAAGGGTGCATGACCTTGTAGTACAATACTAACATTTCTATAACTTGTTTCACAACAGCATATGCACACCTAGATCTTCACAGTCGCTTAGGTGCCCTGCAAGACTGTTGCCTCTGTCTCAACACAGATTCTATGATATCTGTGAGTCGTCTGTGGGACTGGGACCTCCCTGCTTGGCGAGTACTTAGGCAAGTTGACAAGCAAATGTCTGCCAGATGACCATATTGTGGAGTTTGTGTCATCAGGCCCCAAATCCTACACCTACTTGCAGTCTGAAGGAAAATGTTGTCAAAGGTTAAGGGCATCAGTCTAAACACAACACACAGAGGAAAATTAAATTTTGAAGCACTGAGGTATCTTGTGTTGGCTTATGGTGTAAATCCAGACAGTGATGACCCTAAGAAGATTGTGATATAGCAGTGCTCTATCACAAGGAACAAGCAAAAGTGGGTAATAGAAACCAAGGCTCCTTTAGAAGATGCAGAAGGTGGTCTATGGCAAAAGAGTACTGGCTAAAAATTTAAAAGCCTCCTCTTTGGCTTTTGATCATGAGTGTGTGCTGAAAACATCCCCTTTCTGCTATCCTGGAAGAAGTTTAGAAACTGGGAAAAGTTATTTTGTAAAAAGTCTTTTGGAGAGTCACAGACTGGTTGAAGTTGGAAGGGACCTCTGAAGATCACTTTGTCTAACCACCCTTCTGAAGCACAGCCATCTATTTCAGGTTCCCCAGCCCCATGTCCAGATGGGTTTTGAATATCTCCAAGGAGGCAGAATCCACAGCCTCCCTGGGAAACCCATACCAGCGCTCTGTCACCCTCACCAGTAAAGAGGTATTTCCTGATTTTCACAGAGAACCTGCTGTGTTTCAGCCTGTGCCCATTGCCTGTGGTCCTGTCACTTTGCGCCTCTGAGAAGAGCCTGGCTTTGTCTTCTTTGCACCCTCCCTTCAGGTATTTAGATACACTGATAAGATCCACCCTGAGCACTCTCTTCCCTGAAAAGTCACAGCTCTCTCAGCCTTTCCTCGTAGATGAGATACTCCAGTTCACCCATCCTCTTTGTGTACTTTCAATGGATTCTATCCAACACCTCCATATCTCCCTTATACTGGGGAGTCTAGAACTGGACCCAGTACTCCAGTGCTGAATAGAGGGGAATGGTCACCTTCCTTGACCTTCTGGCAACACTCCTCCTAACAGCCTAGAACACTGTTGGCTTTCTTTGAGGCATGGGCACATTGCCAGCTCATTGTCAACTTGGTGTCCAGCAGGACAACCCAGGTCTTTTTTCTCAAAGCTTCTTTACAGCTGGGCAGACCCCAGCACATAATGATGCCTGGAGTTGTTCCTCCCCAGGTGCAGAACTTTGCTCTTCCCCTTGCTGAACTGCATTAAGTTCCTTTCGGCCCATTTCTGCAGCTTGTCACGGTCCCTCTGGATAGCAGCATGATCCTCTGGTGTACCAGCCACTCTTCCCATTTTAGTGTCAGCTGTGAACTTGCTGAGGGTACACTTTTCCCTGTCATCTAGATCAGTAATTAAGATGTTGAAACGGATTGGAACAAGTATTGACCCCTGAAGGACCAGTAGTGACTTGTTCCACTGATCATCGCCCACTGGCTGAAAACTGTTCAGCCAGTTTTCAATCCACCACACTGTCTGCTCATCCAGTCTGTGCATCAACAGCTTCTCTAAAGGATCATATAGAAGACAGTGTAGAAAGCCATACTGAAATCAAGGCAGACTATATCCACCACTCTTTTCTTGTTTACCAAGATACTCATTTCATTGTAGCTGGATATCAGCATGGTGAAGCATGACTTCCCTTTGGTGAATCCATGCTGACTACACCCAATCACCTCTTGTCCTTCATGTGCCTGGAAATTGTTTCCAGGATTAGCTGCTCTATCACTTTCCCAGGATGTGTATGCGTTCCAGCAGAGCACCTCTCCTTGTTGGCTCACCTATGGCTTGAGTGATTAAGCTGTTGTCAACACAGTACAGGAACCTCCTGGCTTCCTTATGTCCTGCTATGTTTTCTCTCCAGCAGATATTGAGGTGGCAGAAGTCTGACATAAGGACCAGTGCCTGTGAATGTGAGGCTGCTCCTCTTTGTAGGGGGCCTCATCCACACGTTCTTCCTGATCAGGCAACCTATAGCCAACACCCATTAAAAAGTCACCCTTACCTGTCTTCTCTTTAATCCTTAACCACAACCTCTCAGTTCGCACACCATGCATCCCCAGGGAAAGCTCCATGCATTCCAATTGCACTCTCACAGAAAGGGCTTCTCCTTCTCATCTTCAGAGTCCATCCTTCCAAAAAAGCCTGTAATCCTCCATTGCAACACTCTAGTCACAGGAGCCATCGTACCCTGTCTCCGTGATCCCAGCAACCTCACAGCCCTGCAACTGCACACAGATCTCTCTCTCCTTGTGTTTATTCCCCATACTGCATGCACTAGCATACAGGCACTTGACAGAGGCAACCCAGCATGTTGACACCCTAGAAAGTGTTTTGGGGATTTCACCACTATGCTGGCTTGTAGACACTTCCTTGCTTACATGCAGCTCCTAGAAGTGAGCCTGCTTAAGCCCTGTTTTCTTGATCTTGTGATCCCTTCCTGGCACATCACTCCAGGTCCTTTGCTCATCAACTGTATCCATCACTCCTTCACAAGGCTGCTGGTTACTCTCTCCCTCCCCTGTCATTCCTAGTTTAAAGACCTTATCAGGTCAGCCATCCTGCTGGCAAAGGTAACTTTGCCCCACTTGGTGAAGTGGATACCAACTCTCCTGAGCACATGCTACTCTGCAAACAGTGTTCCGTGGTCATAGGACACAAAATCCTGTCACCAGCTCCAGTTCCACAGACAATTATTGACCTACATCACCAGCACCCTCTTCCTCATACCCTTTCCCTTCACCGTCGGGGTTGAGGAGAACACCACCAGGGCCCCCATGACCTTGACCACTGCCTGCAGAGCTCTGTAATCCGTTTTGATTCTGTTCAGCTTTCCCGTAGCAGTATCATTTGTGCCCACAAGGAGGTAGCAGTCAGAGGGCTGAACGAGCTTCTCCAGTTCCTCCACAATATCCCGGATCCTCGTGCCCAGCAGTCAGCAAACCTCTCTAGATGATAGGCCAAGTTGGCACATCGGTGCTCTGTCCCCTACAGCAGGGAGGCACTCATTATGATCCCCAGCCACTTCTTTGTAGTACACCCACCTGACTGGATTAGCAGGAGACATGCTGTCACAGCCATGATGAAGACAATTTTTCCCAGCTCCAGAATCCCTGTCCCTCGGGAGACTCTCAGCACACTACGCCACAATTGAAAGAGATGAAACTGAGAAAGCTTTTACTAAGTATGTTATCACAGGCATCTTAGCATCCTAGACACTGTCCAGAGTGTTTTTTGCTAGGGTAAAAAGAGCTGCGCCATCACTCTCAACACAAACAATAGTGTGCTATTTTAAAGCCCCGACTCTAATCTCCAGATTGTCCCAAGCCAGACAGATGTATCCTGGCCAGGTCTGGTTCCTTTTAGAAGCATGTGAAGATGCTATGAAGGCACCATATAGGTACCCGGTTGTCAATCTAAATGCTTCTACCCCAGAGGCTTTTAGGCTAATAACTGGTCTTTTCCCATCAGAGCTTTCTGTCATTTCCATATCAGAGGTGAGGGTGGAGGAAGGAAAAGGGAAAAGGACCTTTATAAGATCATCCAGTCCAACCACCCCTGCCATGGGGGGTTTTGTGTTCACAACATCTACAGACTTTTCTGTCTGTTCTGTCCATTTAAAAAACATGTTAGAGTAGGGTGGGGTGGGCTGAGCAAATACAAAGTCTTGCAGTTGGATCATAAATTTTATTTACAGAATACATTTATGAAAATTGCTACAAGAAGTGCTGTTCTGGGTCTTTTACTGGTTATCCAGGAGCAGTGAGCCCAGGTACCTTCTGGCGACTGACAGTTCCTCTGGGAACAGTGACTGCTTTGTCCAGGGGATGTTCACCACCTAAGCAGATTTCAGCTGAGGGTCTGTGATTTACAGGGACAACCTCACCTTGCAGCCTTGACTGACAGAGGAGTGCATTACTGCAAACTTAGATGCAGAGCTGTGAAGACTCCTCTCAACTGTATGTATGTGAAGTACCCACCAAAATGAGAAACACAGCAAAGGCTTCAGATTTTCTAGGAGGCTGGAGAGAAAGAAAGGTGCTGCCCAGGAGCAGTTGTTCCCTGTGCCAAGGCTGCTCCTTGGCACTTCTCCACTCATCGGCTCCAAACAGCAGGATTTTGCCCCCCACCCCTGTCCCTGCCCCAGTCTTGATCCCTTTCCAATGGGCCAGCAGCGGCTGGTGAGCCCCAAATTGTGCCCTTATGCTTTGCGCAAATGTAGAGCTGCACAGGGGATGGGGCTGCAGTTCCTCCCACTCCACCACCCCACCAGCCTGCCCTGCCCCAGCCAGCACTGACCCAACCCATCAGAATCAGGACTCCATCCCCATATTCTAGGAATTTATACGTTCACCCATTAAAATACCTTTCTTTCCCTCTTATCAGCTTCCTCCCCTTGTCTCCGAGTCCTCATGCGTGGAGAAATACTGAACAGCTGCTTCCAAAATAACAGAGGCTAAACTAAGAGAAACCTGAAACCTTTTGAAAAGAGCACTACACCTGCATTTCCCAGAGCCCTGAACGTTATAAGAAGCCGTTGTGCTCTCAAAAGCCCTCCCAACAAAGAGCACACAAAAGCAGATGAACACTACAGCAAGGGAGAGATGTTCCCTCACGGAGTAAATCTTATGAAGGGAGAGGGAAACACAGAGAAAAGTGCAGGAAGACACTGAGACTGTCCACTCTTTGCAGAGAAGATGAGCAAAGGCAAAAGGTGAATGGGCCTCATTCTTGCCCTCCTCACTCCAGAGCTATGACTACGTCACACAGGCTCAGTCACATTCTGCAGGATGCAGCCATTTCATGTTGCGGCCAAGAGTGCCTTGTGCCATAGTGTGCTGAGAGTCTCCCGAGGGACAGGGATTCTGGAGCTGGGAAAAATTATCTTCATCATGGCTGTGACAGCATGTCTTCTGCTAATCCAGTCAGGTGGGTGTATTCATGCACTTTTTATTGTCTCCCACAGTTTTCAGTAGTCTACGCAGAGATCTGTGCTGACAAGATGATGAGATTAGGAAGAAATGCAGAGGGGTGGTGGAAGTAGATATCTGAGCTTTCCTTTTCTTTGGAAAGACAGAAAGGTTTGGGGAAAACACAGCCTTAAATGCAGAGCAAGTGAGAGAAGGAGGCTAGCTGCTCCACAGACACATTTCTGCATGTGTTGCAGGTCTTGTTGGAGGTGACCCCAAGAAGCAATTCTTTACTGAGATGTCAGCCACAGTTGGGCAGCGAGTAGTTCTGCCCTGCCAGTCCACCACTGAGGACAGTGACAGCACTTTGAATTTCTTCTGGTATCGTCAGCTCCCAGGGAAAACATTGAAATTTCTCATGGAAGCATTTAGAATTTCAGGGAATGACAAGTTCCGCAGACACCAATTCTCTGTGGTGGTCTATGAAAATAGAACAGCCCCCTTAGAAATAGCAACCGTCTCTTTTGAGGACACTGCAACTTATTACTGTGCTCTGAAACACCACATTAAGCCAAGCCCCATTTCCGCTTGTGCAAAATCTGCATTGCCAAGAACTGCACAGGAGAGGTGAGGCTCTGCATCTTCCAACATTGGCAGTGCTTTCATCCCTGAAATGATACTCTCCTTCTTGTATCAACCTTTCCAACATCTCCGATCCCAGGTCCTTCCTTCTTTTCTCAAAGACACCATCTGTGCAGAGATATTCACGCCAGGGACTTAGAAATGCAGGACCATGGGACTGTCTGCAGATGACTTGAGACACTCTTAGCTTTCCTCACTTCCTCACACAGAAACCAACACTGCTCAACTAAATGATTAACACCCTTGGACATAACCTCCATGTGCAGCACCAATCCTTACTTGGTCTTGGTTCCTCCTGCAGCTGACACTGCAGAACCCAGTGCTGCTGGGGTGATAGCATCCTGGCCAAGGTATTGACTGACCTGTAGACAGAGCCAAGGGATCCATATCTCTGCGTTGCTCCTGGCCAGCCCTAGCCCTCTACACAGCTACCCATTAGACCACAGACCCTCATCTTGCTCCTCTTTGCAGAACAGCCAAGGAGGAGGAAAGCAGACTCAGCATGGGAAAGGGTATCCTTCTCTGTGCTGCATATGGTTAAATGATGAGATCCTGCCACACCCCAGTCAGTGTAAAGTCAAATTCTTTGGAAAATACTAATAAAGAAAAAAGTTAAAGAAAGCGTAGTAAAACTAAGAAATACCTAAGTGACCAATGGCATTGCAGCCCATGAGGCAAGAGGCTCTAGAGATTAATAAAAAGTACCCCTAGCACTACCCTGAGATCATCAGATAATGTTGATTGGTAAAGATGAAGATGAATAAGATGATGAAGAAGAAGATGAAGGTGAAGACGATGAACATGAAGATGATGATGAAGATGGAGATGAAGATGATGATGAGAGCAGAGTTCCCCTGGGGTTGTGCTCACTGTTTGGTAGCACAAAGGCAATTTGGTTTAGGCAGCCTGGAGGCCAGGCGGGACTCAACATGGCCTGTTCTCCCCACAGAACAGGCCAGGGAGCCCCCTGCAGCCACATAGGTCCCGTCTCCCAGAAGAGGTTTTTCCCACCAGGACAACCATAACTGCAGGACACTGGGCATCACCACACTGCATCCGAAGGACACCTTCTTGTCTCCTGGCAGGAAAAACAGGAAAAGACACCCAACGGTGCCCTAGCAATTTGAACTACTTTCTCTTTACAACAGCTCAACTATTGGGTTCGGTGTAGGCACAGTGCCAAGGGAGTAAAGAGCTGTGACTGGAGCATAGAGTTGGGTGATGGTGCGGAAGGCAGGGGTGACAAGGGTACAGGAAGGACAAATGTGGGGAAAAGCAGGACTAGCTAAGACAAAGCAGTTCTGACCATGTGTCACTGGGTATTATTTCCCACCCCAGAAAGGATGACAAGGAGAATGGGTTCCAGAGGGACTGGGCAGGTCCCTGCGCCTCCCTAGCAGCATCTCACACTGCCCATATCTCCTGTTTCCTCAAAGTGGAAGGCGCAGGGGATATAGCCCAATGTCACTGGTCACCCACAGAACAGGCATACAGACCAGCCTGAAACAGGGGCAAGAGTAAGTTGCAAGACACGGGAGGTACTACCTGGGACCTACAGGGCTGTAGTGGTGGTGGGGAAGGGAAAGCTCTGCCATGTGGAAATGAGGTCTGCAGTGGAACGCGATGGAAATGAGGGAGCTCGCTTCCGCACTGCGTGTCTGGTCCCCGCGGGCAGGGGCTGGGAGTGAGGCCAGGGCGGGCTGGGGGTGCGGGGCACGGGGAGGGTCCTGCGAGGGGACGCTGCGGGCCGACGGCCCGTCCCTGCCGCTGGGGCTGGGGCTGGGGCCGGCCCCGGGCGGCCGAAGCACCAACGCCCTTGCACAGGGCTCGGCAGGGCGACGAGGCGGGAGAGCGGCGGAGCCGCGCTGGCAGCCCCGGTTCACGAGCCTCGGTGTGCCGGGGCGCCGCGCTCCTCCTCTGCCCACGGCCCTGCCCGCGGCCGCCCTTCTCCTGCCCCAAAGCGGCCGCGGCAGTGGGGGGCTGGGCCGGGCCGGGGGTGTTGGGGGCGGGCAGAGGCATGGGCGCTGCCCCGGCGAGGGGCCGAGCCGGCAGGGCGGACAGGAGCGGGCCCGAGCGCGGCTCCGCTCGGCTCCTGTGCAGCTCCCGCCGGGCGCCGTCCAGCCCCGGCGCGGCGGGGCACGATGGCGGCCGGTCTGGGGCCGTGGTTCCTGGCCTTGGCCTTGGCCTCGGGGCCGGCAGGTGAGAACCGGGCGGGGAGGGCGGCGAGGCCGGGCCAGGGGCTTCGGCTGCTCGCGGGCGCGCTTCCCGTGCCGGCGCCCCGGGGCTGCGGCTGCTCCCGCGCCGGGCGCGCTGTCGGCTGGCGCTCGCCGTGGGCGGGGAAGCGGAGAGCGGGTGGGATGGGCGGGCGAGGGAGAAGCCGGGGCCGGGGCCGGGGGAGGCTTTGGGGCGGCGGGTCGGGCCGCAGTGTGGGAGCCGGCGCGGCTGAGCCCCGAGGGGGGCAGGCGGGGCATTGCCCCGGGCGCGGGGCTTTGCCGGGAGAGAGGCGGGTGGCGGCTGTGGCTGTGCCGGGGCGGGGGGCGCCGGGGCGGCGGGGGAACGTCGTGGGGCCGTGGTGGCGCGCTGCCCGGCTGCCTGCGCTCTCCGTCCGCAGGGGTGTGGGCGCAGCTGAGGCTGGTGGAGGCCGGCGGAGGGCTGCGAGTGCCCGGGGACTCCGTGCGCCTCTCCTGCCGCGGATCCGGCTTCGGCTTTAATCTTCGTGGAATTCGGTGGTACCGTCAGCTCCCCGGTGGTGGTGGTCTCGAGTGGGTGTCCTACATCAGTGCATCCTCGGGTACTACAAAGTACGGGCCAGCGGTGGAGGGACAAGCCACGGTGTCCCGGGACAATTCCCGTTCTGAGGCATCTCTGTCCCTGAGTGCCCTGCAGCCCTGGGACTCTGCCCGCTATTTCTGTGCTGTTCACCCAGAGACAGGAAATTCAGCTGAGCTTTAACAGAAACCTACTGGGGCTCAGCCCAGGTGCAAGAGCAATGGGCCAGAGCAGTGTTGCGATGTGTGTGGTGGTGCTCAGGGCTGTTTCCAGCAGTGAAGGGTTATCACTGTGCACGGCAGGTGTTTGTGTCCTGTCCTGCACACTGCAGGAATTTCTTTGATTGCCAATTAAAATACAGTGCAATGGAGAGTATAAAAAAAAAAAAACCAAACAACACTAAAGATACCATCCTAGCTCTCTGTCCTCCTTTTTCTCAGGCTTAGCTTCACTCTTTCCCTTCCTCTTCCCAGGAGGCACAGGGGCCAATTGGAAATGGGGCTTGGGGTCAGTTCGTAGTATTTCTTCTGCATTGTTTCGGCACCTAAATCTATGGGTCCCTCTGGCATTCATGACAGTGTATGAAAGAGCTGGCCAATGTTATCACAGGACCTCTCTCTGTTTTTTTTCAATGGCCTTGGGAGTCTGGAGGGGCCCCAGACAACTGGAAGCTGACAAAGTTATCCCTGTTTTCCTGAAGAGAAAGAAGGTAAAACCTGGTAATTACAGGCCTCTCAGTCTCCCTTCAGTGCCTGCTAAAAATATGGAGAAGGTTATTGTGGGAGGTAGAATCACAGAACAGTAGAATGGTTAGAGTTGGAAGGGACCTTCAAGACCATGTAGTTTGAGGCCCCTGCCCTGGGCAGGGACACCTCCCGCCAGACCAGGTTGCTCGAAGCCCCCTCTGAGCTGTCGTTGAACACCTCCAGGGATGGAGCATCCACAGCTTCTATGGGCAGCCTAATCCAGTGTCTCACCACCCCCACAGTGAAGAATTTCTTTCTAATATATAATCTAAATCTCCCCTCTTTCAGTTTGAAACCATTACCCTCGTGCTGTCGCTTCACTCCCTGATGAAGAGTCCATCCCCATCTCTCCTGTAGGCCCCCTTTAGCTCCTGGAAGTCTGTTGTAAGGTCTCCCAAGAGGCTTCTCTTCTCCAGGCTGAACAAACCCATGTCTTTCAACCTGTCTTCATAAGAGAGGTGCTCCAGCCCTCTGATTATCTTCATGGCCCTCCACTGGACTTCCTCCATCAAGTCCTGAGCTGGATGCAGTACTCCAGGTGGGTCTCATGAGAGCAGAGTAAAGGGGTAGAATCCCCTCCCTTGCCCTCCTGGCCACGCTGTGGGGATGCAGCCCAGGATGCAGTTGGCTAGAAAGCCACGTGCTCATTGCTGGGTTGTGTTGAGCTTCTTAACGACCAACGCCCCCAAGTGCCTCTCCTCAGGGCTGCTCTCCATCCGTTCTCTGCCCAGCCAGTACTTTTCTTGGGATTGCCCCAACCCGCGTGGAGGACTTGCACTTGGCCTTGTTGAACTTCATAAGGTTCACACGGCCCCACTTCTCAAGCCTGTCCAAGTCATTCTGGATGGATCCCTCTCCCTCTCCTCTCACTCTCCCTCTCCCTCTCCCTCTCCTCTCCTTGTCTCTTCATCTCTGTCTTCTCTGTTTTACCTAAAGAACAGCATACCCGGGTCCTCACACAGACATGGACCTGTTGGAGCAGGTCCAGAGGAGGGCCATGAAGATGATCAAAGGGTGGAGCCCCTCTCCTATGAAGATAGGCTGAGAGAGTTGGGTTGCTCAGCCTGGAGAAGAGAAGGCTACAGTGAGACCTTATAGTATCCTTCCAGTACCTGAAGGGGGCCTATAAGAAAGCTGGGGAGGGGCTGTTTACAGGGCTTGTAGTGATAGGACAAGGGGCAATGGCTTTAAACTAGAGCAGGGCAGGTTTAGATTACACATCACAGAATCACAGAATGGTTTGCGTTGGAAGGGACCTTAAAGATCATCTAGTTCCAAGCCCCCAGCCATGGGCAGGGTCACCTCCCACTAGACCAGCCTGCTCAAAGCCTCATCCAGCCTGGCCTTGAACACTTCCCGGGATGGGGCATTGACATCTTCCCTGGGCAACCTGTTCCAGTGCCTCACTACCCTTACAGAAAAGAATTTTTTTCCTGATATCCAAGCTAAATCTGCCCTCTTTCAATTTGAGGCCGTTACCCTGTGTCCTATCATTACACTCCCTGATATAGAGTCCCTCCCCATCCTTCCTGTAGGCCCCCTTTAGGTACTAGAAGGACACTATAAGGTCTCCTTGGAGCCTTCTCTTCTCCAGGCTGAACAACCCCAACTCTCTCAGCCTGTCCTCATAGCATAGGTGCTCCAGCCCTCTGATGATCTTCGTGGCCCTCCACTGGACCCATTCGAACAGATCCATGTCCTTCTGTGGTGAGGACTCCAGAGCTGGATGCAGTACTCCAGGTGTGGTCTCACGAGAGCAGAGTAGAGGGGCAGAATCACCTCCCTCGGCCCGCTGGCCATGCTCCTTTTGATGCAGCCCAGGATGTGGTTGGCTTTCTCAGGTGCAAGTGCACATTGCCTGCTCATGTTGAGCTTCTCATCCACCAGCACCCCAAGTCCTTCTCATCAGGGCTGCTTTCAAGCCATTCTCCGCCCAACCTGTATTTGTGCCTAGGGTTGCCATGACCCAGTTGCAGGACCTTGCACTTGGCCTGGTTCATGAGGTTCGTACAGGCCCACCACTCAAGCCTGTCCAGGTCCCTCTGGATGGCATCCCTTCCCTCCAGTGTGTTGACCGTGTCACACAGCTTGGTGTCGTCGGCAAACTTGCCGAGGGTGCCCTTGATCTCACTGTCCATGTTGCCAAGAAAGATGTTGAACAGCACCGGTCCCAGTACTGACCCCTGAGGAACGCCACTCATCACTGGATTCCATGTGGACATTGAGCCATTGACTGCAACCCTTTGAGTGCCGCCATTAAGCCAGTTCCTTATCCACCAAGTGGTCCATCTATCAAATCCATGCTTTGCCAATTTAGAGACCAGGATGTCGTGTGGGACAGTGTCGAACGCTTTGCATAAGTTCAGGTAGATGACGTCAATTGCTCTCCCCATATCTACCAATGCTGTAGCAACATCATAGAAGGCCACCAAATTTTTCAGGCACGATTTGCCTTTGGTGAAACCATGTTGGCTGTCACCAATCACCTCCTTATTATCCATGTGCCTTAGCAGAGCTTCCAGAAGGATCTGCTCCATGATCTTGCCAGGCACAGAGGTGAGACCGACCAGTCTGTAGTTCCCTGGGTCTTCCTTCATTAGGATGAAGTTCTTTACAATGAGGGTGGTGAGACACTGGCCCAGGTTGCCCAGAGAGGTGGTGGAGGCCCCATCCCTGGAGACATTCAAGGCCAGGCTTGATGAGGCTCTGAGCAACCTGATCTAGTTGAAGATGTCCCTGCTTAGTGCAGGGGGGTTGGACTAGGTGACCTTTAAAGGTCCCTTCCAACCCAACAGATTCTATGATTCTATAACCAGGCAGCATCCCTATACTCTTCCCAGCACATCTGATCCTGCTAGAACTGCCTGTGCAGTTCCTTCTTGCCTTTAGTTTGACCAGCAGGTCCCAGCTCAGCCATGCTGGTCTCTTCCCTTTCTTGCTTGATTTCCTATACCTGGGGATCGAGAGCTCTTGTGCTCTATGGAAAGCATCCTTGAAGATCCGCCAGCTCTGTTCTGCCCCCTTGTCCCTGAGGACCGTTTCCCAGGGGGTCCTCTTGACTAACTCCTTGAAGAGCTGGAGGTTTGCTTTCCTAAAATTCAGGGTCCTGACTACGCTCCTCGTCTGGCACGTACCCCTCAGGACCGTGAACTCCCACCGGTGTGTGGTCACTGCAGCCCAGGCTGCCTCCAATCTTGACATCCCCAATGAGCTCACAGGCATTGGTGACTATGAGGTCCAGTATGGCATCCCCTTGGGTAGGGCTGTTTCCTGTCTTAGGAAGTTATCGTCAAGGCACTCCAGGAGCCTCCTGGATCATCTACAGCTCGCTGTGTTACTTTTCCAGCAGATGTTGGGGTTGTTGAAATCCCCCAGCAGGATGAGAGCCTTCGAACACAATGCCTCCTGTAGCTGGAAGAAGAAGGCTTTATCAGTAGGTTCCCCTTGATCAGGTACTAGACACCAACTAAAAGGTTCCCCTTATTGCCTCGGTCTCTAATTCCTACCCATAAGCTTTCAACTTCCCCTTGGCTATTCTTTAGGGACATCTCTTCACACTCTATCCCTTCATTAACATAGAGGGCAACACCTCCGCCCCTCCTTCCTCGCCTGCCCCTTCTGAACAGGCTGTAGCCATTGATAGTCACAGGATTCGTCCCACCAGGTTTCAGTAATGGCGACTCTGTCATAGCTTTCCAGCAGCACAGTAACTTCCAGCTCCTCCTGTTTCTTGCCCATGCTGCCAGCATTCATGTAGAGGCACTTCAGCCGGGCTGTTGGCTCTGACGCCTTCTTAGAGGAGCACCCCTTGGGGTGTTTCACGCGTGTTTCCCTGTTGACTTGGACTACCTCAGGAGCCCCTGGCTCGTCTCCATAAGACTTTGGCTGTGATGTAGCGTCCCCAGCATGCCTCGGGGAAACAGGTCCTTACTATGCGCCCCATCCCTCTAACCCTGACGTGTTATCCCACAGCTTGTCACAGACAAACCTAATATTATCATCCCCCTCCCCCTTCACATCTAGTTTAAAGCCCTGTTGATCAGCCTCACAATCTCTTGGGCAGAAAGATTGAGAAAGGTGTTTCCCATCTGACGCCAATAAGCCCAGTGCCATGTAGGCCATCCCATTATCAAAAAACCCAAAATTGTGGCGGCAACACCAGCCACGGAGCCATGTGTTAATGGACTGGATGCGCCTGTTCCTTCCAGTGTCACTGCCTGCAACTGGAAGGAGTGAGGAGAAAAGCACCTGTGCCCCAGACTCCCTTACCAACCTTCCCAAGGCCCTGAAGTGCCCCTTGATTGCTCTTGGTCTACGAGTCGCAGCTTCATCTCCACCTACATGGAAAATCAGTAACGGGTAGTAGTCCGAGGACTGTATCAAACTAGGGACTTTCCTAGTTATGTCCTTAACCCGGGCTCCAGGAAGACAGCAGACATCCCTGTGAGGAGGGTCTGCCCGGCATACTGGACCCTCTATTCCCTCAGGAGAGAGGCGCAAGTGACTATAACCCTCCGTTTCTTCCTTGTGGATGTGGTGATGATACAAGCGGTACACCTTGCTGACTACATATAAAGACATTTTAATAGGTAAAGTGAAGCTGCATGCGCAAGGGAAGAAAAATCAGGAATTCATTTCCTATGTCCTGTGGGCTGGCACGTGTTTAGGCCTTTCCAAGAAAGCAGGGCTTCCTCACACATAATGGCTACCCAGGAGGACAACGGCATAAATCCCAGTGTCTCCCCTGTGCCACAGGGGACCACAGTGAGAGACACTTGGGGTGTGCCTGAACATCGTCAGCTTCCTCCCGTCCTGCTCTCTCCTCCTGCATGTTCACGGGGGTCACAGCGCATCTCAGGGTTGAGTCAGTGAGTGGGTGGTGCCTGGAGTCAGAGAGGTGGGTGGCTCATGGTGGCTGGATGCTGTCAGTGGTCCAGAGAGATGGGAAACATGAGCAGATGTGTGGGCAGAGAGGATCTGGGGAGAGGTGAGCAGCAGCTGCTCTGCCCATGTGTAACACCAGGGGCATGGTGTGATTGCCCATCCTTGGTCATGAGGCAGGGTCAGAGGAGGAGTTGGAGGTTTCCTCACAGAAACTTGGCACAGCCTTTCATGACTTGAATGCATTGCATAAATTGAGGCAATGATCCTTCCCCTCTGCTCACAGCTTGACAGAACAACTGAGGTTGGAAGGGACCTCCAGAGGTCATTTGGCCTAGCCCTTCTTCTCAAGCAGGGACACCTGGAGGCAGTTGCCATGGCCCATGTCCAGACAGCTTTTGAATATCTCCAAGCATGGTAAATCTGCAGCCTCCCTGCGCAACCCGAATCAGTTCTTGGGAGGTCCCACAGAGAAGAAGGTTTTCCTGATGTTCAGATGGGGCCTCCTGTCCTTCACCTTGTGTGCGTTGCCTCTTGCTCCATGACTGGGCATCACTGAGATAAGCCTGGCCCTGTCTTTTCTGCACCCTCTCTTCAGGTATTTCTGTATATTCATGAGATGCGACCACAACCTTCTCTGTCACCTGGCAACACTGAGAAGGGCCAGGTCTGGTCTGTTGGAGGCGAGCAGAGGCATCGAGGCTGTCCTGGCCATGGGGCGAGCAGGTGAGTTCAAGGCAGGTAGGGCAGCAAGGCCTGGGCTGGCCTGAGCTAGGGCTGCCTGCGGGCAGCCCTGCCCATGCCAAGGCCTTGGGGCTGCAGCTGCTTCCATACCACGCACACTGTGGCTGGTGCTCATCTTCATCAGCGAAGCAGGGAGAGGGTAGGTGTGAGGGGCACCGTCGTCGTATGCCAACTCATGGGCAGTAATGAAATAGAAGGGCAAAGAAGGACCAACAGTGGATGAGATGACTGGCTGGCTCCGACGATATGAAGAAAGTCTCTCTTCGCCCCTCGTCTCAGCTGAGGAGAAACTGTCCTGGAAGGTCCAGCAACTTGGAGAGAATATGTCTTGCTCCCCACCTGTACGGGACAGTATATCAGCTATTAGGATCAGGTGTTTCCCCACTCAAGAGAGAGACTACAGAGGGTACACACCACAAGGCACCCTGTGGTTCTACCTGCGTGACCACGGAGAGGACATAAGGAAGTGGGATGGACAACCTACTTTGATCCTGAGGATATGGGTACAGGAGTTGCAAGGAAGAACAACCACAAAAGGGGATCCCTCCAGGAAAAGTGTGCCCCAGTTTCCAGTAGGCAGTACCCCAGGCAGAGCAGAAGGCCTGATTTTTCTTCTGATCCTCTTGAAGGAACTTCCAAGTCATTTCTGCAAGAAGTGAGTATTGGATACTATGACCAGTATTAGAGGGTTCCTGCCTCTGGCCAGGTAGAGGAAAGGGACAAGCAGGTTTATTGGACAGTGTGGATTCGATGGCCTGGCACATCAGACCCACAGGAGTATAAGGCCCTAGTGGACACGGGTGCACAGTGTACTTTAATACCAACAAGCTATAGAGGGGCAGAACCCATTTGTATTGCTGGGGATTGCAAGAGTTGACTGTACTGGAGGCGGAAGTGAGCCTAACTGGGAATGAGTGGCAAAAGCATCCCATTGTGACTGGCCCAGAGGCTCCATGCATCCTCGGTATAGATTACCTCAGGAGAGGGTATTTTAAGGACCCAAAAGGGTACCGTTGGGCCTTTGGCATAGCTGCCTTGCAGACGGAGGAAGTTAAACAGTTGTCTACCTTGCCTGGTCTCTCAGAGGACCCCTCTGTTGTGGGGTTGTTGAGGGTCGAAGAACAACAGGTGCCGATTGTTGACACAACAATGCATCAGCAGCAATATTGCACTAACCGAGACTCTCTGATTCCCATTCATAAGCTGATTCGTCAACTAGAGGTTCAAGGCATGATCAGCAAGACTCACTCACCCTTTAACAGTCCCACATGGCTGGAGAGAGAATCTAATGGAGAGTGGAGGCTAACTGTAGACTATAGTGGCCTGATTGAAGTCACGCCACCGCTGAGTGCTGCCGTGCTGGACATGCTAGAACTTCCAATGAACTGGAGTCCAAGGCAGCCAAGTGGTATGCCACAACTGATATAGCAAATGCATTCTTCTCAGTCCCTTTGGCAGCAGAGTGCAGGCCACAGTTTGCTTTCACTTGGAGGGGCGTCCAGTACACCTGGAATCAACTGCCCCAGGGGTGGAAACACAGCCCCACCATTTGCCCTGGGATGATCCAGACTGCACTGGAACAGGGTGAAGCTCTGCAACATCTGCAATACATTGATGACATCATCGTATGGGGCAGTGCAGCAGAAGAACTTTTTGAGAATGGGAATAAAATAGTTCGAATCCTTCTGAAAGCTGGTTTTGCCATAAAACGAGGTAAGGTCAAGGGAACTGTGCAGGAGATCCAGTTTTAAGGAAGAAAACAGCAAGATGGATGCTGTCAAATCCCAATGAATTGATCAACAACAGGGCAGCTATGTCTCCACCAATTAGTAAAAAGGAAACACAAGCTTTCTTAGGCATTGTGGGTTTTTGGAGGATGCATATCCCACATTACAGTCTAACTGTAAGCCCTCTGTATCAAGTAACCTGGAAGAAGAATGACTTTAAATGGGGTCCTGAGCAACGATGGAGCTTTTGAACAAATCAGACAGGAAATATCCCATGCAGTGGGTCTGGGGACAGTCTGGGCAGGAGAAGATGTTAAAAACGTGCTCTACACCGCAGCCGGGGAGAATGACCCTACCTGGAGCCTCTGGCAGAAGGCACCATGGGAGACTCGAGGTCAACCCCTGGGGTTTTGGAGTCGGGGATACAGAGGATCCGAAGCCCGCTACACTCCAACAGAAAAAGAGATATTGGCAGCATATGAAGGGGTTTGAGCTGCTTCGGAAGTGGTTGGTGCGGAAGCACAGCTCCTCTTAGCACCTCGACTGCTGGTGCTGGGTTGTATGTTCAAAGAAAGGGTCCCCACCACACATCATGCAACTGATGCTACATGGAGTAAGTGGATTGCACTGATCACACAGCGAACTCAAATAGGAAACTCCAGTCCTCCAGGAATTCTGGAAGTGATCATGGACTGGCCAGAAGGCAAGGATTTTGGAATTTCAGTAGAGGAGGAGGTGACACACACAGAAGAGGCCCCACACAACTGTGGCGAGATATTGGTGCCCAGTAATAGAATCTTGTTGTGAAAGTATGTCACGTAGATGCCCATGTACCCAAGAGTCGAGCCACTGAGGAACATCAGAACAACCAGCAGGTGGATCAGGCTGCTAGGATTGAAGTGGCTCAGGTGGATCTGGACTGGCAACATAAGGGTGAAGTCTTCATAGCTCGATGGGCCCCTGACACCTCAGGCCATCAAGGAAGAGATGCTACATATAGATAGGCTTGTGACTGAGGGGTGGACTTGACCATGGACACTATTGCACAGGTCATCCGTGAATGTGAGACATGTGCTGCAGTCAGTCAAGCCAAGTGGTTAAAGCCTCTTTGGTATGGAGGACGATGGCTGAAATATAAATATGGGGACGCCTGGCAGATTGCTTATATCACATTGCCACAAACCCGTCAAGGCAAGCGCCATGCGCTCACAATGGTGGAAGCAACCACTGGATGGCTGGAAACATACCCTGTGCCCCATGCCACCACCCAGAACACTGTTCTGGGCCTTGAAAAACAAGTCCTGTAGCTACATGGCACCACAGAGAGAACTGAGGGGGACAATGGGACTCTTTTCTGAAACAGCATTGTAGACACCTGGGTCAAAGAGCATGGCATTGAGTGGGTGTATCACATCCCCTATCACGCACCAGCCTCCGTGAAGATAGAATGATACAATGGACTGTTAAAAAACTACACTGAGAGCAATGGGTGGTAGGACTCAAACATTGGGATACACGTATAGCAAAAGCTACTGTTGTGGTTTTGGCAAAATTGGCCAATAGCTGGCAACAGATGCTCTCCCCCCACCTCTCGCACATGGAGAGGAGGAGTAGAGATAAAGAGATTTGTGAGTTTAGAAGAAACTAAATGACTTTAATGAAATATTAATAATAAAATATAAAGGAAATAATAAAATAGATACAGTATATACAAAACCCTCTTAAGCTCCCAAGATGACGTCACCAGCGGGCACTGGGGAAGTCCCAGACTGGACTTGGGGACGGGTGGGAACTGGATTCCAGAGCTGAAGTCAGGAACACACGGATCGGGATCAAAGGCAGATGAGCAGACAGGGTCCTCCTCGGACATCAGCCATTGATGAAAAAGAGACTGACCCTTTGATCCCTCAGCTTTTCTACTGAGCATGGGGCAGATGGGATGGAATACCCCTGTTGGTCAGTTTTGGGTCACCTGCCCTGTCCGCTCCTCCCTGCAGGTGGGACCCCTCTATGCTTTTCCGTTTCCGACGCTCCAATGGGGCAAATAACAAAATTAGCTGTCCTTGGTTGTTAGAGCAATAAGTATAAGCAAGAGCTTCTCTGCGTACCATTCCTTGGCACAAATTGTAAACATTGGCCTTATTACTCTGAGAAGGAACCATTTTCAGCACAACATGCTGTTAATTTCAGAGAGTTATGAAGTAAGGTTTGAGATATTAAAGCTGTAAACTAATTGAAGTAGGTGCTTAATATATTAGGACTGTAGAGTAGGAGCTTAATTTAGGAGACTGGTTACCTTAAGGCTGTACGAAGAGCAGATGCAACAGTTGCAGTACTATATGTCAGAATTTATCTCCTATTTTTTTAAGAAAGAATGCTTAGGACAATATAACCTTGTAGTAGAAGCTTATGTCTTAAAACAAGGGGCTCAGGATTACTGAGGAATGCAGAGACTAGTCAAAGCTAACACTCTTGATGCGCCAGCAGGAATAAAGGAGTAGAGGCCAGCAGTTCACCCAGAAGTCACAATGATGAAGAGGAGTGGAGGAAGTAAATGACCACCAGATGTCTCTGAAGACCACCGAGAGACTCTAGTGTGCATGTGGGAGTGGGCAGTAACCTGTAATAATGAGTTAATGAACAGGTAATCACTTCTTGGAAAACTAGTGAATATGCATACATAATATGTATTTAAACTGTACACCTAAGTCAGTCGGCGCACATATTAGGTGGAGCAATCCCCTGTGCGCCCGGCGCTGCAATGAAGAATACCAGCTTAATAGTCACCAAGGCTATTGAGTCTTAACTTTGGCATTTCACTGCATCAGTTAGAAGAGGCCTAACTAAGAAGTACCCACTGTATGTCCTCTTTACTATAACTGCTATCAGTTGTACTACAGTAAGAATCACCCAAATTAATGACAGATAGATTTGATGAAAAACCAAATAAAGTGCAGCAGTGATGGGATCAGAACTGACCTCAGCAGCTGGAGCCCAGCAACTTCTTTGAGATCTTCAACCCATGGACCGTGGGCATGAGCCGCAGCGGGTACACCAGCCACAAGCTCCAAAAATACAGCATGCAACAGTCCAGCACCACACACTATCCCACCTGCCCTGAGAGACTGTTCTAACAGATGGAGCCCAAAGCCATGGATGAAATGAACTCAACGGACATTTTAGAGGGACGGCCCATGGACTAAGGGCATTATATCTGTGTAAAAATATATGTATGTGTATATATATACACATAAGACAGGGGAAAGTAGTAGGGACACAGGTGTTCATCCCATGTGAGCCATGCTTAGTCTGTAGCTGGCTGGGGAAGGGGGTAGGAAGTCACCACTGGGAGCGGGACGGGGCGTCCTGGGTCCATTCAGTGAGCGGTGGTACTGTAATCATGTTTCTACATTCCTCTATCTGTGTTACGGTTGTTGTTCTCTTGTTCCCTTTGCTGTTCTCTTAAAGTGCCTTGGTCTTAACCCACGAGTTTTGCCTTTTTCTTCTGATTCTTCCCCATTGTGGGGGGAGTTTAAGAGAGCAGCCACATGGTTCTCTGTTGCCCTCTGAGGCGAAACCACAACATGCCTCAAAGTCCAGAAGGAGTCCAGTGACGAGCATTGTCCCTCAGGGGTCCATATTGGGTCCGGTACTGCTTAATGTCTCCATCACTGACATAGACAGTGGGATTGAGTGCAGCCTCAGGGTATCTGCAGATGACACCAAGCTCAGTGGTGTGGTTGACATGCCTGAGGGATGCGATGCCATCCAGAAGGACCCGGACAAGCTGAAGAAGTGGTCCCATGTGTACCTCATGAGGTTCAACAAGGCCAAGTGTAAGGCCCTGCACCGGGTTGGGGCAACGCCTGGTATCAGTCGAGGCTGGGGGATGAAGGGATTGAGAGCAGTGCTGGAGAGAAGGACTTGTGGGTACTGGTGTGCTCGCAGCCCAGAAAGCCAACTGTATCCTGGGTGGCATCAAAAGAAGCGTGGGCAGCAGGTCAAGGGAAGTGATGGTGCCCCTCTTCTCTGCTCTGCTGAGATCCCACCTGGAGTACTGCATCCAGCTCTGGAGTCCTCAGCACAGGAAAGACATGGACGTGGCTGGAGCAGCTCCAGAGGAGGGTCACAAAAATGATCAAAGGGGTGGAACACCTCTCCTGTGAGGACAGGCTGAGAGAGTTGGGGTTGCTCAGCCTGGAGAAGAGAAAACTCTGGGGACACCTTATTGCAGCCTTTCCATATAGAAAGGGAACTTATAGGAAGATGGGGAAAGAGGTCCTGTCTCCCCCAACTCCAAGCCTTCTCTTCTCCAGGGTCAACGGTCCCAGCTCCCTCAGCCTTTCCTCATCTAAGAGGTGCTCCAGACCCATAATCATATTCGCCACCGTTCACAGGCCTCTCCCCAGTATATCCAGCTCTTTATTGTACTCCGCTTCCAGGAAGAGAAGCTAGTACTCCAGGAGTGACCTCAGCAGTGCTGAGTACAGGGGAAGGATCACCTCCCTGAGCTGCTGCAAACACTCCTTCTGGTGCAGCCCAGGACATCCCATATGCCAGGACAGCCCATATCCCTCTTTGAAACAAGGGCCCATTTCTGGCTCATGGTCACGTTGTCCACCAGAACCATTGGGGTCCTTCTCTGAGCACGTCCTTCCCTGGTGGGCAGCCCCCAGCCTGGCCTGGTGCAAGGAGTTGTTCCTGCCCAGGTGCAGGACTTGGCTCTTGCCCGTGTTGAGCTGCAGGGGGTTCCTGTCAGCCCACTTCTCCAGCCTGTCGAGGTCCCTGTGGGTGGCAGCACAGCCCTCTGTGTGTCTGGTCCCCGCGGGCAGGGGCTGGGAGTGAGGCCAGGGCGGGCTGGGGGTGCGGGGCACGGGGAGGGTCCTGCGAGGGGACGCTGCGGGCCGACGGCCCGTCCCTGCCGCTGGGGCCGGCCCCGGCCGCGGGCGGTCGAGGTGCCGACGCCCTTGCGCAGGGCTCGGCAGGGCGACGAGGCGGGAGAGCGGCGGAGCCGCGCTGGCAGCCCCGGGCCAGGAGCCTCGGTGTGCCGGGGCGCCGCGCTCCTCCTGGCCCTGCCCTCGCGGCCCTGCCCGCGCCGGCCCTTCTCCTGCCCCGAAGGGGCCGCTGCAGCGGGCGCCGGGCTGGGCCGGGGAGGGTGTGCTGGGGGCGGGCAGAGGCATGGGCTCTGCCCCGGCGATGGGCCGAGCCGGCGGGGCGGGCAGGAGCGGGCCCGAGCGCGGCTCCTGCTCGGCGCCTGTGCGGCTCCCGCCGGGCCCTCGGGCGCCGTCCGTCCCCGGCGCGGCAGGGCACGATGGTGGCCGGGCTGGGGCCGTGGCTCCTGGCCTTGGCCTTGGGGCCGGCAGGTGAGAACCGGGAGGGGAGGGCGGCGAGGCCGGGCCCGGGGCTGCTCGCGGGCGCGCTGCCCGTGCCGGCGCCCCGGGCTGCGGCTGCTCCCGTGCCGAGCACGCTGTCGGCTGGCTCTCGCCTTGGGGGGGAAGCGGGGAGCGGGTGGGGGGGAAGCGGGGAGCGGGTGGGGTGGGCGGGCGAGGGAGAGGCCGAGGCTGGGGGCGGGGGAGGCTTTGGGGCGGCGGGTCGGGCCGCAGTGTGGGAGCCGGCGCGGGTGAGCCCCGAGGGGGGCAGGCGGGGCATTGCCCCGGGCGCGGGGCTTTGCCGGGAGAGAGGCGGGTGGCGGCTGTGGCTGTGCCGGGGCGGGGGGCGCCGGGGCGGCGGGGGAACGTCGTGGGGCCGTGGTGGCGCGCTGCCCGGCTGCCTGCGCTCTCCGTCCGCAGGGGTGTGGGCGCAGCTGAGGCTGGTGGAGGCCGGCGGAGGGCTGCGAGTGCCCGGGGACTCCGTTCGCCTCTCCTGCCGTGCATCCGGCTTCGACTTCAGGACTTCTGCAGTTTGGTGGTACCGTCAGGCCCCCGCTGGTGGTCTCGAGTGGGTGTCTGTCATCAGCATTCTCTCTGGTACTTCAAAGTACGGGCCAGCAGTGGAGGGACGAGCCACACTGTCCCGTGATAATTCCCGTTCTGAGTCCTCTCTGTCCCTGAGTGCCCTGCAGCCCCGGGACTCTGCCCGCTACTTCTGTGCCGCTCGCACGGAGACAGGAAATCCAGCTGAGCTTTAACAGAAACCTCCTGCCAGGGTCCCAGCTCTGGCCACCAGAGCTGGAAGGCAGGTGTGTCCCAGAGATCTCCGGGGCTGCTCTCAGGCTTGTGTTTTTGCAACAGAAAGTTTTCAAATATTTGAATTTCCCAAGGATGTTTTACCCAGTTGTCTCACCAGATGAGCTCTAAATATTCTGCTTTGCCTTTGCTGTTTCTGTCGTTTCCCAGTAGGACACATACCCAGTCATGACCCATGGGGTGAGGTGTGTGAATAGCCCTGGTCTGCTTTTGGGCGTGGCTCAGGTCCACTTGGTCCAGCCCACAAGTTTTGCTCCCTGAGGAGTGTGGAGAGCAGACACAGCAAATACAGAGGGTCATGTGGGAGCACACTGGGCTCTCGCCATCAGCCGCAGACTCAGCCACCTATTTCTGCAGCACCAGAGAGCTGGAAAAGGGCACAGTTCTTGAAAGACAGGCAGGGCCAGGGCAGAAGCGGAAGGAGGGGGGCTGAATGCAGCCAGGTCTGTTGTGGTTGCTGCAAGGCAAGGCTCTTCCCAGAATTCTCAAGATTAATCCGGGCTGTCTTTTCCCAGAAACAAGCACTGAGGTGCACCAGCAGCAGAAGTGTCTCTCACGGACACAGACAAAACCATGAGCATGTTGTTGAACTTCTTTCTCAGGCTCTTACAGGCAGAAAGTGACAAAGAGGGGTGGGTGGGTTTTTTTTTAGGAAAAAAAAACAGAAATAAAGAAGTAAAATTTGAGCATGGAAAGTCAGAACTGACTTGAGTTTTGAAACCTCCTGTGGTTCAGGGAGCCCCAAAGCAGTGCATCGTAAGGAGCTGATCTGCGGAGTGTCTTTTCCCCTGGAGATGAATAGTCTCTTTGTCGTGTTCTTAGGGTTGGCTCCATGTGCATACGTGCTCATGTGTGTACAGTGAGGGCCAGCATGGAATTTTGTAGGAGGACTCCAGCAAGGAGGATATGGAGGGCGCCCTGTGCCAGAGCAATACTCCAGCCTTCCATGGGCTTGGGGCTGTAGGGGACCTGGCGTGTCCTACCAGGCTGGGGCAGCTCCAAGTGTCCCAGTGCACCTTAGGTCCCCCGGGCCCTGCATCCCCCTTCTTCTTTGCCCAGCCTCAAGCCTCCAGTTTCTATGGGTTCCTCTACCCTCTGCACTCCCTTTCCCATGACTGTCCTGGATCCCATCCCCAAGGGGCCCTGTTGGAGCACCCATGAAAAGAGAGGGGAGGGGAAGGATTCGGACAGTCTGCGGAGCGGTGGTGTGGAGGCCACTGTGGAGAGGGCAGTGCTCCCTGACACGGCGGTACCCATTAAGACGGTGACACTGTGTCAGGACTCCAGAGGTGTCCCATGCTGTGGCTACAAAAGTCCTAGGGGGAGCTCTGTGTTCCTGCTGAGTAGGGTAAGAATGGAGAAGGGAGTGTCCCTGCTCTGCTGAGGAGCCCCAACAGCCTGGTCCCTGCTCAGTCCTGTGCACATGAGTTTGGGGGGATGAGCTGGGGGCCTTGAACCTGCACATCTACCCCAGAGCTTCAGTGCACAGCGAATCCTGGATCTCCCCTGCCCTTTGCTACCTTTGCTGCTTGGGGGCATCTGGGAAGGCTTTGGTGGGAAGAGGCCGCTGGAGAAATGTCAGCACGAGGGAGCGAGTGGAGGAGTAGGGTGCTGAGCAAGAGCAGGGTGAGGAGCACGTCTGCCATGGAGCGCCCTGTCCACAAGAGTAGAGGGGTCAGTGGCTCCCATCCAGGAGCAGCAGCTCACAAGCAGCAAGGAGCCAGGGTGCCCTGGGAGGACAACTTGCCGCCCGCCGGGCCAGCTCCAAAATCCCAGCAGAAACACTGCAGTCCTTCCTCAGAGGAAGGTCGAGGGTGGCTCTACAGCAACATGCCACCTTTTGCCCACTAGAGGTTTTCCTGCCAAGCGAGCTCTCTGGTATTGCAGCTTGCAGGATGAGAGACACCCGAGAGTTCACCAACAGCTTCAGGTTCTTCTGCTCCTCCAGCCCCCACCTCTCGCCTTCGCTGTTGTCATAGACCGAGGGAGGGACCAGGAGGGACTAGGACTGACTGCAGTGACAGAGGCACAGACAGGGCAGATGTGGGCAGAGCTGTTCTGCCAGCGGAGACAAGCTACAGAGAGTCGAGGCAGAGTGGGGCCTGGCCGTGTGGACTGCCCTGTGCGTGGGGTTCTTGCCCATCATAGGCAAGCAAAAGGAAGAGGAAGGGGTGATGCCTCCCAGGAGCTGAGCATGCTCCTGTGCTCTGCTCGCCACAGAGCTGTGCTAACCACTTGCAGCCTGACCTGCACCCCGCCTCTACCTCCCCACCGATCCCTGCAGAGCACAGCGGGAGATGAGTTCCTCCTCTTCTAGCTGCGATTTAGGCACCTCCATCCAGCCTGGCTGCTCCGCAGTGTGGGAACAGGCAGGGAATCTACCTGGTACACCCCCATCCTTGGGCCTAATGCTTTGTCCTTGCAAAGAGCAGGTTGAGGATGTCAGCATAGGATCCAAGCCCCACTTGCCTGTGAGAGGTCCTTGTGCACATTCCGAGCAGTATCAGGGACAGGAGAGTAAATTCCTCACCATCACAGCCTGGCAAAGCCAAAGGGATTTGTCCTCCATCATGCAAAACCTTCCTGCACCAAATCGGAAAATCAAAAAAAACTTCTTGTCTGACAGGGAAAAGGAGGGAGGGAAAGGTGGTGTCACTCTCCTCATGAGCCCTGATTCCTGGTACCAGCTCAGTTCCTCTACTCATCTGTGTCATTTGGGTTGAAAGAGAACAAATTTAGTCCAGTGCTATCCCAGTGTCCCCACCAGCAATGCCGTGACCTTTTCTGAATCTTGGAGGGATCATGGCTTGTTCTTCCTCACTGCAGCAGTCACTGGCCAGGTGGCCTTGGAGCAACACATCGGGGAGCTGGCCATGCGAGAGGGAGATGGAGTCACCTTCCAGTGCAGCATGAGTGGGGATAGTATGAGCAAGTACTACATGTCCTGGTACCGGCTGGGGCCATGTGGCTCTCTGGAATGGATTTACCGGGAAGGTGGTGCCTCTGGAGAAGATATCCAGGGTCGCGTTAAGGGATCAGTGGAGAGCTCCCAGAACAGATTCACCCTGCAGATCCAGGCAGCAAAGCAAGGGGATGAAGCAGTGTATTACTGTGGTGCCAGGCTCAGCCTGGAGCAGCTCTGCAGCAGCGTGGAGCAAAAACCCAGCTAATAGGGAGTACAGACTTCTCAGCATTTCTTTCTAACAGCCACTAACCAGACGTTTATGTCACGTATTGGCAGGTGCAGGAAAGAAAACTTTGGCGTGCTTGCAGTCAAAAGCGGTGAAGATAAGTATTTATGATGCAGGAGGATGTATTGCGGGAACTTCAGAGACTGTCTAGTGACGTGCTGATGATTACACATTGTCTGGGCTGCTGTCCAGCCTGGCCCAGTTTTACCTCTGTGGCTTGCTTGTAGATGTGGGATCATGGAGAGGCGGTGTGGTAGCTTACTCCTGTACCATAGTAGATGGAGGGGTGACATTGTCGTGGGTGACTACTACAGATCACCTGATCGGGAAGAAGTAGACAAGGTGTGATGGGTTGACCTTGGCTGGCCTCCAGGTGCCCAACAAGCGACTCTGTCAGTCCCCCTCCTCTACTGAACAGGGTGAAAAAAACACAATGAAAGGCACATGGGTCAAGAAACGGACAAGGAGATGACCCAGCAGTTACCTTCACAGGCCAAAGAGACTCAACTTGAGGAAATAAATTTTATCTATTATCAATCCAATCAGAGTAGGACAGCGAGAAATAAGAACAAATCTAAAAACACCTTTCTGCCATCCCACGCTTCTTCCCGGGTTCAACTTCACTCCCAACTTCTCTACCTCTTCCCTCCAAGGGGCATATAGGGGAAGGGGAATGGGGGTTGTGGCCAGTTCATACCACCTCCTCTCTGCCACTTTTTACTCCTCAGGCTCTTCTCCTGAGTGGTCAGCTCTACAGCTGATGGGCAACACGAGAAACAAAGAAGGCAGGGACACTGTGTAAAGACCGTTCAGCAACAGCTAAAACTTTGGTGTGTTCTCAACACGGTATTTGCCATAAAAAATTGCAGCTGCCCACACAGGCGCCTCTGAAGAAAATTAACTCCATCACAAACAAATCAAGTACACCTACTCTTGCTGACCCTGCTTCAAGCAGGAGAGTTAAACCAGACCTTTTCAGAGGTCCATTACAGCCTCAACTTTTCTGCCATCTTAGGAGCAAAACTGGCTCCACTTCTGCTGCACTTTCTAATGCCCTTCCTGGGGAGTATGAAAGGACAGCATCAGGCCTGACGGCCAGCCAGAGCTTTTAAGAGACAGTTTGTGGGTCTGGAAATGCTTTGGGAATACTCTTGCGTCCTGGTTGGGGGGAAGACCTCGAGTCTCTCCTCATGACCTCATGCGCTGCCAGCATGCTGCCATGTATGGCCTGCAGCCCTCCAGCAGTGACTGTTAGGTGGTTTTGATGGAGAAATGGAGAGGCTCTAACAGTCATTTCCCCATTGAATTCCCTGCCCTCTGCTCAGTCCAGGAGCCCTGCCTCCAGCAACAAGCTGTGGCCAGCAGTACGCTTCTCGGGCTCCAGGAAGCAGCCAGTCAAGTGGTCAAATGGGGATGCATGTTATTCCTCATCCTTCCAAAGCCAGGCTCTGGGTTTGTGCAGGGGGTTGTACAACCTGTTCACATGTGCATGTACCTGTGTCTGCAACTCTACAGAAGAACCATAAGATCTATCAGAAGACTGAACACCACAAATACAGCAAACATAACCATGCCGAATACCTCTCCCGAGTCCTCCGCGTGCTCCTCTTTTACCCACCCATATGACATTTTTGTATCACTCCTGAGTGAGTCCTGTATAACTCTCCTGAGTTCCAGCTTTGAATCTTGTAGCCAAAAGAGGAAAGTGCGTTTTCCTCAACAGTCCTGTAAAAAGCTGTTCCTGGAAGTCATCAGGGGAGTAGTAAAGTCCAAGTTTCATTTTTCCCCTCTGCCCTGGCACATATCACAAAGTCGTGAACATGCCCGTGAGCCTTTCACAGACTCACAGAAATCCTGAAGTTGGGGGGCACCTCAGGAGGTCATCCAGACCCTCTGCTCAAGCAGGGCCTCCTAGAGCCGGTTGCCTGGGACCATCTCCAGACAGCTTTTGAATATCTCCAAGCAGGGAGAACCAACAGCCTTTCTGGGCAACCTGTGCCAGTGCACAGTCACCCTGACAGTGAAAAAGTGTCACATAAGGTTGCACATTGCCTTGTGACCTGTCACTGAGCACCAGAGAAAAGTGCTTGGCCCTGCCCTCCCTGCCCCCTCCCTTCCTCTGTTTCTATACATCAGTGAGATCCCCCTGAACCTTCTCCTCTCCAGAGTAAGGCATCCCTGATCTCTCAGCCTTTTTCATGGAAGGGGTACTCAAGTCCCATTATCACCTTCTTGGCCTTCACTGGCCTCTCTCCTGTATGCCCAACTCTCTCTTGTCCTGGGGAGCCAAGCAGTGGAGCCCATACTGCAGGTGTGACACCAGCAGTGCTGAGTAGAGGGGAAGGACCACCTCCCTGAGCTGCTGCAAACTCTCCTCCTGGTGCAGCCCAGGACACCATTATCCCACTTTGCCACAGGGCCCATTTCTGGCTCATGGTCCAGATGTCCAGCAGAACAAAGACCAGATGGAGTCCAATGACAAGTGGTATACCTCAGGGGTCCGTATGGGGTCCAGTACTACTTAATGTCTTCATCAATGACATAGACAGTGGGATTGAGTGCAGCCTCAGCATATCTGCAGATGACACCAAGCTCAGTGGTGTGATTGACATGCGTGAGGGACAGGATGCCATCCAGAGGGACCTGGACAAGCTCAAGAAGTGGTCCCATGTGTACCTCATGAGGTTCAACAAGGCCAAGTGTAAGGCCCTGCACCGGATTGGGGCAACCCCTGGTATCAGTCGAGGCTGGGGGATGAAGGGATTGAGAGCAGTGCTGCAGAGAAGGACTTGTGGGTACTGGTGTGCTCGCAGCCCAGAAAGCCAACTGTATCCTGGGTGGCATCAAAAGAAGCGTGGGCAGCAGGTCAAGGGAAGTGATGGTGCCCCTCTTCTCTGCTCTGCTGAGATCCCACCTGGAGTACTGCATCCAGCTCTGGAGTCCTCAGCACAGGAAAGACATGGACGTGGCTGGAGCAGCTCCAGAGGTGGGTCACAAAAATGATCAAAGGGGTGGAACACCTCTCCTGTGAGGACAGGCTGAGAGAGTTGGGGTTGCTCAGCCTGGAGAAGAGAAAACTCTGGGGACAGCTTATTGCAGCCTTTCCATATATAAAGGGAGCTTATAGGAAGATGGGGAGAGAGGGTTTAGTAGGGCCTGTAGTGATAGGATGAGGGGTAATGGATTTAGACTAAAAGAACAGATAGAAGGAAGAAATGTTTTATGATGAGGATAAGGACACACAGGAATGGGTTTCCCTGAGAGGCTGTAGATATCCCATCCCTGGAATTATTTCCAGGGACTGGACAGGGCTCTGAGCAACCTGATCTAGATGAAGATGCCCCTGCACATTGGAGGGGAGTTTGGACATGGTGACCTTTAAACTTCCCTTCCAACCCAAGTGATGCTATGATTCTCAAGTTCTATGTTTCTATACATTGATGGGATGAATCTCCCCCCACTCCAAGCCTTCTCTTCTCCAGGGTCAACGGTCCCAGCTCCCTCAGCCTTTCCTCATCTAAGAGGTGCTCCAGACCCATAATCATCTCCGTCACCCTTCACAGGCCTCTCCCCAGTATATCCAGCTCTTTATTGTACTCTGCTTCCAGGAAGAGAAGCTAGTACTCCAGGAGTGACCTCAGCAGTGCTGAGTACAGGGGAAGGATCACCTCCCTGAGCTGCTGCAAACACTCCTCCTGCTGCAGCCCTGGACACCATTATCCCTCTTTGCCACAAGGGCCCATTTCTGGCTCATGGTCACGTTGTCCACCAGAACCATTGGGGTCCTTCTCTGAGCACGTCCTTCCCTGGTGGGCAGCCCCCAGCCTGGCCTGGTGCAGGGAGTTGTTCCTGCCCAGGTGCAGGACTTGGCTCTTGCCCGTGTTGCGCTGCAGGGGGTTCCTGTCAGCCCACTTCTCCAGCCTGTCGAGGTCCCTGTGGATGGCAGCACAGCCCTCTGTGTGTCTGGTCTCCGCGGGCAGGGGCTGGGAGTGAGGCCAGGGCGGGCTGGGGGTGCGGGGCACGGGGAGGGTCCTGCGAGGGGACGCTGCGGGCCGACGGCCCGTCCCTGCCGCTGGGGCTGGGGCTCGGGCCGACCCCGGCTGCGGGCGGCCAAGGCGCCGACGCCCGTGCGCAGGGCTCGGCAGGGCGACGAGGCGGGAGAGCGGCGGAGCCGCGCTGGCAGCCCCGGTTCACGAGCCTCGGTGTGCCGGGCGCCGGACTCCTCCTCTGCCCACGGCCCTGCCCCGCGCCCACCCTTCTCCTGACGGAAGGGGCCGCGGCAGCGGGGGGCCGGGACGGGCGTGCTGGGGGCGGGCAGAGGCATGGGACCTGCCTCGGCGAGGGGCCAAGCCGGCGGGGCGGGCAGAAGCGGGCCCGAGCGCGGCTCCGCTCGGCTCCTCTGCGGCTCCCGCCGGTCCCCGTCCGTCCCCGGCGCGGCAGGGCACGATGGCGGCCGGACTGGGGCCGTGGCTCCTGTCCATGGCATTGGCCTTGGGGCCGGCAGGTGAGAGCCGGGCCCGGGCCTGGGGCTGCCAGTGGGCGGCGCTGCTCGTACCGGGGCCGCGGGGCTGCGGCTTCTCCCGCGCCGGGCGCGGTGTCTGGTGGCGCTCGCCTTGGCCGGGCGAGGAAGAGCCCGAAGCTGAGGCCGGGGGCGGGGGAGTCTTTGGGGCGGCGGGTCGGGCCGCAGTGTGGGAGCGGGCGCGGGTGAGCCCCGAGGGGGGCAGGCGGGGCATTGCCCCGGGCGCGGGGCTTTGCCGGGAGAGAGGCGGGTGGCGGCTGTGGCTGTGCCGGGGCGGGGGGCGCCGGGGCGGCGGGGGAACGTCGTGGGGCCGTGGTGGCGCGCTGCCCGGCTGCCTGCGCTCTCCGTCCGCAGGGGTGTGGGCGCAGCTGAGGCTGGTGGAGGCCGGCGGAGGGCTGCGAGCTCCCGGGGACTCTGTGCACCTCACCTGCCGCGGATCTGGCTTCACCTTCGAGGATTACCACGTTTATTGGTACCGTCAGGCCCCCGGTGGTGGTCTCGAGTGGGTGTCCTACATCAGTGCATTCTCGGGTACTACAAAGAAGTACGGGCCAATAGTGGAAGGACGAGCCACGGTGTCCCGGGACGATTCCCGGTCTGAGTCCTCTCTGTCCCTGAGTGCCCTGCAGCCCCAGGACTCTGCCCGCTACTTCTGTGCTGTTCACCCAGAGACAGGAAATCCAGCTGAGCTTTAACAGAAACCTGCTGGGGCCCATCCCAGGTGCAAGAGCAATGGGCCAGGGGAGTGCTGTGATGTGTGTGAGGTCACCCATGGCTGTTTCCAGCAGTGAGGGCTCATCAGTGCACATGGCAGGTGTTTGTGGCCTGTCCTGCACACTGCAGGAATTTGATTGCCAATTAAAATACAGTGCAATGGAGAGTATAGAAAATTACCGCAACCCTAAAGAAAACGTCCTCCCTCTCTGCCATCCTTCTTCCCAGGCTCAGCTTCACTCTTGCATTCCCTTCCTCTCCCCAGGAGGCACAGGGGCCAATTGGAAATGGGGCTTGGGGTCAGTTTGTAGTATTTCTTCTGCATTGTTTTGGCACCTAAATCTATGGGTCCCTCTGGCATTCATGCCAGGGTATGAAAGAGCTGGCCAATGTTATCACAGGACCTCTCTCTGTTCTTTTTCAATGGCCTTGGGAGTCTGGAGGGGCCCCAGACAACTGGAAGCTGGCAAATGCTATCCCCGTTTTCCAGAAGGGAAAGAAGGTAAAGCCTGGTAATTACAGGCTTCTCAGTCTCCCTTCAGTGCCTGCTAAAAATATGGAGAAGGTTATTGTGGGAGGTAGAATGACAGAACAGTAGAATGGTTAGAGTTGGAAGGGACCTTCAAGATCATCTAGTTCCAGCTCCCCTGCCCTGGGCAGGGACACCTCCCACCATACCAGGTTGCTTGAAGCCCCATCTAAGCTGTCATTGAACACCTCCAGGGATGGAGCATCCACAGCTTCTCTGGGCAGCCTGTTCCAGTGTCTTACTACCCCCTCAGTCAAGAATTTCTTCCTAATAGCTAATCTAAATCTCCCCTCTTTCAGTTTGAAACCATTACCCTCATCCTATCGCTTCACTCCCTGATGAAGAGTCCCTCCCCATCTTTCCTGTAGGCCTCTTTTAGGTACTGGAAGGCAGTTACAAGGTCTCCCAAGAGGCTCCTCTTCTCCAGGACAACCCCATGTCTGTCAGCCTGTCTTCATAGCAGACAGGTGCTCCAGCCCTCTGATTATCTTCATGGCCCTCTGCTGGACTCGCTCCAGGAGGTCCAGGTCCTGAGCTGGATGCAGTATTCCAGGTGCGTCTCATGAGAGCAGAGTAAAGGGGTAGAATCCCCTCCCTTGCCCTCCTGGCCACGCTGTGGGGATGCAGCCCAGGATGCAGTTGGCTAGAAAGCCACGTGCTCATTGTTGGGTTGCGTTGAGCTTCTTATTGACCAACACCCCCAAGTGCTTCTCCTCAGGGCTGCTCTCCATCCGTTCTCTGCCCAGCCAGTACTGTTCTTGGGATTGCCCCATCTCACACAGAGGACTTGCACTTGGCCTTGTTGAACTTCATAAGGTTCACACGGCCCCACTTCTCAAGACTGTCCAAGTCCTTGTGGATGGCCTCCCTTCCCTCTGGCATTCTTGCCACGCTTTGCCTCACCTTGCCTCTTCTCTACTATCTCTCCTCCTCATCGTCTTCTCATCTCTTCATCTCTGTCTTTATTTAACCCAAAGAACAGCACACCTGAGTCCCTCACATGGACCTGGCTGAGCAGCACTGCTCAGTCTGCTGCAGGCTGCCTTTTCAGCACCCATAAACATTGGGTTCCCGTGCAGATTTACCCTTCAAACTCCAGCTTATAGTCCAGAGAGAAAAGCAAGAATTTATCAAGGTGCCCACACAAGAAGTTGTTTCTGGAGGACAAAGGAAGAGAATTAAACTCCAAGGTAGTGAATTTGTCATGAAAAATGACCCAGGAAGGACAAAAATGGGCCTTCCAATCTGCATGAGATGTTTTGACTTTTAGAGTCCTCACAGACATTGCGGGAGGATTGAAGAGGCATCTTACAAAAGGTCTGAGCTTCCAGTATTTCCCCCTTGGTCTCGTCTGGCTCACACATGTCTGAACGCTTTCTCTTGTTCTGGGTTGTTTGGTTTTGATTTGGAGCTTCTCTCCCAGGCCTGCGAATATAATGGGGCAAGACTTTCTGAGCATGTGTGTTTGCAGCTGCCAGACCCCAAAGATCATGGGGGCGTCTCTTGTGGCCCCATGGCCTACAGCCCCTGAGCGCTCTGCTAAGCAGAGAAGCCAGCTAGCAGCCCTGCGGCCTTTTGTCACCGTTGGGCCAGTCATTTCAAAAGTGTGCTGTTTCTGGTTTATAACAGCCAGTTGCATACCATGGCATAGGGAGGCTGTGTCATCCTGTCCCTTCGCAGCATCCCGTGCTCTACAGACTGACAATGCTGCTAAGGCAGCTGCTTCAGTCTGACAGACGAGGGTGCCAATGTGTGGATGTGCTGTGCCACCAGCAGACTGACCAGTTGTGAGTGGGCTTTCCGAATTTGACTGTGCAGAGGGAGAGTCAAATTCCCCCTCCCAATCGTAGCCCTCCGGGCACTCCTTGCAATGTTTTGCGTGCTCTGAAGGAACTGCTAGCTGTCGTTCTTAACTGTTTGGAGTGTAGGAGGGATTAAGGGCACGTACACTGCACTCACACGACAGATGATATTCACTTCCTTCTCAGGGACTTCCCGGTAGCCGTAGCAGGATCAGGCACTGCAGATGGGATGCGAGCGCTCTGATTCTGGAGACTACGTGGACTGCCCCACATGCCCAATTTTATCCAAATCTAAGCAGGGTCTGGAAAAACCTGTTCCTACTCTATGTCATCAGTCAGGTATCTCTCCCAGAAGTGTCTCATCCTTCCTCCACATCCAGGTTCAGGCTATCCTGCTGGGCTGAGTGAGAGGTGAAGGAGTAACAACAGTTTGATTAGGTGGCTAATGCAGCAACACAACAGTTACCCAGCACCTGGAGCTGAATAAAGATAAGAACCTGCATCAGGGCTGACACCACATGGGGGAGGGGAAGGATCGCTTCCCATGACATGCTGGCAACACTTTGTCTAATGCCGCCCAGGGTACCTTTGGCCACCTTTGCTGCCAGGGCCCATTGCTGGCTCATGGCCAACTTGGTGTCTACCGCAACCCCAAGGCCTTTTTCTGCAAAGCTGCTTTCCAGCTGGGTGACCAGAGCCTGTCCTGGTGCTCAGGGTTGTTCCTCTTCAGGTGCAGCAATTTGCCTTCCTGCTTGTTGAACTGCCTCAGATTCCTGTCAGCCCATCTCTCCAGCCTGCCAAGGTCCCTCTGGATGGCTGCACAACCCCCTGCTGTATCAGCCACTCCTCCCAGCTTGGTGTCATCTGCACAATTGCTGAGGGCACACTCTGTGCAGTCCTCCAGATCGTTAATGAAGATGTGCAACAGGATTGGAGCCAGTATTGACCCCTGTGATACACCGCTAGTTTCTGGCCTCCAACTAGACTTTGTGCCACTGATAACCACCATCTGGTACCAGGCATTCAGACAGTTTTTGACTGTCAGAGGGACTGGTGGAGGACATTAAGTTTGGGGGCACCCTTGGCTGTAGTGATCATGAGAAGATAGTACTGGCAGAAGTCATTGCTGGGCTGCTCTCTGTGATCTTTGAAAGGTCCTGGAGAACAGGCGAGGTGCTTGAGGACTGGAGGAAAACCAATGTTGCTCCAGCCTTCAAAAAGGGCAAGAAGGAGGACCTGGGGAACTACAGGCCGGTCAGCCTCACCTCCATCCCTGGAAAGATGATGGAACAGCTCGTTCTGGGTGTCAGTACCAGTACAGGCTGGGGGCTGACCTGCTGGAGAGCAGCTCGATGGAAAGAGACCTGGGAGTCCTGGTGGACAACAGGATGACCATGAGCCAGCAATGTGGCCTCGTGGCCAAGAAGGCCAATGGCATCCTGGGGTGCATCAAGAAGAGTGTGGCCAGCAGGGCGAAGGAGGTCATCCTCCCCCTCTACTCTGCCCTGGTGATGCCACACCTGGAGTACTGTGTCCAGTTCTGGGCTCCCCGGTTCAAGAAGGCCAGGGAACTGCTGGAGAGGGTACAGCAAAGGGCTACCAAGATGATTAGGGGATTGATAAACCTCTCTTGCAATGAAAGGCTGAAGAATTTGGTCTCCACAGTCTGGAAAAAAGGTGACTGAGCGGGGATCTTATCAATGCTTATCAATACTTAAAGGGTGGGTGTCAGAAGGATGGGGCCAGGCTCTTTTCAGTGGTGCCCAGCAACAGGACCAGAGGTAATGGGCACCAACTTGAGCGTAGGAAGTTCCACGTAAACTTAAGGAGAAACTTCTTTCCTGTGAGGGTGGCAGAGCCCTGGCACAGGCTGCCCAGAGAGGTGGTGGAGTCTCCGTCTCTGGAGACATTCGAAACCCGCCTGGATGCATTCCTGTGCCACCTGCTCTGGGTGAGCCTGCTCTGGCAGGGGGGTTGGACTAGATGCTCTCCAGAGGTCCCTTCCAAACCTACCATTCTGTGATTCTGTGACCCACCTCACTGCCTGCTCCTCCAGCCCAGACTTTGTCAGCTTCTCTAGGAGGATCTTGGCTGAAACAGTGTTGAAAGTGTTCCTGACTCAACAGAAACCAATGTCTGCTGCTCTCCCCTCATCTCCACAACCAGTCATTGCCTCACAGAGGATTATCACAAGGGGCATGACTAGCCCCTTGTGAACCCTGGTGACGTTCTTGTCCCTCATGTTCCTGGAAATGGTTTCTTGGCCTACTTGCTCCATCACTTTCCCAGGGCTCAGGGTGGTAGAGGAGAGAGAGCTGTTTCATGAACATCCCAAGAAAGGTGGAAGGAAGTTGTAAAATCATACATCTCTTCTGATGCCACATGCTGATGCTGCATCAGGTGAGCCACCACTCATGGCACGTTGCCTGCGCTTCCGTCCACAGGGGTGTGGGTGCAGCTGAAGCTGGTGGAGGCTGGTGGAGGGCTACGAGCAGCCAGGGACTCCATGCTCCTCTCCTTCTGCGGATCCGGCTTCACCTTCAAGGATTACTGCGTTCGGTGGTACCGTGAGGCCCCCCAGTGGTGGTCTCGAGTGGGTCTCCTTAATGTGTGGACCCTCGGGTACTACAAAGAAGTATGGGGCAGAGGTGCAGGGTTGAGCCACGGCATCCTGGGACAATTCACATTCTGAGGCATACCTGTCCCTGAGTGCCCTGCAGCCCTGGGACTCTGCCCGCTATTTCTGCGTCGTTCACCCAGAGACAGGAAATCCAGCTGAACTGTAACAGAATCCTACTGGGGCTCAGCCCAAGGTGCAAGCGCAATGGGCCGGGGGAGTGTTGCGATGTGTGTGGTGGTGCTCAGGGCTGTTTCCGGCATTGAGGGCTTATCACTGTGCACGGCAGGTGTTTGTGGCCTGTCCTGCACACTGCAGGAATTTAATTTATTGGCAGTTAAGATACAGTGTAATGGAGGGAACGAAAAATAAAAAAACAAAATCCAACCCTAACGATGCCGTCCTCCCTCTCTGTCCTCCTTTTTCCCAGGCTCAACTTCACTCATTCACTTGTTCCTCTCTTGCAGAGTCTGTGCCATGTAAAAATATGGAGAAGACTATCGTGGAAGTTAGAATCATAGAATCACAGAATGGTTAGAGTTGGAAGGGACCTTCAAGATGATCTAGTTCCAGCCCCACTGCCCTGGGCAGGGACACCTCCCACCAGACCAGGTTGCTGAAAGCCCCATTCAGCCTGGCCTTGAACACCACCAGGGATGGGGCACCCACAGCTTCTCCGGGCAGCCTGTTCCAGTGTCTCACCACCCCCACAGTCAAGAATTTCTTCCTAATAGCTAATCTAAATCTCCCCTCTTTCAGTTTAAAACCGTTCCCCTCGTGCTGTCGCGTCACTCCCTGATGAAGAGTCCATCCCCGTCTCTCCTGTAGGCCCCCTTTAGCTACTGGAAGTCTGTCGTAAGGTCTCCCAAGAGGCTTCTCCAGGCAGAACAAGCCCATGTCTCTCAGCCTGTCTTCATAGGAGACAGCTGCTCCAGCCCTCTGATTATCTTCATGGCCCTCCACTGGACTTACTCCATCAAGTCCTGAGCTGGATTCAGTACTCCAGGTGAGTCTCATGAGACAAGAGTAGAGGGGTAGAATCCTCTCCCTCGCCCTCCTGGCCACACTGTGGGGATGCAGCCCAGGATGCAGTTGGCTAGAAAGGGCAACCAAGATGATTATGGGACTGGAGCATCTCCCTTATGAGGAAAGGCTGAGAGAGCTGGGACTCTTTGGCCTGGAGAAGAGAAGGTTGAGGGCGGACCTGATTAATGTTTACAAGTGTCTAAAGGGTGGGTTTAAGGAGGATGGAGCCAGGCTCTTTTCAATGGTTCCCAGTGACAGGACAAGGGGCAATGGGCACAAGCTAGAACATAGGAAGTTCCGTTCAAATACACAGAAAAACTTCTTTACGGTGAGGGTGACAGAGCACTGGAACAGGCTGCCCAGGGAGGTTGTGGAGTCCCCTTCTCTGGAGATTTTCAAGACCCGCCTGGATGCACTTCTGAGTAATGTGCTTTAGGCAATCCTGCTTTAGCAAGGGAGTTGGACTAGATGATATCTAGAGATCCCTTCCAACTCTGAAGATTCTGTGATTCCGTGATTCCGTGAAGAGGCATCTTACAAAAGGTCTGAGATTTCAGTATTTTCCCCTTGGTCTCGTCTGGCTCACACATGTCTGAACGCTTTCTCTTGTTCTGGGTTGTTTGGTTTTGCGCGGCTGGAGCTGAACTTAGCAAGGGATGCTAAGAATAACAAGAAGGGCTTCTACAGGTACGTCAAACAGAAAAGGTCAAAAGGTCAAAGAAAGTGTACCCTCCCTGATGACCAAGAATGGCAAACTGGTAACAACAGATGAGGAGAAGGCTGAGGTTCTGAACAATATTTTTGCCTCAGTCTTCACTGACAGCCTCTCTCCTCATGCCTCCCAGGTTGAAGGACCGCAAGACGGGGACCTGTGAGACACAGGACCTCCCACTGTAAGTGAAGACAAGGTTTGTGACCACCTGAGGAACCTGAACATATACAAGTCTATGGGACCTGATGAGATGCATCCCAGAGTCCTGAGGGGACTGGCTGATGTAGTTGCCAAGCCATTCTCCATGACATTTGAAAAGTCGTGGCGGGCAGGTGAAATCCCTGGTGACTGGAAAAAGGGAAACATTGCACACATTGTTAAAAAGGGTAGAAAGGAGCACCCTGGGAACTACCTCCCTGTCAGTCTCACCTCTGTGCCTGGGAAGATCATGGAACAGATCCTCCTAGAAGCTAAGCTAAGGCATATGGAGGACAGGGAGGTGATTCGAGACAGCCGGAACGGCTTCACCAGGGGCAAGTCCTGTCTGACCAACCTGGTGGCTTTCTACAATGGAGGGACTGCATCAGTGGACAAGGGAAGAGCTACAGATACCATCTCTCTGGACTTCTGCAAGGCCTTTGACATGGTCCCCCACAACATTCTTCTCTCTGAGTTGGAGAGATATGGATTTGATGGGTGGACTGTTTGGTGGATAAGGAACTGGCTGGATGGTCGCATCCAGAGGGTGGTGGTCAATGGCTCGATGTCCAGATGGAGAGGGGTGACAAGTGGTGTCCCTCAGGGATCCGTATTCGTTCCAGTGCTGTTGGATATCTTCATCAATGATTTAGACAATGGGATCAAGTGCACCCTCAGCAAGCTTGCCGACGACACTAAGCTGAGTGGTGCAGTCGAGAGGCCAGAGGGACAGGATGTCATCCAGAGGGACCTGGACGAGCTAGAGAGGTGGGCCCAAGCAAATCTTATGAAGTTCAACAAGGCCAGGTGCAAGGTCCTACACTTGAGTTGGGACAGTCCTCATTATCAATACAGGCTGGGGGATGATGCGATAGAGAAATAGCCCTGTGGAAAAGGACTTGGGGGTACTGGTGGATGAAAAGCTGGACATGAGCCAACAATGAGTGCTTGCAGCCCAGAAGGCAAATCACATCCTGGGCTGCATCAAAAGAAGCATGGCCAGCAGATCAAGAGAGGTGATTCTCCCCCTCTACTCTGCTGTCCTGAGACCCCACCTGGACTACTGCGTCCAGCTTTGGAACCCTCAGCACAAGAAGGATGTGGACCTGTTGGAGCAGGTCCAGAGGATGGCCACGAAGATGGTCAAAGCGCTGGAGCGCCTCTCCTATGAAGATAGGCTGAGAGAGTTGGGGTTGTTCAGCCTGGAGAAGAGAAGGCTCCAGGGAGACCTTATAGTATCCTTCCAGTACCTAAAGGGGGCCTAAAAGAAAGCTGGCGAGGGGCTGTTTGCAGGGCATGTAGTGATAGGACAAGGGGCAATGGCTTTAAACTAGAGCAGGGCAGGTTTAGATTTCACATCACAGAATCACAGAATGGTTTGCGTTGGAAGGGACCTTAAAGATCATCTAGTTCCAAGCCCCCAGCCATGGGCAGGGTCACCTCCCACTAGACCAGCCTGCTCAAAGCCTCATCCAGCCTGGCCTTGAACACTTCCCGGGATGGGGCATTGACATCTTCCCTGGGCAACCTGTTCCAGTGCCTCACTACCCTTACAGTAAAGAATTTTTTTCCTGGTATCCAAGCTAAATCTGCCCTCTTTCAATTTGAGGCCGTTACCCTGTGTCCTATCATTACACTCCCTGATATAGAGTCCCTCCCCATCCTTCCTGTAGGCCCTCTTTAGGTACTAGAAGGACACTGTAAGGTCTCCTTGGAGCCTTCTCCAGGCTGAACAGCCCCAACTCTCTCAGCCTGTCCTCATAGCATAGGTGCTCCAGCCCTCTGATGATCTTCGTGGCCCTCCACTGGACCCATTCAAACAGATCCATGTCCTTCTGTGGTGAGGACTCCAGAGCTGGATGCAGTACTCCAGGTGTGGTCTCACGAGAGCAGAGTAGAGGGGCAGAATCACCTCCCTCGGCCCGCTGGCCATGCTCCTTTTGATGCAGCCCAGGATGTGGTTGGCTTTCTCAGGTGCAAGTGCACATTGCCTGCTCATGTTGAGCTTCTCGTCCACCAGCACCCCAAGTCCTCCTCAGGGCTGCCTTCAAGCCATTCTCCGCCCAACCTGTATTTGTGCCTAGGATTGCCATGACCCAGGTGCAGGACCTTGCACTTGGCCTGGTTGAACTTCATGAGGTTCGTACAGGCCCTCAAGCCTGTCCAGGTCCCTCTGGATGGCATCCCTTCCCTCCAGTGTGTTGACCATGTCACACAGCTTGGTATCATCGGCAAACTTGCCGAGGGTGCCCTTGATCTCACTGTCCGTGTTGCCAAGAAAGATGTTGAACAGCACCGGTCCCAGTACTGACCCCTGAGGAACGCCACTCATCACTGGATTCCATGTGGACATAGAGCCATTGACTGCAACACTTTGAGTGCCGCCATTAAGCCAGTTCCTTATCCACCGAGTGGTCCATCCATCAAATCCATGCTTTGCCAATTTAGAGACCAGGATTTCGTGTGGGACAGTGTCAAACACTTTGCATAAGTCCAGGTAGATGACGTCAATTGCTCTCCCCATATCTACCAATGCTGTGGCAACATCATAGAAGGCTACCAAATTTGTCAGGCACGATTTGCCTTTGGTGAAACCATGTTGGCTGTCACCAATCACCTCCTTATTATCCATGTGCCTTAGCAGAGCTTCCAGAAGGATCTGCTCCCTGATCTTGCCAGGCACAGAGGTGAGACCGACCAGTCTGTAGTTCCCTGGGTCTTCCTTCATTAGGATGAAGTTCTTTACAATGAGGGTGGTGAGACACTGGCCCAGGTTGCCCAGAGAGGTGGTGGAGGCCCCATCCCTGGAGACATTCAAGGCCAGGCTTGATGAGGCTCTGAGCAACCTGATCTAGTTGAAGATGTCCCTGCTTACTACAGGGGGGTTGGACTAGGTGACCTTTAAAGGTCCCTTCCAACCCAACAGATTCTATGATTCTATAACCAGGCAGCATCCCTATACTCTTCCCAGCACATCTGATCCTGCTAGAACTGCCTGTGCAGTTCCTTCTTGCCTTTAGTTTGACCAGCAGGTCCCAGCTCAGCCATGCTGGTCTCTTCCCTTTCTTGCTTGATTTCCTATACCTGGGGATCGAGAGCTCTTGTGCTCTATGGAAAGCATCCTTGAAGATCCGCCAGCTCTGTTCTGCCCCCTTGTCCCTGAGGACCGTTTCCCAGGGGGTCCTCTTGACTAACTCCTTGAAGAGCTGGAGGTTTGCTTTCCTAAAATTCAGGGTCCTGACTACGCTCCTCGTCTGGCACGTACCCCTCAGGACCGTGAACTCCCACCGGTGCGTGGTCACTGCAGCCCAGGCTGCCTCCAATCTTGACATCCCCAATGAGCTCACTGGCATTGGTGACTATGAGGTCCAGTATGGCATCCCCTCGGGTAGGGCTGTCTGTTTCCTGTCTTAGGAAGTTATCGTCAAGGCACTCCAGGAGCCTCCTGGATCATCTACAGCTCGCTGTGTTACTTTTCCAGCAGATGTTGGGGTTGTTGAAATCCCCCAGCAGGATGAGAGCCTTCGAACACAATGCCTCCTGTAGCTGGAAGAAGAAGGCTTTATCAGTAGGTTCCCCTTGATCAGGTACTAGACACCAACTAAAAGGTTCCCCTTATTGCCTCGGTCTCTAATTCCTACCCATAAGCTTTCAACTTCCCCTTGGCTATTCTTTAGGGACATCTCTTCACACTCTATCCCTTCATTAACATAGAGGGCAACACCTCCGCCCCTCCTTCCTCGCCTGCCCCTTCTGAACAGCCTGTAGCCATCGATAGTCACAGGATTCGTCCCACCAGGTTTCAGTAATGGTGATTCTGTCATAGCTTTCCAGCAGCACGGTAGCTTCCAGCTCCTCCTGTTTCTTGCCCATGCTGCCAGCATTCGTGTAGAGGCACTTCAGCCGGGCTGTTGGCTCTGACGCCTTCTTAGAGGAGCACCCCTTGGGGTGTTTCACGCGTGTTTCCCTGTTGACTTGGACTACCTCAGGAGCCCCTGGCTCGTCTCCATAAGACTTTGGCTGTGATGTAGCGTCCCCAGCATGCCTCGGGGAAACAGGTCGAAGGTCCTTACTATGCGCCCCATCCCTCTAACCCTGACGTGTTATCCCACAGCTTGTCACAGACAAACCTAATATTATCATCCCCCTCCCCCTTCACATCTAGTTTAAAGCCCTGTCGATCAGCCCCACAATCTCTTGGGCAGAAAGATTGAGAAAGGTGTTTCCCATCTGATGCCAATACGCCCAGTGCCATGTAGGCCATCCCATTATCAAAAAACCCAAAATTGTGGCGGCAACACCAGCCACGGAGCCATGTGTTAATGGACTGGATGCGCCTGTTCCTTCCAGTGTCACTGCCTGCAACTGGAAGGAGTGAGGAGAAAAGCACCTGTGCCCCAGACTCCCTTACCAACCTTCCCAAGGCCCTGAAGTGCCCCTTGATTGCTCTTGGTCTACGAGTCGCAGCTTCATCTCCACCTACATGGAAAATCAGTAACGGGTAGTAGTCCGAGGACTGTATCAAACTAGGGACTTTCCTAGTTATGTCCTTATGTCCTTATGTCAGTCCCCCTCCTCTACTGAACAGGGTGAAAAAAACACAATGAAAGGCACATGGGTCAAGAAACACACAAGGAGATGACCCAGCAGTTACCTTTACAGGCCAAATAGACTCAACTTGAGGAAATAAATTTTATCTATTATCAATCCAATCAGAGTAGGACAGCGAGAAATAAGAACAAATCTAAAAACACCTTTCTGCCATCCCACGCTTCTTCCCGGGTTCAACTTCACTCCCAACTTCTCTACCTCTTCCCTCCAAGGGGCATATAGGGGATGGGGAATGGGGGTTGCGGCCAGTTCATACCACCTCCTCTCTGCCGCTTTTTACTCCTCAGGCTCTTCTCCTGAGCGGTCAGCTCTACAGCTGATGGGCAACACGAGAAACAAAGAAGGCAGGGACACTGTGTAAAGGCCGTTCAACAGCTAAAACTTTGGTGTGTTCTCAACACGGTATTTGCCATAAAAAATTGCAGCTGCCCATACAGGCGCCTCTGAAGAAAATTAACTCCATCACAAACAAATCGAGTACACCTACTCTTGCTGACCCTGCTTCAAGCAGGAGAGTTAAACCAGACCTTTTCAGAGGTCCATTACAGCCTCAACTTTTCTGCCATCTTAGGAGCAAAACTGGCTCCACTTCTGCTGCACTTTCTAATGCCCTTCCTGGGGAGTATGAAAGGACAGCATCAGGCCTGACGGCCAGCCAGAGCTTTTAAGAGACAGTTTGTGGGTCTGGAAATGCTTTGGGAATACTCTTGCGTCCTGGTTGGGGGAAGACCTCGAGTCTCTCCTCATGACCTCACGCGCTGCCAGCATGCTGCCATGTATGCCCTGCAGCCCTCCAGCAGTGACTGTTAGGTGGTTTTGATGGAGAAATGGAGAGGCTCTAACAGTCATTTCCCCATTGAATTCCCTGCCCTCTGCTCAGTCCAGGAGCCCTGCCTCCAGCAACAAGCTGTGGCCAGCAGTACGCTTCTCGGGCTCCAGGAAGCAGCCAGTCAAGTGGTCAAATGGGGATGCATGTTATTCCTCATCCTTCCAAAGCCAGGCTCTGGGTTTGTGCAGGGGGTTGTACAACCTGTTCACATGTGCATGTACCTGTGTCTGCAACTCTACAGAAGAACCATAAGATCTATCAGAAGACTGAACACCACAAATACAGCAAACATAACCATGCGGAATACCTCTCCTGAGTCCTCCGCGTGCTCCTCTTTTACCCACCCATATGACATTTTTGTATCACTCCTGAGTGAGTCCTGTATAACTCTCCTGAGTTCCAGCTTTGAATCTTGTAGCCAAAAGAGGAAAGTGCGTTTTCCTCAACAGTCCTGTAAAAAGCTGTTCCTGGAAGTCATCAGTGGAGTAGTAAAGTCCAAGTTTCATTTTTCCCCTCTGCCCTGGCACATATCACAAAGTCGTGAATGGGCCCGTGAGCCTTTCACAGACTCACAGAAATCCTGAAGTTGGGGGGCACCTCAGGAGGTCATCCAGACCCTCTGCTCAAGCAGGGCCTCCTAGAGCTGGTTGCCTGGGACCATCTCCGGACAGCTTTTGAATATCTCCAAGCAGGGAGAACCAACAGCCTTTCTGGGCAACCTGTGCCAGTGCACAGTCACCCTGACAGTGAAAAAGTGTCACATAAGGTTGCACATTGCCTTGTGACCTGTCACTGAGCACCAGAGAAAAGTGCTTGGCCCTGCCCTCCCTGCCCCCTCCCTTCCTCTGTTTCTATACATCAGTGAGATCCCCCTGAACCTTCTCCTCTCCAGGGTAAGGCATCCCCGATCTCTCAGCCTTTTACATGGAAGGGGTACTCGAGTCCCATTATTACCTTCTTGGCCTTCACTGTCCTCTCTCCTGTATGCCCAACTCTCTCTTGTCCTGGGGAGCCAAGCAGTGGAGCCCATACTGCAGGTGTGACACCAGCAGTGCTGAGTAGAGGGGAAGGACCACCTCCCTGAGCTGCCGCAAACTCTCCTCCTGGTGCAGCCCAGGACACCATTATCCCTCTTTGCCACAGGGCCCATTCCTGGTTCATGGTCAAGTTGCCCAGCAGAACAAAGTCCAGATGGAGTCCAATGACGAGTGGTATACCTCAGGGGTCCGTATGGGGTCCAGTACTACTTAATGTCTTCATCAATGACATAGACAGTGGGATTGAGTGCAGCCTCTGCAGATGACACCAAGCTCAGTGGTGTGGTTGACATGCGTGAGGGACAGGATGCCATCCAGAGGGACCTGGACAAGCTGAAGAAGTGGTCCCATGTGTACCTCATGAGGTTCAACAAGGCCAAGTGTAAGGCCCTGCACCGGATTGGGGCAACCCCTGGTATCCATCGAGGCTGGGGGATGAAGGGATTGACATCAGTGCTGCAGAGAAGGACTTGTGGGTACTGATGTGCTTGCAGCCCAGAAAGCCAACTGTATCCTGGGTGGCATCAAAAGAAGCGTGGGCAGCAGGTCAAGGGAAGTGATTGTGCCCCTCTTCTCTGCTCTGCTGAGATCCCACCTGGAGTTCTGCATCCAGCTCTGGAGTCCTCAGCACAGGAAAGACATGGACGTGACTGGAGCAGCTCCAGAGGAGGGTCACAAAAATGATCAAAGGGGTGGAACACCTCTCCTGTGAGGACAGGCTGAGAGAGTTGGGGTTGCTCAGCCTGGAGAAGAGAAAACTCTGGGGACACCTTATTGCAGCCTTTCCATATAGAAAGGGAGCTTACAGGAAGGTGGGGAGAGAGGGTCTAGTAGGGCCTGTAGTGATAGGACTAGGGGTAATGGCTTTAAACTAAATGAATGGATAGAAGGAAGAAATGTTTTGTGATGAGGATAAGGATACACAGGAATTGGTTTCCCTGAGAGGCTGTAGATGTCCCATCCCTGGAATTATTTCCAGGGACCGGACAGGGCTCTGAGCAACCTGATCTAGATGAAGATGCCCCTGCACATTGGAGGGGAGTTTGGACATGGTGACCTTTAAACTTCCCTTCCAACCCAAGTGATGCTATGATTCTCAAGTTCTATGTTTCTATACATTGATGGGATGAATCTCCCCCCGCTCCAAGCCTTCTCTTCTCCAGGGTCAACGGTCCCAGCTCTCTCAGCCTTTCCTCATCTAAGAGGTGCTCCAGACCCATAATCATCTTCGCCACCCTTCACGGGCCTCTCCCCAGTATATCCAGCTCTTTATTGTACTCCGCTTCCAGGAAGAGAAGCTAGTACTCCAGGAGTGATCCCAGAAGTGCTGAGTACAGGGGAAGGATCACCTCCCTGAGCTGCTGCAAACACTCCTCCTGGTGCAGCCCTGGACACCATTATCCCTCTTTGAAACAAGGGCCCATTTCTGGCTCATGGTCACATTGTCCACCAGAACCATTGGGGTCCTTCTCTGAGCACGTCCTTCCCTGGTGGGCAGCCCCCAGCCTGGCCTGGTGCAGGGAGTTGTTCCTGCCCAGGTGCAGGACTTGGCTCTTGCCCGTGTTGAGCTGCAGGGGGTTCCTGTCAGCCCACTTCTCCAGCCTGTCGAGGTCCCTGTGGATGGCAGCACAGCCCTCTGTGTGTCTGGTCCCCGCGGGCAGGGGCTGGGAGTGAGGCCAGGGCGGGCTGGGGGTGCGGGGCACGGGGAGGGTCCTGCGAGGGGACACTGCGGGCCGACGGCCCGTCCCTGCCGCTGGGGCTGGTGCCGGCCCCGGCCCCGGCTGCGGGCGGTCGAGGCGCCGACGCCCTTGCGCAGAGCTCGGCAGGGCGACGAGGCGGGAGAGCGGCGGAGCCGCGCTGGCAGCCCCGGTTCACGAGCCTCGGTGTGCCGGGGCGCCGCGCTCCTCCTCTGCCCATGGCCCTGCCCCGCGGCCCTCCCCGCGCCCGCCTTTCTCCTGACGGAAGGGGCCGCGGCAGCGGGGGGCCGGGACGGGCGTGCTGGGGGCGGGCAGATGCATGGGCGTTGCCCCGGCGAGGGGCCAAGCCGGCGGGGCGGGCAGGAGCGGGCCCGAGCGCGGCTCCGCTCGGCTCCTGTGCGGCTCCCGCCGGGCCCCGTCCGGCCCCGGCGCGGCAGGGCACGATGGCGGCTGGGCTGGGGCCGTGGCTCTTGTCCATGGCATTGGCCTTGGGGCCGGCAGGTGAGAGCAGGGCCCGGGCCCGGGGCTGGGGCTGCCAGTGTGCGGCGCTGCTCGTACCGGGGCCGCGGCTGCTCCCGCGCCGGGCGCGGTGTGTGGTGGCGCTCGCCTTGGCCGGGCGAGGAAGAGCCCGAAGCTGAGGCCGGGGGCGGGGGAGGCTTTGGGGCGGCGGGTCGGGCCGCAGTGTGGGAGCGGGCGCGGCTGAGCCCCGAGGGGGGCAGGCGGGGCATTGCCCCGGGCGCGGGGCTTTGCCGGGAGAGAGGCGGGTGGCGGCTGTGGCTGTGCCGGGGCGGGGGGCGCCGGGGCGGCGGGGGAACGTCGTGGGGCCGTGGTGGCGCGCTGCCCGGCTGCCTGCGCTCTCCGTCCGCAGGGGTGTGGGCGCAGCTGAGGCTGGTGGAGGCCGGCGGAGGGCTGCGAGTGCCCGGGGACTCTGTGCAACTCACCTGCCGCAGATCTGGCTTCACCTTCGAGGATTACCACGTTTATTGGTACCGTCAGGCCCCCGGTGGTGGTCTCGAGTGGGTGTCCTACATCAGTGCATTCTCGGGTACTACAAAGAAGTACGGGCCAATAGTGGAAGGACGAGCCACGGTGTCCCGGGACGATTCCCGGTCTGAGTCCTCTCTGTCCCTGAGTGCCCTGCAGCCCCAGGACTCTGCCTGCTACTTCTGTGCTGTTCACCCAGAGACAGGAAATCCAGCTGAGCTTTAACAGAAACCTGCTGGGGCCCATCCCAGGTGCAAGAGCAATGGGCCAGGGGAGTGCTGTGATGTGTGTGAGGTCACCCATGGCTGTTTCCAGCAGTGAGGGCTCATCAGTGCACATGGCAGGTGTTTGTGGCCTGTCCTGCACACTGCAGGAATTTGATTGCCAATTAAAATACAGTGCAATGGAGAGTATAGAAAATTACCGCAACCCTAAAAAAACCGTCCTCCCTCTCTGCCATCCTTCTTCCCAGGCTCAGCTTCACTCTTGCATTCCCTTCCTCTCCCCAGGAGGCACAGGGGCCAATTGGAAATGGGGCTTGGGGTCAGTTTGTAGTATTTCATCTGCATTGTTTCGGCACCTAAATCTATGGGTCCCTCTGGCATTCATGCCAGGGTATGAAAGAGCTGGCCAATGTTATCACAGAACCTCTCTCTGTTCTTTTTCAATGGCCTTGGGAGTCTGGAGAGGCCCAGACAACTGGAAGCTGGCAAATGTTATCCCGGTTTTCCAGAAGGGAAAGAAGGTAAAGCCTGGTAATTACAGGCTTCTCAGTCTCCCTTCAGTGCCTGCTAAAAATATGGAGAAGGTTATTGTGGGAGGTAGAATGACAGAACAGTAGAATGGTTAGAGTTGGAAGGGACCTTCAAGATCATCTAGTTCCAGCTCCCCTGCCCTGGGCAGGGACACCTCCCACCAGACCAGGTTGCTTGAAGCCCCATCTAAGCTGTCATTGAACACCTCCAGGGATGGAGCATCCACAGCTTCTCTGGGCAGCCTGTTCCACTGTCTCACTACCCCCTCAGTCAAGAATTTCTTCCTAATAGCTAATCTAAATCTCCCCTCTTTCAGTTTGAAACCATTACCCTCATCCTATCGCTTCACTCCCTGATGAAGAGTCCCTCCCCATCTTTCCTGTAGGCCTCTTTTAGGCACTGGAAGGCAGTTACAAGGTCTCCCAAGAGGCTTCTCTTCTCCAGGCAGAACAACCCCATGTCTCTCAGCCTGTCTTCATAGCAGACAGGTGCTCCAGCCCTCTGATTATCTTCATGGCCCTCTGCTGGACTCGCTCCAGGAGGTCCAGGTCCTGAGCTGGATGCAGTATTCCAGGTGGGTCTCATGAGAGCAGAGTAGAGGGGTAGAATCCCCTCCCTTGCCCTCCTGGCCACGCTGTGGGGATGCAGCCCAGGATGCAGTTGGCTAGAAAGGCAAGTGCTCATGGTTGGGTTGCGTTGAGCTTCTTATTGACCAACACCCCCAAGTGCTTCTCCTCAGGGCTGCTCTCCATGCGTTCTCTGCCCAGCCAGTACTGTTCTTGGGATTGCCCCATCTCACACAGAGGACTTGCACTTGGCCTTGTTGAACTTCATAAGGTTCACACGGCCCCACTTCTCAAGACTGTCCAAGTCCTTGTCGATGGCCTCCCTTCCCTCCAGCATCCTCTCCGTGCTTCGCCTCGCCTCGCCTCTTCTCTACTATCTCTCCTCCTCATCGTCTTCTCATCTCTTCATCTCTGTCTTCTCTGTTTAACCCAAAGAACAGCACACCTGAGTCCCTCACATGGACCTGGCTGAGCAGCCCTGCTCAGTCTGCTGGGGGCTGCCTTTTCAGCACCCATAAACATTGGGTTCCCATGCAGATTTACCCTTCGAACTCCAGCTCATAGTCCAGAGAGAAAAGCAAGAATTTATCAAGGTGCCCACACAAGAAGTCATTTCTGGAGGTCAAAGGGAAAGAAGGAAACTCCAAGGTAGTGAATTTGTCATGAAAAATGAACCAGGAAGGACAAAAATGGGCCTTCCAATCTGCATGAGATGTTTTGACTTTTAGAGTCCTCACAGACATTGAGGGAGGATTGAAGAGGCATCTTACAGAAGGTCTGAGCTTCCAGTATTTCCCCCATGGTCTCGTCTGGCTCACACATGTCTGAACGCTTTCTCTTGTTCTGGGTTGTTTGGTTTTGATTTGGAGCTTCTCTCCCAGGCCTGCGAATATAATGGGGCAAGACCTTCTGAGCATGTGTGTTTGCAGCTGCCAGACCCCAAAGATCATGGGGGCGTCTCTGTGGCCCCATGGCCCACAGCTCCTGAGCGATCTCCTAAGCAGAGAAGCCAGCTAGCAGCCCTGCGGCCTTTTGTCACCGTTGGGCCAGTCATTTCAAAAGTGTGCTGTTTCTGGTTTATAACAGCCAGTTGCATACCATGGCATAGGGAGGCTGTGTCATCCTGTCCCTTCCCAGCATCCCGTGCTCTACAGACTGACAATGCTGCTAAGGCAGCTGCTTCAGTCTGACAGACGAGGGTGCCAATGTGTGGATGTGCTGTGCCACCAGCAGACTGACCAGTTGTGAGTGGGCTTTCCGAATTTGACTGTGCAGAGGGAGAGTCAAATTCCCCCTCCCAATCGTAGCCCTCCGGGCACTCCTTGCAATGTTTTGCGTGCTCTGAAGGAACTGCTAGCTGTCGTTCTTAACTGTTTGGAGTGTAGGAGGGATTAAGGGCACGTACACTGCACTCACACGACAGATGATATTCACTTCCTTCTCAGGGACTTCCCGGTAGCCATAGCAGGATCAGGCACTGCAGATGGGATGCGAGCGCTCTGATTCTGGAGACTACGTGGACTGCCCCACATTCCCAATTGTATCCAAATTTAAGCAGGGTCTGGAAAAACCTGTTCTTACTCTATGTCATCAGTCAGGTATCTCTCCCAGAAGTGTCTCATCCTTCCTCCACATCCAGGTTCAGGCTATCCTGCTGGGCTGAGTGAGAGGTGAAGGAGTAACAACAGTTTGATTAGGTGGCTAATGCAGCAACACAACAGTTACCCAGCACCTGGAGCTGAATAAAGATAAGAACCTGCATCAGGGCTGACACCACATGGGGGAGGGGAAGGATCGCTTCCCATGACATGCTGGCAACACTTTGTCTAATGCCGCCCAGGATACCTTTGGCCACCTTTGCTGCCAGGGCCCATTGCTGGCTCATGGCCAACTTGGTGTCTGCCACAACCCCAAGGCCTTTTTCTGCAAAGCTGCTTTCCAGCTGGGTGACCAGAGCCTGTCCTGGTGCTCAGGGTTGTTCCTCTCCAGGTGCAGCAATTTGCCTTCCTGCTTGTTGAACTGCCTCAGGTTCCTGTCAGCCCTTCTCTCCAGCCTGCCAAGGTCCCTCTGGATGGCAGCACAACCCCCTGCTGTATCAGCCACTCCTCCCAGGTTGGTGTCATCTGCACAATTGCTGAGGGCACACTCTGTGCAGTCCTCCAGATCGATAATGAAGATGTGCAACAGGATTGGAGCCAGTATTGACCCCTGGTATGGAATTGAATCTCACAGTGGTTCAGGGCTGCTCTCGGAGAGTTGTGTAGTTACATCATATGATGTAACTACATTGGTGCTTGGTCCTGATGGGGACGTTTTATCTCTTTTATCTGAGTCTTTCTGCAAAGCATTACCCCTTCTGCTTGCCTTCTTCCCATGTCTCATGCCAATCCTCACTCCTGTCACACTCTGAAACTGCTTCACCTTTGGAAACAAGTTTTGCTGTTTCCATCGTGTGTACCCTGTCACGGCTGACTGTTGAGGTGTGGTAATAGCCGTGCTCAGGTTTTGGGCACGGCTCAGGTCCGCTCAGTCCAGTTGTCACAATTCACTCACTAAGTAGCTAGGAGAGGAAATACAGAAAGTACAGAGGGTCATTTGGGAGCCCACTGGGAGAATGGGGAGGTCTCCCAGATCTGAGATTCTAACAGGAACAAGAGCTTGTGAACATGTGTGTTTGGAGCTGCTGGATCCCAGAGATCACAGGCAGAAGCCCAGGGAAGCAGTGGATTAGATGAAGATATTGCTTGAACTGTTCCTGCCTGTTTATCCTTGTCTCCTGGGGTTGCAGGCGCCCTTTCTCAGGTGGAGATAGAGGCCTCTGGCCCCGTGGTAGGGAAGGTCTCAGAGTCACTCACGCTCACCTGCCGCATCTCTGGTGTACCTGTCACCGATAGCAGCTACGCTTGGGACTGGATCCGTCAGACTCCTGGCAGAGACCTGCAGCACATAGCGTTGCTGTATCCTTTCACGGGACTTCAGCACATTGCTTCGTTCTTCCAGACACGAGTCACCAGCTCTGCAGACTCCTCCAGGAACCAGCTGTTGCTGGAAGTGCTCTCGCCATCAGCTGCAGACACAGCCACGTATTTCTGCAGCACCAGAGAGCTGGAAAAGGGCACAGTGCTTGAAAGACAGGCAAAGCCGGGGCAGAAAATAAGGAGGGGTGTTAAATTCAGCCAGGTCTTTCCTGGTTGGCTGCAAAAAGGCTTTTGAGGAGTAGCCTGGGCTGGCTTTCCTGGAAAGGGGCACAGAGGTGCTGTGGCAGCAGCAGCAGCAGCAGAGTATCTCACAAGCACACACAAAACCATGAACAAGTTAATATCCTTCTTCCGTTCTTCTCAGTCTTTCCCAGAAGAAAGCAACAGAGAAAGCAGTTTGTTTAAGAAGCAGCACAACAAGCATTGAAGAACTAAGATTTGATTATGGCAAACCACAGCTGAATTGAGCTTTTAAAGCTCATGTTGATCAGGGAGCCCCAGAACAGGCAAACAGCAGGAGCTGAGCTGCAGGGCACCTTTTCCCTTGTGCATGAAGTGTTGGCACTCTGTGCATATATATTCATGTGTGTACATGAGGTCCAGCATATATATTCAAGCGTGTACACTGAGGTCCAGCATAGAATTTTGTGGAAGGACTCCCAACAAGGAAGATATGATCTGGGGGCTGTGGGGAACCTGGGGTATCCTACCATGCTGGGGCAGCTCCAAGTGTCTCAGGGCACCTTAGACCACCTCCAGGTTCAATGGGTTCCTCTACCATCTTGCAACTCGCCTTCCCACCGTCTTGGATCCCTTCCCTAAGGGGCCAGATTGGAGCACACATGAAGAGGAAGAGGAGGGGAAAGACTCAGAGAGTCTGCAGAGGGGCAGCATGGAATTTGGGCATCCCAAAATGGTAGTACCAGTCAAAACAGTGACACTGTAGGGCTCAGCAGGTGTCCTCTCCTGTGGCTACAAAGGTCCTAGGGGGAGCTCTGGGTTCCTGCTGAGTAGGGTAAGAATGGAGAAGGGAGTGTCCCTGCTCTGCTGAGGAGCCCCAACAGCCTGGTCCCTGCTCAGTCCTGTGCACATGAGTTTTGGGGGATGAGCTGGGGGCCTTGAACCTGCACATGTACCCCAGAGCTTCAGTGCACAGCAAATCCTGGGTCTCCCCTGCCCTTTGCTGCCTTTGCTGCTTGGGGGCATCTGGGAAGGCTTTGGTGGGAAGAGGCTGCTGGAGAAATGTCAGCACGAGGGAGCGAGTGGAGGAGTAGGGTGCTGAGCAAGAGCAGGGTGAGGAGCACGTCTGCCATGGAGCGCCCTGTCCACAAGAGTAGAGGGGTCAGTGGCTCCCATCCAGGAGCAGCAGCTCACAAGCAGCAAGGAGCCAGGGTGCCCTGGGAGGACAACTTGCCGCCCGCCGGGCCAGCTCCAAAATCCCAGCAGAAACACTGCAGTCCTTCCTCAGAGGAAGGTCGAGGGTGGCTCTACAGCAACATGCCACCTTTTGCCCACTAGAGGTTTTCCTGCCAAGCGAGCTCTCTGGTATTGCAGCTTGCAGGATGAGAGACACCCGAGAGTTCACCAACAGCTTCAGGTTCTTCTGCTCCTCCAGCCCCCACCTCTCGCCTTCGCTGTTGTCATAGACCGAGGGAGGGACCAGGAGGGACTAGGACTGACTGCAGTGACAGAGGCACAGACAGGGCAGATGTGGGCAGAGCTGTTCTGCCAGCGGAGACAAGCTACAGAGAGTCGAGGCAGAGTGGGGCCTGGCCGTGTGGACTGCCCTGTGCGTGGGGTTCTTTCCCATCATAGGTAAGCAAAAGGAAGAGGAAGGGGTGATGCCTCCCAGGAACTGAGCATGCTCCTGTGCTCTGCTCGCCACAGAGCTGTGCTAACCACTTGCAGCCTGACCTGCACCCCGCCTCTACCTCCCCACCGATCCCTGCAGAGCACAGCGGGAGATGAGTTCCTCCTCTTCTAGCTGCGATTTAGGCACCTCCATCCAGCCTGGCTGCTCCGCAGTGTGGGAACAGGCAGGGAATCTACCTGGTACACCCCCATCCTTGGGCCTAATGCTTTGTCCTTGCAAAGAGCAGGTTGAGGTCAGCATAGGATCCAAGCCCCACTTGCCTGTGAGAGGTCCTTGTGCACATTCCAAGCAGTATCAGGGACAGGAGAGTAAATTCCTCACCATCACAGCCTGGCAAAGCCAAAGGGATTTGTCCTCCATCATGCAAATCCTTCCTGCACCAAATCGTTAAATCAAAAAAACCTTCTTGTCTGACAGGGAAAAGGAGGGAGGGAAAGGTGGTGTCTCTCTCCTCATGAGCCCTGATTCCTGGTACCAGCTCAGTTCCTCTACTCATCTTTGTCAGTTGGGTTGAAAGAGAACAAATTTAGTCCAGTGCTATCCCAGTGTCCCCACCAGCAATGCCGTGACCTTTTCTGAATCTTGGAGCGATCATGGCTTATTCTTCCTCACTGCAGCAGTCACTGGCCAGGTGGCCTTGGAGCAGCACATTGGGGAACTGGCCATGCGAGAGGGAGATGGAGTCACCTTCCAGTGCAGCATGAGTGGGGACAGTATGAGCAAGTACTACATGTCCTGGTACCGGCTGGGGCCACGTGGCTCTCTGGAATGGATTTACCAGGAAGGTGATGCCTCTGGAGAAGATATCCAGGGTTGCGTTAAGGGATCAGTGGAGAGCTCCCAGAACAGATTCACCCTGCAGATCCAGGCAGCAAAGCAAGGGGATGAAGCAGTGTATTACTGTGGTGCCAGGCTCAACCTGGAGCAGCTCTGCAGCAGCGTGGACCCAAAACCCAACTGATAGGGAGTTTCTCAACTCTCAGCATTTCTTTCTAACAGCCACTAACCAGATGTTTGTCACGTATTGGCAGGTGCAGGAAACAAAACTTTGGCGTGCTTGCAGTCAAAAGCGGTGAAGATAAGTATTTATGATGCAGGAGGATGTATTGCGGGAACTTCAGAGACTGTCTAGTGACGTGCTGGTTATTACACATTGTCTGGGCTGCTGTCCAGCCTGGCCCAGTTTTACCTCTGTGGCTTGGTTGTAGATGTGGGATCATGGAGAGGCGGTGTGGTAGCTTACTCCTGTACCATAGTAGATGGAGGGGTGACATTGTAGTGGGTGACTACTACAGATCACCTGATCGGGAAGAAGTAGACAAGGTGTGATGGGTTGACCTTGGCTGGCCTCCAGGTGCCCAACAAGCGACTCTGTCAGTCCCCCTCCTCTACTGAACAGGGTGAAAAAAACACAATGAAAGGCACATGGGTCAAGAAACACACAAGGAGATGACCCAGCAGTTACCTTTACAGGCCAAAGAGACTCGACTTGAGGAAATAAATTTTATCTATTATCAATCCAATCAGAGCAGGACAGCGAGAAATAAGAACAAATCTAAAACCACCTTTCTGCCATCCCACGCTTCTTCCCGGGTTCAACTTCACTCCCAACTTCTCTACCTCTTCCCTCCAAGAGGCATATAGGGGAAGGGGAATGGGGGTTGTGGCCAGTTCATACCACCTCCTCTCTGCCACTTTTTACTCCTCAGGCTCTTCTCCTGAGTGGTCAGCTCTACAGCTGATGGGCAACACGAGAAACAAAGAAGGCAGGGACACTGTGTAAAGACCGTTCAGCAACAGCTAAAACTTTGGTGTGTTCTCAACACGGTATTTGCCATAAAATATTGCAGCTGCCCATACAGGCCTCTCTGAAGAAAATTAACTCCATCACAAACAAATCAAGTACACCTACTCTTGCTGACCCTGCTTCAAGCAGGAGAGTTAAACCAGACCTTTTCAGAGGTCCATTACAGCCTCAACTTTTCTGCCATCTTAGGAGCAAAACTGGCTCCACTTCTGCTGCACTTTCTAATGCCCTTCCTGGGGAGTATGAAAGGACAGCATCAGGCCTGACGGCCAGCCAGAGCTTTTAAGAGACAGTTTGTGGGTCTGGAAATGCTTTGGGAATACTCTTGCGTCCTGGTTGGGGGAAGACCTCGAGTCTCTCCTCATGACCTCACGCGCTGCCAGCATGCTGCCAGGTATGCCCTGCAGCCCTCCAGCAGTGACTGTTAGGTGGTTTTGATGGAGAAATGGAGGGGCTCTAACAGTCATTTCCCCATTGAATTCCCTGCCCTCTGCTCAGTCCAGGAGCCCTGCCTCCAGCAACAAGCTGTGGCCAGCAGTACGCTTCTCGGGCTCCAGGAAGCAGCCAGTCAAGTGGTCAAATGGGGATGCATGTTATTCCTCATCCTTCCAAAGCCAGGCTCTGGGTTTGTGCAGGGGGTTGTACAACCTGTTCACATGTGCATGTACCTGTGTCTGCAACTCTACAGAAGAACCATAAGATCTATCAGAAGACTGAACACCACAAATACAGCAAACATAACCATGCGGAATACCTCTCCCGAGTCCTCCGCGTGCTCCTCTTTTACCCACCCATATGACATTTTTGTATCACTCCTGAGTGAGTCCTGTATAACTCTCCTGAGTTCCAGCTTTGAATCTTGTAGCCAAAAGAGGAAAGTGCGTTTTCCTCAACAGTCCTGTAAAAAGCTGTTCCTGGAAGTCATCAGGGGAGTAGTAAAGTCCAAGTTTCATTTTTCCCCTCTGCCCTGGCACATATCACAAAGTCGTGAACATGCCCGTGAGCCTTTCACAGACTCACAGAAATCCTGAAGTTGGGGGGCACCTCAGGAGGTCATCCGGACCCTCTGCTCAAGCAGGGCCTCCTAGAGCTGGTTGCCTGGGACCATCTCCGGACAGCTTTTGAATATCTCCAAGCAGGGAGAACCAACAGCCTTTCTGGGCAACCTGTGCCAGTGCACAGTCACCCTGACAGTGAAAAAGTGTCACATAAGGCTGCACATTGCCTTGTGACCTGTCACTGAGGACCAGAGAAAAGCGCTTGGCCCTGCCCTCCCTGCCCCCTCCCTTCCTCTGTTTCTATACATCAGTGAGATCCCCCTGAACCTTCTCTTCTCCAGGGTAAGGCACCCCCGATCTCTCAGACTTTTTGGTCCAGATGGAGTCCAATGACGAGTGGTATACCTCAGGGGTCCGTATGGGGTCCAGTACTACTTAATGTCTTCATCAATGACATAGACAGTGGGATTGAGTGCAGCCTCTACAGATGACACCAAGCTCAGTGGTGTGGTTGACATGCGTGAGGGACAGGATGCCATCCAGAGGGACCTGGACAAGCTCAAGAAGTGGTCCCATGTGTACCTCATGAGGTTCAACAAGGCCAAGTGTAAGGCCCTGCACCGGGTTGGGGCAACGCCTGGTATCAGTCGAGGCTGGGGGATGAAGGGATTGAGAGCAGTGCTGGAGAGAAGGACTTGTGGGTACTGGTGTGCTCGCAGCCCAGAAATCCAACTGTATACTGGGTGGCATCAAAAGAAGCGTGGGCAGCAGGTCAAAGGAAGTGATTGTGCCCCTCTTCTCTGCTCTGCTGAGATCCCACCTGGAGTTCTGCATCCAGCTCTGGAGTCCTCAGCACAGGAAAGACATGGACGTGGCTGGAGCAGCTCCAGAGGAGGGTCAGAAAAATGATCAAAGGGGTGGAACACCTCTCCTGTGAGGACAGGCTGAGAGAGTTGAGGTTGCTCAGACTGGAGAAGAGAAAACTCTGGGGACACCTTATTGCAGCCTTTCCATATAGAAAGGGAGCTTATAGGAAGGTGGGAAGAGAGGGTTTAGTAGGGTCTCTAGTGAGGAAGCTCCCCCCAATGATGGGATGAATCTCCCCCCACTCCAAGCCTTCTCTTCTCCAGGGTCAACAGTCCCAGCTCTCTCAGCCTTTCCTCATCTAAGAGGTGCTCCAGACCCATAATCATCTCCGTCACCCTTCACGGGCCTCTCCCCAGTATATCCAGCTCTTTATTGTACTCCGCTTCTAGGAAGAGAAGCTAGTACTCCAGGAGTGACCCCAGCAGTGCTGAGTACAGGGGAAGGATCACCTCCCTGAGCTGCTGCAAACACTCCTCCTGGTGCAGCCCTGGACACCATTATCCCTCTTTGAAACAAGGGCCCATTTCTGGCTCATGGTCACATTGTCCACCAGAACCATTGGGGTCCTTCTCTGAGCACGTCCTTCCCTGGTGGGCAGCCCCCAGCCTGGCCTGGTGCAAGGAGTTGTTCCTGCCCAGGTGCAGGACTTGGCTCTTGCCCGTGTTGAGCTGCAGTGGATTCCTGTCAGCCTGCATCTCCAGCCTGTGGAGGTCCCTGTGGGTGGCAGCACAGCCCTCTGTGTGTCTGGTCCCCGCGGGCAGGGGCTGGGAGTGAGGCCAGGGCGGGCTGGGGGTGCGGGGCACGGGGAGGGTCCTGCGAGGGGACGCTGCGGGCCGACGGCCCGTCCCTGCCGCTGGGGCCGGCCTCGGCTGCGGGCGGCCAAGGCGCAGATGCCCTTGCGCAGAGCTCGGCAGGGCGACGAGGCGGGAGAGCGGCGGAGCCGCGCTGGCAGCCCCGGTTCAGGAGCGTCGGTGTGCCGGGGAGCCGCGCTCCTCCTCTGCCCACGGCCCTGCCCCGCGGCCCTCCCCGCGCCCGCCCTTCTCCTGACGGATGGGGCCGCGGCAGCGGGGGGCCGGGACGGGCAGGGCCGGGGCGGGCGTGCTGGGGGCGGGCAGAGGCATGGGCGCTGCCCCGGCGAGGGGCCGAGCCGGCGGGACGGGCAGGAGCGGGCCCGAGCGCGGCTCCTTCTCGGCTCCTGTGTGGCTCCCGCCGGGCCCCGTCCGGCCCCGGCGCGGCAGGGCATCGATGGCTGCCGGGCTCGGGCCGTGGCTCCTGTCCATGGCATTGGCCTTGGGGCCGGCAGGTGAGAGCCGGGCCCGGGGCTCTTGCTGCCAGCGGGCGGCGCTGCTCGTACCGGGGCCGCGGGGCTGCGGCTGCTCCCGCTCCGGGCGCGCTGTCGGCTGGCGCTCGCCTTGGCCGGGCGAGGAAGAGGCCGAAGCCGAGGCCGGGCAGGGGGAGGCTTTGGGGCGGCGGGTCGGGCCGCAGTGTGGGAGCGGGCGCGGCTGAGCCCCGAGGGGGGCAGGCGGGGCATTGCCCCGGGCGCGGGGCTTTGCCGGGAGAGAGGCGGGTGGCGGCTGTGGCTGTGCCGGGGCGGGGGGCGCCGGGGCGGCGGGGGAACGTCGTGGGGCCGTGGTGGCGCGCTGCCCGGCTGCCTGCGCTCTCCGTCCGCAGGGGTGTGGGCGCAGCTGAGGCTGGTGGAGGCCGGCGGAGGGCTGCGAGCTCCCGGGGACTCCGTGCGCCTCTCCTGCCGCGGATCCGGCTTTGACTTCAAGGATTACTACGTTTATTGGTACCGTGAGGCCCCCGGTGGTGGTCTCGAGTGGGTGTCCTACATCAGTGCACTCTCGGGTACTATGAAGAAGTACGGGCCAACAGTGGAAGGTCGAGCCACAGTGTCCCGTGACAATTCCCGGTCGGAGTCCTCTCTGTCCCTGAGTGCCCTGCAGCCCCAGGACTCTGCCCGCTACTTCTGTGCCATTGACACAGAGACAGGAAATCCAGCTGAGCTTTAACAGAAACCTGCTGGGGCCCAGCCCAGGTGCAAGAGCAATGGGCCAGGGGAGTGCTGTGATGTGTGTGAGGTCACCTGTGGCTGTTTCCAGCAGTGAGGGCTTATCACTGTGCATGGCAGGTGTTTGTGGCCTGTCCAGCACACTGCAGGAATTTGATTGCCAATTAAAATACAGTGCAATGGAGATCATAGAAAATTACCGCAACCCTAAAAAAACCGTCCTCCCTCTCTGCCATCCTTCTTCCCAGGCTCAGCTTCACTCTTGCATTCCCTTCCTCTCCCCAGGAGGCACAGGGGCCAATTGGAAATGGGGCTTGGGGTCAGTTTGTAGTATTTCTTCTGCATTGTTTCGGCACCTAAATCTATGGGTCCCTCTGGCATTCATGCCCGGGTATGAAAGAGCTGGCCAATGTTATCACAGGACCTCTCTCTGTTCTTTTTCAATGGCCTTGGAAGTCTGGAGAGGCCCAGACAACTGGAAGCTGGCAAATGTTATCCCCATTTCCCAGAAGGCAAAGAAGGTAAAGCCTGGTAATTACAGGCTTCTCAGTCTCCCTTCAGTGCCTGCTAAAAATATGGAGAAGGTTATTGTGGGAGGTAGAATCACAGAACAGTAGAATGGTTAGAGTTGGAAGGGACCTTCAAGATCATCTAGTTCCAGCTCCCCTGCCCTGGGCAGGGACACCTCCCACCAGACCAGGTTGCTTGAAGCCCCATCTAAGCTGTCATTGAACACCTCCAGGGATGGAGCATCCACAGCTTCTCTGGGCAGCCTGTTCCAGTGTCTCACTACCCCCTCAGTCAAGAATTTCTTCCTAATAGCTAATCTAAATCTCCCCTCTTTCAGTTTGAAACCACTACCCTCCTCCTATCGCTTCACTCCCTGATGAAGAGTCCCTCCCCATCTTTCCTGTAGGCCTCTTTTAGGCACTGGAAGGCAGTTACAAGGTCTCGCAAGAGGCTCCTCTTCTCCAGGCTGAACAACCCCATGTCTCTCAGCCTGTCTTCATAGGAGACAGGTGCTCCAGCCCTCTGATTATCTTCATGGCCCTCTGCTGGACTCGCTCCAGGAGGTCCAGGTCCTGAGCTGGATGCAGTACTCCAGGTGGGTCTCATCAGAGTAGAGGGGTAGAATCCCCTCCCTTGCCCTCCTGGCCATGCTGTGGGGATGCAGCCCAGGATGCAGTTGGCTAGAAAGCCACGTACTCATTGTTGGTTTGCGATGAGCTTCTAATTGACCAACACCCCCAAGTGCTTCTCCTCAGGGCTGCTCTCCATGCGTTCTCTGCTCAGCCAGTACTGTTCTTGGGATTGCCCCATCTCACACAGAGGACTTGCACTTGGCCTTGTTGAACTTCATAAGGTTCACACGGCCCCACTTTTCAAGCCTGTCCAAGTCATTCTGGATGGATCCCTCTCCCTCTCCCTCTTCCTCTCCTCTCCTCGTCTCTTCATCTCTGTCTTCTCTGTTTTACCCAAAGAACAGCACACCCGAGTCCCTCATAGAGACCGTGCTGAGCAGCCCTGCTCAGTCTGCTGCTTGCCGTCTTTTCAGCACCCATAAACATTGGGTTCCCATGCAGATTCACCCTTCAAACTCCAGCACAACAGCTGATAGTCCAGAGAGAAAAGCAAGAATTTTTCAAGGTGCCCACACAAGAAGTCATTTCTGGAGGTCAAAGGGAGAGAAGTAACCTCCGAGGTAGTGAATTTGTCTTGAAAAAGGAACCAGGAAGGACAAAATGGGCCTTCCAATCTGCGTGAGATGTTTTGACTTTTAGAGTCCTCACAGACATTGAGGGAGGATTGAAGAGATGTCATCTACCTTGACCTTAGGAAGGCTTTTGACACTGTCTCCCATAACATCCTCATTAGGAAGCTGAGGAAGTATGGGCTAAATGAGGTGACAGTGAGGTGGATCAAGAGCTGGCCGAGTGACAGAACTCAGGGGGTTGTGATCAGCAGCACAGAGTCCAGTTGGAGGCCTGTAACCAGTGGTGTCCCTCAGGGGTCAATACTTGGTCCAATTTTGTTCAATATATTCATTAATGACCTAGATGAGGGGACAGAGTGTATCCTCAGAAAGTTCGCTGATGATACCAAGCTGGGAGGGGTGGCCAACACTCCAGAGGGCCGTGCTGCCATCCAGCGTGACCTGGACAGGCTGGAGAGCTGGGCAGAGAAGAACCTCATGAGGTTCAACAAAAGCAAGTGTAAGGTCCTGCACCTGGGAAGGAAGAATGCTAAGCACCAGTAAAGGTTAGGGGCGGACATGCTGGGAAGCAGCTCTGAGGAGAAGGACCTGGGGGTCCTAGTAGACAGCAAATTATCCATGAGCCAGCACTGTGCCCTTGTCGCCAAGAAGGCCAATGGCATCCTGGGCTGCATAGGGAAGACTGTGGCCAGTAGGTCGAGGGAGGTCATTCTCCCCTCTGCTCTGCACTGGTGAGGCCACAACTGGAGTACTGTGTCCAGTTTTGGGCTCCCCAGTTCAAGAGGGACAGGGAACTACTGGAGCGAGTCCAGCGAAGGGCAACCAAGATGATTATGGGACTGGAGCACCTCCCTTATGAGGAAAGGCTGAGAGAGCTGGGACTCTTTAGCCTGGAGAAGAGAAGGTTGAGGGGGGACCTGATTAATGTTTACAAGTATCTAAAGGGTGGGTTTAAGGAGGACGGAGCCAGGCTCTTTTCAATGGTTCCCAGTGACAGGACAAGGGGCAATGGGCACAAGCTAGAACATAGGAAGTTCCGTTCAAATACACGGAAAAACTTCTTTACGGTGAGGGTGACAGAGCACTGGAACAGGCTGCCCAGGGAGGTTGTGGAGTCCCCTTCTCTGGAGATTTTCAAGACCCGCTTGGATGCAGCCCTGAGGGATGTGCTTTAGGCAATCCTGCTCTAGCAGGGGAGCTGGACTAGGTGATCTCTAGAGGTCCCTTCCAACTCTGAAGATTCCGTGATTCCGTGAAGAGGTATCTTACAAAAGGTCTGAGATTTCAGTATTTTCCCTTTGGTCTCGTCTGGCTCACACATGTCTGAACGCTTTCTCTTGTTCTGGGTTGTTTGGTTTTGCGCGGCTGGAGCTGAACTTAGCAAGGGATGCTAAGAATAACAAGAAGGGCTTCTACAGGTACGTCAAACAGAAAAGGAGGGTCAAAGAAAGTGTACCCTCCCTGATGACCAAGAATGGCAAACTGGTAACAACAGATGAGGAGAAGGCTGAGGTTCTGAACAATATTTTTGCCTCAGTCTTCACTGACAGCCTCTCTCCTCATGCCTCCCAGGTTGAAGGATCGCAAGACAGGGACCTGCGAGACAAAGTCCCTCCCACTGTAAGTGAAGACAAGGTTTGTGACCACCTGAGGAACCTGAACATATACAAGTCTATGGGACCTGATGAGATGCATCCCAGAGTCCTGAGGGGACTGGCTGATGTAGTTGCCAAGCCATTCTCCATGATATTTGAAAAGTCGTGGCGGTCAGGTGAAGTCCCTGGTGACTGGAAAAAGGGAAACATTGCACACATTGTTAAAAAGGGTAGAAAGGAGCACCCTGGGAACTACCGCCCTGTCAGTCTCACCTCTGTGCCTGGGAAGATCATGGAACAGAACCTCCTAGAAGCTATGCTAAGGCATATGGAGGACAGGGAGGTGATTCGAGACAGCCAAAACAGCTTCACCAGGGGCAAGTGCTGTCTGACCAACCTGGTGGCTTTCTACAATGGAGGGACTGCATCAGTGGGCAAGGGAAGAGCTACAGATACCATCTCTCTGGACTTCTGCAAGGCCTTTGACATGGTCCCCCACAACATTCTTCTCTCTGAGTTGGAGAGATATGGATTAGATGGGTGGACTGTTTGGTGGATAAGGAACTGGCTGGATGGTCGCATCCAGAGGGTGGTGGTCAATGGCTTGATGTCCAGATGGAGAGGGGTGACAAGTGGTGTCCCTCAGGGATCCGTATTGGGACCAGTGCTGTTGGATATCTTCATCAATGATTTAGACAGTGGGATCAAGTGCACCCTCAGCAAATTTGCCATAGACACCAAGCTGGATGGTGCAGTTGAGAGGCCAGAAGGACGGGATGTCATCCAGAGGGACCTGGATGAGCTAGAGAGGTGGGCCTGAGCAAACCTTATGAAGTTCAACAAGGCCAGGTGCAAGGTCCTACACTTGAGTTGAGACAATCCTCATTATCAATACAGGCTGGGGGATGATGCGATAGAGAAATAGCCCTGTGGAAAAGGACTTGGGGGTACTGGTGGATGAAAAGCCGGACATGAGCCAACAATGTGTGCTTGCAGCCCAGAAGGCCAATCGCATCCTGGGCTGCATCAAAAGAAGCATGGCCAGCAGACCAAGAGAGGTGATTTTCCCCCTCTACTCTGCTGTCCTGAGACCCCACCTGGAGTACTGCGCAAAACAAGGATATGGACCTGTTGGAGCAGGTCCAGAGGATGGCCACAAAGATGGTCAAAGGGTGAAGCCCCTCTCCTATGAAGACAGGCTGAGAGAGTTGGGGTTGTTCAGCCTGGAGAAGAGAAGGCTACAGTGAGACCTTATAGTATCCTTCCAGTACCTAAAGGGGACCTATAAGAAAGCTGGGGAGGGGCTGTTTGCAGGGCATGTAGTGATAGGACAAGGGGCAATGGTTTTAAACTAGAGCAGGGCAGGTTTAGATTACACATCACAGAATCACAGAATGGTTTGCGTTGGAAGGGACCTTAAAGATTATCTAGTTCCAACCCCCCAGCCAGGGCAGGGTCACCTCCCACTAGACCAGCCTGCTCAAAGCCTCATCCAGCCTGGCCTTGAACACTTCCCGGGATGGGGCATTGACATCTTCCCTGGGCAACCTGTTCCAGTGCCTCACTACCCTTACAGTAAAGAATTTTTTTCCTGATATCCAAGCTAAATCTGCCCTCTTTCAATCTGAGGCCGTTACCCTGTGTCCTATCATTACACTCCCTGATATAGAGTCCCTCCTCATCCTTGGGGTAGGCCCCCTTTAGGTAGTAGAAGGACACTATAAGGTCTCCTTGGAGCCTTCTCTTCTCCAGGCTGAAAAACCCCAACTCTCTCAGCCTGTCCTCATAGCATAGGTGCTCCAGCCCTCTGATCATCTTCGTGGCCCTCCACTGGACCTGTTCAAACAGATCCATGTCCTTCTGTGGTGAGGACTCCAGAGCTGGATGCAGTACTCCAGGTGTGGTCTCACGAGAGCAGAGTAGAGGGGCAGAATCACCTCCCTCGGCCCGCTGGCCATGCTCCTTTTGATGCAGCCCAGGATGTGGTTGGCTTTCTCAGGTGCAAGTGCACATTGCCTGCTCATGTTGAGCTTCTCGTCCACCAGCACCCCAAGTCCTCCTCAGGGCTGCCTTCAAGGCATTCTCCGCCCAACCTGTATTTGTGCCTGGGATTGCCATGACCCAGGTGCAGGACCTTGCACTTGGTCTGGTTGACCTTCATGAGGTTCGTACCGGCACACCTATCAAGCCTGTCCAGGTCCCTCTGGATGGCATCCCTTCCCTCCAGTGTGTCGACGGTGCCACACAGCTTGGTGTTGTCGGCAAACTTGCCGAGGGTGCCCTCGATCTCACTGTCCGTGTTGCCAAGAAAGATGTTGAACAGCACCGGTCCCAGTACTGACCCCTGAGGAATGCCACTCATCACCGGATTCCATGTGGACATTGACTGCAACACTTTGAGTGCCGCCATTAAGCCAGTTCCTTATCCACCGAGTGGTCCATCCATCAAATCCATGCTTTGCCAATTTAGAGACCAGGATGTCGTGTGGGACAGTGTCAAACACTTTGCATAAGTCCAGGTAGATGACGTCAATTGCTCTCCCCATATCTACCAATGCTGTAGCAACATCATAGAAGGCCACCAAATTTGTCAGGCACGATTTGCCTTTGGTGAAACCATGTTGGCTGTCACCAATCACCTCCTTATTATCCATGTGCCTTAGCAGAGCTTCCAGGAGGATCTGTTCCATGATCTTGCCAGGCACAGAGGTGAGACCGACCAGTCTGTAGTTCCCTGGGTCTTCCTTCATTAGGATGAAGTTCTTTACAATGAGGGTGGTGAGACACTGGCCCGGGTTGCCCAGAGAGGTGGTGGAGGCCCCATCCCTGGAGACATTCAAGGCCAGGCTTGATGAGGCTCTAAGCAACCTGATCTAGTTGAAGATGTCCCTGCTTAGTGCAGGGGGGTTGGACTAGGTGACCTTTAAAGGTCCCTTCCAACCCAACAAATTCTATGATTCTATAACCAGGCAGCATCCCTATACTCTTCGCAGCATATCTGATCCTGCTAGAACTGCCTGTGCAGTTCCTTCTTGCCTTTAGTTTGACCAGCAGGTCCCAGCTCAGCCATGCTGGTCTCTTCCCTTTCTTGCTTGATTTCCTATACCTGGGGATCGAGAGCTCTTGTGCTCTATGGAAAGCATCCTTGAAGATCCGCCAGCTCTGTTCTGTCCCCTTGTCCCTGAGGACCGTTTCCCAGGGGGTCCTCTTGACTAACTCCTTGAAGAGCTGGAGGTTTGCTTTCCTAAAATTCAGGGTCCTGACTACGCTCCTCGTCTGGCACGTACCCCTCAGGACCGTGAACTCCCACCGGTGCGTGGTCACTGCAGCCCAGGCTGCCTCCAATTCTGACATCCCCAATGAGCTCACTGGCATTGGTGACTATGAGGTCCGGTATGGCATCCCCTCGGGTAGGGCTGTCTGTTTCCTGTCTTAGGAAGTTATCGTCAAGGCACTCCAGGAGCCTCCTGGATCATCTACAGCTCGCTGTGTTACTTTTCCAGCAGATGTTGGGGTTGTTGAAATCCCCCAGCAGGATGAGAGCCTTCGAACACAATGCCTTCTGTAGCTGGAAGAAGAAGGCTTCATCAGTAGGTTCCCCTTGATCAGGAGGCCTGTAGTAGACACCAACCAAAAGGTTCCCCTTGTTGCCTCGGTCTCTAATTCCTACCCATAAGCTTTCAACTTCCCCTTGGCTATTCTTTAGGGACATCTCTTCACACTCTATCCCTTCATTAACATAGAGGGCAACACCTCCGCCCCTCCTTCCTCGCCTGCCCCTTCTGAACAGCCTGTAGCCATCGATAGTCACAGGATTCGTCCCACCAGGTTTCAGTAATGGTGATTCTGTCATAGCTTTCCAGCAGCACGGTAGCCTCCAGCTCCTCCTGTTTCTTGCCCATGCTGCCAGCATTCGTGTAGAGGCACTTCAGCCGGGCTGTTGGCTCTGACGCCTTCTTAGAGGAGCACCCCTTGGGGTGTTTCACGCGTGTTTCCCTGTTGACTCGGACTACCTCAGGAGCCCCTGGCTCGTCTCTGTAAGACTTTGGCTGTGATGTAGCGTCCCCAGCATGCCTCGGGGAAACAGGTCAAAGGTCCTTACTATGCGCCCCGTTTCTCTAACCCTGACGTATTATCCCACAGCTTGGCACAGACAAACCTAATATTATCATCCCCCTCCCCCTTCACATCTAGTTTAAAGCCCTGTCGATCAGCCCCACAATCTCTTGGGCAGAAAGATTGAGAAAGGTGTTTCCCATCTGACGCCAATAAGCCCGGTGCCATGTAGGCCATCCCATTATCAAAAAATCCAAAATTGTGGCGGCAACACCAGCCACGGAGCCATGTGTTAATGGACTGGATGCGCCTGTTCCTTCCAGTGTCACTGCCTGCAACTGGAAGGAGTGAGGAGAAAAGCACCTGTGCCCCAGACTCCCTTACCAACCTTCCCAAGGCCCTGAAGTCCCCCTTGATTGCTCTTGGTCTACGAGTCGCAGCTTCATCTCCACCTACATGGAAAATCAGTAACGGGTAGTAGTCCGAGGACTGTATCAAACTAGGGACTTTCCTAGTTATGTCCTTAACCTGGGCTCCAGGAAGACAGCAGACATCCCTGTGAGGAGGGTCTGCCCGGCATACTGGACCCTCTATTCCCTCAGGAGAGAGGCGCAAGTGACTATAACCCTCCTTTTCTTCCTTGTGGATGTGGTGATGATACAAGCGGTACACCTTGCTGACTACATATAAAGACATTTTAATAGGTAAAGTGAAGCTGCATGCGCAAGGGAAGAAAAATCAGGAATTCATTTCCTACTTCCTGTGGGCTGGCAGGTGTTTAGGCCTTTCCAAGAAAGCAGGGCTTCCTCACACATAATGGTCACCCGGGAGGACAATGGCATAAATCCCAGTGTCTCCCCTGTGCTTTCCTCTTTGCCCCAGCTTTTCTTGTCGATCATGATGCCACATGGCAGGGAGTTATCATCTTGCTCAAGCATGACTAGCCCCTTGTGAACCCTGATGACAGTCTTGTCCTTCAAGTTCCTGGAAACGGTTTCCAGGCCCAGTTGCTCCATCACTTTCCCAGGGCTCAGGGTGGTAGAGGAGAGAGAGCTGTTTCATGAACATCCCAAGAAAGGTGGAAGGAAGTTGTAAAATCTTACATCTCTTCTGATGCTGGGAACCCCATGCTGATGCCGCATCAGGTGAGCCACAATTCATGGCACATTGCATGGCACATTGCACCGATCCCCCACCCTCGTGATGTTTGCCACTATTGTAGCCCTCAGAGACTATGCATAAATCTTGTAGAAGTGTTGTAGGGGGAAAGCATGCTGCTTCACTTGAAAAGAAAGGCAAAGCTCTCCCAATGACATCATTGTTGCTGCCAGGTGGTGGTTGACTCCAGGCTCTTCCATTATGATTAGCCGGCTGAGTTCTTCCTTGCTGTGGGTTAACCCTGTCAGGCAGCTAAGCCCCACTAGCAGATCAATCACTAGTTCTTCAGCAGGATGGGAATGAGAATTGGAAGGACAAAGGTGAAAAAACCTATGGGTTCATAATCATATAATCATGGAATGTGTTGGGTTGGAAGGGACATCTAAAGGTCACCTAGTCCAACCCCCCTGCACTAAGCAGGGACATCTTTAGATCAGGTTGCTCAGAACCTCATCACGCCTGGCCTTGAATGTCTCCAGGGATGGGTCTTCCACCACCTTTCTGGGCAACCTGTTCCAGTGTCTCACCACCCTCATTGTAAAGAACTTCTTCCTAATGTCCAATCTAAACCCACCCTGCTCTAGTTTAAAACCATTTCCCCTCGTCCTATCGCTACATGCCTTCGCAAACAACCCCTCCCCAGCTTTCCTGTAGGCCCTCTTCAGGTACTGGAGGGCTGCTATAAGGTCTCCCTGGAGCCTTCTCTTCTCCAGGCTGAACAACCCCAACTCTCTCAGCCTGTCTTCATAGGAGAGGGGCTCCAGCCCTTTGACCATCTTTGTGGCCCTCCTCTGGACCTGCTCCAACAGGGCCATGTCCTTCTTGTGCTGAGGACGCCAGAGCTGGATGCAGTACTCCAGGTGGGGTCTCAAGATAGCACAGTAGAGGGGGAGAATCACCTCTCTTGATCTGCTAGCCATGCTTCTTTTGATGCAGCCCAGGATGCGATTGGCCTTCTGGGCTGCAAGCACACATTGTTGGCTCATGTCCGGCTTTTCATCCACCAGTACCCCCAAGTCCTTTTCTGCAGGGCTATTTCTCTATCACGTCATCCCCCAGCCTGTATTGATGACCAGAATTATCCCTACCCAAGTGCAAGACCTTGCACTTGGCCTTGTTGAACTTCATAAGATTTGCTCGGGCCCACCTCTCTAGCTCATCCAGGTCCCTCTGGATGCCATCCCGTCCCTCTGGCCTCTCGACTGCACCACTCAGCTTGGTGTCAATGGCAAATTTGCTGAGGGTGCACTTGATCCCACTGTCTAAATCATTGAAGAAGATATCCAACAGCACTGGTCCCAATACGGATCCCTGAGGGACACCATTTGTCACCCCTCTCCATCTGGACATCGAGCCATTGACCACCACCCTCTGGATGCGACCATCCAGCCAGTTCCTTATCCACCAAACAGTCCACCCGTCAAATCCATATCTCTCCAACTCAGAGAGAAGAATGTTGTGGGGGACCATGTCAAAGGCCTTGCAGAAGTCCAGAGAGATGGTATCTGTAGCTCTTCCCTTGCCCACTGATGCAGTCCCTCCATTGTAGAAAGCCACCAGGTTGGTCAGACAGCACTTGCCCCTGGTGAAGCCGTTCTGGCTGTCTCGAATCACCTCCCTGCCCTCCATATGCCTTAGCATAGCTTCTAGGAGGTTCTGTTCCATGATCTTCCCAGGCACAGAGGTGAGACTGACAGGGTGGTAGTTCCCAGGGTGCTGCTTTCTACCCTTTTTAACAATGTGTGCAATGTTTCCCTTTTTCCAGTCACCAGGGACTTCACCTGACCGCCACGACTTTTCAAATGTCATGGAGAAAGGCTTGGCAACTACATCAGCCAGTCCCCTCAGGACTCTGGGATGCATCTCATCAGGTCCCATAGCCTTGTATATGTTCAGGTTCCTCAGGTGGTCACAAACCTTGTCTTCACTTACAGCGGGAGGGACTTTGTCTCGCAGGTCCCCGTCTTGCGATCCTTCAACCTGGGAGGCATGAGGAGAGAGGCTGTCAGTGAAGACTGAGGCAAAAATATTGTTCAGAACCTCAGCCTTCTCCTCATCTGTTGTTACCAGTTTGCCATTCTTGGTCATCAGGGAGGGTACACTTTCTTTGACCTTTTGACCTTTTCTGTTTGATGTACCTGTAGAAGCCCTTCTTTTATTCTTAGCATCCCTTGCTAAGTTCAGCTCCAGCCGCGCAAAACCAAACAACCCAGAACAAGAGAAAGCGTTCAGACATGTGTGAGCCAGACGAGACCAAGGGGGAAATACTGGAAGCTCAGACCTTTTGTAAGATGCCTCTTCAATCCTCCCTCAATGTCTCTGAGGACTCTAAAAGTCAAAACATCTCATGCAGATTGGAAGGCCCATTTTATCCTTCCTGGTTCCTTTTTCACGAGAAATTCACTACCTCGGAGTTTATTTCTCTCCCTTTGACTTCCAGAAATGACTTCTTGTGTGGCAACTTGAAAAGCGGGTGCACCAGCCACAGGCTCCGAAAATACAGCATGCAACAGTCCAGCACCACACACCATCCCCCCTGCCCTGAGAGACTGTTCTAACAGATGGAGCCGAAAGTCATAGATTAAATGAACTCAACGGACATTTTAGAGGGACGGTCCATGGACTAAGGGCATTATATCTGTATGAATATCTATGTATGTGTATATATATACACATAAGACAGGGGAAAGTAGTAGGGACACAGGTGTTCCATCCCATGTGAGCCATGCTTAGTCTGTAGCTGGCTGGGGAAGGGAGCAGGAAGTCGCCACTGGGAGCGGGCTGGGGTGTCCTGGGTCCATTCAGTGAGCGGTGCTACTGTAATCATGTTTCTGCATTCCTCTATCTGTGTTACTGTTGTTGTTTTCTTGTTCCCTTTGCTGTTCTGTTAAACAATATGGCTCAAAGTCCAGATGGGGTCCAGTGACAAGTGGTGTCCCTCAGGGGTCCATATTGGGTCTGGTACTGCTTAATGTCTCCATCACTGACATAAACAGTGGGATTGAGTGCAGCCTCAGGGTATCTGCAGATGACACCAAGCTCAGTGGTGTGGCTGACATGCCTGAGGGATGGGATGCCATCCAGAAGGACCTGGACAAGCTCAAGAAGTGGTCCCATGTGTACCTCATGAGGTTCAACAAGGCCAAGTGTAAGGTCCTGCACCTGGGTTGGGGCAACCCCTGGTATCAGTCGAGGCTGGGGGATGAAGGGATTGAGAGCAGTGCTGGAGAGAAGGACTTGTGGGTACTGGTGTGGGTATTTGTGGGACTTGTGGGTACTGCATCCAGCTCTGGAGTCCTCAGCGCAGGAAAGACATGGACGTGGCTGGAGCAGCTCCAGAGGAGGGTCACAAAAATCATCACAGGGGTGGAACACCTCTCCTGTGAGGACAGGCTGAGAGAGTTGAGGTTGCTCAGCCTGGAGAAGAGGAAACTCTGGGGACACGTTATTGCAGCCTTTCCATATAGAAAGGTGGCTTATAGCAAGATGGGGAGAGAGGTCTTGTCAGCCTGCATCTCAGCCTGTGGAGGTCCCTGTGGATGGCAGCACAGCCCTCTGTGTGTCTGGTCCCCGCGGGCAGGGGCTGGGAGTGAGGCCAGGGCGGGCTGGGGGTGCGGGGCACGGGGAGGGTCCTGCGAGGGGACGCTGCGGGCCGACGGCCCGTGCCTGCCGCTGGGGCTGGTGCCGGCCCCGGCCCAGGCACCGGCTGCTGCGGTCGAGGCGCCGACGCCCTTGCGCAGGGCTCGGCAGGGCGACGAGGCGGGAGAGCAGCGGAGCCGCGCTGGCAGCCCCGGGCCAGGAGCCTCGGTGTGCCGGGGAGCCGCGCTCCTCCTCCGCCCGCGGCCCTGCCCGCACCCGCCCTTCTCCTGCCCAAAGGGGCCGCTGCAGCGGGGGGCCGGGCCGGGACGGGGGTGCTGGGGGCGGGCAGAGGCATGGGCTCTGCCCCCTCGCCAGCGGGCGGGCAGGAGCAGTCCCGAGCGCGGCTCCGCTCGGCTCCTGTGCGGCTCCCGCCGGGCCCTCGGTCCCCGTCCGTCCCCGGCGCGGCAGGGCACGATGGCGGCCGGGCTGGGGCCGTGGCTCCTGGCCTTGGCCTTAGCCTCGGGGCCGGCAGGTGAGAACCGGGCGGGGAGGGCGGCGAGGCCCGACCCGGGGCTTCGGCTGCTCGCGGGCGGCGCTGCCCGTGTCGGGGCGCCGGGGCTGCGGCTGCTCCCGCTCCGGGCGCGCTGTCGGCTGGCGCTCGCCGTGGGCGGGGAGCGGGTGGGGTGGGGTGGCCGGGCGAGGGAGAGGCCGGGACCGGGGGCGGGGGAGTCTTTGGGGCGGCGGGTCGGGCCGCAGTGTGGGAGCCGGCGCGGCTGAGCCCCGAGGGGGGCAGGCGGGGCATTGCCCCGGGCGCGGGGCTTTGCCGGGAGAGAGGCGGGTGGCGGCTGTGGCTGTGCCGGGGCGGGGGGCGCCGGGGCGGCGGGGGAACGTCGTGGGGCCGTGGTGGCGCGCTGCCCGGCTGCCTGCGCTCTCCGTCCGCAGGGGTGTGGGCGCAGCTGAGGCTGGTGGAGGCCGGCGGAGGGCTGCGAGCTCCCGGGGACTCCGTGCACCTCACCTGCCGCGGATCCGGCTTCACCTTCGGGAATTACCCCGTTTATTGGTACCGTCAGGCCCCCGGTGGTGGTCTCGAGTGGGTGTCTGTCATCAGCCCTGATTCCTCATTTACTCAGTTCGGGCAGTCTGTGCAGGGTCGAGCGACGGTGTCCCGGGACAATGCCCGGTCCGAGTCCTCTCTGTCCCTGAGTGTCCTGCAGCCCCAGGACTCTGCCCGCCACTTCTGTGCCGTTGACACGGAGACAGGAAATCCAGCTGAGCTTTAACAGAAACCTGCTGGGGCCCAGCCCAGGTGCAAGAGCAATAGGGCAAGGGAGTGCTGTGATGTGCATGGGGTCACCCATGGTTGTTTCCAGCAGTGAAGGGTTATCACTTTGCACAGCAGGTGTTTGTGGCCTGTCCTGCACACTGCAGGAATTTATTTGATTGCCAATTAAAATACAGTGCAATGGAGAGTATAGAAAATTACCCCATCCCTAAAGAAACCATCCTCCCTCTCTGCCATCCTTCTTCCCAGGCTCAGCTTCACTCTTGCATTCCCTTCCTCTCCCCAGGATGCACTGGGGACAATTGGAAATGGGGCTTGGGGTCAGTTTGTAGTATTTCATCTGCATTGTTTCGGCACCTAAATCTATGGGTCCCTCTGGCATTCATGCCCGGGTATGAAAGAGCTGGCCAATGTTATGACAGGACCTCTCTCTGTTTTTTTTCCATGGTCTAGGGAGTCTGGAGAGGCCCCAGACAACTGGAAGCTGGCAAATGTTATCCCCATTTTCCAGAAGGGAAAGAAGGTAAAGCCTGGTAATTACAGGCCTCTCAGTCTCATTTCAGTGCCTGCTAAACAGCTTTGAGCTTCATGATGTTTGGTGGTACTGTCAGGCACCAGGTGGCACATTCGACTTGGTGCCCATCTGCTGGGCCTGAAGTAAACCATATTATGGAGCAGCGATGCAGGGTTGAGCCATGGCGTCCCAGGACAATTCCCGTTCTGAGATTCTAACAGGAACAAGAGCTTGTGAACATGTGTGTTTGGAGCTGCTGGATCCCAGAGATCACAGGCAGAAGCCCAGGGAAGTGGTGGAGTAGATGAAGATATTGCTTGAACTGTTCCTGCCTGTTTATCCTTGTCTCCTGGGGTTGCAGGTGCCCTTTCTCAGGTGGAGATAGAGGCCTCTGGCCCCATGGTAGTGAAGGTCTCAGAGTCACTCACGCTTACCTGCCGCATCTCTGGTGTACCTGTCACCGATAGCAGCTACGCTTGGGACTGGATCCGTCAGACTCCTGGCAGAGACCTGCAGCACATAGCGTTGCTGTATCCTTTCACGGGACTTCAGCACATCACTTCGTTCTTCCAGACACGAGTCACCAGCTCTGCAGACCCCTCCAGGAACCAGCTGTTGCTGGAAGTGCTGTCACCATCAGCTGCAGACATGGCCACGTATTTCTGCAGCACTAGAGAGCTGGAAAAAGGGCACAGTGCTTGAAAGACAGGCAAAGCCGGGGCAGAAAATAAGGAGGGGTGTTAAATTCAGCCAGGTCTTTCCTGGTTGGCTGCAAAAAGGCTTTTGAGGAGTAGCCTGGGCTGGCTTTCCTGGAAAGGGGCACAGAGGTGCTGTGGCAGCAGCAGCAGCAGCAGAGTATCTCACAAGCACACACAAAACCATGAACAAGTTAATATCCTTCTTCCGTTCTTCTCAGTCTTTCCCAGAAGAAGAAAGCAACAGAGAAAGCAGTTTGTTTAAGAAGCAGCACAACAAGCATTGAAGAACTAAGATTTGATTATGGCAAACCACAGCTGAATTGAGCTTTTAAAGCTCATGTTGATCAGGGAGCCCCAGAACAGGCAAACAGCAGGAGCTGAGCTGCAGGGCACCTTTTCCCTTGTGCATGAAGTGTTGGCACTCTGTGCATATATATTCATGTGTGTACATGAGGTCCAGCATATATATTCAAGAGTGTACACTGAGGTCCAGCATAGAATTTTGTGTAAGGACTCCCAACAAGGAAGATATGATTTGGCGGCTGTGGAGAACCTGGGGTATCCCTACCATGCTGGGGCAGCTCCAAGTGTCTCAGGGCACCTTAGGCCACCTCCAGGTTCAATGGGTTCCTCTACCATCTTGCAACTCACCTTCCCACCGTCTTCGATCCGTTCCATAAGGGGCCAGATTGGAGCACACATGAAGAGGAAGAGGAGGGGAAGGACTCAGAGAGTCTGCAGAGGGGCAGCATGGAATTTGGGCATCCCAAAATGGTAGTACCAGTCAAAACGGTGACACCGTAGGGCTCAGCAGGTGTCCTCTCCTGTGGCTACAAAGGTCCTAGGGGGAGCTCTGGGTTCCTGCTGAGTAGGGTATGAATGGAGAAGGGAGTGTCCCTGCTCTGCTGAGGAGCCCCAACAGCCTGGTCCCTGCTCAGTCCTGTGCACATGAGTTTTGGGGGATGAGCTGGGGGCCTTGAACCTGCACATGTACCCCAGAGCTTCAGTGCACAGCAAATCCTGGATCTCCCCTGCCCTTTGCTGCCTTTGCTGCTTGGGGGCATCTGGGAAGGCTTTGGTTGGAAGAGGCTGCTGGAGAAATGTCAGCACGAGGGAGCGAGTGGAGGAGTAGGGTGCTGAGCAAGAGCAGGGTGAGGAGCACGTCTGCCATGGAGCGCCCTGTCCACAAGAGTAGAGGGGTCAGTGGCTCCCATCCAGGAGCAGCAGCTCACAAGCAGCAGGGAGCCAGGGTGCCCTGGGAGGACAACTTGCCGCCCGCCGGGCCAGCTCCAAAATCCCAGCAGAAACACTGCAGTCCTTCCTCAGAGGAAGGTCGAGGGTGGCTCTACAGCAACATGCCACCTTTTGCCCACTAGAGGTTTTCCTGCCAAGCGAGCTCTCTGGTATTGCAGCTTGCAGGATGAGAGACACCCGAGAGTTCACCAACAGCTTCAGGTTCTTCTGCTCCTCCAGCCCCCACCTCTCGCCTTCGCTGTTGTCATAGACCGAGGGAGGGACCAGGAGGGACTAGGCCTGACTGCAGTGACAGAGGCACAGACAGGGCAGATGTGGGCAGAGCTGTTCTGCCAGCGGAGACAAGCTACAGAGAGTCGAGGCAGAGTGGGGCCTGGCCGTGTGGACTGCCCTGTGCGTGGGGTTCTTGCCCATCATAGGTAAGCAAAAGGAAGAGGAAGGGGTGATGCCTCCCAGGAACTGAGCATGCTCCTGTGCTCTGCTCGCCACAGAGCTGTGCTAACCACTTGCAGCCTGACCTGCACCCCGCCTCTACCTCCCCACCGATCCCTGCAGAGCACAGCGGGAGATGAGTTCCTCCTCTTCTAGCTGCGATTTAGGCACCTCCATCCAGCCTGGCTGCTCCGCAGTGTGGGAACAGGCAGGGAATCTACCTGGTACGCCCCCATCCTTGGGCCTAATGCTTTGTCCTTGCAAAGAGCAGGTTGAGGATGTCAGCATAGGATCCAAGCCCCACTTGCCTGTGAGAGGTCCTTGTGCACATTCCGAGCAGTATCAGGGACAGGAGAGTAAATTCCTCACCATCACAGCCTGGCAAAGCCAAAGGGATTTGTCCTCCATCATGCAAAACCTTCCTGCACCAAATCGTTAAATCAAAAAAACCTTCTTGTCTGACAGGGAAAAGGAGGGAGGGAAAGGTGGTGTCTCTCTCCTCATGAGCCCTGATTCCTGGTACCAGCTCAGTTCCTCTACTCATCTTTGTCAGTTGGGTTGAAAGAGAACAAATTTAGTCCAGTGCTATCCCAATGTCCCCACCAGCAATGCCGTGACCTTTTCTGAATCTTGGAGCGATCATGGCTTGTTCTTCCTCACTGCAGCAGTCACTGGCCAGGTGGCCTTGGAGCAGCACATTGGGGAACTGGCCGTGTGAGAGGGAGATGGAGTCACCTTCCAGTGCAGCATGAGTGGGGACAGTATGAGCAAGTACTACATGTCCTGGTACCGGCTGGGGCCACGTGGCTCTCTGGAATGGATTTACCGGGAAGGTGATGCCTCTGGAGAAGATATCCAGGGTTGCGTTAAGGGATCAGTGGAGAGCTCCCAGAACAGATTCACCCTGCAGATCCAGGCAGCAAAGCAAGGGGATGAAGCAGTGTATTACTGTGGTGCCAGGCTCAGCCTGGAGCAGCTCTGCAGCAGCGTGGAGCCAAAACCCAACTGATAGGGAGTACAGACTTCTCAGCATTTCTTTCTAACAGCCACTAACCAGATGTTTATGTCACGCATTGGCAGGTGCAGGAAACAAAACTTTGGCGTGCTTGCAGTCAAAAGCGGTGAAGATAAGTATTTATGATGCAGGAGGATGTATTGCGGGAACTTCAGAGACTGTCTAGTGACGTGCTGGTTATTACACATTGTCTGGGCTGCTGTCCAGCCTGGCCCAGTTTTACCTCTGTGGCTTGGTTGTAGATGTGGGATCATGGAGAGGCGGTGTGGTAGCTTACTCCTGTACCATAGTAGATGGAGGGGTGACATTGTAGTGGGTGGCTACTACAGATCACCTGATCGGGAAGAAGAAGTAGACAAGGTGTGATGGGTTGACCTTGGCTGGCCTCCAGGTGCCCAACAAGTGACTCTGTCAGTCCCCCTCCTCTACTGAACAGGGTGAAAAAAACACAATGAAAGGCACATGGGTCAAGAAACACACAAGGAGATGACCCAGCAGTTACCTTCACAGGCCAAAGAGACTCAACTTGAGGAAATAAATTTTATCTGTTATCAATCCAATCAGAGTAGGAGAGTGAGAAATAAGAACAAATCTAAAAACACCTTTCTGCCATCCCACGCTTCTTCCCGGGTTCAACTTCACTCCCAACTTCTCTACCTCTTCCCTCCAAGGGGCATATAGGGGATGGGGAATGGGGGTTGCGGCCAGTTCATACCACCTCCTCTCTGCCGCTTTTTACTCCTCAGGCTCTTCTCCTGAGTGGTCAGCTCTACAGCTGATGGGCAACACGAGAAACAAAGAAGGCAGTGACACTGTGTAAAGACCGTTCAGCAACAGCTAAAACTTTGGTGTGTTATCAACACGGTATTTGCCATAAAAAATTGCAGCTGCCCATACAGGCGCCTCTGAAGAAAATTAACTCCATCACAAACAAATCAAGTACACCTACTCTTGCTGACCCTGCTTCAAGCAGGAGAGTTAAACCAGACCTTTTCAGAGGTCCATTACAGCCTCAACTTTTCTGCCATCTTAGGAGCAAAACTGGCTCCACTTCTGCTGCACTTTCTAATGCCCTTCCTGGGGAGTATGAAAGGACAGCATCAGGCCTGACGGCCAGCCAGAGCTTTTAAGAGACAGTTTGTGGGTCTGGAAATGCTTTGGGAATACTCTTGCGTCCTGGTTGGGGGAAGACCTCGAGTCTCTCCTCATGACCTCACGCGCTGCCAGCATGCTGCCATGTATGCCCTGCAGCCCTCCAGCAGTGACTGTTAGGTGGTTTTGATGGAGAAATGGAGGGGCTCTAACAGTCATTTCCCCATTGAATTCCCTGCCCTCTGCTCAGTCCAGGAGCCCTGCCTCCAGCAACAAGCTGTGGCCAGCAGTACGCTTCTCGGGCTCCAGGAAGCAGCCAGTCAAGTGGTCAAATGGGGATGCATGTTATTCCTCATCCTTCCAAAGCCAGGCTCTGGGTTTGTGCAGGGGGTTGTACAACCTGTTCACATGTGCATGTACCTGTGTCTGCAACTCTACAGAAGAACCATAAGATCTATCAGAAGACTGAACACCACAAATACAGCAAACATAACCATGCGGAATACCTCTCCCGAGTCCTCCGCGTGCTCCTCTTTTACCCACCCATATGACATTTTTGTATCACTCCTGAGTGAGTCCTGTATAACTCTCCTGAGTTCCAGCTTTGAATCTTGTAGCCAAAAGAGGAAAGTGCGTTTTCCTCAACAGTCCTGTAAAAAGCTGTTTCTGGAAGTCATCAGGGGAGTAGTAAAGTCCAAGTTTCATTTTTCCCCTCTGCCCTGGCACATATCACAAAGTCGTGAATGGGCCCGTGAGCCTTTCACAGACTCACAGAAATCCTGAAGTTGGGGGCACCTCAGGAGGTCATCCAGACCCTCTGCTCAAGCAGGGCCTCCTAGAGCCGGTTGCCCGGGACCATCTCCGGACAGCTTTTGAATATCTCCAAGCAGGGAGAACCAACAGCCTTTCTGGGCAACCTGTGCCAGTGCACAGTCACCCTGACAGTGAAAAAGTGTCACATAAGGCTGCACATTGCCTTGCGACCTGTCACTGAGGACCAGAGAAAAGCGCTTAGCCCAGCCCTCCTTGCCCCCTCCCTTCCTCTGTTTCTATACATCAGTGAGATCCCCCTGAACCTTCTCTTCTCCAGGGTAAGGCACCCCCGATCTCTCAGCCTTTTACATGGAAGGGGTGCTCGAGTCCCATTATGACCTTCTTGGCCTTCACTGGCCTCTCTCCTGTATGCCCAACTCTCTCTTGTCCTGGGGAGCCAAGCAGTGGAGCCCATACTGCAGGTGTGACACCAGCAGTGCTGAGTAGAGGGGAAGGACCACCTCCCTGAGCTGATGCAAACTCTCCTCCTGCTGCAGCCCAGGACACCATTATCCCTCTTTGCCACAGGGCCCATTTCTGGTTCATGGTCAAGTTGTCCAGCAGAACAAAGTCCAGATGGAGTCCAATGACGAGTGGTATACCTCAGGGGTCCGTATGGGGTCCAGTACTACTTAATGTCTTCATCAATGACATAGACAGTGGGATTGAGTGCAGCCTCAGCAGATGACACCAAGCTCAGTGGTGTGGTTGACGTGCGTGAGGGACAGGATGCCATCCAGAGGGACCTGGACAAGCTGAAGAAGTGGTCCCATGTGTACCTCATGAGGTTCAACAAGGCCAAGTGTAATGCCCTGCACTGGGTTGGGGCAACCCCTGGTATCCATCGAGGCTGGGGGATGAAGGGATTGACATCAGTGCTGCAGAGAAGGACTTGTGGGTACTGGTGTGCTTGCAGCCCAGAAATCCGACTGTATCCTGGGTGGCATCAAACGAAGCGTGGGCAGCAGGCCAAGGGAAGTGATTGTGCCCCTCTTCTCTGCTCTGCTGAGATCCCACCTGGAGTACTGCATCCGTCTCTGGAGTCCTCAGCACATGAAAGACATGGACGTGGCTGGAGCAGCTCCAGAGGAGGGTCACAAAAATGATCAAAGGGGTGGAACACCTCTCCTGTGAGGACAGGCTGAGAGAGTTGGGTTGTTTAGCCTGGAGAACAGAAAACTCTGGGGACACCTTATTGCAGCCTTTCCATATAGAAAGGGAACTTATAGGAAGATGGGGAGAGATGTTTTAGTAGGGCCTGTAGTGATAGGACTAGGGGTAATGGCTTTAAACTAAATGAATAGATAGAAAGAAGAAATGTTTTATGATGAGGATAAGGACACACAGGAATGGATTTCACTGAGAGGCTGTAGATATCCCATCCCTGGAATTATTTCCATGGACTGGACAGGGCTCTGAGCAACCTGATCTAGATGAAGATGCCCCTGCACATTGGAGGGGAGTTTGGACATGGTGACCTTTAAACTTCCCTTCCAACCCAAGTGATGCTATGATTCTCAAGTTCTATGTTTCTATACATTGATGGGATGAATCTCCCCCCACTCCAAGCCTTCTCTTCTCCAGGGTCAACGGTCCCAGCTCTCTCAGCCTTTCCTCATCTAAGAGGTGCTCCAGACCCATAATCATCTTCGTCACCCTTCACGGGCCTCTCCCCAGTATATCCAGCTCTTTATTGTACTCTGCTTCCAGGAAGAGAAGCTAGTACTCCAGGAGTGACCCCAGCAGTGCTGAGTAGAGGGGAAGGACCACCTCCCTGAGCTGCTGCAAACACTCCTCCTGGTGCAGCCCTGGACACCATTATCCCTCTTTGCCACAAGGGCCCATTTCTGGCTCATGGTCACATTGTCCACCAGAACCATTGGGGTCCTTCTCTGAGCACGTCCTTCCCTGGTGGGCAGCCCCCAGCCTGGCCTGGTGCAGGGAGTTGTTCCTGCCCAGGTGCAGGACTTGGCTCTTGCCCGTGTTGAGCTGCAGGGGGTTCCTGTCAGCCCACTTCTCCAGCCTGTCGAGGTCCCTGTGGATGGCAGCACAGCCCTCTGTGTGTCTGGTCTCCGCGGGCAGGGGCTGGGAGTGAGGCCAGGGCGGGCTGGGGGTGCGGGGCACGGGGAGGGTCCTGCGAGGGGACGCTGCGGGCCGACGGCCCGTCCCTGCCGCTGGGGCTGGGGCCGGGCCCGGCTGCGGGCGGTCGAGGCGCCGACGCCCGTGCGCAGAGCTCGGCAGGGCGACGAGGCGGGAGAGCGGCGGAGCCGCGCTGGCAGCCCCGGTTCAGGAGCGTCGGTGTGCCGGGGAGCCGCGCTCCTCCTCTGCCCACGGCCCTGCCCCGCGCCCGCCGTTCTCCTGACGGAAGGGGCCGCGGCAGCGGGGGGCCGGGACGGGCGTGCTGGGGGCGGGCAGAGGCATGGGCGTTGCCCCGGCGAGGGGCCGAGCCGTCGGGGCGGGCAGGAGCGGGCCCGAGCGCGGCTCCGCTCGGCTCCTGTGCGGCTCCCGCCGGGCCCCGTCCGGCCCCGACGCGGCAGGGCACGATGGCGGCAGGGCTGGGGCCGTGGCTCCTGTCCATGGCATTGGCCTTGGGGCCGGCAGGTGAGAGCCGGGGCCGGGCCCGGGGCTGGGGCTGCCAGCCCGCGGCGCTGCTCGTACCGGGGCCCCTGGGCTGCGGCTGCTCCCGCTCCGGGCGCGGTGTCTGGTGGCGCTCGCCTTGCCCGGGGGAAGAAGAGGCCGAAGCTGAGGCCGGGCAGGGGGAGGCTTTGGGGCGGCGGGTCGGGCCGCAGTGTGGGAGCCGGCGCGGCTGAGCCCCGAGGGGGGCAGGCGGGGCATTGCCCCGGGCGCGGGGCTTTGCCGGGAGAGAGGCGGGTGGCGGCTGTGGCTGTGCCGGGGCGGGGGGCGCCGGGGGAACGTCGTGGGGCCGTGGTGGCGCGCTGCCCGGCTGCCTGCGCTCTCCGTCCGCAGGGGTGTGGGCGCAGCTGAGGCTGGTGGAGGCCGGCGGAGGGCTGAGAGCTCCCGGGGACTCCGTGCACCTCACCTGCCGCAGATCCGGCTTTGACTTCAAGTATTACCTCGTTTATTGGTACCGTGAGGCCCCCGGTGGTGGTCTCGAGTGGGTGTCCTACATCACTGGACCCTCGGGTACTATGAAGAAGTACGGGCCAACAGTGGAAGGTCGAGCCACGGTGTCCCATGACAATTCCCGGTCCGAGTCCTCTCTGTCCCTGAATGCCCTGCAGCCCCAGGACTCTGCCCGCTACTTCTGTGCTGTTCACCCAGAGACAGGAAATCCAGCTGAGCTTTAATAGAAACCTGCTGGGGCCCAGCCCAGGTGCAAGAGCAATGGGCCAGGGGAGTGCTGTGATGTGTGTGAGGTCACCCATAGCTGTTTCCAGCAGTGAGGGCTTATCACTGTGCATGGCAGGTGTTTGTGGCCTGTCCTGCACACTGCAGGAATTTATTTGATTGCCAATTACAATACAGTGCAATGGAGAGTATAGAAAATTACCGCAACCCTAAAAAAACCGTCCTCCCTCTCTGACATCCTTCTTCCCAGGCTCAGCTTCACTCTTGCATTCCCTTCCTCTCCCCAGGATGCACAGGGGCCAATTGGAAATGGGGCTTGGGGTCAGTTTGTAGTATTTCATCTGCATTGTTTCGGCACCTAAATCTATGGGTCCCTCTGGCATTCATGCCCGGGTATGAAAGAGCTGGCCAATGTTATCACAGAACCTCTCTCTGTTCTTTTTCAATGGCCTTGGGAGTCTGGAGAGGCCCCAGACAACTGGAAGCTGGCAAATGTTATCCCCGTTTTCCAGAAGGGAAAGAAGGTAAAGCCTGGTAATTACAGGCTTCTCAGTCTCCCTTCAGTGCCTGCTAAAAATATGGAGAAGGTTATTGTGGGAGGTAGAATGACAGAACAGTAGAATGGTTAGAGTTGGAAGGCACCTTCAAGATCATCTAGTTCCAGCCCCCCTGCCCTGGGCAGGGAGACCTTCCACCAGACCAGGTTGCTCAAAGCCCCATCTGAGCTGTCATTGAACACCTCCAGGGATGGGGCATCCACAGCTTCTCTGGGCAGCCTGTTCCACTGTCTCACTGCCACCTCAGTCAAGAATTTCTTCCTAATATCTAATCTAAATCTCCTCTCTTTCAGTTTGAAACCATTACCCTCATCCTATCGCTTCACTCCCTGATGAAGTGTCCCTCCCCATCTTTCCTGTAGGCCTCTTTTAGGCACTGGAAGGCAGTTACAAGGTCTCGCAAGAGGCTCCTCTTCTCCAGGCTGAACAACCCCATGTCTCTCAGCCTGTCTTCATAGGAGACAGGTGCTCCAGCCCTCTGATTATCTTCATGGCCCTCTGCTGGACTCGCTCCAGGAGGTCCAGGTGAGTACTGCATCCACTGAGCTGGATGCAGTACTCCAGGTGGGTCTCATGAGAGCAGAGTAGAGGGGTAGAATCCCCTCCCTTGCCCTCCTGGCCATGCTGTGGGGATGCAGCCCGGGATGCAGTTGGCTAGAAAGGCAAGTGCTCATTGCTGGGTTGTGTTGAGCTTCTTATTGACCAACACACCCAAGTGCCTCTCCTCAGGGCTGCTCTCCACCAGTTCTCTGCCCAGCCAGTACTGTTCTTGGGATTGCCCCATCTCACACAGAGGACTTGCACTTGGCCTTCTTGAACTTCATAAGGTTCACACGACCCCACTTCTCAAGCCTGTCCAAGTCCTTGTGGATGGCCTCCCTTCCCTCCAGCATCCTCTCCGTGCTTCGCCTCGCCTCGCCTCTTCTCTACTATCTCTCCTCCTCATCGTCTTCTCATCTCTTCATCTCTGTCTTCTCTGTTTAACCCAAAGAACAGCACACCTGAGTCCCTCACATGGACCTGGCTGAGCAGCACTGCTCAGTCTGCTGGGGGCTGCCTTTTCAGCACCCATAAACATTGGGTTCCCATGCAGATTTACCTTTCAAACTCCAGCTCATAGTCCAGAGAGAAAAGCAAGAATTTATCAAGGTGCCCACACAAGAAGTCATTTCTGGAGGTCAAAGGGAAAGAAGGAAACTCCAAGGTAGTGAATTTGTCATGAAAAATGAACCAGGAAGGACAAAAATGGGCCTTCCAATCTGCATGAGATGTTTTGACTTTTAGAGTCCTCACAGACATTGAGGGAGGATTGAAGAGGCATCTTACAAAAGGTCTGAGCTTCCAGTATTTCCCCCTTGGTCTCGTCTGGCTCACACATTGTCTGAACGCTTTCTCTTGTTCTGGGTTGTTTGGTTTTGACTGGGAGCTTCTCTCCCAGGCCTGCGAATATAATGGGGCAAGACTTTCTGAGCATGTGTGTTTGCAGCTGCCAAACCCCAAAGATCATGGGGGCCGTCTCTGTGGCCCCATGGCCCACAGCTCCTGAGCGATCTCCTAAGCAGAGAAGCCAGCTAGCAGCCCAGCAGTCTTTTGTCACCGTTGGGCCAGTCATTTCAAAAGTGTGCTGTTTCTGGTTTATAACAGCCAGTTGCATACCATGGCATAGAGAGACTATGTCATCCTGTCCCTTCCCAGCATCCCGTGCTCTACAGACTGACAATGCTGCTAAGGCAGCTGCTTCAGTCTGACAGACGAGGATGCCAATGTGTGGATGTGCTGTGCCACCAGCAGACTGACCAGTTGTGAGTGGGCTTTCCGAATTTGACTGTGCAGAGGGAGAGTCAAATTCCCCCTCCCAATTGTAGTCCTCCGGGCACTCCTTGCAATGTTTTGCGTGCTCTGAAGAAACTGCTAGCTGTCGTTCTCAACTGTTTGGAGTGTAGGAGGGATTAAGGGCACGTACACTGCACTCACAAGACAGATGATATTCAGTTCCTTCTCAGGGACTTCCCGGTAGCCGTAGCAGGATCAGGCACTGCAGATGGGATGCGAGCGCTCTGATTCTGGAGACTACGTGGACTGCCCCACATGCCCAATATTATCCAAATCTAAGCAGGGTCTGGAAAAACCTGTTCCTACTCTATGTCATCAGTCAGGTATCTCTCCCAGAAGTGTCTCATCCTTCCTCCACATCCAGGTTCAGGCCATCCTGCTGGGCTGAGTGAGAGGTGAAGGAGTAACAACAGTTTGATTAGGTGGTTAATGCAGCAACACAACAGTTACCCAGCACCTGGAGCTGAATAAAGATAAGAACCTGCATCAGGGCTGACACCACATGGGGGAGGGGAAGGATCGCTTCCCATGACATGCTGGCAACACTTTGTCTGATGCCGCCCAGGATACCTTTGGCCACCTTTGCTGCCAGGGTCCATTGCTGGCTCATGGCCAACTTGGTGTCTGCCACAACCCCAAGGCCTTTTTCTGCAAAGCTGCTTTCCAGCTGGGTGACCAGAGCCTGTCCTGGTGCTCAGGGTTGTTCCTCTTCAGGTGCAGCAATTTGCCTTCCTGCTTGTTGAACTGCCTCAGATTCCTGTCAGCCCATCTCTCCAGCCTGCCAAGGTCCCTCTGGATGGCAGCACAACCCCCTGTTGTATCAGCCACTCCTCCCAGGTTGGTGTCATCTGCACAATTGCTGAGGGCACACTCTGTGCAGTCCTCCAGATCGATAATGAAGATGTGCAACAGGATTGGAGCCAGTATTGACCCCTGGTATGGAGTCGAATCTCACAGTGGTTCAGGGCTGCTGTCGGAGAGTTCTGTAGTTACATCATATGATGTAACTACATTGGTGCTTGGTCATGATGGAAACGTTTTATCTCTTTTATCTGGGTCTGTCTGCAAAGCATTACCCCTTCTGCTTGCCTTCTTCCCATGTCTCATGCCAATCCTCACTCCTGTCACACTCTGAAACTGCTTCATCTTTGGAAACAAGGTTTGCTGTTTCCATTGTGTGTACCCTGTCATGGCTGACTGTTGAGGTGTGGTAATAGCCGTGCTCAGGTTTTGGGCACGGCTCAGGTCCGCTCAGTCCAGTTGTCACTATTCACTCACTAAGTAGCTAGGAGAGGAAATACAGAAAGTACAGAGGGTCATTTGGGAGCCCACTGGGAGAATGGGGAGGTCTCCCAGATCTGAGATTCTAACAGGAACAAGAGCTTGTGAGCATGTGTGTTTGGAGCTTCTGGATCCCAGAGATCACAGGCAGAAGCCCAGGGAAGTGGTGGAGTACATGAAGATATTGCTTGAACTGTTCCTGCCTGTTTATCCTTGTCTCCTGGGGTTGCAGGTGCCCTTTCTCAGGTGGAGATAGAGGCCTCTGGCCCCGTGGTAGGGAAGGTCTCAGAGTCACTCACGCTCGCCTGCCGCATCTCTGGTGTACCCGTCACCGATAGCAGCTACGCTTGGGACTGGATCCGTCAGACTCCTGGCAGAGACCTGCAGCACATAGCGTTGCTGTATCCTTTCACGGGACTTCAGCACATTGCTTCGTTCTTCCAGACACGAGTCACCAGCTCTGCAGACCCCTCCAGGAACCAGCTGTTGCTGGAAGTGCTCTCGCCATCAGCTGCAGACATGGCCACGTATTTCTGCAGCACCAGAGAGCTGGAAAAAGGGCACAGTGCTTGAAAGACAGGCAAAGCCGGGGCAGAAAATAAGGAGGGGTGTTAAATTCAGCCAGGTCTTTCATGGTTGGCTGCAAAAAGGCTTTTGAGGAGTAGCCTGGGCTGGCTTTCCTGGAAAGGGGCACAGAGGTGCTGTGGCAGCAGCAGCAGAGTATCTCACAAGCACACACAAAACCATGAACAAGTTAATATCCTTCTTCCATTCTTCTCAGTCTTTCCCAGAAGAAAGCAACAGAGAAAGCAGTTTGTTTAAGAAGCAGCACAACAAGCATTGAAGAACTAAGATTTGATTATGGCAAACCACAGCTGAATTGAGCTTTTAAAGCTCATGTTGATCAGGGAGCCCCAGAACAGGCAAACAGCAGGAGCTGAGCTGCAGGGCACCTTTTCCCTTGTGCATGAAGTGTTGGCACTCTGTGCATATATATTCATGTGTGTACGTGAGGTCCAGCATATATATTCAAGCGTGTACACTGAGGTCCAGCATAGAATTTTGTGGAAGGACTCCCAACAAGGAAGATATGATCTGGGGGCTGTGGGGAACCTGGGGTATCCTACCATGCTGGGGCAGCTCCAAGTGTCTCAGGGCACCTTAGACCACCTCCAGGTTCAATGGGTTCCTCTACCATCTTGCAACTCGCCTTCCCACCGTCTTGGATCCCTTCCCTAAGGGGCCAGATTGGAGCACACATGAAGAGGAAGAGGAGGGGAAAGACTCAGAGAGTCTGCAGAGGGGCAGCATGGAATTTGGGCATCCCAAAATGGTAGTACCAGTCAAAACAGTGACACTGTAGGGCTCAGCAGGTGTCCTCTCCTGTGGCTACAAAGGTCCTAGGGGGAGCTCTGGGTTCCTGCTGAGTAGGGTAAGAATGGAGAAGGGAGTGTCCCTGCTCTGCTGAGGAGCCCCAACAGCCTGGTCCCTGCTCAGTCCTGTGCACATGAGTTTTGGGGGATGAGCTGGGGGCCTTGAACCTGCACATGTACCCCAGAGCTTCAGTGCACAGCAAATCCTGGATCTCCCCTGCCCTTTGCTGCCTTTGCTGCTTGGGGGCATCTGGGAAGGCTTTGGTGGGAAGAGGCTGCTGGAGAAATGTCAGCACGAGGGAGCGAGTGGAGGAGTAGGGTGCTGAGCAAGAGCAGGGTGAGGAGCACGTCTGCCATGGAGCGCCCTGTCCACAAGAGTAGAGGGGTCAGTGGCTCCCATCCAGGAGCAGCAGCTCACAAGCAGCAAGGAGCCAGGGTGCCCTGGGAGGACAACTTGCCGCCCGCCGGGCCAGCTCCAAAATCCCAGCAGAAACACTGCAGTCCTTCCTCAGAGGAAGGTCGAGGGTGGCTCTACAGCAACATGCCACCTTTTGCCCACTAGAGGTTTTCCTGCCAAGCGAGCTCTCTGGTATTGCAGCTTGCAGGATGAGAGACACCCGAGAGTTCACCAACAGCTTCAGGTTCTTCTGCTCCTCCAGCCCCCACCTCTCGCCTTCGCTGTTGTCATAGACCGAGGGAGGGACCAGGAGGGACTAGGACTGACTGCAGTGACAGAGGCACAGACAGGGCAGATGTGGGCAGAGCTGTTCTGCCAGCGGAGACAAGCTACAGAGAGTCGAGGCAGAGTGGGGCCTGGCCGTGTGGACTGCCCTGTGCGTGGGGTTCTTGCCCATCATAGGTAAGCAAAAGGAAGAGGAAGGGGTGACGCCTCCCAGGAACTGAGCATGCTCCTGTGCTCTGCTCGCCACAGAGCTGTGCTAACCACTTGCAGCCTGACCTGCACCCCGCCTCTACCTCCCCACTGATCCCTGCAGAGCACAGCGGGAGATGAGTTCCTCCTCTTCTAGCTGCGATTTAGGCACCTCCATCCAGTGTGGCTGCTCCGCAGTGTGGGAACAGGCAGGGAAACTACCTGGTACACCCCCATCCTTGGGCCTAATGCTTTGTCCTTGCAAAGAGCAGGTTGAGGATGTCAGCATAGGATCCAAGCCCCACTTGCCTGTGAGAGGTCCTTGTGCACATTCCGAGCAGTATCAGGGACAGAAGAGTAAATTCCTCACCATCACAGCCTGGGAAAGACAAAGGGATTTGTCCTCCATCATGCAAAACCTTCCTGCACCAAATCGGAAAATCAAAAACAACTTCTTGTCTGACAGGGAAAAGGAGGGAGGGAAAGGTGGTGTCTCTCTCCTCATGAGCCCTGATTCCTGGTACCAGCTCAGTTCCTCTACTCATCTTTGTCAGTTGGGTTGAAAGAGAACAAATTTAGTCCAGTGCTATCCCAATGTCCCCACCAGCAATGCCGTGACCTTTTCTGAATCTTGGAGCGATCATGGCTTGTTCTTCCTCACTGCAGCAGTCACTGGCCAGGTGGCCTTGGAGCAGCACATTGGGGAACTGGCCGTGTGAGAGGGAGATGGAGTCACCTTCCAGTGCAGCATGAGTGGGGACAGTATGAGCAAGTACTACATGTCCTGGTACCGGCTGGGGCCACGTGGCTCTCTGGAATGGATTTACCGGGAAGGTGATGCCTCTGGAGAAGATATCCAGGGTTGCGTTAAGGGATCAGTGGAGAGCTCCCAGAACAGATTCACCCTGCAGATCCAGGCAGCAAAGCAAGGGGATGAAGCAGTGTATTACTGTGGTGCCAGGCTCAGCCTGGAGCAGCTCTGCAGCAGCGTGGAGCCAAAACCCAACTGATAGGGAGTACAGACTTCTCAGCATTTCTTTCTAACAGCCACTAACCAGATGTTTATGTCACGCATTGGCAGGTGCAGGAAAGAAAACTTTGGCGTGCTTGCAGTCAAAAGCGGTGAAGATAAGTATTTATGATGCAGGAGGATGTATTGCGGGAACTTCAGAGACTGTCTAGTGACGTGCTGGTTATTACACATTGTCTGGGCTGCTGTCCAGCCTGGCCCAGTTTTACCTCTGTGGCTTGGTTGTAGATGTTGGATCATGGAGAGGCGGTGTGGTAGCTTACTCCTGTACCATAGTAGATGGAGGGGTGACATTGTAGTGGGTGGCTACTACAGATCACCTGATCGGGAAGAAGAAGTAGACAAGGTGTGATGGGTTGACCTTGGCTGGCCTCCAGGTGCCCAACAAGTGACTCTGTCAGTCCCCCTCCTCTACTGAACAGGGTGAAAAAAACACAATGAAAGGCACATGGGTCAAGAAACACACAAGGAGATGACCCAGCAGTTACCTTCACAGGCCAAAGAGACTCAACTTGAGGAAATAAATTTTATCTGTTATCAATCCAATCAGAGTAGGACAGTGAGAAATAAGAACAAATCTAAAAACACCTTTCTGCCATCCCACGCTTCTTCCCGGGTTCAACTTCACTCCCAACTTCTCTACCTCTTCCCTCCAAGAGGCATATAGGGGATGGGGAATGGGGGTTGCGGCCAGTTCGTACCACCTCCTCTCTGCCACTTTTTACTCCTCAGGCTCTTCTCCTGAGTGGTCAGCTCTACAGCTGATGGGCAACACGAGAAACAAAGAAGGCAGTGACACTGTGTAAAGACCGTTCAGCAACAGCTAAAACTTTGGTGTGTTATCAACACGGTATTTGCCATAAAAAATTGCAGCTGCCCAGACAGGTGCCTCTGAAGAAAATTAACTCCATCACAAACAAATCGAGTACACCTACTCTTGCTGACCCTGCTTCAAGCAGGAGAGTTAAACCAGACCTTTTCAGAGGTCCCTTACGGCCTCAACTTTTCTGCCATCTTAGGAGCAAAACTGGCTCCTCTTCTGCTGCACTTTCTAATGCCCTTCCTGGGGAGTATGAAAGGACAGCATCAGGCCTGACGGCCAGCCCGAGCTTTTAAGAGACAGTTTGTGGGTCTGGAAATGCTTTGGGAATACTCTTGCGTCCTGGTTGGGGGGAAGACCTCGAGTCTCTCCTCATGACCTCATGCGCTGCCAGCATGCTGCCATGTATGCCCTGCAGCCCTCCAGCAGTGACTGTTAGGTGGTTGTGATGGAGAAATGGAGGGGCTCTAACAGTCATTTCCCCATTGAATTCCCTGCCCTCTGCTCAGTCCAGGAGCCCTGCCTCCAGCAACAAGCTGTGGCCAGCAGTACGCTTCTCGGGCTCCAGGAAGCAGCCAGTCAAGTGGTCAAATGCGGATGCATGTTATTCCTCATCCTTCCAAAGCCAGGCTCTGGGTTTGTGCAGGGGGTTGTACAACCTGTTCACATGTGCATGTACCTGTGTCTGCAACTCTACAGAAGAACCATAAGATCTATCAGAAGACTGAACACCACAAATACAGCAAACATAACCATGCGGAATACCTCTCCCGAGTCCTCCGCGTGCTCCTCTTTTACCCACCCATATGACATTTTTGTATCACTCCTGAGTGAGTCCTGTATAACTCTCCTGAGTTCCAGCTTTAAATCTTGTAGCCAAAAGAGGAAAGTGCGTTTTCCTCAACAGTCCTGTAAAAAGCTGTTCCTGGAAGTCATCAGGGGAGTAGTAAAGTCCAAGTTTCATTTTTCCCCTCTGCCCTGGCACATATCACAAAGTCGTGAATGGGCCCGTGAGCCTTTCACAGACTCATAGAAATCCTGAAGTTGGGGGGCACCTCAGGAGGTTATCCAGACCCTCTGCTCAAGCAGGGCCTCCTAGAGCCAGTTGCCGGGGACCATCTCCGGACAGCTTTTGAATATCTCCAAGCAGGGAGAACCAACAGCCTTTCTGGGCAACCTGTGCCAGTGCACAGTCACCCTGACAGTGAAAAAGTGTCACATAAGGCTGCACATTGCCTCGTGACCTGTCACTGAGCACCAGAGAAAAGTGCTTGGCCCTGCCCTCCCTGCCCCCTCCCTTCCTCTGTTTCTATACATCAGTGAGATCCCCCTGAACCTTCTCTCCAGAGTAAGGCATCCCCGATCTCTCAGCCTTTTTCATGGAAGGGGTACTCGAGTCCCATTATCACCTTCTTGGCCTTCACTGGCCTCTCTCCTGTATGCCCAACTCTCTCTTGTCCTGGGGAGCCAAGCAGTGGAGCCCATACTGCAGGTGTGACACCAGCAGTGCTGAGTAGAGGGGAAGGACCACCTCCCTGAGCTGACGCAAACTCTCCTCCTGGTGCAGCCCAGGACACCTTTATCCCACTTTGCCACAGGGCCCATTTCTGGCTCATGGTCAAGTTGTCCAGCAGAACAAAGACCAGATGGAGTCCAATGACGAGTGGTATACCTCAGGCGTCCTTATGGGGTCCAGTACTACTTAATGTCTTCATCAATGACATAGACAGTGGGATTGAGTGCAGCCTCAGCATATCTGCAGATGACACCAAGCTCAGTGGTGTGATTGACATGCCTGAGGGACAGGATGCCATCCGGAGGGACCTGGACAAGCTCAAGAAGTGGTCCCATGTGTACCTCATGAGGTTCAACAAGGCCAAGTGTAAGGCCCTGCACCGGATTGGGGCAACCCCTGGTATCAGTCGAGGCTGGGGGATGAAGGGATTGAGATCAGCGCTGCAGAGAAGGACTTGTGGGTACTGGTGTGCTTGCAGCCCAGAAAGCCAACTGTATCCTGGGTGGCATCAAAAGAAGCGTGGGCAGCAGGTCAAGGGAAGTGATTGTGCCCCTCTTCTCTGCTCTGCTGAGATCCCACCTGGAGTTCTGCATCCATCTCTGGAGTCCTCAGCACAGGAAAGACATGGACGTGGCTGGAGCAGCACCAGAGGAGGGTCACAAAAATGATCAAAGGGGTAGAACACCTCTCCTGTGAGGACAGGCTGAGAGAGTTGGGGTTGCTCAGCCTGGAGAACAGAAAACTCTGGGGACACCTTATTGCAGCCTTTCCATATAGAAAGGGAGCTTATAGGAAGATGGGGAGAGAGGGTTTAGTAGGGCCTGTAGTGATAGGATGAGGGGTAATGGATTTAGACTAAAAGAACAGATAGAAGGAAGAAATGTTTTATGATGAGGATAAGGACACACAGGAATGGGTTTCCCTGAGAGGCTGTAGATATCCCATCCCTGGAATTATTTCCATGGACTGGACAGGGCTCTGAGCAACCTGATCTAGATGAAGATGCCCCTGCACATTGGAGGGGAGTTTGGACATGGTGACCTTTAAACTTCCCTTCCAACCCAAGTCATGCTATGATTCTCAAGTTCTATGTTTCTATACATTGATGGGATGAATCTCCCCCCACTCCAAGCCTTCTTTTCTCCAGGGTCAACGGTCCCAGCTCTCTCAGCCTTTCCTCATCTAAGAGGTGCTCCAGACCCATAATCATCTCCATCACCCTTCACGGGCCTCTCCCCAGTATATCCAGCTCTTTATTGTACTCCGCTTCCAGGAAGAGAAGCTAGTACTCCAGGAGTGACCCCAGCAGTGCTGAGTACAGGGGAATGATCACCTCCCTGAGCTGCTGCAAACACTCCTCCTGCTGCAGCCCTGGACACCATTATCCCTCTTTGAAACAAGGGCCCATTTCTGGCTCATGGTCACATTGTCCACCAGAACCATTGGGGTCCTTCTCTGAGCACGTCCTTCCCTGGTGGGCAGCCCCCAGCCTGGCCTGGTGCAGGGAGTTGTTCCTGCCCAGGTGCAGGACTTGGCTCTTGCCCGTGTTGAGCTGCAGGGGGTTCCTGTCAGCCCACTTCTCCAGCCTGTGGAGGTCCCTGTGGATGGCAGCACAGCCCTCTGTGTGTCTGGTCTCCGCGGGCAGGGGCTGGGAGTGAGGCCAGGGCGGGCTGGGGGTGCGGGGCACGGGGAGGGTCCTGCGAGGGGACGCTGCGGGCCGACGGCCCGTGCCTGCCGCTGGGGCTGGGGCCGGGCCCGGCTGCGGGCGGCCAAGGCGCCGACGCCCTTGCGCAGAGCTCGGCAGGGCGACGAGGCGGGAGAGCGGCGGAGCCGCGCTGGCAGCCCCGGGCCAGGAGCCTCGGTGTGCCGGGGCCCCGCGCTCCTCCTGGCCCTGCCCTCGCGGCCCTGCCCGCGCCGGCCCTTCTCCTGCCCCAAAGGGGCCGCGGCAGCGGGGGCTGGGCCGGGGCGGGCGTGCTGGGGGCGGGCGGAAGCATGGGCGCTGCCCCGGCGAGGGGCCTAGCCGGAGGGGCGGGCAGAAGCGGGTTCGAGCGCGGCTCCTGCTCAGCTCCTGTGCGGCTCCCGCCGGGCCCTCGGTCGCCGTCCGTCCCCGGCGCAGCAAGGCATCGATGGCGGCCGGACTGGGGCCGTGGCTCCTGGCCTTGGCCTTGGGGCCCGCAGGTGAGAGCTGGGCGTGGAGATCGGCGAGGCCGGTCCCGGTCCCGGGGCTGCGGCTGCTCCCCCGCCGGGCGCGCTGTCGGCTTGGGCGGGGAAGCGGGAAGCGTGGAGCGGGTGGGGTGGGGTGGGCAGGCGAGGGAGAGGCCGAGGCTGGGGGCGGGGGAGGCTTTGGGGCGGCGGGTCGGGCCGCAGTGTGGGAGCGGGCGCGGCTGAGCCCCGAGGGGGGCAGGCGGGGCATTGCCCCGGGCGCGGGGCTTTGCCGGGAGAGAGGCGGGTGGCGGCTGTGGCTGTGCCGGGGCGGGGGGCGCCGGGGCGGCGGGGGAACGTCGTGGGGCCGTGGTGGCGCGCTGCCCGGCTGCCTGCGCTCTCCGTCCGCAGGGGTGTGGGCGCAGCTGAGGCTGGTGGAGGCCGGCGGAGGGCTGCGAGTGCCCGGGGACTCCGTGCGCCTCTCCTGCCGCGGATCCGGCTTCACCTTCGGGAGTTCTGCAGTTCGGTGGTACCGTCAGGCAGTCAGGGGAAGACCCGAGTGGGTGTCTTTCGTCAGCTACTGGGGTAGAAAGAAGTATGGTGTAGCGGTGGAGGGACGAGCCACGGTGTCCCGGGACAGTTTCTGGTCCGAGTCCTCTCTGTCCCTGAGTGTCCTGCAGCCCCAGGACTCTGCCCGCTACTTCTGTGCCGTTGACACGGAGACAGGAAATCCGTCTGAGCTTTAGCAGAAACCTACTGATGCCTAGCCCAGGGCACACATTCTGTAGAGCAGGTGAGTGCGGGGTCAGCTCCGGACTCTTCCAATGAGAGAGGGGCCAGCACTGTGCACTGTAGGTAGACCTGTCCTTTTACAAGAGCTCCTTTCGCAGCACTGCCAGTTTCCATCTCCTGAGTTCCAAATGGAATGTTTTATTCTCTGGAGGTGTTTCACTGTGTTTGTGACCCAACCAGCCTGGCCACTCTGCCAGCTTGTAGCCCCTCTCTGCCTTCCCTTGGTCCCCTTCTTCCATGGGGCATCCAGGACATTCCCTTGGGCTTCAGCAACAGCAATGTCTCAAGAGCCATTTCCTTGTGCCAGTGAGAGCAGAGCAGTGGGGGAACAGCTCTGTTTTTGTTTCAGGTGCATTTGCGGGTGATGAGATCCGAGCAACGAGGCCTGCAGTGTGGTGGCGAGCAGGGAATACTGGGACCTTGCAATGCACTTACAGCTCCAACGCCTCCTATCTTTACGTGGCCTGGTATCGGCAGCGTCCCGGTGGACCCCTGCAGTACTTGCTGCAGAGCAAGGGCCGAGGAGGCTCCTACAGCCACACAGCCCCTTTTGCCCGCCAGAGGTTTTCCTGCCAGGCTGACAAGAGCTCTGGGACCCTGATGATCACGGGGCTGGAGCCGGGGGACAGTGCACTCTATTACTGCACCCTGCAGGGACCACAGTGAGAGACACTTGGGGTGTGCCTGAACATCATCAGCTTCCTCCCCTCCTGCTCTCTCCTCCTGCATGTTCACGGGGGTCACAGCGCATCTCAGGGTTGAGTCAGTGAGTGGGTGGTGCCTGGGGTCAGAGAGGTGGGTGTCTCATGGTGGCTGGGTGCTGTCAGTGGTCCAGAGATGTGGGAAATCTTTGAAGAGCAGATGAGTGGGCGGAGAGGATTTGGGGAGAGGTGAGCGGGAGCTGCTCTGCCTTTGTGGTATTACATGTGCGTGAGGTCATTGCCTTTCCTAGCTAAATGGATAAGGGGGGTGGAGGAATATGATGTTCCACAAAGAACTTGGCGTGCTTTTAAAAGCCTGATTTTCACAGAAGGGTTGAGGTTGGAAGAGCCCTTCAGAAGTCAAAGCAGGGGCACCTGGAGCCAGTTCCTAAGGCCTATGTCCAGACAGCTTTTGAATATCTCCAAGCATGGAGACTCCATAAGGTGCCTGGGTAACCTGTGCCTGCACTGACTCATTCTCAATTGGAAAAAGTGTTTTCTGATGTTCAGAGGTACCCACCTGTTTTTTTGTTTGTGCTCATTGGCCCTTGTCCTGTCTGTGTGAACCACTGAGAAAAGTCTGGCACAGCCTTCTTTGTACCACCTGTTCAGATATTTCTGTACATTTATGAGCACCTCTACAAGACTTCATTTCTGCAGGGCAAGCTGTTCCACCTCTCACAGCCTTTTTACTTCTTCATCCTTGTCTCCTGGGGTTGCAGGTGCCCTTTCTCAGGTGGAGACAGAGGCCTCTGGCCCCGTGGTAGGGAAGGTCTCAGAGTCACCCACGCTCACCTGCCACATCTCTGGTGTACCCATCACCGACAGCAGTTACGCTTGGGACTGGATCCGTCAGACTCCTGGCAGAGACCTGCAGCACATAGCGTTGCTGTATCCTTTCACGGGACATCAGCATGTTGCTTCATCCTTCCAAAGAGGAGTCACCAGCTCTGCAGACCCCTCCAGGAAACAGCTGTCGCTGGAAGTGCTGTCACTGGAAGTGCTGTCACCATCAGCTGCAGACACGGCCACGTATTTCTGCATCACGAGAGCTGAAAAAGGGCCCAGTGCTTGAAACACCGTCAGTGGTAGTCCAGAACTGGAAGGAGGGGTTTTAAATCTAGCCACATCTGTTGTGCTTGATGAAGAACAAGAAAGCTGCAAGAAGGCTTCTCAAGACTAGTCTGAGCTGGCTTTTCCCAGAAACAGGCTGCATCAGCAGCAGCAGAGTCTCCCACGAGCGCACATAAAAACCATGAACGTGATGTTGTTAAACTTCCTTCCCTCCGCCCTTTCTCCCTTTCTCCCTTCTCTTTCTCTCTCCCCAAGGCAGAAAGGATTGTTTTCAGAAAAAGCGAGCACTGAAGAAGTAAACCTTGAACATGAAAAGCGAGAATTAAATTAAGTTTTGGAACGTGATATTGTTCAGGGAGCCCCAGAGTAGTGCATCGCAAGGAGCGGAGCAGCAGAGCATCTTTTTCTGTGGACATAATGAATAGAATCTTTGTTGTGTTATAGGTGTTTCCTCTTTAGGGGATCAAAGCAGCCATTGCCAGGGAAGAGGCAGCTAGAGAAGTGCCAGCACGAGGGAATGAGGGAGGAGTAGTGTGCTGGGCCAGAGCCAAGGGAGCGGAGGGGCTGCACATCTGCCTAGGAGTGACCTGTCCACAAAGTGGAGCTGGGCTCAGGGGCTCCCATCTGAGAGGAGAAGCTCAGCAGCACGAAGGGACAGGGGGCCATGGGGAAGACAACCTGCCATGCCCACAGTCAGCTCAAAAATCCTGGCAAGACCCTGCTGTCCTTCCTCAGAGGAAGGTTGGGTATGGCCCGAAATCAACACATCACGTTTTGCACAACAGAGATTTTACTGCCAAACAGGTGCTCTGGTATTGCACCCTGCAGGGTGAGAGACACCCAGGTGTGCACCAACAGCTTCAGCTTCTTCTGCCCCTCCAGTCTGCCCTTTTCTCCTTCTGTGGAGCTGTGCAGGCCACTTGCAGCCTGACCAGTGACCCAACTTGAACTTCTCATCCATCCCTGTAGAGCGCAATGGGAACAGCCCTTCTCCTCTTCTAGCTGTGAGTTAGGCACCTTTGTCAGGCCTGGCTGCTCTGCAGTGTGGGAACAGGCAGGGAATCTACCTGGTACACGCCCATCCTTGGGCCCAATGCTTTGCCCTTGCACTGGGGCTCTGCTCATGGGGCACTGCAACCCATCTTGCAAAGACCAGGTTGAAGATGGCAGCATAGGATCCAAGCCCCACTTGCCTGTGAGATGTCATTTTCCCTCCTGTGCGCATTCTGAGCAGTATCTGGGGCAGGAGAGGGGGATCCTCCCCATCACAGCTCTACAAAGACAAAGGGATTTGTCTTCCATGGTGCAAAACCTTTCTGCTTTGCATGGGAAAAATCAGAAAAAGCTCCTTGTCTGACAGGGAGGGAGGGAAAGGTGGTGTCTCTCTCCTCATAAGCACTGATTCCTTGTACCGGCTTGATTCCTCTACCCATCTTTGTCAGTTGGGTTGAACGAGAACAAATTTAGTCCAGTGCTATCCCAATGTCCCCACCAGCAATGCTGTGACCTTTTCTGAATCTTGGAGCGATCATGGCTTGTTCTTCCTCACTGCAACAGTCACTGGCCAGGTGGCCTTGGAGCAACACATTGGGGAACTGGCCGTGCGAGAGGGAGATGGAATCACCTTCCAGTGCAGCATGAGCGGAGGCAGTATGAGCAGCTGCTACATGTTCTGGTACCGGCAGGGGCCATGTGGCTCTCTGGAATGGATTTACCGGGAAGGTGGTGCCTCTGGAGAAGATATCCAGGGTCGCGTTAAGGGATCAGTGGAGAGCTCCCAGAACAGATTCACCCTGCAGATCCAGGCAGCAAAGCAAGGGGATGAAGCAGTGTATTACTGTGGTGCCAGGCTCAACCTGGAGCAGCTCTGCAGCAGCGTGGAGCCAAAACCCAACTGATAGGGAGTACAGACTTCTCAGCATTTCTTTCTAGCAGCTGCTAACCAGATATTGGTGTCACGCATTGGCAAGTGCAGGAATAAAACCTTGGGCATGCTTGCAGTCAAAAGCGGTGAAGGGAAGAGTGGTTGAAGGGCTGAGACCATTTATGATGCAGGAGGATCTATTGTGGGAACTCTAGAGACTTTATAGCGAAGTGCTGGTCATTGCATATTGCCTGTGCTGCTGTCCAGCATGGCCCCGTTTTTCCTCTGTGTCTTGGTTGTAGAGCTGTGGGATCATGGAGATGCAGTGTGGTAGCTTACAGGAGTACCATAGTTTATGGGGCCAGGTTGTTTCAGTAAGACAGAGAGGGCAGCTCAGCGTGGGTGACATTGTGGTAGGTGGCTACTAAGGATCATTTGCTCAGGAAAAAAGAAGTAGACAAGGTGTGGTAGGCTGACCTCGTGTGGCTACCAAGGGCCCACCTACAGCTAACCTGTTGGTTCTTCCACCATGGCCAAAATGGACAAGGGGAAAAAATGCAATGAAAGGCTTATGGTTCAAGATAAGGACAGGGAGAAGCCCGGAGGAGGCTTCTCAGGCTGCAGGAAGCAGCTGGTCGACCTGTCAAATGGGGATGCATGTTGTTCCTCATCCTTCCAAAGCCAGGTTCTGGGTTTGCGTTCGTGCTTGTACAACCTCTTCACATGTGTATGTACCTGTATCTGCAACTTTACAGAACATGACACGAGAAGATCTAACACCATAAATACAGCAGACACCACTAATACAGACAGCATAACCATGCTGAATAGCTCTCCCGACTTCTCAGTGTGCTGCTTTTTTACCTGCCCATATTACATTTGTATCACTTGCATATTTCTGTCTTGTGTTCCAGCTTTAAAAGTTGTAGCCAAAAGAGCGAAGCAAGTTTTCCTCAATACTCCTGTAAAAAGCTGTTTCTGGAAGTCATCAGGAGAGAAGCTGTGAAAGGCAGGATGCTCGCTGCAATACCGCTTGCTTAGAAGAATGAACACTACCTGAGACTCTGAGCTTTTACCTCAGGGTCGATGTGACCTGAAGACCCAACCTAAGCCAGCACTTCCCGGCTCAGAACACCCCATGCTGACAAGAAAAGAAGATTTCCCCTTCCATGAAAACAGGCATACAAATATGGCCAGCAGTGCAATCGACCAGAATCCAGGATAAAGCCCCCCACCTGCACGGGACATGGGTTTAGCAGAATGATGTTTCCTACCTCACTGACCATAGGTCTGTACTACCTGCACGGGAGAAGCATGTACTGATCCAGCGTAGGACAAGTACATACCAATCATGTGAGCAGCAGTCACTGGTCAGCCACACATGTAGACTCTGCTTTTCTCTGTATCAGGGAGTGCACAGCTATGCGCATAGCTCAAACAGAAAAGAATTTCCTTGATAATTCTATGTTAAGCATCCTGCCTGCCTCCTTGGGTGGCAAAGAACTGACTTCACATAGCAAAGTCTGAGTTTTCGTTCTCCCCTTTGCCCTGGCACATTTCACCTGCAAAGATGTGAATGTGCCTGTGAGCGTTTCACAGAATGACAGGAAGGCTGAATTTGACAGGCACCTCAGAAGGTCATCTTGTCCAAGCCCCCTGCTCAAGCAGGGCCACCTAGAGCCAGTTGCCCAGGACCATCTCCAGACAGCTTGGGAATACCTCCATACATGGAGACCCAACAACCGCTCTGGGCAACCTGTGTCTGTGCTCAGTCACCCTCACAGTGAAAAAGTGTTTCCTGATGTTCAGGAGGATCCACCTGTATATGAATTTGTGCACGTCGCCTCTTGACCTGTGACTGAGCACCACTGGAAAGAGCCTGGCCCCATCTTCTTTGAAGCCTCCTTCAGGCATCAAGATTGGAGGCAGCCTGGGCTGCAGTGATCATACATTGGTGGAGTTTGCAGGCATGGGCAATATGGGACAGGTGAAGAGCAAGTCAGGACCCTGAATTTTAGGAAAGCAAACTCCAGCTGTTCTAGGAGTTAGTCAAGGGCACCCCCAGGGAAGAAGCCCTCAGGGACAAGGGAGCAGAACAGAGATGGCAGATCTTTAAGGACACTTTCCGTAGAGCTCAAGAGCTCTCCATCTCCATTTGTAAGAAATCAGTATAGGAAGGCAAGAGGCCAGCATAGCTGAGTGAAGACCTGTTGGTGAAACTGAAGGGCAAGAAGGAAATGCAAAGGCAGTGGAAGCAGGGACAGGTATCCTGGGAAGAGCACAGACATCTTCAACAACAGGCGAGAATTCTCAAGCGGGTAGATAAGGTGGCCCTGAGTCCATCACAGACCTCTGTTATCTAAATGCAAGTGTTTTTCTTGTAAGAGCCCGAGACTGAATAACAAATAGTGTGATATATGTATTTTCCAATACCCCAGGTGCGAGTCACTTGAGCGTCTTTACAGTCTGCCTCGCCAGTCTTCCGTTGCTTTCCCACAGATGGTCACATCTAGAGAGTAGTGGGCCAATGGCTCAATATCCAGATGGAGTCCAGTGACGAGTGGTGTCCCGCGGGGGTCCATATTGAGTTCCGTACTGCTTAATGTCTTAATAGAAGACATAGACAGAGGGATTGAGTGCACCGTATCTGAGGATGACACCAAGCTGAGTGGTGTGGTTGATATGCCACATATCCATCCATCAAATCCATGCTTTGCCAATTTAGAGATCAGGATGTCGTGTGAGACAGTGTCAAACACTTTGCATAAGTCCAGGTAGATGACGTCAATTGCTCTCCCCATATCTACCAATGCTGTAGCAACATCATAGAAGGCCACCAAATTTGTCAGGCACGATTTGCCTTTGGTGAAACCATGTTGGCTGTCACCAATCACCTCCTTATTATCCATGTGCCTTAGCAGAGCTTCCAGAAGGATCTGCTCCATGATCTTGCCAGGCACAGAGGTGAGACCGACCAGTCTGTAGTTCCCTGGGTCTTCCTTCATTAGGATGAAGTTCTTTACAATGAGGGTGGTGAGACACTGGCCCAGGTTGCCCAGTGTTTCCCTGTTGACTCGGACTACCTCAGGAGCCCCTGGCTCGTCTCTGTAAGACTTTGGCTGTGATGTAGCATCCCCAGCATGCCTTGGGGAAACAGGTCAAAGGTCCTTACTATGCGCCCCATCCCTCTAACCCTGACGTGTTATCCCACAGCTTGTCACAGACAAACCTAATATTATCATCCCCCTCCCCCTTCACATCTAGTTTAAAGCCCTGTCGATCAGCCCCACAATCTCTTGGGCAGAAAGATTGAGAAAGGTGTTTCCCATCTGACGCCAATAAGCCCCGTGCCATGTAGGCCATCCCATTATCAAAAAATCCAAAATTGTGGCGGCAACACCAGCCACGGAGCCATGTGTTAATGGACTGGATGCGCCTGTTCCTTCCAGTGTCACTGCCTGCAACTGGAAGGAGTGAGGAGAAAAGCACCTGTGCCCCAGACTCCCTTACCAACCTTCCCAAGGCCCTGAAGTGCCCCTTGATTGCTCTTGGTCTACGAGTCGCAGCTTCATCTCCACCTACATGGAAAATCAGTAACGGGTAGTAGTCCGAGGACTGTATCAAACTAGGGACTTTCCTAGTTATGTCCTTAACCCGGGCTCCAGGAAGACAGCAGACATCCCTGTGAGGTGGGTCTGACCGGCATACTGGACCCTCTATTCCCTCAGGAGAGAGGCGCAAGTGACTATAACCCTCCTTTTCTTCCTTGTGGATGTGGTGATGATACAAGCGGTACACCTTGCTGACTACATATAAAGACATTTTAATAGGTAAAGCGAAGCTGCATGCGCAAGGGAAGAAAAATCAGGAATTCATTTCCTACTTCCTGTGGGCTGGCAGGTGTTTAGGCCTTTCCAAGAAAGCAGGGCTTCCTCACATATAATGGTCACCCGGGAGGACAACGGCATAAATCCCAGTGTCTCCCCTCTGCTTTCCTCTTTGCCCCAGCTTTTCTTGTCGATCATGATGCCACATGGCAGGGAGTTATCATCTTGCTCAAGCATGACTAGCCCCTTGTGAACCCTGGTGACAGTCTTGTCCTTCAAGTTCCTGGAAACGGTTTCCAGGGCCAGTTGCTCCATCACTTTCCCAGGGCTCAGGGAGAGAGAGCTGTTTCATGAACATCCCAAGAAAGGTGGAAGGAAGTTGTAAAATCTTACATCTCTTCTGATGCTGGGAACCCCATGCTGATGCCGCATCAGGTGAGCCACAACTCATGGCACATTGCATGGCACATTGCACCGATCCCCCACCCTCGTGATGTTTGCCACTATTGTAGCCTTCAGAGACTGTGCATAAATCTCGTAGAAGTGTTGTAGGGGGAAAGCATGCTGCTTCACTTGAAAAGAAAGGCAAAGCTCTCCCAATGACATCATTGTTGCTGCCAGGTGGTGGTTGACTCCAGGCTCTTCCATTATGATTAGCCGGCTGAGTTCTTCCTTCCTGTGGGTTAACCCTGTCAGGCAGCTAAGCCCCACAAGCAGATCAATCACTAGTTCTTCAGCAGGATGGGAATGAGAATTGGAAGGACAAAGGTGAAAAAACCTATGGGTTCATAATCATATAATCATGGAATGTTTGGGTTGGAAGGCACATTTAAAGGTCACCTAGTCCAACCCCCCTGCACTAAGCAGGGACATCTTTAGATCAGGTTGCTCAGAGCCTCATGAAGTCTGGCCTTGAATGTCTCAAGGGATGGCTCATCCACCACCTTTCTGGGCAACCTGTTCCAGTGTCTCACCACCCTCATTGTAAAGAACTTCTTCCTAATGTCTAATCTAAACCCACCCTGCTCTAGTTTAAAACCATTGCCCCTTGTCCTATCACTACATGCCTTCGCAAACAGCCCCTCCTCAGCTTTCCTGTAGGCCCTCCTCAGGTACTGGAGAGCTGCTATAAGGTCTCCCTGGAGCCTTCTCTTCTCCAGGCTGAACAACGCCAGCTCTCTCAGCCTGTCTTCATAGGAGAGGGGCTCCAGCCCTTTGACCATCTTCGTGGCCCTCCTCTGGACCTGATCCAGCAGGGCCATGTCCTTCTTGTGCTGAGGACGCCAGAGCTGGACGCAGTAGTCCAGGTGGGGTCTCAAGGTAGCAGAGTAGAGGGGGAGAATCACCTCTCTTGATCTGCTGGCCATGCTTCTTTTGATGCAGCCCAGGATGCGATTGGCCTTCTGGGCTGCAAGCACACATTGTTGGCTCATGTCTGGCTTTTCATCCACCAGTACCCCCAAGTCCTTTTCTGCAGGGCTATTTCTCTATCACGTCATCCCCCAGCCTGTATTGATAACCAGAATTGTCCCTACCCAAGTGCAAGAACTTGCACTTGGCCTTGTTGAACTTCATAAGGTTTGCTCAGGCCCACCTCTCTAGCTCATCCAGGTCCCTCTGGATGACATCCCGTCCCTCTGGCCTGTCAACCGCAACACTCAGCTTGGTGTCAATGGCAAATTTGCTGAGGGTGCACTTGATCCCACTATCTAAATCATTTCTGAAGATATCCAACAGCACTGGTCCCAGTGTGGATCCCTGAGGGACACCACTTGTCACCCCTCTCCATCTGGACATCGAGCCATTGACCACCACCCTCTGGATGCGACCATCCAGCCAGTTCCTTATCCACCAAACAGTCCACCCATCAAATCCATATCTCTCCAACTCAGAGAGAAGAATGTTGTGGGGGACCATGTCAAAGGCCTTGCAGAAGTCCAGAGAGATGGTATCTGTAGCTCTTCCCTTGTCCACTGATGCAGTCCCTCCATTGTAGAAAGCCACCAGGTTGTTCAGACAGCACTTGCCCCTGGTGAAGCCGTTCTCGCTGTCTCGAATCACCTCCCTGTCCTCCATATGCCTTAGCTTAGCTTCTCGGAGGATCTGTTCCATGATCTTCCCAGGCACAGAGGTGAGACTGACAGGGCGGTAGTTCCCAGGGTGCTCCTTTCTACCCTTTTTAACAATGTGTGCAATGTTTCCCTTTTTCCAGTCACCAGGGACTTCACCTGACTGCCACGACTTTTCAAATATCATGGAGAATGGCTTGGCAACTACATCAGCCAGTCCCCTCAGGACTCTGGGATGCATCTCATCAGGTCCCATAGCCTTGTATATGTTCAGGTTCCTCAGGTGGTCACAAACCTTGTCTTCACTTACAGTGGGAGGGACTTTGTCTCGCAGGTCCCCGTCTTGCGGTCCTTCAACCTGGGAGGCATGAGGAGAGAGGCTGTCAGTGAAGACTGAGGCAAAAATATTGTTCAGAACCTCAGCCTTCTCCTCATCTGTTGTTGCCAGTTTTCCATTCTTGGTCATCAGGGAGGGTACACTTTCTTTGACCTTTTGACCTTTTCTGTTTGACGTACCTGTAGAAGCCCTTCTTTTATTCTTAGCATCCCTTGCCAGTTCAGCTCCAGCCGCGCAAAACCAAACAACCCAGAACAAGAGAAAGCGTTCAGACATGTGTGAGCCAGACGAGACCAAGGGGAAAATACTGAAATCTCAGACCTTTTGTAAGATGCCTCTTCAATCCTCCCTCAATGTCTCTGAGGACTCTAAAAGTCAAAACATCTCATGCAGATTGGAAGGCCCATTTTATCCTTCCTGGTTCCTTTTTCATGAGAAATTCACTACCTCGGAGTTTATTTCTCTCCCTTTGTCCTCCAGAAACGACTTCTTGTGTGGCAACTTGAAAAGCGGGTGCACCAGCTACAAGCTCCGAAAATACAGCATGCAACAGTGCAGCACCACACACCATCCCCCCTGCCCTGAGAGACTGTTCTAACAGATGGAGCCCAAAGTAATAGATTAAATGAACTCAACAGACATTTTAGAGGGATGGCCCATGGACTAAGGGCATTATATCTGTATGAATATCTATGTATGTGTATATATATACACATAAGACAGGGGAAAGTAGTAGGGACACAGGTGTTCCATCCCATATGAGCCATGCTTAGTCTGTATCTGGCTGGGGAAGGGAGCAGGAAGTCGCCACTGGGAGCGGGCTGGGGCGTCCTGGGTCCATTCAGTGAGCGGTGCTACTGTAATCGTGTTTCTACATTCATCTGTCCATGTTATTGTTGTTGTTTTCTTGTTCCCTTTGCTGTTCTGTTAAACTGCCTTGGTCTCAACCCACAAGTTTTGCCTTTTTCTTCTGATTCTTCCCTGTGTTAGGCGGGGAGTTTGAGAGAGCAGCCATATGGTTGGTTCTTTGTTGCCCTCTGAGGCTAAACAACAACATGGCCTCGAAGTGCAGATGGGGTCCAGTGACGAGTGCTGTCCCTCAGGGGTCCATATTGGGTCCGGTACTGCTTAATATGTCCATCAATGACATAGACAGTGGGATTGAGTGCAGTCTCAGGGTATCTGTGGATGACACCAAACTCCGTGGTGTGGTTGACATGCCTGAGGGATGGGATGCCATCCAGAAGGACCTGGACAAGCTCAAGAAGTGGTCCCATGTGTACCTCATGAGGTTCAACAAGGCCAAGTGTAAGGTCCTGCACCTGGTTTGGGGCAACCCCTGGTATCAGTCGAGGCTGGGGGATGAAGGGATTGAGAGCAGTGCTGGAGAGAAGGACTTGTGGGTACTGGTGTGCTCGCAGCCCAGAAAGCCAACTGTATCCTGGGTGGCATCAAACGGAGCGTGGGCAGCAGGTCAAGGGAAGTGATTGTGCCCCTCTTCTCTGCTCTGCTGAGATCCCACCTGGAGTTCTGCATCCATCTCTGGAGTCCTCAGCACAGGAAAGACATGGACGTGGCTGGAGCAGCTCCAGAGGAGGGTCACAAAAATGATCAGAGGGGTGGAACACCTCCCCTATGAGGACAGGCTGAGGGAGTTGGGGTTGCTCAGCCTGGAGAAGAGAAAACTCTGGGGACACCTTATTGCAGCCTTTCCATATAGAAAGGTGGCTTATAGCAAGATGGGGAGAGAGGTCTTGTCAGCCCGCATCTCCAGCCTGTCGAGGTCCCTGTGGATGGCAGCACAGCCCTCTGTGTGTCTGGTCCCCGCGGGCAGGGGCTGGGAGTGAGGCCAGGGCGGGCTGGGGGTGCGGGGCACGGGGAGGGTCCTGCGAGGGGACGCTGCGGGCCGACGGCCCGTCCCTGCCGCTGGGGCTGGGGCCGGGCCCGGCTGCGGGCGGTCGAGGTGCCGACGCCCTTGCACAGGGCTCGGCAGGGCGACGAGGCGGGAGAGCAGCGGAGGCGCGCTGGCAGCCCCGGTTCATGATCCTTGCTGTGCCGGGGCGCCGCGCTCCTCCTCTGCCCACGGCCCTGCCCCGCGGCCCTGCCCGCGCCGCTGCCCGCGCCGGCCCTTCTCCCGCCCCGAAGGGGCCGCGGCAGCGGGGGGTCGGGCCGGGGCGGGCGTGCTGGGGGCGGGCAGAAGCATGGGCTCTGCCCCGGCGAGGGGCCGAGCCGGCGGGGCGGGCAGGAGCGGGCCCGAGCGCGGCTCCGCTCGGCTCCCGTCGGGCCCTCGGTCGCCTCGGCACGATGGTGGCCGGTCTGGGGCCGTGGCTCCTGGCCTTGGCCCTGGGGCCGGCAGGTGAGAGCCGGGATCGGGCCCGGGGCTGGTGCTGCCAGCGCGCGGCGCTGCTCGTAGCGGGGCCCCGGGCCTGCGGCTGCTCCCGCACCGGGCGGGCTGTCGGCTGCCGCTCGCCTTGGCCGGGCGAGGAAGAGCCCGAAGCTGAGGCCGGGGGCGGGGGAGGCTTTGGGGCGGCGGGTCGGGCCGCAGTGTGGGAGCGGGCGCGGCTGAGCCCCGAGGGGGGCAGGCGGGGCATTGCCCCGGGCGCGGGGCTTTGCCGGGAGAGAGGCGGGTGGCGGCTGTGGCTGTGCCGGGGCGGGGGGCGCCGGGGCGGCGGGGGAACGTCGTGGGGCCGTGGTGGCGCGCTGCCCGGCTGCCTGCGCTCTCCGTCCGCAGGGGTGTGGGCGCAGCTGAGGCTGGTGGAGGCCGGCGGAGGGCTGCGAGTGCCCGGGGACTCCGTGCGCCTCTCCTGCCGCGGATCCGGCTTCACCTTCGAGGATTACTACATTCGGTGGTACCGTCAGGCCCCCGGTGGTGGTCTCGAGTGGGTGTCTTACATCAGTGCATCCTCGGGTACTACAAAGTACGGGCCAGCAGTGGAGGGTCGAGCCACAGTGTCCCGGGACAATTCCCGTTCTGAGGCATATCTGTCCCTGAGTGCCCTGCAGCCCCAGGACTCTGCCCGCTACTTCTGTGCCATTGACACGGAGACAGGAAATCCAGCTGAGCTTTAACAGAAACCTGCTGGGGCCCAGCCCAGGTGCAAGAGCAATGGTCCAGAGCAGTGTTGCGATGTGTGTGGTGGTGCTCAGGGCTGTTCCCAGCAGTGAAGGGTTATCACTTTGCACAGCAGGTGTTTGTGGCCTGTCCTGCACACTGCAGGAATTTATTTGATTGCCAATTAAAATACGGTCCAATGGAGAGTATAGAAAATTACCCCATCCCTAAAGAAACCGTCCTCCCTCTCTGCCATCCTTCTTCCCAGGCTCAGCTTCACTCTTGCATTCCCTTCCTCTCCCCAGGAGGCACAGGGGCCAACTGGAAATGGGGCTTGGGGTCAGTTCGTAGTATTTCTTCTGCATTGTTTCGGCACCTAAATCTATGGGCCTCTCTGGCATTTATGCCAGGGTATGAAAGTGCTGGTCATTGTTATGACAGGACCTCTCTCTGTTCTTTTTCAATGGCCTTGGGAGTCTGGAGAGGCCCCAGACAACTGGAAGCTGGCAAATGTTATCCCCGTTTTCCAGAAGGCAGAGGTGGTAAGCCTTCTAAGAAAAAAAAAATATTACAGGCTTCTCAGTCTCACTTCGGTGCCGGGTATAAATATGGAGAAGGTTATTGTGGGAGGTAGAATCACAGAACAGTAGAATGGTTAGAGTTGGAAGGGACCTTCAAGATCATCTAGTTCCAGCCCCCCTGCCCTGGGCAGGGACACCTCCCACCAGACCAGGTTGCTCAAAGCCCCATCTAAGCTGTCATTGAACACCTCCAGGGATGGGGCATCCACAGCTTCTCTGGGCAGCCTATTCCAGTGTCTCACAACCCCCTCAGTCAAGAATTTTGTCCTAATAGCTAATCTAAATCTCCTCTCTTTCAGTTTGAAACCATTACCCTCATCCTATCGCTTCACTCCCTGATGTAGAGTCCCTCCCCATCTTTCCTGTAGGCCTCTTTTAGGTACTGGAAGGCAGTTACAAGGTCTCCCAAGAGGCTCCTCTTCTCCAGGCAGAACAACCCCATGTCTCTTAGCCTGTCTTCATAGGAGACAGGTGCTCCAGCCCTCTGATTATCTTCATGGCCCTCTGCTGGACTCGCTCCAGGAGGTCCAGGTCCTGAGCTGGATGCAGTACTCCAGGTGGGTCTCATGAGAGCAGAGTAAAGGGGTAGAATCCCCTCCCTTGCCCTCCTGGCCACGCTGTGGGGATGCAGCCCAGGATGCAGTTGGCTAGAAAGTCAAGTGCTCGTTGCCAGGTTGTGTTGAGCTCCTTATTGACCAACACCCCCAAGTGCTTCTCCTCAGGGCTGCTCTCCACCAGTTCTCCGCCCACAGAGTATTTTTCTTGGGATTGCCCCAGCCCATGTGGAGGACTTGCACTTGTCCTTGTTGAACTTCATGAGGTTCACACGGATCCCATTCTCAAGCCTGTCCAAGTCCTTGTGGAAGGCATCCCTTCCCTCCAGCATCCTCACCACGCCTCGCCTCTTCTCTGCTATCTCTCCTCCTCATCGTCTTCTCATCTCTTCATCTCTGTCTTCTCTGTTTAACCCAAAGAGCAGCACACCTGAGTCCCTCATACGGACCCGGCTGAGCAGCATTGCTCAGTCTGCTGCGTGCTGCCTTTTCAGCACCCATAAACATTGGGTTCCCATGCAGACTTACCCTTCAAACTCCAGCACGACAGCTGGAGAAAAGCAAGAATTTATCAAGGTGCCCACACAAGAAGTCATTTCTGGAGGTCAAAGGGAAAGAAGGAAACTCCAAGGTAGTGAATTTGTCATGAAAAATGAACCAGGAAGGACAAAAATGGTCCTTCCAATCTGCATGAGATGTTTTGACTTTTAGAGTCCTCACAGACATTAAGGGAGGATTGAAGAGGCATCTTACAAAAGGTCTGAGATTTCAGTATTTTCCCCTTGGTCTCGTCTGGCTCACACATGTCTGAACGCTTTCTCTTGTTCTGGGTTGTTTGGTTTTGCGCGGCTGGAGCTGAACTTAGCAAGGGATGCTAAGAATAACAAGAAGGGCTTCTACAGGTACGTCAAACAGAAAAGGTCAAAAGGTCAAAGAAAGTGTACCCTCCCTGATGACCAAGAATGGCAAACTGGTAACAACAGACGAGGAGAAGGCTGAGGTTCTGAACAATATTTTTGCCTCAGTCTTCACTGACAGCCTCTCTCCTCATGCCTCCCAGGTTGAAGGACCGTAAGACGGGGACCTGCGAGACAAAGTCCCTCCCACTGTAAGTGAAGACAAGGTTTGTGACCACCTGAGGAACCTGAACATATACAAGTCTATGGGACCTGATGAGATGCATCCCAGAGTCCTGAGGGGATTGGCTGATGTAGTTGCCAAGCCATTCTCCATGATATTTGAAAGGTCGTGGCGGTCAGGTGAAGTCCCTGGTGACTGGAAAAAGGGAAACATTGCACACATTGTTAAAAAGGGTAGAAAGGAGCACCCTGGGAACTACCGCCCTGTCAGTCTCACCTCTGTGCCTGGGAAGATCATGGAACAGATCCTCCGAGAAGCTATGCTAAGGCATATGGAGGACAGGGAGGTGATTCGAGACAGCCAGAACGGCTTCACCAGGGGCAAGTCCTGTCTGACCAACCTGGTGGCTTTCTACAATGGAGGGACTGCATCAGTGGACAAGGGAAGAGCTACAGATACCATCTCTCTGGACTTCTGCAAGGCCTTTGACATGGTCCCCCACAACATTCTTCTCTCTGAGTTGGAGAGATATGGATTTGATGGGTGGACTGTGTGGTGGATAAGGAACTGGCTGGATGGTCGCATCCAGAGGGTGGTGGTCAATGGCTCGATGTCCAGATGGAGAGGGGTGACAAGTGGTGTCCCTCAGGGATCCGTATTGGTTCCAGTGCTGTTGGATATCTTCATCAATGATTTAGACAATGGGATCAAGTGCACCCTCAGCAAGCTTGCCGACGACACTAAGCTGAGTGGTGCAGTCGAGAGGCCAGAGGGACGGGATGGCATCCAGAGGGACCTGGATGAGCTAGAGAGGTGGGCCCAAGCAAATCTTATGAAGTTCAACAAGGCCAAGTGCAAGGTCTTGCACTTGGGTAGGGACAATTCTGGTCATCAATACAGGCTGGGGGATGACGTGATAGAGAAATAGCCCTGCAGAAAAGGACTTGGGGGTACTGGTGGATGAAAAGCCGGACATGAGCCAACAATGTGTGCTTGCAGCCCAGAAGGCCAATCGCATCCTGGGCTGCATCAAAAGAAGCATGGCTAGCAGATCAAGAGAGGTGATTCTCCCCCTCTACTGTGCTATCTTGAGACCCCACCTGGAGTACTGCATCCAGCTCTGGCGTCCTCAGCACAAGAAGGACATGGCCCTGTTGGAGCAGGTCCAGAGGAGGGCCACGAAGATGGTCAAAGGGCTGGAGCCCCTCTCCTATGAAGACAGGCTGAGAGAGTTGGGGTTGTTCAGCCTGGAGAAGAGAAGGCTCCAGGGAGACCTTATAGCAGCCCTCCAGTACCTGAAGAGGGCCTACAGGAAAGCTGGGGAGGGGTTGTTTGCGAAGGCATGTAGCGATAGGACGAGGGGAAATGGTTTTAAACTAGAGCAGGGTGGGTTTAGATTGGACATTAGGAAGAAGTTCTTTACAATGAGGGTGGTGAGACACTGGAACAGGTTGCCCAGAAAGGTGGTGGAAGACCCATCCCTGGAGACATTCAAGGCCAGGCTTCATGAGGCTCTGAGCAACCTGATCTAAAGATGTCCCTGCTTAGTGCAGGGGGGTTGGACTAGGTGACCTTTAGATGTCCCTTCCAACCCAACACATTCCATGATTATATGATTATGAACCCATAGGTTTTTTCACCTTTGTCCTTCCAATTCTCATTCCCATCCTGCTGAAGAACTAGTGATTGATCTGCTTGTGGGGCTTAGCTGCCTGACAGGGTTAACCCACAGCAAGGAAGAACTCAGCCGGCTAATCATAATGGAAGAGCCTGGAGTCAACCACCACCTGGCAGCAACAATGATGTCATTGGGAAAGGCTTTGCCTTTCTTTTCAAGTGAAGCAGCATGCTTTCCCCCTACAACACTTCTACGAGATTTATGCATAGTCTCTGAAGGCTACAATAGTGGCAAACATCACGAGGGTGGGGGATCGGTGCAATGTGCCATGAGTTGTGGCTCACCTGATGCGGCATCAGCATGAGGTTCCCAGCATCAGAAGAGATGTAAGATTTTACAACTTCCTTCCACCTTTCTTGGGATGTTCATGAAACAGCTCTCTCTCCTCTACCACCCTGAGCCCTGGGAAAGTGATGGAGCAACTGGGCCTGGAAACCGTTTCCGGGAACTTGAAGGACAAGAATGTCACCAGGGTTCACAAGGGGCTAGTCATGCTTGAGCAAGATGATAACTCCCTGCCATGTGGCATCATGATCGACAAGAAAAGCTGGGGCAAAGAGGAAAGCACAGGGGAGACGCTGGGATTTATGCCGTTGTCCTCCCGGGTGAGCATTATGTGTGAGGAAGCCCTGCTTTCTTGGAAAGGCCTAAACACCTGCCAGCCCACAGGAAGTAGGAAATGAATTCCTGATTTTTCTTCCCTTGTGCATGCAGCTTCACTTTACCTATTAAAATGTCTTTATATGTAGTCAGCAAGGTGTACCGCTTGTATCATCACCACATCCACAAGGAAGAAAAGGAGGGTTATAGTCACTTGCGCCTCTCTCCTGAGGGAATAGAGGGTCCAGTATGCCGGGCAGACCCTCCTCACAGGGATGTCTGCTGTCTTCCTGGAGCCCGGGTTAAGGACATAACTAGGAAAGTCCCTAGTTTGATACAGTCCTCGGACTACTACCCGTTACAGATTTTCCATGTAGGTGGAGATGAAGCTGCGACTCGTAGACCAAGAGCAATCAAGGGGGACTTCAGGGCCTTGGGAAGGTTGGTAAGGGAGTCTGGGGCACAGGTGCTTTTCTCCTCACTCCTTCCAGTTGCAGGCAGTGACACTGGAAGGAACAGGCGCATCCAGTCCATTAACACATGGCTCCGTGGCTGGTGTTGCCGCCACAATTTTGGGTTTTTTGATAATGGGATGGCCTACATGGCACCGAGGTTATTGGCGTCAGATGGGAAACACCTTTCTCAATCTTTCTGCCAAGAGATTGTGGGGCTGATCGACAGGGCTTTAAACTAGATGTGAAGGGGGAGGGGGATGATATTAGGTTTGTCTGTGACAAGCTGTGGGATAACACGTCAGGGTTAGAGGGACGGGGCGCATAGTAAGGACCTGTTTCCCCGAGGCATGCTGGGGACGCTACATCACAGCCAAAATCTTACGGAGACGAGGCAGGGGCTCCTGATGTAGTCCGAGTCAACAGGGAAACATGCGTGAAACACCCCAAGGGGTGCTCCTCTAAGAAGGCGTCAGAGCCAACAGCCCGGCTGAAGTGCCTCTACACGAATGCTGGCAGCATGGGCCAGAAACAGGAGGAGTTGGAAGCTACCGTGCTGCTGGAAAGCTATGACAGAGTCGCCATTACTGAAACCTGGTGGGACGAATCCTGTGACTATCGATGGCTACAGGCTGTTCAGAAGGGGCAGGCGAGGAAGGAGGGGCGGAGGTGTTGCCCTCTATGTTAATGAAGGGATAGAGTGTGAAGAGATGTCCCTAAAGAATAGCCAAGGGGAAGTTGAAAGCTTATGGGTAGGAATTAGAGACCGAGGCAACAAGGGGAACCTTTTAGTTGGTGTCTAGTACCTGATCAAGGGGAATCTACTGATGAAGCCTTCTTCTTCCAGCTGCAGGAGGCATTGCGCTCGAAGGCGCTCATCCTGCTGGGGGATTTCAAGAACCCCAACATCTGCTGGAAAAGTAACACGGCGAGCTGTAGATGATCCAGGAGGCTCCTGGAGTGCCTTGACAATAACTTCCTAAGACAGGAAACAGACAGCCCTACCCGAGAGGATGCCATACTGGACCTCATAGTCACCAATGCCAGTGAGCTCATTGGGGATGTCAAGATTGGAGGCAGCCTGGGCTGCAGTGACCACGCACCGGTGGGAGTTCACGGTCCTGAGGGGTACGTGCCAGATGAGGAGCGTAGTCAGGACCCTGAATTTTAGGAAAGCAAACCTCCAGCTCTTCAAGGAGTTAGTCAAGAGGACCCCCAGGGAAACGGTCCTCAGGGACAAGGGGGCAGAACAGAGCTGGCGGATCTTCAAGGATGCTTTCCATAGAGCACAAGAGCTCTCGATCCCCAGGTATAGGAAATCAAGCAAGAAAGGGGAGAAGGGACCTTTAAAGGTCACCTAGTCCAACCCCCCTGCACTTTCGCTGTCCCACACGAAATCCTGGTCTCTAAATTGGCAAAGCATGGATTTGATGGATGGACCACTCGGTGGATAAGGAACTGGCTTAATGGCCGCACTCAAAGTCTTGCAGTCAATGGCTCAGTGTCCACATGGAATCCGGTGATGAGTGGCATTTCTCAGGGGTCAGACCAGCATGGCTGAGCTGGGACCTGCTGGTCAAACTAAAGGCAAGAAGGAACTGCACAGGCAGTTCTAGCAGGATCAGATGTGCTGGGAAGAGTATAGGGATGCTGCCTGGTTATAGAATCATAGAATCTGTTGGGTTGGAAGGGACCTTTCAAGGTCACCTAGTCCAACCCCCCTGCACTAAGCAGGGACATCTTCAACTAGATCAGGTTGCTCAGAGCCTCATCAAGCCTGGCCTTGAATGTCTCCAGGGATGGGGCCTCCACCACCTCTCTGGGCAACCTGGGCCAGTGTCTCACCACCCTCATTGTAAAGAACTTCATCCTAATGAAGGAAGACCCAGGGAACTACAGACTGGTCGGTCTCACCTCTGTGCCTTACAAGATCATGGAACAGATCCTCCTGGAAGCTCTGCTAAGGCACATGGATAATAAGGAGGTGATTGGTGACAGCCAACATGGTTTCACCAAAGGCAAATCGTGCCTGACAAATTTGGTGGCCTTCTATGATGTTGCTACAGCATTGGTAGATATGGGGAGAGCAAGTGACGTCATCTACCTGGACTTACGCAGAGCATTCAACACTGTCCCACACGACATCCTGGTCTCTAAATTCGCAAAGCATGGATTTGATGGATGGACCACTCGGTGGATAAGGAACTGGCTTGATGGCAGCAATCAAAGTGCTGCAGTCAATGGCTCAGTGTCCACATGGAATCCGGTGATGAGTGGCATTCCTCAGGGGTCAGTACTGGGACCGCTGCTGTTCAACATCTTTCTTGGCAACACGGACAGTGAGTTCGAGGGCAATCCTCATTATCAATACAGGCTGGGGGATGATGCGATAGAGAAATAGCCCTGTGGAAATGGACTTGGGGGTACTGGTGGATGAAAAGCTGGACATGAGCCAACAATGTGTGCTTGCAGTCCAGAAGGCCAATCACATCCTGGGCTGCATCAAAAGAAGCATGGCCAGCAGATCAAGAGAGGTGATTCTCCCCCTCTACTCTGCTGTCCTGAGACCCCACCTGGACTACTGCGTCCAGCTTTGGAACCCTCAGCACAAGAAGGATGTGGACCTGTTGGAGCAGGTCCAGAGGATGGCCACGAAGATGGTCAAAGCGCTGGAGCGCCTCTCCTATGAAGATAGGCTGAGAGAGTTGGGGTTGTTCAGCCTGGAGAAGAGAAGGCTCCAGGGAGACCTTGTAGTATCCTTCCAGTACCTGAAGGGGGCCTAAAAGAAAGCTGGGGAGGGGCTGTTTGCAGGGCCTGTAGTGATAGGACAAGGGGCAATGGCTTTAAACTAGAGCAGGGCAGGTTTAGATTTCACATCACAGAATCACAGAATGGTTTGCGTTGGAAGGGACCTTAAAGATCATCTAGTTCCAAGCCCCCAGCCATGGGCAGGGTCACCTTCCACTAGACCAGCCTGCTCAAAGCCTCATCCAGCCTGGCCTTGAACACTTCCCGGGATGGGGCATTGACATCTTCCCTGGGCAACCTGTTCCAGTGCCTCACTACCCTTACAATAAAGAATTTTTTTCCTGATATCCAAGCTAAATCTGCCCTCTTTCAATCTGAGGCCGTTACCCTGTGTCCTATCATTACACTCCCTGATATAGAGTCCCTCCCCATCCTTCCTGTACGCCCCCTTTAGGTAGTAGAAGGACACTATAAGGTCTCCTTGGAGCCTTCTCTTCTCAGGATGTGGTTGGCCTTCTCGGGTGCAAGTGCACATTGCCTGCTCATGTTGAGCTTCTCGTCCACCAGAACCCCAAGTCCTCCTCAGGGCTGCTTTCAAGCCATTCTCCGCCCAACCTGTATTTGTGCCTAGGATTGCCATGACCCAGGTGCAGGACCTTGCACTTGGCCTGGTTGAACTTCATGAGGTTCGTACAGGCCAACCTCTCAAGCCTGTCCGGGTCCCTCTGGATGGCATCCCTTCCCTCCAGTGTGTCGACGGTGCCACACAGCTTGGTGTCATCGGCAAACTTGCCGAGGGTGCACTCGATCTCACTGTCCGTGTTGCCAAGAAAGATGTTAAACAGCAGCGGTCCCAGTACTGACCCCTGAGGAATGCCACTCATCACCGGATTCCATGTGGACATTGAGCCATTGACTGCAACACTTTGAGTGCCGCCATCAAGCCAGTTCCTAATCCACCAAGTGGTCCATCCATCAAATCCATGCTTTGCCAATTTAGAGACCAGGATGTCGTGTGGGACAGTGTCAAACACTTTGCATAAGTCCAGGTAGATGACGTCACTTGCTCTCCCCATATCTACCAATGCTGTAGCAACATCATAGAAGGCCACCAAATTTGTCAGGCACGATTTGCCTTTGGTGAAACCATGTTGGCTGTCACCAATCACCTCCTTATTATCCATGTGCCTTAGCAGAGCTTCCAGGAGGATCTGTTCCATGATCTTGCCAGGCACAGAGGTGAGACCGACCAGTCTGTAGTTCCCTGGGTCTTCCTTCATTAGGAGGAAGTTCTTTACAATGAGGGTGGTGAGACACTGGCCCAGGTTGCCCAGAGAGGTGGTGGAGGCCCCATCCCTGGAGACATTCAAGGCCAGGCTTGATGAGGCTCTGAGCAACCTGATCTAGTTGAAGATGTCCCTGCTTAGTGCAGGGGGGTTGGACTAGGTGACCTTGAAAGGTCCCTTCCAACCCAACAGATTCTATGATTCTATAACCAGGCAGCATCCCTATACTCTTCCCAGCACATCTGATCCTGCTAGAACTGCCTGTGCAGTTCCTTCTTGCCTTTAGTTTGACCAGCAGGTCCCAGCTCAGCCATGCTGGTCTCTTCCCTTTCTTGCTTGATTTCCCATACCTGGGGATTGAGAGCTCCAGTGCTTTATGGAAAACATCCTTGAAGATCTGCCAGCTCTGTTCTGCCCCCTTGTCCCTGAGGACCGTTCCCCAGGGGGTCCTCTTGACTAACTCCTTGAAGAGCTGGAGGTTTGCTTTCCTAAAATTCAGGGTCCTGACTACGCTCCTCATCTGGCACGTACCCCTCAGGACCGTGAACTCCCACCGGTGCGTGGTCACTGCAGCCCAGGCTGCCTCCAATCTTGACATCCCCAATGAGCTCACTGGCATTGGTGACTATAAGGTCCAGTATGGCATCCCCTCGGGTAGGGCTGTCTGTTTCCTGTCTTAGGAAGTTATCGTCAAGGCACTCCAGGAGCCTCCTGGATCATCTACAGCTCGCCGTGTTACTTTTCCAGCAGATGTTGGGGTTGTTGAAATCCCCCAGCAGGATGAGAGCCTTCGAGCGCAATGCCTCCTGCAGCTGGAAGAAGAAGGCTTCATCAGTAGGTTCCCCTTGATCAGGAGGCCTGTAGTAGACACCAACCAAAAGGTTCCCCTTGTGCCTCGGTCTCTAATTCCTACCCATAAACTTTCAACTTCCCTTTGGCTATTCTTTAGGGATATCTCTTCACACTCTATCCCTTCATTAACATAGAGGGCAACACCTCCGCCCCTCCTTCCTCGCCTGCCCCTTCTGAACAGCCTGTAGCCATCGATAGTCACAGGATTCGTCCCACCAAGTTTCAGTAATGGCGACTCTGTCATAGCTTTCCAGTAGCACGGTAGCTTCCAACTCCTCCTGTTTCTTGCCCATGCTGCCAGCATTCGTGTAGAGGCACTTCAGCCGGGCTGTTGGCTCTGACACCTTCTCAGAGGAACACCCCTTGGGGTGTTTCACGCGTGTTTTCCTGTTGACTTGGATTACCTCAGGAGCCCCTGGCTCGTCTCCATAAGACTTTGGCTGTGATGTAGCGTCCCCAGCATGCCTCGGGGAAACAGGTCCTTACTATGTGCCCCGTCCCTCTAACCCTGACGTGTTATCCCACAGCTTGTCACAGACAAGCCTAATATTATCATCCCCCTCCCCCTTCACATCTAGTTTAAAGCCCTGTCGATCAGCCCCACAATCTCTTGGGCAGAAAGATTGAGAAAGGTGTTTCCCATCTGACGCCAATAAGCCCAGTGCCATGTAGGCCATCCCATTATCAAAAAACCCCAAATTGTGGCGGCAACACCAGCCACGGAGCCATGTGTTAATGGACTGGATGCGCCTGTTCCTTCCAGTGTCACTGCCTGCAACTGGAAGGAGTGAGGAGAAAAGCACCTGTGCCCCAGACTCCCTTACCAACCTTCCCAAGGCCCTGAAGTCCCCCTTGATTGCTCTTGGTCTACGAGTCGCAGCTTCATCTCCACCTACATGGAAAATCAGTAACGGGTAGTAGTCCGAGGACTGTATCAAACTAGGGACTTTCCTAGTTATGTCCTTAACCTGGGCTCCAGGAAGACAGCAGACATCCCTGTGAGGAGGGTCTGCCCGGCATACTGGACCCTCTATTCCCTCAGGAGAGAGGCGCAAGTGACTATAACCCTCCTTTTCTTCCTTGTGGATGTGGTGATGATACAAGCGGTACACCTTGCTGACTACATATAAAGACATTTAAAAGGTAAAGTGAAGCTGCATGCGCAAGGGAAGAAAAATCAGGAATTCATTTCCTACTTCCTGTGGGCTGGCAGGTGTTTAGGCCTTTCCAAGAAAGCAGGGCTTCCTCACACATAATGCTCACCCCGGAGGACAATGGCATAAATCCCAGTGTCTCCCCTGTGCTTTCCTCTTTGCCCCAGCTTTTCTTGTCGATCATGATGCCACATGGCAGGGAATTATCATCTTGCTCAAGCATGACTAGCCCCTTGTGAACCCTGGTGACATTCTTGTCCTTCAAGTTCCCGGAAACGGTTTCCAGGCCCAGTTGCTCCATCACTTTCCCAGGGCTCAGGGTGGTAGAGGAGAGAGAGCTGTTTCATGAACATCCCAAGAAAGGTGGAAGGAAGTTGTAAAATCTTACATCTCTTCTGATGCTGGGAACCTCATGCTGATGCCGCATCAGGTGAGCCACAACTCATGGCACATTGCATGGCACATTGCACCGATCCCCCACCCTCGTGATGTTTGCCACTATTGTAGCCTTCAGAGACTATGCATAAATCTTGTAGAAGTGTTGTAGGGGGAAAGCATGCTGCTTCACTTGAAAAGAAAGGCAAAGCCTTTCCCAATGACATCATTGTTGCTGCCAGGTGGTGGTTGACTCCAGGCTCTTCCATTATGATTAGCCGGCTGAGTTCTTCCTTGCTGTGGGTTAACCCTGTCAGGCAGCTAAGCCCCACAAGCAGATCAATCACTAGTTCTTCAGCAGGATGGGAATGAGAATTGGAAGGACAAAGGTGAAAAAACCTATGGGTTCATAATCATATAATCATGGAATGTGTTGGGTTGGAAGGGACATTTAAAGGTCACCTAGTCCAACCCCCCTGCACTAAGCAGGGACATCTTTAACTAGATCAGGTTGCTCAGAGCCTCATCAAGCCTGGCCTTGAATGTCTCCAGGGATGGGTCTTCCACCACCTTTCTGGGCAACCTGTTCCAGTGTCTCACCACCCTCATTGTAAAGAACTTCTTCCTAATGTCTAATCTAAACCCGCCCTGCTCTAATTTAAACCATTGCTCCTCGTCCTATCACTACATGCCTCCGCAAACAGCCCCTCCCCAGCTTTCCTGTAGGCCCCCTTCAGGTACTGGAGGGCTGCTATAAGGTCTCCCTGGAGCCTTCTCTTCTCCAGGCTGAACAACGCCAGCTCTCTCAGCCTGTCTTCATAGGAGAGGGGCTCCAGCCCTTTGACCATCTTCGTGGCCCTCCTCTGGACCTGCTCCAGCAGGGCCATGTCCTTCTTGTGCTGAGGACGCCAGAGCTGGACGCAGTACTCCAGGTGGGGTCTCAGGACAGCAGAGTAGAGGGGGAGAATCACCTCTCTTGATCTGCTGGCCATGCTTCTTTTGATGCAGCCCAGGATGTGATTGGCCTTCTGGGCTGCAAGCACACATTGTTGGTTCATGTCCGGCTTTTCATCCACCAGTACCCCCAAGTCCTTTTCTGCAGGGCTGCTCTCTATCACGTCATCCCCCAGCCTGTATTGATAACCAGAATTGTCCCTACCCAAGTGCAAGAACTTGCACTTGGCCTTGTTGAACTTCATAAGGTTTGCTCAGGCCCACCTCTCTAGCTCATCCAGGTCCCTCTGGATGACATCCCATCCCTCTGTCCTGTCAACCGCAACACTCAGCTTAGTGTCAATGGCAAATTTGCTGAGGGTGCACTTGATCCCATTGTCTAAATCATTGATGAAGATATCCAACAGCACTGGTCCCAATACTGATCCCTGAGGGACACCACTTGTCACCCCTCTCCATCTGGACATCAAGCCATGGACCACCACCCTCTGGATGCGACCATCCAGCCAGTTCCTTATCCACCAAACAGTCCACCCATCAAATCCATATCTCTCCAACTCAGAGAGAAGAATGTTGTGGGGGACCATGTCAAAGGCCTTGCAGAAGTCCAGAGAGATGGTATCTGTAGCTCTTCCCTTGTCCACTGATGCAGTCCCTCCATTGTAGAAAGCCACCAGGTTGGTCAGACAGCACTTGCCCCTGGTGAAGCCGTTCTGGCTGTCTCGAATCACCTCCCTGCCCTCCATATGCCTTAGCATAGCTTCTAGGAGGATCTGTTCCATGATCTTCCCAGGCACAGAGGTGAGACTGACAGGGCGGTAGTTCCCAGGGTGCTCCTTTCTACCCTTTTTAACAATGTGTGCAATGTTTCCCTTTTTCCAGACACCAGGGACTTCACCTGACTGTCATGACTTTTCAAATATCATGGAGAAAGGCTTGGCAACTACATCAGCCAGTCCCCTCAGGACTCTGGGATGCATCTCATCAGGTCCCATAGACTTGTATATGTTCAGGTTCCTCAGGTGGTCACAAACCTTGTCTTCACTTACAGTGGGAGGGACTTTGTCTCACAGGTCCCCATCTTGCGGTCCTTCAACCTGGGAGGCATGAGGAGAGAGGCTGTCAGTGAAGACTGAGGCAAAAATATTGTTCAGAACCTCAGCCTTCTCCTCGTCTGTTGTTACCAGTTTGCCATTCTTGGTCATCAGGGAGGGTACACTTTCTTTGACCTTCCTTTTCTGTTTGACGTACCTGTAGAAGCCCTTCTTGTTATTCTTAGCATCCCTTGCTAAGTTCAGCTCCAGCCGCGCAAAACCAAACAACCCAGAACAAGAGAAAGCGTTCAGACATGTGTGAGCCAGACGAGACCAAGGGGAAAATACTGAAATCTCAGACCTTTTGTAAGACGCCTCTTCAATCCTCCCTCAATGTCTCTGAGGACTCTAAAAGTCAAAACATCTCATGCAGATTGGAAGGCCCACTTTGTCCTTCCTGGTTCCTTTTTCACGAGAAATTCACTACCTCGGAGTTTATTTCTCTCCCTTTGACCTCCAGAAATGACTTCTTGTGTGGCAACTTGAAAAGCAGGTGCACCAGCCACAAGCTCCGAAAATACAGCATGCAACAGTGCAGCACCACACACCATCCCCCCTGCCCTGAGAGACTGTTCTAACAGATGGAGCCGAAAGTCATAGATTAAATGAACTCAACGGACATTTTAGACGGATGGCCCACAGACTAAGGGCATTATATCTGTATGAAAATATATGTATGTGTATATATATGCACATAAGACAGGGGAAAGTAGTAGGGACACAGGTGTTCCATCCCATGTGAGCCATGCTTAGTCTGTAGCTGGCTGGGGAAGGGAGCAGGAAGTCGCCACTGGGAGCGGGCTGGGGCGTCCTGGGTCCATTCAGTGAGCGGTGCTACTGTAATCATGTTTCTACATTCCTCTATGTGTGTTACAGTTGTTTTCTTGTTCCCTTTGCTGTTCTGTTAAACTGCCTTGGTCTTATCCCACATGTTTTTCCTTTTTCTTCTGATTCTTCCCCATTGTGGGGAGGGGAGTTTGAGAGAGCAGCCACATGGTTCTCTGTTGCCCTCTGAGGCTAAACCACAACATGCCTCAAAGTCCAGATGGGGTCCAGTGACGAGTGGTGTCCCTCAGGGGTCCATATTGGGTCCGGTACTGCTTAATGTCTCCATCAATGACATAGACAGTGGGATTGAGTGCAGCCTCAGGGTATCTGCGGATGACACCAAGCTCAGTGGTGTGGTTGACATGCCTGAGGGATGGGATGCCATCCAGAAGGACCTGGACAAGCTCAAGAAGTGGTCCCATGTGTACCTCATGAGGTTCAACAAGGCCAAGTGTAAGGTCCTGCACCTGGGTTGGGGCAACCCCTGGTATCAATTGAGGCTGGGGGATGAAGGGATTGAGAGCAGTGCTGGAGAGAAGGACTTGTGCATACTGCATCCAGCTCTGGAGTCCTCAGCACAGGAAAGACATGGACGTGGCTGGAGCAGCTCCAGAGGAGGGTCACAAAAATGATCAGAGGGGTGGAACACCTCTCCTTTGAGGACAGGCTGAGAAAGTTGAGGTTGCTCAGCCTAGAGAAGAGGAAACTCTGGGGACAGCTTATTGCAGCCTTTCCATATAAAAAGGTGGCTTATAGCAAGATGGGGAGAGAGGTCTTGTCAGCCCGGATCTCCAGCCTGTGGAGGTCCCTGTGGATGGCAGCACAGCCCTCTGTGTGTCTGGTCTCCGCGGGCAGGGGCTGGGAGTGAGGCCAGGGCGGGCTGGGGGTGCGGGGCACGGGGAGGGTCCTGCGAGGGGATGCTGCGGGCCGACGGCCCGTCCCTGCCGCTGGGGCTGGGGCTGGGGCCAGGGCCGCGGCCAGGGCCGGCTGCGGGCGGTCGAGGCGCCGACGCCCTTGCGCAGGGCTCGGCAGGGCGACGAGACGGGAGAACGGCGGAGCCGCGCTGGCAGCCCCGGGCCAGGAGCCTCGGTGTGCCGGGGCGCCGCGCTCCTCCTCTGCCCGCGGCCCTGCCCGCACCCGCCCTTCTCCTGCCCCAAAGCGGACGCGGCAGCGGGGGGCCAGGGCGGGGGTGCTGGGGGCGGGCAGAGGCATGGGCTCTGCCCCCTCGCCAGCGGGCGGGCAGGAGCGGGTTCGAGCGCGGCTCCGCTCGGCTCCTGTGCGGCTCCCGCCGGGCCCTCGGTCCCCGTCCGTCCCCGGCGCGGCAGGGCACGATGGCGGCCGGTCTGGGGCCGTGGCTCCTGGCCTTGGCCTTGGCCTCGGGGCCGGCAGGTGAGAACCGGGCGGGGAGGGCGGCGAGGCCGGGCCCGGGGCTTCGGCTGCTCGCGGGCTGCGCTGCCCGTGCCGGGGCCCCGGGGCTGCGGCTGCTCCCGCGCCGGGCGCGCTGTCGGCTGGCGCTCTCCTTCGGCGGCGAGCAGGTGGGGTGGGGTGGGGTGGGCGGGCGAGGGAGAGGCCGGGGCCGGCTCCGGGCCGGCGGGTCGGGCCGCAGTGTGGGAGCGGGCGCGGGTGAGCCCCGAGAGGGGCAGGCGGGGCATTGCCCCGGGCGCGGGGCTTTGCCGGGAGAGAGGCGGGTGGCGGCTGTGGCTGTGCCGGGGCGGGGGGCGCCGGGGCGGCGGGGGAACGTCGTGGGGCCGTGGTGGCGCGCTGCCCGGCTGCCTGCGCTCTCCGTCCGCAGGGGTGTGGGCGCAGCTGAGGCTGGTGGAGGCCGGCGGAGGGCTGCGAGTGCCCGGGGACTCCGTTCGCCTCTCCTGCCGCGGATCCGGCTTCACCTTCGGGAATTACCCCGTTTATTGGTACCGTCAGGCCCCCGGTGGTGGTCTCGAGTGGGTGTCTGTCATCAGCTATGATTCCTCAGTTACTCAGTTCGGGCAGTCTGTGCAGGGTCGAGCCACGGTGTCCCGTGACAATTCCCGGTCCGAGTCCTCTCTGTCCCTGAGTGCCCTGCAGCCCCAGGACTCTGCCCGCTACTTCTGTGCCATTGACACAGAGACAGGAAATCCAGCTGAGCTTTAACAGAAACCTGCTGGGGCCCAGCCCAGGTGCAAGAGCAATAGGGCAAGGGAGTGCTGTGATGTGCATGGGGTCACCCATGGTTGTTTCCAGCAGTGAAGGGTTATCACTTTGCACAGCAGGTGTTTGTGGCCTGTCCTGCACACTGCAGGAATTTATTTGATTGCCAATTAAAATACAGTGCAATGGAGAGTATAGAAAATTACCCCATCCCTAAAGAAACCATCCTCCCTCTCTGCCATCCTTCTTCCCAGGCTCAGCTTCACTCTTGCATTCCCTTCCTCTCCCCAGGAGGCACAGGGGCCAATTGGAAATGGGGCTTGGGGTCAGTTTGTAGTATTTCATCTGCATTGTTTCGGCACCTAAATCTATGGGTCCCTCTGGCATTCATGCCCGGATATGAAAGAGCTGGCCAATGTTATCACAGAACCTCTCTCTGTTCTTTTTCCATGGCCTTGGGAGTCTGGAGAGGCCCCAGACAACTGGAAGCTGGCAAATGTTATCCCCATTTTCCAGAAGGGAAAGAAGGTAAAGCCTGGTAATTACAGGCCTCTCAGTCTCATTTCAGTGCCTGCTAAACAGCTTTGAGCTTCATGATGTTTGGTGGTACTGTCAGGCACCAGGTGGCACATTCGACTTGGTGTCCATCTGCTGGGCCTGAAGTAAACCATATTATGGAGCAGTGATGCAGGGTTGAGCCACGGCATCCCAGGACAATTCCCGTTCTGAGGCATATCTGTCCCTGAGTGCCCTGCAGCCCAGGGACTCTGCCCGCTACTTCTGTGCCGTTTGCACAGAGACAGGAAAACCAGCTGAGCTTTAACACAAACGTCCTGCCAGGGTCCCAGCTCTGGGTCTGAAGCTGGAATGGAGTTGAATCCCACAGTGGTTCAGGGCTGCTCTCGGAGAGTTGTGTAGTTACATCATATGATGTAACTACATTGGTGCTTGGTCATGATGGAAACGTTTTATCTGTTTTATCTGAGTCTGTCTGCAAAGCATTACCCCTTCTGCTTGCCTTCTTCCCATGTCTCATGCCAATCCTCACTCCTGTCACACTCTGAAACTGCTTCACCTTTGGAAACAAGTTTTGCTGTTTCCATCGTGTGTACCCTGTCACGGCTGACTGTTGAGGTGTGGTAATAGCCGTGCTCAGGTTTTGGGCACGGCTCAGGTCCGCTCAGTCCAGTTGTCACTATTCACTCACTAAGTAGCTAGGAGAGGAAATACAGAAAGTACAGAGGGTCATTTGGGAGCCCACTGGGAGAATGGGGAGGTCTCCCAGATCTGAGATTCTAACAGGAACAAGAGCTTGTGAACATGTGTGTTTGGAGCTGCTGGATCCCAGAGATCACAGGCAGAAGCCCAGGGAAGTGGTGGAGTACATGAAGATATTGCTTGAGCTGTTCCTGCCTGTTTATCCTTGTCTCCTGGGGTTGCAGGTGCCCTTTCTCAGGTGGAGATAGATGCCACTGGCCCTGTGGTAGGGAAGGTCTCAGAGTCACTCACGCTTACCTGCCGCATCTCTGGTGTACCCGTCACCGATAGCAGCTACGCTTGGGACTGGATCCGTCAGACTCCTGGCAGAGACCTGCAGCACATAGCGTTGCTGTATCCTTTCACGGGACTTCAGCACATTGCTTCGTTCTTCCAGACACGAGTCACCAGCTCTGCAGACCCCTCCAGGAACCAGCTGTTGCTGGAAGTGCTCTCGCCATCAGCTGCAGACACGGCCACGTATTTCTGCAGCACCAGAGAGCTGGAAAAGGGCACAGTGCTTGAACGACAGGCAAAGCTGGGGCAGAAAAGGAAGGAGGGGTGTTAAATTCAGCCAGGTCTTTCCTGGTTGGCTGCAAAAAGTCTTTTGAGGAGTAGCCTGGGCTGGCTTTCCTGGAAAGGGGCACAGAGGTGCTGTGGCAGCAGCAGCAGCAGCAGAGTATCTCACAAGCACACACAAAACCATGAACAAGTTGATCACCTTCTTCCATTCTTCTCAGTCTCTCCCAGAAGAAGAAAGCAAAAGAGAAAGCAGTTTGTTTAAGAAGCAGCACAACAAGCATTGAAGAACTAAGATTTGATTATGGCAAACCACAGCTGAATTGAGCTTTTAAAGCTCATGTTGATCAGGGAGCCCCAGAACAGGCAAACAGCAGGAGCTGAGCTGCAGGGCACCTTTTCCCTTGTGCATGAAGTGTTGGCACTCTGTGCATATATATTCATGTGTGTACGTGAGGTCCAGCATATATATTCATGTATATTCATGAGGTCCAGCATAGAATTTTGTGTAAGGACTCCCAACAAGGAAGATATGATCTGAGGGCTGTGGGGAACCTGGGGTATCCTACCATGCTGGGGCAGCTCCAAGTGTCTCAGGGCACCTTAGGCCACCTCCAGGTTCAATGGGTTCCTCTACCATCTTGCAACTCACCTTACCACCCCTGTCTTGGATCCCTTCCCTAAGGGGCCAGATTGGAGCACACATGAAGAGGAAGAGGAGGGGAAGGACTCAGAGAGTCTGCAGAGGGGCAGCATGGAATTTGGGCATCCCAAAATGGTAGTACCAGTCAAAACGGTGACACTGTAGGGCTCAGCAGGTGTCCTCTCCTGTGGCTACAAAGATCCTAGGGGGAGCTCTGTGTTCCTGCTCAGTAGGGTAAGAATGAGAAGGGAGTGTCCCTGCTCTGCTGAGGAGCCCCAACAGCCTGGTCCCTGCTCAGTCCTGTGCACATGAGTTTTGGGGGATGAGCTGGGGGCCTTGAACCTGCACATCTACCCCAGAGCTTCAGTGCACAGCGAATCCTGGATCTCCCCTGCCCTTTGCTGCCTTTGCTGCTTGGGGGCATCTGGGAAGGCTTTGGTGGGAAGAGGCTGCTGGAGAAATGTCAGCACGAGGGAGCGAGTGGAGGAGTAGGGTGCTGAGCAAGAGGCGGGTGAGGAGCACGTCTGCCATGGAGCGCCCTGTCCACAAGAGTAGAGGGGTCAGTGGCTCCCATCCAGGAGCAGCAGCTCACAAGCAGCAAGGAGCCAGGGTGCCCTGGGAGGACAACTTGCTGCCCCCCAGGCCAGCTCCAAAATCCCAGCAGAAACACTGCAGTCCTTCCTCAGAGGAAGGTTGAGTGTAGCTGTACAGCAACACGACACCTTTTGCCCACTAGAGGTTTTCCTGCCAAGCGAGCTCTCTGGTATTGCAGCTTGCAGGATGAGAGACACCCGAGAGTTCACCAACAGCTTCAGGTTCTTCTGCTCCTCCAGCCCCCACCTCTCGCCTTCGCTGTTGTCATAGACCAAGGGAGGGACCAGGAGGGACTAGGACTGACTGCAGTGACAGAGGCACAGACAGGGCAGATGTGGGCAGAGCTGTTCTGCCAGCGGAGACAAGCTACAGAGAGTCGAGGCAGAGTGGGGCCTGGCCGTGTGGACTGCCCTGTGCGTGGGGTTCTTACCCATCATAGGTAAGCAAAAGGAAGAGGAAGGGGTGACGCCACCCAGGAACTGAGCATGCTCCTGTGCTCTGCTCGCCACAGAGCTGTGCTAACCACTTGCAGCCTGACCTGCACCCCGCCTCTACCTCCCCACCAATCCCTGCAGAGCACAGCGGGAGATGAGTTCCTCCTCTTCTAGCTGCGATTTAGGCACCTCCATCCAGCCTGGCTGCTCCGCAGTGTGGGAACAGGCAGGGAATCTACCTGGTACACCCCCATCCTTGGGCCTAATGCTTTGTCCTTGCAAATAGCAGGTTGAGGATGTCAGCATAGGATCCAAGCCCCACTTGCCTGTGAGAGGTCCTTGTGCGCATTCCGAGCAGTATCAGGGACAGGAGAGTAAATTCCTCACCATCACAGCCTGGCAAAGCCAAAGGGATTTGTCCTCCATCGTGCAAATCCTTCCTGCACCAAATCAGAAAATCCAAAACACCTTCTTCTCTGACAGGGAAAAGGAGGGAGGGAAAGGTGGTGTCTCTCTCCTCATAAGCACTGATTCCTTGTACCAGCTCAGTTCCTCTACTCATCTTTGTCAGTTGGGTTGAAAGAGAACAAATTTAGTCCAGTGCTATGACAGTGTCCCCACCAGCAATGCCGTGACCTTTTCTGAATCTTGGAGCGATCATGGCTTGTTCTTCCTCACTGCAGCAGTCACTGGCCAGGTGGCCTTGGAGCAACACATCGGGGATCTGGCCATGCGAGAGGGAGATGGAGTCACCTTCCAGTGCAGCATGAGTGGGGACAGTATGAGCAAGTACTACATGTCCTGGTACCAGCTGGGGCCACGTGGCTCTCTGGAATGGATTTACTGGGAAGGTGGTGCCTCTGGAGAAGATATCCAGGGTCGCGTTAAGGGATCAGTGGAGAGCTCCCAGAACAGATTCACCCTGCAGATCCAGGCAGCAAAGCAAGGGGATGAAGCAGTGTATTACCTTGGTGCCAGGCTCAGCCTGGAGCAGCTCTGCAGCAGCGTGGAGCCAAAACCCAACTGATAGGGAGTAGAGACTTCTCAGCATTTCTTTCTAACAGCCACTAACCAGATGTTTATGTCACGTATTGGCAGGTGCAGGAAACAAAACTTTGGTGTGCTTGCAGTCAAAAGCAGTGAAGATAAGTATTTATGATGCAGGAGGATGTATTGCGGGAACTTCAGAGACTGTCTAGTGACGTGCTGGTTATTACACATTATATGGGCTGCTGTCCAGCCTGGCCCAGTTTTACCTCTGTGGCTTGCTTGTAGATGTGGGATCATGGAGAGGTGGTGTGGTAGCTTACTCCTGTACCATAGTAGATGGAGGGGTGACATTGTAGTGGGTGGCTACTACAGATCACCTGATCGGGAAGAAGAAGTAGACAAGGTGTGATGGGTTGACCTTGGCTGGCCTCCAGGTGCCCAACAAGTGACTCTGTCAGTCCCCCTCCTCTACTGAACAGGGTGAAAAAAACACAATGAAAGGCACATGGGTCAAGAAATGGACAAGGAGATGACCCAGCAATTACCTTTACAGGCCAAAGAGACTCGACTTGAGGAAATAAATTTTATCTATTATCAATCCAATCAGAGTAGGACAGTGAGAAATAAGAACAAATCTAAAAACACCTTTCTGCCATCCCACGCTTCTTCCCGGGTTTAACTTCACTCCCAACTTCTCTACCTCTTCCCTCCAAGAGGCATATAGGGGATGGGGAATGGGGGTTGCGGCCAGTTCATACCACCTCCTCTCTGCCACTTTTTACTCCTCAGGCTCTTCTCCTGAGTGGTCAGCTCTACAGCTGATGGGCAACACGAGAAACAAAGAAGGCAGTGACACTGTGTAAAGACCGTTCAGCAACAGCTTAAACTTTGATGTGTTATCAACACGGTATTTGCCATAAAAAATTGCAGCTGCCCACACAGGTGCCTCTGAAGAAAATTAACTCCATCACAAACAAATCAAGTACACCTACTCTTGCTGACCCTGCTTCAAGCAGGAGAGTTAAACCAGACCTTTTCAGAGGTCCATTACAGCCTCAACTTTTCTGCCATCTTAGGAGCAAAACTGGCTCCTCTTCTGCTGCACTTTCTAATGCCCTTCCTGGGGAGTATGAAAGGACAGCATCAGGCCTGACGGCCAGCCAGAGCTTTTAAGAGACAGTTTGTGGGTCTGGAAATGCTTTGGGAATACTCTTGCGTCCTGGTTGGGGGGAAGACCTCGAGTCTCTCCTCATGACCTCATGCGCTGCCAGCATGCTGCCATGTATGCCCTGCAGCCCTCCAGCAGTGACTGTTAGGTGGTTTTGATGGAGAAATGGAGGGGCTCTAACAGTCATTTCCCCATTGAATTCCCTGCCCTCTGCTCAGTCCAGGAGCCCTGCCTCCAGCAACAAGCTGTGGCCAGCAGTACGCTTCTCGGGCTCCAGGAAGCAGCCAGTCAAGTGGTCAAATGGGGATGCATGTTATTCCTCATCCTTCCAAAGCCAGGCTCTGGGTTTGTGCAGGGGGTTGTACAACCTGTTCACATGTGCATGTACCTGTGTCTGCAACTCTACAGAAGAACCATAAGATCTATCAGAAGACTGAACACCACAAATACAGCAAACATAACCATGCCGAATACCTCTCCCGAGTCCTCCGCGTGCTCCTCTTTTACCCACCCATATGACATTTTTGTATCACTCCTGAGTGAGTCCTGTATAACTCTCCTGAGTTCCAGCTTTGAATCTTGTAGCCAAAAGAGGAAAGTGCGTTTTCCTCAACAGTCCTGTAAAAAGTTGTTCATCAGGGGAGTAGTAAAGTCCAAGTTTCATTTTTCCCCTCTGCCCTGGCACATATCACAAAGTCGTGAATGGGCCCGTGAGCCTTTCACAGACTCACAGAAATCCTGAAGTTGGGGGGCACCTCAGGAGGTCATCCAGACCCTCTGCTCAAGCAGGGCCTCCTAGAGCTGGTTGCCTGGGACCATCTCCGGACAGCTTTTGAATATCTCCAAGCAGGCAGAACCAACAGCCTTTCTGGGCAACCTGTGCCAGTGCACAGTCACCCTGACAGTGAAAAAGTGTCACATAAGGCTGCACATTACCTCGTGACCTGTCACTGAGGACCAGGGAAAAGCGCTTAGCCCAGCCCTCCCTGCCCCCTCCCTTCCTCTGTTTCTATACATCAGTGAGATCCCCCTGAACCTTCTCTTCTCCAGGGTAAGGCACCCCCGATCTCTCAGCCTTTTTCATGGAAGGGGTGCTCGAGTCCCATTATCACCTTCTTGGCCTTCACTGGCCTCTCTCCTGTATGCCCAACTCTCTCTTGTCCTGGGGAGCCAAGCAGTGGAGCCCATACTGCAGGTGTGACACCAGCAGTGCTGAGTAGAGGGGAAGGACCACCTCCCTGAGCTGACGCAAACTCTCCTCCTGGTGCAGCCCAGGACACCATTATCCCTCTTTGCCACAGGGCCCATTTCTGGTTCATGGTCAAGTTGTCCAGCAGAACAAAGTCCAGATGGAGTCCAATGACGAGTGGTATACCTCAGGGGTATACCAAGGTCCCTCTGGATGGCAGCACAACCCCCTGCTGTATCAGCCACTCCTCCCAGGTTGGAGTCATCTGCACTAATTGCAGAGGGCACACTCTGTGCAGTCCTCCAGATCGATAATGAAGATGTGCAACAGGATTGCAGCCAGTATTGACCCCTGTGGTACACCGCTAGTTGCTGGCCTCCAACTAGACTTTGTGCCACTGATAACCACCATCTGGCACCAGGCATTCAGACAGTTTTTGACTGTCAGAGGGACTGTTGGAGGACATTAAGTTTGGGGGCACCCTTGGCTGTAGTGATCATGAGAAGAAAGTCACTGGTGGAAGTCATTGCTGGGCTGCTCTCTGTGATCTTTGAAAGGTCCTGGAGAACAGGCGAGGTGCCTGAGGACTGGAGGAAAACCAATGTTGCTCCAGCCTTCAAAAAGGGCAAGAAGGAGGACCTGGGGAACTACAGGCCGGTCAGCCTCACCTCCATCCCTGGAAAGATGATGGAACAGCTCGTTCTGGGCGTCAGTACCAGTACAGGCTGAGGGCTGACCTGCTGGAGAGCTGCTCTATGGAAAGAGACCTGGGAGTCCTGGTGGACAACAGGATGACCATGAGCCAGCAATGTGGCCTCGTGGCCAAGAAGGCCAATGGCATCCTGGGGTGCATCAAGAAGAGTGTGGTCAGCAGGGCGAAGGAGGTCATCCTCCCCCTCTACTCTGCCCTGGTGATGCCACACCTGGAGTACTGTGTCCAGTTCTGGGTTCCCCGGTTCAAGAAGGCTAGGGAACTGCTGGAGAGGGTACAGCAAAGGGCTACCAAGATGATTAGGGGATTGGAACACCTCTCTTGCAATGAAAGGCTGAAGAATTTGTGTCTCTTCAGTCTGGAAAAAAGGTGACTGAGGGGAGATCTTATCAACGCTTATCAATACTTAAAGGGTGGGTGTCAGAAGGATGGGGCCAGGCTCTTTTCAGTGGTGCCCAGCAACAGGACCAGAGGTAATGGGCACCAACTTGAGCGTAGGAAGGTCCACGTAAACTTAAGGAGGAGCTTCTTTACTGTGAGGGTGGCAGAGCCCTGGCACAGGCTGCCCAGAGAGGTGGTGGAGTCTCCGTCTCTGGAGACATTCAAAACCCGCCTGGACGCATTCCTGTGCCACCTGCTCTGGGTGAGCCTGCTCTGGCAGAGGGGTTGGACTAGATGCTCTCCAGAGGTCCCTTCCAACCCTACCATTCTGTGATTCTGTGACCCACCTCACTGCCTGCTCCTCCAGCCCAGACTTTGTCAGCTTCTCTAGGAGGACCTTAGCTGAAACAGTATTGAAAGCGTTCCTGAATCAACAGCAACCAATGTCTGCTGCTCTCCCCTCATCTCCACAACCAGTCATTGCCTCACAGAAGATTATCACAAGGGGCATGAGTAGCCCCTTGTGAACCCTGGTGACGTTCTTGTCCCTCAAGTTCCTGGAAATGGTTTCCAGGCCTACTTGCTCCATCACTTTCCCAGGGCTCAGGGTGGTAGAGGAGAGAGAGCTGTTTCATGAACATCCCAAGAAAGGTGGAAGGAAGTTGTAAAATCTTACATCTCTTCTGATGCCACATGCTGATGCCGCATCAGGTGAGCCACCACTCATGGCACGTTGCCTGCGCTTCCGTCCACAGGGGTGTGGGTGCAGCTGAAGCTGGTGGAGGCCGGTGGAGGGCTGCGAGCACCCGGGGACTCCATGCTCCTCTCCTTCTGCAGATCCGGCTTCACCTTCAAGGATTACTATGTTCGGTGGTACCGTGAGGACCCCAGTGGCGGTCTCGAGTGGGTCTCCTTCATGAGTGGACCCTCGGGTACTACAAAGAAGTATGGGGCAGAGGTGCAGGGTTGAGCCACGGCATCCTGGGACAATTCCCATTCTGAGGCATATCTATCCCTGAGTGCCCTGCAGCCCTGGGACTCTGCCCGCTATTTCTGTGCCGTTCACCCAGAGACAGGAAATCCAGCTGAACTTTAACAGAATCCTACTGGGGCTCAGCCCAAGGTGCAAGCGCAATGGGCCAGGGGAGTGTTGCGATGTGTGTGGTGGTGCTCAGGGCTGTTTCCGGCATTGAGGGCTTATCACTGTGCACGGCAGGTGTTTGTGGCCTGTCCTGCACACTGCAGGAATTTAATTTATTGGCAATTAAAATACAGTGTAATGGAGGGAACGAAAAATAAAAAAACAAAATCCAACCCTAACGATACCGTCCTCCCTCTCTGTCCTCCTTTTTCCCAGGCTCAACTTCACTCTTTCACTTCTTGCTCTCTTGGAGAGGCTGTGCCATGTAAAAATATGGAGAAGACTATCGTGGAAGTTAGAAACATAGAATCACAGAATGGTTAGAGTTGGAAGGGACCTTCAAGATCATCTAGATCCAGCCCCACTGCCCTGGGCAGGGACACCTCCCACCAGACCAGGTTGCTGAAAGCCCCATTCAGCCTGGCCTTGAACACCACCAGGGATGGGGCATCCACAGCTTCTCTGGGCAGCCTGTTCCAGTGTCTCACCACCCCCACAGTCAAGAATTTCTTCCTAATATCTAATCTAAATCTCCCCTCTTTCAGTTTAAAACCGTTCCCCTCGTGCTGTCGCGTCACTCCCTGATGAAGAGTCCATCCCCATCTCTCCCCTAGGCCCCCTTTATCTAGTGGAAGTCTGTTGTAAGGTCTCCCAAGAGGCTTCTCCAGGCAGAACAAGCCCATGTCTCTCAGCCTGTCTTCATAGGAGACAGGTGCTCCAGCCCTCTGATTATCTTCATGGCCCTCCACTGGACTTACTCCATCAAGTCCTGAGCTGGATGCAGTATTCCAGGTGGGTCTCATGAGAGCAGAGTAGAGGGGTAGAATCCCCTCCCTCGCCCTCCTGGCCACGCTGTGGGGATGCAGCCCAGGATGCAGTTGGCTAGAAAGGGCAACCAAGATGATTATGGGACTGGAGCATCTCCCTTATGAGGAAAGGCTGAGAGAGCTGGGACTCTTTAGCCTGGAGAAGAGGAGTTTGAGGGGGGACCTGATTAATGTTTACAAGTATCTAAAGGGTGGGTTTAAGGAGGACGGAGCCAGGCTCTTTTCAATGGTTCCCAGTGACAGGACAAGGGGCAATGGGCACAAGCTAGAACATAGGAAGTTCCGTTCAAATACACAGAAAAACTTCTTTACGGTGAGGGTGACAGAGCACTGGAATAGGCTGCCCAGTGAGGTTGTGGAGTCCACTTCTCTGGAGATTTTCAAGACCCGCCTGGATGCAGTTCTGAGTAATGTGCTCTAGGCAATCCTGCTTTAGCAAGGGAGTTGGACTAGATGATATCTAGAGATCCCTTCCAACTCTGAAGATTCTGTGATTCCGTGATTCTGTGAAGAGGCATCTTACAAAAGGTCTGAGATTTCAGTATTTTCCCCTTGGTCTCGTCTGGCTCACACATGTCTGAACGCTTTCTCTTGTTCTGGGTTGTTTGGTTTTGCGTGGCTGGAGCTGAACGATGCTAAGAATAACAAGAAGGGCTTCTACAGGTACGTCAAACAGGGTCAAAAGGTCAAAGAAAGTGTACCCTCCCTGATGACCAAGAATGGCAAACTGGTAACAACAGATGAGGAGAAGGCTGAGGTTCTGAACAATATTTTTGCCTCAGTCTTCACTGACAGCCTCTCTCCTCATGCCTCCCAGGTTGAAGGACCGCAAGACAGGGACCTGCCAGACAAAGTCCCTCCCACTGTAAGTGAAGACAAGGTTTGTGACCACCTGAGGAACCTGAACATATACAAGTCTATGGGACCTGATGAGATGCATCCCAGAGTCCTGAGGGGATTGGCTGATGTAGTTGCCAAGCCATTCTCCATGATATTTGAAAAGTCGTGGCGGTCAGGTGAAGTCCCTGGTGACTGGAAAAAGGGAAACATTGCACACATTGTTAAAAAGGGTAGAAAGGAGCACCCTGGGAACTACCGCCCTGTCAGTCTCACCTCTGTGCCTGGGAAGATCATGGAACAGATCCTCCTAGAAGCTATGCTAAGGCACATGGAGGACAGGGAGGTGATTCGAGACAGCCAGAACAGCTTCACCAGGGGCAAGTGCTGTCTGACCAACCTGGTGGCTTTCTACAATGGAGGGACTGCATCAGTGGACAAGGGAAGAGCTACAGATACCATCTCTCTGGACTTCTGCAAGGCCTTTGACATGGTCCCCCACAACATTCTTCTCTCTGAGTTGGAGAGATATGGATTAGATGGGTGGACTCTTTGGTGGATAGGGAACTGGCTGGATGGTCGCATCCAGAGGGTGGTGGTCAACGGCTTGATGTCCAGATGGAGAGGGGTGTCAAGTGGTGTCCCTCAGGGATCCGTATTGGGACCAGTGCTGTTGGATATCTTCATCAATGATTTAGACAGTGGGATCAAGTGCACCCTCAGCAAGCTTGCCATTGACACCAAGCTGAGTGGTGCAGTCGAGAGGCCAGAGGGACGGGATGGCATCCAGAGGGACCTGGATGAGCTAGAGAGGTGGGCCCAAGCAAATCTTATGAAGGTCAACAAGGCCAGGTGCAAGGTCCTAGACTTGAGTTGGGACAATCCTCATTATCAATACAGGCTGGGGGATGATGCAATAGAGAAATAGCCCTGTGGAAAAGGACTTGGGGGTACTGGTGGATGAAAAGCCGGACATGAGCCAACAATGTGTGCTTGCAGCCCACAAGGCCAATCGCATGCTGGGCTGCATCAAAAGAAGCATGGCCAGCAGACCAAGAGAGGTGATTTTCCCCCTCTACTCTGCTGTCCTGAGACCCCACCTGGAGTACTGCGCACAAGAAGGATATGGACCTGTTGGAGCAGGTCCAGAGGATGGCCACAAAGATGGTCAAAGGGTGAAGCCCCTCTCCTATGAAGACAGGCTGAGAGAGTTGGGGTTGTTCAGCCTGGAGAAGAGAAGGCTACAGTGAGACCTTATAGTATCCTTCCAGTACCTAAAGGGGGCCTATAAGAAAGCTGGGGAGGGGCTGTTTGCAGGGCATGTAGTGATAGGACAAGGGGCAATGGTTTTAAACTAGAGCAGGGCAGGTTTAGATTACACATTACAGAATCACAGAATGGTTTGCGTTGGAAGGGACCTTAAAGATTATCTAGTTCCAACCCCCCAGCCAGGGCAGGGTCACTTCCCACTAGACCAGCCTGCTCAAAGCCTCATCCAGCCTGGCCTTGAACACTTCCCGGGATGGGGCATTGACATCTTCCCTGGGCAACCTGTTCCAGTGCCTCACTACCCTTACAGTAAAGAATTTTTTTCCTGGTATCCAAGCTAAGTCTGCCCTCTTTCAATCTGAGGCCGTTACCCTGTGTCCTATCATTACACTCCCTGATATAGAGTCCCTCCCCATCCTTGGGGTAGGCCCCCTTTAGGGACTAGAAGGACACTATAAGGTCTCCTTGGAGCCTTCTCTTCTCCAGGCTGAACAGCCCCAACTCTCTCAGCCTGTCCTCATAGCATAGGCGCTCCAGCCCTCTGATCATCTTCGTGGCCCTCCACTGGACCTGTTCAAACAGATCCATGTCCTTCTGTGGTGAGGACTCCAGAGCTGGATGCAGTACTCCAGGTGTGGTCTCACGAGAGCAGAGTAGAGGGGCAGAATCACCTCCCTCGGCCCGCTGGCCATGCTCCTTTTGATGCAGCCCAGGATGTGGTTGGCTTTCTCAGGTGCAAGTGCACATTGCCTGCTCATGTTGAGCTTCTCGTCCACCAGCACCCCAAGTCCTCCTCCAGGCTGCCTTCAAGCCATTCTCCGCCCAACCTGTATTTGTGCCTGGGATTGCCATGACCCAGGTGCAGGACCTTGCACTTGGTCTGGTTGACCTTCATGAGGTTCGTACAGGCCCACCTCTCAAGCCTGTCCAGGTCCCTCTGGATGGCATCCCTTCCCTCCAGTGTGTCGACGGTGCCACACGGCTTGGTGTTGTCGGCAAACTTGCCGAGGGTGCCCTCGATCTCACTGTCCGTGTTCCCAAGAATGATGTTGAACAGCACCAGTCCCAGTACTGACCCCTGAGGAATGCCACTCATCACCGGATTCCATGTGGACATAGAGCCATTGACTGCAACCCTTTGAGTGCCGCCATTAAGCCAGTTCCTTAACCACCAAGTGGTCCATCCATCAAATCCATGCTTTGCCAATTTAGAGACCAGGATTTCGTGTGGGAAAGTGTCAAACGCTTTGCGTAAGTCCAGGTAGATGACGTCAATTGCTCTCCCCATATCTACCAATGCTGTAGCAACATCATAGAAGGCCACCAAATTTGTCAGGCACGATTTGCCTTTGGTGAAACCATGTTGGCTGTCACCAATCACCTCCTTATTATCCATGTGCCTTAGCAGAGCTTCCAGGAGGATCTGTTCCATGATCTTGCCAGGCACAGAGGTGAGACCGACCAGTCTGTAGTTCCCTGGGTCTTCCTTCATTAGGATGAAGTTCTTTACAATGAGGGTGGTGAGACACTGGCCCAGGTTGCCCAGAGAGGTGGTGGAGGCCCCATCCCTGGAGACATTCAAGGCCAGGCTTGATGAGGCTCTGAGCAACCTGATCTAGTTGAAGATGTCCCTGCTTAGTGCAGGGGGGTTGGACTAGGTGACCTTTAAAGGTCCCTTCCAACCCAACAGATTCTATGATTCTATAACCAGGCAGCATCCCTATACTCTTCGCAGCACATCTGATCCTGCTAGAACTGCCTGTGCAGTTCCTTCTTGCCTTTAGTTTGACCAGCAGGTCCCAGCTCAGCCATGCTGGTCTCTTCCCTTTCTTGCTTGATTTCCTATACCTGGGGATCGAGAGCTCTTGTGCTCTATGGAAAGCATCCTTGAAGATCCGCCAGCTCTGTTCTGCCCCCTTGTCCCTGAGGACCGTTTCCCAGGGGGTCCTCTTGACTAACTCCTTGAAGAGCTGGAGGTTTGCTTTCCTAAAATTCAGGGTCCTGACTACGCTCCTCGTCTGGCACGTACCCCTCAGGACCGTGAACTCCCACCGGTGCGTGGTCACTGCAGCCCAGGCTGCCTCCAATTCTGACATCCCCAATGAGCTCACTGGCATTGGTGACTATGAGGTCCGGTATGGCATCCCCTCGGGTAGGGCTGTCTGTTTCCTGTCTTAGGAAGTTATTGTCAAGGCACTCCAGGAGCCTCCTGGATCATCTACAGCTCACTGTGTTACTTTTCCAGCAGATGTTGGGGTTGTTGAAATCCCCCAGCAGGATGAGAGCCTTCGAGCGCAATGCCTCCTGCAGCTGGAAGAAGAAGGCTTCATCAGTAGGTTCCCCTTGATCAGGAGGCCTGTAGTAGACACCAACCAAAAGGTTCCCCTTGTTGCCTCGGTCTCTAATTCCTACCCATAAGCTTTCAACTTCCCTTTGGCTATTCTTTAGGGACATCTCTTCACACTCTATCCCTTCATTAACATAGAGGGCAACACCTCTGCCCCTCCTTCCTCGCCTGCCCCTTCTGAACAGCCTGTAGCCATCGATAGTCACAGGATTCGTCCCACCAGGTTTCAGTAATGGTGATTCTGTCATAGCTTTCCAGCAGCACGGTAGCTTCCAACTCCTCCTGTTTCTTGCCCATGCTGCCAGCATTCGTGTAGAGGCACTTCAGCCGGGCTGTTGGCTCTGACGCCTTCTTAGAGGAGCACCCCTTGGGGTGTTTCACGCATGTTTCCCTGTTGACTCGGACTACCTCAGGAGCCCCTGGCTCGTCTCTGTAAGACTTTGGCTGTGATGTAGCGTCCCCAGCATGCCTCGGGGAAACAGGTCAAAGGTCCTTACTATGCGCCCCGTGCCTCTAACCCTGATGTATTATCCCACAGCTTGTCACAGACAAACCTAATATTATCATCCCCCTCCCCCTTCACATCTAGTTTAAAGCCCTGTCGATCAGCCCCACAATCTCTTGGGCAGAAAGATTGAGAAAGGTGTTTCCCATCTGACACCAATAAGCCCAGTGCCATGTAGGCCATCCCATTATCAAAAAACCCAAAATTGTGGCGGCAACACCAGCCACGGAGCCATGTGTTAATGGACTGGATGCGCCTGTTCCTTCCAGTGTCACTGCCTGCAACTGGAAGGAGTGAGGAGAAAAGCACCTGTGCCCCAGACTCCCTTACCAAACTTCCCAAGGCCCTGAAGTCCCCCTTGATTACTCTTGGTCTACGAGTCGCAGCTTCATCTCCACCTACATGGAAAATCAGTAACGGGTAGTAGCCCGAGGACTGTATCAAACTAGGGACTTTCCTAGTTATGTCCTTATGTCCTTATGTCAGTCCCCCTCCTCTACTGAACAGGGTGAAAAAACACAATGAAAGGCACATGGGTCAAAAAACGGACAAGGAGATGACCCAGCAATTACCTTCAGAGGCCAAAGAGACTCGACTTGAGGAAATAAATTTTATCTATTATCAATCCAATCAGAGTCGGACAGCGAGAAATAAGAACAAATCTAAAAACACCTTTCTGCCATCCCACGCTTCTTCCCGGGTTCAACTTCACTCCCAACTTCTCTACCTCTTCCCTCCAAGGGGCATATAGGGGATGGGGAATGGGGGTTGCGGCCAGTTCGTACCACCTCCTCTCTCCCGCTTTTTACTCCTCAGGCTCTTCTCCTGAGTGGTCAGCTCTACAGCTGATGGGCAACACGAGAAACAAAGAAGGCAGGGACACTGTGTAAAGACCGTTCAGCAACAGCTAAAACTTTGATGTGTTATCAACACGGTATTTGCCATAAAAAATTGCAGCTGCCCATACAGGCCTCTCTGAAGAAAATTAACTCCATCACAAACAAATCGAGTACACCTACTCTTGCTGACCCTGCTTCAAGCAGGAGAGTTAAACCAGACCTTTTCAGAGGTCCCTTACAGCCTCAACTTTTCTGCCATCTTAGGAGCAAAACTGTCTCCTCTTCTGCTGCACTTTCTAATGCCCTTCCTGGGGAGTATGAAAGGACAGCATCAGGCCTGACGGCCAGCCAGAGCTTTTAAGAGACAGTTTGTGGGTCTGGAAATGCTTTGGGAATACTCTTGCGTCCTGGTTGGGGGGAAGACCTCGAGTCTCTCCTCATGACCTCATGCACTGCCAGCATGCTGCCATGTATGCCCTGCAGCCCTCCAGCAGTGACTGTTAGGTGGTTTTGATGGAGAAATGGAGGGGCTCTAACAGTCATTTCCCCATTGAATTCCCTGCCCTCTGCTCAGTCCAGGAGCCCTGCCTCCAGCAACAAGCTGTGGCCAGCAGTACGCTTCTCGGGCTCCAGGAAGCAGCCAGTCAAGTGGTCAAATGGGGATGCATGTTATTCCTCATCCTTCCAAAGCCAGGCTCTGGGTTTGTGCAGGGGGTTGTACAACCTGTTCACATGTGCATGTACCTGTGTCTGCAACTCTACAGAAGAACCATAAGATCTATCAGAAGACTGAACACCACAAATACAGCAAACATAACCATGCCGAATACCTCTCCCGAGTCCTCTGCGTGCTCCTCTTTTACCCACCCATATGACATTTTTGTATCACTCCTGAGTGAGTCCTGTATAACTCTCCTGAGTTCCAGCTTTGAATCTTGTAGCCAAAAGAGGAAAGTGCGTTTTCCTCAACAGTCCTGTAAAAAGCTGTTCCTGGAAGTCATCAGGGGAGTAGTAAAGTCCAAGTTTCATTTTTCCCCTCTGCCCTGGCACATATCACAAAGTCGTGAATGTGCCCGTGAGCCTTTCACAGACTCATAGAAATCCTGAAGTTGGGGGGCACCTCAGGAGGTCATCCAGACCCTCTGCTCAAGCAGGGCCTCCTAGAGCCGGTTGCCCGGGACCATCTCCGGACAGCTTTTGAATATCTCCAAGCAGGGAGAACCAACAGCCTTTCTGGGCAACCTGTGCCAGTGCACAGTCACCCTGACAGTGAAAAAGTGTCACATAAGGCTGCACATTGCCTTGTGACCTGTCACTGAGGACCAGAGAAAAGCGCTTGGCCCTGCCCTCCCTGCCCCCTCCCTTCCTCTGTTTCTATACATCAGTGAGATCCCCCTGAACCTCCTCCTCTCCAGAGTAAGGCATCCCCGATCTCTCAGACTTTTTCATGGAAGGGGTACTCGCGTCCCATTATCACCTTCTTGGCTTTAAACTGGCCTCTCTCCTGTATGCCCAACTCTCTCTTGTCCTGGGGAGCCAAGCAGTGGAGCCCATACTGCAGGTGTGACACCAGCAGTGCTGAGTAGAGGGGAAGGACCACCTCCCTGAGCTGCCGCAAACTCTCCTCCTGGTGCAGCCCAGGACACCATTATCCCTCTTTGCCACAGGGCCCATTTCTGGCTCATGGTCAAGTTGTCCAGCAGAACAAAGTCCAGATGGAGTCCAATGACGAGTGGTATACCTCAGGGGTCCGTATGGGGTCCAGTACCACTTAATGTCTTCATCAATGACATAGACAGTGGGATTGAGTGCAGCCTCTGCAGATGACACCAAGCTCAGTGGTGTGGTTGACATGCGTGAGGGACAGGATGCCATCCGGAGGGACCTGGACAAGCTCAAGAAGTGGTCCCATGTGTACCTCATGAGGTTCAACAAGGCCAAGTGTAAGGCCCTGCACCGGATTGGGGCAACACCTGGTATCCATCGAGGCTGTGGGATGAAGGGATTGAGATCAGCGCTGCAGAGAAGGACTTGTGGGTACTGGTGTGCTCGCAGCCCAGAAATCCAATTGTATCCTGGGTGGCATCAAAAGAAGCGTGGGCAGCAGGTCAAGGGAAGTGATTGTGCCCCTCTTCTCTGCTCTGCTGAGATCCCACCTGGAGTCCTGCATCCAGCTCTGGAGTCCTCAGCACAGGAAAGACATGGACGTGGCTGGAGCAGCTCCAGAGGAGGGCCACAAAAATGATCAAAGGGGTGGAACACCTCTCCTGTGAGGACAGGCTGAGAGAGTTGGGTTGTTTAGCCTGGAGAAGAGAAAACTCTGGGGACACCTTATTGCAGCCTTTTCATATATAAAGGGAGCTTGTAGGAAGGTGGGGAGAGATGTTTTAGTAGGGCCTGTAGTGATAGGACTAGGGGTAATAGCTTTAAACTAAATGAATAGATAGAAGGAAGAAATGTTTTATGATGAGGATAAGGACACACAGGAATGGGTTTCCCTGAGACGCTGTAGATGTCCCATCCCTGGAAATATTTCCAGGGACTGGACAGGGCTCTGAGCAACCTGATCTAGATGAAGATGCCCCTGCACATTGGAGGGGAGTTTGGACATGGTGACCTTTAAACTTCCCTTCCAACCCAAGTGATGCTATGATTCTCAAGTTCTATGTTTCTATACATTGATGGGATGAATCTCCCCCCACTCCAAGCCTTCTCTTCTCCAGGGTCAACGGTCCCAGCTCCCTCAGCCTTTCCTCATCTAAGAGGTGCTCCAGACCCATAATCATCTCCGTCACCCTTCACGGGCCTCTCCCCAGTATATCCAGCTCTTTATTGTACTCCGCTTCCAGGAAGAGAAGCTAGTACTCCAGGAGTGACCCCAGCAGTGCTGAGTACAGGGGAAGGATCACCTCCCTGAGCTGCTGCAAACACTCCTCCTGCTGCAGCCCTCGACACCATTATCCCTCTTTGCCACAAGGGCCCATTTCTGGCTCATGGTCACGTTGTCCACCAGAACCATTGGGGTCCTTCTCTGAGCACGTCCTTCCCTGGTGGGCAGCCCCCAGCCTGGCCTGGTGCAGGGAGTTGTTCCTGCCCAGGTGCAGGACTTGGCTCTTGCCCGTGTTGAGCTGCAGGGGGTTCCTGTCAGCCCACTTCTCCAGCCTGTCGAAGTCCCTGTGGATGGCAGCACAGCCCTCTGTGTGTCTGGTCTCCGCGGGCAGGGGCTGGGAGTGAGGCCAGGGCGGGCTGGGGGTGCGGGGCACGGGGAGGGTCCTGCGAGGGGACGCTGCGAGCCGACGGCCCGTCCCTGCCGCTGGGGCTGGGGCCGGCCCCGGCTGCGGGCGGTCGAGGCGCCCACGACCTTGCGCAGGGCTCGGCAGGGCGACGAGGCGGGAGAGCGGCGGAGCCGCGCTGGCAGCCCCGGTTCAGGAGCCTCGGTGTGCCGGGGCGCCGCACTCCTCCTCTGCCGACGGCCCTGCCCGCGGCCCTCCCCGCGCCCGCCCTTCTCCTGACGGAAGGGGCTGCGGCAGCGCGGGGCCGGGACGGGCAGGGCCGGGGCGGGCGTGCTGGGGGCGGGCAGAGCATGGGCGCTGCCCCGGCGAGGGGCCGAGCCGGCGGGGCGGGTAGAAGCGGGCCCGAGCGCGGCTCCTGCTCAGCTCCTGTGCGGCTCCCGCCGGGCCCCGTCCGTCCCCCGCGCGGCTGGGCACGATGGCGGCCGGACTGGGGCCGTGGCTCCTGTGCATGGCATTGGCCTTGGGGCCGGCAGGTGAGAACCGAGGCCGGGCCTGGGGCTGGGGCTGCCAGCCGGCGGCGTTGCTCGTACCGGGGCCCCGGGGCTGCGGCTGCTCCCGCGCCGGGTGCGGTGTCTGGTGGCGCTCGCCTTGGCCGGGGGAAGAAGAGGCCGAAGCTGAGGCCGGGCCGGGGGAGGCTTTGGGGCGGCGGGTCGGGCCGCAGTGTGGGAGCGGGCGCGGCTGAGCCCCGAGGGGGGCAGGCGGGGCATTGCCCCGGGCGCGGGGCTTTGCCGGGAGAGAGGCGGGTGGCGGCTGTGGCTGTGCCGGGGCGGGGGGCGCCGGGGCGGCGGGGGAACGTCGTGGGGCCGTGGTGGCGCGCTGCCCGGCTGCCTGCGCTCTCCGTCCGCAGGGGTGTGGGCGCAGCTGAGGCTGGTGGAGGCCGGCGGAGGGCTGCGAGTGCCCGGGGACTCCGTGCGCCTCTCCTGCCGCGGATCCGGCTTCACCTTCGGGAATTACTACGTTTATTGGTACCGTCAGGCCCCCGGTGGTGGTCTCGAGTGGGTGTCCTACATCAGTGCATTCTCGGGTACTACAAAGAAGTACGGGCCAACAGTGGAAGGACGAGCCACAGTGTCCCGGGACGATTCCCAGTCCGAGTCCTCTCTGTCCCTGAGTGCCCTGCAGCCCCAGGACTCTGCCCGCTACTTCTGTGCTGTTCACCCAGAGAGAGGAAATCCAGCTGAGCTTTAACAGAAACCTGCTGGGGCCCAGCCCAGGTGCAAGAGCAATGGGCCAGGGGAGTGCTGTGATGTGTGTGAGGTCACCTGTGGCTGTTTCCAGCAGTGAGGGCTTATCACTGCGCATGGCAGGTGTTTGTGGCCTGTCCTGCACACTGCAGGAATTTGATTGCCAATTAAAATACAGTGCAATGGAGAGTATAGAAAATTACCCCATCCCTAAAAAAAACGTCCTCCCTCTCTGACATCCTTCTTCCCAGGCTCAGCTTCACTCTTGCATTCCCTTCCTCTCCCCAGGAGGCACAGGGGCCAATTGGAAATGGGGCTTGGGGTCAGTTTGTAGTATTTCTTCTGCATTGTTTCGGCACCTAAATCTATGGGTCCCTCTGGCATTTATGCCAGGATATGAAAGAGCTGGCCAATGTTATGACAGGACCTCTCTCTGTTCTTTTTCAATGGCCTTGGGAGTCTGGAGAGGCCCAGACAACTGGAAGCTGGCAAATGTTATCCCCGTTTTCCAGAAGGGAAAGAAGGTAAAGCCTGGTAATTACAGGCTTCTCAGTCTCCCTTCAATGCCTGCTAAAAATATGGAGAAGGTTATTGTGGGAGGTAGAATCACAGAGCAGTAGAATGGTTAGAGTTGGAAGGGACCTTCAAGATCATCTAGTTCCAGCTCCCCTGCCCTGGGCAGGGACACCTCCCACCAGACCAGGTTGCTTGAAGCCCCATCTAAGCTGTCGTTGAACACCTCCAGGGATGGAGCATCCACAGCTTCTCTGGGCAGCCTGTTCCAGTGTCTCACTACCCCCTCAGTCAAGAATTTCTTCCTAATAGCTAATCTAAATCTCCTCTCTTTCAGTTTGAAACCATTACCCTCATCCTATCGCTTCACTCCCTGATGAAGAGTCCCTCCCCATCTTTCCTGTAGGCCTCTTTTAGGCACTGGAAGGCAGTTACAAGGTCTCGCAAGAGGCTCCTCTTCTCCAGGCTGAACAACCCCATGTCTCTCAGCCTGTCTTCATAGGAGACAGGTGCTCCAGCCCTCTGATTATCTTCATGGCCCTCTGCTGGACTCGCTCCAGGAGGTCCAGGTCCTGAGCTGGATGCAGTACTCCAGGTGGGTCTCATGAGAGCAGAGTAGAGGGGTAGAATCCCCTCCCTTGCCCTCCTGGCCATGCTGTGGGGATGCAACCCAGGATGCAGTTGGCTAGAAAGGCAAGTGCTCATGGTTGGGTTGTGTTGAGCTTCTTATTGACCAACACCCCCAAGTGCCTCTCCTCAGGGCTGCTCTCCACCAGTTCTCTGCCCAGCCAGTACTGTTCTTGGGATTGCCCCATCTCACACAGAGGACTTGCACTTGGCATTGTTGAACTTCATAAGGTTCACACGGATCCCCTTATCAAGCCTGTCCAAGTCCTTGTGGATGGCATCCCTTCCCTCCAGCATCCTTGCCACGCCTTGCCTCTTCTCTGCTATCTCTCCTCCTCATCGTCTTCTCATCTCTTCATCTCTGTCTTCTCTCTTTTATCCAAAGAGCAGCACACCTGAGTCCCTCACATGGACCTGGCTGAGCAGCACTGCTCAGTCTGCTGGGGGCTGCCTTTTCAGCACCCATAAACATTGGGTTCCCATGCAGATTTACCCTTCGAACTCCAGCTTATAGTCCAGAGAGAAAAGCAAGAATTTATCAAGGTGCCCACACAAGAAGTCATTTCTGGAGGTCAAAGGGAAAGAAGGAAACTCCAAGGTAGTGAATTTGTCATGAAAAATTAACCAGGAAGGCCAAAAATGGGCCTTCCAATCTGCATGAGATGTTTTGACTTTTAGAGTCCTCACAGACATTGAGGGAGGATTGAAGAGGCATCTTACAAAAGGTCTGAGCTTCCAGTATTTCCCCCTTGGTCTCGTCTGGCTCACACATGTCTGAACGCTTTCTCTTGTTCTGGGTTGTTTGGTTTTGATTGGGAGCTTCTCTCCCAGGCCTGCGAATATAATGGGTCAAGACCTTCTGAGCATGTGTGTTTGCAGCTGCCAAACCCCAAAGATCATGGGGGCCGTCTCTGTGGCCCCATGGCCCACAGCTCCTGAGCGATCTCCTAAGCAGAGAAGCCAGCTAGCAGCCCAGCAGTCTTTTGTCACCGTTGGGCCAGTCATTTCAAAAGTGTGCTGTTTCTGGTTTATAACAGCCAGTTGCATACCATGGCATAGGGAGGCTGTGTCATCCTGTCCCTTCCCAGCATCCCGTGCTCTACAGACTGACAATGCTGCTAAGGCAGCTGCTTCAGTCTGACAGACGAGGGTGCCAATGTGTGGATGTGCTGTGCCACCAGCACACTAAACAGTTGTGAGTGGGCTTTCCGAATTTGACTGTGCAGAGGGAGAGTTAAATTCCCCCTCCCAATCGTAGCCCTCCGGGCACTCCTTGCAATGTTTTGCGTGCTCTGAAGGAACTGCTAGCTGTCGTTCTTAACTGTTTGGAGTGTAGGAGGGATTAAGGGCACGTACACTGCACTCACAAGACAGATGATATTCAGTTCCTTCTCAGGGACTTCCCGGTAGCCATAGCAGGATCAGGCACTGCAGATGGGATGCGAGCGCTCTGATTCTGGAGACTACGTGGACTGCCCCACATGCCCAATTTTATCCAAATCTAAGCAGGGTCTGGAAAAACCTGTTCCTACTCTATGTCATCAGTCAGGTATCTCTCCCAGAAGTGTCTCATCCTTCCTCCACATCCAGGTTCAGGCTATCCTGCTGGGCTGAGTGAGAGGTGAAGGAGTAACAACAGTTTGATTAGGTGGCTAATGCAGCAACACAACAGTTACCCAGCACCTGGAGCTGAATAAAGATAAGAACCTGCATCAGGGCTGACACCACATGGGGGAGGGGAAGGATCGCTTCCCATGACATGCTGGCAACACTTTGTCTAATGCCACCCAGGATACCTTTGGCCACCTTTGCTGCCAGGGCCCATTGCTGGCTCATGGCCAACTTGGTGTCTGCCACAACCCCAAGGCCTTTTTCTGCAAAGCTGCTTTCCAGCTGGGTGGCCAGAGCCTGTCCTGGTGCTCAGGGTTGTTCCTCTCCAGGTGCAGCAATTTGCCTTCCTGCTTGTTGAACTGCCTCAGATTCCTGTCAGCCCATCTCTCCAGCCTGCCAAGGTCCCTCTGGATGGCAGCACAACCCCCTGCTGCATCAGCCACTCCTCCCAGGTTGGTGTCATCTGCACAATTGCTGAGGGCACACTCTGTGCAGTATCCAGATTATTAATGAAGATGTCCAACTGGATTTGAGCCAGTATTGACCGCTGTGATACACCGCTAGTTGCTGGCCTCCAACTAGACTTTGTGCCACTGATCACCAGCATCTGGTGCCAGGCATTCAGACAGTTTTTGACTGTCAGAGGGACTGGTGGAGGACATTAAGTTTGAGGGCACCCTTGGCTGTAGTGATCATGAGAAGATAGTCACTGGCGTAAGTCATTGCTGGGCTGCTCTCCATCATCTTTGAAAGGTCCTGGAGAACACGCGAGGTGCTTGAGGATTGGAGGAAAGCCAATGTCGCTCCAGTCTTTAAAAATGGCAAGAAGGAGGACCTGGGGAAACACAGGCTGGTCAGCCTCACCTCCATCCCTGGAAAGATGATGGAACAGCTCGTTCTGGGTGTCAGTACCAGTACAGGCTGGGGGCTGACCTGCTGGAGAGCAGCTCGATGGAAAGAGACCTGGGAGTCCTGGTGGACAACAGGATGACCATGAGCCAGCAATGTGGCCTCGTGGCCAAGAAGGCCAATGGCATCCTGGGGTGCCTCAAGAAGAGTGTGGCCAGCAGGGCGAAGGAGGTCATCCTCCCCCTCTACTCTGCCCTGGTGATGCCACACCTGGAGTACTGTGTCCAGTTCTGGGCTCCCAGGTTCATGGAGGCCAGGGAACTGCTGGAGAGGGTACAGCAAAGGGCTACCAAGATGATTAGGGGATTGGAACACCTCTCTTGCAATGAAAGGCTGAAGAATTTGGGTCTCTTCAGTCTGGAAAAAAGGTGACTGAGCTGGGATCTTATCAACGCTTATCAATACTTAAAGGGTGGGTGTCAGAAGGATGGGGCCAGGCTCTTTTCAGTGGTGCCCAGCAACAGGACCAGAGGTAATGGGCACAAACTTGAGCATAGGAAGTTCCACGTAAACTTAAGGAGAAACTTCTTTATTGTGAGGGTGGCAGAGCCCTGGCACAGGCTGCCCAGAGAGGTGGTGGAGTCTCCGTCTCTGGAGACATTCAAAACCCGCCTGGACGCATTCCTGTGCCATCTGCTCTGGGTGAGCCTGCTCTGGCAGGGGAGTTGGACTAGATGCTCTCCAGAGGTCCCTTCCAACCCTACCATTCTGTGATTCTGTGACCCACCTCACTGCCTGCTCCTCCAGCCCGTACTTTGTCAGCTTCTCTAGGAGGACCTTAGCTGAAACAGTGTTGAAAGCGTTCCTGAATCAACAGCAACCAATGTCTGCTGCTCTCCCCTCATCTCCACAACCAGTCATTGCCTCACAGAAGATTATCACAAGGGGCATGACTAGCCCCTTGTGAACCCTGGTGACATTCTTGTCCCTCAAGTTCCTGGAAATGGTTTCCAGGCCTACTTGCTCCATCACTTTCCCAGTGGTCAGGGTGGTAGAGGAGAGAGAGCTGTTTCATGAACATCCCAAGAAAGGTGGAAGGAAGTTGTAAAATCTTACATCTCTTCTGATGCCACATGCTGATGCCGCATCAGATGAGCCACCACTCATGGCACGTTGCCTGCGCTCTCCGTCTGCAGGGGTGTGGGTGCAGCTGAAGCTGGTGGAGGCCGGTGGAGGGCTACGAGCGCCCAGGGACTCCATGCTCCTCTCCTTCTGCGGATCCGGCTTCACCTTCAAGGATTACTACGTTCGGTGGTACCGTGAGGCCCCCCAGTGGTGGTCTCGAGTGGGTCTCCTTCATGTGTGGACCCTCGGGTACTACAAAGAAGTATGGGGCAGAGGTGCAGGGTTGAGCCACGGCATCTTGGGACAATTCCCATTCTGAGGCATATCTATCCCTGAGTGCCCTGCAGCCCTGGGACTCTGCCCGCTATTTCTGTGCCGTTCACCCAGAGACAGGAAATCCTGCTGAACTTTCACAGAATCCTACTGGGGCTCAGCCCAAGGTGCAAGCGCAATGGCCCAGGGGAGTGTTGCGATGTGTGTGGTGGTGCTCAGGGCTGTTTCCAGCATTGAGGGCTTATCACTGTACACGGCAGGTGTTCGTGGCCTGTCCTGCACACTGCAGGAATTTAATTTATTGGCAATTAAAATACAGTGTAATGGAGGGAACGAAAAATAAAAAAACAAAATCCAACCCTAACGATACTGTCCTCCCTCTCTGTCCTCCTTTTTACCAGGCTCAACTTCACTCTTTCACTTGCTTCCTCTCTTGGAGAGGCTATGCCATGTAAAAATATGGAGAAGACTATCGTGGAAGTTAGAAACATAGAATCACAGAATGGTTAGAGTTGGAAGGGACCTTCAAGATCATCTAGTTCCAGCCCCACTGCCCTGGGCAGGGACACCTCCCACCAGACCAGGTTGCTGAAAGCCCCATTCAGCCTGGCCCTGAACACCACCAGGGATGGGGCACCCACAGCTTCTCCGAGCAGCCTGTTCCAGTGCCTCACTACCCTTACAGTAAAGAATTTTTTTCCTCATATCCACGCTAAATCTGCCCTCTTTCAATCTGAGGCCGTTACCCTGTGTCCTATCATTACACTCCCTGATATAGAGTCCCTCCCCATCCTTCCTGTACGCCTCCTTTACGTACTGGAAGGACACTATAAGGTCTCCTTGGAGCCTTCTCCAGGCTGAACAACCCCAACTCTCTCAGCCTGTCCTCATAGCATAGGTGCTCCAGCCCTCTGATCATCTTCGTGGCCCTCCACTGGACCCATTCGAACAGATCCATGTCCTTCTGTGGTGAGGACTCCAGAGCTGGATGCAGTAATCCAGGTGTGGTCTCACGAGAGCAGAGTAGAGGGGCAGAATCACCTCCCTCGGCCCGCTGGCCATGCTCCTTTTGATGCAGCCCAGGATGTGGTTGGCTTTCTCAGGTGCAAGTGCACATTGCCTGCTCATGTTGAGCTTCTCATCCACCAGCACCCTAAGTCCTCCTCCAGGCTGCCTTCAAGCCATTCTCCGCCCAACCTGTATTTGTGCCTGGGATTGCCATGACCCAGGTGCAGGACCTTGCACTTGGTCTGGTTGACCTTCATGAGGTTCGTACAGGCCAACCTCTCAAGCCTGTCCGGGTCCCTCTGGATGGCATCCCTTCCCTCCAGTGTGTCGACGGTGCCACACAGCTTGGTGTCGTCGGCAAACTTGCTGATGGTGCACTCGATCTCACTGTCCGTGTTGCCAAGAAAGATGTTGAACAGCACCAGTCCCAGTACTGACCCCTGAGGAATGCCACTCATCACCGGATTCCATGTGGATATTGAGCCATTGACTGCAACCCTTTGAGTGCCGCCATCAAGCCTGTTCCTTATCCACCAAGTGGTCCATCCATCAAATCCATGCTTTGCCAATTTAGAGATCAGGATTTCGTGTGGACAGTGTCGAACACTTTGCGTAAGTCCAGGTAGATGACGTCAATTGCTCTCCCCATATCTACCAATGCTGTAGCAACATCATAGAAGGCTACCAAATTTGTCAGGCACGATTTGCCTTTGGTGAAACCATGTTGGCTGTCACCAATCACCTCCTTATTATCCGTGTGCCTTAGCAGAGCTTCCAGGAGGATCTGCTCCATGATCTTGCCAGGCACAGAGGTGAGACCGACCAGTCTGTAGTTCCCTGGGTCTTCCTTCATTAGGATGAAGTTCTTTACAATGAGGTTGGTGAGACACTGGCCCAGGTTGCCCAGAGAGGTGGTGGAGGCCCCATCCCTGGAGACATTCAAGGCCAGGCTTGATGAGGCTCTAAGCAACCTGATCTAGTTGAAGATGTCCCTGCTTACTGCAGGGGGGTTGGACTAGGTGACCTTTAAAGGTCCCTTCCAACCCAACAGATTCTATGATTCTATAACCAGGCAGCATCCCTATACTCTTCGCAGCACATCTGATCCTGCTAGAACTGCCTGTGCAGTTCCTTCTTGCCTTTAGTTTGACCAGCAGGTCCCAGCTCAGCCATGCTGGTCTCTTCCCTTTCTTGCTTGATTTCCTATACCTGGGGATCGAGAGCTCTTGTGCTCTATGGAAAGCATCCTTGAAGATCCGCCAGCTCTGTTCTGTCCCCTTGTCCCTGAGGACCGTTTCCCAGGGGGTCCTCTTGACTAACTCCTTGAAGAGCTGGAGGTTTGCTTTCCTAAAATTCAGGGTCCTGACTACGCTCCTCATCTGGCACGTACCCCTCAGGACCGTGAACTCCCACCGGTGTGTGGTCACTGCAGCCCAGTCTGCCTCCAATCTTGACATCCCCAATGAGCTCACTGGCATTGGCAACTATGAGGTCCGGTATGGCATCCCCTTGGGTAGGGCTGTTTCCTGTCTTAGGAAGTTATCATCAAGGCACTCCAGGAGCCTCCTGGATCATCTACAGCTCACTGTGTTACTTTTCCAGCAGATGTTGGGGTTGTTGAAATCCCCCAGCAGGATGAGAGCCTTCGAGCGCAATGCCTCCTGCAGCTGGAAGAAGAAGGCTTCATCAGTAGGTTCCCCTTGATCAGGAGGCCTGTAGTAGACACCAACCAAAAGGTTCCCCTTGTTACCTTGGTCTCTAATTCCTACCCATAAGCTTTCAACTTCCCCTTGGCTATTCTTTAGGGACATCTCTTCACACTCTATCCCTTCATTAACATAGAGGGCAACACCTCTGCCCCTCCTTCCTCGCCTGCCCCTTCTGAACAGCCTGTAGCCATCGATAGTCACAGGATTCGTCCCACCAGGTTTCAGTAATGGCGACTCTGTCATAGCTTTCCAGCAGCACGGTAGCTTCCAACTCCTCCTGTTTCTTGCCCATGCTGCCAGCATTCGTGTAGAGGCACTTCAGCCGGGCTGTTGGCTCTGACGCCTTCTTAGAGGAGCACCCCTTGGGGTGTTTCACGCATGTTTCCCTGTTGACTCGAACTACCTCAGGAGCCCCTGGCTCGTCTCCGTAAGACTTGGGCTGTGATGTAGCGTCCCCAGCATGCCTCGGGGAAACAGGTCCTTACTATGCGCCCCGTCCCTCTAACCCTGACGTGTTATCCCACAGCTTGTCACAGACAAGCCTAATATTATCATCCCCCTCCCCCTTCACATCTAGTTTAAAGCCCTGTCGATCAGCCCCACAATCTCTTGGGCAGAAAGATTGAGAAAGGTGTTTCCCATCTGACGCCAATAAGCCCAGTGCCATGTAGGCCATCCCATTATCAAAAAACCCAAAATTGTGGCGGCAACACCAGCCACGGAGCCATGTGTTAATGGACTGGATGCACCTGTTCCTTCCAGTGTCACTGCCTGCAACTGGAAGGAGTGAGGAGAAAAGCACCTGTGCCCCAGACTCCCTTACCAACCTTCCCAAGGCCCTGAAGTCCCCCTTGATTGCTCTTGGTCTACGAGTCGCAGCTTCATCTCCACCTACATGGAAAATCAGTAACGGGTAGTAGTCCGAGGACTGTATCAAACTAGGGACTTTCCTAGTTATGTCCTTAACCTGGGCTCCAGGAAGACCACAGACATCCCTGTGTGGAGGGTCTGCCCGGCATACTGGACCCTCTATTCCCTCAGGAGAGAGGCGCAAGTGACTATAACCCTCCTTTTCTTCCTTGTGGATATGGTGATGATACAAGCAGTACACCTTTCTGACTACATATAAAGACATTTTAATAGGTAAAGTGAAGCTGCATGCGCAAGGGAAGAAAAATCAGGAATTCATTTCCTACTTCCTGTGGGCTGGCAGGTGTTTAGGCCTTTCCAAGAAAGCAGGGCTTCCTCACACATAATGCTCACCCGGGAGGACAACGGCATAAATCCCAGTGTCTCCCCTGTGCTTTCCTCTTTGCCCCAGCTTTTCTTGTCGATCATGATGCCACATGGCAGGGAGTTATCATCTTGCTCAAGCATGACTAGCCCCTTGTGAACCCTGGTGACAGTCTTGTCCTTCAAGTTCCCGGAAATGGTTTCCAGGCCCAGTTGCTCCATCACTTTCCCAAGGCTCAGGGTGGTAGAGGAGAGAGAGCTGTTTCATGAACATCCCAAGAAAGGTGGAAGGAAGTTGTAAAATCTTACATCTCTTCTGATGCTGGGAACCTCATCCTGATGCCGCACCAGGTGAGCCACAATTCATGGCACATTGCATGGCACATTGCACCGATCCCCCACCCTCGTGATGTTTGCCACTATTGTAGCCTTCAGAGACTATGCATAAATCTCGTAGAAGCGTTGTAGGGGGAAAGCATGCTGCTTCACTTGAAAAGAAAGGCAAAGCTCTCCCAATGACATCATTGTTGCTGCCAGGTGGTGGTTGACTCCAGGCTCTTCCATTATGATTAGCCGGCTGAGTTCTTCCTTGCTGTGGGTTAACCCTGTCAGGCAGCTAAGCCCCACAAGCAGATCAATCGCTAGTTCTTCAGCAGGATGGGAATGAGAATTGGAAGGACAAAGGTGAAAAAACCTATGGGTTCATAATCATATAATCATGGAATGTGTTGGGTTGGAAGGGACATTTAAAGGTCACCTAGTCCAACCCCCCTGCACTAAGCAGGGACATCTTTACCTAGATCAGGTTGCTCAGAGCCTCATGAAGTCTGGCCTTGAATGTCCCCAGGGATGGGTCTTCCACCACCTTTCTGGGCAACCTGTTCCAGTGTCTCACCACCCTCATTGTAAAGAACTTCTTCCTAATGTCTAATCTAAACCCACCCTGCTCTAATTTAAACCATTGCTCCTCGTCCTATCACTACATGCCTCCGCAAACAACCCCTCCCCAGCTTTCCTGTAGGCACCCTTCAGGTACTGGAGAGCTGCTATAAGGTTTCCCTGGAGCCTTCTCTTCTCCAGGCTGAACAACGCCAGCTCTCTCAGCCTGTCTTCATAGGAGAGGGGCTCCAGCCCTTTGACCATCTTCGTGGCCATCCTCTGGATCTGATCCAGCAGGGCCATGTCCTTCTTGTGCTGAGGACGCCAGAGCTGGACGCAGTACTCCAGGTGGGGTCTCAGGACAGCAGAGTAGAGGGGGAGAATCACCTCTCTTGATCTGCTGGCCATGCTTCTTTTGATGCAGCCCAGGATGTGATTGGCCTTCTGGGCTGCAAGCACACATTGTTGGCTCATGTCCAGCTTTTCATCCACCAGTACCCCCAAGTCCTTTTCTGCAGGGCTGCTCTCTATCACATCATCCCCCAGCCTGTATTGATAACCAGAATTGTCCCTACCCAAGTGCAAGAACTTGCACTTGGCCTTGTTGAACTTCATAAGATTTGCTTGGGCCCACCTCTCTAGCTCATCCAGGTCCCTCTGGATGCCATCCCGTCCCTCTGGCCTCTCGACTGCACCACTCAGCTTGGTGTCAATGGCAAATTTGCTGAGGGTGCACTTGATCCCACTGTCTAAATCATTGATGAAGATATCCAACAGCACTGGTCCCAATACGGATCCCTGAGGGACACCACTTGTCACCCCTCTCCATCTGGACATCGAGCCATTGACCACCACCCTCTGGATGCGACCATCCAGCCAGTTCCCTATCCACCAAAGAGTCCACCCATCTAATCCATATCTCTCCAACTCAGAGAGAAGAATGTTGTGGGGGACCATGTCAAAGGCCTTGCAGAAGTCCAGAGAGATGGTATCTGTAGCTCTTCCCTTGTCCACTGATGCAGTCCCTCCATTGTAGAAAGCCACCAGGTTGGTCAGACAGGACTTGCCCCTGGTGAAGCTGTTCTGGCTGTCTCGAATCACCTCCCTGTCCTCCATATGCCTTAGCATAGCTTCTAGGAGGATCTGTTCCATGATCTTCCCAGGCACAGAGGTGAGACTGACAGGGCGGTAGTTCCCAGGGTGCTCCTTTCTACCCTTTTTAACAATGTGTGCAATATTTCCCTTTTTCCAGTCACCAGGGACTTCACCTGACTGTCAAGACTTTTCAAATATCATGGAGAATGGCTTGGCAACTACATCAGCCAGTCCCCTCAGGACTCTGGGATGCATCTCATCAGGTCCCATAGACTTGTATATGTTCAGGTTCCTCAGGTGGTCACAAACCTTGTCTTCACTTACAGTGGGAGGTCCTGTGACTCACAGGTCCCCGTCTTGCGGTCCTTCAACCTGGGAGGCATGAGGAGAGAGGCTGTCAGTGAAGACTGAGGCAAAAATATTGTTCAGAACCTCAGCCTTCTCCTCGTCTGTTGTTACCAGTTTGCCATTCTTGGTCATCAGGGAGGGTACACTTTCTTTGACCTTTTGACCTTTTCTGTTTGACGTACCTGTAGAAGCCCTTCTTGTTATTCTTAGCATCCCTTGCTAAGTTCAGCTCCAGCCGCGCAAAACCAAACAACCCAGAACAAGAGAAAGCGTTCAGACATGTGTGAGCCAGACGAGACCAAGGGGAAAATACTGAAATCTCAGACCTTTTGTAAGACGCCTCTTCAATCCTCCCTCAATGTCTGTGAGGACTCTAAAAGTCAAAACATCTCATGCAGATTGGAAGGCCCATTTTGTCCTTCCTGGTTCCTTTTTCACGAGAAATTCACTACCTCGGAATTTATTTCTCTCCCTTTGACCTCCAGAAATGACTTCTTGTGTGGCAACTTGAAAAGCGGGTGCACCAGCCACAAACTCCGAAAATACAGCATGCAACAGTGCAGCACCACACACCATCCCCCCTGCCCTGAGAGACTGTTCTAACAGATGGAGCCCAAAGTCATAGATAAAATCAACTCAACGGACATTTTAGAGGGATGGCCCACGGACTAAGGGCATTATATCTGCATGAAAATATATGTATGTGTATATATATACACACATAAGACAGGGGAAAGTAGTAGGGACACAGGTGTTCCATCCCATGTGAGCCATGCTTAGTCTGTAGCTGGCTGGGAAGGGAGCAGGAAGTCGCCACTGGGAGCGGGCTGGGGTGTCCTGGGTCCATTCAGTGAGCGGTGCTACTGTAATCATGTTTCTACATTCCTCTATCTGTGTTACAGTTGTTTTCTTGTTCCCTTTGCTGTTCTGTTAAACTGCCTTTGTCTTATCCCACATGTTTTTCCTTTTTCTTCTGATTCTTCCCCATTGTGGGGAGGGGAGTTTGAGAGAGCAGCCACATGGTTCTCTGTTGCCCTCTGAGGCTAAACCACAACATGCCTCAAAGTCCAGATGGGGTCCAGTGACGAGTGGTGTCCCTCAGGGGTCCATATTGGGTCCGGTACTGCTTAATGTCTCCATCAATGACATAGTGGGATTGAGTGCAGCCTCAGGGTATCTGCAGATGACACCAAGCTCAGTGGTGTGGTTGACATGCCTGAGGGATGGGATGCCATCCAGAAGGACCTGGACAAGCTCAAGAAGTGGTCCCATGTGTACCTCATGAGGTTCAACAAGGCCAAGTGTAAGGTCCTGCACCTGGGTTGGGGCAACCCCTGGTATCCATCGAGGCTGGGGGATGAAGGGATTGCGAGCAGTGCTGGAGAGAAGGACTTGTGGGTACTGCATCCAGCTCTGGAGTCCTCAGCACAGGAAAGACATGGACGTGGCTGGAGCAGCTCCAGAGGAGGGTCACAAAAATGATCAGAGGGGTGGAACACCTCTCCTTTGAGGACAGGCTGAGAAAGTTGAGGTTGCTCAGCCTGGAGAAGAGGAAACTCTGGGGACAGCTTATTGCAGCCTTTCCATATAGAAAGGTGGCTTATAGCAAGATGGGGAGAGAGGTCTTGTCAGCCCACTTCTCCAGCCTGTCGAGGTCCCTGTGGATGGCAGCACAGCCCTCTGTGTGTCTGGTCTCCGCGGGCAGGGGCTGGGAGTGAGGCCAGGGCGGGCTGGGGGTGCGGGGCACGGGGAGGGTCCTGCGAGGGGACGCTGCGGGCCGACGGCCCGACCCTGCCGCTGGGGCTGGGGCCGGGGCCGGCCCCGGCTGCGGGCGGTCGAGGTGCCGACGCCTTTGCACAGGGCTCGGCAGGGCGACGAGGCGGGAGAGCAGCGGAGCCGCGCTGGCAGCCCCGGGCCAGGAGCCTCGGTGTGCCGGGGCGCCGCGCTCCTCCTCTGCCCGTGGCCCTGCCCGCGCCCGCCCTTCTCCTGCCCCAAAGCGGACGCGGCAGCGGGGGGCCGGGCCGGGGCGGCGGTGCTGGGGGCGGGCAGTGGCATTGGCTCTACCCCCTCGCCAGCGGGCGGGCAGGAGCGGTCCCGAGCGCGGCTCCGCTCGGCTCCTGTGCGGCTCCCGCCGGGCCCTCGGTCCCCGTCCGTCCCCGGCGCGGCAGGGCACGATGGCGGCCGGGTTGGGGCCGTGGCTCCTGGCCTTGGCCTTGGCCTCGGGGCCGGCAGGTGAGAACCGGGCGGGGAGGGCGGCGAGGCCGGGCCCGGGGCTTCGGCTGCTCGCGGGCGGCGCTGCCCGTGCCGGGGCCCCGGGGCTGCGGCTGCTCCCGCGCCGGGCGCGCTGTCGGCTGGCGCTCGCCTTGGGCGGGGAGCGGGCGGGGTGGGGTGGGCGGGCGAGGGAGAGGCCGGGGCCGGGGCCGGGGGAGGCTTTGGGGCGGCGGGTCGGGCCGCAGTGTGGGAGCGGGCGCGGCTGAGCCCCGAGGGGGGCAGGCGGGGCATTGCCCCGGGCGCGGGGCTTTGCCGGGAGAGAGGCGGGTGGCGGCTGTGGCTGTGCCGGGGCGGGGCGGGGGGCGCCGGGGCGGCGGGGGAACGTCGTGGGGCCGTGGTGGCGCGCTGCCCGGCTGCCTGCGCTCTCCGTCCGCAGGGGTGTGGGCGCAGCTGAGGCTGGTGGAGGCCGGCGGAGGGCTGAGAGCTCCCGGGGACTCCGTGCGCCTCTCCTGCCGCGGATCCGGCTTTGACTTCAAGTATTACTACGTATATTGGTACCGTGAGGCCCCCGGTGGTGGTCTCGAGTGGGTGTCTGTCATCAGCTCTGATTCCTCAGTTACTCAGTTCGGGCAGTCTGTGCAGGGTCGAGCCACGGTGTCCCGTGACAATTCCCAGTCCGAGTCCTCTCTGTCCCTGAGTGCCCTGCAGCCCCAGGACTCTGCCCGCTACTTCTGTGCTGTTCACCCAGAGAGAGGAAATCCAGCTGAGCTTTAACAGAAACCTGCTGGGGCCCAGCCCAGGTGCAAGAGCAATGGGCCAGGGGAGTGTTGCGATGTGTGTGAGGTCACCTGTGGCTGTTTCCAGCAGTGAGGGCTTATCACTGCGCATGGCAGGTGTTTGTGGCCTGTCCTGCACACTGCAGAAATTTGATTGCCAATTAAAATACAGTGCAATGGAGAGTATAGAAAATTACCCCATCCCTAAAAAAACTGTCCTCCCTCTCTGCCATCCTTCTTCCCAGGCTCAGCTTCACTCTTGCATTCCCTTCCTCTCCCCAGGATGCACAGGGGCCAATTGGAAATGGGGCTTGGGGTCAGTTTGTAGTATTTCTTCTGCATTGTTTCGGCACCTAAATCTATGGGTCCCTCTGGCATTCATGCCCGGATATGAAAGAGCTGGCCAATGTTATCACAGGACCTCTCTCTGTTTTTTTTCCATGGCCTAGGGAGTCTGGAGAGGCCCCAGACAACTGGAATCTGGCAAATGTTATCCCGGTTTTCCAGAAGGGAAAGAAGGTAAAGCCTGGTAATTACAGGCCTCTCAGTCTCATTTCAGTGCCTGCTAAACAGCTTTGAGCTTCATGATGTTTGGTGGTACTGTCAGGCACCAGGTGGCACATTCGACTTGGTGTCCATCTGCTGGGCCTGAAGTAAACCATATTATGGAGCAGCGATGCACGGTTGAGCCATGGCGTCCCAGGACAATTCCCGTTCTGAGGCATATCTGTCCCTGAGTGCCCTGCAGCCCAGGGACTCTGCCCGCTACTTCTGTGCCGTTTGCACAGAGACAGGAAAACCAGCTGAGCTTTAACACAAACGTCCTGCCAGGGTCCCAGCTCTGGGTCTGAAGCTGGAATGGAGTTGAATCCCACAGTGCTTCAGGGCTGCTCTCGGAGAGTTGTGTAGTTACATCATATGATGTAACTACATTGGTGCTTGGTCCTAATGGGGACGTTTTATCTGTTTTATCTGAGTCTGTCTGCAAAGCATTACCCCTTCTGCTTGCCTTCTTCCCATGTCTCATGCCAGTCCTCACTCCTGTCACACTCTGAAACTGCTTCACCTTTGGAAACAAGTTTTGCTGTTTCCATCGTGTGTACCCTGTCACGGCTGACTGTTGAGGTGTGGTAATAGCTGTGCTCAGGTTTTGGGCACGGCTCAGGTCCGCTCAGTCCGGTTGTCACTATTCACTCACTAAGTAGCTAGGAGAGGAAATACAGAAAGTACAGAGGGTCATTTGGGAGCCCACTGGGAGAATGGGGAGGTCTCCCAGATCTGAGATTCTAACAGGAACAAGAGCTTGTGAACATGTGTGTTTGGAGCTGCTGGATCCCAGAGATCACAGGCAGAAGCCCAGGGAAGTGGTGGAATAGATGAAGATATTGCTTGAACTGTTCCTGCCTGTTTATCCTTGTCTCCTGGGGTTGCAGGTGCCCTTTCTCAGGTGGAGATAGAGGCCTCTGGCCCCGTGGTAGGGAAGGTCTCAGAGTCACTCACGCTCGCCTGCCGCATCTCTGGTGTACCCGTCACTGATAGCAGCTACGCTTGGGACTGGATCCGTCAGACTCCTGGCAGAGACCTGCAGCACATAGCGTTGCTGTATCCTTTCACGGGACTTCAGCACATTGCTTCGTTCTTCCAGACACGAGTCACCAGCTCTGCAGACCCCTCCAGGAACCAGCTGTTGCTGGAAGTGCTCTCGCCATCAGCTGCAGACACGGCCATATATTTCTGCAGCACCAGAGAGCTGGAAAAAGGGCACAGTGCTTGAACGACAGGCAAAGCCGGGGCAGAAAATAAGGAGGGGTGTTAAATTCAGCCAGGTCTTTCCTGGTTGGCTGCAAAAAGGCTTTTGAGGAGTAGCCTGGGCTGGCTTTCCTGGAAAGGGGCACAGAGGTGCTGTGGCAGCAGCAGCAGCAGCAGAGTATCTCACAAGCACACACAAAACCATGAACAAGTTGATCACCTTCTTCCATTCTTCTCAGTCTTTCCCAGAAGAAAGCAACAGAGAAAGCAGTTTGTTTAAGAAGCAGCACAACAAGCATTGAAGAACTAAGATTTGATTATGGCAAACCACAGCTGAATTGAGCTTTTAAAGCTCATGTTGATCAGGGAGCCCCAGAACACGCAAACAGCAGGAGCTGAGCTGCAGGGCACCTTTTCCCTTGTGCATGAAGTGTTGGCACTCTGTGTATATATATTCATGTGTGTACATGAGGTACAGCATATATATTCATGTATATTCATGAGGTCCAGCATAGAATTTTGTGGAAGGACTCCCAACAAGGAAGATATGATCTGAGGGCTGTGGGGAACCTGCGGTATCCGTACCATGCTGTGGCAGCTCCAAGTGTCTCAGGGCACCTTAGGCCACCTCCAGGTTCAATGGGTTCCTCTACCATCTTGCAACTCGCCGTTCCACCGTCTTGGATCGCTTCCCTAAGGGGCCAGATTGGAGCACACATGAAGAGGAAGAGGAGGGGAAAGACTCAGAGAGTCTGCAGAGGGGCAGCATGGAATTTGGGCATCCCAAAATGGTAGTACCAGTCAAAATGGTGACACTGTAGGGCTCAGCAGGTGTCCTCTCCTGTGGCTACAAAGGTCCTAGGGGGAGCTCTGTGTTCCTGCTGAGTAGGGTAAGAATGGAGAAGGGAGTGTCCCTGCTCTGCTGAGGAGCCCCAACAGCCTGGTCCCTGCTCAGTCCTGTGCACATGAGTTTTGGGGGATGAGCTGGGGGCCTTGAACCTGCACATGTACCCCAGAGCTTCAGTGCACAGCAAATCCTGGATCTCCCCTGCCCTTTGCTGCCTTTGCTGCTTGGGGGCATCTGGGAAGGCTTTGGTGGGAAGAGGCTGCTGGAGAAATGTCAGCACGAGGGAGCGAGTGGAGGAGTAGGGTGCTGAGCAAGAGCAGGGGGAGGAGCACGTCTGCCATGGAGCGCCCTGTCCACAAGAGTAGAGGGGTCAGTGGCTCCCATCCAGGAGCAGCAGCTCACAAGCAGCAAGGAGCCAGGGTGCCCTGGGAGGACAACTTGCCGCCCGCCGGGCCAGCTCCAAAATCCCAGCAGAAACACTGCAGTCCTTCCTCAGAGGAAGGTCGAGGGTGGCTCTACAGCAACATGCCACCTTTTGCCCACTAGAGGTTTTCCTGCCAAGCGAGCTCTCTGGTATTGCAGCTTGCAGGATGAGAGACACCCGAGAGTTCACCAACAGCTTCAGGTTCTTCTGCTCCTCCAGCCCCCACCTCTCGCCTTCGCTGTTGTCATAGACCGAGGGAGGGACCAGGAGGGACTAGGACTGACTGCAGTGACAGAGGCACAGACAGGGCAGATGTGGGCAGAGCTGTTCTGCCAGCGGAGACAAGCTACAGAGATTTGAGGCAGAGTGGGGCCTGGCCGTGTGGACTGCCCTGTGTGTGGGGTTCTTTCCGGTCATAGGTAAGCAAAAGGAAGAGGAAGGGGTGATGCCTCCCAGGAACTGAGCATGCTCCTGTGCTCTGCTCGCCACAGAGCTGTGCTAACCACTTGCAGCCTGACCTGCACCCCGCCTCTACCTCCCCACCGATCCCTGCAGAGCACAGTGGGAGATGAGTTCCTCCTCTTCTAGCTGTGATTTAGGCACCTCCATCCAGTGTGGCTGCTCCGCAGTGTGGGAACAGGCAGGGAATCTACCTGGTACACCCCCATCCTTGGGCCTAATGCTTTGTCCTTGCAAAGAGCATGTTGAGGATGTCAGCATAGGATCCAAGCCCCACTTGCCTGTGAGAGGTCCGTGTGCGTGGGGTTCTTCTCCCTTGACTCTTGGACCTGGGATTCCTGAAGGACAGCTTTGCTTAAAGACTGAGGTGAATAAGGCATTCAGTATATCAGCCGTTTTCCATGTCCTATGTCACCAGATCCTCTCACCATTCACCAGTGGGCTTGAATTTTCCCTAGCCTTGTTTATCCATTAAGGCCTCTGGTATTTTTTTTCTGTTGGGGTGATTTAAGACTGGAACAGGTTGTGCAGAGAGGCTGTGTAGTCTCCATTCTTGGAGATACTCAAAGTTGAACTGGGCAAGGTTCTGGACAGCCTCGTGTGGTGGCTCCACCCCAGCTGGCATCTAAGCCCCACGAAGCCGCTCACTCACCTGCAGTGGGGTAATAGAGACAATTGGAAGGGTAGAAGCAAGAAAACTTGTAAGTTAGATAAAGGCAGTATAATAACTACGGCAAAAGCTGCATGCTCAAATCAAGGGAAATAGTTCCCATTTCTCACTAGCAGGAAGATGTTTAGCTATTTCCAAGAAAGGAAGGCTTCACCACATGTGGTTACTTAGGAAGGCAAATGCCACAACTCCTAATATCCCCCTTTCCTCCTTCTTTCCCTAAGCTTTTATTGCTTTTGTGCTGATTTTGGCTGAGATAAAGTTAATTTTCTTCATAGTAGCTAGTATGGGGCTATGTTTTGGATTTGTGCTGAAAACATTGTTGATAATATATCGATGTTTTTGTTATGGCTGAGCAGTGCTTACACTGCGTCAAGGCCTTTTCTGCTCCTCACATCGCCCCACTAGTGAGTAGGCTGGGGGTGCCCAAGAAGTTGGCAGGGGTCACAGCTGGAACAGCTGACCCCAACTGACCAAATGGATATTCCATACCATATGACATCATGTTCAGCAATAAAAAGCTGGGGGAAGAGGAAGGAATTGGGAAATGTTTGGAGTTATGGCTTTTTGTCTTCACAAGTAACTGTTACGAGTGATAGAGCCCTGCTTTCCTGAAGGTGGCTGAGTGCCTGCCTACCGATGAGAAATAGCTAATGAATTCCTTATTTTGCTTTCCTTACATGCGCAACTTTTGCTTTACCTATTAAACTGTCTTTATCTCAACCCACAAGTTTTCTCACTTTTATCCTTCCCGTTCTCCCCGCCATCCCACTGAGCGGCTGTGTGACCGATTTGCTGACATCCTGCCGTATGGCATTTCACTTTGGCCAGTTGTTGACTGTGTGGCTGGTGGGGCAATGTAAGAAACAGAGAAGGCCGTGATGGTGTGTAAGCAATGTTCAATAGCTAAAACATTGGTGTGTTATCAACACATTTTTGGTCACAAAACATCACAGCTGCCCATACAGGCAGCTATTTTAAGAGGCGACTTGCAATGTCCCCTAAACACAGACAAGAGAAGCAGCCTGAGGGAAGCATGAAACTAATTGTGAGAGATGAAGGAGGGGGAGGAGGCCCTCTGAGCCTTCCTGAGGAGTCTCTCAAAATTTCGCAAGTACCAAGCCTGCTCAAAGAACTGATAAAGCTAACACCTGCTTATCTCTTGTGTGATTCGTGGGAGGTGCCTGGAACACAGTCTTACAGAAACAGGACAGCCCTGCTTTTTTTCCGGCAAGGACAAGATAACAGGAATCTGTGTAGTTCTCTGTTTCTTCAAAAGGCTGCTGTGCCTGATGATAATGCTCTGCCTCATTATCCACGAAATGCATATTAAAGTTGACACCCCTGTATATTCTAATAAAGATTATAGAGATCATGCTAAACATATGACTATAGCACTCCACCCAAATTATGCTACATGTCACCTGGGGGGTTGGGAACCCTGAGACGAAACTGCCTGGAACTAGTTGGGTGGGTCATACTGATACGGCGAACATAAAAGGGGAAAATAAGTGCCTGTAGAGAGGAGATTTTTTCCCTGAGGAGATTATACACAGAAGAGCGCTCTTACCCCTGTTGGCAGAACCAATGCTGGAACAAGGACCGGTGATCTCTTTCTCTCTCCCTCCTCTATCCCTCTGGTTCTGTTTCTTTTTCTTTTCTCTTTTCCCTTTTATTTTGAAGTTGTTAAGTAAGTAATGCAAGGTGTACCCTACCACTCACTATAATTCATTGTATAGCTGTTGTTAAGTACCGCTTGCCATAATTTGTTGTATATAGGTTGCTAAGTAATGCAAGGTGTACTTTACTGCTTGCCATAATTTGTTATATACCTAACCAATTATCATGGACCCAGTTAAGACATGTATTAATGACTGTGTGAATTTAATAAATGTTTGCATGCGGACCTTGAGAGTTGGCTCACCTTAGTCTGAGCAGATGAGCAGATGGGGATTTTCAAATTTGAGTCACTTACCCTCCTTCTTTTCTGAGTGGGACATGACAGATATGAAGAAAGTTAACTCCATCCCCGCCCGACCCAGTACACCTACTCTAGTTGACCTTGCTTCAAGCAGGAGGGTTAAACTAGACCTTTTCCAGAGGTCCTTAAGCCTCAACTCTTCTACTGTCCTGTGAGCAAAACTTGCACCTCTTCTGCTTCCCCTTTCTAACACCCTTTCTGGGGAGACAGAAAGGACAACATCAGGCCTCATGGCCAGACAGAGCTTTTAAGAGACAGCTTTGGGGTCTGGAAATACTTTGAGAGTACTCTTGTGTCCTTGGGTTTCTGACTCTAGAGGACCTCTAGTCCTTCTTCCTGACTTCATGTGCTGCCAACATACTGCCACTCTGCATACTCCAGCAGTGGCCTTTTAGTGGCTGTGAGTGGGAAAATGAGAGCCTCTGACAATCATTTCCTGATTGATTTTTTTCCCCTCCACTACACTGTCTCCAGGAGTCCTGCCTCCAGCAACCAGCTGTGGCCAGCACTACACCTCTCAGGCTCCAGGAAGTCAACAAGTCAAATGGGAATGACTTCCCCATCCTTACAAAGCCAAGCTCTGTGTTTGTGTAAGTGGTTTGCAATCTCATTGCATAAGAATGTACTTGTGTCTTAACTACAAACAAAGAACACGCCATAAGATCTAACAGTGGACCACACACCATAAATACAGCAAACCACCATGCTGAATAGCTTTCCTGAGTCCTTTGTGTGCTTCTTTTTTACCCACCCATATGACTTTTGTATCACTCGTATACTTCTCTATTGAGTTCCAGCATTGAAACTTGAACACAAAAGAGGAAAGTGAGTTTTCCTCAACACTCTTGGAAAAAACTGTTTATGGAATTCATTGGGATGGTCCAACCTACCTGCTCAAGCAGGGCTACCTAGAGCTGGTGGCCCAGGCCCGTGTCCAGATGGCTTTTGAATATTCCCAAAGAGGGAGACTCCACAACCTCTGGGCAATCTGTGCCAGTGCTCAGTCACTGTCAGAGTGAAAACCTGTTTCCTGATTTTCAGACAGATCCTCCTGTGTTTCAGTTTGTGCCTATTGCCTCTTCGTCTGTCCCTGGGCACCACTGAAAAGAGCCTTGTCCCATTGTCTTTGCGCCATTCCATCAGATATTTCTATACATTGATGAGATCCGCCCTGAGCCTTCTTTTCTTGAGGGTAAACAGTTCCAGCTCGCTCAGCTTTCTTTCATATGAGAGGTGCTCCAGTCTCTTTCATCATCTTTGTGTCCCTATGCCAGATTATCCCCAGCATGTCCATGTCTCATTTGTACTGGGCAGCCTAGAACTGGAGCCAGTACTCCAGTTGTGGCCTCACCAGTGCTGAGTAGAGGGAGAGGATTATTCCTTTGACCAGCTGACAACACTCATCCTAATGGAGGAAAACCAGGAAACCATTAGTCATCTGTTCCACAAGGGCACATACTGGCTAACTCGGTGTCCACCAGAACCCCCAGGCTGTTTCCTGAACTGTTGCTTCCCAGCCAGCAGTCCTCCAGCCTGTATTGGTGTGTGGAATTATTCCTCCTGAGGTGTAGGACTCTGCATTGGAAAGCAAAGCTACCTTCCAGCCAGTCTGCCTTCTTTTCTCCCATGTTCAAGTTTTGTGCTTTTTGTCTGCTTCTCTTCCAGATCTGAGACTATAACAGAAGTAAGATTGTTTGAGGAAGTCACCAGCTCTGCAGACCCCTCCAGGAACCAGCTGTCGCTAGAAGTGCTCTCGCCATCAGCTGAGACACAGCCACCTGTTTCTTCAGTACCAGAGAGCTGGAAAAGGGCACAGTGCTTGAAAGACAGGCAGGGCCAGGAAGAACTGGAAGGTGGGAAATTAAATGCAGCCAGGTCTGTTGTGGTTGCTGCAAGGCAAGGCTCTTCCCAGGCTTCTCAAGGCTAGCCTGGGCTGACTTTCCTGGAAAGGGGCAAAGAGGTGCTGTGGCAACAGCAGCAGAATCTCTCACAAACACACACAAAACCATGAACACACTCTAACTTTCTTCCATTTGTCTCAATCTTTCCCACAGGCAGAAAGTGACAGGGAAAGAGGTTTGGTTTGGGGTTTTTTTTGAAGAAGCACAACAAACATTGAAGGAATCAAAATTTTAACATGGAAAGACAGAACTCAATTGCATTTGCATGCCCCATATTGTTCAGGGAGTTTCAGAGCAATGTTGCAGCAGCACATAACAACAGTGGCACTGCAGTGGCACTGCACCAGGATCTGCATTGCTAAGATTTTTCCTAGGACATGATGAAAAATTTCTTCTCTGCACTCCTAGGTTTGGTGCCATGTGAATAAACACACATGTTCTTATCCTGAGGACTAAGCATACATTTCTGTATTTGGAAGTGTAGATTTTCATGGAAGTGCATTTACATATATGTTCTCCATATGCAAATGAATCCGTATGCTTGTGTGCATGCATACATTACCCTGAGTTTCCTATATAAGAGCTGGAGATACTAGGTCAGTTATCCCCAAACTTTACCCTGATTAATACATTTGGTCCTATGGAAGAATCGCTGCAGTGGATTAATCTAAAAGCCATTCAACACAGTAGACTGCCTGTAAGGCCAATGTCAGATGTCTTGCAAAGGCTATAAATACAAAACAAATGCTACTTTATTTCTTCTGTTACTAGCTGTCGTGGTTTAGCCCCAGCTGGCAACTAGGACCATGCAGCTGCTCGCTCACTTCCCCCCTAGTAGGGTAGGGAGAAGAGGGAGAAAAGGAGGGGAAAGGAAAAAAACCTCGTGGGTTGAGATAAAGACTATTTAATAGAACAGTAACGGAAGAGGAAAATAACAACAATAATAATGGTAAAAGAATATACAAAATAAAATCATACAAGTTGTTCTTACCACCTGAAGATCAGTTGCCCAGCCCTTCTCAAGCAGTGATCGTGGATCACGGGTCCCCCCAACTCCCATCCCCCCGTCCAACCCCCATTTGTATACTGAGCATGATGTCTACGGTACGGAACATCCCCCAGTCAGCTTGTCCTGTCTTTGCTCCCTCTGAGCTTCTATGGAAGCTGAAAAAGTCCTTGGCTAATATAAACATTAGCTAGCAACAATCAAAACAATGTGTGTATCAACATTCCTCAACATTCTTCTCATACCAAATCCCAAACACAGCAGCTACTAGAAAGAAAATTAACTCTGTTCTAGCTGAAACCAGGACACTAATCTCCTTTTGTGTAGGTTTCAGAAGCTCAGGGACTTCCCCAAGCAGATATTCTAGATCTCCTTTTAAATCAGTACTTTTAGTTGTACTCTCCATATTGAAAATTGTGACTTACTGTTTAGTCTTAAATATCTGTTTTCCTAAGACAACTATAGTGTCTCCAGGGAATCCATGACCAATAACATTTCTGTTTTGATAGAAGGGTTGAATAGGATGGTTCTGTACACAGAAGAACATGATGTCCACTGCACCCTTTAAAAGAAAAGTCACCTTCTTGACAGATGTATCCTAGAAGCAGCTCTCCTTGACAATAAAGCCATGGCAATAAATAATAAATAATAAATAAATAAACAAATAATAAAGAGGCAATAAAACCTTTTATAAAAGTGTGATGAAATCACGTAGACGGGTTAGGTGGGAGCTAGGCTCAGAATTCCCAATAAAGGAAATTTTGTTAAAGTACAAATGGAGATTTTTGGAGGGCTAAGAATAATTGCGCTGGAAGGGCCAGGGTAGTTTCTTCTGGAAAGCAGTGTAGACCTTTCAGCAAGGGCTGAAGGGATCCAAACAACCATGCATGCACAAACCACCTGCTAGTTCCCTTCTAAAATGTATCTTCATCTGCCTAAGACACTTTTCTAGAGGAAGGAGGGACTCCCTCTCTTCTCATTTCCTCTGAAACAGAACCCAAGGAGTGATCTTCAGTATGACTTCGTGGAACACAGACTGCCTAAACATGCTAACACATCACTGGCAGTACTGGAGCGCCTCCTGCAATTTTTTGGAGGCGATGCACCAAGGACAGAGAAAAAAAATACAGCGGCAGAAAACTTTTAAATGGAACAAATGCAAGCATGTGGTTTATGGGAGGCTGTGAAGACAGGTGTGTTTCTGTGGCCACCCAAATGAAAAAGGGCTGTTCAACTGCATCTGAGATCTCAGTGACAAGCAGGGTATGATGTCACTGCTCTGGGAAGATTTTACAGCAAGTGAAGGATGTGGGAGAGGCACCTGTATGCACCCTGGCCTGTGGCAGGAGGTATTTAGAGCTTTGTCAAAGAATCATAGAATCATCTAGGTTGAAAGGGACCTTTAATACCATCGAGTTCAACCATCAGCCTAACACTGCCAAAACCACCACTAAACCATGTCACTCAGCACCACGTCTACCCGTCTTTTAAATACCTCCAGGGATGGCTATTCCACCGCTTCCCTGTTCCAATGTTTGATAACCCTTTTGGTGAAGAAGTTTTTTCCTAATATCCAAACTAAACCTCCTCTGGTGCAACTTGAGGCCATTTACTCTTGTGCTATGGTTTGTCACCTGGGAGAAGAGACTTACCCCCACCTCTCTCCAACAGCCTTTCAAGTAGTTGTAGAGAGCGATAAGGACTCCCCTCAGCCTCCTTTTCCTACAATCAGTTCAAGAGACGGAAAGTATCACATCAACTTGACAACTTTCCTGTAGGAGCGAGGCAATAATGAGGAGAAAACAATTTGACACAATAAAGGGAACAGTAGTTGAACAGCCCATGTTAAAAACAGAAGAAATAGCAGCACTGGTATTAAAAACAGTGATTAAAAATGAGAAATACACCTTTGTACTTGGTAACAAGAATAACGCAAATAAACATATTGAGTAATACAGCATGGAACCAGGCAGATTTGTGAACAGAATGAAATAATGCTATTTTCTTTTGTGTCTTAGAAGAGGATTTGAGGATTCAGAAACTGATCCACAATTCCAGGTAACTATTAATCAAAATCACTAAAGTAAGGTAAAAAATCAAAAGCCAACTTCAGTCAACCATAACTAGATGTTTCCCAACCCTCAAACTCAGCCAAAGGCAGATGTAAATAAATCAAAAATCAAAAGTCAAAAGCCAACTTAGTAGTCAAATAATCTAGTTCACAAGAGAAACTGAGAAAAAGTGGTGCATATAATCAGGAAAAAAACTCCCAAGACTCATAAAAATGGCATTCAAACAAGAAATATTGAAAATCAAATATCTGAGTAAATAAACAACTTTAGCACATCAGGGCAAACAGAGTCCATTAAACCACCATCAGCTAAACCAAAACAACTTTTGAACAATTCGTAAACATAGACCGATTTGTTATTTGGCATGAAAATAGGCTTTGAGAACATAAATACTTGAAGGTCCAGAGAGAGTTAGGAAATGTAGGATGAAACCAAATTGAAAAACCAGAGGCAACTGGTCCCCAGATATTCTTTAAAATATTTCACCCTATCTCTCTTGATGTTTGTTAAAGACAAACAGTAATTGGGTCCTTTAAGTGAGAACAGCTCTAACAACTCAAAGGTAACAATATTCCTTTTTGACAACTATGGACAATATTTTAGTGATAAATTAATACTACTCTATTTGCCAAAAAAAGCAATGCTGACAATTTTGTTTTTAGTGTATAGCAACATCTCTGGAACAGTATTAGATTGTTCAAAAGTAGAACAGTCTAGAGGAACAGGAAAATAAAATCCAGCTCTTCAAAGGACATGAAAGAAGAGACATCACCTGGCACTGAAAAAAGCAAATGTTTTTGTAGAACTGTCTACCACTGTGTGGATTACGTACCACAGTGATTGAAAACAACTGAACTGCTACACACAAATTGTCTCACTCACTGACTTCTCCTAAAGATGCAAACATGGGGCCCTACACAGTCTCTTTTTCCTCAGACAACTGCATGTACACAGACAAATTTGATTCCCAGAAAGACTCAGACAGCTGAAAGACCTTTCCATGCAAGACCATTTTCCCCAACATTCAACATCAGATCTTGGATCTTGCAAGCACGTCATTTTAGACTTCTGATCAAGTTGAGCAAGTTGGGATTCACCTACTGTATTCAGATATTCCCACTTAAGCTTAGCATTGTCCTGCTTTTTGCATTGCTCTCTCCTCTCTGATTCCTGAGTTTAAACACTACATCATCACTGCAGCCAAAGATGCCCCTGACCTCCACACCTACCACCAATTCTTCCTCATTTGCAAATAGGAGGGCCAGCTCATCAGTCACTTGTGTCAGGAAGCTTTCGCCAGTACACTCCAGAAAACTTCTTGATTGGTTCTGCCCTGCTTCACTGTCCTGCCAACAGACATTTGACATGGTCCAAGTCTCCCATGAGGCCAGTGAACACGAAGCTTCTTCCAATTGTCTGAAGACAACTTCTTCCTGACCAGGTTATCTGTAGTAGTCACCCACCACAGTGTCACACATGCTGATCTGCTGTCTAACCCTGACCCATATGCTATCAGCTGGCTCATCACACATCCCAAAGTATGTATTCCAGCTACTCCCTCACAGAAAGGGCAATTCCTCCTCCTTGCCTTCACACACGAATCACAGAATCATAGAATCACAGAATGGTTAGAATTGGAGGGATCTTAAAGATCATCTAGTTTCAATCCCCCTGCCGTGGACAGGGACAGTTTGCACCAGACCAGGTTGCTCAAAGCCCTGTCCAACCTGGCCTTGAACACCTCCAGGGATGGGGCAGCTACAGCTTCTCTGGGCAGCCTGTTCCAGTGTGTCACCACCCTTAGCGTATAAGAATTTCTTCCTAATATCTGATCTAAATCCCCCCTCTTTCAGTTTAAAACCTTGTCCTACCGCTACACTTCCTAATAAAGAGTCCCCATTTTTCCTGTAGGCCCCCTTTAGGTACTGGAAGGATGCTATAAGGTCTCCCCGGACCCTTCTCCAGGCTGAACAACCCCAACTCTCTCAGCCTGCCTTCACAGGAGAGGTGCTCCAGCCCTCTGATCATCTTCATGGCCTCCTCTGGACCTGCTCCAACACGTCTGTGTCCTTCTTATGTTGGGGGTTCCAGAGCTGGACATAGTACTCCAGATGGGGTCTCACAAGAGCAAAGTAGAGAGGCAGAATCACCTCCCTTGACCTGCTGGCCACACTTGATGCAGCCTGGGATACAGTTAGCCACCTGGGGTGTGAGTGCACATTGCCAGCTCATGTTGAGCTTCTCATCCACCAACATCCCCAAGTCCTTCTCCTCAGGACTGCTCTTAATCCAGCCTGGCTTCATCCACTACAGTACTTCTGGAAGCTACCCCACCACACCTCCATTATCGCATAGCTCTGCAACCAAGAGATGGAGTTAAAACTGGAAAGGAACCCAGGCAATATGCACTAACCTGCACTTCACCGTGCATTTAAGCTCTTGGGTCACATGAGCTATCCCACCACTTCTCTATGTCGGCAATGAGATCATAGCCCTGCAACTACTAGCAGAGCTCTAATTTCTCTAGCTTGTTCCTCATACTGCCTGAGTTTGTGCACAGGCAGTTTAAAGAGGCACCCAGCCATGCTAATTTCCCAGAAATTTCCCTTCTTTTTCTCCATAGATACTTCCTTATCTATGTAGACACACTTGAAGTGCACCCCTTTCAGTACTTTTTTTTTTTCTTATTATAAAGACCATCCTGTTCATATCACTTCTCATACATTCTGTATCAACCCTTCCCATCACTTTCTCACTAGATTATTGATCATCCTCTTCCTCCCCTTTTGTTTCTAATTTAAAGGTCTTCTTACCAGGTTGGCCAGCCTGTTGGCAAAGATGTTTTTGCCTCATTTAGTCAGGTGTATCCCATCTCTTCCAAACCATTCTCAATCCTCAGAGAGGGTCCCACGGTCATAGAAACAAAGTCCCTTTTGCCAATGCCAACTGTACAAACAACAGTTGACCAGCAGGATCCATCCACTCCTTCTCACCACCCTCTCCCTCACCAGCAGAATCAAAGAGAAACCACTTGGGCCTTCATACCTTTGACCATAACCCCCAGAGCCTGCTTGCTACTTCATAGGGCTCTCCTGGAATTATCATTAATAACCACATGGAAGAGCAGCAGGGGGTAATAGTCAGAAGGTGTAATGAGTTTTACAAGTCTTTTAACAATGACTCTAATCCAAGTCCATGGCAAGGAGTAAATCTCCCTAGATGACAGGTCCAGCTGTCAGAGGGGGCTTCTGTTCCTTGCCATAACAGTCTTTCATTACTAACACACACCACTTTTTCTGGTGGCTCATGGCCAATGGGCTCAGACTCTTTGTTTGACACATCTCCTAGCTCCTCATTTGCTATGACAGCACTGAATCTATTCTGTAGTTGCAAATCTTCAGGTGAAGCAAGACCCTTCCTTTTGGTGCCAGAAGTCATGAGCTCCCAGCCTTTGTCATCATGGGAACCTCCATTTCCCATCTTTGAGATAGGCCTAAAAGTACTGATTTTTTTTCCTGCTTTTTATCCAGCTTGACTCCATGGAAGTTTTCAGAGGTGTCATGTAATTCCCAAGTTTTCACTTGTAATTCAAACTTTTTGGCATTATTTTATGCTCTCCTTGAAAGTCATGTCATATTTCTTCATGTGGTATCTTGGGTCAGAAACCACTTCAAAAGTCATGTGACTGCCTGCATAATCCAGAACACTGTGTACTGAAAAAGAAGGAAGAGACAGTTTTTGTAATGAAATACACCACTGTGTTTGGGGACTGGAGTACCACAATGATATAAACAACATAGGTTCCTGTACAAAAACCTAAAGAAGGGAAAAAGGCAATATATTCTGGGTAATAAAGGAGATGGGTGACTGAAATGATTAAGGAGACAAATAGAACATTCTTTTCTTACTTCTAGTTATCCTGGAAATATAGACCTCACAAGTTTTCTAAAAGACAGAAGAAAGGGAGAACTTGGAAATCCTCTACTCAATCAAGCTATTTGAAATCACTGAACTATTCAATTATTGTTTTTCCATTTCCAGTTTTGGAAGACAATGTGGCTCTGGATACCCTCATGGGGTTGCACACATGGATAATTAGGACAAATATCTACGTTTTCATCTCCTGTTTTTACAACACTTTTGAATACCATGAGGAAAGAGTTATTTATTGGAATAAGTATTATCAGTGTGAGGACAGATAAGCTTGTATTTGGAAGTGGGACCACTCTCACAGTTGAACCACGTAAGTACCACTATTTTATTTCTAAAAATTATGTTAAAATTAAGGTGAGGGAGGAAAGGGAATCTAATGGTTTGGGTTCACTGTAAGAATTTTCTGCCACAATATTCCCTAGAGTGCACTCTCTCCAGCCAGGGTTTCAAGCTAAATCCTCAGCTTGTATCTGCTTAGGAAGGCTTCCCAGGAACAGCTGGGCTACCTCTGTATATCACCATTACTCCATGATCCCCAAACACCTGGTGTGCACTACTTAACACATTATAATTTATTCCCAGTCTGGATAACACTCTGGCCTAAATTTACACTGAAGTGTCCTATCCTCCAGCAGATTTTCACTGCCTCATCTTCAGCAGGAATGCACAGCTCAGTGAAGAGCTGACAGTGGAGAAAAGTTTTGAGACAGATCTTTAGTTCTCTGATATGAGAAGTTAATTTTTGACACTGGCACCCCACCTGTAGTGTCACCAGATAAATAATTCCACTCTCATGAAGACAGAGGAGGAATGACATTAAATATCCTTGGGCTTAAAGTTGCACAAGTGCCTCAATATCCAAGACCACTTAGAATGAACAAAAATTGGCCACCAAGTTGCCCAGGCTTTGAAAACACAGGTGCGGTGACTAGGGATTATAATACACCTTAGTTCTTCCTATCTTTATTTGGAATTTCATGATGTACAAAAAAGGTGGATGTCACCCAGGCTTTTCTGTGGGAGTGTGAATGTTGGGGCAGCAGGCGAGTTTGTTAGGTTGATCTTTGTTATCCTAAACATCCAGGTGCCTACTTTACACCTTGTTATGATACTTTAACAGGTCTGCATGTCTTTGAAGTGCTACAAAACTGTCATTTTATATAATGCAATTTTATATCTAAACCATGCTGTCCGCAGTCCAGAAGGTCATGGGGCTCCCTTAGGTGCTGTCCAGGTCTGTAGGATATCTTGCATGGGAGGGAATAAATGCCTATTTTGGAACAATTTAAGTCCACTTCCAATTCCAAAGGGACAAAGGAATACAAAGTTATTTTTCTGAAGAAAGATCTGTTCTTTCCAACCAGTGAATCCTCACTTGCAAATGTAGGACCAGAAGAAAATGCCAGATTTCATTATTTTAACATCAGCCTACGTTGATTTGAAGAGGACATTTGTCAAAAAAAAAAAAAAAAAAAGAGGTCAAATATCCCATAGAGAATAGTAGTATTTGGCAAGAAAAAACAACGAACAAAACAAAGTCTAAGAGCTGGCAGGTGTAAGACTGAGCAACGATATTGCCATTTCAGACATTTACAGAAATGCTGATATGATACTCTTGTTTTTCACATAAAGGTTCTGATGCTTTTTTAAAAAAGTTTAGCATGCTGGTTCTTCTGCTGACAAGAAAGATTTCTTTCTAATCATCTGAAGGTAGCATGTGGCTCATTGACCACAACAAGATATTCTTAGTTTAAGAAAAATTTTACAGTATATTACTCAAATTTCTAAAACAACTTCCCTGAGTTTCCCACAATTTGGGTTAGAGAACAATTCATTTGACGAGAGAAAGGTATTAGCCTCGTCCGCTCCTCTACCCTGAAATGCTTTAAATCATTCTTTCTCTGTTTTTCCTGCCTATCTAGTCTCTCTGACATCCTGATGCAATATTACATGAAACTTCAGTTGAGTGAAGTTTCCATGCTGTTCAATGATTTCTCTTTTTCTAGCTAAGGATAGGATGACATTTTCAGAGATGCACAAAGACTTTAGGATTATGTTTGACGGTAAAACATAATAGGCCTTAGGCCTTAAGCACCTAAGTCACTCTGTGTCTGTTGAAATAATAAGTTGAAGCCAAAATTTCCAGAATTTGCACAACCTGACCCTCTTGTTGAAAAATTTGTATTTCTTTGGGAGATACTAATATGCATTTTAAGATGTTAATAAGAGACATACTTTATTGCCTGAATCTTTTGAGAATCCCCAAACACAAAATGATGCAGAAAACATGCATTAGTAGTCACTATAGGATATTCAACACATATGCTCCTCTTGAGGGCTCAGTTAAGGACAGACAAGCTTTTTGTGTTGGTTTGGTTTTGTTTGTTTTAGATAAAACTTTCATTAAGAAAACTAAAGCCCATAGCATTATGGAATATATAGCTCTTCCCATGACTTTGTAAGATTAAAGGGAAAAAGAAATACAACTTTTTGTGCTAATAAAATGTTATTGCCAGAGTGTAACTTAAAAATCCCTCCCAAAAGCAAGCAGTGGTAAGAATTCATGGATGTATTTTCAGGTAATGCAAAACAGTAGGGCTCAGTTGGGGCTTCTGGAGTTTGATAAAGAAATAATTCTTCTTTATGAACTAGAATTGCACAGTGTACATGTGTTCTTGTTGAGGATCTTACCCAATTAGTTATGTCAGAGATGCAGCTTGATAATATACTGTCTGTTTGGAAATGCTGGAGATCAGAAAACATGAAAAGCCTCCGAAGATCTTAGATAACAAAGAATGCACAGGACTAATGGGCTCCATCAAAAGCATGTTACAGCACCTGGAAAGGAAATGTATGTAGAAGGAATAGGAAAATGAGCCTTTTTTGATTTACACTTTTTAACTGTGTGTTACTGCTGCTCTTGTCTTTGGGAAGGGGACTCAACTGACCGTGGAGCCAAGTAGGTATTTATGTATTAACATTTTCAGAGTTGTTATTGCTTGGATTTTCACTTTTTTTCCTTTCTTCCTCCTAAAATTCTGGCAGCCACCCCTCCATGCTTTAAAGTTACTAGTTAGACTTTAGGCTTTCTATGCGTAACCTTTTGGTATGTGATTAGATAATTTGGGCTCCACAAAGGCACGTCCTGGCTGCTATCATGCTGAATTTCTTTGGGATCTAACACCTATCCACTTACTGAGGCATCCTAATAAGCTTACTAACAATAGTAATTGTTAGATTTCAAAGCCGTGCTCGGAGAGTCTGAAGGGAACTAAAGTTCCTGTGGATATTGATATTTAAGTTCCTAAGAATTTCTATCCTGTCAGAGTTCGAAAGACAGCACTGAGGGGAGAGAAGGATAATATACAAAAGTATTAAATGTGATCTTATGCAATATTTCTGTTCTAGTTTAATCTTACTAAATTGTTCAGACTTTGAGTTAAACTGAATAGGTCAAATGAAATCAATGGATGTTTGATTCCTGTTTGGTATTGACAAACAGGTGTTGACAAGCATGGAGTTGAGTCTCTTTTATTAATAGAGTCAACCCATGAAGTTTATTAGTAGCACCAACCTATGCAAAATTCAAGGTCTAATGCACCTCTTTAGCAAAGACACCCATCAGGATGCTCCTGTCAAACTGGACATGTAAATGTTTTTGATATGTCTCATAGCCTTTCCTAAACTGAACCCTTTTTGGTAAGGAAGCATACTAGAGGATTCCCTTCAGTTTCGTGTTTTTATTATAATTCATGTTGCTAATCTTATTCTGACATTGGTATGTGGAATCACACTAGTTTCTCCACCTGAGGGCAAAGATATCATATTTTTTAAAAAAAAAACATGATATCATAGTGATTTCTTGGCTACTAAATTATTTTGAGAAAATTATTTTGAAAAATTATTAACTGATTAAAGACATCCCCTTCAAGTTTAAGCAATTTTACTTCATTACTTGTATGTCTTGTAAGAAATTCTCAGAAGTTGAAATTCAGGCTTTTGCAGTTGTCAAGCCTTTTTCATTCATATATGTTGCCTGGAATTGGGAATTCAACTCTAAAATTATTTCAAAACAGAAAAAATACATCTGAAGGTTTCAGAGTGACTCTTCTGAAAGATGTATGAGAGAGCAAGGATACCAAATCCTGTGGAAACTTGTCAACATCTTTCAGGTTCTTTCAAAACTCCCGTTCTGGGGCGCGTTTTTCATGCCTTAATGTTTGTTGGTATCTTGACCCTAAAGAACTACCACTGAATGTTATTACACTAATCTAAGGAAGATTGTAAGAAGATTTGTCCGTGGACATCAAGTTCATAGGCCCTGGGGTGTTCTTCCCTTCAAATCAGTTTAATATACTGCACTATATTAACTGCCCCTTGAACTGCGGGACTAACAATATGGCACAGCACATGGATGTGAAACGTCACATTTTTTTTTGGAACAAGCACAAGAATTTTTGCTGAACTGAGTACAAATACTATTCTCTTTTCATTGTCTCCAGACTGGGTTGGAACGTCTTACAACATGTGCAATGTCTAGTGGGGAAAACCTCCCCCACAATTGAAAGTTCTTGACCTTATGAGAAACACCTGGAGAAGTGGAGATATGCAATTCACATCCTGATTGCTTCTCTCCTATTTTCCCATCTCAGAGACAAAAATCCTTCTTGCATCTGAGCATTCATTATTGAAAAGATCAACCTTGTCCCCCACTGCAGCAGCAGTACTTAATTTCTGCAAGTAATGTCATTTATTGCAGTAACCTTGCACAACAGTGAAGCAGCAAGCTGACTTCTCTTTGCCCTACTGCTCTTGCTATGGTTAGAACTCTTAGCCACATCAGAAGAAGATTTGGGGGAGGGGAGGGAGAGCAAAGGAAAAACAGTTATTCCCTCATGTCTCATGAATATGCAAGACAGTCCTTGATAGAAGTGTTGTTTTTAGGAATTAAGTTTTTGAGAAAATAATTTAACTCTCGGAGTGGCATGCATAAAAGTTCTCTTCTCATTTGGACGTCCCTTATAAAATAAAGAATTCACGTATAGGCACGATCTTTGGGAAAGGAAGCTTAGAATCCTGTGGAATTAAAGCTCCTATAAAAAAAACTACTCTCATACACCCTTTCTGTCTTTGATATGATCTTTTGGAAGCAGCAGCAAGAAATAATGGCAAAAAACGCAGTTAGTCATTGATAATGCTAGGAATTAGTCACAGCTGGAGTATATATGAACTTCAGGCGACTTAGCAGTCAGGCATGCTTGTAATAAAATCAAATCATGCCCAAACAATGCTTTTTTTACAGACAATACAAAAAGTTCTGACCCAGAAGTCATTGTGATGACATCAAAGAAACAGAAAGATGGCAGCGTTGGGAAAGCAGCTTGTTTGGCAAGGAATTTCTCTACAAAGAACATCAGCTTGGAGATGTCTTCTGATAGGGTCGTATATGAACAGAGTACATCCATTTTGACGTCAGAGGGTTTGTACGATACTATTAAGGTGGTCAATGTGACAAAAGGCAAAGAGGTGACCTGCACGGCCAAATTCGACAACAGCATGATTACAGAAAACACACCATTGTCAGGTACAATTTTGTGGTACAGCTGCCACTTATTTCTGGAGGCAGTGTCTTCTAGTGCTTGCTGTTTCTCCTGCAAGTAAGCGTTGCCCTGTATAACAAGCAAAAATGGGAAAGACATCTGGTACTTAAGCAGGTAGAGATGACAGATATTTAAAAGCATCTAAAATAAATGATCCTAACTGTTTAACAACTTGGACTTACTTTTTTGGGAAGAAACAAAAGACACCACCTTTTTTTTAAAATGTACATTCGCTTATTACTAAATACTTAACCAGATAGCAGCAAACCTCCTAGAGCACATAGCCTTTCTAAAAACAACAAAAAGTTAAAGTGGTGGTGTGTTTTTGTTTTTTGTTTGGTTGTTTGTTTTTTTTCTCTAAACAACTTTTTATACTTTGGGGGATTGTTTTTGTGATCATCTCCTCAAATTAATGTTAGAATTAGTGACCAATCATTTGACCCTCAGACTGTCCTGCCCAAGTGTCCCTATGGGAAGGGTCATACGAACATTTTGTTTATTCCTTTTTAAAATTTGGATATAGTCTATAATGCCTTTTCTTTACCATGCTACAGAAAAGGAGGCTGAAGAACCAGTAACAGAGAAGGTTTGCAACACCACAGACACCTCTGCACAAGGTTAGTTAACTAAATAGATTGTGAAGTTACATTACTGTGTTGGGGATAAATGCATGGAAATGTATTTTCTCAGGGGTAGAGGAATCAGAATACAACATATTCATCAAACACAACCTGCTTTGTCAGGGTAGGTAGTTTCATAACAGACAAGTAACAGGAAGAAAAATCCAATCTAGACAGACCTCCTCCTCCCCTGTTGTTGCCATGTTTCTCTATCATCTTTTCCTTTGCTTCTCTTTCTTTCCCTGAAACTATTTCTTGTGTTTTTTTTTCCACTTTCTGCCAATATCACAATATCCAAAACTAGACTGATCTCTCCTGTCTTTTCTCTATCATTAAACAGATACCAAAGTGGAGAAAGCGAACATGCTGTCTATGGCTGTGTTGGGTTTAAGAGTCCTGCTGGCAAAAAGTATCGCCTTCAATACACTGATGAGTATCAAGTTGTTTCTTTTCTGAGGTAAGGAAGCACGTAGCTTGATCCGTAGAAATCCTGGAAGCACATGCCAGGAATGACTGTCTGCCGTTGAGTATATCTCTAACCCCACAAGCAATGATACCTGTTCATCTGCTCCTGTTTGCTTTAAATAACTCTCGTAGGTTTCTGGGGGAAAACCCAACAATGACGACAACCTGCACCAAAAAAAAACAACCCCAAAAAACAACTAACCCCCTTTCTCCCAAACCACAAATAAAACGGCCCCCTTCTGTATTCAAAGCTCAGATCTTGGTGACTGGACCCCAAATTTTCTTTGGAGCAAACTTGCTCTGACAGAGCAACTCAGTTATTACCATAAATGACTAAGAGATACCTCATTGACTGTTGCAAGTGGCAGAGCACAAAGCCTGGAGAAAAATCAAGACAAATAAGGAGTCAAAAGGAAGAATCCCAAAACACAAACATGTGAAGTAGTGGGAGGAAAAAGAGGAGGGGGGAGGACTTTTAAATTAAGGTATCCAAAGAGGCACAAAAGATAATCCAGCCTAAGTTTTGTATGTCTACCTGTCTTGATCTGACAGCTATCCAACAGTGGCACATAGGCCCAATTGCATTAAATGTAGTTTAAAACGCACTTTGGTCTTCCAGACAGTGCAGAAGCAAAGCATCAGAAATCTGAAGAACAGCAGGAGGGAGTGTGTACCAGCAGCACAATGGATTGAACAGCCGGTGTCAATTCTGCTGACAATAACCATCCAGAACACAACCAGCACCTTCTCCTTAAGAGATTTTATACTGTTGAATCCTGCCTGGCTTGTTTATTTAGTTTTAACAGTTGTAACTGCTTTTGCTATTTCTTTTTCTCTGTGACCTGAGGAGAGTGTATTTTTCCTTACCCCCCTGCTAAGTAGAAATTGATCTCCCCACTCCTCTAGCCTTTGCATAGAAGCATCCAACCTGCTTCAATAGTTTTGAAAAATTCAATCCTCATTGTAGATATTTGACCCTTTTAAAACACGTTTTACAGGCATGTTACATTACTGTCTGTAGAACTGATGTATTACTGCTGAGAGAATTCAGGCATAGTAGATGCTATTTATAGCTTTAATGTTTCTTAAATAGCTTTAATAACAATAATTTTCTAGTGTAGATGAGAAGACCTGTGTTGAGTCTGAAGTAATTCAGTTCAATCAGGTAATGTTGTTGAGCATTTCTTTATTAAACCTCTATTTCCTCTGCAAAGTGTATGGCACATGAATTTTAGGTTGCTGTAGTAGTGAAGAAAATAAAGTTTTTTTCTAAGCCAAAATGCTGTGGTTTATTCTGTGCTTTTTCTTCTGAATTTAGGATGGAGATAGCTGAAATCCAACTGTCCTAATGACCACTGAGATTAGAAATACACCTAGATTTCCTGTTGGCTGAATTTGTCTTTTCTAGACTGTGCAGGGAAGTGGAGATGTTATTCGGTACATTAAAAAGCTTCAGTAGAGCCATGAATTTTAGGCTTAGGGGATTCAAATAAGGTCTGGTCTTTCAGGTCACTTTTAAGAGACCCCAGAAAGATGATTTGCATCATAGCAATAAAAGACACACGTCTAAGGAGAAATCAGTTAGAGGCAGTTTGATATGAGCATGAGGAAGGAAAATACACATATCAGGAGAGAAGAAAACATGCTGTTTTTTCCACTCATTGATACCAGGAAGAGGCCAACAGGAAATAAAGTATGCTGCTTTGATGGAGTGATAGTTTCCATAGCAGCTTGGTTAATAGTCAAAAAGACCCCAACAAATATATTCCCCAACTCATCTTTCTCTCTCAAGCAACAGGCAGGATGCTGTGGTCAACATTTATGACTAAGTTACACCATGCAAGATTACCTCCCCAGTGTTTTGAAAAACAAGTTAACCACATCCTGAAGAGGAAATAAGGTTTTTCACATACTGACTGAGTTACTGCTGGCTTCAAGACAACCTCTACAGAGTGCATAGTAAAGTTTGTTTAATTAAGCTTCATCAGCTTAGTCCTTCAGACCCTGCAGAAACCTAGAGGAAGACCCTCACCCTATGCAGAAGATAAGTGAAATTTGCATGGCAAATGCGAAAACAGTAAAATGCTTATTTACTGCATTCTACCACCATAATGTAAACCAGGGGGAGCCGTCCACTAGTATTTTTATCCTGATGACAGCCTGAACCTTTTCATCTTGCATTCTACAGTTTTTCCAAGTCTCTCGGGCAAGACTCAGATGGGGAGTACCATTTCTGTGTCTCTGTGCAAATCAAGGAATGACATTTTCCTGAGTAGTCCTTGGTCATGCCTGAGAGCTTTGGCAGAATTAAAATCCTGCAACACTGCACAAGCAAAAAGAAATATCTACAAATGTGTGACTAGTGAGGGATAGCATTGACTCATACTCAGAAATTTATCAGCCAGATGAAGACATCAGTCTCTATTTAAACACCTATTGACATTGGCCTAAGACACCAGAGCCCTCATTTCCATCACAAAGAGATTCATGACCTGAGTGATACCTCCATGGTCAGAGTTTTCAGACCTCCCTGTGCACCACTGAGAGCAGTCAGTGTGGGAACACCTATGCCCTCACTAACGCCTTAAAATGCCAGTCACCCAAGACTGTTATCTAGGTCTCAGTCAAAAAAAAGAGAAACTGGTGTCTTTGAGAAAATGTTTCAATGTCTTCAGCTCTGAGGATCACGAGGAGGGAATACCCATCCATCACTCTCTTACCTGAGTCTTCACTCACCCTCAGTGAGCAGAATTAATCCCCATTGGAGTGGGCTAGCCTGGTGGCCAGGCCTGTGGCTCCCTTAAGACTTTATTTCAGGTCAGACTATGTGAAATAAGAGGGCTGTCACAGATGGCCAAAATAATATTTCTGAGACATGATGCCAAGGATGGATACTGAAGGCAGCCCAGGCATCCTCATACTGTGGCCAAAGAGGGTGCAGTCTGTTTTTCTCACTTTATTTGGAGAAAACTATTTGGTTGGCTGTGTCTGGCCGCCTTCTTGAGGGAAAGGCAAGAAGCGACCTATGCTGGCTTAGACTGGGGATAAGAGAGGAAGAGGGAACAAAGTGCATAAATACACCCTTGGGGAGAAGAGAGGTATCTGTACCCAGTAAGGAATTTTGACATCTAGGCAGCCGCTGTCAAGAGAAGGGAGATTAATTGGAAAGGCAATACCATATTAGACCACAAGATCCAGCTGGAAGAAGCAGATACATGTGCAGACACACAACCACTTTCCAGCTCTTAAACTTCTACACAGATTATGCTGGATTTTTAATCTGAACCATTTCCCCTGACAGGAGCTGTGTAGGTCTAATTATTTTAGTTTCAGTTAGGAAAGAGCCTGTAGACCCTCTGTTATATTTTCTGTCATTGTGACTTCCTGATTTCCTCCCACTAGCAGTGGCTTTTCACTTTACAGTTGCAAATCTATAATTTTGAGCCAATGCAGAACATATAGCTTAAGAAAACAGGAGAATATCATTGTTTGCAGAAGAAAATCCATATCAGGGAGCTTTTGTACATCCCAATAGTAAGATTATGTTGGTGTGGCTAATTTCACGGAAGAGGGAAGAGTCTGCAGCTCTCCCAGCTGATATGAGCTAAGGAACAGTTTTTCTAGAGAAATTGTGCTCCACAGTAAAGTATCATAGAATTATAGAATGGAAGGGACCTTAAAGATTGTCTAGTTCCAGCCCCCCTGCCCCGGGCAGGGACACCTCCCACCAGACCAGGTTGCTCAAAGCCCCATTCAGCCTGGTCTTGAAAGCTTCCAAGGATGGGGCCCAGTGTCTCACCACCCTCATAGTGAAAAATTTCTTCCTATTATTTAATCTAAATCTTCCTTCTTTCAGTTTAAAACTGTTACCCCTCGTCCTATCACTACACTCCCTGATAAAGAGTCCTTCCCCAGCTTTTCTGAAGGCCCCCTTTAGGTACTGGAAGGATACTCTGTTAAAATCAGCACCTTGGGATTTAGAATTATCCCTAAAGAGGAAAAACCCACAATGTCCTGTAAGAGATCTGATGATATCAGAATAATTGACAATGATGATAAGCAGAACTCTTTAGTACAAAAGATTTTAATAGTATTATCAATGTTCTGCTACAGATTTAATTGTGTCCCTATTTGATTGTGTTCAGTTGGCCTTTGAATATCTCCAGGTGTGGAGTCACTATCCCTGGACGTATTCAAAAGCCAGCTGGACCTGGTTCTCGACAACCAGATCTAGATAGTCCTGCTTGAGCAGGGGAGGCCAGATGACCTCCAGAGGTCCCTTCCAACCTCAATCATTCTGTATTTCTGTGATATCTTTGTCATACACAGAACATTTGCCTAGACCTTTCAAAGAAGAAAGCCCAGGTTAGGATTATAATTATTTGGATAGGTGAAATAAATTGCATATTAACAGTGCAATTCAGTAAGGGAAAAAAAAAATTAGCTTGTCTTGCCCTTTAGTTGCAGATAGAGTGGTCAGGAGCACTAACATAGTCAAATGAAGCACAAGATGAGTCATGAAATACTTAACAAAAGACAAAAATATAGTATGGGACATGGGAAGACAGTGATGGCAGTAACAGCACAAAGGCTTGAATACTTTTCTTTGCCATCCCTCACAATGAGAAGTGGAGGAGAACTGAAGCGCCAATAGTTTCAGTGTTGCAGGTGAGAGGCAGGCTGTAGGGAGCGGAATCCCACAGCTCTTGAATGAAGTCCATTCTGAGCAGGCCCAGGGGAAATGTTACAGCCAGACAGCAGAAATCCAGCTAATATGGCAATTCAAGCTTCCAGAGCCTGAACACAAGCTGAAATCTCTTGAAGGCAATGTCAGGTGACCAGTATATGATTAGATAGACAAATAGCTGGGCTACCTTTGAAGCATATAAAAATATTCAGCCTTCAATGTATCTTGACATGATTACAAAAAACCAACACTGCTACTACTACATCAAGGGCACTGTATTACACCATATCACCTGTTATCCATCCTGTGACAAATGACAAAGCATTTAAAATATATTTGTCTCTTTCAGTGACAGCTGCTCCCCAAACCTTCCACTGCAAATTCTTTTGCCCTGTTGTGACACCTACAGGGAATGGCCCAGCTGCCTGCTCATTTGCTTTCAGACTGCAGCAACATCAGTCGCTCTTAGTATGAGTGCTTGGTTTTTTGCATGGTCTGGTTTTTCTTCCTTAAGCCTGAAGAAGACTTTCTTTTTGAATACTGCTTTCTTGGACCTTTTCTGAGCTTGGTATCTGCTGCTTTTGTCCTTCTTGCAGAAGATTTTAAGTGGTTTGGTAGGCCTGCTATTCAAGTTAAACAGAGTTCACCAGAGTGTTTATTTAAAAATAAAAAAGTAAAAAAAAAGAAGAGAGGGAATAATTTTCTGATCTGAAATATGTGTTTTTTTAAAAAATACTTTATCGAGCTACTGAACTTCATTGCTCTTGTAGCTACTTTTGCTTTTGTCAGGAGGCCAAGCTGAGGTCAGATAAGTGAACAACAGGATGAGATCATACAGGGAGCCTTGTCAGAAAAGGACAGTGTTCAGTATCTCTGTAAAGAGGGAGAGGGAGGAAGGAGCCTGAGGGCAGAACTGTGCAGAAAAGGTACTTTAGCAATCACTGAGAAGCTACAGCAAACAAATGCTGTGATGGCTTGGGTGGGCAGCTAAGTGTTAGATGTTTGATAGCAGCGATAGCAACCTCTTCATTGTCTCATGGATGTGTATATGGGAAAATAAGATCTGTCCAGTTTAGGGCCAGTAGTTGTTTAAAGGTATAAATGAGCATTTTTATGATTCTAAAATCACTAGTAATGACTATGGTTTGACCTTTCCCTCTTGTCCATCTGACTACACCGTTTTTGTCTAAGGGAGTATTCTTCAAACTTGTCTGGCCTAGGGTTAAGAAACCGCTCCCAACACTGTTGGGGTTTTCAGAATAAGAACAACCTCCAGAGATCCATTCACCCAGAGCAGAAGCTTGCTTTCAAGTCCCTCCAAACAGTATTCTCTCCCCACCCAGTGTCAGAGCCTGTAAACAGCTCATGTGAACATCTCCCTCCATATGAAAGTGCATATATCCAAGCTGCAGAGTCTGTGGACTTCTGTCTTCTGTCCATGTTCGTGGCTCTTAGCAATGATGGATTCCTCTCCATTCTCACCTCTGGGCCTAAGGAGCTATCAAGCAGGTCTAGGTCAGGCTAAGCCACACAACAAAAGTACCTGCCTCAGGGGGCTAAGAAATATTCGCCTTTGTAGGTGAAGGTCATGCATGTGTCAGACCAGGGGTCTGAATGCCTTGAAGTTGTTCATTGTGAGCATCTCCTCACCTCTTCTTTGCAATTGCTGTTGTGTTGTGGGATTTTTTGTTTGTTTGCTTATTTAAGTTTCTGATTCACACCCTTTCTCCTTTTAATGTGAGGCCATGGTGGGCCTTTCAGAGCATGCTATCTGACACCTGTGCCACAAAATGGTGATCGTCAAAATGGTGATAGCTCTCTCTTGTGGCAGAGAACATTAAAGCACCCTAAGTGAATAAACATCTTTCCAAAATGTTAAATGGAACACTGTAAGGAAAACTGAAAAGCAGGGAGAATGTTTTGCATTTCCTCTCATATATTTATTTATATATGGGGAGAGGAGCCTTCATGCTTTCAGCCTATGCATTTCCTGCTTCTGCAGAAATGTACGGGAATGCTACAAGCAAGATTAAATAACTCTAAGATTTCAGTGCCCAGCCTCCCACCAGGCACAAAAGATGGCAAAGCTTCATATCCTGAAAGGCTCTGGCAGCACAAGGCAGGACTCCCAGTCTCGTTCCTTTAGTATCTTGGCTTTCTCAGAGCCTATAAGAATGTTACAGGAAGGGAGAAGTTCAGGAACAGTACCAACATCTCTGTGTGTAGGCTGACGGAGAAAAGTGCTTAGAGCAGCCTCAAATGATACACAGGACTTAGTATCCTCCAGGATGTGTTAGAACACAAATGAATATTTACTCCAACCATAAATAAAAAAAATCCCAGTACAGCTATCAGAACCCCTTTCCAAATCAGCCCCATGAACATGCACATGCCAAAGACTCAGTCTTACACTTGCAGAAAGCCTTGTTTCTAACTTCTTCTCAGGCAACGCCCCGCTGTCTTCTATGGCTAGAATACTTCTCAACCTCAAGTCTTTAATCTGCTTATGTGCACAGCACATCAGCCTGACTTGGGGTTTATTTAGTACTTTCTTGCCAAAGGACAGTAAGGAAGTTTGCTGTATGTTGCTCTTAAAATGGGTCTGGATGTAAAGTGACTAATGATGTTTATTTCTTACTACTGTAAAACCCAGCTCGGTGTAAGAGCTGTGTCTGTGATTATTGCTGCACGTGCACGTGTCCTCTTGTGCAAGGGTTGCATTTGGAATGAAGAGCACACACATACTAAAAAAGCTACTCAAAGCAACCCCAAAATTGGTAAAAGTAATGAAAATACATGAAACGAGGTGAAAAAATACCCCTCCCCTTTTTTTATCAAATTCCATCAGTATATTCTTTTCAATTTAAACTTTATAGTTGAGATGGTAAACGAGGCTTTATTTCACTTTCTGGTCATATATCCTTTTATAGATTTTTTTTTTTAAGATAAACTGATCATTTTCTTGTTATTATTTCAAACAATACCAAATTGTATGAGAATGGTGAATATTAAATAGCCTCTTGTACAGCTGAATCCTTTTGCTGTCTTATAAAACATTAAAAGTACAATATAATAAGGGTATTCCTGCACTGTGCTGGGCATAATCTGTCCTGTCTGATCTGTTTCTCCAAAATACTGAAAAGTTGCTGATAAAATCAGATATAATGATGTAAACTGAATTTCTTTCCTTGATCTCTCCTGCTACCTGCTGGTCAAAGTGTTTATTGTTCTCACAACATTTCGATTTGATGAAATCCAGTAAATAGGTCAAATGAAAAAAAACCCAACCAAAAAAACCAAGCACCCAAACCCCATAAGAAGTGTTATCTCTGCACATACCACAAATTAAACCTCTTTGCTCTTCCTTTGCATTCTTGCCTTGCTGGCAGGTGCAGATGAAAACCCTTGCTATGTAATATAGAGGCTTTAGAAAGTCCAGTGCCGGAAACACACAGGTGAAAAGAGACGAATAGCTGAACTCAGATTCAGAGAAGCTTTATTCAAAGATACAAGCTAAAACAGTTATACAGTTGTAAGTGATTTGTAACAGAAGAAATGGAATAGACTACAGGAAATGTAGGTTTTGAAATTCATTAGTATTTCTAAGAGAACTTTACATTGTAAGTTATTCAAGAAACTCGTTGATCAGAATGTCCTAGGCTGGAGGAAAGATGTCTTGCTGGGATTAAGGGGTGTGTTGGTGCCTGTTATGCCTAAAGCAAGCTAGGTTCTTCCAAAGGTGTGAATGTCTTGCTAAACAAGGAGGAAGTCTGACACAGCAAGGAATGCAGTACAAACTTTCTGGCTTTGGGCAATGAAGGGGCTGATAACAAGATGTATGAATACAACTGCCAAAGTGCCTGAGGCCCTGTGATAAAGGAATTGTAGGGCAGGCTGTTGCATGTAAGAGGGCTACTGGACGAGATGCAGTCAGGAGCTGTGTTCTTCTGGTGAGGCTCTCTGCTCTTCTGAACTGTGAGGTTTTCTGCAGAGGGGTTTCTCGCTGTGGAAGGACCAAGCCACGTCAGTTCCATCAGTTTCTGCCTATGGACCTGGCTGTTTCTGTAAACAGGTAAGTCTGCTGTTGGCCAGGAATTTTGCATGCAGCAAACATGTGTATGTAATACTTGTTTAATTTCATCGCGCTGGGAATTCAGGGTGCCATTCATGGGAATCCTTCTCTTCATCAGGTATACTGCAGTCGCAATAAAGACTATACAGAAGGGTGTGATCCTGAATAGACTAATTGGATCTAGTGGTACAGTCAATCAAGGGGAGGGCAGATGTTAAAGGACTGGCCTTAGAGATGGTCACTTGCTTCAGGACTCTGGTAAAATGACTTATCCTTTAGTGTCCACTGTGTATGAAATAGGAGAGAGAAATTAAATTCCCTAAAATTTCTTACACACCCAAATGCTACAGGGACTTGAAGGAGGAAGGAATGACCTAAACAGAAAGACAGAACTGGTCTGTTCTTGCTTTTAATTCTGTTTAATTTATATATTTTTTAGTAGCCTCAGTGGGAGAGTTTCCATTTCTTGAACAAGTTTGTGTATTTGGAACTCTGGGTGAGATGTTTAAACCTGTTGAGTGATTTGATCTGCTGCTTTCCATCCTATAACGAACTGGGAAGTTTTTCCTCCCCACATCTCAGCCAGCTTTTAGTTGAAAATCTTTGACTTTAGTAGGGATTACACATACAGACCATCTTGGAAAGCTAACAATTTTGTATATAAATCTTTTTTGCATGGGCAGACACAAAGGTTTCCCACTACCAAATTTATAATTTGAACAATAGTAATGCCTTCCTCTTTCCCTTCCTTCCTCCCTCCCTCCTTTACTTCCTTCCCTCCTTCTTTTCCTCCTTCCTCACCATCTTGTGCAGTACTTTTGGAACCTGGGAATGGCACTCAAAGAAAAATCACAAACAAAAATTGTGCTATGGCTGACTTACAGATAAAAATTGATCTGGACGTGGTAAAAAGGGATTTTTTTTTCGTGAAGTGGTGTTACACTGTGATGCCAGGAGTTGGAAGGGAATTTACTGCTGCACAGGAACCACATATACTCTTCAATTCAGCCACTATAACTCTGAGTAAAAACATAATCCCTGCTGTGTTTCTTACCCAAGAAAAAATCTGATCAGCTATTGATTCTATTTTTTTTTATTCTTTCATTTGCTGCATGTAAATATGCTTGAGACTGCTTGACTGGAGTGGAACTGATTGGCTAAGCTATTCTGGAAAAGATGCTCAGAATTTTTCTTCAGCTGATCCTGAAAATCCATTCAAAATTATTTTCTTCTCTATGATGTGTGACACAGAAGGAAAGATTGCATTCATGAGAAAAGTAAAAGTTTTAGAATAAATGTCCTTTTTTGCACTAAAGAAAATTTGCACATATTCAGTCACTTTAGAAGAGTTACTGCAGAATTATTTATTTCATCACAATTATGTCAGTTACCTTTTCTCACCAAAGAGGTGTGGCTGGTTTTTTAGATGCTGTTCATTTTAATAGATTTTTCATTGCTTTGCATATTTAATCCCTGTGTATAACTGTCAAGTCACTTTAAAATAAAAATTATCAATACTTCTATGTGATAAGGAATTGTTCAAATTCATAAAATGCAACGAAAACATGTTAAATTTCAGGAGAGTATGGAAATCAAGTTTTTGTAAAGGGCTGAGCTGCTGTGGGCGTAACCACGGAGAAGTTCACGTTCGTGCGTGGAATTCATCTAACAGTCCATTCAGGTATGTTGCTCATTTTCATCTAGAGAAATATGAGGGTGGTATTTCCAAGGACCTTGCTCCCATTTAAAATTCCCAGAGATGAAAACATTGACAGGAGCACAAAGCACTTCCCTGCCAACTTTAGCAGCCAGTTTTGTGAAGTAAAAGGAAGGTAACAGTAGGTTCTTTCAAAGCTACTGTTTAATATGGCGATGAAGCAGCTTCCCAGAGGTGACATTCAGAACAGAAAGTGCAGCCAGGTAAAAAAGATTGGAAAAAACCACTGCAAATAAATGAATATGAGCAAACCAGATCATATTATTCCCTGTGCATTTAAATGAACTTAAATTAAAATGAAATTAAATTAGCCCTCTCTGTGTATAATTTTTCAATGCCAGTATCAACTGAGATCTTTGCTACTAAATAATTTTCCAATTTCTGACTGGAAAAACTGTGTGATTGCCAGTCCAGTCTTATGTTAGAAAGGGTCTGAAAGCTACTGCCTGTTTATAGACAAAAACACAGTGTAGGATGGTTTGTCCACCAGGGAAGGATTTGAAGCGGTATTTGAGAAAGGAAAAATTGTGAATAAAAACCTATAACACTTTTCTGTATGTCAACAACTTGAAAACACTGGAATTAGTGCATGAAATGAAAAAAATAATTAGATGTTTCAGTCTGCTCTGGGTTTTGTTTCTTTATTTTGTTGTTGTTGGATTTTTTTTAACTCAAATGACTTTTTGTAGAGCTTTCTATAGTAGTGAAAACAGTAGTAGTAAATACCTACTTAATTTTTGTCAATTTTTGACACTAAATCCCACTCAGTGTAAGAATTTCTGAGCTTTTTTTTCCTGTTTTTATTTTTTTGCCTGAAAGATAGGTAATTTCTTCTTAAATATGAAAAATACACATAACTCTATAGGCTCAATACAAATCCATCTTTTCTGGCATACTCAAACAGCAACTTGAAGATAACTATACAGATACCCATATATTGTAGTCCAGAAACACTAAGAGAGTTCTTATCTAGTTCAGGCTTTTTTATCCTTATTTATTATATCTCACATTTTTATTTACTTCTTGGTTATCTTATAAAATTAGTTCCTGCAAAATCCCTGAAAGCTATTACTTAAAAACATGATTTTTATTTGTTGCTGAGTCATAAATTTTAGGCCACTGACTTTGACAGCACTGTTTGTAAAATATCTGGGAAGTTAATCATGCAAACCTTATTTAGAAAGAAATGAGACTGTAAGTACTTGAGCCCAAATAAAGTAAATGCTACACTGGTGTTGTAAGAGAAGTGACTGAGTTTTGTGAGCAAATAAAAGGAGCTCGCAGGGGAAATCTCTAGAGTGTTTATGTTAGCTTTTATTTAGCAACACAAAGAGGTTATTCCCTATATTTTTCAGTAAAAACCCACAATGAATAAGAAAGATCATTGAGTACTAGGAAATGGCCTTCACCTGCTATTTACTACACTAGCTGCTTGAAAGCATTGCTAGGGTGGTCAGGTCATGTGCAGAATCTGGCATGGATGTCAACCAGTTTGGAACCTAATCCTATTATTATTAAGACACAGCTGCATAGGAAAGAAAAAAAAAAGTGTACACCGAACTTTGGTCAAAGTGTAATGCTTTCAAGATATTAAGCTGAAACACTTACTGTAGGATTGCAGTGAACCTCTGATCGATCTGAAGATCCTTTAGAAAAATTGATGAGGTTTGAGAATAGATTTATAGTGTCCCACAACTGACAAAGGAGAATTTTAGACCATTTCCTGGAACCTTCCTTAGTACTGAATAGTCAAAATAGTGTATCGCGTGCAAGGTGGCTGTTTTGTAAATATTTTCATGGTGGCCTAACATTGAATAGTTAATATAAAGACACATATCTGGAAGCAGATATATTTGCATGTGCTTTGCAGTAAGTCCAAATGGGGGAAAACATCCCCATGAAATCTGTTGGTTTACAGCTAAACTAGACAAACGGGATCAAATCAGTACTTGTTCTCAGTAATTCAGCAGCTGTGATACAGTATCCTCTTAATTCAAAGTGAACACCTAAGACTGCTTTTAACATACTTCCAGTATTTTAACTCTTAACATCACTACAGCAGACCATACAGCTCTGTAGGGTGCCCATCATAGTAGAAAATTCTGTACTTTTGTAGTTTTACAGTGGAAGTCTAATAGAGTATTCTGAGAAAGAAAGTGGTGGAGGCAGAAGCATGTAGTTGTCTCAAACAACTTTTCTAGATTGACATCTTGAACTAATAGAATCACAGAATCATAGAACCATAGAATGTGTTGGGTTGGAAGGGACATTTAAAGGTCATCTAGTCCAACCCCCCTGCAGTCAGCAGGGACATCTTCAACTAGATCAGGCTGCTCAGAGCCTCATCCAGCCTGGCCTTGAATGTCTCCAGGGATGGGGCCTCCACCACCTCTCTCACCACCCTCATTGTAAAGAACTTCTTCCTAATGTCTAATCTAAACCTACCCTGCTTTACTTTAAAACCATTGCCCCTTGTCCTATCATTACATGGTCTTGAAAACAGCCCATCTCCAGCTTTCCTGTAGGCCCCCTTCAGGTACTGGAAGGCTGCTATAATGTCTCCCTGGAGCCTTCTCTTCTCCAGGCTGAATTATTCTGAATTTGCCTTAAAGAACAGGGCATGGTTTGCACTGGGTTGAAACAACTAATTCTCCTTGCTTAAATTGTGAGAACTCAGAAAGCTTAAATTTCAGATTTTTGTAAAGCTTCTTAGGTTTTTGTAATATTTCTTACAGTTGCGATATATCAGTTTTGAGAAAGACATCTTTGGTCAACAGCTTAACAATAAATTCAAGTAAGTCTGAAGAACACTGAAGAACCTGATCATTCCAGAGTAACTACTGAGCTGTACAAGGTTGCCTGGAATTGGGTGGCCTCCACAGGCTTTTAAATCTGAGTTCTGAATGGCATTTTGAAGTGGTCTGGTAATAATTTCCACAGCAATGGGAATGCTGGAATTAGCAGTGCACTTAGCTTTGGCACAAGGACTCTTCTGAAGGTAAATCCAAGTGAGTATAATGGAAGAAGAAGAAAGCACTCATTGGAATAAAGAATTATCTGAGTGTATTCCACTATTATGTTTGCATGTAAGTTTTCAGGTTTACTGATGCATAGCTAGTCATGTGTAGATAAGAAAGAGATAATACTGAATTTGGGGGCTGCAGTGCCAGTTTCTAGGAATCTCTGTGCATCTATTGGTATGAAAATAGAGGCAGAAAGTGAGACTGAATTGCTCTTTAGTGCGTCAGTCTATAATTTAAATCCCACAGCAGTGAGATTCACAGAAGCGAATTGTCATGAGAATTTTTACTGGGGTTTTGATCTAGGAAGCTTGAGAAGAAACACCCTGGGAGGTCTATGTATACACATCAAAGTTAAAAAACTCCTTTGAGTCAAAAGCTACTGATAGCATTTTTGATAAAGCTCTTTGTCACAGTGAAACTCCATAGGTGCCTACGTAAAGCTGAGTTTTGGAAAGGGGACCAGGCTGTCTGTTCATCCAAGTAAGTGCCAGAAATAAACATCTCAAAAATTGAATTTGATGATGCTGTGATGAGCTTTGTCATTTAGGGTTTTAAAGATAGTTTCTTCCCTTAATCAGAAACTTTCCAACTATCTCTGTTTCCACAGTTAGTGGATGTGTCACATTTCAGATAAAGAATAAGCAAATATTCATCTCAGAATTGTCAGGCTTGTAAGTCCAGTTTTACTCCCTTTAATACAAAGCATTCAAGGTCAAATCTGCTAGCCCAAGGTGATTTTCCTTCTATCTTCATCACTGGCTTTTGAGGTGTATTTTTAGAATTAATGTCTTCAAGATGAGAACTGTGCTTGAAAAATGCCTGTGTTTTTCTACTGATTATAGAGGGACCCTAGGATATCTGTACTATGTTTAGATAACTCACATGTGTAGGATATGTTTCTGGTCTGTCTCAAGACATCTAATTTCCTTGAACCAGAGTCCAGAGTGTCAGTTTCTTTGCACCACGTGAAGGCTAAAAAAAGAAAAAAGACTTTTCAATTGAAGCGTTTTACTAGTTTTGCAGTTAGAAAGACCATTTAATAAGCAGGGAGAAAGTTTGTCATGGATCAAAACTTTCTATGGCTAGGATTTTGTAAAGCTCTGCTTTAGTGTAACTTTGGAGGTGGCAATCAAGAGTTTAAATGTGGAAAACCATGTAAGCCTAAAGGCTTTCCTTAGAAGGAAAGTGTCTGTGTTTCTGAGGATTGCATGCCTACAGAGGTGGGGCACAGATGTCCAATACTAGTTCCCTACGGAGTTTAACTGAAGATTTGGGTCACTGGTTTATTCTAGCTTTCCAGAATGGGAATGGGCAATGACATGTGAGTATTTACATTTCAATAGTCCAAGAAATTTGCCCTTTAATTTACATATAACTTAGGTTTTAAAAGTACTGGAATATCAAAGGTTGTTAAGAATTTATCAAAGTCCTTGCCTGGGGCCCCTGGTCACTGAAATCTAGTGATGAAAAATATTTTTTTGAGTGTCTTTAGTTTCCAACAATGATTTCTTTTAGTGTTTTGGCAACCAGCATCTTTAATGTTCAGAAACTATCAGTATGCATGGATTTTTGTCCCAAGGCAGACAATCAGATCTTTGATAGGGGCAGATAAGACCTAAGTGTTTTCTAGAATTACCTACTTTCATTTATTTCCAGATGACTTCCAAAAGTCAGACAAAAAGCAGGTTTCTTCTCACCGACAGTAGCTCAGTACTCTAGATAAGTCTATTCCTGCCTGTGTGATTGGATATGACATGATCCTTAAACAGACGTAGAGGCAATATGCTGCAGCATGTTTTGGTAATGTTCACAGGGAGCAGCTACCTCTGGACTTTAAGCCAGAGCTGACATATGTTAGCCAGCAAATGAGGTACCAGTAGAGCATTAAAGCTTTTGTTACTGCATATACTATTGTTCTTCCCCAAGTGGTAATTCACCTTCAGGAATGGAAATAAACTGGTGGTAAAATCAGGTATTTTTTTCCTAGTGAAGAATTGCCTTGTAAATGTTTTTATGGTTGAAAGTAGATTTATAGAGATTTATAGAGTGATAATTACTCCTTGGTGAAAGAAATCAGTTCCCAGTTTAAAGTGGAAAGAAAAGAGACACATACAATTATACATAACAGGTTGAGGGTAATGTCTTTACTTAAGCCATGAGTTTAATTCAGTAATAAACTATAGATATCATCATTGAATAGTCCCAATTGCATTTAGTTCACTTTTCTTCCAGGAAAGGAAGAGTTAATAAGGCAAATATTTTTCTCTGAATCGTTTTTGTAAAGCACTTCCTGTCTGTGTGAGTACAGGAAACTTTGGGAAATTAACATTTGGACAAGGAACAAGAATTGTTGTAATACCAAGTAAGTGAGAAGTGAAGAATTTCATGTATGAACACTAACAACCTAACTTCCTTTTCCAAGATTCAGCTTCTTATATCAATCCAATTTTACTAATTACACTTCCAAGTCCTTTTTTTATAAGCATTTAATTTGTTTGATGGTTTGGGAAATCTTGCATCTGTTCCGGTGAGTATCCACAAGACTGAAAAATATTTCAACAGTGATTTTTCTTATGCCAACCCCATAGCCTTCCTGAATGTACTGTGTACAAGGGTAGTGGTGTGGAATGATTCAGAAAATTTTTTTATTCTTTTAAAGTTAATATGTTGGCACAATAATGGTTGCAGAGAATGTTGTAATGACAAAACTGTGCTCTTTTTGTATCCATGCTTCATGTGAAATCTTTTAGATAGAAAAAACAGTGAAATGTAAAACATGTTTGCTTTTACAGACACAAAATATATACTGATGTGGTCAGTAAAGTATTAATTGATGCCATTTGTGATAAGATTTGGTTTATCAAAATTTTAACGAACAAAAGTAAATTTCTGTGGATACAGTCATCAGTACAGCAAGACATTTTACTTCATACTGGCTTCTAAAGAATTTGGAAAAACAATATTTAACTCTGTCATTCAGTGGTGATAAGGAATATGTTCAGTTCTTCCCATAATCGTTTATGTAAAGTGCCTTGTCACAGTGTGATTGATGGTTATGGAAAGTTCACTTTTGGTGGAGGAACTCATCTGTTTGTGCTTCCAAGTAAGTTTCCAGCAAAAATAGTGATCTCAGATAATAGTCTTTCAGCACATTCCAGATCTAATGAGAGTCCACTCCTGTGTCCTCAGCAGAGCTGGATGCAGAAACTTTCCTGTGTTTTGGTTATAGATATCTTCTCCCAGAGATTCAGATTGAGTGATGAATTCAGATTCTTCCTAGAAGCATGCAGCAGTACAAATCGGACAGGCTAACTTCAAGTTTCTCTTAAATTCTGTTCTGCCCTTGCAATTTCAATGATGTACTTCTATAAAGGAGTTTGTATTCAAGCCCTTCAGCGCCAGGTTTTCATTTCCAAGCTAATTTCTGATAAAGTGCCTAGACTTTTTCAGGGGCTGTGAGACACGTAGCTATTAATTTCCTACCTATTTTGAGACTTTAGGAATGCTAGGTCAAAACTGCTGGATTGTCCGTGCAAGCTAAGCAATTCACAAGTAATTGGAAGTTTAATGGCCCTCCTTTTTAGGCTTAGATATTCGAGCTACTTAAAATGTTATCTTGTTCTACTAGGTTACTTGACTTCATTGTCTATTGAATACCTGTGATAAAATGGGCATTTGTGCTGCTGCTGAGAGGCAGATATACCTGAGAAACAGAAAGCAGTAAAGTAAAATGAACTTTCTTTTCACTTAGAAAGAAATCAGAAGAATATTTGATTAACAGGAAAGAAATTTCCGGTTTGCAGTTTTAGTTTAAAGAAAATATCTGAGGATATAAGGAAGAAAAACAGTCCAGACAGCATTTCCCCAAAATATTTGTCTATATATGATTGGGGTTTTTTTTCCATTTTGTACTATGAAAGGCACAAATTTTCTTTACAGTCAGGTCCTGGGACTCACCAGAATGCTTTTAGCCAAGAAATTCTTAAGTTCAAATTTCAGAGTTGATTTTTGTAGAAGACTCTCAGGCAGTGCAACTGTAGGAGGAAGAAAGCAGATATTTGGACAGGGGACATAGTTAGTTGTGACAACAGTGTAGTCTAGTTAATGACACTCAGCTTTTTTTACCTGTTTTCTTTATGCTCCTCAGGATGTGGAGATCTATCTGTTTTTGAAGACAAAGGAAATGTGGGAAGAGAAACTGAAAGCTGAATGTAAATCATAAGACAAATACTCAGTGGTATTAAGCAGCTAATTCTAATGGGTGTATGTCTTCACATAAGAAATAAAAATTCCTAAGGTATTCTTCTGGAAGCTGGTCAAAGGCTGTGAGGCCTAGAGTCCATAGGGTAAGGTGATCAAATTTACTGAAGGAAATGAAAATACAGTTTGAAGGGCCAGTTAAACTTGTTCTGAATTAAAACAAAAAAAATATTTGAAGTTTTCCAAAGCTGTTTTGGAAATGTACCCAGCTCCAGTTATTGGTCAATAATACCAATCTGTAGAGTGTCACTCTTCTTCTGTTGTGACAATCTCAAATACTGAAGGAATGTTACATTCAGTTTTCCTGACTGTGTTTTGTAGGGATCAGACTAAATAATCTTAATAAGTTCTGATTCTTGATTTGTCATCAGAATGGTATTCCTGTCAGATTTTGCCTTAGATTCATAGGTGAGAAATTGTGGTTCTGACGAATTCTGTGACAAGCATTTTGCTTTTCCAAAGGGCAGAAAATACTCGTGCAGGAGGATGCTGGTAATGAAAAGTGATATGTACAAAATGATAGGAGGAAACCCAAGGTTTTCTTAGTAAGTGAGCACCACAATGTGTAGGTTAATTCATCTACAGACTTGACTGGATCCAGTTCCTATTCAAAACGCGGTGAGTAATTTATGCCCTGGTGAGGTATAAAAAGGAGGACTATGTGGGCTTGCATTCATGACATCTTTATTGCATTTCTAAAAATCTTACATAAACAAGTCATCCACTTAAATATACCTGGGACCACACAGTATAGGCAATGAATAGCTGAAATGTGCATATCCATCACAGAAATTCATTAGGAGTATGGTTAACTATTTGACTACAAGGACGTGTTCTCTTTCTCTCTCTCCCTTATATTTTAGTCTACATATAAGATCTGAATTCTTAGTAAGGAACAAAGAACAAAGGCTTATAGTTAGGGTGCAAGCATTTTTCTGCCCAGGTAGTTTACAGAATGCAAACGTTTTAATGAGACTTCAAATATATGCCTAGATTTCTTTTTGACAGGTTGAGTAAGTCTGGGATGGGATCATCTTGGTTCATTCCTGTCCAGAAATCATCATAGATCAAGTATTTCCCTGTTTTGTGTACAATTGCAGAGCAGGAAAGGTTTTTGCAAAGGAATTAAATGATGTGTGAATTCAGGAACTGGTTATAACAAGTTGCAATTTGGCGAAGGAACAAGGCTCAGTGTTAAACCAAGTAAGTGCATGATCTAAACAAAAGTATCTTAAGAAGTATTGGAGAACGTGATGTTTGAAATTGTAGTACATAATGATCCTGGGAAGGGAATCTCCTTCCATATCTACTGCTTCTAGGGCTGAAATGATAGCATGGCTGGAGCATTTAGTGTAAAGATAGCAGCAAGAAAATGTCTGGGGTTTTTGGTAAAGTCTGACAGTAATTGCTTATGGAGAGTAGCTGTTATGAGAGGAGTTCTTCTTACACACAAGGGAAGCAAGGACTAGATTGCCGGCAAAATTAAAACAGTGTAAATCAGCATGGAGTGCCAGAGAGCTGTCATAAACCTTTCCCCAAACTACAGAGCTGTCTCATTTCTCAAGCTGCTTGATCTTCATGGTATTTGTAGAAAGAATCATTGCAGACAGTAAAAAAAATGGATTTTCCTTGTGCTTTTCACATTTTTCCCTTTTAAACAGTACCCCAAGGGCTACCCATGTGTGGAGTTACGTGAGCAAGAAACAGAGAGAAAAGATGGCTCTTTAGATAGAAGGTTCTGCCCTGTATATAAAGTGATTTAATACGCATTAACAGAGGTAGAAGACCTTGCAGAATTTCTCATCCTGTTAAATGCAGGACCAGGTGTCCTAGCCAGACATTCTGACTGCTCAGTTACATCTTCCCCTAAAAAAATGTTCAGCACCAGGGAGTGAAGTGCTTCTGGTAACCAAGGCACAATTTTGGAAATAAATGTTAACTGTATGATTTCTGTAGAGAGGATCTTAGTTTATTCTTGGCTATGCCAAAGCATCCCATGTTCAGGGCACTTCATCTTTCTTGTATTTCATGTCAAGTATTGACAGGAAACCTGCTTGGAGATAGAGAAGAGACAACCCAGCCTTCATTTTGTGGAGATATCTAACAGGAATTTTGCACGTATAGTTTTATTTTGATGACTAGAGTCCCCTGCCATGGAACCTGAAATATGAGAGGAGCATGAGGTATTTTGTAAGGGAGCTTTCGACAGTGTGTATTCAGGAAATGCAGCCAGACTCATCTTCGGAAGAGGAACAAGGCTACTCATAAAGCCCAGTAGGTATTTCTACACCAATATGGTTAGGAAAGACTGAGTACTTTAGGTCTATTGTCAGATCTTCTTTAAAATGCACAAGGAAAATCTTCTTTAAAATAGGAACAAAAGAGGGTATGGGGGGAAGAGCACATACTGAACAATTTGCTTGTAACGTCTCTGTCATGTTGATGTGAGTGGAACAGATCAGGAATTGCTGTTCTGATAAAATCAGTGAATGACCTTTGTGTTGTGCAAGCACCATGTTAATCAGGATGAACCCTGCAGGGGAATATATTTGAGATTAGTGTTCATGAATAACCTTTACTTGCTCATAAGATTAGGTGAAAATGGCTTCTGGGATTTAGGTTTGGATCCCTTACTGGATTAATTGCCAACTGAATAAACAAGAAAAATTAGGACCTTAAATTGGTTTTCTCTGGCGTTTCTTATGTTTATTTTTTCTTGGATTCTTTCTGTTATGGGTCTGGTCCCTTGCTTAGCTTCTGAGGTTGACTAGCTGGTTGATCTGTCTAAACTCCTTCTTTAGATGATGAGAAATTTTAAAAATAATAATGTTACTTGTTGAAAAAAATGGTCTAAATTTCATCTCACTTTGATGTGTCTAAGAGCACGTTATGGCTTTTAAAGGTTGAAGCTTCTCTCCCTTACAATTTTTGAATAGAGGCTTATTACTGTGGGACAATTGAGTCTTCCTGGAAACTTGCCCTTGGCGGAGGCACAAAACTAATACTGAAATCAGGTACATCCTAAAACAAATAATTGTTTCACATTATAAATGCAAGGCTGAGACTCTCCTGTCCTCCTAACTGTGGCAAAAATTGTTCTACTTAAAAACTGTTGAAGGAATATCAACTGTGTTATGCTAACAGGATAATGAGCATGATTTTCGACTTCAGGCATTTCAGAATTATTTCTATCTTAATTTCTCTAGAAAGATCAGAGGCATGCAACTAGAAAGACATCCTAATTTGGAGTCAAAGGCATGTGACGAGGGTAACATCTGTTTTCTCCCTTCATCTCTTTTGAAAAATGCATTTACTTGTCTGGTCCAAAGGTAGTGTGTGGTTTTTGTTAGTGGATGTATCGCTGTGTGAATTCAGCATCCAACTGGAAAGTCACCTTTGGAAGTGGGACACAATTGATTGTGAAATCAGGTAGGTAGAAACCCTGAAGGAGTAAGGATAGGAAAGCCTAATTCCCCTTTCTGTGAAACAGCTGTTAAAATTACATTGTTCTTTCCTTCTGTGGGAAATCGGAGGTCAAGGTTGACCTTGCATTAGGGAAAAAAAGTCATTATAAAGCTAAATACCTGTTTGGAGGAATGGACTCTCCTGTATGTGTCACTATGTGCTTTATTTCATTTGTGTTATAAATGGCTTTAATGCAGGTTCTGGAGCAACGGCTATAATAATAATTTTCTGGGCAGCTTCTATTGACATTAATTGTCCACATGAGAGGATGGATAGAGAGCAACCATCCCAATGGACTGTATGCTGGATGTTTCTTTTTCTCCAAAAAGAATAAGCAAATCACTCAGTTATAGCTTTCTACACCTGGACAGAGGAGTCCTACCCCAAATACTCCTTTTCTTCTTGTTCCCAGAAATCTCACAGACCTGCAGGGATGCTCACTGTCCTTTTAATGTCATTGCCCAGCACTTTGTCCTCATTAATTCTCAGAAGCTGCAATTCTTGTCTCGGCTCCGAAAACTGTCTTACTTTTTGCTCTGCTGCTTTTGCTTCTGGCTACAGACAGGTTTCCATCCAGGTTTTCATTCCTTGACAAAAAAAGCTAGGCTGTCTTGGAAAGGGATCTGAACAAATGTTGTTTGTTTGGGGAATCAAGAAAGATATTTTGAAGGTTTGCACTACGTGCAGGAAGGTCCGGGGGAGATCTCTACTTTTAATGTTGATATAATGCTGAAAGAGGAATGTTTCTGTTAATCCTTGTAGCATTTCCTTGCATGAAGGAAAGACAAATCTTGCAGTCAGTGGTCATCTCTGTCAAAACTGAAAAAGACCATCAACTAGGATAATCTTTAAAAGAAATCTAAGTTAAAGTTGCCAAGGAATTTACTTGGGTAGACTAAATTAAAAGAAATGCCGAGAAGGAAGTAATAAAAGACTGGAGGAGAAAACAGGGTTTTGGCTTTAAAGACAAATATGGTGTGAATAGCTATGGAAACAAATTCACCTTTGGAAGCAGAGTGCAACTAAAGGTGAAATCAAATAAGTTCTAAAACATTTTCTGTTCAATATTGAAACAAAAAAGAAAGATATTAATGAGTTGAAGAAATGTGTACTAAGGTATTTAGTTTTTCAATTTTTCAATCAATTTTTCAATTCTGTCAGTAATCTACTTGACATAAGCAGTGTGGAGTCCTGAACCCATTTGCTCAGGGACACGCATTTTGTGCCAAGGCCATGCAGGCACTGGTTGCATTTCTCTCTAAGGATACAAGCTTGTGTTCTTGTTGAGGTGAAAACCACTGTGTGAACTACGACAGGCTCACACTTGGCAAAGGGACACGACTTCAGGTTTTGCCCAGTAAGTGCTGCTACCTTCTTGTAGTCATCTTCTGTGTGGGGCAAAGCTACCCACTGCCCAGTAAACTTTTCAGAATCTCCCTTCCTGGGGTCTTCAGCTGTGGGGTTGCCTGCCTTCTTCCAGGACAGGCTTCAGCTCAGGGCAGAAGGAACAGTCATCCCAAATGGGGTTTGTATCCATAGGTCCAGGGGTGCTCTTGATCACACAGACAGATGGCGGGAGGTCTTCACTTCAGAATGTAGCTGACTCTCGGTGACATTCAGCACTGTCTAGTCAGTCTGTGGATGCTCAGCTTTGCCAAGTATTTGGGAAGGTTTTTGTTGAGAGAGGAAATGCTGTGTGACCACAGGAGCTGGTGCATATAAACCTGTCTTCGGCTCTGGAGCAAAACTCACTGTTAGGCCATGTAAGTTCAGCAGTGTTGCTACACTTTCTGTTGTCTGTGAGGCGTTTCTTGCGTGGTTGAGAGCAGCATCGTTGCTATTTGGTCATTTATGTGTGGCGATATCTAGCGATGGACTTTGCTTTTAAGAGAATGTGACAGCTTGGTCCACAACAACCCTTCTTACTCTCAGTTTGACTGGGATGAGCAAAGTGACCACATGCCTATTCCAGAATGTCCCAGCTGCCCCATGGTGAGGCTGTCCGACTCCACTGGATTCCAATGGAGTTTCTGTTGCAGTGGAAAGCACTGTCACGCTTCTGCTGCCCCTCCTAGCCTAGGCATGGCTGGGCAACAGCTTGGGGAGAGGTACGGCTTCTGGAGAGGGTTGCTGGACTTTTTGTTATGGAAGGAAATGCTGTGTGATTTTGGGTCCAACTATGACAAACTGACTTTTGGTTCAGGGACCAGACTTTACATCCAACCCAGTGAGTGCATGGTTTTCCTGTGTGTCTTTTTGTTAAAAGTACTTGAGTGTCCACTGGAGCTCCCTGTAGACATACTTCTTATTTTTGGGTCATGTTATAGATGGGGAGGAGGACATGGATGGTATTTCAAGATACTTTCATGCCTAGAAGTTTTTCCAGGGGGAGAATTTATGCTATTGAGGGAAATGTGTTCTGGACATGGTGCTCCAGGCAGCTTTCAGCCTGGATAAGGGGTAGACAGAAAAAGGAAACAAATGTGTCTGAGGAGAGAACCAGAGGTGGAAGGAGCCTCAAAGAAGCAAAGGAAGTGAAATTTCCCTCCACTGATCTACTCTGCAGCAATGCAGAAGGATTTCACTTCAGAGTCAGCATCCACTTGCCCAGGGCTGCCAGTACAGCTCAACTAGTGGAGGTGTCACCAGCTGGGAGCTAATCCTCTGGGTTTCTGTAAAGTGGTCTACTGTTGTTACAAGAATCTCAAATTCACATTTGGCTCAGGGACTAAAGTCGCCATCTGGTCAAGTAGGTGGGTTAACGCCCGCGTGTTGCAATTTCAACCAAAGATTTTGTCTTAAAGCTGTGCTACAGCAATCACACAGGACAAGTACAGAGGAGATGAAAGGTGTACTGAGGTCTCAGGGAAATCTTATGTTGTTGGTAAACTAGAAAACTGAAGATCAGTGTGTGAGTTTTTAATTCTGCACAACAAAGCAAGACCATGTATTTATCAGAGTTTTGGCAATCTGTCCTGAAAAGTCCTGATACCAGTGAATGACTGGTATTCTCCAAGTATCCCAAGAAAGCCATCCCTGAGTGTTCATCTTTCCCTCCTCTCTGTGTTGCTGTTCCCAAGGCAAATGCTATCTCTTGTTCAAGGGGCTCGTCCCTCTCCTACACAAGGAGACCAGAGTGGGTAAGAGAGCAGGCTGAGACTGGGGATCTTGTTAGGGTGTGTAGCACTGTGTTAACAACAATGCAAAAGACCTCCAGTTTGGGCCAGGGACAAAGCTACGTGTTTTGCCAGGTAAGATTTCTTATCTTGCTTCTCCACTTTATGCTGTCTCCTCTTGCTGCATTCCCACTTTTAGCCCAACTTAAGACCAAAAAAGTCAGAGGTACAGCTGGAAGATATGGAGGATTTGTTTTTCCTATCTTTGGCATTGCTGGGCAAAGGCTTAGGGAGAGGTGCTGCTTCTGGAGAAGGTTGCTGGGCTTTTTGTTATGGAAGGAAATGCTGTGTGATTATAGTACTGGCTACGACAAGCTGACCTTTGGCTCAGGGACCAGACTGTCCGTCACACCCAGTGAGTGTGCAGCTTTCCTGTGTGTCCTTTGTCACAAGTCCTTGAGCGTCCACTGGAGCACCCTGTAGATATAATTGTTATATCTGCGTCACCTTTCATAGCGGAAGGAGAAAATAGGAACTATTTCAAGGTGCTCTTCTCCTTAGAAACGTTTCCAGGTGGAAGGTTCTGCTATTTAGAGAAAGATGCTATGGACATGGTGATCCAGGATGGTGATAGTCCGCCAGCCAACAGGAACAGAAGTGTGGTGGTTTAGGACATATGGACAGCTTGACCAACTCGTGCTCAGTACCTGTGTATGGCTTTGTAAGGCCGTGCGGGATCGTAAAGGGGGTTGAGTTCTATTCCTTCCCTTAGGATTTTCAGGGTACTTGGGCAAGGCTCTGATGTTGCTTGGTGCAAAGGTTTCCTGAGAGTCATGTGAAATAGCTCTAGGTAGGTAGATTGTCTTTCTGAGCATAACCAGATCATTATGACACTTGCTTTCAGCCTGATTAGGGTGTGGACAGTGAAAGGAGGAACGTGAGGTGGCTGCGGTGACAGGCAGAAGTGGAAGGACCGTCAAGAAAGCCAAGCAAGTGAAATTGCCCACCACTGATCTACTCTGCAGCAATGCAGCAGGTTTTCACTTCAGAGTGAGCATCCCGCTCTCCCAGGATGTAAGGGAAGAGGCTGCCAGTACGGCTGGACTGGTGGAGATGTTGCCAGTTGGGAGCCAGCACTTCAGGGTTTCTGTGAAGTGCTCTGCTGTTGTGACAGCAGCCTCAAATTCACCTTTGGCTCAGGGACTAAAGTCACCGTCTGGCCAAGTGAGTGGGTTAATGCCTGTGTGTTGCAATCTCATCTCTGACAATGATGTCCAAAGGCTGTGCTGTGACTGGGCAAGAAAAGGGATTGTCTCGTTGAAATGCATAGTACTGATTTAAATACTGAAATGGTTCTTGCATTGTAAAAAAGCCACCTGTAGATGGAAATCTGGATAGGAAGGTGGACTTCATCAATTCCTCTGGCCCTAGACTGGGTTCATGTTATTCACATCCCTTTTGTCATTCTAGAATAAAAAGAATTTGGGGCAGGGATCATCGAGTCCCTAGTTCTACTCCATAGAATTTACAAGCTCTTCAGGGACAGGGTTCTTTTACGGGTGGACTTTAAGGAAGGACGCTGGGCTTGACAGTAATGAGTGAGTGAAGTTTTGATGCACTGTGCCCCGATCTCATTTTGTGTGTGAATGCATTTTTCCGGTTAGGTATGACTTGGTTTACAGAGCTTCCATCAGCTTTTATCATGCAAAACTAGGTAGTTGTGCAAATTGGGAGCGTGCATTTGGACACTCTTGTCTAAATTACCCCAGTTTGGCTCCAACTGATTTCTTTTTGGGATTTGGTTGTAGTGGTTTTTTGGTGAAGTTTTTGTTGTTGTTCTTGTTTTTCAGTTTACTAGTTCAGCTCCAAGCTTCTGTGAATGCATGGCCTGAATTCAGGTTCTGATATGTGAAGTTGTTTGTGCTTTTCTTCTTTTGCACAACAAAGCAAGGCCAACCATTTTGGCATTCTCTCCTGAAAAGTGCCTGGTGTTCTCCAAGCAGCCTGAGAAAGCCATCCCTGAGTGTTCATCTTTCCCTCCTCTCTGTGTTGCTGTTCCCAAGGCAAATGCTATCTCTTGTTCAAGGGGCTCGTCCCTCTCCTACACAAGGAGACCAGAGTGGGTAAGAGAGCAGGCTGAGACTGGGGTTCTTGTTAGGGTGTGTAGCACTGTGTCAACAATGATGCAGGAAAACTCCAGTTCGGGCCAGGGACAAAGCTACATGTTCTGCCAGGTATGTTTTCTTCCCCTGCTCCTCCACTTTATGCTGTCTCCTCTTGCTGCATTCCCACTTTTAGCCCAACTTAAGATCAAAAAGCAAGTGAGAGGCGCAGCTGGAAGACATGGAGGATTTGATTTGTTTTCTCCCTAACCTTGGCACAGCTGGGCAAAGCCTTGGGGAGAGATGCTGCTTCTGAAGTGGGTTGCTGGGCTTTTTGTTATGGAAGGAAATGCTGTGTGATTATGGCTCCAGCTACAACAAGCTGACCTTTGGCTCAGGGACCAGACTGTCTGTCCATCCCAGTGAGTGTGCAGCTATCCATTGGTTTTTCAGATGCCTCTCTTGCTATAGGGGTGTTTTTAGATTTATCTTTTTGTTTCACCTTCACACACCTGAAATGCCTTCTCTGCCATCATAGACTCCAAGAACACCTTCATCACAGCCTTTAAAGAGGTTGTGGTTGGACAGGGTAAATCTCAACTTGAGGTCTGCCTGATTTTTGAAAAAGTGTCCCCTCTGCCTTTCTGGGAATGTCCTTGTCAGCCAGAGTAATGGCTTCCTTGCTCTGGGGAGATGAGGGTGTTTGTGTAATGGCTTTTGCTGCTGTAAGTGTCAATGGGAACAGGTACACCTTTGGAGCTGGGACAAAGCTAAGTGTGAAGCCTCGTGAGTACTGTCAAAGCTGCTTTTTAGTCCTGCAGGGCAATGTAGAAATGTCCAAGGCAATAATGTCAGGGTGTAAATTTTGGGAAGCTTTCCTGTGAGCACGCACAACCCTGTGCCCTCTCTCTGGGCATGCAAAAGCAGCGAGTTGCTGTGGGAGGAGGCGGGCAGGGCAGATGGTTTGTCTTTGGAAGGGGAGAAAGCTCTTTACAAAGGCATGTAGGTGCCATGAGATTGAGAGAGATGTATATGTCTCAACAGGCATGTCTTCAGCAGCGCTACCCACTCGTGAAGGGGCTCAAAGTCAGGGCTGCAACCCCTGTGGGCAAGGGCACTGCTGGAGGACAAGCAGCTGTGCATTAGCTTGGTGTATGGGGAAGGATGCTGTCGTAGTTCAGGAATTAGTGATTCCCCTTGTCTTTCACCATTTTTTTCTTATGCTGTCAGGAATGACCAATGTCAGCCTCTTCTGCAGGTGATGGTGTTTCCTTTCTGCTAGCTGCAGGGTTGTTGTAAAGCTGGCTGTGGCTGGGGGAATTTGCAGGGGCAGGTCTTAGCAAGCTCACCTTTGGGCATGGAAGCCGACTTTCTGTGAAACCCAGTAAGTAGCTCTGTGTTGACTGGCTTGTTGGCTGATATCTTGGGGAGGAAGGAGGACCTGGTTGCAGCACCATGTGGGTAGAGAGAATGGGCAGTGCATGGGGCAAGGGTCCTTTAACTCTCTCTGCTGAGAGGTCATTGCCTCCCCATACAAAGGCTTGCTGGCAGCTGGGTCTTCACTGCCACTCAGAGTTACCTGACAGAGAATATCAAGCTGCAAGAGGAACATCCGTTAACTTCAGCGCTCACGTGGGACTGGGGATGTTGAAGAAAGACAAGTGAATGCCCCAAAGGAGCATTTTGTGTGTTCCCAGGCGGTCACTGGGAAGCCACCAGTGCCACCATTCCTGAGGTCATGCTGTCTCTTCCTGGCTCCCCACTGGTGGTTTTGGTTGTTGTAAAGCCCTCAAGCTGTAGGCTGCTGGGTGAACTATGGGCAAAGTAACGCAAACCTCACCTTTAGGACAGGCACAAAGTGCTCTGAAAATCCCCATCCATGAGGGTGACTCTTTCCTCATCTGTCCACCTGGGCACGTGGTTGGACTTTCCACTGCATTCATTCCACGATCTTTTCTACCTGGATAGGTCAGAGGAATGTGATTAGAAAGGCATCCCTATTTGGAGTCAGAGGCGTGTGACAAGGGTGACATCTGTTTTCCCCTTTCATCTCTATGGGAAATCTTGTACTGTTTTCTGGAGTAAAAGTCATGTGTGGTTTTTGTTAGTGGAAGTGTCATTGTGTGACTTCAGCATCCACCTGGAAAGTTGCTTTTGGGAGTGGAACACAATTGATGGTGAAGCCTGGTAGGTAGAAACCCAGCCTGAAGGAGTAAGGATAGGGAAGTCGCATCCCTTACTTGGAAAATAACCCCAGCTAAGCTGTTTTAGAAACTGGTCTGCAGAGGGATGGAACTTGTGTGTGTGTCCGTGTGACGGATACAGCAGCCAGAACCAAGAAAGACTTTTTGAAAGTGTGCAGTGTGCGGAGGAGAGTCCAGGGGAAGATCTTTGCTTTTAGGGCTGACTTTCTAGGGCTGAGTGAGGAATTGTGATCATAATCCTGCACATTTTCTTTACTTGGGACAAGGATATTATCTCTGTCAGAGCTGAAAGGGATGACTAGCTGCAGCTGTTTTACAAGAAGTGCCCTGCCAGTGACTCACAGCTTTGGAAGGAATAAGCTAGTGCGGGGAAGATGTGGCTTAGAGGGTTTTTGTTGTGAAGGCAAACACTGTGGGACTAATTATGGCAACCAAATTGTCTTTGGAGGTGGAACTCAGCTAAGGATAAAACCCAGTAAGTTTTAAAGCCTTTTCCTGGTCCACTTGGTGGAACTGTTTTGTGGTCGTGAGGTGGTGTAACTGGAGGGAGACTGGTTCAATCTGTGGGGCTTTTTGCTCTGCTTTCTCTGGTAGCAGCAGAGATCTTGATTCAACAAGACTGTGAATTTACTCCTTCTGCTTACTCTTGCCAGCTCCTGCTCTCTGCCTTTCACATAAGCAGGGTGGTGTCCCGAACCCTCTTGCTCAGGGACAGATATTTTGTGCCATAGCCATCCATACCTGTGACAGTTGGGGTGGGTTGCTGATGGCTCCGTCTAGCACAGCCCTGGGTGTCTGTCCTTTGCTCTGCTGAGGAAAGGCCAAATTAATGATGCTCTTGTTGGCACCAGAGTTCCATTTGTCATCCCTCCTGTCAACGAGATTCCCAAGAGATTTCTTATCAAGGCTACAGTTATTTCTGGCTTCAAACGCCTGGCGTTGATTGGAAGGAGCTGATCTCCTGGACATTAGTTGTAGAGTAACTGACATCAGAGTTATGGTTTTTGCAAGGGTGTGAAGGACAGTGTGAACACAGGGACCTACAAAGTGGTGCTGGGGACAGGGACGCGCCTTATTGTGAAGCCCAGTGAGTACAACTGCTGCCCATGTTTCTTGTGCTCTGTACTCAAATCCCCCCTTTCCACCTCCATGAGCACTTACCCAGGGGACAGCCTGGAGACATCCTGGTGACAGAGGTTTGGGGATGCCCATTAGTTCTGGCACAGGCAGACTGCCTCTCTCTGCTCCTGCCCTGCAATCCCCCTGCCTCATGTCACCCTTCTGCTGCCACTCCCAGGTTTGGCAGGGCTGGCAACACTTTGTGGAGAGATGCTGCTTCTGAAATGGCTTTCTGAGCTTTTTGTTATGGAATGAAATGCTGTGTGATTATGACTCCAGCAAGCTGACCTTTGGCTCAGGGACCAGACTTTCTGTCCAGCCCAGTGAGTGTGCAGCTTTCCTGTATGTCTTTGACAAAACTCTTTCAGTGTCCACCAGAGCACCCTGTAGGTATTCTTGTGTCCGTGTCACCCTTCATAGCGGAAGGAGAATTTAGGCACTGTTTCATTTAAGGCAGGTGGTGAAGAGGAGTCTCATAGATGGTGAATTGCATGAAATCCCCACTCATATTGCTTGGGGCAGAGAGAGCAGTCCCTGAAAATGGGGTTCATACCCTTAGATCCAACAGTGCTCTTGATCCCACAGAGAGATCTTGATCACTTCAGCATGCAGCTGACTGTGAATGACAGCACTGTCTAGTCGAGGTGAGGGGGCCCAGCTTTGACAAGGGGTAGGGAAGGTTTTTGTTGAGAGAGGAAATGCTGTGTGACCACAGGAGCTGGTCTGTATAAACCTGTCTTTGGCTCTGGAACAAGACTCACTGTTAGGCCATGTAAGTCCAACAGTGTTCCTCCACTTTCTGTTTTGTCTGAGGCTTTTCTTTGTGCGGTTGACAGCAGCAGTGTGGCTGGGGGTTTGACCATTTATGTGTGATGATATCTAGTGATGAACTTTGTTTTAAGGGAACATGCCAGCTTGGTCCACAACAACCCTTCTTACTCTCAGTTTGACTGGGATGAACAAAGTGACCACATGCCTATTCCAGAATGTCCCAGCTGCCCCATGGTGAGGCTGTCCGACTCCACTGGATTCCAATGGAGTTTCTGTTGCAGTGGAAAGCACTGTCACGCTTCTGCTGCCCCTCCTAGCCTAGGCATGGCTGGGCAACAGCTTGGGGAGAGGTACGGCTTCTGGAGAGGGTTGCTGGGCTTTTTGTTATGGAAGGAAATGCTGTGTGATTTTGGTTTCAACTATGGCAAACTGACTTTTGGCTCAGGGACCAGACTGTCCGTCCAGCCCAGTGAGTGTGCAGCTTTCTTGTGTGTCTTTTTGTTAAAAGCCCTTGAGTGTCTACTGTAGTGCTCTGTAGTCTTAGCTGTTGTATCTGTGTCACTTTACAGATGGGAAGGAAATCATAGGCAATTTTTCATTTAATGCAGAGTATGTAAGCCATCACGGGAGTTTCTGAGAGAGTGGACATGCATAAAAAGTCCCAATTTGAAGTGCAACTTTATCTGAAACTGTGCCCTTAATTCTGGCACAAGAGAGACTGCCTATCTCTGCTCCTGCCCTGGGATCCTCCTGCCTCATGTCACCCCTCTACTGATCCCCCAAGCATAGACTTGGGCAAAGGCTTGGGGAGAGGTGCCGCCTCTGAAGTGGGTTGCTGGGCTTTTTGTTTCAGATGGAAATGCTGTGTGATTATGGCACTGGCTACAACAAACTGACCTTTGGCTTAGGGACTAGTCTTTCCATCCAGCCCAGTGTGTGTGCAGCTTTCCCATGTCTCCCCTTTAAAAGGTCCTTGAGTGTCCACCGGAGCAGCTTGTAGACTTGCTGGTTGTATCTGGGACACATATGGGAGGGGAAGAAGAACATTGGCACTACTTTCTACAGTAACTGGCATGACAGCTGATGGTGTTTGCTGGGGTGTAAAGAACTGTGTGAATGCAGGGAACTACAAAATGACGCTGGGGACAGGGAAACCGATTAAGTACAAATGCTGCCCAGATGGAGTATTTCTTGTGCTTTTTTATCCCAGTCCACCCTTTCCAACTCCCTGAGCACTTACCTTTTTCTGATCTGAGCAGGCTCATTCCTGGCTCTGACAGAGTCCAGGAAGTCCTGAGCCTTTCCTGAGCAGTGCTTTACTGGGCCCTTCTTTCCCTTAGCAGGAGGATCAGGGCCCGTCTTTTACTTAATGAGAGAACCAGACCTATTGCGGCAGAAGTGTGCACCAGTGGATAGTGGTTTACTGCAGTGTACAGCGTTTCTGGATGTCTGCTGAAAGTTTTCTCTTTACGGGGAACAAAGCCAGCACCTCAGGCTCCGCAAGAGCAGGGATTGCCTTTCTCACTAAGGAGGTAAATGAGCTTCTGTTCTTGTTGAGGGGAAAAACACTGTGTGAACTACAACAAGCTCACACTTGGCAAAGGGACACAACTCCACATTTTGCCTAGTAAGTGCTGCCACTTTCTAGTAGTCTCCTTCCATGTGGGGCAAAGATACCCACTGCCCAGCAAGCTTTCCAGCATCTCTCTTCCTGACCTTCTAGCTCTTCAGCTGTGGGGTTACATGCCACCTGCCTTCCTCCAGGAAAAGTTTTGGCTCAGGGCAGAAGGAACAGTCCTCCCAGACAGGGTTTGGATCCATAGGTCCAGGGGTGCTCTTGATCACACAGACAGATGGTGGTGGGTCTTCACTTCAGGATGCAGCTGACTCTCAGTGACATTCAGCACTGTCTAGTCAGTCTGTGGATGCTCAGCTTTGCCAAGTATTTGGGAAGGTTTTTGTTGAGAGAGAAAATGCTGTGTGACCACAGGAGCTGGTGCATATAAAACAGTCTTCGGCTCTGGAACAAGACTCACTGTTAGGACATGTAAGTCCAAGATTGCTCCTATGCTTTCTGTTTTCTGCAAGGCCTTGAGCCTGGAGACACTGTGGGGACAGAAGGGAGAGGAAGAAGTCATGTGTGTTAGTTCTGGCCCCATCCATGGCTTCATCCCACACAGCCAGGTTGTCATATTCCACTCTTGCCCTGGGATCCTCCTGCCTTATGTCACACTTCCACTAGTCGTCCAAGTCTAGACATGGACGGGCAAAAGACAGGGGAGAGGTGCTGCTTCTGGAGAAGGTTGCTGGGCTTTTTGTTATGGGAGGAAATGCTGTGTGATTATGGCACTGGCTATGGCAAGCTGACCTTTGGCTCAGGGACCAGACTGTCCATCCAACCCAGTGAGTGTGCAGCTTTCCTGTGTGTCTTCTATCGAAAGTCCTTGAATGTCCACTGGACCTCCCTGTAGATATACTTGTTGTGTCTGCGTCACATTATAGAATGGAAGTAGAATATAGGTGCTATTTCAATTTAGTCCTGTGCCCAGAAACATTTCCAGATGTTGAACTTTTGCTATTTAGAGAAAGATGCTACGGACATGGTGATCCAGGATGGTGATAGTCCGCCAGCCAACAGGAACAGAAGTGTGGTGGTTTAGGACATATGGACAGCTTGACCAACTCGTGCTCAGTACCTGTGTATGGCTTTGTAAGGCCGTGCGGGATCGTAAAGGGGGTTGAGTTCTATTCCTTCCCTTAGGATTTTCAGGGTACTTGGGCAAGGCTCTGATGTTGCTTGGTGCAAAGGTTTCCTGAGAGTCATGTGAAATAGCTCTAGGTAGGTAGATTGTCTTTCTGAGCATAACCAGATCATTATGACACTTGCTTTCAGCCTGATTAGGGTGTGGACAGTGAAAGGAGGAACGTGAGGTGGCTGCGGTGACAGGCAGAAGTGGAAGGACCGTCAAGAAAGCCAAGCAAGTGAAATTGCCCACCACTGATCTACTCTGCAGCAATGCAGCAGGTTTTCACTTCAGAGTGAGCATCCCGCTCTCCCAGGATGTAAGGGAAGAGGCTGCCAGTACGGCTGGACTGGTGGAGATGTTGCCAGTTGGGAGCCAGCACTTCAGGGTTTCTGTGAAGTGCTCTGCTGTTGTGACAGCAGCCTCAAATTCACCTTTGGCTCAGGGACTAAAGTCACCGTCTGGCCAAGTGAGTGGGTTAATGCCTGTGTGTTGGAATCTCATCTCTGACAATGATGTCCAAAGGCTGTGCTGTGACTGGGCAAGAAAAGGGATTGTCTCGTTGAAATGCATAGTACTGATTTAAATACTGAAATGGTTCTTGCATTGTAAAAAAGCCACCTGTAGATGGAAATCTGGATAGGAAGGTGGACTTCATCAATTCCTCTGGCCCTAGACTGGGTTCATGTTATTCACATCCCTTTTGTCATTCTAGAATAAAAAGAATTTGGGGCAGGGATCATCGAGTCCCTAGTTCTACTCCATAGAATTTACAAGCTCTTCAGGGACAGGGTTCTTTTACGGGTGGACTTTAAGGAAGGACGCTGGGCTTGACAGTAATGAGTGAGTGAAGTTTTGATGCACTGTGCCCCGATCTCATTTTGTGTGTGAATGCATTTTTCCGGTTAGGTATGACTTGGTTTACAGAGCTTCCATCAGCTTTTATCATGCAAAACTAGGTAGTTGTGCAAATTGGGAGCGTGCATTTGGACACTCTTGTCTAAATTACCCCAGTTTGGCTCCAACTGATTTCTTTTTGGGATTTGGTTGTAGTGGTTTTTTGGTGAAGTTTTTGTTGTTGTTCTTGTTTTTCAGTTTACTAGTTCAGCTCCAAGCTTCTGTGAATGCATGGCCTGAATTCAGGTTCTGATATGTGAAGTTGTTTGTGCTTTTCTTCTTTTGCACAACAAAGCAAGGCCAACCATTTTGGCATTCTCTCCTGAAAAGTGCCTGGTGTTCTCCAAGCAGCCTGAGAAAGCCATCCCTGAGTGTTCATCTTTCCCTCCTCTCTGTGTTGCTGTTCCCAAGGCAAATGCTATCTCTTGTTCAAGGGGCTCGTCCCTCTCCTACACAAGGAGACCAGAGTGGGTAAGAGAGCAGGCTGAGACTGGGGTTCTTGTTAGGGTGTGTAGCACTGTGTCAACAATGATGCAGGAAAACTCCAGTTCGGGCCAGGGACAAAGCTACATGTTCTGCCAGGTATGTTTTCTTCCCCTGCTCCTCCACTTTATGCTGTCTCCTCTTGCTGCATTCCCACTTTTAGCCCAACTTAAGATCAAAAAGCAAGTGAGAGGCGCAGCTGGAAGACATGGAGGATTTGATTTGTTTTCTCCCTAACCTTGGCACAGCTGGGCAAAGCCTTGGGGAGAGATGCTGCTTCTGAAGTGGGTTGCTGGGCTTTTTGTTATGGAAGGAAATGCTGTGTGATTATGGCTCCAGCTACAACAAGCTGACCTTTGGCTCAGGGACCAGACTGTCTGTCCATCCCAGTGAGTGTGCAGCTATCCATTGGTTTTTCAGATGCCTCTCTTGCTATAGGGGTGTTTTTAGATTTATCTTTTTGTTTCACCTTCACACACCTGAAATGCCTTCTCTGCCATCATAGACTCCAAGAACACCTTCATCACAGCCTTTAAAGAGGTTGTGGTTGGACAGGGTAAATCTCAACTTGAGGTCTGCCTGATTTTTGAAAAAGTGTCCCCTCTGCCTTTCTGGGAATGTCCTTGTCAGCCAGAGTAATGGCTTCCTTGCTCTGGGGAGATGAGGGTGTTTGTGTAATGGCTTTTGCTGCTGTAAGTGTCAATGGGAACAGGTACACCTTTGGAGCTGGGACAAAGCTAAGTGTGAAGCCTCGTGAGTACTGTCAAAGCTGCTTTTTAGTCCTGCAGGGCAATGTAGAAATGTCCAAGGCAATAATGTCAGGGTGTAAATTTTGGGAAGCTTTCCTGTGAGCACGCACAACCCTGTGCCCTCTCTCTGGGCATGCAAAAGCAGCGAGTTGCTGTGGGAGGAGGCGGGCAGGGCAGATGGTTTGTCTTTGGAAGGGGAGAAAGCTCTTTACAAAGGCATGTAGGTGCCATGAGATTGAGAGAGATGTATATGTCTCAACAGGCATGTCTTCAGCAGCGCTACCCACTCGTGAAGGGGCTCAAAGTCAGGGCTGCAACCCCTGTGGGCAAGGGCACTGCTGGAGGACAAGCAGCTGTGCATTAGCTTGGTGTATGGGGAAGGATGCTGTCGTAGTTCAGGAATTAGTGATTCCCCTTGTCTTTCACCATTTTTTTCTTATGCTGTCAGGAATGACCAATGTCAGCCTCTTCTGCAGGTGATGGTGTTTCCTTTCTGCTAGCTGCAGGGTTGTTGTAAAGCTGGCTGTGGCTGGGGGAATTTGCAGGGGCAGGTCTTAGCAAGCTCACCTTTGGGCATGGAAGCCGACTTTCTGTGAAACCCAGTAAGTAGCTCTGTGTTGACTGGCTTGTTGGCTGATATCTTGGGGAGGAAGGAGGACCTGGTTGCAGCACCATGTGGGTAGAGAGAATGGGCAGTGCATGGGGCAAGGGTCCTTTAACTCTCTCTGCTGAGAGGTCATTGCCTCCCCATACAAAGGCTTGCTGGCAGCTGGGTCTTCACTGCCACTCAGAGTTACCTGACAGAGAATATCAAGCTGCAAGAGGAACATCCGTTAACTTCAGCGCTCACGTGGGACTGGGGATGTTGAAGAAAGACAAGTGAATGCCCCAAAGGAGCATTTTGTGTGTTCCCAGGCGGTCACTGGGAAGCCACCAGTGCCACCATTCCTGAGGTCATGCTGTCTCTTCCTGGCTCCCCACTGGTGGTTTTGGTTGTTGTAAAGCCCTCAAGCTGTAGGCTGCTGGGTGAACTATGGGCAAAGTAACGCAAACCTCACCTTTAGGACAGGCACAAAGTGCTCTGAAAATCCCCATCCATGAGGGTGACTCTTTCCTCATCTGTCCACCTGGGCACGTGGTTGGACTTTCCACTGCATTCATTCCACGATCTTTTCTACCTGGATAGGTCAGAGGAATGTGATTAGAAAGGCATCCCTATTTGGAGTCAGAGGCGTGTGACAAGGGTGACATCTGTTTTCCCCTTTCATCTCTATGGGAAATCTTGTACTGTTTTCTGGAGTAAAAGTCATGTGTGGTTTTTGTTAGTGGAAGTGTCATTGTGTGACTTCAGCATCCACCTGGAAAGTTGCTTTTGGGAGTGGAACACAATTGATGGTGAAGCCTGGTAGGTAGAAACCCAGCCTGAAGGAGTAAGGATAGGGAAGTCGCATCCCTTACTTGGAAAATAACCCCAGCTAAGCTGTTTTAGAAACTGGTCTGCAGAGGGATGGAACTTGTGTGTGTGTCCGTGTGACGGATACAGCAGCCAGAACCAAGAAAGACTTTTTGAAAGTGTGCAGTGTGCGGAGGAGAGTCCAGGGGAAGATCTTTGCTTTTAGGGCTGACTTTCTAGGGCTGAGTGAGGAATTGTGATCATAATCCTGCACATTTTCTTTACTTGGGACAAGGATATTATCTCTGTCAGAGCTGAAAGGGATGACTAGCTGCAGCTGTTTTACAAGAAGTGCCCTGCCAGTGACTCACAGCTTTGGAAGGAATAAGCTAGTGCGGGGAAGATGTGGCTTAGAGGGTTTTTGTTGTGAAGGCAAACACTGTGGGACTAATTATGGCAACCAAATTGTCTTTGGAGGTGGAACTCAGCTAAGGATAAAACCCAGTAAGTTTTAAAGCCTTTTCCTGGTCCACTTGGTGGAACTGTTTTGTGGTCGTGAGGTGGTGTAACTGGAGGGAGACTGGTTCAATCTGTGGGGCTTTTTGCTCTGCTTTCTCTGGTAGCAGCAGAGATCTTGATTCAACAAGACTGTGAATTTACTCCTTCTGCTTACTCTTGCCAGCTCCTGCTCTCTGCCTTTCACATAAGCAGGGTGGTGTCCCGAACCCTCTTGCTCAGGGACAGATATTTTGTGCCATAGCCATCCATACCTGTGACAGTTGGGGTGGGTTGCTGATGGCTCCGTCTAGCACAGCCCTGGGTGTCTGTCCTTTGCTCTGCTGAGGAAAGGCCAAATTAATGATGCTCTTGTTGGCACCAGAGTTCCATTTGTCATCCCTCCTGTCAACGAGATTCCCAAGAGATTTCTTATCAAGGCTACAGTTATTTCTGGCTTCAAACGCCTGGCGTTGATTGGAAGGAGCTGATCTCCTGGACATTAGTTGTAGAGTAACTGACATCAGAGTTATGGTTTTTGCAAGGGTGTGAAGGACTGTGTGAACACAGGGACCTACAAAGTGGTGCTGGGGACAGGGACGCGCCTTATTGTGAAGCCCAGTGAGTACAACTGCTGCCCATGTTTCTTGTGCTCTGTACTCAAATCCCCCCTTTCCACCTCCATGAGCACTTACCCAGGGGACAGCCTGGAGACATCCTGGTGACAGAGGTTTGGGGATGCCCATTAGTTCTGGCACAGGCAGACTGCCTCTCTCTGCTCCTGCCCTGCAATCCCCCTGCCTCATGTCACCCTTCTGCTGCCACTCCCAGGTTTGGCAGGGCTGGCAACACTTTGTGGAGAGATGCTGCTTCTGAAATGGCTTTCTGAGCTTTTTGTTATGGAATGAAATGCTGTGTGATTATGACTCCAGCAAGCTGACCTTTGGCTCAGGGACCAGACTTTCTGTCCAGCCCAGTGAGTGTGCAGCTTTCCTGTATGTCTTTGACAAAACTCTTTCAGTGTCCACCAGAGCACCCTGTAGGTATTCTTGTGTCCGTGTCACCCTTCATAGCGGAAGGAGAATTTAGGCACTGTTTCATTTAAGGCAGGTGGTGAAGAGGAGTCTCATAGATGGTGAATTGCATGAAATCCCCACTCATATTGCTTGGGGCAGAGAGAGCAGTCCCTGAAAATGGGGTTCATACCCTTAGATCCAACAGTGCTCTTGATCCCACAGAGAGATCTTGATCACTTCAGCATGCAGCTGACTGTGAATGACAGCACTGTCTAGTCGAGGTGAGGGGGCCCAGCTTTGACAAGGGGTAGGGAAGGTTTTTGTTGAGAGAGGAAATGCTGTGTGACCACAGGAGCTGGTCTGTATAAACCTGTCTTTGGCTCTGGAACAAGACTCACTGTTAGGCCATGTAAGTCCAACAGTGTTCCTCCACTTTCTGTTTTGTCTGAGGCTTTTCTTTGTGCGGTTGACAGCAGCAGTGTGGCTGGGGGTTTGACCATTTATGTGTGATGATATCTAGTGATGAACTTTGTTTTAAGGGAACATGCCAGCTTGGTCCACAACAACCCTTCTTACTCTCAGTTTGACTGGGATGAACAAAGTGACCACATGCCTATTCCAGAATGTCCCAGCTGCCCCATGGTGAGGCTGTCCGACTCCACTGGATTCCAATGGAGTTTCTGTTGCAGTGGAAAGCACTGTCACGCTTCTGCTGCCCCTCCTAGCCTAGGCATGGCTGGGCAACAGCTTGGGGAGAGGTACGGCTTCTGGAGAGGGTTGCTGGGCTTTTTGTTATGGAAGGAAATGCTGTGTGATTTTGGTTTCAACTATGGCAAACTGACTTTTGGCTCAGGGACCAGACTGTCCGTCCAGCCCAGTGAGTGTGCAGCTTTCTTGTGTGTCTTTTTGTTAAAAGCCCTTGAGTGTCTACTGTAGTGCTCTGTAGTCTTAGCTGTTGTATCTGTGTCACTTTACAGATGGGAAGGAAATCATAGGCAATTTTTCATTTAATGCAGAGTATGTAAGCCATCACGGGAGTTTCTGAGAGAGTGGACATGCATAAAAAGTCCCAATTTGAAGTGCAACTTTATCTGAAACTGTGCCCTTAATTCTGGCACAAGAGAGACTGCCTATCTCTGCTCCTGCCCTGGGATCCTCCTGCCTCATGTCACCCCTCTACTGATCCCCCAAGCATAGACTTGGGCAAAGGCTTGGGGAGAGGTGCCGCCTCTGAAGTGGGTTGCTGGGCTTTTTGTTTCAGATGGAAATGCTGTGTGATTATGGCACTGGCTACAACAAACTGACCTTTGGCTTAGGGACTAGTCTTTCCATCCAGCCCAGTGTGTGTGCAGCTTTCCCATGTCTCCCCTTTAAAAGGTCCTTGAGTGTCCACCGGAGCAGCTTGTAGACTTGCTGGTTGTATCTGGGACACATATGGGAGGGGAAGAAGAACATTGGCACTACTTTCTACAGTAACTGGCATGACAGCTGATGGTGTTTGCTGGGGTGTAAAGAACTGTGTGAATGCAGGGAACTACAAAATGACGCTGGGGACAGGGAAACCGATTAAGTACAAATGCTGCCCAGATGGAGTATTTCTTGTGCTTTTTTATCCCAGTCCACCCTTTCCAACTCCCTGAGCACTTACCTTTTTCTGATCTGAGCAGGCTCATTCCTGGCTCTGACAGAGTCCAGGAAGTCCTGAGCCTTTCCTGAGCAGTGCTTTACTGGGCCCTTCTTTCCCTTAGCAGGAGGATCAGGGCCCGTCTTTTACTTAATGAGAGAACCAGACCTATTGCGGCAGAAGTGTGCACCAGTGGATAGTGGTTTACTGCAGTGTACAGCGTTTCTGGATGTCTGCTGAAAGTTTTCTCTTTACGGGGAACAAAGCCAGCACCTCAGGCTCCGCAAGAGCAGGGATTGCCTTTCTCACTAAGGAGGTAAATGAGCTTCTGTTCTTGTTGAGGGGAAAAACACTGTGTGAACTACAACAAGCTCACACTTGGCAAAGGGACACAACTCCACATTTTGCCTAGTAAGTGCTGCCACTTTCTAGTAGTCTCCTTCCATGTGGGGCAAAGATACCCACTGCCCAGCAAGCTTTCCAGCATCTCTCTTCCTGACCTTCTAGCTCTTCAGCTGTGGGGTTACATGCCACCTGCCTTCCTCCAGGAAAAGTTTTGGCTCAGGGCAGAAGGAACAGTCCTCCCAGACAGGGTTTGGATCCATAGGTCCAGGGGTGCTCTTGATCACACAGACAGATGGTGGTGGGTCTTCACTTCAGGATGCAGCTGACTCTCAGTGACATTCAGCACTGTCTAGTCAGTCTGTGGATGCTCAGCTTTGCCAAGTATTTGGGAAGGTTTTTGTTGAGAGAGAAAATGCTGTGTGACCACAGGAGCTGGTGCATATAAAACAGTCTTCGGCTCTGGAACAAGACTCACTGTTAGGACATGTAAGTCCAAGATTGCTCCTATGCTTTCTGTTTTCTGCAAGGCCTTGAGCCTGGAGACACTGTGGGGACAGAAGGGAGAGGAAGAAGTCATGTGTGTTAGTTCTGGCCCCATCCATGGCTTCATCCCACACAGCCAGGTTGTCATATTCCACTCTTGCCCTGGGATCCTCCTGCCTTATGTCACACTTCCACTAGTCGTCCAAGTCTAGACATGGACGGGCAAAAGACAGGGGAGAGGTGCTGCTTCTGGAGAAGGTTGCTGGGCTTTTTGTTATGGGAGGAAATGCTGTGTGATTATGGCACTGGCTATGGCAAGCTGACCTTTGGCTCAGGGACCAGACTGTCCATCCAACCCAGTGAGTGTGCAGCTTTCCTGTGTGTCTTCTATCGAAAGTCCTTGAATGTCCACTGGACCTCCCTGTAGATATACTTGTTGTGTCTGCGTCACATTATAGAATGGAAGTAGAATATAGGTGCTATTTCAATTTAGTCCTGTGCCCAGAAACATTTCCAGATGTTGAACTTTTGCTATTTAGAGAAAGATGCTACGGACATGGTGATCCAGGATGGTGATAGTCCGCCAGCCAACAGGAACAGAAGTGTGGTGGTTTAGGACATATGGACAGCTTGACCAACTCGTGCTCAGTACCTGTGTATGGCTTTGTAAGGCCGTGCGGGATCGTAAAGGGGGTTGAGTTCTATTCCTTCCCTTAGGATTTTCAGGGTACTTGGGCAAGGCTCTGATGTTGCTTGGTGCAAAGGTTTCCTGAGAGTCATGTGAAATAGCTCTAGGTAGGTAGATTGTCTTTCTGAGCATAACCAGATCATTATGACACTTGCTTTCAGCCTGATTAGGGTGTGGACAGTGAAAGGAGGAACGTGAGGTGGCTGCGGTGACAGGCAGAAGTGGAAGGACCGTCAAGAAAGCCAAGCAAGTGAAATTGCCCACCACTGATCTACTCTGCAGCAATGCAGCAGGTTTTCACTTCAGAGTGAGCATCCCGCTCTCCCAGGATGTAAGGGAAGAGGCTGCCAGTACGGCTGGACTGGTGGAGATGTTGCCAGTTGGGAGCCAGCACTTCAGGGTTTCTGTGAAGTGCTCTGCTGTTGTGACAGCAGCCTCAAATTCACCTTTGGCTCAGGGACTAAAGTCACCGTCTGGCCAAGTGAGTGGGTTAATGCCTGTGTGTTGGAATCTCATCTCTGACAATGATGTCCAAAGGCTGTGCTGTGACTGGGCAAGAAAAGGGATTGTCTCGTTGAAATGCATAGTACTGATTTAAATACTGAAATGGTTCTTGCATTGTAAAAAAGCCACCTGTAGATGGAAATCTGGATAGGAAGGTGGACTTCATCAATTCCTCTGACCCTAGACTGGGTTCATGTTATTCACATCCCTTTTGCCATTCCTGATCACTGTCTTTGGAACAGTGATCAGGAAGTGTTTCCTGCCAACTCAGGAGTAGGTTCTTCCCATCTCTCATACCTGAGGTGACTGTAATCAAATCTAGTTATTCCCATGCATGTGAACAGTGAAGAAGGTCTTTGGCAAAGAGAGGCTGGAGGAGGTCGTGCAGGACTGTGTGGGTATTTATAGCTTCTCTCAGAGGCAGATCCATGATTGGATGTATCCAAGCCCTCCAAGAGGCACTGAGGCGGCTGAATGAAGAGGCCCATTTTGTAAAGACTTGTGACACTGTGCTAATGCTGGAGGATGGGGAAAACTCACATGGGGAAGTGGGACCCGACTTCTCGTTGCCCCAGGTGAGCTGTCTCTTCTTTGAGTCAAGGCAGATGCAACACTGATGACACTGTGCTCTGTCTTCAAAAACAAGAGGGTAGTGGCTCTGTGGAGCAATTTGGGATGGTTTTAGTATTCCCTGGAAAGAAGTGGCAGACTTCCTATTTAACCAATGTGCACCAGGAAAGCGTCCATCCTGGGGAAAGGGAGCAAGTGAAAAGTGAAAAGAAGGAAGTGAAATCCAAGAAGAGAGAAGTGGAAAAGAATCTAACAGTCTTTAGTGAGTGGTGAGAGTTTGGATTTGTCAAGGATGGAGGTGGAAAGGGAGGGAAGAGCCCCGTGAGGCTTCCTTGTGGTATTAATGGGACTGTATTGTGGGGAGGAAGAAGAACAAGCAGTGGACACGTAGGTAAGACGTAATGCATTGCAAGCGTTTGTGTGGAGAAATGGAAGGATTTCCTTGAGGAAAGTCGTCCAGGTGGTCTGTGGTGGATAGGAGTGTGCAGAGGTTTTTGCTCTGGCAGACAACACAGTGTCTATGAATACCTACCAATTTACGTTTGGACACGGAACCAGGCTCGTGGTAAAAGCAAGTAAGATTTCTGAGATTTGGGACACTGAGTTGTTCAGTGGAAAAATTCAACCCACCCAAGCGCAAGGTTAATGTTTGCTAAGAGAGGCGCAAAATGCGGTTCAGAAGCTGGCTGTTGCCAAAAAGTCATAACAGTGACCTCTTGGTTACCGTAGTATCTGCTGGATATTGCAAAAGAGGAAAGATGGTCCTCAGAGGAATGAAGTAAATTGCACAAGCTGTGGAGCTCTCCTGTGACATAAGATGTAAAAACCTTTCCTTCCAGTAGTGTAATGACCTCAGGTTTGGAGTAGGAACTAACCACCTTCTTTCTCCAGGCACGGGAACATTGCAAGTTAGGTAAATGACTAACTGTAGCTCAGGTACGCTCAGGTTTGAAAACTAGTCACAGAAAACTCTGTAGTTTATTTCTTCCCTTCATCTGGAATAAAATTATGGGTAAGAAAATTGGTCGCTAACTATAAACAAGGGGGGAATTCCTGCTAGCTGCTTGGGTTTGGAGATATACAATGCAACAATCCCGAAGGAAAGAAAAAAAATAATTAGTTCTTTCCTCCTTTGAAAACTGTGAGTTTATACTCACACCTAAGAAGCTTTCCCGAGCATTGGAATCAGAAACCTCAAGTAAAATTTTTCACTAGTTCAGTAATTAATCTCAAGTTCAGCCAGAGTTGTAGATTCTTCAGGATATTTTTGACTTTCACAGAAGGAAAAATAGGTAAGAAAAGTCAAGCTCTCGTAGAAGACTGCCAAACCAATATTTTTTCCCCATTGGAAGAGAGTGAAAGGAATTATAAATGCTTCACCCGTGGCTTAGGTGTTCTCTCAGCTTTCTCAGAAATTAAATCCCGTTTTCTCTTCGGCATGGAGAGCAGACTGAATTGTGCTCTAGGTTTTGCAGGAAGAATGGGAGAGAGGTGTCACTGGTGCTTGGATTTTGTTTACTCATTAAGCAATGAATTAGCTATGATCTTATACTCCCTAGATTTTACAAGCTCTTCAGGGACAGGGTTCTTTTACGGGTGGACTTTAAGGAAGGACGCTGGGCTTGACAGTAATGAGTGAGTGAGGTTTTGATGCACTGTGCCCCGATCTCATTTTGTGTGTGAATGCATTTTTCCGGTTAGGTATGACTTGGTTTACAGAGCTTCCATCAGCTTTTATCATGCAAAACTAGGTAGTTGTGCAAATTGGGAGCGTGCATTTGGACACTCTTGTCTAAATTACCCCAGTTTGGCTCCAACTGATTTCTTTTTGGGATTTGGTTGTAGTGGTTTTTTGGTGAAGTTTTTGTTGTTGTTCTTGTTTTTCTATTTGCTATCCCAGCTCCAAGCTTCTGTGAATGCATGGCCTGAATTCGGGTTCTGATATCTGATTTTTGTGCTTTTCTTCTTTTGCACAACAAAGCAAGGCCAACCATTTTGTCATTCTCTCCTGGAAAGTCTAAGTGCCAGTTAATGACTAGTATTCCCCAAGCAGCCTGAGAATGTCATCCCCGAGTTTTCAGGAGGTTTTAGAGAGGTGGGGATCGTTGCTTTTCCCAAGTAACAGATGATAGGACAAGAGGAAACAGCCTCAAGTTGCACCAGGGGAAGTTTAGACTGGATATTAGGAAAAATTTCTTCACTGAAAGGGTTATTACGCGTTTGGAACAGGCTGCCCAGGGAAGCTGTTGAGGCACCATCCCTGGAGGTATTTAAAAGGCAGGTAGACATAGTGCTTAGAGATATAGTTTAGATTAGTGGTGGTTTTTGTCAGAGTTAGGTTGATGGTTGGACTAGATGATCTGAAAGGTCCCTTCCAACCTAGGCAATTCTATGATTCTATGATTCTAAGTATGTTTTCTTTTCCTGCTTCTCCACTTTATGCTGTCTCCTCTTGCTGCATTCACACTTTTAGGCAGCTTAAAATCATAAAGAGAGGTCAGAGGTACAAGAGAAAGACAGAGAGGATTTGTTTCCCCAGCCTTGCATGGCTGGGCAAAGGCTTGGGGAGAGGTACTGCATCTGAAGTGGGTTGCTGGGCTTTTTGTTATGGAAGGAAATGCTGTGTGATTATGGCTCCACCTACGGCAAGCTGACCTTTAGCTCAGGGACCAGACTGTCCATCCAACCCAGTGAGTGTGCAGCTTTCCTGTGTGTGCTTTTGTTAAAAGTCCTTGAGTGTCCAGTGTAGTGCCCTGTAGATTTAATTGTTGTATCTTTGTCATATGGGAAGGACATAGAAGCTCCTTCATTTAAAGCAGATGACGTAAACCATCAGGGGAGTTTCTGAGATGGTGGACATGCACAACCCCCCCCCGGCCTTGGATGAGTGACTGCACCTGAAACACGGTTTCAGGAACAGATTTTCCCATGTCCTGGGCACGACCTTTGAGCACTGCCTTTGAGCCTGTAGCATCCGAGAGCTTTGCAACAGCTTTTTGCACATGACCATTCACAGGGCAGACAGATACATTTTTGTAATTAAATGTGTCAGAGTTTTTATAGTGCAGAGAAATTAACTTTTGGAAAGGGAACTGCACTTTCAGTTGTAGGCCATAGGCAGCCGATTGCACTAGAAACTGGAATTGCCTCATTTTTCTCTTCTTCCTCACTGTTTAGTGATGAAAATCTTGGGAACTGAACAATGAAATTCTCCAAAAGCCCCAAGGTCTTGTCCTAGGTGTGTTCCATTGCTTTGGCTTCCTTTCAGGTATTTTACAGTGTCCGGGTTAATGTAAATGATGGATTCTTCCTCCTCTGTCATTAGATGGAGGGGTGTGCTGCAGGCGATGACACTCCAGATCAATTTACAAGCCTGCTTGTGTCTCTGCTTAAACAGCTCTGGAAGCTGCAGTGATGCTATAGGGTGGCATTCTCAAAACAGATCTGGGAGAGCTAGGTGCCTACTTCTGCAGCATCTCAAAGATGCTTCAATATCTGCCTTCTGTAAAGTAGTAAATAAGCTTCCTGCATTTAGATTGAATGGTTGTGATCTACAGTTTTTTTTCCTTCTCTTAATACATCTGGTGTTTTAGATGCCTAAATATTTTAAACTTCATTTCCCAAGGAAGTTTGTGAAATTTCCCATTTTCCATGAAGCTAAGGAAATTTCCCATTTCCTTTGTATCCTTGATTCTACTTCTGCAGGTTGCTGCAGCCACTGCTGCCCATCTCTCTGGATAAACAGAGACTGACAAGAGGAAACAGCCTCAAGTTACACCAGGGGAGGTTTAGACTGGATATCATGTTGACAAACATGGTGACTGCTGTCCCAGAGCCCAGTGAGTTACTGGGAAAGCAGGAAGGGCTGCTAGCTTTGCTGTGTCCTAGATCCCTGTATGAATGCTGGTGTGGGGAAGGTTATGTTTGGCAGGGGGACCATTTTAACTGTGAGACCTGTTGAGTGGCATGGTATATTTAGGATAAGTGTGATTGGTAGTCAACATCTGTAGTACTGAGCTGGGCATTCAGCTCTATGGACGAATATGTCTGAGAATGCCAAAGGGTTTGGAAATGTCCACGGGCTCCAACTTGACCACAACACTCCAGGAGCCTATAAGGCACTTAAACAAAGCTGGTAGCCAAGCCCTTCAGTCTGTAGATATCCCGAGTCTCCACATGATTTGGCTGTTTGGCTGTGTGAGTACACTTTTTCTGAGGTACAGTCTTGGTATTGGTGTAGTCGAGAACTGACGGCAGATGATACAGCATGCTTAGGTCTCAGGGTGCAAGTAGGAGCATCTCAGGGGCAAAATACATTTAACCAATGGTCAGGGATTGAGGAGAGTCTTTCCTCCCTCTCTGTGGATGAATTTCAGGAGCTGTGGAGGGGATGACTGCATCTGGGCTCAGTGAGATTTTGACAGGGTTTGTTGCACTGTGTGTATGGTGCTGGAGGAAAGGCTCTCTTTGGGACTGGAACGAGGTTGTCAGTGCTACCCCGTAAGTGCACAATGCTGTCTTTTGGGAAAGAGGGTCATGAATGAGACTGAAGGACAAAATGTGCTACCGAATTCAAGGGTAGGGATGCAGATAGTTTTTGCTTGGTATATAGAAGGCTCTTTGTCATGATATGTAAAATGTATGACACTGAGTTCCATCTTTAGCCTATACTCTTCATATATCCAAACATGTTCTGGTAAACCCAATGGTTCTGTAAAAATTAGATCAACATCTTTTTCTTGCTTTCTTATCAATGTACTTTTAGTTTCTGTTTTCAAGAGGTCTGCTACTGATCAACATGGAGAAAGTTCAAGGGTCTGTTGTCTTTTGTGTAGGGGAAGGTAGAAAAAACCCCCCAGATTTAAAAGACTAGTATGGCTTTTCACCATCCTAATCTAGTTTATACTTGTAAAAGCCAGCAATCACCTTGTCCTTAAATATTTTATTTTGCCCATATTTTCTGTAAGTGACATCTCCCAGATTATTCAAGTGGGGCAGTTTGGTAACGTGGCCAGTTACTGCATCATGTATGAGGTTCTGGTGACAAGGTGTTCTTTGGAAGTGGAGCTAAACTGCAAGTTATCTAGTAAGTAGAAACAAACCTTTAATTTGACCCTATATAAGTCTGGAATGACCAGGAAAGGCTATACTTTGGCAATGACTTAAATAGCTTCAGATTTATTTTATTCTGAATCACACCAACATTGCTGTGTAACCCATTCAAATGGGAAAAATCAAAATGTCTGATTAAAAGCAAGTCCAAAGAAAGTTGCCAAATTATTGCTGAATTTTGTGGGTGTTCAGCATAAATCTACAGATGCAGAACAGATAAATTATTCAAACATGCGGTGGGGAAGGATAAGAGAGAGTAATAAGGAGGGAAGTCCGTATATCTTCATAAAACCAAGAGAAAATTTGATAAAATGTCTTAACTCTATTGAAAAAAAATGGCATAAAATAATTTTTTACATGATATGCAGTAGTAAATTGACAGAATCAAGGACCAGAAGTTTAGACTTGGAGATTCAATTAAAAAATAATGTTAGCTAACACATTTAGAAAGGGATGAAATCTCAAGAGTAGTGTATGTGTGTGTTGGAAAACTTTCAGGAAACTTTATGCTTTAAATGTATGCAAATGATTGGGCAAACCTAGGGGAAACTGAATATAGTTTCCTTGCTTTAAAAGCTAGCTAATTTACCCTCTTTTTTTACTTTTTTTTTTTTTTTTAAATCCTTCAATGACTTCAGGTCATTATTACATGAGACCAGCGCTGTGGTGCAATGACTTCTAGATAGGCTTGAAACACTGCCGTGCTTTTATCTTCTTTTGAAAATCCCAGCCTGCAGAGCATCTCATGGAGGACTAGTAGTTGGATTAGGCATTTAAATTCCCATAGCCCCATCTTTCCATGAAGAAAGTGATAAAATTTTTTGTTAAATTTTCAGTGATAGGATCAGACAGCCTGTGTTTTTGGATGTGCGAGTGATGACTTCAAGGATGGTTTTTGTTGGCTTGTTTCTCACTGTGTGAACACTGCGTATAAAGTCTTCTTTGGAAAAGGGACAAAGCTTCTTGTGAAACCAAGTAAGAAACATGTTTATATGTATTTACCTCATTTATTGTGGATATAGACCAGAGAGGCTTTTTAGCACCATGACTTGGTAATAAAAGGAATGGCCTAGCTGAAATGTATAGCATTGATTTAAATTACTGAAATAGTTCTTGGATTGTCTACCCATCTGGTGTATTCTGGAAGATGGGAAAAAAACCACCTGTAGATGGAAATCTGGACCAACTGGAAGTTGGACTTCATCAGCTACTCTGACCCTAGACCATGTTCATACTGTTGTTCCCATCCCTTTTTGCCATTCCAGCACAACAAGGCTTTGGGATCAGGTCTGCAAACACCTTTGCAGGACCTGTGATGCTAGGTCTAACTGTAAAATCAATAGATTCCTTTTTCTTCTAATGAGGATCTTAAGCAGCTTCAATACTAAGGGTCCATTTGCATAGTTTCATTTAATGCAAACAGTGTAAGCCACCAGAGGAGTCTCTGAGATAGTGAACTTGCATGAAATCTCCACACAAATGAGTGATCACTGCTGAAAGATGATGTGGTGCTTAGAAAACTTTCTAGCTAGAGGACTTCTATTTAGTGAATCCTATGCTCCTGGTTGACGATGGTCCGCCAGTGAGCAGGAACAGAGGCGTGCATGGTAGAGTTCTGTGGTATTTCTAACTGTTGTCACTGTGTGACTTTGGCATCCACCTGGAAAGTTGACTTTGGAATTGGGACACAACTGGTCGTGCATCCTAGCAGGTATAAAGCTGGTCTGAAGGAGCAAGGACAGGAAAGTCACATCACTTACTATGATAAATCCTACTGGGCCGTGTTGGAAACTGGTTTGCACAGGGATGGAGCTTATGTGTATGTCTGTAGGGGGGAGATACAGCAGACAGAACTGAGAAAGACATTTTAAAAGCATGCATTGTGTGCAGGAAAGCCCAGGAGAAGTATTTTGCTTTTAAGGCTTATCAAGGGCTGGAAGGAGAGTCATGATCAGAAATCTGTGGTCACAAACAAGCATAGCTCTTTTGGAGGGAGACTTGTTCAATCTGTGGGGCTTTTTGCTCTGCTTTCTCTGGTAGCAGCAGAGATCTTGATTCAATAAGGCTGTGAATTTACTCCTTCTGCTTACTCTTGCCAGCTCCTGCTCTCTGCCTTTCACATAAGCAGGGTGGTGTCCCGAACCCTCTTGCTCAGGGACAGATATTTTGTGCCATAGCCATCCATACCTGTGACAGTTGGGGTGGGTTGCTGATGGCTCCGTCTAGCACAGCCCTGGGTGTCTGTCCTTTGCTCTGCTGAGGAAAGGCCAAATTAATGATGCTCTTGTTGGCACCAGAGTTCCATTTGTCATCCCTCCTGTCAACGAGATTCCCAAGAGATTTCTTATCAAGGCTACAGTTATTCCTGGCTTCAAAGAGAGATGAGTTGTAGAGTAACTGACATGAGAGTTATGGTTTTTGCAAGGGTGTGAAGGACTGTGTGAACACAGGGACCTACAAAGTGGTGCTGGGGATGGGGACGCGCCTTGTTGTGAAGCCCAGTGAGTACAACTGCTGCCCATGTTTCTTGTGCTCTGTACCCAAATCCTCCCTTTCCACCTCCTTGAGCACTTACCTTTATCTGATCCAAGCTGGCTTCCCCTGGATGTGAAGGGGCTCTCCTGACTTGGTCCCTTCTTTCCCAGCCTACTCTCCTTTTCCTTAACAAGTGGATCTAGTCTTGGTGTGGAAGAAGCATCCACCGTTTGATGGTCACTGATGGATCATCTCACAGAAGCCTTTGAAATCCACAGACACTCAAACCTGATGAATTTCCAGGGGTTCCTTGCTGATAAGGAGGCTTTACAGATGCAGAGTCTCCCTGATTCTGGGCAAGAATTACCATAGGTGGGAGTTGTCACTCGTGGGTCTTAAAAATTAGGAAAGGCAAAGGGAAAGGTTTCTCTGAAAATTGTAAGTGAGCTGCAGAATAGATTTTCCCTTGTTCAAGGTAACGCCGCTGGTCTCAAGCCTGTTGTGTTAGGGAGCTTGCCTGTGGCCTGAAGGCAGGTGCTTTGTGTTTGAGATCATGTGCAGGGATGATGGAGACATTTTTGTAATGAGATATGTCAGAGTGTGAATTTTTCAGCCAAAGTCACACTCGGAAAGGGAACAGTGCTTTCAGTGATGCCAGGTAAGCAGCAACTTGTACTGGAAACTGGAATTGCTTCATTTTTGCCTTGCTCTTACTAGTTTTGAGGGGAATCATTTTTGGGAACTGCAATTTTGGGACATCTGCAATTCTGCAGGTGTCCCTTGGACTTGATTTTCCCGCATGTGCTGTTGCCTTAAGCTCCTGTGTGGTTTATTATGGCACCAAAACTTCTTTACATGCCTGTTCTCATTGCTCTTGTCACTCTGCGTGTAGATGGATGTGTGTGATAGATAACTGACAGTTCAGGAAACTCTGGAGTCCTGGTCCCATCCCCACTGAAGTTGTTCCAACAGTCCTTTGGCTCTCCTACGTCACTGCGTCCCAGCGGGGTTTGCGTTGCAGTGAGAAGCAGTGTGCAAGCAACGGTGCTTAGCACAAAGGTACCTAAGGGAGCGAAACAAGGCTCTGAGATGCCCAGTAAGTGCTTGCTGACCAAGGAAGAAGTGCCTGGTGCTCTTCAAGTTCTCTGAGGTCCAGGGAACATCCACCATCAGACTGGTTTTCTCTCACTTTGGCAGAGTTTTCCCACTCTAACAGCAACATAGGGGACAGCATGGAGGCACTCTGGGAATAGGCGGAAGAGGAGGTTTGGGGAGTGCCCCTTACTTCTGTCCCCAGCCCTGGATTCATCCCTCACAGGCAGACTGTCAACCTCCGTTCATGCCTTAGGATCCTTCTGCCTCGTGTCACCCTTCTGCTGCTCCTCCTAGTCTAGACATTGCTGGACAAAAGCCTGGAGAGAGATGCCACTTCTGAAAAGGCTTTTTAGACTTTTTGTTATGGAAGGAAATGCTGTGTGATTATGAGTCCACCTATGGCAAGCTGACCTTTGGCTCAGGTACCAGACTGTCCATCACACCCAGTAAGTGTACAGCTTTCCTGTGTGTCCTTTGTCAAAATTTCTTGAGTGTCCACTGCAGTGCCTTGTAGATGTGTTTGTTGTACCCAGGTCACCTTTCATAGGGGAAGGAGAACATAGGTGCTCTTTCATTTAAGAAATGAAGATGAAGAGGAGTCCCTGAGATGGTAAACTTGCATGAAAGGTGTCAGTACTGGGTCCAGTCCTGTTCAATATATTCATCAATAACCTGGTTGAAGGGATAGAGAGCACCCTCAGCAAGTTTGCTGATGACACAAAGCTGGGAGGGGTGGCTGACACAGCAGAAGGCTGCGCTGCCATACAGAGAGACCTAGACAGGCCAGAGAGTTGGATGGAGAGAAAACTTATGAAATTCAATAAGGGCAAGTGTAGGGTGCTGCACCTGGGAAGGAATAACCCCATGCACCAGGACAGGTTGGGGGCTGACCTGCTGGAGAGCAGCTCGATGGAAAGAGACCTGGGAGTCCTGGTGGACAAGAGGATGACCATGAGCCAGCAATGTGCCCTTGTGGCCAAGAAAGCCAATGGCATCCTGGGGTGCATCAAGAAGAGTGTGGCCAGCAGGTCGAGGGAGGTCATCCTCCCCCTCTACTCTGCCCTGGTGATGCCACACCTGGAGTACTGTGTCCAGTTCTGGGCTCCCCGGCTCAAGAAGGCCAGGGAACTGCTGGAGAGGGTACAGCAAAGGGCTACCGAGATGATTAGGGGACTGGAACACCTCTCTTGTGAAGAAAGGCTGAGGGACTTGGGTCTTTTTAGTCTGGGAAAAAGGTGACTGAGGGGGAATCTTATCAACGCTTATCAATACTTAAAGGGTGGGTGTCAGGAGGATGGGGCCAGGCTCTTTTCAGTCGTGCCTGGCAACAGGACCAGAGGTAATGGGCACAAACTTGAGCATAGGAAATTCTACCTAAACATGAGAAGGAACTTCTTTCCTTTGAGGGTAGCAGAGCCCTGGCATAGGCTGCCCAGAGAGGTGGTGGAGTCTCCGTCTCTGGAGACATTCAAAACCCACCTGGATGCGCTCCTGTGCCACCTGCTCTGGGTGAGCCTGCTCTGGCAGGGGGGTTGGACAGGATGATCTCCAGAGGTCCCTGCCAGCCCTATGATTCTGTGATTCTGTGATTCGATTCCTACTCATGTGGCACTTGCCAGAAGCAGCAGTGCATATGGTTTGTACTTGTAGTTCCAATGGTGCTCTTAATCCCATAGAGAGATGGAGGTGTCTTCACTTCAGGTTGTAGGTGACTTTCAGTGACATTCAGCACTGCCTAGTCGGTCTGTGGATGCTCAGCGTTGCCAAGTATTTGGGAAGGTTTTTGTTGAGAGAGGAAATGCTGTGTGACCACAGGAGCTGGTGCATATAAAACAGTCTTCGGCTCTGGAACAAGACTCACTGTTAGGCCATGTAAGTCCAAGACTGCTCCTATGCTTTCTGTTTTCTGCAAGGCCTTTCTTGATGTGGTTGAGAGAACCAGAGACTAACATGGCTGGTTGTTTTATCATTTAAGTGTGAACATATCATGTTGATGGACTTCACTTTAAGGGAATGTGCCAGCTTGGTCCACAACAACCCTTCTTAATCTCAGTTTGGCTGGGATGGACAAAGTGACCACACACCTTCTCCCAAAATGTCCCTTGGGGAGGCTGTCCTATGCCACTGCATCGTGGTGGGGTTTCTGTTACAAGTGGGAAGAACTGTCACCCTTCTGCTGCCTCTCCTCACCTTGGCATGGCTGCCCAAAGGCTTAGGGAGGGGTGTTGCATCTGAAATGGTTTGTTGGGCTTTTTGTTATGGGAGGAAATGCTGTGTGATTATGGCACTGGCTATGGCAAGCTGACCTTTGGCTCAGGGACCAGACTGTCCATCCAACCCAGTGAGTGTGCAGCTTTCCTGTGTGTCTTCTATCGAAAGTCCTTGAATGTCCACTGGACCTCCCTGTAGATATACTTGTTGTGTCTGCGTCACATTATAGAATGGAAGTAGAATATAGGTGCTATTTCAATTTAGTCCTGTGCCCAGAAACATTTCCAGATGTTGAACTTTTGCTATTTAGAGAAAGATGCTACGGACTTGGTGATCCAGGATGGTGATAGTCCGCCAGCCAACAGGAACAGAAGTGTGGTGGTTTAGGACAGATGGACAGCTTGACCAACTCGTGCTCAGTACCTGTGTATGGCTTTGTAAGGCCGTGCGGGATCGTAAAGGGGGTTGAGTTCTGTTCCTTCCCTTAGGACTTTCAGGGTACTTGGGCAAGGCTCTGATGTTGCTTGGTGCAAAGGTTTCCTGAGAGTCATGTGAAATAGCTCTAGGTAGGTAGATTGTCTTTCTGAGCATAACCAGATCATTATGACACTTGCTTTCAGCCTGATTAGGGTGTGGACAGTGAAAGGAGGAACGTGAGGTGGCTGCGGTGACAGGCAGAAGTGGAAGGACCGTCAAGAAAGCCAAGCAAGTGAAATTGCCCACCACTGATCTACTCTGCAGCAATGCAGCAGGTTTTCACTTCAGACTGAGCATCCCGCTCTCCCAGGATGTAAGGGAAGAGGCTGCCAGTACGGCTGGACTGGTGGAGGTGTTGCCAGTTGGGAGCCAGCACTTCAGGGTTTCTGTGAAGTGCTCTGCTGTTGTGACAGCAGCCTCAAATTCACCTTTGGCTCAGGGACTAAAGTCACCGTCTGGCCAAGTGAGTGGGTTAATGCCTGTGTGTTGGAATCTCATCTCTGACAATGATGTCCAAAGGCTGTGCTGTGACTGGGCAAGAAAAGGGATTGTCTCGTTGAAATGCATAGTACTGATTTAAATACTGAAATGGTTCTTGCATTGTAAAAAAGCCACCTGTAGATGGAAATCTGGATAGGAAGGTGGACTTCATCAATTCCTCTGACCCTAGACTGGGTTCATGTTATTCACATCCCTTTTGCCATTCCTGATCACTGTCTTTGGAACAGTGATCAGGAAGTGTTTCCTGCCAACTCAGGAGTAGGTTCTTCCCATCTCTCATACCTGAGGTGACTGTAATCAAATCTAGTTATTCCCATGCATGTGAACAGTGAAGAAGGTCTTTGGCAAAGAGAGGCTGGAGGAGGTCGTGCAGGACTGTGTGGGTATTTATAGCTTCTCTCAGAGGCAGATCCATGATTGGATGTATCCAAGCCCTCCAAGAGGCACTGAGGCGGCTGAATGAAGAGGCCCATTTTGTAAAGACTTGTGACACTGTGCTAATGCTGGAGGATGGGGAAAACTCACATGGGGAAGTGGGACCCGACTTCTCGTTGCCCCAGGTGAGCTGTCTCTTCTTTGAGTCAAGGCAGATGCAACACTGATGACACTGTGCTCTGTCTTCAAAAACAAGAGGGTAGTGGCTCTGTGGAGCAATTTGGGATGGTTTTAGTATTCCCTGGAAAGAAGTGGCAGACTTCCTATTTAACCAATGTGCACCAGGAAAGCGTCCATCCTGGGGAAAGGGAGCAAGTGAAAAGTGAAAAGAAGGAAGTGAAATCCAAGAAGAGAGAAGTGGAAAAGAATCTAACAGTCTTTAGTGAGTGGTGAGAGTTTGGATTTGTCAAGGATGGAGGTGGAAAGGGAGGGAAGAGCCCCGTGAGGCTTCCTTGTGGTATTAATGGGACTGTATTGTGGGGAGGAAGAAGAACAAGCAGTGGACACGTAGGTAAGACGTAATGCATTGCAAGCGTTTGTGTGGAGAAATGGAAGGATTTCCTTGAGGAAAGTCGTCCAGGTGGTCTGTGGTGGATAGGAGTGTGCAGAGGTTTTTGCTCTGGCAGACAACACAGTGTCTATGAATACCTACCAATTTACGTTTGGACACGGAACCAGGCTCGTGGTAAAAGCAAGTAAGATTTCTGAGATTTGGGACACTGAGTTGTTCAGTGGAAAAATTCAACCCACCCAAGCGCAAGGTTAATGTTTGCTAAGAGAGGCGCAAAATGCGGTTCAGAAGCTGGCTGTTGCCAAAAAGTCATAACAGTGACCTCTTGGTTACCGTAGTATCTGCTGGATATTGCAAAAGAGGAAAGATGGTCCTCAGAGGAATGAAGTAAATTGCACAAGCTGTGGAGCTCTCCTGTGACATAAGATGTAAAAACCTTTCCTTCCAGTAGTGTAATGACCTCAGGTTTGGAGTAGGAACTAACCACCTTCTTTCTCCAGGCACGGGAACATTGCAAGTTAGGTAAATGACTAACTGTAGCTCAGGTACGCTCAGGTTTGAAAACTAGTCACAGAAAACTCTGTAGTTTATTTCTTCCCTTCATCTGGAATAAAATTATGGGTAAGAAAATTGGTCGCTAACTATAAACAAGGGGGGAATTCCTGCTAGCTGCTTGGGTTTGGAGATATACAATGCAACAATCCCGAAGGAAAGAAAAAAAATAATTAGTTCTTTCCTCCTTTGAAAACTGTGAGTTTATACTCACACCTAAGAAGCTTTCCCGAGCATTGGAATCAGAAACCTCAAGTAAAATTTTTCACTAGTTCAGTAATTAATCTCAAGTTCAGCCAGAGTTGTAGATTCTTCAGGATATTTTTGACTTTCACAGAAGGAAAAATAGGTAAGAAAAGTCAAGCTCTCGTAGAAGACTGCCAAACCAATATTTTTTCCCCATTGGAAGAGAGTGAAAGGAATTATAAATGCTTCACCCGTGGCTTAGGTGTTCTCTCAGCTTTCTCAGAAATTAAATCCCGTTTTCTCTTCGGCATGGAGAGCAGACTGAATTGTGCTCTAGGTTTTGCAGGAAGAATGGGAGAGAGGTGTCACTGGTGCTTGGATTTTGTTTACTCATTAAGCAATGAATTAGCTATGATCTTATACTCCCTAGATTTTACAAGCTCTTCAGGGACAGGGTTCTTTTACGGGTGGACTTTAAGGAAGGACGCTGGGCTTGACAGTAATGTGTGAGTGAGGTTTTGATGCACTGTGCCCCGATCTCATTTTGTGTGTGAATGCATTTTTCCGGTTAGGTATGACTTGGTTTACAGAGCTTCCATCAGCTTTTATCATGCAAAACTAGGTAGTTGTGCAAATTGGGAGCGTGCATTTGGACACTCTTGTCTAAATTACCCCAGTTTGGCTCCAACTGATTTCTTTTTGGGATTTGGTTGTAGTGGTTTTTTGGTGAAGTTTTTGTTGTTGTTCTTGTTTTTCTATTTGCTATCCCAGCTCCAAGCTTCTGTGAATGCATGGCCTGAATTCGGGTTTTGATATTTGATTTTTCTGTATTATTCTTTTCAGCCCTTCTCAAAATAAGTATGCCATTCAGTTCCTTCTGCTATCTAGGGCAACTCAGGTTCTCTGTGGCCCTGGATAATGGAAAATTGACTATTGCGCTTATAGAGTGCTTGCTTGTGCGTGTGTAGCTGTAGGATCATCACTGCTGAACCCAAATTGCCATGGAAGACCTAGTTCTGGAGAAGATCGAGGGGAGATTTCTGTTGTGTGCTGAAGTACTGTGCAGTCTTCAGGGCATGAATCAAGCCCACGTTTGGTCGTGGAACCCCCCCCTCACACTGAAACCCAGCAAGTATTAATTAATACAATACGAAGTGCAGCCTGCAAAGGAAGGTGATCATGGCAAGAGAACAGAGCAGAAAGGTAACATAGACTGGTGAGACTGGTGGCAGCAGTCAGAAAGCTTCTAAACACTGTCTGGAAAGTTGTATAAGCACACACTGATTGACAGATGCTGCTATTGTGTGGAGACAGAGGAAAGAATGAACAGGTGACTAATTAGGTGGTGGACAATAGCTAGACTAGTGAGTGTCAGGAATGATTAAGTAGGCAGAGGAATGTGGCTGGAGGAAGTGTTTATTTCAACATACATGCTGAGGCCAATAACCTTGGTTAGATTATTCCAATAAGCATTTTGCATTGCCATGTTCTCAAGTCTTAATCCAGCGTATATGCAGAGCAGTGCACCATTTTGCAAAGCACAGTGTCACAGTGTCACTGTGAGCTATGGCAAACTTACATTCGGAGCTGGAACCAAACTGGCAGTTTCTCTAGGTACGTCTGAATTCTCACGTCGTTCATCTTGGAAGTAATTTCATTTTTTAAGTTATTTTGCCTATTTCATCATTCCACAATATATTAGGAATAGGACTATAAATTTTCAGCTCGTATAAGAGCAAGTGATTTCCATGGCTACATATATATTTTCCCCTCCCTATTCCTGATGATGAACTATCCATAGCGGAAGTTTCATATGTGCAAGAGGATTTTTCTTGGAAAGTCAACAGGAAGTGGGATCCTAAATCAAAGATCCTCATGTAGAGGAGAAGAAAAGGGAAATAAAGCCAGCATGGGCCAGCAAAATGTAGAGTGGTGAGACTAGTCTCATAAAGCTGTAGCAGGTAAAAAAGACTGTTCTAGCATGTGGATGCTCATACTTTAAGATAACAAAACTCCTAGTTTTGTTACGCAGATGCAAAATATAAGCACATATTGGGTCTTTGCTTTGGAGATCCTCAATAAAGCTGTAATGATAGGTGGATTCTGTTCTGGATAGGTTCTGTAATATTGTGAAGCATTATATAAATACTGGAAGCTTAGGAAGCAAGCTTGTTCCTGAGAATGATACCAAATTTGTATTCACAGCCAACTAGTTGAGTACTGTGAAATTACCTTGACCTTCAACATCCACATGAAGCTTGGAGAACATTAGAAGTGAAGTTCTGAAACTGCTGGAGAACAGTGTGAGAAGTCTTAAAAGCTAGGGTGCAATAGATATCCAGACAGAGGGGAAAGTGGTCAAGAAGCAAAGTTCATTACTGAATGACTTTTGTGGAAAGATGGAAAGGTGACCCTGACCACAAAATATTTTTCTCTGAAGAAAAAAGCAGGAAAAACATTGTGCTTTGGCAGTTGCTGCCACAAGTGTCTGAAAAAAATTCCCCCAAGCCCCCACACTTCTTCTCTTGTCTGAAACTCTTTTGAAAAGGGAAAGAAAGTAAGGCAGATCCTGAAACACCAATATTTTTCTGTAAATATATAATTTTTTTCCAAATTTCTTAAGAAAATAATACTTTTAGGAGCATTTAATATCTAAATGCTTTGGATTTACTCTAGCAAAATAATGTTTCCATTTCTTAAAACGGAAGGACACTTTCAAAATAATTTATTCTGAAAGTTAAAAAACACAGCAATATAAAGAAACTATTAATTCTGAAAACCTCTGGGGAAATTCCTCATATTTCAAATGACCCTCCTGACGCTGTTCAGAAACATCTGAGAAAATTAAGAAACTCAAGTTTATATGGAGCTATCAACAAGCTAAATGAGCTATAAATCAAGGCTCTGCCTGAGTTCATTTACACGTGCCCTAATTTACCATTATAGTCATATCTATATGCAACTGCTTCAGATCTCGCTCTGGTCACAGTGTAGAACCTAAGAGCTTCCTGAATGCATATTGAAACCTCAGTGGTTAATGACAGAATAAGCAATGGTGTCCCTGCCACAAAAAAAATTTCATACCAAGAAGTGTGCTTTCTACTTACAAGCTAAATGGCCAATTTGCTCTGGAATCACTCTTAACTAATTCAGATGGTGAATCCAAGAGAATGGTATGATGGAGTTTGTACTTCATCATCAAACACTAGATAAGCTGTGAAGTAACAGTAAATAAACTAATTTTTGAGAGAGGAATCTGACTGACAGACTAAATAAATGCGGAATGAGATGAAGAATAGAACTTGTGATGCAGGTAGCCTTCTGGACAGAATGGGATAAATATGATGGAGGGGAATATTAAGGAACAAGTGTCTGGGAGTTTGAAAGATGCAAAACAACACATGGAAAGAAAATCAGAAAATAATAGTCCTAGATAGATGGAACTGTCTAATTGCAGAGATAAATACAATTTCTTTTGGTGGAGTGTTTCACCATTGAAGATTCCATTCAATATCAGTCTGGATATTGTAGGGGCCTGTGCTATTGTGTGACTATGGAAGTAGTTACAAACTCACATTTGGATCTGGGACAAGACTTCTGGTTTTGCCAGGTACGTTTATCCTGATGTTTTGGCTGATTTACAAGTTTGTTGTGGATAAACACCAAGATCTGGGAAGTGGCAGCTGTCAAAGGCATAATAGCCTGAGGTCTCACTTTAACCAGCCAAATTTATTCCACAGCAGCTGTCCAAGCAGTCTGCCTTGAGGCAGCTGCAGGCAGGCATGTGCTTTCAGTGCTCTTCCATCAGTTGCGTTCCTGTGATAAGCTACAACAAAGACTGTTTTTGCTCTTGTTAAGCTAAGTCGTGAATTTGTTTTCTTCTGAGGGTTAATCCATGCCACTTCCATTGGCCTCAAGCAAAGTCATGGATGATATAAATCTGATGAAAGCGCATTGAAACACAAGAATTGTTATCCTATTTATATTGCTGGACACGAGCCAGCAACATGCACTCACAGCCCAGAAAGCCAAGTATATCCTGGGCTGCATCAAAAGAAACATGGCCAGCAGGTCGAGGGTGGTGATCATGTCCCTCTACTCTGCTCTGGAGAGACGCCACCTCCTGTAGTGCATCCAGCTCTTGAGTCCTTAGTATAAGAAAGACATGGACCTGTTAGAGCAGGTCCAAAGGAGGGATACAAAAATCATCAGAAGCATGGAACACATCTCCTGTGAGGAAAGGCAAAGAGAGTTGGCATTGTTCAGCCTGGAGAAGGCTCTGGGGAGACCTTATTGCAGCCTTTCAATACTTAATGGGGAGTAATACGAAAGTTGGAGACAAATTTTTTAGTAGGGCCTGTAGCAATAGGAAAAGGGGTAATTGTTTTAAACTAAAATGGGGATAGTGTGCCCAGTAGGACTAGGGAATTGATTGTGCTGCTGTACTCGGCACTGGTGAGGCCTCACCTCGAATACTGTGTTCAGTTTTGGGCCCCTCACTACAAGATAGACATTAAGGTGCTGGTGCATGTCCAGAGAAGGGCAACAAAGCTGGTGAGGGGTCTAGAGCACAAGTCTTATGAGGAGATTCTAAAATTCTCTTATGATTCTAAAAGAGGGTAGATTCAGACTAGAAACACGGGAAAAAAGTTTTTACTATGAGGGTGGTGAAACACTGGAACAGGTTTCACAGAGAGGTGTTAGATGCCCCATCCCTGGACACATTCAAGGTCAGGTTAGATGTGGCTCTGAGCAACCTGATCTAGTTGAAGACGTTTCTGGTCTTTACAGGGGTGGTTGGTCTAGATGACATTTAAAGGTCCGTTCCAACCCAAACCATGCTATGATTCTATGATTTAGAAAATACCCACTTATGGTGATTATCATCATTTTAGCTGGTCTTTGCTTGTAACAGAATCCCACCAAGGTCATACTTAACACTTACTTCTGCTACCACATATCTAAATAAATGAGAGTATATGAATCCTAAAGTAACAGAGTTAGAAGGCTGAGATTGCCTTTGCAACTGCCTGTGAAGCTCTAAGATCTAGACAGGGTCACAATGTGACACTGAAACCTGTAAGGAGATAACCAAGGTTAAAGGGGTTCTTGCAATGGTTTCCTGGGTCGTGTGAACTATGGGAGGTGGAGAAGGATACAAGCTGACATTAGGAAAAGGAATCTTGCTGGTGATCAAGCCAGGTAGGCAGTAAACGGTCAAAAATTCAGGAGAAAACTTGGACTGAAAGGCAACAGCCCTAATTACATGACACAATGAAATGGAATTTTAGGTGATGTTACAGATGGAAAAACAGAGATTGTTCCTAGTATTGCCCCAAAAGGTGTAATACACAACTGTACTGAGTGAGTGAATGAACATTTTTTTATTTGATCTCCCTCTTTCTGACCCTGATAATTTTCTAGGAGATTTCTTTGCTCCTTTGATTGTGAGATATATCAGTGTGTATCATCATTGCTTCCTTAAGATATTGCCTGCTCTGGAATGTCTGTTGACCTGGTTGACAGTGTGCATTGGGACAACCAGTCTACATTTTTGTAGAGGTTGACACCAGTGTGCCAATCAGGGATATGTGAAACTCACATTTGGAACTGGGACCCAACTTCTTGTTGCCCCAAGTAAGTTCGAGCTTTCTGTTCCATATTAACACCAGGACTGGCAAATCATTTGTTCTTTGGGTAGATGGAATAGGGACTTTCATGGAAGCATGTTCCAATTGCTTTTCAGCTTCCCTTGACAAAAACCAGTTGGACTAGAGATGCTGTCTTGGAATCCAAGGAGTGCTTGGCTATGGTGTGGCAGTGACCCACTGCAGGAAAGAACAGCTAGAGAAGCTGGTAATGTTCACACAGGTTTAATAGTCACAACATGGTGCATAGAGTTACATAGAGTGCTGCAAGCAGTTCGCACAAGGCTGAACGCTACATAAAAAGTTTAGCACTTTTATAGAGTTTCTGGCTATTAAAGTTTTCAGACTTGATTTTTGCATCTTTAAAATAATAGCTGTAGGTTACTCTGACTAATGGCCTAGAGATTGGATATTCTAACTCTCAGCCTAAGAGAATATGTCATGATTTTTTGGTTTTAAAATCTGAAAGTAAAGTCCCCTTCTATATTTGTAAAAGCTGATGTTACAATGTGAGCAGTCAGGAACTACAAAAATTGTATTTGGAAGCAGAACCAAACTTGTTGTGAGGCGTGGTAACTCCCTTTCCTTTCCTTGGTTATATTTTAAAATGCTTTAGGAACCTGAAAAGATGGAATGAAATTTCAAATATCTTGTCTGTCATCCTCGGGTAGACAGCTTTCCTACATATTTTGAATGAGGAGACATTGGAATATGCAGCTGGTAGCCAGGAATTTGTTGCAAAGGCTTCTCGTTGAGCGGAAAACTGAAAGACACAGTAAATTTGTGTTTGGAAGAGGGACTAGATTTAAAGTCAACCCAGGTGAGTAAGATTTGGAGAAGGACAGGCTATGAAGGTATGAAGGTGGGAGCAATATCCACTGGTTAGGGTTTCTGAATAGGTCTACCTTTATGAAGAATGAACATAAACCCTAGATGAAGAGGGGAGGGAGGAGTGAAGGCTGAAAGAAAATGAACCCAGGATTATTTCTCAAGAGGGTGCTTCTGAAGATGGAGCAGGGAGACTGAGAATAGTGGAAATGAGATGGCATCATCAGTGTTTTAGGTTAATGATGTTGGCATATCATTAACATTAACTTCTGAGTCCTGTCGGACAATGATAACGTTTTGCCTTAGATTGAGTGGAAAAAAAATCAGAGAGACATCTGGGTTCATGTTTAAGTCTTAGTTTCACAGTGCATTGTGAAGGAATTTCCCAGATGACTTAGAGTATAGTATTTGCAATGATTCAAACTGGCGTGCGTGGGATACTGGAGCTAGGAGAGTAATTTCTGGAAATGGCACAAGACTATGATCCCAAATAAGTTATCTAATTACATATACCCATTAAATAGACTGATCAGGAAAGGATATAATTTTGGTGTGAAAGAGACATCTACATCTGAGGCAATTCCACAAGTGTACAATCAAAAGTTCTTTTGACTTTTTGATATCAACACAAAAATGATCTTCCACCTGTTTTTAAAGAGGGATTTTAAGTTGATTCTTTTGCATAGTTTTTTTTCTTACTCGTTGAACAAATGTGATTTTTTTTGGCTGGTGCTACATAAATAGTTAATCTCTAATTGAGAAAGTTTCTCTTTTTTTGAGTTGAAATTATCTGAATTGAGGGTTGGACTAGATGACTTTTAAAGGTCCCTTCCAACCCAACCCATTCTATGATTCAATGCATTTTTTTCTAGAAACTAAATCTCTGGCATATAAAATTGAAAACTTGTTCTGGCAATTAAAACTTACTGTGATTTTGGAAGAAAAAAGTACGCAAATCATTTTGTGAAAATGACAGAGGTTCTCAGGAGGTTCATGAACAGCCACTTCAAGTCTTTTTGTTTCCAGACAATTGTTACAGATGGGTTAAGCCATCTCATTCACCTGGGCTTTAAAGAGCAGATTAGGTAAGCAGAATTGCTCCTTCTGACCCCCCCAAAATGTTCCCTTAACATTGTTGAAAGGAGCAGCAGAGATCATAGTAAATCTCTCCCACAGTTTAGGTGATGCATGAATCTACACATGAACACAAATAGTGTGTTGCTTCCCAATATGAAATTTAAGAAAACTTCATCTCAACTTTTCCTTAATGTGAACACATCCTGGTACTAGAGGACTATTTAGTCCATCGGACACTTGATTTCTCCTCACATACCGGGTATCTTCCTCTATTAATTCAGTTTTAGTTTTGGTTCAGCTAGAAATCTTCCCCTTTAAAGGTTAATCTTCCCCTTTAAAGGTTTGTGAGAAAGATCTTGTCTGGTTTTGGTAGTTTGACTTCCCCAAGTGTAATTACAGAGGCAATGACAAACAATTTTTTGGGATGGAGACCAGAATTATGCCTGAACCCTGTAAGTGAAGGAGTTTCACATTTGCAAATACTGAATCTCTGCACAGAGTCTTCGTACCTTGGATGACTTGGCTGAGGCTGGACTAGGACCTGGCCTCTTTTATCTGAGTGCCTCCAGACACGAGCACTGGAAGTCTAGAGAAGGGTTCAGGTACTAGATGTGGACATCTAGTCTTACTGTAGACATCCTAGCATCCGTGTAGTGCTGGCAGATTTCACAAAGGACCTCTGGTAGATCTTTTGGAACTTCCTTTGGAGGACAGTCAACAAACATCACTAAAGTGCTTGTTAAGTCACTGGAGTTGCCCCTCTGGGGTCAAGATTAGCCTGTATGAGAGTGTGAGGAAGTATATATTTCATGTGGGTTGGGTGATAGCTCCAGGTTAACTCCAGCTGTGGAATATCACGTCACAGGCTGAGGAATAGTAAGAGGATCACAGACCTCTGTCACACCAATTCCAATCTGACCAGAGATTCAGAAAGTTTGCTTTGTAGGGAATGGAGAATGAGATAAATGTCTGTATAACACAAGCTGTGTGTTAAACCAGTTGAGGGTTTCTACTGGAGCTTGTTTGGAAAAAAAGGCGTAGATCTCAGTCTGATGTTGGAACAGGCTGTGCTTTCCCAAAATATGCCTCTGGAGTTTGCTTTCTCTGTAGACTGGTCAGAAATAGCATTCCAACAGCTCCTTTCCTTCCACTTGGAAGACATCCTTCAGTAAAGATTAAATTAGGCAGGGTGGACAGCTCAGAGTATCATGATTTACTTCTCAATCTTTCCTGCAAATACAGGTCATAAATATCAATACAGCATCTCCAACACATACACCAACTCACTAAGACAGAAAAACAGGAAACATAGGTCACAGTGCTGTGGTTATAATAGCTGATATTTACCAAGACAGCTATCTGCAAACTTTCGTAACAGTTTGCAAATATGCAAAGGAACTTAACGGAAAAAGGCTCGAGTACCGGAACAAAGCCAGCAGTCTGAGCAAGAACAAGAAATGAGTATTTTGCAAAACAAGTGCTGCTGAAGCTGCCTGCAAAAGACAGACCTTATTTTTTTATCTGCTCAAGATAAAAGCATTGCACAGATTGAAAGGGAGAAAAACATCCTAATTTGGGGAGAAGTAAATGTAGATGTTCAGAAAGCATAGTACTCATTATGAGAGAGAAGCAGAAGAGCTTGATCAGTTCCTCCTCTGCTCATTTGTATCCACATACTCCATGACAATGATGGACCCTGGTTCATCTGTATTTTATACAGGGGTCTACCATCAAGCTTTGTATGTGCTCCTGTCTCCCTCTCCCTAACAAATAATCACTGAAAGCTATTTCTAAAACAGTAACTGGGAGCTTGAGAGGTGGGAAGTGGGGTTGGGAGAGTCAGAATATACATTAGACTATATTCTGTGTAGTGGGGAAAGACGGTCTCATCAGGTTTTTCAAAACCAGGGCTAGAGAATGACTAGGGCTAGACATTGTGGGTTAGGTTTTTTTCTGAGATCATACTAATCAAGAAGTATGGCTATTTCTCTAAGGTGCTGACATCTGGTAATTGAACAGATGAAAAGCACCTGTCTCAGTGACAGAACTAGGGTCTCCACTTGCATAAGATTTTGAGACAGTTTCTAAAACCCAAGATTTAGTCCAAAATTCCCCCATGGGAAGAAAGTAAAACTTCTTCATCAGGGAGCTTAGCTGTCTTTAATATTTCTACAGTATTTACCAGTACAGTGTGTGAACAGGGATGATGCAAATATTAATCTAAACTCTCAACCCTATACAACAACAATTTGTCAGTTTATAAATCTGAACTGACGCTCCAGTTCAACCCCATGATTGTGAAGTCCAATGGAAAATGAAGCCAGAGGGTTGCTGAGAGCCCCACACCTGCATCTTGGCTACAGTATGTCTTTAATGACATTTCATCTGCTTATCATTACAGTACTGCAATGCCCATAACAAAATTTACTATTACGCATGAACAAGGATTTAGGAAAGCACCTTCTCAAAGAATCAGACTTCAAGAGCTGGACAAGATGAAATGTATGCTCAGAGTACAAGTTTACAAAGCTAAATGTGCAAAAAAAGAGTTTAACCACAGGTAGTGTTTTGACATGTGTGGAAAATCCTAGTCTAACTGACTTGCTAGCAGAATTTGAAGCAAAACACAGAAATAAACCCCAGGTGTCTTATATCTGCAGCCTTTAGTCCCCCAAACTCCTCTTCTGCAGGGTAAAATTAAGTAAAAAGATCTTGCACTGCACTGCCAGGTGGTGGAACATAATGAAACATTTGTTTCATCTTTCTTCCCCTAAATGGAGCCATGTGTTTCTACTTTGCAGTGGCTTTCCTAGCTTTCTCCTATAGGAACAAAATTAGCTGGACTGGTGGGCACACTTAAGACCTGATAGTTTACCCACTGTCCCTCAGGACAGGTGGAGGAAGTGGGATTTTGAATGTCAGTAGTGGATTTGAGTATACATTTGCAGGAAAGGCAGGATTCTCTTCAGACAAACATCATAGCAGTGAGGTAAGAAGAGAGTGCTCTCTCTGCCTGTTATACACGTTCCTGAGCACATCCGGGCCAAGATCCAAAAGGAAGCCCAGGCTGCAGAGTTGAGTTAAATGAGCTGTTACAGAGAGGAATGACTAGGTTAGATATGGACATCCAGGCTGTGGATACCCACATGAGTGTCATCTGAGATGCTCTAGTGATCCTGTCTGGCCATTCTCTGTGTCTCCCACACAACTTAAGTCAACGTAAGTCTCATGTAGTTCCTGCATCATCTGCTCTGGATGCCTTGGTTCTCTAAAGGTGTCCTAGCACAGGATCCCTATGATCAGGCAACTTCCCACTAGAATAATGTAAAAACCTCCATACCTAAGTGTCTGTATGTTAAGATTGAAGGAACTATGACTTTGTCCTCTCATCTAATGGCTCTTCTCTTCTCCATTTTCAGATATTACTCCATCTCCTTCAGTCTACAGGCTGACGTCTAAAGATGATGAGGATTTGGAAATGTGCCTTATCACAGATTACTCCCCTGAAAAGCTTACTCTTAAGTCAGCTGATAAGCAGACAAATGCTATTGTGGAGGTGGCAACATCCGAGAACAAACAAGAAGCAAGCTACCTGTCAACCTACTGGAACAAGAAACATGCAATGCAATGCGGTGCAAGTTATGAGGACCTTGGAGACCTGGAAGGAGAGGATCCTGAAAGTGGTAATGGCATTGTTGGATGTGTGTGCAAGTCTAGAGCTACTCTGGTCCCTGTACTATTAGTATGAGCAGGACTTGTTCACATCTCCCAACCCCACAAGAAATGCTAAATTAAGCTCCCACGCTCCAGAGGAATATTGCCTTGTTGCCGCTGCTTTCTTTTGCCTTCCTCCTTGGTGGAAGGGTCAGTAGGCTGGTATAGTCACAGCAGAGAGATCCTAACATCACACTGTGGGGGCTATAAAGTTGAAATTTCTTTGTCCGATGGGGTGCTAAAGTTTAATTAGGTCTTGTTTTATGCTTGCCCTGAAAACAGCAGAAATGAGTGTTTATGGGAGGGTTTAGTGGCCGGAAACTCTAATCCAGCCCTTCTAAGTAGAGATATCTTTATGAACTCCTGAAGAAGTACATTTCTGTTATTAATAAAATTTATTTTTACTATTTGCAGGTGACAGCGCTGTCTGTGTTACAGGGGTGTCTCTGCACTTCAGGACAGGTACGTACACAGCATTTTAAGAGTAAAGTTCAGCCTGATTAGAGGAAATGTCTTCCCAAGTTTTTGCTAATGTTCCCTGTTTGCAGAATTCCTGTTGGAGCAAAAAGCTCAGACTGGAAATTTCCAAAAGGGTCCCACAGGTTTTAAACATCAAGGCTGGAAGTCATCGCGTTAATGTAATCTTCCAGAGCTGAGATGGTAATTTAACGTGACCCGTGTAGCCAGTGCCTACATGCTCTTGCTAGGACTAGCCAAACAACTGCTCCCCATCACATAATGATTTACAGTACTGATATGAGTCAGCCTTATTGGATGTCTGGCTGCATTTCACACTTCAAAAGAGTTGTTTTTATTTTTGGGTGCACAAACACCTGATGAACCAAAAGATAAGCAGGTGGTTTCTGCAGGGAGTGCTCAACAAGCAGGGCTGCACTCAAGACCTGCTGCATCTGAGCAAGCTTTGCTTCAGCTCATGGCAGTGGGAGTACAGTAGCCAGTGCTGGAACCCAAGCAGTTGCTGTTCCTGCTAGTTCAGAGGAGCTGAGCCTGCCTCTGCACTGGCCCTGTTTGCGGAAGAGCTGTACTTTCGTAAACATGCAGCCTTGCTGAAAAGAAACCAGTCAGCCAAATGATTCCAAAACACCACTTCAGAAAAATACTCATCAGTAAACTTGGCTGATGTGATCAGTCATTTCAGAGAGAGGTTTTCAAAGATAAACGTAAAATGACTTTTTGATGACAGCTCCCTGCTTCCCCAATATAGATCAATGTTTTTTTCAAATGAAAATGGTTTTCAATTTAAGATTAATGGAAAATCCAAACAGACTTTGTGTTCTTTGAATAAAATTTAACTTGGTTTCCCCCTGCTCACCTTAAAAAATTTTAGGAAGAGGAAGGAGGGACACCTCCAGCCTTTTAAATACATTGTATTTAAAAATAAAATAGATGGTTAGCAGACTTGCATATTGGATAATTAAGTGGTTATTGAAAGAAAACCCAGCCCTTGAAACAGCAACTGGAAGCAATGAAAATCTCAATGAGACAGTTCTGCTCATTGTCTCATTAACTCTCCTGCTAGCTGACTCACTCACACAAAGAGGAACAGCTTCATTAAGAAGTGCTTTTAAGCCTGTCTGAAAGCGAGGATGTCTCAGAGCTCTTGTGACTTTCATTCTCTGTTACTTTTACAGATGAAAAGCTGAACATGCTGTCTTTATCACAGCTGGGCCTGAAAATAATTTTAATGAAAGGAATAATTTTTAATGTGCTGATGACAATGCTTATGTGGAAAAAAAAGTGAGTGTGCAATGGGGGTGGTAAGGCCTCTGACAGAAAACATCTGCACAAGTTCATTAGCTATGAATGTTCCTTCTCTCTGTAATAACTGTTTATGCAGTCTATCCATACACCTTTTGTCTACCAACAGAAAAATCCCTCCACTCCTTTGGCCATATCATTGTTTTCACCCACGCCTCAAGTCTATTTACTTTTCCTTATCCACATGCAAATTAATTTTTTTTTCTTCTTTCTAGACATCTCTCCCTTGTATTTCTACATCCATCCATTCCCTTGTCAGCATTCATCCAGCAGATCCGTCCCCTGACAGGTGTCCAGCTGGGAAAGTTGATGCTTATTGACTTTAAAACCTCAGACTTAATATATTAGTTTTTGTCCAGCGTCTCTTTCTCCTCTTTCTATTGCCTAGATGCTTCAGGTCTGCAATTGTGTAGCTGTGGCTGTATCCCAAATAATGATTTAACATACCTTTATTTTTGTTACAGGAATGAAAGTAGACAGATGCTGCAGTCCTGAAGTACCAAAAAAATCTGCCGAGGAATCTTTACCAGGGCATTGTGTGCAAGAGGGAACACAGACATTCCTGCTGCAAGGGATATCACTTGCTGTTTCTGTACATCACTTCCGCCATTATAATCTAAATGCTTTATTTGCATTGTTATAAAGCTACTCAAAAATGAGCTTAAAATTTTCAGCATTCTGCTCCCCCAGATGCCTGATTCATTTAGCATGACAATACCTCTCTCTGCATGAAGCATAGTTTGCTATAACTATAAATTGCCAAACTATTCACTAATCATTATTCACCATTACTTGTGTTAAAACGACACGCAATTTCCGCTTTGGGCAGCGTTGTTTGTTGAAAACCACAAGCTAAATATCGCTTGAATGTGAATTTTTCGTATTTTGTTGGCTTTCAGGTATGCACGTTTTAGAGTGCACCCCCACAGACACCATTTCAGTTGCAAACAAAACACCCCGAATAGCAAAGGGAGACTTACTCAGGGTGCTTTGCACCATGTCCTGTTATCTTTTGCTAGATGAGAGCAAGGTATCTTTTTTTTTTCCCCTTAAAGATATGCTGCTAAGTCTCCAAGAAGTCCTGAATTCAGTGAAATTCTCACTTCATTTTTACAGAAGGAAAGGATGGATTTTAGTATTTTTCAAAGTCTATCTTGCCTTAACATTTTCTGAATTTAAACCAGTTTACGATTTGGCTCTGTGTTTAGTAAAAATACAAACTACTTTTGTTCTTTCTGTTTAGTTCTAGCAACCTTAGATTTCCCAATTTCTTTTTATAATCATTGCATAAAACTACACTGAAATATTTACCTGTCCACATGTGCACTCCTTGGAAACAGTGCATCCACATGAAATTCACCCGCTGCTAATTCTTGAATTGTGCTGGCAAGCACACTGATGTATGGGCATTTCTTTAGGTCTTTGGCCGCTATTAAAGAACTCTTATAAAAAAAAACAAAAAAACTTGTTTGTCTTTTGTACCCATTGTCTGCGGAACTTGTTTTACCCTTCAGGTGAGCTTTAGGAATGAGCCTGGCCTTTGGGGTGAAGGAGGGAAGGGGTGTCCAGACTCTCCTCTTCAGCCTGACGTGGCCACCAGGCAATAACTGGCTGGATCCCCCACTGCAGGGACCAGCTGCCAAGTCCCTTTCCAGGAAACCCTCGCTGTGTTGTGGTGAGAGCAGTGTGGCTGGCTCAGAGGGAGGGGAACGGCTGAGAGCACTTCTCCTCTAAGAGTAGGCTCTGGGCTACGTGAAGACACAATGGTAAAATATGGCTTGCCTACAGAGACAGGACAAGTAAGTTCCCAGGTTCTTGAAGGTCTGTGTCTACTGTGATGGGGAATACAGGAACCTGAATGTCCTGCCTCTAAATGTCCCCCACTCCTAAGTGTCACTGGAGAACAAGGTACCTGCTTTGCATTAATGACACCAACTGACCGGCCTGTGTCTCCAGGTTCAGTCTGTCACTGGTAAGACCGGAAAGGAAATTTTCTCCTTTTGTAACATCAATTTCTCCATCTTCTGCTGAAGCACCAGAGATTCCTCTGAAGGCAGAAAAGAGAAGGGTGCAGTGAAAGAAGCACACCCTCCCTGAAAAGCTTGAACCTTGCTCGTACCTCACGCTGGTGCCCAAATGGAGTGGCAGGAAAAGCCTTGCCGGACTGGTGGGGGTGATTCCCCCTCATGGGTTATTTCTTACCCTGCTGGATTCACAGCCATTGGCAGGAACTCCAATTTTGGAAAGACTCATGCTTCAAATGCATTTAGACAAAACCCCCTATTGCTTCATGTGGGAGAGGGTCCCCATGTGAAGACTATGTCAGTATCCCTGCCACAGGACCCGACTCCACAGTGCTGAGCAGCAACATGACAAAGTTACCCTGGTCTTCTGCCGTGGTGCTGCCATTTACCAAGTGGCCTGTCACAGGGTGACAGGGTGACAGGGTGACTGACCTCTTCTGCCAAGGAAAACTTCAAACTTTCTGGGTCTATTGGCCTGATTATTTTATAGTACTGATGTTCAGGGACTCACTCTCTTGTCTCTCCCCTGACACAACAGTCACCCTCATTTCTCTCCAGCTGTAGAAAGGCCACGGCTCTTTAAATGCCAGATTCCAGACAGCTCTTGAGGTTTTACATTTCACTCATGATGAGGTTTGCCACCTCACAGGGAAACAGCTTGATGAAGTTGCCTGAACCATATTTGAAATACAAAGCAAGTCACTGCATTTTGCAGATTTCCAACTGATTAACCTCATTCCAGAGATCTTCAGGGACTTGGAAGAAAAGTTTCCACACCCATTTACCTTTGGCATGAGTTTTTGAAATTAATATCCATCTTAAATTTTTTGTGTTGCATTTCAAACCCACTCCTGGCTGTATGGTCAAGGAGAAGGAACAGCATGCTGCCATTGTTTATCCATCCCAGTCTTTTCTCTTCCAGGTTAAACGACCCCAGTGATAAGATTTGCTGAGTGAGGGGATGAGTGTAAGTAAGTAAGTTAAATATTTTTACTAAGATGACTCTTAGCATGTGATCTGCAAAATACTGACTTTGTGGGTCTGGTTCAATGATGTTTTCACATATTAGGCTTTCAATTTCCCACCACCACAATGTGCCCCCCTCATCACCACTTTGTGCTTTCTTGTTTATTTTGAGAAAGAAAAACCGCAGTGCAAAGCAAAGGCAGGAAATAACATGGTAGGACAGGACGTGGAAGGGGGTCTCATGACACAGGTGGGGCAGGAAGAGGACGCACCACCAGTTCCATGATGTCATAATCAAGATCTAGGTCACCTTTTGATGCTTTTCTACACCCTACCGCAGAAACCGCTTCCTCTGGAAAGTGGAGCGCAAAACAGGGGGTGAGGGGAGTCGGGCTGGTGTGGCACGTGGCAGGGAGGGCGAGAAGCGTGTGGAAAAGAACAGCAGACGTTAGACCACAGGCCAAAGCTGAATCAGGTTAAGGCACCCTCCCTTCCTGCCCCCTCACCACTACTGCCTGCTCTTGGGTCTGGGGGGAGTTGTTTTGGGTACTGCAGGAAAGACTGAGCTATGTATAGCGTAGGCAGGGGAAAGCAGGGGGGGGGAGAAAATACATTATAAAGTGTGGTGGGTGGCAGGGAGAGATCTTAGAAGTGTGTAAAATTTCTGAATTTGCTGATAGGCCTCTGCACCCTGTTATACGGGCAATGAATCCGCACAAAAAAATCCTTTCACTTCTGACCCAAAAGAGAAGGAAGATGGAGCAGGCCAGAGAGTGCTCACGTTGGCAGGGAAGGAGATGTTGCCATGGTCCATCTCTAGCACCCTCTCCTTTATGCCAGCTCCTGCCCCCTAATACCTACCTATGGGTATGAGATGAACTTGCATCTTTTCTAGGGATTTTGTTGGGGAAAATACCCTGCTCGACATTTGTCCTCTCTCATTAAACATGTCCCTGTACACGAAACAGCCTCTCCTCCTGCCCTCTTCCACATCGTGAACCCAGGCATGGTCTTTGTAAGGAGCAGAGCTTGGAGACGCCTACAGACTTGTTGAAGCTTATTCAGGTGCGGGAGTAGCTCTAACAGGACCTGAAGCCTAACGCTGAGTTTATGGCAACTAGAGGCATTTCAAGCTGGTAAAAATCAAGAAACAAAAAAAACCACAACAAACCCCAAACAACTAAAAGACAACAAAAGGCAGAAACCCCACGGCTTTTCTTTTTCCCACCGGCTCCCGTGCAGTTCCTGGAAGTGGCCACAGGAGGGTCCCAGCCCGGAGCGCTCTCCGAAGCCGAACCGGGGGGGGAGACCGAGCGACACGGACCCACCGGGGGGCACCCGCAGCTTGCAAACGGCAGCAGCTGCAGCGGCAAAGGGGAGACCCTGAGCTCTTCCTGCCCCCGTGAACATGGCGGCCCTGTCTGCCACGGGCATGGCTCTGAGAGGGCCCTTCTTACGGGGAGGAAGAGCTCGGTGCCTCATTCACGATCCGGCCGCTGTGGAGTCCCCCGCCGGCTCCTCAGCTGTACAAAGTTGGTGCCGTCGTGAACAAACCCAGAGGCAGTGAAGACCCCGCTCCCACATACCTCAGTCTTCAGAGAGGCAAGGGACTTTGGAGCCCCAGGTTTCACACTTTTATGGGCTCAATGGCTGCAGCACAGCTGGAAATGCTGTTAAGGAAAAAGATGGTAAACAGGAGCCATAATCCAATGCTGAGAGACAGAAGCCATCAGACCCCATGTTTTATCTCCTTCGTGCCGGTAGACAAGTGTTTCTGTCACATCGCCTCAACTCACGTTTTACCCACCCAGTGTTTCAGCTGCAGAGCAAAGCAGAGCCTGAAGCAGGACCAGTACATGGGCTGAGCCTCACGCATGAAGGCAACGCAGGTACATTCTGCAGCCAAAGGTGTGGAGGGGCTAGCTGGGGTTCACATCTCATCCTGTCTCCACAATCTGATCACCACAGGGCTCTAATTTTCCATCAGGACAAAGAAACATTTCGCCTCAATGCAGGAGATACCTTGGGATTGAGGAGGCAACAGCCACGGGACAAAGCCATTGAGTTTAAGCATTTCACTACACTTTAGAGGGGGAAAGATTTTCGATGAGGTTAAGTCTGAGGGGTGACCTTCTCCATGGACTCAAGCTCAAGCGCAGTTCTGTCTGAGGCACTGACACAGCTTGGCAGCCCCTTCCAACACCCTTGGGTTTATCCGCACGTCAGGCTGAAGAAAAGCCAACACTGTGCTAAGGTGGCTGTGTCACTACCAGGCCTTAGTGGGCCTGTAAGTCCAGCTGGGACATCCAGCTGTGCCCCACGTGCCTTTGAGGGATACGGGAGGGCCTGTGGGGGGGATCAGTACACCTGGGGATGTGCTGGAGGAGCCCCTCTGCTTTCTTCCGTTCATGACCACTAACCACAGCCTAACCCAAATTTTTCCACAGCTTTGAAGCCTGGGGGCACGTCGACAATATACTTTCCATAAGATAAAGGGGCAGGAAACAAGGACATGAAAAGGGTGGATGACAATTGCGTTTCCATGATCACTTGTTTCCTGCTTCCCTGTGAAACTGGGGCAGAGAAAAAACGCCTGCTGGGCAGAAAGGGAGGGAGGAGGGTAAAAACAGGGACAGAGTGCCTGAGAGGGAGCTTGGGTGTCAGAAGAACCTCTGTATTTGCCACCAACAGGGAAAAGACTGCAGTATTAGAAAGGGTTTTATTGTCAGAAAGGATTACAGTAACTGTAATGAGGCAGCAGATGCCTCTGTGGGACAGCAGACCCCTCCATAGGACAGTCTGTGGGGAAGAATCTTGAGCGCTGCTTCCTCCATCAAGGAAGTGGGTAAGGGTCTGATGAGGAACAGCACTTCCCAGTGCCAGGCTGTGGCATCAGAGCTCAAGAGCGGTTCAAGACCTGGAAGGAGAAAAGGCAACGTGAACGACGTTTCTGCAAAGGAAGAGGAAATACCTCACAAGCTCCATTGATCTTGTGGCCCCTTGCGACAATAATAACAAGGCATGTCCTCCACTTTCCAGCACCAAACTCTCCTTGTCCCAAACTCCCTCCTCTCACCTGCTGAGAAACTCAACGCTTGGACACCAGCCACACCACGGCCTCCAGATAGGACAACCCTCACAAACGGAGCCCAGGAGTTCCAGCTCCTAAAACCCCTCTTGCAAAGAATGGGGTATTTCTCTCATAAGAGAGAAATGCGGGTAGGTTTCTGTAACGCTCCTCATTAAACTGCCTTTTAAACAATATAAGCCAAAAGCACAGGCACAAAACCAGACAGCTGTAAATCTTAACCTTGTATCAACCTAGAAGACAACAGCTTAACTGTACTTGTCCAAGACGAAGATGGGAGTTAGGACTCCTGGATTCACTATCTTCCAAGTTCCCTCCCAACTCTAAAAAGTACTGAAGCCGTGTGAGCTGTGGTCTCCCCTTAGTGACTCCAGGGATCAGTACCTCACAGTCTCTTCTAGAAGCTCAGCCAACAAAATTGATGACCACAAGATGGAGGATGGTGTTGGCAAAGAGGAAATCGGCAAATGCCCGCTCTGGTGAAATGCCTTGGAACTCGCCTTTGTTTTGGGGGTTGATCTGGATCCGGAGGCAAACTGCATGGCACAGAAAGAATGAGAGATCAGGGATCACAAAAGGAAGTCATGGTGGGAAGCACAGACTACCCAGGGCCGCCCACCCCAGTCTGGGTCACGGTTCCAGCAGGGTACCACAAGAAAAGGTAACTGTCTTTGTTGTAAGACAAGCAGGATGCTGTCAGGGGACTTGCACAGGGCTTTTATACAATCAGCTCCCCCATTGCACTACACTATCAGGGATGGCCAAGCGAGGCCTGGCGGGAACAGGCTTATAACAGGATGGGACTCGCACAGAAATGGGAATATTTCTATGTCCTCTACTGGGTGTGTTGGGGAGGGCTGCACAGGAACAAGGTGTGTTTGGGGGGTATTATAGGAGAGCAACACCCTGAAGCAGTAGTTGCTAGAGTTTGGGATGGTTGCTAAAGAAAGACACCAATACAAGATGGTAAAAAGCAGGGCTCCTTGCTGTCAGGGAGAAACAAGGGCACCCTGGGGCTGATGAGGAGCTCTGTCCTGCACAGGGCCAGGACCCCTGCAGGCCCACAGCTGCTGTGGAGCACCCTGCTGTGGGGCAGGAGCCTGGGAGTTTCTGGGAGCAGAAGCGGGTGTTACGGGGGAAGGCGGGGGGTGTTGAAGGTTGCTGCGGGGACGCCCTGGCTGCCGGGGTAGGTTTGAGGGCTGCTGTGGGTGACTCCCTCGGGATGCTGGAGAACGCCTGCGGCTGCAAGGGGAATCCTGCGATTACTACAGGAGATCTGGCTATTTCTAGGTCAACTTTCCCGTGGGGCCTCCGGGCGCTGCTGCGGTCCCACGGTCGCTGGAGGGGGATGGGGGTGGGGGAGCGGGGCTCAGGCTTTGCCTACGGAGAGTGGGCGGTTGCGAAGGGGAGGCCAGGGAGACCCGCGGGGGGCCGGGGCGGGCGCGGCGGGGCACTGACCGCCCAGGATGAAGCTGCCGACGGCGGAGATGAAGCCGCTGAGGAAGGAGTTGAAGGGGAAGGTGCCGACGCCGAGGCAGTAGCCGAACTGGAGAGCCCCGGTGAGCAGCACGTAGAGCAGGTAGGCGTCCAGCACCTTGAGGCGGCTCGGCGTGCCGCTGCCGTACTCCGCCAGGAAGCGCCGCACCACCGAGCCCACCGAGCCCGCCGCCCCCGCGCCGGAGCCCGCCGCGCCCGACATGGTCCCGCCGGCCAGGCTGAGGTGGCCGGAACCAGCCCGGGCAACGGCTTCCGGGGTACGGCGGGCCCGCGCAAGCGCGCGCCCAGCTCGCCGCGGGGTCAGTGGGAGCTGCGCCGGCGCGCGCCTCTTGCGCGCGACAGGGCGGAACTGGAAGGCGCGGGCGGCCCCTGTACGCATGCGCTTGCGGCGTCTCGCGGAGGGGGAGAGGCGGGACCGCGTTCTCTGCTGGCGCATGCGCTGAAGGCTTTGTCGAGTCTGAGACCCCCAAGATTTCCAAGAGACAATGAGAGCCAAGCCACGGCTGTTGCTAGGCAGATTAGAGAGGGGCTGCTTTCAAGAGCCAATGAGAGCCAAGTGACGGCTTGTTGCTAGGCAGATTAAAGAGGGGCTGCTTTCAAGAGCCAGTGAGAGCCAAGCGACGGCTGTTGCTAGGCGGATTAGAGAGGGGCTGCTTTCAAGAGCCAGTGAGAGCCAAGCGACGGCTTGTTGCTAGGCAGATTAGAGAGGGGCTGCTTTCAAGAGCCAATGAGAGCCAAGCGACGGCTTGTTGCTAGGCAGATTAGAGAGGGGCTGCTTTCAAGAGCCAATGAGAGCCAAGCGACGGCTTGTTGCTAGGCGGATTAAAGAGGAGCTGCTTTCAAAAGCCAATGAGAGCCAAGCGATGGCTTGTTGCTAGGCTGATTAGAGAGGGGCTGCTTTCAGGAGCCAGTGAGAGCCAAGCGACAGCTTGTTGCTAGGCAGATTAGAGAGGGGCTGCTTTCAAGAGCCAATGAGAGCCAAGCGATGGCTTGTTGCTAGGCTGATTAGAGAGGGGCTGCTTTCAGGAGCCAGTGAGAGCCAAGCGACGGCCGTTCTAGGCGGGTTAGCAGCCGCCTCTCAGTAGCTCCTAGCCCCCGGGTGTGTGTGGCCCTGCGCCGGCCTGCCCGAAAAGGGCTTGTTTCGGGAAAACCAGCACTCCTGGGACTGGAGGATCCTGCTGGGAGATGCTCTGGCCTGAGGTGGCCTCCGCTGAGAGGGAGGGGGGAGGCTCAGGGTAGGTGGGTGTTTACAGACTGACTGTGTTCTGCCTTTTGTGGGCCCCTTCTCGGAGCTGGGGAAAGGCAAACCGTTGTTTTCTTTGCTTTTGGTTAAAAACTCTTACGATGGTGAGTCTGAAGCGAGAGCAAAATGGCTGCGCTTCTTTTAGGTTTTGGGTGTGTGCGTGTGGAGAGAGACCAAAAGGAGAACTTTTCTGCCCAAGTCTTCCTTCGGTTTAAACCATTCCAGCCTTCCCGCCTGGCCCAGCCGAGGGGCGCTCTGGCTGTGGACAGCTGATACTCCCGAACAGGCTCTGAAATGAAGGTGTTTTCCTGTCCCTTCCCTCGGACAGAAGTGATATTTTGTGTCCCTTGAACTACATCATGGCATCAGTCCTGCAGCATGAATTTTTGGAGGCCTGGTCCCTTCTAACTCGTGAGCTTGCTCCCCATGAATGTCTTCTCCTTACCTGCGCTTGGGGTAGGGATAGAACTACCCCCAAGAAACAAGACGTGGTTTTGGGGCAGGGAATGCACCCGTCCGGGCGTTGGGCAGCAGCAGTAGTGTGTTCGCATTCCTTCTTGGGTTTCTGCTTGCGCTGGGTGTTTCCCCTTTGAAGTCCGTGTCTGTAAGTGGTAGGGCTGATGCTTACAGGTGCCTCTGATCCTGCCTCCAGTGCCTCCTGAAGGAGCCTCGTCCTGTAGAAGACACCTTTTACGTTTCTGAGCTCAGTTTCTGTGGCTAGGAGATGGGATTAACAGCATGATTTCGCTAGGACACAGTCTGCGAGGTTATCTGTCTTCCGGTATCCTGATGTGTTAGTCTCACTGGTCATGGAGGGAATTGGGACCAGAGCATGCATATTGCCCCAGGGTTTCACTGCAATGCCTGTAAGGGGACTGGGACCTTTTTCCCTTGGTCATTGCCCATTTTTGTGGCATCTCTGTGAATAATCATTTGCCTGTGTCCCCTCTCCTGTCCAGCGCAGGAGCACAGGCACGTGTGGGAATGGGATCCACAGCCATGTCCCCTGTTTCTTCCCCAAAATATTGTCCCAGAGCTGGATTCCTTTAACCCAGTGTGCAAGAAGCTGATATACACACAGAGGCGAGATGCTTGTTTATTTCATTTCTGCACAGAGATGGGTGCTAGGTGGTTCATCCACAAAGCTAGCACAACCCAGTTAGCACACGGTAAAGCATTTACACGTTGTGAGCAACAGTTAAGCAACAGTTATCATTACTTTCCTACAGTTATGCTTAATCTAATTTAGGATTTAGGATTAATCTTAATCTCCTAAATCTCCTACAGTTATGCTTAATCATCCTCATTCGTGTTGGTTCTTGCTGTGTTTTGTCTCTACTTAAAGTCAGACCATCCTCTCTTTTTACTACACATGCTCCGTGAGGAGGGGGCTTTTGTTAGCAGGGGGGGTCTCCCTACCAGAGGGTGGGGTTTTTAATGTGTTAATTAGGATAGTTCACTCATAGTCCAAGTGCATTCTTCCTTGGCCTTTGTTGCAGATGGAAATAGTTAACAGTTCTGTTCCCTTGAGCTTACTTTGGTATTCCCTTATTTTGGGTAATTTATGGTATCTTCCTGTTCTTTCCCAGGGCCACAACTTGCTATTTGCAGTGGTTAATGGTACCCTTTACTTCTAGTATTTCTCCAACACAAATGCTAGCAACTGCTGCTCTTCCAAAGGTCCTCTGCATATTCACATCTACAGAGAACCATCAGAAACTGCAGGGTTTCCTCTTCACCTTACGAAACCCACACAGC